>NC_141687.1:1276237670-1278637670 GCF_964263255.1 Lissotriton vulgaris | reverse complement strand
TTATTCCCGCCCTCTGATTCTCCCACCACAGTTCCCCTACTTTTTTTTCTCCACTTCGAACACTTATTGCATGGCTAAACACTTATAAGGTCCCAAAGGCGAGATCTATTGGCTATGCCAATGCTTGTTAGGTTTGCATCAAAAATTGGGAATAAGCCCATTAGAGAGCTGTTGACCATATACAGAAGTGAATGTATTTCTAGTGTCAGTTACGGAGCTCCCCTGTGGGGCTTGACAAACTGTAAATCGTTGCAGACACAGGAAAATTATTTTTTATGCGGATTATTAGAAAATGCCCAGCTCAACATTTTCTTATACAGTTCACAAGGAATAAGCAGTCCCCTATTTAGAGGACTTCTTGCAGAAAAGCCCCATCACACTGTGGTATACTATATGGAGTAAAGATGGCACTAAACTCACCAAAGAGATGCTAACAGGTTTTCTTACTTTGGAATATAAAGCAAGAATACCATGGCTGGCCTATGTAAACAGTTTGTTAAAGGAGGTGGATGGGAAATTGAACATTGAAGGTACAGAGAGAGAGTTACAATATAGCAAAAAAGATTTTAAAACTGTTCTGATTGGGAAAAGTATGGCTGATAGGGAAAATACAGAGTGTTTTAAACCAACTGTGACAATGTACCTCTCAGATCCCATACATCCAAGTGCCCACAGCTACTTCACCCTAGAATCAAACAGTCAACACAGATTTTATTTAACAAGATTGTGAATAGACACACTGCACTTTTTGGTTGCTTTCCCTGAGATGAGCTTTAGTTCCCAAAAGTTACCCAAATGCTGGTGCGATGGCAAGTCCAACCAGTGCACAAGGCATTTTATACTATTTTGTAACTTTTATAGGGATCTGAGGTAACAAACATTGTGGCCATTGTTTATAAAAGAAAAAAATATTGATCATAAAGATGCTTTTAATTGTATTCATAATCTTGATAATGTGAACCTATGATATTGAGTCCGGGTCTATGTTTCTTATGCCAGATGAAGAAGTAAACATGTTTTAGATCTGGAAGTTTAAAGATATGAAAATGAATAGCTAAGGATACGATACTTTTAACAGCGCTGATATATGTTAATTACTTACCCCCTATCCGATGCTTCTGACAATGTTTAGGTCTCGCCTGTCGATGCGCATGCGCATCGAGCAAGGCGAGAGTATTGGCACTTATCCACTCTTTATCCACACTGCAAGGAATCGTGGCGATTCCTTGCAGTGCACGAGAAATTTAAGCTCAATGCGCATGCGCATTGAGCTTAAATGCGCGTGCACATGCCCCCAGCCGCCTGCCTTGCCTACTCTCTCTCACAGCCTCCCCCAGCTCCGCCCCCTCACTACTTGATTGCACGGCCGCTAGGCCGTGCCTCCCCTACTCTCCTCCCCCCTCCTCCTCTCCTCCCCTGCCTGCCTGCCGCTAGGCCGTGCCTCCCCTACTCTCCTCCCCCCTCCTCCTCCTACTCTCCTCCCCTGCCTGCCTGCCGTGTCGCACCTCTCCCCTCTCCGCCCCCTCCCCTGCCCGCCCCCTCCCCTGCCCGCCGTGTTACGGTGAAAGGCTTGTTTTTTGTTTGTATAATTTAACCCGCTCCGCCCCCTCCCCTTCCCTCCGTGTCGCATTTCTCCTCCCCCCTCCCCTCTCTTCCGTCCGTCCATCTTGTTTTCCTCTATTTGCTTTGCCGCAATCTTCTGGCGATTTGTATCGTTTGCTTGTATTTGTGCCTTTTCGTGTTATATTCCAAAAACAGCATCTAGATTTAGAAAGGGAGCGGTTCTTTCGGTCCGATTGTGTCTTGAGCTGCATGATAAACGCGTGGGCATTTTTCTGACAATGCAGCTTACCGCTTTATAATCATCTTGTGCTACGAAGCAGAATTTTAACCAAGCATAGAACCAGATTGCACTGCGAGCCGCTGAATTAAAGCCGAAAGGTAACTGGATGATTTGCTCATGTAAGGCACGGTGCAGACCGAGCGTGCTATTTTTAGCTATGTCAGATGCCAGGGCATGCTCGCTTTCCAAATGGAGGCAGCTGCATTTTCATGTGCTACTTCGAAACGAATATCCCATCGTGCCGAAAGCAGGCGCGTCGGACCTAAAATGTTTTCAGTGACAATCGGCTTTAATGCATCTAGAAACCCACGAGGTGGGCATTTTCTTCATTTAGCCTTCGTGTTTCTTTTTCTCACGAGAGAACTGACTACGACATTAGATAGCACAAAGCTTACATTTTACCTTGTGGTTCAAGGGGCTGTGTCGGCGATTTGTGCGTTTGCGTTGTGATTTTGGACCCGATTGTGGGGAGATGGTGGTTAAGATACGTTCCTATTTCTGGGCAGTGGCGGTTTCCCTGCCTGCTATGCATGGCGTGCTGCGAAGGCGGCGTGCGGCTTTCGTGCTGCCTTCCTGCACGGTCTTTTCTTTTGTGTGAGATTAGCGGTCCTTTCATTCCACGGCCTCTCTTATTCCGAGACGCTGCTAGAATTCGTGACAAAGTGTGCGAGTGGGTGGTGGCGGCGGGGGTGTACTGCTGAACTGGAATAGCGTCAGCGGGAGCCGTTCTTAGCGAAAACTCCGGGCTCCTGTGAAGAAAGCACGCATATGTTTAACCATCTCGGTAACTCCTAAGAAACACTGTTATGCGGTACATGATTTGGTAATGCAGTGTGTTACACAAACACAGTAATGCGATAAAGTACATCGCGTGGAGTCCCTAAACAGCTTTGCCGGCGCGCGCCGCCTCTGCTGCCAGGCTTCAGTACACCAGGCTGCACACCCCTCACCCCCCAGTCACTTCATCCGCGCCCACTTCACACGCGCTCTGCAGGTCATAAACAGGACCATCTGCTCCACTCCCAGCACTGCATGACCATCTTCAAAGCAAGCTTGTAACACGAGCTGCCCTCAGACGTTCCAAGACACACACTTTTAATGCTTCTGAGGTCGATAACATGAGCCCCGTTGCATTGACACACACTGCCCTCACACACACAAGTTACTGTCACACACACACAATGCTCTCAGACACACAGGCTGCTCACACACACAGGCACTGTTCACACACAAGCACTCACCCTCAACCCCTCACTCACCCTCACTCACCCTCAACCCCTCAACATCAACCCCTCACCCTCACTCACCCTCACCCTCACTCACCCTCACCCTCACTCACCCTCACCCTCACTCACCCTCACCCTCACTCACCCTCACCCTCACTCACTCACCCTCACCCTCACTCACCCTCACCCTCACTCACCCTCACTCACCCTCACCCTCACTCACCCTCACCCACTCTCACCCTCACTCACCCTCACCCTCACTCACCCTCACTCACCCTCACTCTCACTCACCCTCAACCCCTCACTCACCCTCACTCACCCTCACCCACCCTCACCCACCCTCACCCTCACTCACCCTCAACCCCTCACCCTCACACAGTGCAATAGGTCTCGGAGCATTTGAGTTAGAGCTTTTAGAAATGTTTATGGCTTTTTTTTTTAAATTCTTTAGCATTGGCTACAGGAAACAAAAATGCTAAAGATTTACAAAAAAACCCATAAACAATTCTAAAAGCACTAACTCTAATGCTGCGAGACCTATTGCATTTCCAATGCTTGTTTATACTTGTTTGCTATTGAGCTGATGCCTATCCTGGTATCGATTGCTCTGTGTTTTATATATTTAATTTGTTCATGTCATGACACTGCCAAGCGTGGAAAATCGAGACACGCGCACTTAGGACCCGGCCCCCCGGGCCCCGCCTCCGGCCTCTTGTGGTTGGGCGGCCGGGTAGTCCAATGGGCAGCCGGCCGCCTTTCACTTCCGGGTCGTCGGGTGACGCACTTCCAGAGTGGTAGGAGGCGGAGACCTTTGGCCTATTTAGGGTCCAAGCCCCGGGGCCTCGGTCTCTGCTACAACTCCAGTCACCCAAACCCCACGTCGGCGCTGAAACCGCCCTCCCCTCCCCTTTGTGGAACCCCGGCCTTCGTGAACTTCTTGGTTTGAGGCTGGGATGAGCGCGGTCGCGGCGGCGAGAGGTGTCCATCATGTCGCAAGGTGAGGTGGGGGGTGCGCTTCGGGGACCCGTGGGCAGCCATGATGGGCGGTAAGGGGCAAGGGTCTTGGGTTAATGGTTTGACCTGGTTGTAGGGTGACCAACCGTCCGTAAATTTCACGGACCGTCCGTCATTTTAGTATGATGTCTGTAAGGCGTCCGTAATTTGGGGATCTCAAATTACGGACGCCTTACAGACATCATACTAAAATCGAAATGGGAAATCTGAGTAAGGAATGCAGTTTCCCATGCGAGAGGCCCCGTGAGTTTAAAAGTTTTCACTCGGGCCTCTCGCTCTCATCTTTTAATCTGTACTGTAGAGGCTGCCTGCAGTGGCCCCTCCTGGACCTCCCTCGAGCAGACTGTGGAGTGACCCATTGTCATTCTGAGAGTGCAGCTAATTAGCTCTTTAGAATGACAATGGGCCCAATTGTAGTGACAGCATGCCTTCTCCTGCATGGGACTGTCTATGGCAAAGCATTCTGCTTTTGTCTTGGCGCCATGCTGGAGAAAATAAAAATAAAATAACTAACATCGTGTTCACTACATTTAAAAGACAGATTTCAACATACAAATAAAAAAATACTATTTATTAATCTGTATTGTTACTAGCACAAATCTTGATTGCAGAAAGGGCCCGATGTCGCTTTGCAAAGTTGTGCATACTGAAAAATGTGAAGTGCATGATTGGTTCAACCTTATATAAACTTATTTTGATGGATGTATGATGTTAGAACGCGCGCGTTACTACGACCTACTATTACAACGCGGTCGTAACAACAAAAGTTGTTACCACACATTGCGCTGGGGGGGGGCGCAAAATTAAATAATTTAATTTACTATTCCAACACCAGTCCCCGTGGATAGTAGGGAAGGTGTTGGGATAGTAAATTAAATCATTTCCTATCCTTGAGCGCCCCCCAGCGCAATGCGTGGTAACAACTTTCGTTGTTACGACCGTGTTGTAATGGTAGGTCGTGGTAACGCGCGCGTTGTAAGCGTTGCATACCTATTTTGACTTGTATTTATTTTGGTTGTCTATTTACTTACTTACATATTATTGTGCCACCTCCTCCGAGATGTCTGTAAAACTTATGTTTTGTCCCAAATTTTTGTCCTGAATTTTGACCTTCTGTCCTGAATTTTTGTCCTGAATTTTGACCCTTTGTCCTGAATTTTTACACTGACCGTCCTGAATTTGCACCATGCCAGTTGGTAACCCTACCTGGTTGCCCTGTTTTTAAGCGGGTGCGGCTGCCGACGGGATTCCTCTGGGCGTGCTACTCACCTCCCCATGGAAACGGGTCGGGTAAAAAAGGGGGACCGGCTCAGGGGGGAAAATCAGGGGCTCGGGCAGCATCGCGGGCGGCTCAACCAGGCCCGGACCAGGGCCGGCTCTAGGCTCATGGTGGCCCTGGGCAGGGAGCGTAGGTAGGAGGCCCGGAAGAGGGGGTCCGGGCGGGACGGAGCGCGCAGGCCAATAAAGAGGGGAGGGGGTCAGGGAGTTAAGAAGTGGAACAGAGCCAGAGGCCGCCAAATCCCTGCCAGGGGCCACCACGCAAATATGTATCCATCCTCAGAGGATTAATATATTAAGGATATATATTGGCGTGGTGGCCCCTGGGGTTTGGTGGCCCTGTGCAGGTGCACAGCTTGCACATGCCTAGAGCCGGCCCTGCCCGGACTGGCCGTTGACGGCACCGGGCAATTCCCCGGTGGGCCGCATGGTTGGGGGCCGGTTTTGGGCCCCTGGGGCCGTTTTTGTTACAGGGCCGTTATGCTGCAAAAACGGCCCTGTAACAAAAACGGCCGAAAACCGGCCCTGTCATAGAGCGCGGTCGCACCTCTCCCCCCTCTCATCTCCTCCCGGAGGAGGGAGGGGGGCCGCCGAGCACTTTGCCAGGGCCGCTTCGGGTTCCCAGTCCGGCCCTGGGCTCAACGCGTGTTTATTCGCGGTACTTTTGTTGATTAAAATGAGTTAAAAGATTGCGTGCATTAACTTTCAGGGTCACACAGATGTTATTGTTACCAGTATTTGTGTAGCGCGCATTTTGCCTCGCGCATGGGCCTCATGGCGCTTTTGAGGGTTTCGTGAATTTCTCCATTGTTCTGGGGTTACCATCACAGAGCAGGCTACTTTAGTTTGTGGTGATGTGTTACAGGGATTGTGTGCTGGGCATGTTCAGGGGGCTACGTTTGATTCATGGAGCCGGCGCCTGCCATTTTTGTGAAAGCAAAACCCAGAGAATGTTGCTAATTGTTTACACATTACCTGGAAAGTAGATGCATATGAGAGCCTCATTACCCGTGTTATTTTACAACCTCCAGAAATTACAAGTTCCACGGAAACTCTTGGGTTAAGCACCAGAAAGAAACGAGGCACCATGACCAGAATGACTGGTTCCCCCGGTCATTTCTCATTTGCAAGGAACCCTTGGGGTCTCACTTGTGATTGGCTGATAACTCCACCCCTGACGTCACCAGTACCCTCAGTATGGACGCCCTCGTGGAGGCGGTGTTACTGGTTGTTCTTTCGTGTCATTCATAAACAGGCCTCGTGCTGCATGCCTGGGATATGTGCAAAGCGTTTTGTCTAAGTTTGTACGTTTGTGTTCTGGGTGCTTGGAAGCCACATGACAGCTCGCTGTGTGGCGTACATGGGCTGTGATTGATGTATGGAAGGTGCGCCTAATGTGTTCCACTGCGCCTTTGCCATTTGTGCGGTCCCCCGAAATGCTTTTAAGTCGTAGTGTTTTGTTTTACCACTTGGTACATATTCTACATAGTGCGGCCTATTACGAGTTGTTGTAGGGAACGCAGAAGGAAGAAAAGCTGAGTGACCCCTTAGATTATAATCAATGGTACTCGTAACTATTAAACCCGGCTGTCGCCCACCTAATACTGCGTAGCACCATCGCTCAGTAACGTCTATGTTGATCACGGGATACGAGTTTCATTGGGAAATAGTCTGGAAAGATTGCATTGACAGAAGTGCTGCTAAATTCAAGGCGAATATAATACTAGTAATGTTACTTATAGTAATGTATTATGCAGGGTAATCTGAGGGGCAGTGAAGAGGGAGAAACGTGCAATTAGTGTAGCTAGGCCAACCAAGTAGGCAGCTTCATAACTCTAGTTTAGCAGGATGCGGCCTGCGGGGGAGCGCTAAAAGAGGGATTTTCCCAGATGACCCGGTATTACATGGCGCGGTGCGAAGATTCTGGGGAATGAGTAAATCGAGGGGCATGATTCGGTGAAATAAACTTTATCCATGCATCCTATGAAGTAGTTGGGGTGTAACACGGCTAAAGCAGGTGAGCGCTCAAGACTGGTAACCTGAACAACATCTAGAAAAACTTCAAAAGGGGCCAGAGCCTTAATCCTCTTCCTATGAGTCGGTTTGAAGACAATCACCACCACTATGCAGTTAGAAGTCGACTGTAATTAGGTCATAATGAAGGGAATACCAGGGGAGGAATCAGCTAACATCCTGTCCTCCCAACGATGTTACCTCGAGCTACGCAATAGACAAATCAGTGCTAGAGAAAAGTTAAAGCTACCGCTTAGTGGTATGATTCATATATGGATTACAATGGGCTTAGGGGGAACTACGTAGCTCCAGACACCTTACTGGGAGATGCTGAGATGACAAATAGTCAAGGGAGTAATTTCATCTATCAATCAGGGGGCTATATTGTTTTATCATCAAAACTGTAAGGCTGGGCAACAGTTAATGGCCACGTTACTGAGGATACATTGCCGCCTGTATGTCGGTATTTGCCATGTATGTATTGTGTGTTTATCAGGAAGGGATCCTCCCTTCTGAAGCTAGGTGGGCTCGGACATCCGTTGTGTTTAAAAGATTGAGCTCGGGTTCTGAAAGACAAGCAATGGTGCATTTGCGCACATTGCTGGTCACATAACCAATTGGTTACAACATAGTACAAGAGAAGTCTAAAAACTTAACATAGAATGGAGGCTAAAATACTTATAACGCGTATCTGGTTCCCAGCCTTATTCATGGCATGTGGTACAGCAGGGCCATGTTAAGTGCTATTTAATGCACTTCACGGAAGGGAAGCCTAGTTTACACTGATGATCAAACCTGTGCATTTGTCTGTCACAATAGCATTGAGCTGCTGCCTTAATTGAGCAAAATTGACTGTTGACCTGCAGTGGCTCAGGGTATCTAGGGCAGTACATATGGTGCAAGTGGAACTAACCACATTTGGGGGTGCAATGGGAGGTATCACGAAATTCCTGCGGGCAGGGTGTGACTTTTTCTCCCCTATCTCTCTACGTGTGCTGCAGTAGTGGGGTGCACCGGAGCGGGTTGTCCCCCTGCGAGGCCAACTGCTCTACTATGGAGCCTCCATAGAGCAAAAATGGCAGCTGCTGTTTTTAAGATTACGAACCCAAATTGATAAAGGGAGCTCGTCAAGGCAACAACCGTCATCATCAGGATGCCGAACTGAAAGTAAACATAGAAAGGGGTTCTGCTAGACCCTTGGGTCGTCATGTGGTAGTCTATGCCACAAGGATTACATTGTTGACTGGGATATTGACATAACGAAAGGCAGGACAGGGAGCACCAGACAGGGGAGTGCGGGGTTAACATTTCAATTACTAAGTGGTCGCGTATCCAGCCAATACTTCGTATTCAGCCTGGGTGGCTGTTGAATGATGCTGGCAATTGGTCATTATTGTGCCTAATTTTTTCATTTCTCTCCTGCGCATTAGGATGCTGTACCGAGAGGGTAGGGGTACCGGGGCACTGCCCCCTGGCCGTTAAAGTGGCGCCACTGACAGAGGTGGCCTAGCGGGGAAGGGTCTTACCCTGGAGAAATCGCATGGTCGGACAGGATACAACGCGGGGCGAAGGGCTCCGGAGCATGGCCATGAGCTTGGAAGGTCTCGGTGAGGCGGCGCAAGAGGAAGCAGGCCGGGTTGTGCTCAATGGAGGGCCACTCGCGTCACATTCGGTATCGATGGATGTCTGGTGAGGCAAGGTATTGCAAACGATGGCCCGGGTTGCGCTCAGCGAAGGGACGCTCGGGTCACATTCTACACCGAATAGTTTCCGGTGAGGTAAGGTATTGCATGGATGGAATACATTTATAAAGCATGGGTACGAATACTTGACCTACAGGGTTGGGGTTTTTCATCCACAGCACAGTGGGGGACGGCGACGGGCCGGAGGGCCCGGGTAACCTTGGAAAAAATGGAAAGACCTTGGAGCAAGAAAGTGACCGACGGAGTGGGCGGGAGTCCGCCTTGCGTACTCCCTAGGCCAACATTGAGGGGGGAGATAGTAAGTTCTCCGCGGCAATAGAAGGCCCCGGCTGGGGAGGCTGGGCGACAGGTTACGAGCCTCCTGGGTCCCTGGGCAGCCTGGTGGTCTGAGGGCGGGCCCCTGGGATTGCGGACAAGGATCAGAGGTTTTGGGGCCCAATCCTCATGGGCGCGGGGGCGTTGCACCTCACGCGGATGCTCGGCAGGGACGATGCAAGCTAGTAGGCCCCTCATGCTGGCGATTTGAATCTTACTGAAGAAGATTCTGAAAGTCAATGATAAGTCTAAGGAGAATTGGCAAGGTGGTGCTCAGTGAAGGGCCGCTTGCATGATAGCCGAGACCGGATGATCTCAGGTGACGCATGATATCACCATGAGGGTGCGCATCTATCTGACTTGGATACAAACAGTTTCATCGCAGGACTCTGGTCGATTATTCTGAGCGCAGGTGGGGAGGGTGTCAGACCTGAGGGCCTTGGCCACCCTTGTGGCGGTAAAGAGACCTGCGATCAGTAACAGTGACTAACACAATGGACGGGAGTCCGCCTTGCGTACTCCATAGGCCAGCACTGAGGGGGGATATGGTAAGCTCTCCGCTGGGAGGAAGTTACCACCGGCTGGGGAGGCTAGGGCGACAGATTTCGAGCCTCCTGGGTCCCTGGGCAGCCTGGTGGACGAGGGGTGGGCCCTGGGAATGGCGGACAAGGATCAGAGGTTGGGGCCCACCACTCTAAGGGGCAGGTGCGCGGCACCTGGCGTAGGATACTCAGTTGCGAGATGCGAACCAGATGGGGCTCCTCCCTTAGTGCTGGAGGATATGAGAAGAGCCATCATAAAAGTCGTTATTAAAAGTGTGATTTTCTAAATATCATTTATGCATGTAATTTGCTTGTCATGTTTATGCATTGTTTGTGATTAAACATGGCCGTTTTTGACCCACTCAAATCTCATGGTGATTTCATTGTGGGCTTGCATGTTAATGTCAGATAGGGGGAGGTGGGGACAATGCTGGCAAGTCCGGGTCCTATGCCAAGCGCGGAAAATCGAGACGCGCGCACTTAGGACCCGGCCCCCCGGGCCCCGCCTCCGGCCTCTTGTGGTTGGGCGGCCGGGTAGTCCAATGGGCAGCCGGCCGCCTTTCACTTACGGGTCGTCGGGTGACGCACTTCCGGAGTGGTAGGGGGCGGAGACCTTTGGCCTATTTAGGGTCCAAGCCCCGGGGCCTCGGTCTCTGTCCCTGCTACCACTCCAGTCACCCAGACCCCACGTCGGCGCTGAAACCGCCCTCCCCTCCCCTTTGCGGAACCCCGGCCTTCGTGAACTCCCACCCACCCGTCCCTTAAAATAGTGGTTAGAGGGGCGTGTTGCGGTAAAGAGACCTGTGATCAGTAACAGTGACTAACACAATGGACGGGAGTCCGCCTTGCGTACTCCATAGGCCAGCACTGAGGGGGGATATGGTAAGCTCTCCACTGGGAGGAAGTTACCACCGGCTGGGGAGGCTAGGGCGACAGATTTCGAGCCTCCTGGGTCCCTGGGCAACCTGGTGGACGAGGGGTGGGCCCTGGGAATGGCGGACAAGGATCAGAGGTTGGGGCCCACCACTCTAAGGGGCAGGTGCGCGGCACCTGGCGTAGGGTACTCAGTTGCGAGATGCGAACCAGATGGGGCTCCTCCCTTGGTGCTGGAGGACATGAGAAGAGCCATCATAAAAGTCGTTATTAAAAGTGTGATTTTCTAAATATCATTTATGCATGTAATTTGCTTGTCATGTTTATGCATTGTTTGTGATTAAACATGGCCGTTTTTGACCCACTCAAATCTCATGGGGATTTCATTGTGGGCTTGCATGTTAATGTCAGATAGGGGGAGGTGGGGACAATGCTGGGGGGTCCGGGTCATCTAGTGTTTATGAATTTAAATATGAATGATTTTAAAGAAGAGTTTTGTAAATTGTATCTGTTTGGCGCTTTTATTGATATTTTTTATCTGAATAAAGATTTATTGATCGATTGAGTTGTGTTCTAAATTTCGAGGCAGCAATGCCAGTTATCTATGTACAAGGCCTATCAATTTGGCAGCTTATCATGATGTGGCAGGCACAAAAGAGAATTAAACCAGTATTTTAATAAAGGAATGGAACTAGGAGAAAGGGAGACTGGAGGACCAAAAGTGACCATGTAGTTATTATTATGAAGGACAAAATAAGCTATGTTTTAGGGGCAAGCTCCTCCCTACAGCTCCCCCTCTACTATTAAAAGATCGCCTCTAAATTGGCTTTTCAAGTAGCATGGCTTGTTTATTCTCTTGAAGATCCAGGCCGAGAGACTTACGTTACCATGTGACAACATATTTTTACCTAAGTATGAGAGATTGATTAAACCGAGATGGATAGACCTGCACCAAGGCAAGTAATTATTTACTAGCGAGTGTAGCTCTCATATGTAGAGTCAGTTATTATTATATTATTATATTTATAATTGTTAAGTGCACAAATCCTCCCCGAAAGGGTCTCTCGTTGATTGTGCACCTACACAGGTCAAAATTAAAATTAAAGATTAAAAGGACATTGGTTATTTTTTTAATGAAGCTAGGTCTGGGCAGGCAGGAGCATAGCTGATTTGAATGCTGAGGGGCCAGAAAGGAAAAGGAATGGCCCCCATGCCTGGCAATGCAAATACGCCTAGGACGCAGTTGCTCACTAGATCTGAGATTTCGGGTTGGAATGTAGGGCTGCAATATATTTTGCAGATAGCATTGGCCACTTCCATGTAAGGACTTGTAGACCAGGCAGAGAAGCTTGAAGAGGGTACACTTTTTTTTATAGAGAGCCAGTGCAGGGATCTTAGCATGGGTTCAGAGGGAGAAAGAGCTGGAAGGTTGCAGACCAGACAAGCAGCCATGTTCAGTACAACTTGTAGCTTGGCAAAAAAGACCCTCATTTATTGCAACTATTAGGACGTTTCCAAAGCCCAGGCAACTCACAATACGTGCCTGGTTGAATTATTTTCTGGTCTGACACTCTAGGATAGTTGGTGACCGGACTATGTTAATCTCCTTTTCTGTTTTACTTTTCTCTCCCCCTCAGATGCACTGTTTATTTCATTTCCCCCTGCTGTATTTTTGTATCTCTGGTTTGCTTCCCTACTGCCGGCCTACTATGTAATATAATGTCCTTCTGTTTTTTACAGTGTGTATGTAAAGCGCTCTGATACCTACAGGTCAATCTAGCGCATTATCAAACTTTTAAAATAAATAAAATAAATAAAGCCATTAGAGGGCTTACCCATGCGTATGCATCAGAACAAAGCATATTCCAAACATTGAATTCACATGTTCTTTTATAGACAAGTTCATATTGATTAGGGCACCAAGAGTTTTGATTACTCTGTTTGGGATAGGAATCAGCTCCAGTTCCATAGGCCACCAGTCGTTGGACCAAAAGACATGTGCTTTGCCAAAAAGCAGAATATCTGTCTTACTGGAGTTCAGCTGGAGAAAATTATCAGACACCCAGGAGGCGATCTTAGTTATACAATCCCTGAATCTGTGTTTGGTGGACTCCAAGTTAGGCCCCATAGTGATAAAAAGCTGTGTGTCTTTCGCATGCGAGATGACGTCAAATCCACATGATCCTATAACTTTGGCCAAGGGGGCCACACGTATATAAAAAAGGGTGGGACTCAAAGGTGATCCCTGTCGTATACCCTTGGCTAAAGCCATAGTTCTAGAGTTAAAAAGGTCAAGCTGTACCGAGTGTGTTCAATCAGTCAGAGTTTGTCATCCATTTTAGTGCTTTGCCCCTGGCACTAATCTCCCTTAATCTCTGGATTAGGGTTGCATGAGAGATGGTGTTGAATGCTGTGGACAGATCTAGGAGAACCAGCATAGCTGAGTTCCTCCCTTCCAGGCAATTCTGATCGAATCTAGGGCCTCCATTAATGCTGTTCCCATGCTCTAGGATGCATGGAAGCCTGACTGGGAAGGATCCAACAGAAACTGGGTTTCTAGGAAAGATATGAGTTGTTGATTGACTAAGGTTTCCATAACTTTTCCAAGAAAAGGGAGCAGTGATATAGGTATGCAAATGACCAACTCTTGTGGATCAGCCATAGACTTTTTAAGAATCTGTCTGACCCGAGCTGCTTTCCATTTTGCTGGGTGGGATTGCAAACTCAAGGAAAGATTATACAGGTCCATAATCAGAGCAAGGAGGGCTGAAGCCAATATTGACCATGAAATAAGGCAGGGCAGGATCATCTGGTGACCCGGATTTAACTCCCCAAACTAGTTCACTTCTGGGATTAGATTCTGACTGATATTGATACACATTTTCATACTCAAATACCTTGTTTACCAGCTGTTGGACCTAGATTACCCAAGCCTACATATGGTAGCTTGGCACAGTTGTGGTCTACAGCTAACTCCAGGCGTTGGCTAAGTACTTACAAGTCTTACCCACAGTAACACAGTGATGAACCACTAAAATAAAGACACAACACCTCTGTTTGGAAAAATACCGTTACCTTTTATAAAAATAATATGGCTCTTTGGATTTGAAATCATACAGGTTATAACATCAATTACTTTTAGGAATAAACATTACACTTTTACTAGGGCAATTAGTTTTCACTCCTCCAGCTGTGGAAAAAGGGCAGTAAAATACATTCACTTGATAAGAGTTCAGTAATGAGGAAGTGACACTCTTTTGAAATTAGAAGAAACCTGTTAGATTTGTACTATGTAGGGTTACACACTTGTATCACTTAACTGGCATGTACATTTTCTAACAGTTTCAAAGTGCTATTCAGGGTTATTGGCCTGCTTCAGTAGTAATTTTCAAGCCCCTAATATCACTACCCTGTAATCAATTCTTTAATTACTCTGGGGTATCAAGCTAACTCCCAGTTCAGATCAGCCCTTGGCTCCACAATGAATTACTAATTCTTCTATTCACAGTTTAGGATTTACACTAGCAGTTCCCAGTTATTAGATTCTTTAAGGGCCCCTCTTCCCTGCTCCTTACTTTAGCGTGGGGACGATGATGTCCCAGTCCCCACGCGTCACTGTTGCCTCTGGGCGCCTATCGGCGTCTTTGCCTCTGTTCCGCCGAACCGGTGCTTTGTTGGGGCTTCTGGCGGTAAATCGATGGGGGGCCCCGCTCACCCTTCCCTGCTCGTGTCTACTTCACACACAAGCGGAAAGGCAAACCGGAGCAACACGCCTGAGCCTTCGTTTCCCCTCGCTCGCGCTGGCTCCTTCAGCCGGCGCTCGAGCGTGGGGGGAATTGGTGTTACTGACACGGCGCTCCAGGAAGCCTTCCGGCGCCTCCTCAGTCACGCCGACAGTCGCGCTGCTCCTCCGGTCATGCGCGGAAGCGCTCTCGTACCTCTCCCGCCTCCGCACTCGCTCTCAGGAAGGACGCTGCTCCTCACGTCGTCGCTGTTCTCCTGGGCCTGCCCGACCCTAGGCCCCTCCTGCTTTCGATAGCGGGCGCGCTCAGGGCATGCGCGGAAGCACTACCTGCTCTGCTTGACGCGGCTGGTGCCCCCGGGGTCCCGTAATCCGCTAACACAGCGCCGCTATTCTTCCTCAGACACCTTCAGTTCCAGCCTCTCAGGAAGGATGTGCATACACGGCGCCCTCGCTCTTTAGGGCGCTAGGGTGCCACAGACGCCCACTTCTACCACAGCTGATCCACAACACCGGTGAGCACAGCGCTGGGTATGGTCAATCAGGAATGCCTTCAATTAAGGGTAATCTGAGTGGTTTTACTGGTCTCTGTGATAAAAGGATCTTCTTCCTCCAGTAACTCGATTTTCCTTGTCAGTAGTGGTTGTCCTGGTAGAGGGATCGGTCAAAGGCTGAAGGGGGAACAATCCTCTGAAGTAACTGTCAGCCTCAGTGACAAACTAGCTGCTCTCAGTGTGTCCACCTCCTCTCACCACTGCCTCACTCCTCTACTCTGGGGTCAGCACAAAATGGCTGCTGGTCACTGGCCTTATATAGGGTGGCCTGAGACCTGCAGAAGTCTCTAGTTGATTCCAGAAAGTTCCCTAATGTTACCCTATGGACCTGTCCTCCAGTAGTGTCCGTTATGGCAGTTGGTGGACACCATTTTAGGTCTCTGGAGATCCCTAAGGTTTCAAGGGGGTGACTAGGCCTCACAAGTGATGAGGGAAAAATGGCGTCATCGCCAAGGAACACCTAGCCTCCTGACAGCATTAAAAAACTCCTGATGGACACATGTAAAAATAAAAATAGAAACTCTGGGAGGCTAAGGGGGACAAAAATAAATCATGGTGGTTAGAGTCTTCCCAGAAACAGACAGGTCTAACACGCGTCCCCCCCAGCTGAAAGTGGGGAGAACTACCCAACCCCTTGGGAGTCCTCATCACTAAGGCGGAAGTACCTAGATAGACCGTCTGCGTTGGCATGGTCTGCCCCAGGTCTGTGTTCCACCCTAAAGTCCATTCCCTGTAGGGAGATGGACCACCTTAGCAACTTGGGATTCTCCCCCTTCATTTGCATCAGCCAACGAAGGGGGCGATGGTCAGTCTGAACTAGGAAGTGCGAACCAAACAGGTATGGTCGTAACTTCTTCAGAGCCCAAACCACCGCAAAGGCTTCTCTCTCAATTGTACTCCACCTCCTTTCCCTGGGGAGTAGTCTCCTGGACAGGAAGACCACGGGTTGATCCAAGCCCTCATCATTTAGCTGCGATAACACTGCCCCAATGCCATGTTCTGACGCATCTGTTTGGACAATGAATTCTCTAGCAAAATCAGGGGCCTTGAGAATGGGAGCGGAACACAATGCTTGTTTCAAGGTCAGGAAGGCTCGCTGGCAAGCCTCCGTCCAGACTACCCGTCGGGGTTGCTTCTTGGAAGTAAGCTCAGTGAGAGGGGCCACGATAGTGCCATACCCCTTCACGAAGCGACGGTAATATCCAGTGAGGCCCAGGAAGGCTCGGACCTCTGTTTGAGTCTTGGGGGGCTCCCAGGCGATGATAACCTCAATCTTTGCCTGGAGGGGCTGCACCGTCCCTCTGCCCACCAAGTGACCTAGGTACACCACCGACCCCTGGCCGATCTGACACTTGCTGGCCTTGATTGTCAATCCAGCCTGTTGCAGGGCATGCAGAACAGCTTGCAGATGCTGCAAATGGTCCTCCCAGCTGCTACTGAAGACAGCAATGTCGTCCAGGTATGCAGCAGAAAAAGCTTCCATTCCAAAAAGGACCCTGTTCACCAGCCGCTGAAAAGTGGCAGGGGCATTCTTGAGCCCAAAGGGCATCACGCGAAATTGGTAGTGTCCCTCAGGTGTAGAGAAGGCTGACCTTTCCTTCGCCTCCTCTGTAAGGGAAATCTGCCAGTACCCTGAAGTTAGGTCAAAGGTACTTAAGTATTGAGCAGCTCCCAGCCGGTCAATCAGCTCATCCGCCCGTGGGATAGGATGGGCATCAGTTTTGGTTACTGAGTTCAAGCCTCGGTAGTCCACACAGAATCTCAATTCCGGTGTGGTGCCTGGTGGGGCAGCCTTTGGTACCAATACCACCGGGCTAGACCAAGGGCTTCCAGAAGGTTCAATCACTCCCAGCTCCAGCATCTTGGCGACTTCACTCTTGATGCTAGCCTTCACCTTGTCCGACAGCCGGTAGATCTTAGACTTCACAGGTGGGCTGTCTCCTGTGTCCACGTCATGGGTACACAGGTGGGTCCTACCCGGGACAAGGGAGAACAGAGAAGAAAATTGCTCCAGGATCTGGCGGCAATCACTCTGCTGTTCAGGAGTTAGGGATGGTGAGAGAATTACTCCCTCCACCGACCCATCCTTTTCTTGGGACGAGAGAAGATCAGGGAGAGGTTCGCTTTCTTCTTCCTCTGCTCCATCGGTTACCAACATCAAGACAACCGCGGGCCTCTCATGATGTGGCTTGAGGCGATTGGCATGCAGCACCCTGTGGGGCTGCCTCGGGGCCTTAAGATCCACCAAGTAGGTGGACTTCCCCTTCTTTTCCAACACCTCAAAGGGGCCTGTCCAACGGTCCTGGAGGGCATTTAGCTCTCCAGGTTCCATCACCCACACCTTCTGTCCAGGCTCCAGTTCCACTGGGTGAGCGTTGTGGTCATACCACTCTTTCATCACTGCTTGGCTGGCCTCCAAGTTGTCTGAAGCTTGCTTCCACAACTTAGCCATTTGGCTCCGGAAGGCCAGCATGTAGCTCACCACGTCCTGGGGAAGTTTTCTGGGAGTCCGTTCCCATCCATCCTTCACCAGGCTGAGAGGTCCCCGTACAGGGTGCCCGTACAAAAGTTCGAAGGGGCTGAAGCCCACTCCCTTTTGTGGCACTTCCCTGTAAGAAAACAAGAGACAGGGTAGGAGGATGTCCCATTTCCTCCGCAGGCTCTCAGGTAGACTCCTGATCATACCTTTCAAGGTTTTGTTAAACCTTTCCACAAGACCATTGGTTTGTGGGTGATAAGGAGTGGTAAACCGATAGGTAACCCCACACTCCTTCCACATAGCCCGCATGTACGCTGAAAGGAAGTTAGTCCCCCTGTCGGACACAACCTCCTTGGGGAAACCCACTCGGGTAAAGATCCCCATCAGGGCCCTTGCCACCACAGGTGCAGTGATGGTCCTCAGAGGTATGGCCTCTGGGTACCGTGTGGCATGATCCACCAAAACCAGTATGAACCGGTGGCCAGCTGAAGTTGGTGGATCCAATGGCCCAACAATGTCGATGCCCACCCTCTCAAAGGGGGTGCTAACGACAGGTAGTGGTTCCAGGGGAGCTTTAAGCTTCACTCCTGTTTTCCCACTAGCTTGGCAGGACACACACGTCCGACAGTATGTGTCAGACGCCACTTTCATTCGAGGCCAATAGAAGTGGGGGACAAGCCGGGCAAAGGTCTTGTCCTGTCCTAGATGTCCTGCCAATGGTATCTCATGAGCCAATTCCAGTAGAAAGGCTCTAAAGCATTGAGGGACCACCAAGGCTCTGGCTGAACCGTGGCCAGGTGCCTTGGGCTCACTGTAGAGGAGTCCATCCTCCCAGTAAATCCGGTAGCTCCCTTCAATGTTTCCTGCTGCCTGGTCGTTGGCCTGTTGCCGCAGCCCCTCGAGAGTAGGACACTCTTTCTGAGCTGCACAGAATTCTTCCCTGGAAGGACCTCCCTCCACATGCCATTCTGTAGGGATGGGTAGGTTCTCCAAGGAAGCAACATTCTCCCCTGTGGACTCCAGATCCACCTCCGCAGGTGGTCCAGCTGTCTCACGAGGCGGAGATGTCGAGGCAGGGTCCTCCGGCCTCTTGTCCTTCTCCTCTCTGGCAGCCGGCTGGGCCATTGTTCCAGGCTCCAGCGTAAGCAACTTTTCCCTTCGGGCAGTTGCTGACCTTGTGCTGACACAAGTCCAGTCAGGGGGTCCCAGCATCTCAGAGTGAGTCTGGTACTCCACCCTCCTCCAAGCATTGTGCTCCATATCATTCCCTAACAGGCAGTCAACAGGCACGGCAGGGCTTACGGCAACTCGAAGTGGACCTGCAACCCCTCCCCACTCAAAGGGAACCTCAGCCACAGGGTAGTGGCCCAATCTGCCGTCAGCCATTACGGCGGGATGGAGTACATCTGGGATGACCTGCTCTGGAGACACCAGCTGACTCCTTACCATAGTCATGCTGGCTCCTGTGTCTCTCAGAGCCTCCCCTCTACGGCCATTGATGGTGACCCACTGCTCATACTTAATAGTATTGGAAGGCAGCTGGGTCTTGGGAACCATCTCCTTATCTCCCAGGGACACTAAAGTGACACCCGCCCGCTCCCCTCCATTAACCAAAGGCATCTCCTCCCCGAGCACTACACTAGTGATTCCCGGGGCTTTTCCTCCAGTGGGAGGGGGTGGTCTTTTTGGGCATCTCACATCTCCTTTATAGTGTCCCACACCACCACACTCAAAACAATGAACAACCCTTGGCTGCTGGCTTTGGCCAGGGGTAGGGTTGCGAGGGGGGTTACTCCTAGGGATGAATCCTCTGCCCCTTCCTTGCGAAGTATTTTGTGGCCCTTTTGAGAACTCCCTCTTAATTTCCCCTCCCTCTTTCTTCTGGGGGGCGCCCTGTCCTTGCTTCTGGGAATTCCCTCCAGTCCCCTTAGTCGACACCCGGGTACTAACCCAGATGTCCGCCTCCTCAGCAAGCTTCCTGGGGCTGGTCAGCTTGCTGTCCACCAGATGCTGTCTTAGCTCGGGAAGACACTTCTCGAGTAGGTGTTCCTTGAGTATGAGGTCATATAGTCCCTCATAGTCCCCTACTTCGCTGCCTCTTACCCAACCCTCCAGGGCCTTCCTGGAGTAGTCCAAGAAATCTACCCAGTTTTGTGTGCCCAGCTTGTAGCTGCCCCGGAACTTTTGTCTATATTTCTCAGGGGTCAACCCAAACTTCTTGAGCAGCGCTAATTTCATAGCCGGATAATAGGTCTGTTCACTCGAGTCAAGGGCCAACAAAGTATCCCTGCCAGTGGGGGGCATGTATTTGTATAACCCACCTCCCCAGTGGACTTCCAGAATCCCATGGGCCCTCAGCGAGACCTCGTAGGCGGCTAACCATTTAGCAATGTCGTCGCTGGGTACATAACAAGCCATAATGTCTTTTGGTAGGTACGGTCTAGGTTCTCGGGTGTTGGTTTGGTTATCGCTGCCACCATTCTCTGGTTTGGGGGTACGTAAGTTTAGGGCTTGCAAGTCCATCTCCTTGATGGTCCGCTCATGCTCCAACCTCTTTTCCTCCCTCACCATGTCCATCCTGGCTAGTTCTATTTTCATCCTCCTCTCCTCCCTCCTGTCTTCCAACTCGGCGTCGGTCAGGCCCCTCTCTGACACACTACTGCCCACTCTAGAAGGTGTTCTAGGACCTGTTACTAGGTTCTCCCCTCCCGCCTGGTACAGTGTTGTGGTCTCCAGGACAGTGTCCTTGTCACTCTCTTCAGGATCTACCTCCTCCCCGGAATGAGCCTCTACCCATGCCCGAATACTGGTCAGCAGCTCAACTTTCCTGGCGCCTTTCTTGAAAAACACCCCCTGCTGCTGACACCATTCTTTCAATTGAGGCACAGTATAATTGTCTAGCTCTTCCACATTTATCTCCATTCTTGTTTGAAGTATAAAATGCTATACAGGAGAAATCCACAGAGTGACCTGAGGTCAACCTCCACCCACCGCCAGAAGTCAATTTAGAAAAACCAAAAATGTAAATTAGGAGGGCCGCAGGGAGAAAACTCCAGGTGGGGTCTCGTGGTTGGCACTGCGTTACTAATAAGTAAGTGTAAGTACAAATCCGCTATCCCACCGCTGAAACACCAATTATGTTGGACCTAGATTACCCAAGCCTACATATGGTAGCTTGGCACAGTTGTGGTCTACAGCTAACTCCAGGCGTTGGCTAAGTACTTACAAGTCTTACCCACAGTAACACAGCGATGAACCACTAAAATAAAGACACAACACCTCTGTTTGGAAAAATACCGTTACCTTTTATAAAAATAATATGGCTCTTTGGATTTGAAATCATACAGGTTATAACATCAATTACTTTTAGGAATAAACATTACACTTTTACTAGGGCAATTAGTTTTCACTCCTCCAGCTGTGGAAAAAGGGCAGTAAAATACATTCACTTGATAAGAGTTCAGTAATGAGGAAGTGACACTCTTTTGAAATTAGAAGAAACCTGTTAGATTTGTACTATGTAGGGTTACACACTTGTATCACTTAACTGGCATGTACATTTTCTAACAGTTTCAAAGTGCTATTCAGGGTTATTGGCCTGCTTCAGTAGTAATTTTCAAGCCCCTAATATCACTACCCTGTAATCAATTCTTTAATTACTCTGGGGTATCAAGCTAACTCCCAGTTCAGATCAGCCCTTGGCTCCACAATGAATTACTAATTCTTCTATTCACAGTTTAGGATTTACACTAGCAGTTCCCAGTTATTAGATTCTTTAAGGGCCCCTCTTCCCTGCTCCTTACTTTAGCGTGGGGATGATGATGTCCCAGTCCCCAAGCGTCACTGTTGCCTCTGGGCGCCTATCGGCGTCTTTGCCTCTGTTCCGCCGAACCGGTGCTTTGTTGGGGCTTCTGGCGGTAAATCGATGGGGGGCCCCGCTCACCCTTCCCTGCTCGTGTCTACTTCACACACAAGCGGAAAGGCAAACCGGAGCAACACGCCTGAGCCTTCGTTTCCCCTCGCTCGCGCTGGCTCCTTCAGCCGGCGCTCGAGCGTGGGGGGAATTGGTGTTACTGACACGGCGCTCCAGGAAGCCTTCCGGCGCCTCCTCAGTCACGCCGACAGTCGCGCTGCTCCTCCGGTCATGCGCGGAAGCGCTCTCGTACCTCTCCCGCCTCCGCACTCGCTCTCAGGAAGGACGCTGCTCCTCACGTCGTCGCTGTTCTCCTGGGCCTGCCCGACCCTAGGCCCCTCCTGCTTTCGATAGCGGGCGCGCTCAGGGCATGCGCGGAAGCACTACCTGCTCTGCTTGACGCGGCTGGTGCCCCCGGGGTCCCGTAATCCGCTAACACAGCGCCGCTATTCTTCCTCAGACACCTTCAGTTCCAGCCTCTCAGGAAGGATGTGCATACACGGCGCCCTCGCTCTTTAGGGCGCTAGGGTGCCACAGACGCCCACTTCTACCACAGCTGATCCACAACACCGGTGAGCACAGCGCTGGGTATGGTCAATCAGGAATGCCTTCAATTAAGGGTAATCTGAGTGGTTTTACTGGTCTCTGTGATAAAAGGATCTTCTTCCTCCAGTAACTCGATTTTCCTTGTCAGTAGTGGTTGTCCTGGTAGAGGGATCGGTCAAAGGCTGAAGGGGGAACAATCCTCTGAAGTAACTGTCAGCCTCAGTGACAAACTAGCTGCTCTCAGTGTGTCCACCTCCTCTCACCACTGCCTCACTCCTCTACTCTGGGGTCAGCACAAAATGGCTGCTGGTCACTGGCCTTATATAGGGTGGCCTGAGACCTGCAGAAGTCTCTAGTTGATTCCAGAAAGTTCCCTAATGTTACCCTATGGACCTGTCCTCCAGTAGTGTCCGTTATGGCAGTTGGTGGACACCATTTTAGGTCTCTGGAGATCCCTAAGGTTTCAAGGGGGTGACTAGGCCTCACAAGTGATGAGGGAAAAATGGCGTCATCGCCAAGGAACACCTAGCCTCCTGACAGCATTAAAAAACTCCTGATGGACACATGTAAAAATAAAAATAGAAACTCTGGGAGGCTAAGGGGGACAAAAATAAATCATGGTGGTTAGAGTCTTCCCAGAAACAGACAGGTCTAACACCAGCCTACACCATTTTGGGGCTTCCCAACACACTCACATACCCACTCAACTTTTGTAGGGGCCGTCACATTAGCCTGGCACTTGGGGCAGCACATCAGACAATTCTAGCACTCTGGGGGACGGAGAGATTGCTGACACATTTAGGATGGCTTCATCGTATTTGGCATATTTTAGGAATGGAGAAATTGATGTTGACATTTACAATGCAAGGGGATTCTTATCGCGAGTTGTAGCTAACATATGTTACACTCCTCTTCCAAGAAGTCAGGGAACTGACATGTTCCCACTATCTGTTATTGCTCCGTTTGACCGAGCCATGACACATACCGGAAAGGAAGGATTCACCCATGTAACTCTTTTCTCCTCTGTTATAATACGTGTTTGACCAGCGGGGAGTGCCCAGGGGAGGCAAGGATGGGAGCAATGGGAGTAGGGTTAGTTGGAATAGTGAAACAGTTCTATCTCTAAGCATGAATGGTTGTTATTAATACACTGTTGTTGTTTGGCTTTATACTTTTCTATTTTGCAACAATAAAAACAAATTTGAACCTAAAATCCTGGGGTGGCACGTGGCTGAGAGGTTAGATAGGATTATCCCTATACATTCTGAATTGTTGAGATGGATTGAGAAATCTTAGAGATTTTTTAGTCAAAGTGGTCTGCGAGATCATTGCAAAGAGCCGGAGAAACTGGAATTGACGAGGTACGGAGTGTGGGATTGGTGAATTCCTTCCAGATCATCAAAAGTTCTTGTGTTGAGTTGCCAGCATTATTGATCCTGTCAATTATATGAGTCTTTCTTACAGCTTTAGTATTTTTGTGGAACTTTACTAGCACCATTTTATAAATTATTTTGTCCCCAGGAGATTTTGATGTTGTCCATTTGCGATCAAGCTTTCTACAAGTCGCTTTCTCCCTTTTTAGGGACTCTGAGTACCAGGGTGATGCGAGGTTCTTAGTTTTATATTTGCCGAGTGTAGGGGGTCAATGATATCTAGGGTCAAAGTAAGAGCTCCCTCAGAATGATTTAGGGCTGTCTTAATGTCGCCATAAACTTTCATGAGGGGGGCGAGCCCGGAGTGAATACAATGGTCAATGGTCTGATGAGTTATCGGACTCTTACATTATTATCTCTGGGCTTCTCCTTATCAAAGTGAAAGCTGATTTTTTTTTTATGCTGATTTTTATAGCACAAACTCGACCCGAAGGTATTGGAGCGCTTTACATAAGCATAGGTTGCGTAACACAAGGACACATTCAGGCACAGGGAGATTAAGTGATTTGCCCAGGATCACAGGATGTGAACGCGACCCTGAGGCTCGCACCCTGGTTTCCAGCACCAAAGTCGGCAGTCTAGGCGTCAGAACACATCCTCTCCCCTCTGATGGTAGAATGATTTGCCAAGACCTGTGCAATGGAGAGCTCTACTTTATAAATTGTGTGTGTTGGTAAATACAAGGTCCAGCATGTGAGTAGGGTCTGATAATTTTTGATGGAGCCCTACAGACTCCGGATTCGAGAGCAGGCGTATTGTGTCTGGATTAGAATTCATTTTTGCATGATGGTTAAATCGCAAATCAGCAGGAAGTTCTCGGCAGCTAAAATTTGAGGTGCAGGCTATTCCATCAGCTTAGTGCTGAACTCTTTTTTTTATACCTGGCGGTCGATGAACCAGTGCCTCCCTCCAGGTTGACTTTGATGATGTTTCTAATTTAAAGCTAGCCATCCCTACACAATTGGTAGTACATGATTCTAAAAGGGGGATTTTTATTGTGTTCCCGAAGGCGATCGACCCACCCCCTCCCCGTTTTAGACTGTCCGTTGAGTCTAATTAGACTGTAATAAGAGGGAAATGCTATACAAATGCAGGGGACAGCTGCCCGATGCTGCCATGTTTCTGTGACAAAGCATGTGTCTGGTCTTTCTGAGTCCAGGAGGTCCCAGAGTTCCAAAGCATGTTTAGGAATGGAACAAGTATTCAGGTAAAGACCATGGAGCTGTAGGGTAGAAGTCATAGGGATTTCTGGCAGAGCTCTACTTCCTTTTGGTCCTGGTTATGTCTGCATATTCCTTATCCACAGAAATAAACACATTTTATAAAAAGAGTTGACCAACTTAATTAGATATAGAGTCTGTCTACATGTATTACGAATAGTAGAGAATGAGAGTGATATTTTGGAAGCCCAGGGTGGCGGTTAGAGCCAATCAAGACTCCGGCTTGAGGGACAGGACCTTTGGAATAAAGTGGCATTTGGATAACTGGTGACTGCACAAAACAGAACACAATATCATGGAAGCTTATGGCAGAAGTTTCTTTGAGGAAACAGATTCTTTTCCAGACTGTTAGCTGACATGTAAGAAGAGATGTGATGTGTTTGTTTTTATAAACATGGGTACATTGCTCCAGCCAGTTTTTCAGGGCCTGCTGATGATATTTATGACCTAACAATTAAAAGAAACATGTGATGTAAGATTTATTGATGGGCGAGTATGTTTATCTATGATACAGAAATGGAAAGCACTTCCATAGAGAGGCTATGAGTGTGTCATGCCTGCCGTTTTTTTGAAGAGGTGCTGAGGTGATTTGTGACAGTGCTTAATTTGAGCTGGTGGTTTACGGGGCTCAGCAACCACTCAACACCACCATCAACACCACTGCTTTTCATGAGCACCCAATAAGGACATGTTCAGTTTGGGTAGGCACAGAGAAATTAAGTGATTTGCACAAAATCACAGGATGTTGAGCCGACACGGAGATGAAAACCTGGTTCCCCAGCTCCAAAGTCGGCAGCTCATTTGCTAAGTAATGATGTTTATCCATATATCTGCTTTACCTTCCAGTTGCTGAGAATTCCAGCCTGCGAAAACCTCTTCCAACATATCAGACTCAGAGAGATCTTTCCTTGAAGAGGCTGAGAAGTCTTTTGCTCTCTGACTCCCATTCCCCCTTCCATTCAGTATTTTGTTCTGCTCTGAGTATCCTTCAACACACTTGCAGAACCTCATTCTGGTTAGCTGGACGGACTGTCATCAGACTCTACCAGACACCAGTTACAAATTGGGACATTAGATTTGGTGGCCAGTAGTGGATGACAATGTGGAAGGATGCATCCGAGAATGTGATTCTTGCATGCAATCTTCTTGCAATCAGTCGCGGCTGGTGACATTTGAAATAGGCGGGGCGTAAAATTGGCGGTGGCTGGACAATAATAACAGAGCGCCTCATAATAATAAAATAATAAAATAAATGTAAAAGAAAACTTACCTTGGCTTGGCTTCCCGCTCTGGCCCTCGACTCGAGTCCTGTCCCAAGGGCCGAGACTGCAGACTCCCGCGCGCCATCCTGGATTTTTTTGAATGCCTCGTCGTCACTGAAGGCTGCAGGCAGCCTCCCTCTCCTCCATGGCAGCCGGCGCTGATTGGTTCGGCCGGCTGCCCTAAACACTTCATTCCTCTTGGTCTGCATGCTGCAGAACGGAGAGTGGGAGGAGGCTTGGGGGAGCGGCTTGCCCACTGTTGCTAATACTGTCTGTTTGGACAGCCTCTCAGGCTGTCCAAACAGTCGGTATTCACAACAGTGGGCAAGCCACTCCCCCAAGCCACTCCCCCCTGCCCTGAGGCTCGAGCTCGAGGAAGTTTGCAGTTTGCTGACTGATTTCTCGCCGTGCGAGAAGGGCAGGCAGAAACAAATGGTAGTTATAAATAAATAACTACCATTTGTTTCTGCCTGCCCTTCTCGCACGGCGAGAAAACAGGGGGGGGCGGCGCCCAAACGCCCCCACGGTAAAACCGCCACTGCTCGCAATATGTGGACTTAATTGAGTTTTGACATATTCGGGCCATTTGTGGTGGTACCAAGAGGAGAAGCATAAGGAATTGATTTCGCGGATTACTGCTCGACATAGCCTGAGATTAGAGCGGCTGAGAGTGCCACAACTGTGGTAATCATTGAATTTACCAATTATATTTTTGCATGAGAGGGGTCACCTGAAATCGTTGTCTCTGAAAATGGTCCTCGGTGTTATAGCGACAAAATGGTCATCTTTATGACTCACGTGGGTATTGCGCATAAGCGAATTGCAGTTTTCAATCCAAAAGCAAAAGGCCAGGTGGAAAATGTCAATAAAGTCATTAAGTATACCATCCAATTGTCACACGAAAAGAGAATGGGATAGAACAGAGCTGTTCAAGCTATGTCGCTTTGGTACAGACTACCATAAATCCTGTAACTGGTTATGCCCCTTTCTTTGACTTGATAGCCCGAGAGCTGGTAAACAATAATAATGATAATAAAGGAGTTTTATAGAGCGCGCGGTTACGCTAACTAGCGTGTCCCTGCGCTAAGACAGATAGAAACTCATACCAACGGGCCGCAGAGTGAGCTAGATTTATCGTGCGTAAAGGTGTGTTTTCAGCCTCTTCCTGAAGTCGGCTTCAGACACTTCAAGACGAAGGTCCAAGGGTAAAGCATACCCGCCCTTCGCCACCAAGTAGCGAAAGGATCTGCCTCCCATGCGAGCCTTTCTCGTCCTAGGTACCTTTAATAGGCCACCATGGGAGGAGCGCAGCGCTCGCGTAGGTTCATACCAATAGACCAAACTCTGGAGTGGTGCTGGTGCCCTCCCATTAAGGATACGGTGACAGGTACAGAGGGCCTTAAACTCCACCCTGCTCTTCACTGGAAGCCAGTGAAGAGTCTGGAGGGCTGCTTTGGAGGCCGATCTTTTAGGAAGCTTCAGAATGAGGCGAGCTGCTGCATTCTGCAGTACCTGGAGACGATTTAACACCTTACTGGTAGCTCCGAGGTACAGTAGGTTTCCGTAATCCAGGCGCGATGTGACGAGGGCATGCACCAGCGTCCTACGGGCCGACATGGGAAGTAGATCTAATACCTTCCGCAGACCTCTTAGGACGCTGAAACACACACCCACCACACGGCCTATCTGAGGTCCAAAGGGCAGATCAGCATCAAGCCAGACTCCAAGATTCTTGGCTTCCCGGCAGGGGGTTGGAACCTCGCCTAGACAAGAGGTCCACCATGCCGACGACCACACAGATGGGCCACCCCCCACCACGTGCACCTCGGTCTTATTGACATTCAATTTAAGGCAATTGGCGGACATCCAGGTTGCCAACTCCTGCATACATGTTCTAAATTGGTCCGCCGCAAGACCGGGTGCACGCGAAAGGGAGATCGCCAGCTGCGTATTGTCGGCGTAGGATACTATGTTCATGCCATGGCCCTCTACAATCGAGGCCACTGGGGAGTCATATAAATTAAACAGGGTCGGACTCAGGGACGAGCCCTGGGGCACGCCCTGTCCCAAACAGATCTCCCCGGAATAGCATTCACCCTGGCGGACCTGGAAGCCTCTCCCCGTCAGGAAGGACTGGAACCATCTAAGTGCAGTGCCCGATATTCCTCCATTATTCAGACACTGTAGCAGGGTGGTATGTGCTACAGTGTCGAATGCCGCACTTAGATCCAGTAGGATGAGGGCCATGGTCTGTCCCTCATCCACCCCCTGGCGAAGAGTCTCCACTGCCATCAGAAGCGCTGATTCCGTGGAGTGGCGGGGCCGAAAGCCAAACTGGGTGTCATGCAGGAGGGCAGCCTCCTCCACGAAATCCATCAGTTGTACATTGATCACTTTCTCTGCAATCTTGGCCAGGTATGGTAGCAGGGAGATAGGTCGGAGGTTCTCTAATTTTTCAAAACTGATGTTGGATTTCTTCCTCCGGGGTAGAACCACCGCCTGCTTCCAGTCTCTAGGCACTGTCCCAGTCTTAAATGACAGGTCTAACAGGTGCCTGATGTAAGGTTCCAGCACTGGCAAGCTATCAACTAGCCTTTTAGGCATAGTGGGGTCCCGAGGGGATCCGGACTTGATAGATTTACATATCTTTAGGAGGTCCTCCGCCAGCGGGGTAACGAAGTTGGTCAATCTCTGCCTTTTCCCCCAATGCCTCGGAATTTCCACAAACTCAGTCCCTGCCGTAAGGTGACTAGAGAAAGACGAGTAGATTTTAATTACCTTCTCGGCGAAAAAGTTTGCGATCTTATCACAGGATTCCGCCGAGCACTCATCTGGGGCAGTGGCTGGTGTCCCACCCGAGAGAGATTTATAAAGCAGAAAAAGCTCCCTCGTGGAGTTGCCAGCCTCACTGATTCTGGTGGCATAGTGTGCAGCTTTGGACTTCCTAATTAGTCCATGATAGAGTCGCCTCTCAGTTAGATAAATCTCCCTGCTTTCTATTGAAAAAGCTACTCGCCATTGCCTTTCCACTCGCTTTAGTGCTGCCTTTGCAGCCCGCAGCTCATCACTGTACCACGGTGCAGTTTTCTGAGTGCGACCACCTACTTTGGCACTCAAGAGTGGAGCTGTGCAATCAAGCGCCTCGGTTATACGATTGCAAATCATTGGTAGCTGATCACAAAATGTGTCAATTTACTGGATGCTGACCATTGCACTGTGCAACAAAGAGTTAGTACTTACAAGGAGAAAATGGAGGAGAGAATGAGTTTGAAAAAACGCACAGTACATCTATATGGATATTTAAATTAGCATAGTTAGTCTGAGTCGAATTGATACATGATTCAGGCAAAGGCACAGCCTTATGGGCTGATTCCTTGATGGTCATACAAGTTTTCAGAAGAGCGTAAGGGTGGAAGGTGTCAAGATGTGGAACTGGTGTCCTGTACCAGTTTTCATGGGTCATTTGAATGGTACAAGTCATGCTACTGTTGACTGTGTCAATGTATTTAGGGTGACACAAAGGCTGATGTCGGCTCAATTGTATGGCCAGTGATGAAAGAAGTTATAATGTAGATCTGAATCGTAATATGCAGTGTATTTAAAAAGTAGGACATACACTTTTAAGTTTTATATGTCCTAGTAGTGAAATCTCTGAAATTAATTTTTTGCTACTGCAAGTCAAGACCTGGTAGGTGCCAAGGCTAAACTGCAATTTAGTGCACTCTTCGATGTTAATGGGTTATGTCTTGTTTTCCTTTGAGAGGAAAATACTGATTATGAATATTTCACAATTGAGGAAACAGGCATGCACATTGTTCATTCCTATCACTTTGTTGGCCTTACAGCTGATATTGCCTCCCTAATCTCCAGGAAAGAGGAGAATAACCTGTATGCTGACCCTCTCACAATACCTGTACTAGTGTGTCATGATTGAGAGTAATGTTACACGGATTTTGCGCAACAATACAGCATGTTACATGCGAAACGGGGCTGATTGCATAAAACATGACTACTTTAAGGGAATGTGTACAATAGGCATAGGGCTTACGAAAAAAGATTATTAATTTGAATGGCAATGCTAATAGTGTGTCCTTAAATGTCATATTTTCTATTTAGAAACTCCGGTCCTCGTATACATGTCCTCATGTTAGGGCAGTGCGACTGGTGCAGCCGCACTGGGTGCTGACTTGTGGAGGGGGGCACTGTGACATCAGGGGGGCACTCTGTTTAGCAATATCTTATGATAGGAGAGATGGGGGGCACTTTTGCAGGTGGTAGGGAGAGAATCAGAGGAGGTGGTCATGGAATGTGGGGGCCAAAAGTGATTGTCGCAACGGACGCCACCAGCACTAAAGCCGGCCCTGCTCATGCACCATGCCTTTTTACAGTTGTTATGGCTGCGATTCATAAAATCAGAGCATTTCCGACTGCAAATGGCATTTTCAAATTTACCAAACCCAATTATTGATTCAGTAATATGTTAAGGAATATTAACAAATTGCTAATTAGGTTGGGGAATCGATACCAAATGGGTATTTGGAACAGGTGTGTTAAGGGCGTTCCTTCCAAATACCAATTCTTTTAGGGATGTTTTAATGTTTTGAGACCGAAACCGGATATAAACCATTAATATTTTACCATCTTCTCAAAGGAGGTGGTGAGTCATTCCCAAATTGTAAGGGGTCCTCAAGGGACCCCTTCCCCTTTGTGATCGTTCACAAAAACATTATTTTACGAGCAGGCAGAAGTCCATGAGACCACTGTCCGCTCATAAATAGTTTTGTGTAATATTTTTTAAATGCATCCTGTTCCTGTTTTCCTGTAAGAAAAATGGCTGCACTAAAACAAAAAGATTGCTTTATATAAAAGCAATCACAGACATAGTGATCTGCTGTTCCCAGCAGGCCACCATGGCTGTCATTGGGCTACAGTGTACGACCTACCTCATGCATACTAATGAGGTAGGTCGAATTGCAACCCACTATGAATCAGTATTTTGACAACCAACATTTTAGTACATAGGTCGGTACTCAAAGTACCTATGGACTCAAAAGAAGTCAGTGTGCAAATTGCGACTACTTTTAACAACTCCATTTTGTTTATTCCATTTAAGGAATTGAAAATGGTGAATCGTTATTTGTCGCAATTTACGATTCCTCAAATGAAATCTTTGTGCTTGAGGGCCTCCCATGTTTTATGACACCATTAAAACGTACACGCCAAAACTTCTGAATCCTTCTGTAAAGAGGCATTGTTTGCACATTTTTCTAGCAAAACACAGACCAACTGCATGTGACCCCTTCTCACTCATTAGACACCATTAGGCAATAAAGTTATATAAGGTACCAGCGCAAGGATGCGATTAGACACATGGATTAGTTGCTGAGGAGAGATGCTAAGGGACTGAATTCTAACAATGCTTGATTCCTGTCCAGGAAAGACATGGCTTGGCAGTTTGGGCTGGACTGTTCCCATGAGGCACAGGGTCAAGACTGATTTGCATATGTCCATGTCTGAACTGGGGTGGCTTGGTGAGCAAAATAACGATGGATTAAACCCAGATCTGTGACTGGGGGTGAATGTTTTGCCATTGTGCAACATTTCGTCCATCATCTTGTGTGTTTTGCTGTTCATCCTATGTGGGAAGGGTATGCCCAGACGTGGGTCCCTTGCTCACTAAGCCACTGGAGTCAAGCTATCCTGACTGAAGACGGCTGATAGCCAGAAACCGGTCTAGGATGCTTGATTCCAGTCCAGGAAAGACATGGCTTGGCAGTTCGGGCTGGACTGTTCCCATGAGGCACAGGGTCAAGACTGGTTTGCATATGACCATGTCTGAACTGGGGTGGCTTGGTGAGCAAAATAACGATGGATTAAACCAAGGTCTGTGACTGGGGGTGAATGTTTTGCCATTGTGCAACATTCCGTCCATCATCTTGTGTGTTTTGAGGTTCATCCTATGTGGGAAGGGTATTCCCAGACGTGGGTCCCTTGCTCACTAAGCCACTGGAGTTAAGCTATCCTGACTGAAGACGGCTGATAGCCAGAAACCGGTCCTAGGATGCTTGATTCCAGTCCAGGAAAGACATGGCTTGGCAGTTCGGGCTGGACTGTTCCCATGAGGCACAGGGTCAATACTGATTTGCATATGTTCATGTCTGAACTGTGGTGGCTTGGTGAGCAAAATAACGATGGATTAAACCCAGATCTGTGACTGGGGGTGAATGTTTTGCCATTGTGCAACATTCTGTCCATCATTTTGTGTGTTTTGCTGTTCATCCTATGTGGGAAAGGTATGCCCAGACGTGGGTCCTTTGCTCACTAAGCCACTCGGGTCAAGCTATCCTGGCTGAAGACGGCTAATAGCCAGAAACCGGTCCTAGTATTTTTGATTCCAGTCCAGGAAAGACGTAGCTTGGCAGTTCGGGCTGGACTGTTCCCATGAGGCACAGGGTCAAGACTGATTTGCATTTGGCCACGTCTGAACTGGGGTGGCTTGGTGAGCAAAATAACGATGGATTAAACCCAGATCCGTGACTGGGGGTGAATGTTTTGCCATTGTGCAACATTCCGTCCATCATCTTGTGTGTTTTGCTGTTAATCCTATGTGGGAAGGGTATGCCCAGACGTGGGTCCCTTGCTCACTAAGCCATTGGAGTCAAGCTATCCTGGCTGAAGCTGGCTGATAGCCAGAAACCGGTCCTAGGATGCTTGATTCCAGTCCAGGAAAGACATGGCTTGGCAGTTCGGGCTGGACTGTTCCCATGAGGCACAGGGTCAAGACTGATTTGCATATGACTATGTCTGAACTGTGGTGGCTTGGTGAGCAAAATAACAATGGATTAAACCCAGATCTGTGACTGGGGGGTGAATGATTTGCCATTGTGCAACATTCCGTCCGTCATCTTGTGTGTTTTGCTGTTCATCCTATGTGGGAAGGGTATGCCCAGACGTGGGTCACTTGCTCACTAAGCCACTGGAGTTAAGCTATCCTGGCTGAAGACGGCTGATAGCCAGAAACCAGTCCTAGGATGCTTGCTTCCAGTCCAGGAAAAACATAGCTTGGCAGTTCGGGCTGGACTGTTCCCATGAGGCACAGGGTCAAGACTGAGTTGCATATGGCCATGTCTGAACTATGGTGGCTTGGTGAGCAAAATAACGATGGATTAAACCCAGATCTGTGACTGGGGGGAATGTTTTGCCAATGTGCAACATTCCATTCATCATCTTGTGTGTTTTGAATTCTAACAACTGACCAAATGACAGTCATGTTATGCAGGGAAATTATACATGGCATGGCATAATTAAGGCTTAGTAAACTAATTTAGCCAAATTATTTAGATACTTTACATCATTTATACAATTTACGTAGGGAATTGACTAATAGTTTAGGGATGTATGGTGAATTATAATAGGGCCATAGCTAACATTTGCCTTATATACATCTTATATGCTGAGTTGTTTATAACAATCACAATCATTCTGATACGCATGATTTCTAGACACATACTGCTGAATAAATAATTATATGTTAGTAACATGCTAATCATTATGTGTGTTTACTGATTTTGGAGTGTACAGGTGGAGCTCTTATAATCACCTCCAAATAAGAGACTGTCTGACAGGTTTGTCTAAATCATAACACTTACAGTGTAACAGAGCGTAACTCACTAGAGAGGATGTGAGAGACACCTGTCAGATTTAGTTGGGAATAGCTGCAGTCTCTAAAGAAACATTGTGTAGACAACTTAACCATTATAGGCCATGGCTGATAGACATATGTAGCAGGGGGTTGACTGCATATCATGTTTTTATGCCACGCCCCTGTATCTTAACTATACCAAGGATTGTGTGTCCACAAGCTGTTCTCCAACTTGCACCAACAGCTAATCTGTACTGTATACTTCCACTGCACCCAGTAGGGGTTGACCACAGGGCTCCGCAGGCCAGGCCCTGAGCACCAACCTCAACAGGTGACCTTGTTGTATACACAGTGAAGCATGAGGTGCAGGGTGTAACCTTTTCATTCTTTATGGATGTATATGCCCACGGTGGACCCACTTTGATTGTGGGCATTGGAAGTGAGGCCTGTGGTTTCAAAACTGTACATAGCATGACTGGAGTGCAGGGCCTGGACTCTGGCCAGTCACTGCCTCTCAGGCTCCATGGCTGGTCGACAACCATTGCAGACCGCCTTTGAATTAATGAATGAATGAATACGCATTTATATAGCGCATGGCTACCCATAGGGCATCCCAGCGCATCCTGTCAACACACTCATTCAACATTGATCAAGCAAAAAGAAAGGTCTTCAGCTGTTTCCTAAACCTGAGATGGTCAACTTCAAGGCGGATTGAATCAGGAAGTTGGTTCCAATGCCTGGCTGCGTTATAGGAGAACAATCGTCTTCCAGTCCGAGACCGTTTGACCTTTGGAACTGACTGCAGTTGTTTATTGCTAGATCTCAGAGTCCTCTCTGTGATATATAACTGCACCAAGGGCTGCAACAAGGCTGGCCCTTTACCCGAGATGCACTTATGGACAATGCACAATGCTTTAAACATGACCCTATCCACAACGGGCAGCCAATGAAGTCGTCTGGAGCTAGTTTAGCTGACTTATGCCTAGGGATACCCGTCAAAATTCGAGCAGCACAATTCTGTGCTGTCTGCAATTTCCCGATAGTTCCCAGTGGTGCCCCCAGGTCAACCACATTTGCGTAGTCCAACAATGAAAGAACAAAGGATTGGACCACCATGCGCCTGGCTTCAGATGGCAAAAGGGGGAGAATCTTCCGCATTGTCCTGATCAGGCCATAACAATTAGCGGCAACCTTACTTGCCTGAACTTTGAGGTTCAATTTACATTCCAACTAGACCACAAGACTCTTAATTTGTGTCTTAGGGACAGGAGGCGCACCAAGGCAGACAGGCCATAAGGAGACTGATTGTGGGGTGCAGCACGCCCAAGAATCATTATCTCTGTCTTTGTGCCATTTAATTTAAGAAAGGACAGATCCATCCACTCAGAGACCTTCACAAGACAGCCCTCCAAACCTGAGTTTGAGATATCTTGCCGGTTAAGGCCCACTACTAATTGAGTGTCATCTGCGTATGTGACAGTGTGAATCCCCCAGGGAAGTACCACCTCGGCCAATGGCCTCATATAGATATTAAATAAGGTGGGACTCAACGAAGAACCCTGCGGGAATCCACACTGCAACGGCCTCCGCTCAGAAAGAGCGCCTTCTTCAAAGACCACAAAGGACCTGTCCGAAAGAAATTACTGTAACCATTTCAAGACAGTTCCTCCCACACCCACCTCCCTGAGTCTTTGAATTATTATATTATGATTCACAGTATCAAAAGCTGCGCTGAGATAATTGCAGCGCAGCCTCCGGTATCCAAGATCTTCCTAGACTCTTCAAGGACCGCAAGAAGGGTGTTCTCCGTGCCGTGGCATCGCCTAAAGCCAGTCTGGGTCAGATGTAGGTGATTTCTTTCCTCCAGGTGACTTGCCAAGACTGCATTGACGTGTCTTTTTGCCAGTTTACTCAAACCAGGCAACAGAGAGATGGGCCGATAATTAGACCAATCATCGGGGTCTAGATTAGTCTTCTTAAGCAGGGCTTTAACTCTGGCTTGTTTCCACAAACTCGGGACCTGTCCCATTGAAAGGGATGCATTTATCACGTCCAATATCACTGGACAGACTATCTCTGATACTATATTAAGAGTGGCCGGAGGGGCTGGATCAGCCGGTGATCCCGATTTTAGCTGGTGCAAGGAAGAGACAACAAGGTAAGAGGGGGAAAAATTTCTAACATAGTTTGTCGTGCCGGTAATTTGACAGAGCTATCCATAGCCCTGTGCTGGAAGCTAGCATAAATGGTATGATTTTTAGTGAAAAAGAAACTAGCTAGCTCCTCACAGCGACCTTGGGCATTATCATCAACAATAGTACACGCAGGGAGAGTAAGGAAGGACTTAACAATTTTAAAAATTTCAGTAGGAGAAATTGAGGCTGATGTGATTTTTTCCTGATGATACCTAGTTTGGGCAGTTTTTATTTCATTTTTATAGAGCTTCATAACTTTCCTATAAATGCTTTTACTAGATTCTGAGAAATCCTTCCTCCATTTCCTCTCAGCTTTCTTACATGACTGTTTTAACTGTCTTAGATTATGTGTGTACCATGGTTTCTTATTAGAGCCTATTCGATGACAGACCTCTTTTTTCGGGAGAACAATATCCAAGGAATCCTCCAGCCAATTATTGAAGTTCTCATTTGCTACTCCAGAATCCTGATGAGACACTGGGATCGTATTTCTAAGATTAGACGCCCACTCCTTAACCGGAGGTTTCGACCAGGTACGACCACATTTTTTAGTTTTGACAGAGGGTGGAGGGGTTTCTAATGAAGTCCAGCTAAAAGATAGTAAAAAATGATCAGACCATGGAACCAACGTAGATTCCCCAAAGATAACATCTGGAAGATTGGTAAACAAAGGGTCAAGCAAATGTCCCAACCTATGGGTGGGACCCATCACTATTTGCTTAATATGGAAAGTTTCCAGATAGTCTAAGAGGTCCTGCGTTACAGCAAGGTCAGGGTCATCAAAATGCAGATTCAAGTCACCCAAGATGGAAAAATTCGAGGAGAGACTGGCCTCGTAGGTAACTACCTCTGGTACATCCTTATAAAAATTGCCTACTGATCCAGGAGGGCGGTAAATTAGCATACCTGAAAAAGTACAGGTAGAGGAGAAACTTATTCCAAATACTAAGTTCTCACAATCAGCTAATTGACCCAGATTAGCTCTACATTTATACCCATCTTTATAAATGTTGGCAATTCCCCCACCCCTTCCGCCAGCTCGATCTTATCTGAATATGGAGTAATTAGAAGGGAGGGCCTGGACAATCTCAGGATCAGAGTGCTTATTAGTCCAGATTTCCGTGAGGAGGAGCACATCTGGGTTCCTTTCCTCCAAGAGTAGGTAGATTTCCCTAGCATGTTTTACAAGGGAAAAGCAATTGAGTAAAAGCAGGGAGATAGATTTTTCTTCCCCCTTGCCAGAGACCCTCAGAGGGGCATCTAATAAAAGCTTACTGTTAAAAGTGCACTGAGGGCACGCAAAATTCTTCTCTTCTAACATTAGGAAGTGCCTGCAGTCCAGTCTACTCTCACCTCTGATTTTGTAAAGTTGCACCCTGCTAAATGAGCGCATCTCGGAGGGAAGATGTGCAGGGATTCCTGCCCCTAGCCCCGTCCTGGCGCGGACGGGCGCAGACGGGCTTGCCTTTTTGCGCGCCTTTGGCGTGCCGCCAGCGCGACCGCTGCGCGCGTCCGCTGCACGGCCACGGCATCAGCCCTTTGGCCATGTGTAGCATGGGTGGGGTTCAGGATCTGGTATCTTGTCAGTCCCTTGGCCCACAGCTCACAGGCATCTAGCCTCTGATATTTATGGCATCCAATCATACACAGTGGGTGTCAAGGGCAGAGCCATGTGCAGCCAATCCCTTTAAGTCAGTGAAGCTTGTCCCAGTGTTGGTATTTCGGATGGGCAGTAGATTGGTAGGTACACATTATTGAGCACCTCTGCACTATGCGCAAACATGACACTAGCGCCCAATGGTGGCGTAGCCAGCAGTCGGGCTCCATCTGTTTGTGAAACTTGCACCCAATAGTGGTTTGCTAGGTGGGCTGTACAAGTGCCTGAGCATCCAGGCCCTTTAAGTCTGAGAGGCTTGTCCCAGGTGGTAGTGTATCAGGAAGGCAGTACTAGCGACTTGACAGCTGGGCTTCTTGAGCCCTTGAAGCTTGCCCAAAGGGGCTGGTGCACCAGGTGGGCAGTACTAGCCCCTCAGCTGCCAAGCCCCTTGAGTACATGAAGCATGCACCAAGCGATGTGGCACTGGCCGGGGCCACTTGGCAGGCCCATCGGCAGTGGAACCTCTTGAGCCCACGAAGTTTGCGGTGGTGTACTGGCTTGGTGGGACTGGCCCCTTAGTAGATGGATCCATTGAGTCCATAAAGCTTGAACCTGCTGGTAGGGTGCTAACTGGGCAGCAAGGCCCCTTGCGTCCTTAAAGCTTACTCCTGGTGGTAGTGTACTGGCCAGGTGTAACTAGACCCTCAGCAGTGAGGCCCCTTATGTCTGTGAAGCTTGCACTCAGTGGTGTACCAGCTGACCAGTATGAGCCCCTTGGGAACTGGACCACTAAGTCTTTGAAGCTTGCAACCAGCAGTAATGTACCAGCCTGGGGGGACTAGCCCCTCAGCAGCCGGGCCTCTTAAGACTGTGAAGCTTTCACCTGCCGGTTGTGTACTGGGGAGCATGCTTGCCCCTCTGCAGTTGGTCTTTTTGAGATTGTGAAGCCTGCACCTGGTGCTGGTGTACTGGTGGGCGGTACTAGCCCCTTGGTAGCCGCACCAGCAGGGTTCCTGAAGCTTACAGCCATGGGTAGTGTATGAGACAGGCGTTGCTAGCCCCTCAGCAGCCAGCCCCTTTCCACGGCCAGACTGGGAACTCAAACCAGCCCTTGAAATTTTGCTGGACAGCACGGGGAGGGATGCTATTGAGAAACAGCACTGCTGCTGCTTTAGTTATTGAGGGCCGAGATTGCAGCACTGCTGGAAAATCAGCCCCCAGTAACATTACTGGCCCCCGTTGCTTAAACACCAGCTCCCACCATTCCTGTCCACCGGAAAAAAGCCTGGTGTCCGCTACGGCCAACCCGGCCCTGCCCTTTTCCATCCTTGAAGCTTGCACCTGATTTGGGGATATCAATTGTTCCTCAACTGTCAATATAAATTATTTTTTCTGAGGGTGTACCCCTTCATGCCCAATTAAAGCCTCTCTTTAAGCTCCTGAAAGTTCTAACTTTGTGCCAAGCTTGGTGTAATTCCATTCAGCCATTTCCTCTGCATCACAGAGCAAAACTTGGTATAGGAATTAAAATGGAAAATCGCTATTTAGGGACCGCCTTTTTGTCTTTGCCCCCACTTGACAGATCAGCACAAACCTTTCCATGATGGAGCCATAGGGGTTGAACTTATTTTTGGAAAGTTTCATGCAAATGTGCCGAATGCAACCAAACCTATTAAGAAAAACAACAAATGTCTTTCCTGTGGAAACTCTGTCCCAACCTTAGCTACAGTGGTGCTGGCTGTATATATATATATATATTCACTGAAAAAACCATAGGTTTTAGACCATATATAGTTAGGGATTAGCATTTACAAAACCTTAATTTACTCGCACAAAACCATTGAAATTCGCATATATAGTTAGTTGCACTAACTAAATATCGCGCACCCGCAATCCACTGCTGATGATGTCACATATTACATCATTCATGACATGGTCAGTGACATCACTGATGACATCACTTATGACATCTCAAATGACATCACTGATGACATTTCATTTGACATTACTGATCACATCACTGATGATATCATTTATGTGATAATACAATGAACCTCTTCAGACTCTAATATAACCTTAGATACAATCAGTGTAAACAGACACTTACAGATTGTCACTCATCCATGAAGTTACTCACACACCTAGTCAGTCATGCCAAGAATCAATCACATCTCCATTTCCTCAACTATACAGTTATACACACCTTACTTATTCAAACATATACTAACACATATTTACTCTTTTATAGAATCCTTGATTGAAGTTCACAATGATCCATACAGCCACTCACACATTCACTGGCTCTTATGCACAGTTATTTATATATGTCAACTCTCACATGTATTGTGTTTTACATATGTACTTACTTTGACATGTAGCACTGAGATATCCATTCACTCACCAATACACTCATACACACAGTCAACCACCCATACAGCTGTTTCCACCTGCACTTTTGAACCCATACATCTAGTGAATCAACTGCTCACACATCTATGCACAGAGTCATACACCTCCCAGCCACCCACACACACACTCAGTCTCCCATACAAATACTTGGGCAACCAATCAATAACCCATATAGTTACTCATATAGCTACTGATCACCACATGCAGCAGCTTACAGAACAACAGACATACTGATGCACAAATTAAGACAGTTTAGTCACTAACCCATGCACTCAGTGAGACACATTTAATCACTCACTCATACAGTCAGTCATGCACCTACTAAATCCTTCATCCAGACACTTATACATCCACTCATTCTTCAATATGTAAGACATATTTTAACTTTACAGAAACATACAGTCACTGGGTGTTGTCATCAGTGATGTCATCAGTGATGTCATTTGAGATGTCATCAGTGATGTCACTGACCATGTCATGAATGATGTAATATGTGACATCATCAGCAGTGGATTGCGGGTGCGCGATATATAGTTAGTGCAACTAACTATATATGCGAATTTCAATGGTTTTGTGCGAGTAAATTAAGGTTTTGTAAATGCTAATCCCTAACTATATATGGTCTAAAACCTATGGTTTTTTCAGTGAATTTTCAAGGTTTTATAAATGCTAATTCCTAACTATATATGGTCTATAACCTATGGTTTTTTTCAGTGAATTTCAATGGTTTTTTAATAGCAAATATCAAAAGCTGTAAAATGTCAAGTACGTGGTAGGTAAAAACATTTTCGTATTTATGCACGCTGATGTGCTTTGAACGCTGCCCCCCCCCATCCTCTTTTCTTTTAGGAGTATTCTCTCTTTGCAGATAGTGAAGGGTAGGTAACACAGGCCTTTGCCCCCGTTGTAATCCGTCGTGCCTGCTTCCCTCTCCATTTGATTGATTGTTATCCTAGCATTTATTGTTTTGGAATTGGTTCTCTTTGGTTCATTCTCTATTTAAAAACAAGCACAGAGTCGCAATACTCTGTTTAGTCTTTGCAGATAGTGAAAAATCGTTAAAAAAACAAAAGGAATCAAGCAGAATCAGTAGGCCACTAATGGGATCTCTTTTTGACCTCGCTAAAATAGAAACATTATGAACAACCCCTCATGACAAATACGAAACTAGTGAGAGGAACTGGGCTCGACACCATGATAGCAGCAAGACAGCTCGGCTCCGCCGCCCACCCCACCCAAAATAACGACAAACACTATGCAAATATTATAAATATATACAACACACCAGCAAAGTAACAGGGTAAAACGTTTTATTAACCCCTTCGAGGCTAATGACGAGCTGGGCTCGTCATGGCGCTTACCTGCCGTGCGCGGATGACAAGGCCAGCTCGTCATGGTGTATAGGATTTATGTTTTTTTAGCGCAGGACGGGAAAACGCCTAGCAGCCAAGTGGTTAAATAACATGGCAGCCTGCTGCAACATCGATCCAAACAAGCCTTTGTATTTTGGGCTCAAAATAAACCATCAATAGTAAGATTTTCATGGGTGAGTGTAGGTTCATGGTTTTCCATCCACAGACTAAAAGCCTGGAGTGAGAGTGAAAGAACAATAACTAGGTAAGAAGGAAGGCAGAGGTTGTTGGAAGGACTCTGGATATGGTATGTTGCTTGGTCCCTGAGATGCTTCGATGTCACTGCATTGCACAAATGGCATAAGCCCTGGATGTTGGGTGCCATAGTTGAGGGTTCCGAGCAGCGCTTGTAACACTGTCTGAAACTTATTTGCACCTGCTGCAGCTTCACTATTCTCAAAGTAAGTGGGGGCTGTTTGTGGACCTGACTGCATTGGAAAACAATGTGATGCGGTGCCTCCTTGAACCACTTGACGGAGGCCCCCGAGATAATTGCGCCTGCTCCACACCTTGTCCCACAATCCGTTTGACCTGAAGACACGTCCTGCGGTGCCCTGGTCCGACCATCACATATACCTGCTCCAGGAGACGGCGTGAGGTGCAGTAGAAGGGAGAGGCGGCGTGAACGAGCCTCCCACACCTCGCCAGGTGGAGGTTTCTCAGCTACACCCCAGTGCTTCACTCGACCAGCTGACTTGCACCCACTCTTGCGACACAGTGCCTCGCTCGGTCAGCTGAATTGCGCCTGCTCTTGCTATTACAACGTCTCACCCGCCATCCAACAGAATTGCACCCAATCTTGCTGTACAGTGACATGCGGCTGCTACAGAGCTCACAAAATGGCGGTCGGCTCCACAGACTTGGGCCTGGCCTGCAAAGATGGCTCTGGGCAACCGTGGAACTCGGACGCTTGACTGCTAGGGCATGGGCCCCATTCCCAAAAGAGTCCCCTCAGCCTTGAAGATTCTACAACAGTCACCGGGACCCCCGACTCCCGTAGACTTCCGGTGGGGAGCGACTGCCATGATTGCTCGCGGAATGGCCACGACGTAGCCACGAGATGGTGGTGATCTCATGCTGACGCCAGCTTCAGTCTAAAACATCCAGAAACACTGTAGACTACCAATTCGATCAGTTCCGGTGGAGCCCCACCGTGACCCGGTAGAGAAGAACTTGCCCTCCCCTCTTTGACTGATGGTTCTTGTTGCCTGTCCCTTCTCTTGTCATTTAACAGAACTTTTTGGACTGCTGAAAGGGGTTGTGTTCCGACCGCTGGTTGGTGGAGACATTTTGACTATATTCTGGACCTGCGTTGTCGCGTAATGCGTCATATTACGCGCCGCGTTAGCGCACCCGGAAGTGCTCCGGTGCGCGAGGCGCAGCTTCCCAGAAACGATCAAGAGCGCGGCGCGCAGCGCGTAACGTAAGCATAACAGGTCATGTCACTTGTTAATAAAACTTTTCATTGGTTCATTTTACTTTTCTTATTGTAATGATGAAAGGCTTGGTCATATGACCTAAAAATAACACTTTTCATTGGTTTCGAACATTTTTTTTCCCCAAATGATGAAAGCCCCACCTTTTTTTTTCTCACTCTGACTTGTAAAGCAAAGGACCCAGATGCATTTACAGTTTATCACTAACAATGTTCCAGGCTAATGTATTTTCCCGGGAAATTTACAACTGTCCTGCAAGTAAAATATTCCTATTTCGAGAAAAAGGGCGTTTCTTCGTCCCATGAGGGAGCCGTTGAACAAAAGAGGCTCGGCCTTCTGTCTTAGTCGCTGATAGGCATGAATATCGGATTCTTATCTATCACTTTATGTTGCAGGAGTGGAAACCACAACAGCCCTTGACCATTTATCTTTACTGCGTTCCTGCGTATTATACCTTTTAACCTTCATGTAATCGGGCTGCTTTATTTCACTTGCCTTTTACTGATTCAAAAACAGTGGCTATTATTCAAAACTTTACCAATCTAGGTACTACTACCATGTTTTGTTTTAAAAACCTTTATTGTGAAAATGTCAGTATACAAATACGGGCCTAAAACCACGTGGGCCGGCCACGAAGCAAAGTGGAATCGTATATGATGAGGGGACATTTACACTGTAGAAGAACGTAACGGGCGACCCATTAGGTTGCAAGAACTAAGGTGTCTAACAGTTGCGGAATCGGTGGACGTACATTTTATAATTAAAGTACGACAGGGCCAGTTACAATAAAATTATCTAGATATACATTTGCGGGCAAGTACCATGGGTGACATTAATTCGAACTTTCAATAGTACAGTAATCAATAACACATCAGAACTTAATATCAATAGGGATGTCCAAATGTTCAATCAGTACTCGTCACCGCCCGCCATGTGCTTCAAAACTGCATACGTATCTCGTGATATCAAGGTTGGGCAACCAGTACACAACAAGGAGTTACGAGTCCCATTTATACCGGCGCCATTTTGGGCGAGGCCGGGCAGGTCCAGGATATAGTCAAAATGTCTCCACCAAACAGCGGTCGGACCAGAACCCCTTTTGGCAGTCCAAAAAGGTTCCGTTAAATGACAACAGAAGAGATAGGCAACAAGAACAATCAGTCAAAAGAGGGGACGCTTTCGGGAATGGGGCCCATGCCCTAGCAGGCAAGCGTCCGAGTTCCAAGGTGTCCCAGGGCCATTTTGGTGGACCAGGCCCAAATCCAAAGAGCCGGCCGCCATTTTGAGAGTCTTGTTGCAGCCGCCTTTCGCTGCACCGCAAGAGTAGCCGCAATTCAGCTGGAAGGCGGGTGAGTCACTGTACCGCAAGAGTAGCCGCAATTCAGCTGGATGGAGGGTGAGGCACTGTGTCGCAAGAGCGGGCGGAACCCAGCTGGAAGGCGAGTGAAACGCTAAGAGGTGCCCCACTGCAGATGAGGTGCCTCTACCTGGGGAGGCGGGAGAGGCCCGTTTGCGCCACCCCCCCGGGTACCCCACGCCGTCTTTCGGCGCAGCATTGTAGGATGGCCACACCAGTGAAACTTGCTGGACACCACCTCGGTGCCATCCGGATCTCGGCGCGTTCGAGTCACTGTACCGCAAGAGCGGGAGAAACTCAGCTGGATGGCGGGCGAGACGCTGTACCGCAAGAGGGGGCGGAACTCAGCTGGATGGAGAATGAGGCACTGTGCCGCAAGAGCGGGCGGAACTCAGCTGGAAGGCGAGTGAAACGGTAAGGGGCGCCGCACTGCACATGAGGTGCCTCCACCTGGGGAGGCGAGAGAGGCCAGTTCGCGCCGCCTCCCCCCCCCCCCCCGGGCACCCCACGCCGTCTTTCGGCGCAGCATTGCAGGATGGCCACACCAGTGCGGCAACTTGCTGGACACCACCTCGGTGCCATCCGGATCTCGGCGCGTTGTGCTGCCTTCGGCCTATTCGCACATCGGTCCGCTACTGACGCCGCCTCACAGGCCAACGGATTTTGTAGGCTCTTTATAGCCCAAAGCCGCATAACAGGTCATGTGACTTGTTTATAAAACTTTTCATTGGTTCATTTTACTTTTGGTTTCCTAATGATGAAATGCTTGATCATATGACCTAAAAATAACACTTTTCATTGGATTAAAACATTTTTTTTTCCCAAACGATGAAAGCCCCACCTTTTTTTTTCTCACTCGGCAATCCAAAAAGGTTCCGTTAGATGACAACAGAGGGGACAGGCAACAAGAACCATCAGTCAAAAGAGGGGAGGGCAAGTTCTTCCCTACCGGGTCATGTTGAGGCGAATTGATAGTCTACAGTGTTTCTGGAAGTTTCAGGCTGAAGCTGGCGTCAGCATGAGAGCACCACCATCTCGTAGCTCCGTCGTGGCCATTCCGCAAGCAATCATGGCAGCCGCTCCCCACCGGAAGCCTACGGGAGTCGGGGGCCCCCATGACTTTTGTAGAATCTTCAAGGCAGACGCTTTCGAGAATGGGGCCCAAGCCCTAGCAGGCAAGCGTCCGAGTTCCAAGGTGTCCCAGGGCCATTTTAGTGGACCAGGCCCAAATCCGAAGAGCCGGCCGCCATTTTAAGAGTCCTGTAGCAGCCGCCTATTGCTGCACCGCAAGAGTGGGCGCAATTCAACTGGATGGTGGGCGAGACGCTGTAGCCGCAAGAGCGGGCGGTAAACAGCTGAATGGCGGATGAGGCACAGTGCAGCAAAAGCGGGCGGAAAACCGCTGAATGGCAACTGAAACGCTACAGGGGCGCCCCATTGCAGCAGAGGAGCCTCCACCTGGGGAGGCCCGTTCACGCTGCCCCCCCCCGGGGCGCCCCATGTCGTTTTTCGGCGCAGCATTGTAGGATGCCAAGACCAGTGCGGCAAGTAAAGGACAACACCTGGGTGCCGTCCAGATCTCAGCGCGTTGTGCTGCCTTCGGACTATTCGCACAACAGACCGCTACTGATGCCACCTCACAGCAGACCATTGTTGCTTTGTTTTAAAAAAACATTTTTAACGTGTTTACTTTGTTGGAGCGTTGTATATATTTATAAGTTATTAAAGTGTTATAATCCTACTACTTTGTTGGAGTGCTATATATTTTTATATGATACATAATTGTGAAGACTTTGATGTACAAAAAGGCATCCCTGGAATCTTCCGCTTCAGGCTCGGTCCCACACACCCTCACAGTGAGAATCCCCTCCCCAATCACAATACAGGATCGTTATCAGATAGTAGGAACGCGTGTGGTGTGACGGATCTCATGGGGTGGGGGCCTTGATCTACTGTAACTCCTTTGAAGAGGGGTGATTCTTTACAGTTGGGGCCATAAACTACTTCCGCAGGGCTAGGTGATAGCCTGGGACCGGCCTGGACAATCGGACACAGAGGAAGGGGAGTGTCAGAGGGTGCGGTAATGAATAGGGTGAAAGGGAGGTGTCGGGCGGGCACGGGGTGTGATTCTCAGGGAAGAGCAGCGCAGATGGGGGGAGGTTTATGACCCATGCATGAGAGAGAGAGCGGGGGTGACCAGTGCGTGGGGGAGATGCTTGCGAGGGTGGGGAGCCATGCTGAGGATCAGCGGCGTGCAGAGAGTGGGTCTGGTCAAGGCATCTAAAATGGCTGCCGTGCACGACAAAAGTGTGGCATTGGAAATAAAGCAAGATGGAGCAGACAATGTTTATCAATACGGATTAATTTATAACAATCATTTTTAACAATATATTTACTCGCAGTGTCAAAATGGCGGTCAACACTTCCTGATTTCCTTCGAATCGAACGTTAACAGACGTCACGCAGCAAAAAAAAAAAAAAACGCTCACGCGCAGCCGCTGGAAGACAAGTATCAACATATATGAGCATCCTCAGCCCCCCTCAGAAAACATACGGGGTCAGGATACGTCTCCCGTACCCCCTTATACCCACTTCACACATTGTTTTTCCTCCATCTTGTAATTTAATTAAAACGAAACACAAAATGGCGAATTCCCGTTTCGCGACCCGGTTCGCTACCCGGTTCGCGAACCGGGAAGCGCTTCTACCGCAAAAAACTAATTTTTTTTATTTGCCCCACGGGACCCTTTAATAACCCCAACATCATTCCTAGGGGTCAAGAAGGGTCTACCTTGCCCCCTTTCATTAAATTCCCCCTTCGTTTTTCTCCTCCTCTTGTCTCTCGATCCTACCGAGAGACAAGATGGCGGCCGTTCTGGACTGTTTAGAATGTTGACAGACACCGGAGAGCCAATCAGCTTCGCTTCGCAAAGTTCCGTTACGCGAAAAGTTTGCGAACCGGAGAGCTACCCGGGACGCTGTCACAGATATATCTGTTTTTTAAAACGTTAATTTCTCAAAATCCACTGGAGCACATATCTTGAGACCTAGCAAAGGCACATTGGGCTAACAGTTCCTACAATTTTGCCAAGTTTCGTGCAAATCCATTCAGCCGTTCGAGCTAAAAGTGAGGCCAAACGCCCTATGGAAAAATGAATGGGAAAAACGCGTTTTGGGACCCCCCTTTTTTCTCGGCCCCCCCTTTAACGAAACCCCCCCAAATTTTTAGGGGCTGCTCAGAAACAAAATGTGCCATTTTCCTGAAAATTTCAGCCGATTCCGTCCACAAACGCCAAAGTTATTAGACATAGAATTTTCAAAAGTCCCATAGAGAAAAAACTCCTAACTATATATACCTACTGGCGACCGCCAGTAGGTAATATATATATATATATATATATATATATATATATATATATATATATATATATATATATATATATATATATATATATATATATATATATATATATATTGCGTTCAGTCCGATGCAGCACAGCAGAGCGCAGCCACGCCACGCCACACAGCAAAACCGGAAAATTGAGTAAAGCCACAGACTCCGTGCAACCAACTTACTTATGAAGTACAGTACTCCTGATGTCATAAACAATGCTGTAAAGGGAATCCCGATGTAATGACAACAATGTAACGGCTCTCGGATATGTAAAACTAATGATGTAACAACTGACATGCGCATATATCATGTTGTACGCACTCTACATGACCTGTTGCTGAGCACAATGTGTAACTCATACATGCATTTATGCATACACAAGGTTCACAGCCATAGCCAGGTGCTGCAATATATGGTTGGAGGTCATATATATGTGTATGTAAAATAGAGTCCATTAGCGCAGTCACTCATCTTGTGTATACATGAATGAGACCATCAGACGTATCTCATGTAGATGAGAGGTCATCCTCACCACCATTAGGCTCATCATATGTGTGCATACATAAGAATCCATTGTCACCATATGACTCATCTTATGTATATGTATTCGTAGAAGAGACTCCACCTTCACCATCAGTACTTTCTTCACCATCAGACTCATCACACTTACGTAAAACAGAGCCCATCGACTCTCTCATCTTCCGTACAAGAGAATGAGGTTCCATCTTCACAATCAGACACATCTCATGAATACTGAGTTTTATATTGCGCAAACTAGACCCTGACCCGGTATCAGATATCAGAGAGCTTTACATAACACCAGTTGTGTTACATGAGGACACATTCATTTTAGATAGGCACGGGGAGATTAAGTGATTTGCCCAGAATCACAGGATGTTGAGTGTCATTGACGAGACTCGAACCCGGTTCCCCAGATGCGAGGTCGACCACCCTAGCCGTTAGGCCAACTCTCCACCCCAACTTCTCTCCTCTCCTACTTAAATGAGAGTTCATCTTCACCACCAGTGCCATCAGACTCATCCCATGTGTATGTAGATCAGAATCTATCTTCATCATTGAACTCATCCCATGCGTATGTAAATAGAACTCCATCTTCACCATCAGACTCATCCCAAGTACACATAGACGAAACTCCATCTCATGTACTTTACCATCGCCATCTAAGACATTGCATGAATTTTGAAAATAAGACTCCATTTTCACCATCAGCACTGCCAGACTCATCTTGTTTACAGAGTAGATGAGACCGCGGGGCAGATTTATAAGAACTGGTGCATCTCTACATATTTGCGGAGATGCGCCAGTTCAATTGAGCGATGGAAAAATAGCTTTGTGCCACCATGGATGCGCCGCATTTACAATGCGGCACACCGTGGAAAAATAGCTTTGTGCCACCATGGATGCGCCGCATTTACAATGCGGCACACCGTGGGGCAAGGCAGACAGATGCGTGACGCATCCTCTGTCGGAAAGGTAACGCACTGCTGGAGTTGTGTCGTAAGTACGACTCAACTCCAGCAATGGTCAGGAATGCCTATTCAGACCAAGCTGCCTCACTCCTTATGCCTGCTTCAAGCAGGCTCAAGGTTTTGACACAGTGGTGTCGTAAAAGTCACTCAGTGAAATCTTGTCGATTTCACTGTGTCACTTTTACGAGGCTTCCTTGCAACGGATAGCCCACCCTTCATACTTTATATCTGATGCAGGTATAATTTAGCGCAGGGCTTTACAACGAGATGCATCTCCGTAGATGTGTCACGTTGTAAATAAGTCCCATCATGGTGCATTGTTTACGATGTCGCTGCGTCACAGAAGTGATGCAACGGCAGCGTAAAGTTGGCACAAGGGGCTTGTAAATCTGCCCCTGGGTCTTTACAATTATACATATCTTGGTTGAATATGTTGAGACAGCTGTTTCATTCAGAAAAGGCTCCCTGTGCAATGCTCTCTTTCTTGTGGCTGCCAGAAACCAGTTTGAATCTCTGTGATTTTTTAACATCGCATTTGTAAAGTCACAACAAATCCCATTTAGATTTGTGTGTGTACTTTTATTCATTGATCCTCAGTTATAAAAAAAAAAGGCACGGATTAAAAACTAGAAGTGAGTCTGCAAATGTATCCAAACGCAGGAGATTGATATATTAAGTCCGTGCACGTGTTACAAGCAGTCAAGGTGACATGATTTTTGTGGTGAGTGCTGCAAAGGAACAGTTGTTTTTTTAACATCATGAAGTGTTGTAATTTTACCGGCAGTATATGAGAATTTAGAGTGTAAATTAATTTTGCTTTAGTGTTCATCCTGATCACACCTCCCCCTGACACCTGCAGAACCCACTGACTGGGCACAATCAAACAAACCTGCATTTTTTAGATAAATACTTGGAATGAAGAATGAATGTCGTTCACACCTGAGGCTCTGTGGTACAATCAGGAAGTGCACAAAAAGTGCCTTAGCTGCTCTGCCTTCTTTACAGAATAGTCCCCTTTTCTATCGCCAACCATGCAGCGTTAGCACTCTCGCTTGTTGCAGAGCACTGTGCACAAGGTCACACGTGGGAAACCCAGCAGCACAAGGTTAGGTCTCGGAAAGGGGTTTTGTTAGACATCCTAAATCATTACTGAGGCCGGTTTGTGAAACTGCAAGCTGGTTGCCACTTTTAGCAGTTGGCTGAAGTGAAAACCTAGAATCTGGAATCTCTGCCAAGCTGATGCTTAGCTGCGAAGTCAGCGTTGAATGGCACAGAGTGCAATCCTAAAAGGGGCATACAAATAACAATATGAATTCGTTGCTACCCCGAGTCTAACCTGCAGCATCTCTTGGCCACACCAGGGGGCGTATTTACAAGCCCCTTGCGAACCCGAACAACCGGCAGGGCAAGGGGCTTGAAAATAAGCCCCTAGGTGTCTTTGTATCCTCTGCTGAGCGTGGTCCAATCATGTAGGGGCTCTCAATGGGCCAATGGTCTTTGATGATCTGTAAAGTGACACACGTACCCACGCATCCTGATACCCGGTGTCAAAGGTTGATCTGCTTCTGCTCCACAAATGTACATATTATCTATGGTTATATTATCCTATGTTTAACATGTATATAGGTCCCTGCATAATTAAGCAAATCTTTGTCATAACTAATCATCCACAATTGCTTCACTGTTGAATTACAATTTATTGTTTAAATAAAAACAAATAAATGAACTTAAAGTACAACAACACTTGAAAGTCTGAGTTAATTAAATACGACTTAAATCTACATATTTTGCCTTCCTTATACATATATACCTTCCATGCACTTATGTGTCCTCATATTTATTACTTTGCTTCTAATTCAGCATCTCCAATGCACTATCCTATATTTGACCCTATACCTCTCGCAATATATCCTCTACCTCCACTCTCTGGCTCATCCCAAACCTAATTCTACTACTATGCTCCCCAAAATAAACCTTTCTATTCTCTTCCCTCCTCTTCCCCTCCTTGCATCATCATATACCTATTTTACTATTTAGATCTCGAAAACAAGCCTTTCTAAACCCTTCCCTCTGATTCTTTCCCCTTCACCTCCCCTTTACTCACTCCAAACCTCCTCCTGCTTCTATGATCTCCTAATAAACACTTTCTAGACTCCTCACTCTTCTATCCCTCTATAATCCTTTTCAATCCAACTAACAGACTAACATGCACACCGCTCACATTAATTTAATATTTTCCTAATCAAATTCCATACTAATCCTGTTTGGGATTCCGTAGTAGCCTGCTACCCACCGAAAAGCACTTTGACACCTCATTGGGGGTAATAAGCGCTATATAAATGCAAATCCTTCCCTCTTCTATCCCTCCAATATCCTTTTTCAATCCAAATACCAAACTCACATATCCACTGCTCAAATTAATTTAATTTCTCCTAATACTAATTCACCACTAATCTTCTATGGGTTCCGGAGTACCGTGCTACTCGCCGAAAAAGTTATTTGATACCTCATCAGGGGTAGTAAGCGCTAATATATTAATGCAATTACAATTAAACAATCCCTAGGGTGCTTTGGGGTCTGTTGGTTGTTGCCCCTTCAGTATGTGCCATGATCTACATACACCACATTTGATGATGAGGAGGCCCAAACCTGCACATTCCATGCAACACTGCTGCAGAGTCTACCGCGCCCTGATATCCCGCTTATCCACACAGGCGGATGCCCTGCTGTGATAGCTCCATGTATCTTGCAGCTGGCGACCGCCAAGGCGTCTCCCTCAGCCATAGTCCTGAGAAGTTTTTCACAACAACATACCGGTGAAGACGACCAATGTAAGTAAAGAAGAAAAAGGCAAAAACTAGAAATAGCAGGAAAGATACTACTTATTCTCACTATTGAGCTGCTCACTTGCACCAGCCCGTGCTCTCCTGACAACGCATGCCTGCTTACCATGTCTGCAGTGCTCGAAGATAAGCCCAGGGTACATGCCAACACACCTGATTGATAAAGGGGGCTGCCTGGCAAGAAGGCAAATTCTGGACAGTGACAGTAAAAATTCAGGACAGAGGGTCAAAATTCAGGACAAAAGGTCATTTTCAGGGACACATCTGAGGACGTTGCACAGTTATAAAATAGACATCTGACTGAAGTACAAGCCAAAATAGATTTATGTTTGCTAAATTGTAATACACATTGGCTTTCTGAGCAAACATTCACAAATAGCTGGACAGATTTAAAGAGGAAAAAACCTAGTAAACATATACACTCCAAGCAGAATTTGACAGCCGACATAAGAGGCAGATTTCTCAATTCTACCCCCTACCATGAATAATAGTGCCAGAAGCATTGCTCTGTTGCTGAACATAGACTGAGAGTTCACAGGCATTTGCACAACTAGAGAGTGTGAACAGGAGAGGGAAATGATGGTGAGAAAGGAGACAGGGCTATTTGCTGAGAGGGAGAGATAAAAGGTTGGAACAGTGAGAGTGAACAATGAGAGTAGAGAAAAGCAAGCAAAGGCCTGCCAGCTGGGATGAAAGAAAATATGGTGAAAAGAGAAAAGAAGACAACAGAAGAAGATGGAGTAGAGAAAAGAGCAAAAACAGATACAGAAAGATGGTGAGGGTGACAGAGAGAAGGTTGAAAGGAGACAAAGGTAGACAGGGCATATAAACAGGCAAGGTAGGGACAACTGAGAGAAAGCATGTAGGGGAGAGGCAGAGACGAATGGCGAGGGAGAGGAGAGGAGGGGACAGATAGAGAAAAGGGAGCAGAGGGATTAAGAAGATGAATAGGGAGTGAAAAGAGAGATTATGTGGGGGTTCACTTTGCAATTTGCATGGCAGACCTTTCAATCCCAATTCAAATGCACCATATCTTTGAAAATAGGTTGCTACTCTACTCTTTCCCCTTTCATGCAACACAGCACAGCAACTTCATTTGCTGTGCTGTATGAAATGTTATCAACTATACCCCTAAAAAATTTGGCTCTGGTGTCCAGACTTAAATGTTGCTTGTGATAGGTTTAATTTTCCGATGCCCCGCCCACTTAAATTTACATTTATGAGTTAGCATAATGTGTCTAACTAATGATGTATTCATTTATGCATTTGCGTTTGTATTCTCCATCTCATTATTCATTTATGCGTGTGATGTTATTCCGTTCTCTTAGCTTAGCTTGTGTGCCACCATTTTGGGTGCTTCTCTCTGCGTGCGAGTCGCACTCGCTCATTCCCCCCTCCCGTAGGAATAGGAAAAACCCTGAACGCAGCAGTTTTCGTTTCTTAGCTAACTGTGGCCGAAACTAATAAAAAAAAACTAATCAGTAATGTTCTCATGCACTGGAGATGCTGGGGCCCGGTTCTGCGGCCTTGGGCAGAGATAACCAAATGTTGCTATTGCAGGTGCAGATGCCTCTTGTGTGAGGTCATTGTTCACCCTCTCTGGGGTCCAGTACTTTTCCAGTATGGGCGTGTTCTACTTTGCTGTACCATGTTATAATGTATTGCTGTGATGAGATGAGTCAGTCCTCTCGGCGCACTCTTAAGGGTGAGGTCGGACAGGTCCCTCTCATATGGGAGTTTGTGGCCTAATAAAATACTTTGTTTATTCTTCTCCACTGTCCAGCTGACTTCTTACTTGGTAATTATAGGTGAGTGCGGTAAGTCACTCGGGTGGATTTGAGCCATGCTTATCAGATGGCGCCCGAACAGGAAGCCCGCGATAAGGATCTTTCTCACCCGTAACAGGGTAGCAGAAGGCCGGGGACCCTCTGGTCGGCACGGTGGGTCCGGGTACCCATTTGATGCCGAGCTTGGTTCTCGCAGCGCTGCCCCACCCTGCTGATCGGGAGAGGTCCTGGTTCATGATCCTGCGCCGGGGTCCGGAAGGCGGAACTTTGGAGCTGACCGTGTTGGTCCTAGCAGCCGGCGGTGGAGAACGGTAGAGGTTGGTACCGCGTATAGAAGGTGAGTGGTCCGACTGTTGATTGAGGGAGCTGGGACACTCCAAGAGACTGGTGTGTCTCCGAGACCGGCGTGTCTCTAGTGGTTGGAGGAGCCGGTGTGCTCCTGGGGCTAGCGTGCTCCGGGGAACTCAGAGTGCGAGTGGTGCTCCGACAGACTTGGCGGAGGTTGGGTGGACGTTTGTTTGTGGTCATCCGACCGGGTGGTACTGCGGTGGAGGCGTGGCTCATTGCGGGCGGATTCTGGGACTCACCCGGGACACCTAGTGTGTGTGGTTCGTTGGGAGCGGGTCCAGGGTCTCCCGTGGTAAAGTGTGCAGCGATCTGTAGTGCCGCCTGGGTGGCGGATGTGTTCCCCAATCTCGGAACAGTGAGTGTACTGTTTGGTCTGCGGTAGGGTCCAGGTTCCCCAGGACTTGGTCGACGGGCCTTGTCCCATTTTGGTAACACGTGTTAGGCAGGGATTTGACGCATAGGAAGCATGAATATATGTGTGTGTGTTTAGTAGTGATTGTGCGTTCTGGGTGTTGGTGAGAGGGTGAGTGTGAATTTTGTGTTGGTGTGTGATTGAGTGGGTGAAGATGCCGCGTTTCAGTAAGCTACGGTGCCTCGGGTGCTGCTGCGGCGCCTCGGACACTAGATTGACTGAGAGCCAACCCGCCCCAGTGGAGGGCTCACCTAATTTCGAGATGCATGTTAAGCATGGATTGACTCCAATTTTGTTCAATACTTTGTGGCATAAGTACACTAATGGTAACGTAGATTTGCAATGGCCGTTGACTGGTTCTTTCGATGTGGCAAAACTAGATTATTTGCAGGACAGATTATTTGCTAAGCGTAGCCGTAAGGGAACGACAGATGAGAGAGGAGAAGGTGGCTCAGAAGACAGCAGCGCAGACAATGGCACAAAAGGCGAGAGAACATACTAAGAAAGAGAATGAGACGCAGATTGAGCGCGCAGACAGACTCCATAGGTTGCAGACGGATAAAAGCTATGTAGTAAGAGAGGAAGAGCAAGATGTGATGGAGGACATTTTGAATGTTCGGCCCCCTCCCCTGTATTCTCCGCAATCATTGTACCCCGTGTTGACAGGTTCTGCTTCCCCTGCGGTGGTTTCAGTTCCACAAACTGTTGCTCCTCCCTTGTTCGGCACCCCCACTTCCTCTGTTTCGGCCCCTACTTTGTTGAGAGATGTTGAACAAGCATTGTCTTCTGTCACCTCTTCCGTGACCGCGCCCTTGGTTTCTTTCTTTGCGGCGAGCCCACCTGCCCCCTCTGTGATCTCTTCTGCACTTCCCACTGTTTCTGCTAGCGCTACTGTGATGTTGTTCTTTATATTTCTTGCTTGTACCTTTAAGTTATGGAACTCCCTGCTCCTGTATTCTGATCTCATGTGAGATTCTAGAATACATGTAGGGATTCCGCATTGCAGTTGAAGCTTGTTCCTGTGGCTGAGGCTTTAATTAAAGCTCCATCTCAACCTAACTGATTTGAGACTATTTATTACTTCATCGAGGACACTACATAAATTGGCGACGATCGGGTGAACCCTGCACCGTGCCTCAACACTCGACAAGCAGAAAGAAGGATTCACCAACTCCTCCAGCGGCTGCATTAGAAAATAATCAAAAAGGAAGCGAAGTCTTCCCAGCGGGGGTAAATCTAAAAGAAAATAGACGGTGAGGAGTTGGTGGGCGGTGAAGTTTATCTCCGTTTCGAGGAAATAGAGGGAAATATATATTAAAGTAAAAGTAACGGGCGCATTTTGTCTCGAGCGCACTCCGTCACGAGCGTGTTGAAAGATACATTCTTACAAAAGAACGCTTGCACTGATTAAACGCGTGCACTCAGCGCGAGAAGGGAAGCGCGTGTGTGATGCATCTTTTGAAGAGCTCATGAAATGACACGCATTCTTTGCGCGCGTCTAAAAGATTCTAAAAAAAAAAGAACACTTGATTAAGGAAACGTGTCTGCTGTGTCTGGAACCTGCCTTTGTAAAAGGAATTCTAGATTTCTTGAAGAAAGATGTTAGAATATTCTACGTTGAAGAATCCATCAAACAATTCCAACAAAAAAAAAAACAGAACGTTAGACAATCTTCCTTGGACTATCCGGATTCTAAATTACATCATAAAGCATTCAGCACAGACTTATTTTTACATCATAATACAAAAAAAAAAAAAAGACCCTCAACAAAGGAAATAACACTCAGAGAATTCTCTTTTATTCATGAAATAAGTAAATAATAACCTTCTTTAACATAAAGACATTTATAATTTACAAGAAAATATATAATTTAAAGTGACAAATTTATTGAAAGGGAAAAGATGCAAAACGTAACACAACCTGCTTTCTTCTTGAATACTCCAGGGGAACCAAACATAAAGTGGAAAAAGTGGAAGAAAATTTTTGCAAATTATGCCAGAGTGTGTGGCACTAATCTCAGTGCAGAAAGAAAACTTGCTCTTCTTCTTCATTGCTTGGGAGGAGAGGGACAAGATGTCTTAGAACATTTACCTGATTTATCTGCAGGAGAACAACGTAATTTAAATGAATACGAGATTGCAATTGCGCAACTTGATAAACATTATCTACCAAGGATTAGTACCATTATGGAACGTTATCATTTTGGTCTGAGAGAGCAAAAGAGGGATGAAACTGTAGAGGAATATATTTCCTCATTGAGGAAGTTGGCTTCTTCATGTAATTTTGGCATGACACTCGATGAAAGGATCAGAGATCAGTTCGTACTTAGATGTGCACATGATGACATCAGAAAAGAACTATGGTTGAAAGATGAACCACCTCTTGAGGAAGTATTAGCTATAGCAAAACAGGTAGAACATATGACCAAGTGTGTTGGTGAGTTAAAGAAAGAAAAGGAAAAAGGACTCTCAAGTGAGAAGAAAGATGAAACAAAAATTGAAGAAATTGTTTGTCAAATTAAGAAGAGTGGAAAAGAAGAAACACAAAATACTTCAGAAAAAGAAAATTTGGGAAATTATTCAGCAAGTCAAAATTTTTCACCAGGACAGAGTAACAAATTAGCCTGTTTTAGATGTGGACAAAAAGTCACTTAGCAAATTCTCAAATGTGTCCAGCTTTAAGAATTTTATGTAATGTGTGTGGGAAAAAAGGCCATTATGGGAAATTTTGTAGAACAAAAGTATTTAGACCTGATTTAACAAGGAAAAGATGGAATCAGTCACAACCACAAGTTAGAACTGTCACTTTTGAGATAAAATGTGAAGTGACCGATCATCCATCTCACCTGGTAAAAGTAGGAAATGTGATGATTAATTTTAAATTTGATTCTTGTTCACGTATAACCCTAATTGATGAAGAATTATTTGACAAGCATTTTGCTGGAAAAGTAAGGATAATGAAATGTGATGTGAGACCACTTGGGTATTCTGATAAACCTATTAAAATGGTGGGATGTTTCATGGCAGAAATAGAACTTGGTAGAAGAACAATAGTAGGAAAAGTTTATGTTGCAAAGAAGGGAGACATATTACTAGGCTGGGTACATCAAGGTCAACTTGGCGTTACTCTGGATCCGAATGCCAATCCTCAGGTACAAATTCATCAAGTTGATACTGTTTGTTTAAATAATGGGGAAAAAGATTTGGGAGAGGATCTGGCCAATAAATTTCCTAATGTTTTCAAGGAAAGTTTAGGATGTCTGAAAGGATACAAACATCACATTAGATTGAGAGAGTGTGCTACTCCCATTGTAGCGAAGGTAAGAAGAATACCTTTGATGGAACAGGAAAAAGTAAAGGAAGAAATAGATAAGTTATTGAAGAATGGAGTGATTGAGCAAGTTGAGGCTACTGAGTGGTTGGCTCCTGTAGTTATTGTGAAGAAACCAACTGGAGAAATTAGACTCTGTGTGGATCTTAGAGCGTTAAATAAGGAAGTGGTGGTTGACAGATTTCCACTTCCAAATATTGACGAAATGGTGAGTACATTAGAAGGGGCTAAGTTCTTTACCACTCTGGATCTTGCCTCAGCATATCACCAGATTGTATTGGACGACTCTTCACAAGACTTAACTGCATTTATTACACCCATGGGAACTTATAGATATAAGAGAATGCCGTTTGGTCTTGTGTCTGCAGCTTCAGTGTTCCAGAGGATTATGTCTAGAATTCTAAATGGTTTGCCTGGTGTGAGATGCTATCAGGATGATTTATTAATTTATGGTGATAGTATGAAAGAACATTATCTACGTGTGTGTGCTGTTCTTAAACGTTTGGAAGATGCAGGAATGACTCTCAAGAAAAGTAAGTGTAAATTTGGCGTGAGAGAGGTGAACTATTTAGGTCACAGGATAACTGATCAAGGGATCTTTCCAAAAAAAGAGTTGGTGGATACCATCAATAAAGTAAAAGAACCAGAAAACAAGGAAGAACTAATTTCCTTCCTTGGCATGGTGGAGTTTTATGGAAAATTTATTTGCAATTTTGCAGATAAAACTCAGAACTTGAGGAAGTTGACAGCAAGAAATGTTGAATATGTATGGTCTGAAGTATGTAAAAATGAATTTGAGGGAATTAAGTCTGAACTGAATAAGGCTCCCTCTCTTCAAGCATTTGTACCTGGTCTGCCTACCATTCTTTACACTGATGCAAGTGAAAAAGGTCTAGGTGCTGTCTTGGTTCAGAAAAGAGAGGGAAAGGATTATTTGATCTGTTGTTCTTCACGTTGCTTAAGAGGGTCGGAATTAAATTATTCTGTTATAGAAAGAGAGGCTCTTGCCATTTTTTGGGCACTGAGGAAACTGAAGAATTTAATTTGGGGAACGAAGTTACTCATTTTTTCGGATCATAAACCCCTAAAAGAGATCTTTGACAAAAAGGGTTTAGATGCTATTTCATCAAGAATCAGAAGGTGGATAGTTTCTTTACAGGAATTTAATTTCTCTGTTGAATATGTTCCTGGTGTGTCAAATAAATCTGCTGACTGTCTTTCAAGAATGGTTGGAAAAGAGAATTTTGATGAAGAGGATGTCTTTAGTTTTAGTGATGATTCCATAAATGTTTGTGAGATTACAGAAGGAGCTATTGAAGAAAAAGAATGGAGAGATGAGCTTGAAAAGGATGTGGAAGTCAAAAAAGTTATGCTTTCTTTGAGTACTAATTCTCGCCTAGAGAAACCTTGGACTCTCGTTTCTGATGAGCTTTCTATAAACTCTGGTTTCTTAACTCGAGGAACAAAAATGGTACCACCTCTTGGAATCAGAAAGAAACTGTTATCTCATGCACATTCTGGGCATCTTGGAATTGTGAAGACAAAAGAGATTTTGCGTATACAGTTTTGGTGGCCCGGAATGGATCTAGAGATTGAGAGGTTGGTCAGAGACTGTCCAGAGTGCTGTGCTAGTGATAAGATATTAAAAACTAAGCAAATGCCAATGGTTAAGAGGTTGTTACCTAAACATCCTTGGGATGAGGTAGCTGTAGATATAGTTGGTCCTCTGTCAGGTGTAAGTGACACACCTTATCTATTTGTTCTAATTGATCTTTATTCAAGGTGGATTGAGGTGTGTGCCATGAGAGAGATTACCTCAGAAGAGGTGATAAAGTTCCTGGATTCTCTCTTTAAAAAAGAAAGTTTTCCAAATAGTCTTCTTTCTGATAACGGCCCACAATTCTGCTCAAGACTCTTTGAGGATTATTTGAGGAAATCTGGTATAATACATAAGAAGTGTTCTTTATACCACCCAGAGACAAATGGTGCGGTTGAGAGAGTCAATAAAACTTTAAAAGAGGCCATACAACTAGCTAGGTCATCTGGTTTGAATTGGAAGTCTGTTCTTCAAGAAAGAATAAGTGCGTATCGTTTTGCACCTCATTCCACAACTGGTAGGTCTCCATTCGAACTGTTTAAAGGGAGGGTCCCCAACACTTGGATGTGTCCTGGATGGATGGATCTGAATAAAGGTTTGGTTGATAATGGGATTGGTGACTGGTGTAAGAAGGAAGAAAGAAAACTTGATGAAAGGAAATCTTATTATGATAAAAATAATCGTGTGAATGTACAGAAAGTTTTGGTAGGTGATTTAGTTCGGATAAAAGCTCCTGTTGGTTGCAGATCCTGGTCAAAATATACTGATGTAAGAGCTGTGGTGAAAGTCTTTAGAAACGCCATTAAAACAGAAGATGGAAGAATTTGGAACAAGAGCAGAGTAGTTGTAGTTAAGTCAAGGATTCCTGTTCAACTTGATGGGAAACAAAATTCTCATCTTTCTACTTTTAATGTGATTAAAGGTTCCAATTCTTTTGCTTCTTCTTCTTCTAGGAGTCAGAGAGTTCGTAGACTTCCTGTGTATTTAAGAGATTATTCGTTATAACCTTCTCTCCTTATCTTCTGTTCAATTGAGAATTTACTTTTTCTAATATGTTGTCCCATGCCTTTTATTAGAAGGGAGATGTGTGATGTTGTTCTTTATATTTCTTGCTTGTACCTTTAAGTTATGGAACTCCCTGCTCCTGTATTCTGATCTCATGTGAGATTCTAGAATACATGTAGGGATTCCGCATTGCAGTTGAAGCTTGTTCCTGTGGCTGAGGCTTTAATTAAAGCTCCATCTCAACCTAACTGATTTGAGACTATTTATTACTTCATCGAGGACACTACAGCTACCCCCCAAGGTGAGTTGACGACCCCGACTCGAGGTGCCGGAAGTGGGCTACTTACCCAAGTACGTAAATTGCTTACACGCTCTACTGTTGGGTTGGATGAAAAAACGATAGTGGCTAATCAGGCTTGTCAGTGGGCTAGGAATCCTATTTATGTACTGGAAGACATCTGGTTCACAGTGAAGGATTATCAATCAATCAATCAGTGACACTTATATAGCGCGCTACCTACCCGTAGGGTCTCAAGGCGCTGAGCCTTATGAGCCTCTGATGCAGCAGCATGCTTTATGGCATATGTCAGCGACACTGATAGCGTTGTGGGAGCAGGGTTATGGTGGGACGGCACCCCGCGTTCTTTATGACATTAAGGACAGAGCCTATAGGGCTAACACTAGTATGAAGGATGTGTTACAGAATCTGCGGACTTTGCTGGAATATAGGAATGAGTTGCCGTCAGCAGGAGGGGCCTATTTTTCTGGAGCGCACCCAATGCGCGAAGTTCACCCTATTTTCCATCCTGAAGTACCTGAAGTGGTAGACCCCGTAACTAATAATGTGACCAGAGCTCGTGTAGAGGCTCGCTTCCAGGAACAGTGGGTATACACGCCTTGGAAACGGAGCGAGGTGTTGGCGCTGAAGGCGAGGTTGCCCGACTCTAGAAAAAACCTGACTGCTTATTACAAAGAATTGACGGAAGCAGCTACCTCGACGGTCATGACTTTAGCTGACATAGAATTGTTCTTTGGATTACTGGTTCCGGTGGATGTGTGGAGGCAGGTGAAAGGTACAGATCATGCGGAGGAATTGGGAGGTACTTGGGAGGAATTTAAGGACTGGGATAAGGAACGGAGGCCAGGAGACAAACCGAAACCTGAGATCTTAGCATTACCAGGGCGAATAATAAAATGTATGCACTCTCTTATTCCTCCAAAGAAGGTGGATTGGGATAAGTTAACTGCATGTAGACAAAAGAAGGATGAAGCGGTTTCAGATTTCTTCACTCGTTTCGAAGAAGCCTTTTTGGATTTTAGTGGTCAGGATCTCTCTCAGGATGGGGGCTTGCGACTTTTTGTGAACAGGTTTGTAACCAACTTGTTACCAGAAATAGCGGCTAGATTGCGGGCATCGGAGAGTACGTGGATGACGTCCACCCCCTCTGGTATTCTGAGTATGGCTCAGTATTATGAACATAGAGAGAACGAGAACAAAGACAGACAGGAAAAGAAAGCCAAAGACTTGAAGACAAGGGTGCTGCTGCAGCAAGTGTCGAAGGGTCGGGGACGTGGAGCCCCACCTATGGTATCGGGTCGAGGTGGAAGTAGCTATGGAAGGGGAGAGAGGGAGAGAGGGCCGAATCAGTGTGTGAACTGCAAAAAGGAGGGGCACTGGTGGAGAGATTGTCCGGAGCTTCTGTCCAATGCTGGACCAGGCAGAGGTAGAGGTCGTGGTGAATTTCTCAGGGATGACAGACAGTTTGATGAAGAAAGGCGACCAAGAAGAAATTGCTTTGACGGAGAGAGGGATCTACAACATTTTCAAAAGGAGGATGACCATGACAGAGACAGACAGTACTACAACCAGTACTACAACGACGCATACGCAATGGATGACATGACTGGATTCTCCCATAACTAGGACAGCGTAGGACAGGGCATGGGACCAGTTTCTGTGGATGTTGATCAACGAGGACCCTATGTGACTGCGGATTTGTTGGGGTCTACTCAGAAATTTTTGGTGGACACGGGTGCTATGAAAAGTTCTGTAGCACGTTCTCAGGTCCCAGGGGTGGCTCTGTCTGGCAGGAATAATGTTTCCGTTGGGTTCTCAGGTACTCTGGTAATTAACCCCATTTCACCATTGACTCTCCTTTCCTTTTGACTTCGAATTGTGGCGAGAATTTGCTGGGTTTGGATTTGTTAAAGAGATTGCATTCCACCATTTACTGTTCTCCGGACGGTGTGTACGTCACTTTGGGTCCTACTGTCGCGCGTGCGCAAAAGTGTTTCTCAAAAGACGAGCCTCTTCCAGCTGAGTTTGTGGGGATCCCGGAGACCTTGTGGGCCAGTAGTGATACTGATGTGGGAAAGGTGGATATTGCCCCCGTGTCCATCAAGGTTAAGGTGGGAGCTCGATTGCCCCGAATACCGCAGTATAAAATATCTAGGGATGGTGAAATGGCTTTGCTACAAATAATACAGGATTTGATACAGTCGGGTGTTGTGGAGGAGACGGCCTCTAACATTTGTAATAGCCCCATTCTCCCGATTCTTAAAAGACCCTCTGCTGATGCAGGTGATGGTGCACCTGATGTTTATCGTTTTGTGATTGATTTACGCCATATTAATAAGGTGGCTGAACCCCAATATCCGGTAGTCTCTGATATTACAACGATTTTGACCATGATCCCTCCCACCGCCAGATATTTCTCTGTTTTGGATTTGAAAAATGCTTTCTTTAGTATCCCGGTACACCCTGACAGCCGTTATCTTTTCGGATTCTCATTGGCTGGCCGCAGATTCAGATTTTGCAGAATTCCTCAAGGCTATACCGAGAGCCCCAGCATTTATAGTCAGGCTTTGAAGGCTCAATTGGATGATTTGGAACTCCCCGAGGGCAATGTTTTATTGCAATATGTAGACGATCTTTTAATAGCGTCTGACACCGAAGATGGGTGTCGAGATGCTACGGTTAAATTGTTGCACCATCTGGCTCGTAATGGACACAAAGTGTCCCTTCCTAAAATTCAATACTGTCGACAGGAGGTTACCTACTTAGGTCATCTCCTATCGAAGGAGGGAAGGAGGTTGACACCGGAGCGCATCAAGGCGATAACTAACATGGCTGTACCTAACACGCAGCGAGAGGTGCGCGTTTTTTTGGGCATAACCTTGTATTGTCGCCAGTGGATACCCAATTATGCCTTACTAACCAAACCCCTTCTGTATCTGACTACTAAAGAGATGCGCAAACCCCTACCCTGTACTCCAGCATGTCAAGAAGCTTTTGAGCCACTAAAAACTGCTTTGTGTTCTGCACCTGATTTGGGAACTCCTGATTACCAGAAGCCTTTTGTGCTTTATGTACATGAGGCGGAAGGTTGCGCATTGTCTGTCCTAACTCAATGTTTCGACGGGAAACAGAGACCTTGCGCTTATTTTTCTGCTATGCTTGACAATGTGGCGAGAGCGTTGCTGAGCTGTCTAGGGGCTACAGAGGCTGCTGCGGTCTCAATTAGACAATCGGCGGCGCTCGTGCTGGGTTCTGATCTCACAGTAATGGTACCGCATGCTGTGGACACTTTATTGAACAAAACGCAGACGCAGCATTTAACTTGTGCTCGTCTTACTGGTTATGATCTCACATTATTCGCACCCCATGTTACGATTAAAAGATGTGCCACTTTGAACCCAGCCACGTTGCTACCCATCCCTTCAGATGAAAAGGACGATGAAGTCAATGATTGTTTATTTCGGACATAGGAGCAGACGAAGGGAAGGATAGATTTAACGGACACCCCACTAGATGATCCCGACGGGGAGCTGTATGTTGATGGTTCCTGTTTTAAACTTGCGGATGGTACCTCAACTGCAGCATACGCAGTCACAACATTGAAAACAGTGGTGGAGACTTCTAGGGTCCCGTACCACTCAGCCCAAGCTGCAGAAATAATAGCATTGATGCAAGCATGTGAATTGAGTGAAGGACTGGGCGTGAATATTTACACTGACAGCCAATACGCCTTCGGCGTGGCTCATAGTTATGGGCGACTGTGGGCAGAGAGAGGGTTTTTGACATCACACGGACAAAGGATCCAGAATGGTCCGTTGATATTACGACTATTGCCAGCATTGACGCTTCCCAGACGACTGGCTGTGATCAAATGTAGTGCACACAAAGCGGTGGTAGATGATGTAGGAGAGGGCAATGCATTTGCAGATCAGACAGCTAAGGAGACAGCTAGGACAAAACTCCCACAAATGTTTGTGGCAGGACCAGCTAGGTGGGTACCGGACATTGACATGTTTATGAATACTGTACAAAGTGTGCGGAACATACAAGAAAAAGCGACTGAGGATGAGTTGAGGACATGAAGGATGGTGGGGGTCGGTTGGACGGGGATGAGTGTTGGACGGATGTGTCAGACAAAAGGCGATGGTTACTCCTGGATGCATATGTCCTCCCAGTGGTGACAATGGCTCATGGGCCAGCTCATATTAGTGCGAAAGGAATATCTAAATTACTAGACCCAGTGTGGGGTAATAAGAACATTTCCAAGATGGCAACCCATTTAGTGCAGCAGTGCATGGTTTGTTTAAGACATAATCCTGGAAAGGGAACACCTGTCCCGGTTGGCAATTTTGCTCCTCCTTCTTTTCCTTTTGAAATGATCCAAATGGATTATATTGAGATGGAGAGAGTCAATAACCTTAAGTACGTCCTGGTGGTGGTATGCTCCTTTACTAGTTGGGTGGAGGCTTTCCCAACTAAGGATTGTACAGCTAGCTCAACAGCTAAGATGTTGATAAACGAATATTTCTCTCGCTACGGATTGCCCCGGGTGATCTGGAGTGACAATGGCACATCCTTTAATGCCAAATTGATGGAACAGATATGTAAGGGAATACAGATACCACAGAAATTTCATGCAGCACGACACCCCCAGGCTGCGGGTTTGGTAGAGAGGTTTAACGGGACTTTGAAGCTAAAAATGGCCAAAATACAAGAAAGTGCAGGGTTACGTTGGCCAGACGCACTTCCCTTGGCTTTACTTTCCACTAGAGTGACAATCAATTCCACGACAGGTGTCTCACCTCACAAGGTCATTTTCGGCCGTCCGGCCAACGTGTGGGGTGTAGACCTAAATGTTTCTCGGAAATAGAATACCCTTTGTTGATAGATTATCTGTATGCTTTGACTAAAGATCTCCGTTCTGTTCATCAGCAGGTAGCAGACACCCTGAAGCCACGGCCGTAGGGTGAAGGACACAATATACAACCCGGGGACTGGGTTGTCGTCAAGAAGTACCAGCGGAATTCCTGCTTGTATCCAATGTGGTCGGAGCCGAGGCAAGTTCTCCTCACCACCCGCACCGCACTCCGGATCCAGGGCCGCAAGGCATGGACACATGCGTCCCACGTGAAGCGCGTCCCACTGCCACTGCCATATGATGAATGGGTGAGAAAAGGCGTCGCTGATGAGGAATGTGAAGTAGTTCCTTGGTACATACCCTTCTCGGATGCTTTGTTGAGGGGTGAGGAGCCGGATCGAAAGGAGAAGAGGCCGGCTCTGATTGCAAGTGGTGCGGCCTCTCCTGATCACAGTGAGCAAACATCAGCGGATAAGTCCCCTGCCATTGAGCCCCCCATTCTGTTCACAGATCCAGAGGTGCAAGGGAGCACTCGTTATAATCTGCGGTCCAGGAAGGGAAGGAAAGAGAACTGAGCGCTGGAAGAAGGGCTGAGATAGGGACTTAGAAGAGAACTGTGCTGAAGAATAGTTAAGTGGTAGGGACGGACTGCTGGAAGAGCCCTGGTGCACTGTTGAGACATTGTCAGATGGAACACTAGGATTGCGCCTGGGCCCGGATTAAGTGCTCCTGAGTTGCAAAGCTGTGCGACTCCATCGTGGGATTAGGGAATGAACAATAGAAGCCTGCCTGTGAGGCTTTAACGGACACAGGGAGAAGATCCCTTCTGAGGGTGAAGAACCCTCTGGCCGGCTTCGGTGTGATTGTGATTGTTTGATTACTTTTTAGTTTAGTTTTGGACTTTTGGTTAGGGAACATGTACCCCTTTGGCCGTCCCATTCCTGAGGAGCAGCAGCCTTTTGCAGCTCCTCGTAGACCAGAACCCGACTCTCCATGGCTCGCTCTGCCCCGAAAAGGAAAAATTGTGGCCATTGTGATATTCATCATTGTATTTCTGATAATTCTTGGAATACTGTTTTTCTTAGATAAAGCCTATCCTGTTCATATGTTTACCCCTACCCCTTCTGCCCTTCCCGAGCACAATATGGTTACTGTTGAATATGGTGAACAATGTTTGCGAAAAGGTTACAGTGATAATGTTTTTATCAAGACTCTACATCATGCCCATGCCGTGTATAATGTGACAGATTGTTGGGTTTTTGGGTTGCTACCTTCTGCTGCCTATAAAAAGGATAGATTGCTGGCACTCCCTTTAACTCCTGTGAATAGTTGTGTGGGATGGTACACTTTAATTGGCATGGTGAAATTCTTTCAACAACCTGATTTTCTAGATCCTCGATTACCTAGTAGAGGATCTACTTTGACAATGCGAGTACGCCCTATGCCTACCCCTTCTCTTGGACAGTTGTTTACTGACTGACGTTTCGATTAGACATTTCTGGAAACATGCTCGAAGAAATTGGGACGATTTGTGACTCCTAACGACACTGACAAAGTTAGGGAGAGATTTCTACAGTTGAACTATGGCTTATAGACACCCTCCTGCGACAAATGGTAGTAGTCATTCTTTGGTGCCCCTGGCCGTTGTTGGGCCCTCACCATTCTTCTGTATCCTGGGGAGGGGCCCTATAAAGGTTGGGAACAGTTCTTGCAATGTGACTGCTTCGATCCGCTTGCTCCTTAGTCCTCCTTTGGTCACTCCCCCGAATATTTACTTTGTTTGTGGAGATAATGGATACCTGTGGTTGCCTGAGGGTTGGGGTGGGGTCTGCTATCTGGCTTACCTGCTTCCTCCTGTCTATGTAGCTCCCTAAGACTATCATAAGACTCATCGTCGGTTTGCTATAATGCCTGGACAGGGTACAAGGAGGGCACTCCAAATGGAGGATGTGGATCAGACTGATACTTCTTTACAACAATGGACAGATTTTTCTAAGGGTCTACTGCCGTTCTGGGGTCCCATATTTAACAGTAGGGCTATTCGGAGACTGTCAAGGGTGATGGAGAAAGTAGTGAATACTGAGGCAGACATTGCAGCTAATATGTCTGTCGAGATGCAGGCTATGAGATTATTTACGATTCAGAATAGGATGGTGTTTGACGTCATTCTTGCTGATAGGGGTGGAGCCTGTCGCATCATCGGGACGTCTTGCTGTGTGTATTTTCCTGACTCGGCCCCCACTGTTAACTTAGCGGTACGAAACTTCATAGATTAGCGACTGAACTCCATCAGAACACTGGTACTTGGTCACTACAGAAATGGCTGTGGGGTGTTTTCTCCTCTTGGGGCTGGAAGATTCTGATGGGTGTTGTAGGAATAGTGGGTATATTGCTGACTTGTTGCCTATGTGTTTATTGCCTTCCCCCTTGTTGCTCCATGTGTGCCAGTAATTTGCAATCTCCTAAAACACCGACCCACCAGTATCCTGTTTCTAATGACATGGAGCTCCATGATATTCACTGGTTGATGCTTATTGATGATGATGTTTTTGATTGATATGTTTCCCCCGTCACTAGCATGATGTGTAAAGACCTTATCTTTTGGCTAATAAAGGCGACGCTCATGTTAGCCACATAATGCTAAAAGGAGGGTCTGATAGGTTTAATTTTCCGATGCTCCGCCCACTTACATTTACATTTATGAGTTAGCATAATGTGTCTAACTAATGATGTATTCATTTATGCATTTACGTTTGTATTCTCCATCTCATTATTCATTTATGTGTGTGATGTTATTCCGTTTTCTTAGCTTAGCTTGTGTGCCACCATTTTGGGTGCTTCTCTCTGCGTGCGAGTCGCACTCGCTCATTCCCCCCTCCCGTAGGAATAGGAAAAACCCTGAACGCAGCAGTTTTCGTTTCTTAGCTAACTGTGGCCGAAACTAATAACAAAAACCTAATCAGTAATGTTCTCATGTGCTGGAGATTCTGAGGCCCGGCTCCGCGGCCTTGGGCAGAGATAACGAAATGTTGCTATTGCAGGTGCAGATGCCTCTTGTGTGAGGCCATTGTTCACCCTATCTGGGGTCCAGTACTTTTCCAGTATGGGCGTGTTCTACTTTGCTGTACCATGTTATAATGTATTGCTGTGATGAGATGAGTCAGTCCTCTCTGCGCACTCTTAGGGGTGATGTCGGACAGGGCCCTCTCATATGGGAGTTTGTGGCCTAATAAAATACTTTGTTTATTCTTCTCCACTGTACGGCTGACTTCTTACTTGGTAATTATAGGTGAGTGCCTCACTGACCCTCCCTACCCCAACGAATGCCAGCATGACCGCTGCCTTTAACAGCTTAGCCTTCAGTTCCATGGAGCCTACCTTATCTATCACCCATATTATTTACCATAGTACTGTAAAAACAATGGGCCGCCCTAGTGCACTTGCTCACAGTTGTGGGAGATTATAGCACTTGCTCCCAGTAGCGGAAAATTGGTGGGACTTGACCCTGCGAATGCCAAGTACTGATTCAACTATTACTTCCCAGCCCCAAGTAGGATGCCAATAGGGGGCAGTCTTACAACAGACAACATGGCTTCACCAGTATTACTATCCAATGCAGCGATTTCCCCTCCATTTCCCTTTTTAAAATTATTTGTGGTCTCCCTGTCTACCAACCTTGAGGGCACTGGAGCCTGATTTGACATGCCCAACGGTTATGCTTGTTTAACTCATGAAGCTATACTTCAGTCCGTTTCCTAAACAGTTACACAGTTGGGAAGACAGCCCCAACCTTACACCGATAGCATCAATCCTCTGTGCTCAAAGCAGTGCCAGGGCAATGACGACACATATCCGGCACAGAGAAAAACAAACTCAGAACTAACCCGTTGGACCATGGTTTCTGCCCAAATCAACCCATATTGCAGTGTGGGGATAATGAAAGACTGGTGAAGTCGAACCATTCTGTTCTGCGTCTTGAAGTTGGATGCAGCTCCCTGCTAACCAGTAATGGCTCCCTGTTCTGATTAACCTTTTATTCCATACTGCGCGTAACACCAGGATAGTGACATGTGTTTTCAATATTGTGACAACTCACTAGTAATACTAATAATACGACAAATAATCCCTATGACTACGAGATTTCCTGCTTTGCTCTAAAAGTAATTTTGTATGGATGTTTGCATGAAACAACGCCATATTTCTCTGCAAAATATCTATAAGACTCATACATCTCCCACATTGAAATGCATTAAAGGAAAATGGCCTATCTGGCCAGGTCGCTGCCGCTGCATAGGACATTGGTACGAGTTCTAACTGTGTTTACATCTAATATTGGGGGCTAGTGACATGCAATATTGCAACATTCCTCTAGTACTACTACAATTATTCCCTGTGTCCTCTGACTCAGAGAGTTCCCGTTTTGATCCAAAAGTGATTTTTGTTTGGATACTTGCAAGACACACCACCACATATTTCTGCAATATATCTATCAGACTCACATCTCTCTCCACTTCGACATGGCACTTGTACCATCTGTCTAAGCACCATTTTGAGGTCATCCAACCACCCAATCTGTGCATCTTTATGTGGAAAACCATAGGCAGTATCTAAGTGTCTCTTTTTTTTAAAGAATAAATGCAGGAATCACGTTTGTGTATCCTGAATCTCAAGTGAAATGGTAGACCATGTAATTTTTTTTCATGTTTATCATTTAATTATGCCAATACTGCCAGTTGGTTCAAAAATCCAATTCAATGCATATGACTTGAAAACTATGCACAAGAGATCCTAATGATGGAGTCAATCACTTCACTTTTGCATTTTATTTTGCACTTTTGTTTTTTCAATTATTTTTTCATTGTTTCATCACAACTTTTTGGTGAAGCACATATACAAAATCAAACATAGAAATACTGTTCTCCTTACATATCTTTCATACTCATTCACACTGGGAAACATTACACACCAACATTACATACAAATTTACAAAACACTCATAGACACTAACAGTCTAAAACGATATACACTTTCTACAGTTTATGTACATTGTTTAGATAAGAAACCATAGAACCTCATTAGTACATATAGCTCCCTATAGTCAAAGGTTTATTCAATTTTCTTATGGTTTCGACGTGACACACGTTATGGGAAGGTCTACGCGTTTCGAACTCATCAAGTGTAGAGTTCTCGTCAGGACCATAGACTGTAAATGACAAAAACAAGGGGACCTCTATTAGTAAGGTGTGATCAATTTCTTTAAGCTGCTTTTGGTTCAACACCCACTTCTCCACATCTTACCTCTCTAAATGTCAATGCGATGTGCCTCAAAAATTCATCATCATTCACGGAGCGGGACCACCTAGGTAACAAATATGCATGCTAGTTAAGTATATCTACTTCACAGAACTCTCGATCAGGCATACTTGTGGGCTGACTTACTTACAGATGTTTGCCTTTCTCTTGTGAATCTGGGGAAAGAATGACGGGAAGTGTATTAGGGACCTGTTAAAATTGGGTAGGTTCAGCACGTTGTGTGGTTGGAGCGGTTGCCGATTCTTACCGATGGAGTCTGTTTCGAGCGTTGTATTGTGGTTTCTATTCAGGTTGCTGTTCAGTTAGCAGCTCGAGTGGCAGCGCGTCTGGGAATGCCGAGAGGAAATATATCAAGTTATTTTACCAAGTTGGCACAAACGTTCGTTACAGTGAATGCCACCACCACGGTAATTCGTATCTATCAATAACGGCGTGTTCAGGCTCGTCCCGTCTCGCTGTCAAGGACGCCTTGCTCCGTGGAGTTTGTTGATTCCTAGTTGTGAAGTCACCTGACTTTGTCATGGATCGCGGGCGCCATCTTTGACTAGTTCTTGTGATATAATGTTCTATGCGGCGTGTATGCATAGTTAGTTGTGTTTATCATTACTGTGTATCACTATATGGTAAACTTGAGTCCAGGGTGGTCACGCTGATGGTTTCGAGTGAATTGGCACATGATTGGTCATTTATTATGTATATTCATATTCGGGGGCCATCTTGGATAGGGGACCTGTTTATGAGTCTTGCATTCATTGCTGACAGCACTTCTGGGTTTATAGCTTGAACATTTCGGAATGTTCGTTTAAACCATTTGTGGCTGTGTTAAACCGTACAATCATTTTGGCTTCTTTTTTCGACAGTTTTGAGTCTAAATCCCCTCCTCTTGGGTCTTGTTCCACTTTAGTAATCATTGTCCATCGAAAATCCTTGTCTCCATGATTTTGCAGTTGCCAATGGTTGACCAGCGGGGCATTCTGTACCTTCCGCTTTATTCTTGATTTGTGTTGCTGAATCCTCAAACGGATCTCTTGATTGGTTTTTCCAATATATAAGAGATTGCATGGACACCGGATTCCATAGATCACATATCGTGTTTTACAATTTGTAAACATATCGTGTCTCCATATTATTCCATTGTACTCAAATGTTGATCCTTCTTCTGTAGACTCGCAACAATTACATCCTCCGCATTTATGGTGTCCCATAACTGGGGGTAAACCCATCATACTCCTTAAATTTGCATGTGGTTTTGTTGGTAATGCGGCTCTCACCAATTTGTTGTCCAAACTCGATTCCTTTTTTAAGGCAAAAAGTGGGGGTTTATTTAGTTCTTCGCTCAAATTTTTCACTAAATGCCAGTTATTATTCACCTTTTTTTAGCATATTGGAATTGGGACAATATGTGGTGACCAGGACTATACGATTCAATTTCTTTTTCACTTTTTTCTCCAACAGATGTTCTCGTGGAGTCCACCATGCCCGTTTTTTTGAACGGAGTAACAGTTTTTTGGGGTATCCGCGGTCAATGAGGTTGTTAGTGAGTTTTTCTGCATGTTTTTCATATTCTTGCTTATCTTGGCAATTTCTCCGGATCCTCAGATATTGCCCATATGGCAAGTTCTCTTTTAAACTTCGAGGATGGTTACTTGTGAAGTGTAATAGTCTATTTCGGTCAGTTTCTTTTTTGTATAGGGTTGTCATCAAATCACCTTCGTCCGAAGGGTATACCTCTACATCCAAGAATGGGATTTTGTTTTTTGAATACGTAAGACTGAATTTGATCTCTTGTGTTCTGTCATTGAGCCACTGGTTAAAACGTTTTAATTCATCTTCTGTTGGAGAAAAAAGTGAAAAAGAAATTGCACCGTCTAGTCCTGGTCACCACATATTGTCCCAATTCCAATATGCTAAAAAAAGCGGTGAATAATAACTGGCATTTAGTGAAAAATTTGAGCGAAGAACTAAATAAACCCCCACTTTTTGCCTTCAAAAAGGAATCGAGTTTGGCCAACAAATTGGTGAGAGCCGCATTACCAACAAAACCACATGCAAATTTAAGGAGTATGGTGGGTTTACCCCCAGTTATGGGACACCATAAATGCGGAGGATGTAATTGTTGCGAGTCTACAGAAGAAGGATCAACATTTGAGTACAATGGAATAATATGGAGACATGATATGTTTACAAATTGTAAAACACGATATGTGATCTATGGAATCCGGTGTCCATGCAATCTCTTATATATTGGAAAAACCAATCAAGAGATCCGTTTGAGGATTCAGCAACACAAATCAAGAATAAAGCGGAAGGTACAGAATGCCCCGCTGGTCAACCATTGGCAACTGCAAAATCACGGAGACAATGATTTTCGATGGACAGTGATTACTAAAGTGGAACAAGACCCAAGAGGAGGGGATTTAGACTCAAAACTGTCGAAAAAAGAAGCCACAATGATTGTACGGTTTAACACAGCCACAAATGGTTTAAACGAACTTTCCGAAATGTTGAAGCTATAAACCCAGAAGTGCTGTCAGCAATGAATGCAAGACCCATAAACAGGTCCCCTATCCAAGATGGCCCCCGAATATGAATAAACATAATAAATGACCAATCATGTGCCAATTCACTCGAAACCATCAGCGTGACCACCCTGGACTCAAGTTTACCATATAGTGATACACAGTAATGATAAACACAACTAACTATGCATACACGCCGCATAGAACATTATATCACAAGAACTAGTCAAAGATGGCGCCCGCGATCCATGACGAAGTCAGGTGACTTCACAACTAGGAATCCACAAACTCCACGGAGCAAAGCGTCCTTGACAGCGAGACGGGACCGAGCCTGAACACGCCGTTATTGATAGATACGAATTACCGTGGTGGTGGCATTCACTGTAACGAACGTTTGTGCCAACTTGGTAAAATAACTTGATATATTTCCTCTCGGCATTCCCAGACGCGCTGCCACTCGAGCTGCTAACTGAACAGCAAGCTGAATAGAAACCACGATACAACGCTCGAAACAGACTCCATCGGTAAGAATCGGCAACCGCTCCAACCACACAACGTGCTGAACCTACCCAATTTTAACAGGTCCCTAATACACTTCCCGTCATTCTTTCCCCAGATTCACAAGAGAAAGGCAAACATCTGTAAGTAAGTCAGCCCACAAGTATGCCTGATTGAGAGTTCTGTGAAGTAGATATACTTAACTAGCATGCATATTTGTTACCTAGGTGGTCCCGCTCCGTGAACGATGATGAATTTTTGAGGCACATCGCATTGACATTTAGAGAGGTAAGATGTGGAGAAGTGGGTGTTGAACCAAAAGCAGCTTAAAGAAATTGATCACACCTTACTAATAGAGGTCCCCTTGTTTTTGTCATTTACAGTCTATGGTCCTGACGAGAACTCTACACTTGATGAGTTTGAAACGCGTAGACCTTCCCATAACGGGTGTCATGTCGAAACCATACGAAAATTGAATAAACCTTTGACTATAGGGAGCTATATGTACTAATGAGGTTCTATGGTTTCTTATCTAAACAACGTACATAAACTGTAGAAAGTGTATATCGTTTTAGACTGTTAGTGTCTATGAGTGTTTTGTAAATTTGTATGTAATGTTGGTGTGTAATGTTTCCCAGTGTGAATGAGTATGAAAGATATGTAAGGAGAACAGTATTTCTATGTTTGATTTTGTATATGTGCTTCACCAAAAAGTTGTGATGAAACAATGAAAAAATAATTGAAAAAACAAAAGTGCAAAATAAAATGCAAAAGTGAAGTGATTGACTCCATGATTAGAATCTCTTGTGCATAGTGTTCAAGTCATATGCATTGAATTGGATTTTTGAACCAACTGGCAGTATTGGCATTTGTTTTTGTGATACAATTTAAGGCAGGGTTTGGCCTTACTGTCTGGGAGCCCATACCCAGTGCTCATTAGTAGTTATCATTTAAATATGGCAAAACTTAAAGCCTCATTTAGGAGGCCGCTTGCGCCATCGGAACGTCACTTTTTGTGACGTTCCGTGGTGCAGAAGCCTGCGTGATATTTATCAGGCAGCACTAAGCCACTTTTTTTGGCCTAATAAATATCAGTCTCTTTAACGCAGTGTTCTGCGTTAAAGGGGCGGGCAATGGGTGTTGCTGGAGGCGTTCCCTGCAACGGGGAGAAATATCTTTATTTCTCCTCGTTTTTCCTTTTTTATGTGTGCTGCATTCTGCAGCACACATAGAAAGAGGAAAAGCCTCTTGTGATTATTTTTGCACAGAACGGTTTCCCTTCCTGTACAAAAATAATCATCCCCACAATGCAGGCACCCTTGCACCATGGTGCAAAGGTGCCTGCGTTGGCGCAGACAGCTCATTGTGCGCCGGCGCAGGGAAAAAGGACAGGAATGCGCCATATCTTATAGATACGGCGCATTCCTGTCCTTTTCTTTTGCTGTAGGGAAGCGCGGCGCTTCCCTACGGCAAAACCTCATAAATGAGGCCCCTAGTCTTTAGGGTTAAAAAAATGTTTTGTTCTCACTTTCTAAGATAGGCCTAGCTTTAAGGTTGCATTGTGGAGGGAGTGATCGGCTCATCCTTATCCTGATACTCGTGGTTTAGGTCTATTACCATTACTGACCTATAAAGAACTAGGCCTCGAAGCAAAGAAACAGGACTGGATCAATATGCCAGCTTAGCAGCTCAAGAGATTCTAGTGGAAGGGAAGAGAGGATGTGTCACTGTTTCTTTTAGATCATAGGATGTCATGAATGTGGCTTGGAAAGTTTACCCAGCACTGTCCTCCTTCAGTGTGCTATATTAGTCCGATTCATACTCACATACAGTCACCAAGAGTACGGGGGCAGCTGCACTGATGGCAGCCTTGTGAACTTGCGAGGTTACCCTCTTTCGTTGCCATTAGTCAGGCTGGCAGTCTCTGCTGTTCTGAGCTGCCTCTGCCATCTCCATCAGTATAACTCTTGCAGTCAGACTGGCATGAGCAGTTAAGACCACAGAGGTAGCTGCAGTAATTATGACAGCCCTGTAGTTCACACTTGCCTGTGTGCCCATCACCTGCATCTAGCTGTGACAGGCTACACAGATTGGCTGTCCAGAATTAAGAGATATTCTGCTCCATCCTAACACTGTCAATTGTGTTCTTTAGCTAAGCGTTGCTGAATGTCTTTAGTAGACCAACTGGGAGAGATATTAATCACAGATATATTTTTCTTCCTCATGACCACGTGTAAAGGAAAATCCAGTATTTGTAAAGCGCGAACAATTGCCCGAGGGCGTCAAGGCACTGGGGGCTGTCGGGAAGCTTAAGCGAGCTATTGCCCAGAGTCACATGGTGCTGAGCTGAACCGTGAGCCACTGTACTCTGGAGTCAGATGCCCTGGCCGCTGCACCACACCTCTTCCACGTGTCAATCAAAGTCTCAGAAATAAGGGATGTAAATGTTACACATAGCCAACCTTAAAGCTTAGAAATGTCAAACATAAGCAGCCTCAAACCTTGACTGCCATACAACATATTTTCAAAGATCTGCCATTTTGGTTATGGAACTGGCACACTCTGCTATGGCAGTCTGAGGTCAATGCAGATCTCTACAAATTCACTCCAAATCTGGCCTGGAACACTGCACTAATCCATTACTAAGACACAAACACGCACACATGCCAATGTGCATTTAAATGACCTGAGAAAAACAGCACTAACCTACTCCTGAAACACACTCTTAGTTTTTCTAATACACCTCACTGCTGACCTGCAGCACACTCTCCTGTCCCAATATCAGAAAACAGACTCTGCTTTACTAATGCACATCAGTGCTGACCTGCATCACCCTCTAAAAGGCTAGACCTGGTGGACACAGACAGATCTATTAAAGCCCCTGTAACCTGCCCTGAGAGACCCTGCACTAACCCTGTCCTGGAAAACACATAGAGCTAAACATATGCACTTCAGGGCTGACCTGCAGCACCCTCTCCTACGCAAGCCCTGGGGCCAATACATAGCTCCATTAATTCACCGCAAACCTGACCTGCTGCACTGTTAAGAGTTCTTGGGTCCATAAAGAGATTTGCCAAGGAACCTTCATCCTGTCTTGAAGTACGTTCTGCTTTTTAGGTTGCAGCCTATCAGGCAGCGCAGCTGTCAGGTTTGCTAAAGAAATCTTGGGGACGTTCAGAAAGTTGACCTAGGAATGCACTCTGCCTGTTGCTTACCATTAGCTTTGGGGTTTGTAACTCACATTTTCTGGCTTTCTATTTGTTGACTTTATTTGCTTTAAGCTGTCTAGCTCCCGTTGCCCAAACCTTGTTTACTGTATTCTTCCACAAACTTGCTTTCTGTAAACAGGCCTTTAAATTTTGTTCCTATCTTGTCATATTTGCTTTGCATGCAAAGACAGTGACCAAATGTCAGGCTGTGTCCTCTAGGCAGCTTGGCGTTTTTTTTTCTTTGTCGTACTTTAAAGTGAGAGTATTTATGTGACAATTAAGCTGGTTAGTGGGGGTCTTCTCAAGGAAGGCTATGTAGATGCTATTTTTTTAACACACAATAACATTTAAATGTTGTTAAATGAACTGTGGTGACGATCAAATAAATTCATTGGGTGATGACATTTCCACACATTGTTTGTGCGCTGTATACTTTTATCAGCAAAACTGTATGTCTGTGCAAATGTAATGGTCATTTCAATTGAAGATGTGTTGTCTGTAATGGCACTATGCTACCATACCATGCATACTCCACTTTACCCCACTCCACTCTACTCTGCACCACTTCACACCACTGCACTCTACTCTGCACCACTCCACACTATGCTACTCCACTCCATTCTACACTGTGTCACTGCACTCATCTCTGCACCACTCCATTCTATGCATCTCTACTCTACACCACTCCACTCTACTCTATGCAGTTCACTCTATCCCACACTACTCTATCTAGCTCCACTGCACTCTTCAAAACTGCACTCGACACCACTCCACTCTATGCCACCCAACTCTGCAACACCACACTCTATGCCACTGCACTCTACGCCAATGCACTTTACATCACTTTACTCAAAACCAATGCACTCTACGCCAATCTACTCTGCACCAAATCACTCTACACACTCTACTCCAATATACTTTTCTCCACTATACTCTACACCAGCGTTTCCCAAACTGTGGTCGGCGGACCCCCAGGGGTTCGTGAGACATTCCCAGGGGGTCCGCAGGACTCTAGTGCCTGTTGTCGTAGTGAAAAATGAAACGCCCATGCGTCCTCACAACACACAAGAGCTGTGAATGTTGGCGCCGGGGTGGCGATACCACAACAATACAATCGGGAGGCGGGGGTAGTGAATGGGCAGTGGGCAGTCAGGGGTGCAGGGCCGGCGAGGGGGCACAACGGCTGGGGAAACGAGTGGAACAGAAGGCAAAAGGGGCACAAAAACAAGGAAAAAACTAGTGGCACTGAAGGCAGAAGGGCACAAAAAGACGAGCGGAACAGAGAGTAGAATGGCACAAAAAATGAGGGAAAAACGAGTGGAACAGAGGGCAGAAAGGCACAAAAAATGAGTGGAACAGAGGGCAGAAGGGCACAAAAAACGAGTAGAACAGAGGGTAGAAGGGCACAAAAAAACAGGGAAAAACGAGTGGAAGATAGGGCAGAAAGGAACAAAAACGAGTGGAACAGAGGGCAGAAAGGCACAAAAAACGAGTGGAACAGAGGGCAGAAGGGCATAAAAAATGAGGGAAGAATTTGTGGAACAGAGGGCAGCAAGGCACAAAAAACGAGTGGAACAGAGGGCAGAAGGGCACAAAAACGAGGGAAAAACGAGTGGAACAGAGGGCAGAAAGGCACAAAAAACGAGTGGAACAGAGGGCAGAAAGGCACAAAAAACGAGTGGAACAAAGGGCAGAAAGGCACAAAAAATGAGTGGAACAGAGGGCAGAAGGGCACAAAAAAATGAGTGGAGCAGAGGGCAGAAGGATGCAAAAAACGAGGGGAAAATGAGTGGAACAGAGGGCAGAAAGGCACAAAAAAACAAGTGGAACAGAGGGCTGAAAGGCACAAAAAACGAGTGGAACAGAGGGCAGAAAGGCACAAAAAACGAGGGAAAAACAAGTGGAACAGAAGGCAAAGGGCGCACAAAAACGAGGGGAAAACGAGTGGCACAGAGGGCAAACGGGTACAAAAAACGAGAGGCACAGAGGCAAAATACAGAATACAGAAATATAGGGGCAGCTAAGAACAGAAGGCAGAACGGGGAGAGAGGCACGGGGGCAGCGAGGGCAACAGAAGGCAAAACCGGGCAGAGACACGGGGCAGCGAGGGGTACAGAATGAAAGACCAGGCAGAGAGAGCACGGGGACAGCGAGGGGAACAGAGGGAAGAAAAAGGGGCACGGACCACGTACAGGCAGCAGGGGAAGACAGACAACAGCAGTCACAGACACAAAAATGAAAATACAGGCAATACAATAAAAGCAATAAAGCGTTTAAAGGCACATGTGTATAGATTACCGTTACTTGGCAGCTAGGTAAAAATAGATGCAGCCAGGATCAGCAGTAGGATTTTTGTGCTGCTGTCTGATTGCTCACTTTCCACAAGCCCTTGGGTGAATTATGTGTACTGTCAAGCTTTCATATTCAGACATATCAAGCTCCTATTCTGTGTAGCCTTTGCAGTTTGTTTTTGGCAAGGGACAGGACAGTGGGCCTCCTAACAGGAGAGGGTCATGTCTGGTGCCACGCGAGGCCTCTCTGAAATATGCCTTAACTGCACTGCTCAACCCTTGGTGGTAAAATGTTGTTCTGCTGTCTGTAACTAAAGATTATGTCTTACAGGGTTTATGGTAATTGGCATAGCATTGTTCCATGATCTTGATGAAACAATATGCCTCCTGTGCAGATACCTTCCTGCCATCTTTTGCACTTCCATGATGAACTCCTAATATAGACCTTGAATTTTCTCTGTACACTGGACTCATCGCTTTGTGCACTATCTTGTTAGAATTTACAATATTCGTTGCTCCTTGGGGCATGTCTTTATTATAAAATGCTTCATAAGTGTATAATATTTTAGACCTTCTTAAACTGTGAATAGGTAAAAATGCTAATAATTCACAACCATTCAACCTGTTGCTGTAAGGAAGGGTCACCACTCCAAGGCTTTGGGATAAGAATGTAGAGGTGCTGCTATGGCTGAGAGCAGGAGACTTGTACCACTAAATAATACACTGCTGTATGCATACATGTCCATGCTAATAGACCCAATTCAGGCTGTCTCCCTCTTGAAATTGCCTCTGCTTCAAAAGGCGTTTTTAAAAAGAAATTTTAATTGTACAAATTGCTTGGGGGTCCCCGGCTTCCAGTAGTGATTCAGTTGGGGTCCTCAGGAGTCAAAAGTTTGGGAATCATTGTTCTACACCACTGCACTCTACACCGCTCTATTCTACTCTGCACCATTGTACCTGCACCACTGCTCTCTACACCACTCCACTCTGCGTCACTGTACTATACACCACTCCACTCTACTCTGCACCACTGCACCCAAAGCCAATGCACTCCAGGCCACTCTACTGTACACCACTGCACTCTACGACAGTATACTCTGCATCACTGCACTCTCTTCCACTCTACTTTATGCTACTCTATGCCACTGAACTCTACACCTCCGAACTCTAAGCGACTGTACTCTACGCCACTGCATTCTATGCCAATCCACTTTAAGCAAATCTTGTCTACTCTATACCACTGCACTCCACAGCACTCGATTCCAATGCACTCGAAGCCACTTCACTCTAATTCGAAACAATCAACTCTGCCCCTGCAGTCTACTCAACACCATTGCACTCTGCACCACTCCACACTACACCACGCCACGCCATACCATGCCAGTGCACTCTACACCGCTGCGCTCTACACCAATACACTTTACTGCACTGTACTGCACTCTAATTCACTGCACTCTATGCCACTCTATGCCACTGCACTCCATGCCACTATGCCAATCTACTCTATGCCAATGTGCTCTACAGCACTCTACTCTATTTCACTCCACTTGTATGCCACTGCACTTTACCCTGTACCACTCCACTCTACTTTGCACAACTCCACTATATGCCACTTCACTCTACTTCACTCTACTCTGCAACACTGATCTCTCCACCACAGAACTCTTCGCCACTCTACTCTGCATTGATCCACTCTACGCCACTTTACTCTATGCCAATACACTCTAAGTCACTAATCTACTCTGCACCACTGCCCTCCACAGCATTGTACTTTATACCACTCAACTCTATGCCACTTCACTCTACTCTGAAGCATTCTACTCTATGCCACTGTAATCTACGGCACTTTATGCCACTCCACACTACGCTACTTAATTTGATGCCGCTCCACTCTATGCCACTGCACTCTACACCAATGCTCCCTTCACCACTTTACTAAAAATGAATACACTGTATGCCACTGCACTCTATATCAATCTGCTCTGCACCACTGCACTGCACACCACTATACTCTGCACTACAACACTACATGCTACGCTACCCTACACAATTGCAATCTGTCACTTTACTCTGCACCACTCCATGCCACAGCTTCAGGGCGGCTAGTCTATATGATGGGTGGGGCTCCTCCATTCACTGGATGAGAGGAGAGTTGGGAACAAACACTCTGCTTAAAAAATGCACGAGGGTGTGGTCCTCTTGCCCTTGATATACAATCTAGGGCAGTTACGTCAGGTGCAGGTATGTGGTCTAATTTTCAGGTCTATTCATTTTGCCGGTCCTTGGGTGATTATCCCATGGTCTCTGGACATATTTACACAGAGTACTTGAAAGAATAGAGAGTTAGGAGCAGTGCGGCTCCTCGAGGGAGTGCTGCAGGGCGTTGGGGCGGGTGAGGGGCAAGGTGGGGGGTATTAGACCCCAGCATACGGCCGAACTGAGTTAAGTACATGAATAAATAAATAAAACACATTACATTGCGCGCGCTGCACCGCCGATTGGGTTGCAGCGCACGCAATGTAATTGTATTTATTTATGTACTTAACTCGGTTTGGCCGCATGCCAGAGTTTACTACCCCTACCCTGCCCCTTCCCCTCCCCCACCCAGCCCCAGTACCCGCAGGACCCTCGAGGAGCCGCCACTGGTTAGGAGAAGGGCAGGCTAGCAAAGACAAAATAGGAAGAGATAGCACTGGTTGCAGCCTTCCATTATTTTGCATTTGAAACTGATTGGAGCTGCCAGGGGCTTGGGAGGAGTCACCTCCACTCTGTAGGTACGGATTACGTGCTGCACGTGCGGTGTTGTATATTGTTCCTTGGACCGGTGGATGCTCGTGCTTTGCTGCTGAATGTTTTGTGTCTTTTAAAGTATCTGCTTTTTTTCTATCCTTTTCTATCATGGAGCAATTTCTACAAGATGGCTGGATCATTATCAAACTGGCCGTTTGATGGTGCACCAGTAAGCCCAAGGTTATTCTACTGCAAGACAGGCCCTCTTCCCTCCAACTGCCGGCTGCACAGCGTGCGATGCCATGAGTGACCCTGCTCTGTGATTTAAAGTGGTTAACAAAGCAGCGTCACTCGTGGCTGTTCGATTTGTTAATGGCACTGGTCTTCATGGCTGTGTCTGAGTGCATGTGTGAGCGAGAGTGTGCACCTGCTCCTTATGTTTATGGGTGCATGTGGTTGAGTTCAACAGGTGGAGAGGAGCACTAGAGAAGTGACCCAAATAAAAGCCAGCTTGGTGAAACAAAAGATTTGCCTAGGATAACATACTATGGTCAAGGGAGAAGCCAGGATTGGCTTTCAGATTGCACAATTCAGACCTTGGGTCTTGGGTCTGTGTGACTATTGTCTTACATACTTCTTTCAATCGAGTGTGAAAGTTGGAAAGATCTTTTGTGACCTGCCACTTTCAAAAGTCACCAGCCGCCACTGCACTCTACACCAATGCACTCTTTGCCACTCTACTCTACACTGTTGCACTCTATGACACTATAAGCTGCAGCACTGCACTTTTTGAGCTCTATGCCACTCTACTCTGCACACGTTACTCTATGCCACTGCACTCTACTCTGCACCACTCTACACCTCTCTACTGCACTCTACACCAATGTACTCTGTGCCTCTCTAATCTACTGTGCACCACTGTACTCTGACACTTCACTCTACACCCCTCCAATCTAGGCCACTTCACTCTGCACCACTCAATACCAATCCACTCTACAACACTGCACTCAACGCCAATGCACTCTATGCCACTTCTCTATACCACTCCACGTTGCCCTGCACCACTGCACTGTACCTTATACCACTTCACTCTACTCGGAAATAATCTACTTTACGCCACTGCACTCTATGTCAAAGCACTCTACGCCACTCTGCGCAACTCCACTCTACGCCACTGCAATCAATGTTGTGCCACCCTACTCTACATCACTCTACTCTATGCCACTGTGCTCTACCCTGCACCACCATACTATAACCTGCACCATTCCACTGCAGTCTATACTCTGCCACTATACGATAAACCAATTCACTCAATGCTAATGCACTCTATACCACTTCACAAAACCAATGCACCCTATGCCACTGGACGTATGCCAACTATGTTGCACCACTGCAATTTATGCCACTATACTCTACAACATTCTATTCTATGCCACTGCACTCTATGCCACTCCTCGCTACATTACTCTACATCACTTCACTCTACATCTCTCCCCTCTACGCCACTCTATTCTACTCTTTACCACTGTATGCTATGTCACTGATCTCTGCACCATTCTACCCTGCACCACTCTACGCTGCATCACTTTACTCTGCACCGCTCTATTCTGCAACACTCTGTGATGCTGCACTCTATGACCTTGCAAACTACGACCCTGCACTCTGACACTCTACTCTGCATGACTGAACTTTTTGCCACTGCACTCTATGCTACTGCACTCTAGTCTGCACCATTCAGCTCTATACCACTCTACTGCACTCTAACCCACTACACTCTACGCCAGAGGTCTTCAAACTTTTGGATGCAGAGACCCCCTGTCAACATTTTGAGGCGTAAGGACCCCCTCCTGACAAAAACTTCTAAACCTGTAGGCAGGGCTATTAGAATTATGAGGCAGGTGAGGACCAGATTACGCAACAGGCTTGACTAAATTGTGTCGGACGAAAATGTAAGTAATGTTATTTGATGCCGCGTATTTTGGGATAGCATTGCTTCTTTATTTTGACTTTTTTTACACACAGTAACACTGAGAAAAGATTTCACCCCATCAGTGCCGGTTTATAACCAAAATACAGCAATTAACATCAGAAAGATTTCTAGTCAACCTTTGAGAAGGGCCTTCCACTCCGCAGGAATACGTGCTGCCACATTAGACGCTCACCTGGCCCTGGCCAGGAGAAGCAGAGGTCCCTTGAAAACCTGGCGATTTTGTGCAGAGTTAAGCAGTTTACCCATGCAGCTTTCCTCTCACCCTCTCTCTTCCACCCCTCTCTCCTCTCCTAACCCCTGATCCCTCTCTCACTTTGCAGGCCATTTTCTTTCACCCCTTTTTACAACTTCTGAACTCTCCCCATTCAACCTCTCACTTCACCTTTAATCACCTCTTGCCATTCTCTATTTTCACTGCCCTCATCTCTAACAGTCGCTCGCATTTATCTCATGGCCTCTCTGGCCCGTCACCACCTGTGCCCCTCAGCACTTCTCATTCACCTCGTCTCTCCATTCAAATTTTGTCTATTTGTATCTTACACCTTTCCAGTCCCCCCCATTCAACTTTCACATCTCCCCTTTGTTCTAACAGAAACCCTCACCTTTGGCTCACACTTACTTCTTGCGTGTCCACACTTCTCTTCGGCAATTCACATTTCTCCTCATCCCTGACCTCTTCAATCGAATTCTCTCACTCCCTTGCTGTCCTCTCTCATCCTCATCTCTCCTCACCAAGCATACGGGCCGGACACGTATGCTCCACTCGGCCTGTGCCATTATGCTTATTGTTCCCTATTTCAAGAAGGCATGAGTTGTCTGTCTCGCTGTTTTGGTGCAGGCCGCGCAGTTGTGGAACTTGCATCCTCCTTTGCTTCGCTCCACCAAAAATCTATTATCCTTTAGGAAGATATAAAAAACTTTCTCTATGCTCTGTAGGTTACCCCATTGGCTGGTTCTCCTTCTCCTTCTGTGTTTCTCATTTCCCTACAGGCAGCAGATGGTTATTAGCCCCAGGACATCTTTTGGTAACAGTAGCGCACTACAAATGTAAATAATAATAATAGCCAGAAGCAGGGGAGTCACTAAATCAGAAATTCGGAGGGGACTAACTCTCCCAGCCAGGGCTGGTCCTAACACTGGTCGCACACGGTGCAACATTCTTTATTAGTGCCCCACCCCCGTTTCCTCCTTCTCCATGAATTCCTTCATTGCCACTCACCAACAATTCACCTCATCTCTCTATAGCACCTTTCTGACAAACATTTCATTTTTTTATAGCGCTACTCATAGTTTACTCACACTCAGTTATGTGAGCTGCATGGTATACGTTCTTTGTAGCAGGCACATTAACCCTCTGCACACTGTGTGGGTGACAACAGTGCCCAGGTGAGTGCACGGTGAGCGATACAACAGTGCGAGATTAGGGTAAGAGGAGTGACTGCAGGGTGAGTGAGGTGGCGTATGAATTTATGAATTTAGGTGCGAATGCTTGCTTACTGATGGGCTTGTTTGAGTGAGTTGCATATTGAGCAGTGAGGGGGACAGGTGAGTGAAGTGTCACAGGAGTGCAGGATGAGTAGGGTACTCGTGTGACTGCAGGGTGAGGTATAGGGTGAACAGCGCAAGTGCATTGCGAGTGCAGAGTGATCACTGTGAGTGCAGGGTGAGTGGGTGAATGGTGTGAGTGCATGGTGATCAGTGTGAGTGCAGGGTGAGCGTGAAAGTGAAGGGCGAGTATAAGGAGCGAGTTGTCTAAATGCAGGGTGCATTCCCAGACACTTGAAGTAACTCATCATGTTATTGACGGTGGCATAGGGTTTAAGATCTAAGTTAAACCATTGCAGAATTAATCAAAGGTGGAGGAAATAAATAATGTGCTGATCCTGCAATAAACTTACAATCCTATGGTTAGGGTTGCCAGCAGATTATTTTGATGGCCCAGTCAGTACAAACTTAAGCAGTCACCTAAAGCTGCATTTTCAGCACTCATCTGTGCATACTTTGAACAGCAAATATAAATAGAAAGCACTTTTAATTGTGTTCTAGGGCTACCTCAATGATCCATGACTGACAAAGAGAAAAAAAGACAGAAAAGTCACATACGGAATGCATACATACTTTTGTATTTAAAAGTCTATTAAGTGTCAAGAGGAGGTCTTTCCAGGCTCTTTAAACAAAAAAGGCAGGCATTATTCTTTTGGCAACCCTACTTTATATTCCTTTTCATTAAATGCATTCTCACAGTACAACAGTAATTGTAAAATACAAATGTAAGGAACAGTGGGAGCCCAGGGGGTATTGGAACCAGGCAAAAAAAACTAAGCCTCTGTAACCAGTTTACAAAGACATGCAAATATGCAAATGGTCTTTAAAGACCTGTGAAAATCTTGGATGGGTGGAGATGACACCAGACACTGCCCAGCCGACCACCCAGCAGCCCGAGTTTCACTGCAGCCCGGCTGAGACACACTATGAGGGAGGAGGGGGGCTGAAGATCTTGGGCCTGGGCAGAAGTGTAACTGTGAAGGTGGGACCCCCTTTGCATCGATCCACGGCCCCCCTGGGGGTCGCGCCCCACAGTTTGAAGACCCCTGCGTCTACGCCATTGCATTCTACACCAATGCACTCTATGTCACTGCACTCTAATCCACTCTACTCTACACCTCTGCACTCTACCCTGCACCACTACACTCTATGCCACTTCACTATATGCCACTCTACTCCACTCTGCGCCACTCCTCTCCACTCTACGCCATTGCACTCAATGCCACTGCAATCTACTCTGTACCACTATACTCTATGCCACTGCACTCTACACTGCTCTATGTCACTGCACTCTACGCCAAAGCACTCTACACCACTTTGCTCAAAACCAATGCACTCTACGCCATTGCACTCTACCCCAATCTACTCTGCACCACTTTACGCCACTTCATTTTAGGTCACTCTACTCCACTGTACTACACTCCACTCTACGACACTCTATGACACTCCACTCCACGATACTCCACTCTATGATACTCCACTCCATGAAACTCTGCTCCACTGACACTCTACCCCATTCTATGCCACTCCACTCTGCAGCACACTATTTCACTCTATGTCATTCTGCATCACTGCTCCACTCCACACCACTCTAGGCAACTACCTCTACGCCACTTCATGCCACTTTACTCAACTCTATTCTATGACATACTACTCCACTCTACTCCACTCCACTCTATGCCACTGCACTTTATGACAATCTACTCCACTGTACACCACACTACTCTACAACACTCTACTCCACTCCTTGCAACACCCTCTATTCTACTCAACTCTGCTTTACAGCACTACACAACACTCTATGCCACTCCACTCTATGAAACTCTACTAAACTCTGACACTGTGCTCCACTCAACGCCAATCAACTTGTCACTGTGCTTAACTCTACGCCAATCAACTCTATGCCCTTCCACTCTACAACACTCTACTCCCTCCACAACACTCCACAACACTGGATGCTACTCCAAATGACTCCTCCACACGCCGGTCAACTCTCCTGTACACCACTCCCCGCTCCTCTATGCCACTCCATAACACTCCACTCTACTCCACTTTACAGCACTCCACGCCACTCTCCTTTACCCTACTAACTTTTAGCCATGCTGAACAGCATCCACTCTTGTGTACAACATAGCTAAAACATATTGTCAAAGACAATATCTCTTGCAAAGGCGAGACCTATCTGCTTTGCCAGTGCTTGTTTAGCACTTCCACTTATGCCCATCAGTGCAAATGCACCAATAGACTGCTTCGTAAAACTCTTTTGCTTTCGCATTAGGGCCCATACACCTTGGTTCCATGTTTGTAATGAGTTTGAAGCTTTCAAAAGAGATAGACAAATTCTTGTAACCCCTTTCTTAGGTGAATGTGACGTGGGGGACCCGGACATGGGGCCCCCTGGTATGCCTATTAATGTATCTCCTCTTTTTGTGCAGCACACCGAGGCCTGGAATACCCCGGATGTCATTGGATGCCGGCCCGGCGTGGAGTCCTTGTATCCCTGCACCTTTAAGGGGGCAGAACCAGACTGGAGACACTCCTTCCCTGCAGAGGTAAAACCCATCCCCGAATCCACGCAGGTGTGCGAGACACCCGGAGGCGGAGAAGGAGACTGGTGGCGAGAGTGGAGGGAGAGCGGAGCGGATTGGGCGGAGTGCGAGGACGAGGATCGGAGGACGGAGGCGGAGTGCGAGGAAGAAGATCGGAGGACGGAGGCGGAGTTCGAGGACGAAGAGCGGAGGACGGAGACGGAGTACGTGGAAGAAGATCGGAGGAAGGAGGCGGGGTACGAACAGCGAGGTCGGAGGAGGACGGAGGAAGAACATCAGGTGAAGAGGAATTCAGAGGAGGCTACGGGAGAGACGCCGGCCCCACCAAAGGAGGACGACCGTTACGGCGACTACAGCTGCAAGCCAGGAGGCCAACGGGACCGCGCATCGCCCAGCCACACTTCCTCTGAAGTGTGGCTCAACCAGGTACGGTCAAGATTCAGCGGGTGGGCGGGCATTAGACGGGGCAAGCCACCCGGAGGACACGATATTCCCACTGCACAGACCCCCCCCCTTGCACTGGGTCAGGTCACTTGTTCTGGGTACGGGTGTGCACGTGTGTTGTCCTCACCCCTTTTCCCTGTGTGAACTCTACGCAAAGGTCAGAGTGTCTCAGACCATTTCATTTCTCTTCCTTGCCGGTATCGTGAGGCCCTCGAGACGGCGGAGAGACGGCCTACGACTCCCAGGAGGCAGTGGGAAAGACGGCCCGGAGCGGGAAGAACCACCACGGAGGAAACAGATCCACCCCTGCCTTTCTACAGAGTGCCTGTACAAAAACGTAGACACTATAAAATAATAAAACCTTCACTACCCGGAAAACCTGTGTCAGTCAACCTCTTTGACAACCCTCCCGAAACCCCACAAGTGGTGGAGAATGCGGGCATAACGGAGGACACCATCAGGGACACAACGATGGATGCGATCCTACAGGCACTCGTGAAGGGACAAGAGCAGCTAGCATGGGCGATGGAACAGCAACTCGCCGCTGCACAATTGGATAGGGACACATTTCGCAGTACCGTGGTGAAACAGCTGGAGGGTATGCGGGGCACGGGCGATGCAGCCAGCGTTCCAGCCCGTGAGAGTCGACCCCCCCCTACCCCCGCAGGCATTTCACTTCAGAAATATGTTAGCGGCGAGGATCCTGACGCCTTCCTAACCAATTTCGAAAGGGTGGCTCTGGCATGTGGTTGGCCTCTGGAGAAATGGCCATTTTTTTTAGCTCCATTGTTGAACGGCGAGGCACAAGCAGCCTATCAGGTTGCTAATGGAAACGGCCAAACGCCATATGCACAGATCAAAACCATCATCCTTGATCACCTGGGTCTGGACTCAGAAGCGTATCGTGTACGCTTCCGGAAGGAAAGAGGGCAAGCCGGGGACAATCCAAAAACATTGTTTTTCCGCCTGAAGACTGCAGCAGACAAATGGCTTACCCCGACAACAAGCACAAAAGAGCAGATAATGGACAAAATATATCTGGAGCAATACCGCGAAGCCCTCCCCTATGGGACACAGAGGTGGCTCCGCCAGCATTCTAACCTATCCACAGCCCAGGCAATGGAAATGGCCTCCACCTATGCCAGAGCCCAGCCACGGCTACACAACACCGAACCAGAAAGATCTGCGAAGCCCCCGCCAAGACCCGAACGCCGGACTAGGGCTCCCCCTGGGCTGCTTCCTCCCCCCCTCGACCAACGGCCGCAGAACAACCACCTTTCCGGGGTCCGCAGTGCTTTGACTGTGGACAGTTGTGGAATTTTAGTTTGCGATCTAAACATCATCTGCGCCAGCTTGTCACCCACGTACGACGTGCACGGCAGCCATTTTAGGTATCATGGTCTCCCTGTCCACGATCGATCGCCAGCGCGCCCCTCTGACCCAGCAAGCATCCTCCGCGCACCCTGGCTCCCCCTCCCTCCCCCTCATGAGCATAACCCTTCTGCATGACCCTGTCCTTGGGAGTCACGCCAGCGCCTGACCAGCACCTCCTCTCCTCCCATGAATGCCCCTCTGTTGATAAACCTTCCCTCCGCGCTCAATTGTCCACGCGGCATGAATACCACTCCTTTGATGACCTCTTACCCCGTGTCCGACTGTCCACACAGGTCCGAGGCCATTGCCTAAGCCGGGAGATACCATTTACTGCCCCTCATTGTATGCAATCGCCCCTCTTCAAAGGACACACTGTTGATCAGGGCCTCCCCACCCCCTGGGATATGATCAGGCGCACACACCCTAAGACTTGGCGAAACACTCAGCTGCGTGATGACCCCCTCCTCTTATCAGCAGGTTGAGGACCTCTATTGTGAAGGTATACGGGGGTGGGATTGACACGAGGATTATGGGGATGTCTTTTTTTCTTACTTCACAATGTTATGATTGTAATAAAGAAAGGTCACATGCCATAAACCGGTGTATAAGAGGCCAGGCCTCAGAGAGGCTGTTAGAGCACCTCGAGACGATACCTTGTTGTCTGATCTGATGTGTTCTGCTCCGTCGGAATAAAACTTCTGTTTCCTGCCTTCTGGTCTCCGGCGCCTGCCTCATTGCTTGGTAATTTGAATGGTACAAAGGCGGTTAGCGCCGGGCAAATCTTGAAAAAGGTCGTAGCCCTACCCTTTTTCCACAATTGGCGTCCCAAAGCGTGGGGCCCATCAGCGACACGTGGATCCAGTGGGAGAGGTCCCGACGACAGAGTGAACGACTGCAACGATCGGGAGAGCTCGTGTCCGATAGACCCTCGTCTGACAGCCGATCATCCGACCTTCACTAGTTCCGAACAGACCTCTCTCGAGTGATCTACGGTCCTGACTGGGAACCATCAAGAGTGCCACGAACATCACGAAGAAGAGAGGACGATCGGGCGCTGGATTCAGAAGACAGGAAACCGTCCATGCGGTCCGGGTAAGGTCGTGTAGACACGACGAACTGAGAAAAGATTGTTTGGTTTGGATAATACTAGTATTACGCTTTGTTGAACCCTCTGGAGATTCACCGTCTGCAAACGGAGAAAATAACAGGCTCTCTCTTTGCAAGCAGTGAAGGATAGGTAACGCAGACTTTTGTCCCCGTTGTAATCCGTCGTGCCTATCTTCCTCCCCCACTGTTTTCCCGAACTATCGTTCGGGGATTATTGTCTGGAGATTCTTTGTCTGCAAACAGGGAAGAACAAGGTCTCTCTTTGCAGGTAGAGAAAGGGTGGGTAACGCAAACTTTTCGTACCCACTTATTCTCCCCACTGATTGTTTGATTGACCGAACACTGATTGTTCGGTATTGGTTCTTTTGAGGTATTCACCGCCGGCAAACAACGGAGAATAGAAATATTCTGTCTAGTCTTTGCCCGCCGTGATAAGATAGGTAGTGCAGACCTTTGTCCCCGTTGTAACCCGTCATGCCTATCTTCTCCCCACTGATTGGTAGCCTGTACAGCCCGGACCGCTTATTAGAGATGAACCATCCGGCTCCACTGGAAGGCACCCCTAATAAGGACATGTTCACTAAGCATGGACTAGTCGCTATAGCTTATACTAAGCTATGGCATAAATATACAAAAAAGAACCCTGAAAGTCAGTGGCCACTGATAGGTTCCTTCGATGAAAACAAAATAAAAACATTGGAAATAGCGCTCCAGAAGAATAAGACCACGCCCACTATGCTCGATAGTATAGGCATGTGGCGCAAAGAAACGGAACAACGAAAGAAAAGAGAAGAAGCAAAAATAGGGAAAGAATTACGAAAGGCAGCCCACCTAGCCGCTAAGCAACTTGAAGAAGAAATAAAAGAAAGAAAGGAAGCTACACAAAACCAAGAATCAGGGTCGACAGGTCAATGTCCTGTTAGGACCCCCTCTGCGCTCTACCCTGAAGTGCCCTCCAAACAACGGGCGAACGATGAGTTACTGCTAGGTCCCCCAATCACCTACATGCCCCCTCCATATGCCCCCTGCCAACAAAGCTTGCAAGCCCCGAGTGCGAGCGAAAGTGACCTTAGTGCTAGTGCACCTGTCAGGATCCAGCCTCTGCTGCTTGTTGCCAATATGTACCTGTTGTACCTGTTCAACCTTACTGTGTGTGCTTATAAGCTCCGTTTGCCAGTGCTTGTTTTAATACCGTTTGCCAGTGCTTGTTTTACTAGTGAGTGGTAGCGCTTTGTCAATCTTGTCTTTGCCAATGCTTATTGCGCTCCATGTGGGTCTCGAAGGTTTGCTTTGCTTTGTAGTCCTTTTTCTCCCTCTGCAGCCTCCGTACCCGCTTCTGGGTGTATTTAAGCGGCCACGCCCTGGAGACCGCGCGGATTATTCTTGCCGGTTCCTGGGACACGTCATCTTCTGCTTCGCTCGTCGGAGGGATCCTGCAGCTGTTTCCTGTCTTCGGAGGAGCCCCGCAGTTTCTCCAGTGAAAGCCTGCAGTTCCTGAAATGGTAGTAAACTACCACGAATCTCCGCTTGCCTGAGAGCAGGTAGGATGTAACCTTTTTCTTCTTTGGGGGACGAACGCCGGAAGCCACGCCTAATCTTCTCGTCGTGCCGATTCACTTGGTTTATTTGGCGATGTCCGAATTCTAGAGTCCTGAACGTTTTGAGTTCTTCTTAGTGTGGCATTTAAAGCCCGATTTCGTGTTTTAGCCTGCAGCATTCTCGAGTGGTATTTTAACTCGTTTTCGAGTCTTGTTGATAGCGCATTGGAAGGATATTATTTTTGCGCATTTGAGTGACATTGTGAACTAGCGCTTTTGAGTGACATTGTGAACTAGCGCTTTTGGTGGCATTGTGAACTAGAAGTGAATACTGTATTAACCCTTGTTGTCTGATGAACGCTACCTTGCTGATGTTATTTAACACTACAAACCTTGTAACTAAATTCAGACTCAATCAAACCTTGGGAAATCTTTGCATGAAACCAATGCAAAGGTGATTACTTGAGAAGTTCAGTTATCTCGTGTTATATTTTAGTTAAACTGGAATGAGACTATAAATCTGAGTACAAGATAGGAAACAGATGTTATGTTGTCTTATCTAAAGCAATGCTAAGGAATGCCTCTAGTGATTGTTAACCAGATGTTTTTCCTAGGTGCTGAATACAAGTACATTTAGCTGGTGTACACAGGAGTTCGAGTGTTCCAGTGTGTTTTCTCGTTCCAGATCTCCCTCCCCGCAGTACCCTCCCTTACCTCCCCTCGTCTAGCCACTTTGATCATCTGCGTACTTTCTTAAAGTGCAGAGTCAGAGCTGCTGGAAGGTGGGCTTTTGGGTACTGCTCCCGGGGAACACTAAATTGACCTTTAGAGAAAAGGTCCCTGACAGAATAATCCGCCCACGAATTTTGTTCCTCCCGAGCAGTACTCAAAATGGCCACTATGAATGACTTATGTGCCTTGATAGGGAATTTGCAGAATGAACTAACTGCTAGTAGGCGCGAAACTGCTGCATTGTCTAATAAGGTTACTCATTTGCAGTCACGCTTAGACTCAGTACCGTCCTCAGTCCCTCTCCAAACTAATGTGTCCACTTCATCTCCTGCTGTCTCAGTTACTGTCCCCACTACAGTTCCTTTGGCACAGCCAGAGAGGTTTGCTGGAGAACCGAGTAAATTTCAAACCTTCATGACCCAGGTTCAATTACATTTCATGGTTAAGCCAACTTCATTTCCAGATGCCCAATCCAGAATAGCCTTTCTGATTTCCTTTCTAAGCGGAGATGCAGCAATGTGGGCGGTTCCCCTAGTGCAATCTGATGACCCCTTGTTGTATAATTGGGCTCAGTTTAAGCGAGAGTTCGAAAGAGTTTTTGATAGGCGCACGATCACTGGATCTGCTGATCGCGAACTTTTAGAACTAAAGCAAGGAAGTAAAGATCTGGTGCATTATCTTACACAGTTTAATCGTCTAGTGGCCGAGACCGAATGGCCAGAGGCTAAGAGGGCTGCCCTATATTATCAAGGACTGAGGGATGAGTTAAAGGACCTTATAGCTCCCATTGATCCACAACCCCGAACATGTGCTGATTTAATTGCGCTCAGTCTTCGCTTAGATCATCGAGTGGCTGACCGCAAAGGTGATAAAAAAAGAACTGATTCTAGAATTTTTTCTAGGGCGAAGGATAGATCCTTTTCCAATCCTCAAGAATCTGTAGAACCTATGGAAATTGGAAGTTTGAGAAAACCTCTTTCGTCTGAGGAAAAGGAAGCCCGACGAAAGAATGGTCTTTGCCTTTACTGCGGTAAGAAAGGCCATTTCGTCAGAGAGTGTTCTTTGAAACCCAAGAGTTCTTGGCCACGAGACAAGAAAGAAACCAAATCGGAAAACTAGAGAACTCGAATCTGGATCAGGAGACTTTTTCGAGTTGGCAACTTCCTCCTGAACAATCTATAGCTAACACCCTACAGTTAACTGTCCCTCATCTAACCTTGAATGTTCTTCTGATTTTACCTGACCAGAAACAAATCATGGTAGCTGTAATGATTGACTCTGGAGCTACCGGAAATTTCATTGACTCTAAATTCATCTCAAAAACAAACATACCTACGCTTGCAAAGAATAAGCCTGAAATCGTTTACGCAGTTGATGGCACTCAGTTGACTTCAGGAATGATCACTCATTGTACCCGTCCTTTGTCGATGGTTTGTGATTCTGGAGTCGGAAAACACCAAGAAACTATTTCCTTTGACGTCATCGACGCACCTCAATTCGGGGTTATCCTAGGTATTCCATGGTTAACTCAACATAATCCTACCATCGACTGGATAAAACGCTCAATTGCATTCTCCTCCTCGTGGTGCAAGGCTGAATGTTTTAATCCTGAGCAAACCCGACTAAAGTCTCCAAGTGCCATCTTACAGTCTGTCTCCGCACTGTATGCTTCCACGGCTGCCGAACAAGATATCGTCTTACCCAAGGTTTACGAAAGTTTTGCGGATGTTTTTTGCGAACAAAAAGCCGAAACCCTCCCACCACACAGGGACTATGATTGTGCTATCGACCTGGTGCCTGGGGCTAAAATACCTTGTAGTAGGATCTACGCTTTGACAGAATTGGAAAACAAACATCTTCGTGATTATCTGGACAAGTTTCTGAAAAATGGTTTTATACGACCCTCCAAATCTCCTGCAGCCTCCCCTCTTTTCTTTGTGCCTAAGAGTAATGGGGAATTACGCACTTGCATTGACTATAGAGCACTCAACGACATCACCATCAAAAATCGATACCCATTACCATTGATTCCTGTACTCCTTGACCAAGTACGGTCTGCTTCAATTTTTACGAAACTTGACCTACGAGGTGCCTACCACTTAGTCCGTATCCGACCTGGAGATGAGTGGAAGACGGCCTTCAGGACTCGCTTTGGGCTGTTTGAGTATAATGTAATGCCTTTCGGCCTATGTAATGCTCCAGCCGCATTTCAATTTTTTATTAACGACGTCCTTCGGGATTTCCTGGATAGGTTTGTCATTGCATACATTGATGATCTTCTAATTTTTTCTTCCTCAATGGAGGAACACATTTTGCATGTCAAAACTATCTTAACCACTCTGAGAGCCCATGGCCTTTTTTGCAAACTGTCCAAATGCGAGTTTCATACTACAAAAGTCGAGTTTCTGGGTTTCATTCTTTCTCCTTCTGGAATCACTATGGCTCCAAGAAAGATCCAAGCAATTCTTGACTGGCCCACCCCAACCACTGTGAAAGACATTCAACGTTTTCTTGGATTTGCCAATTTTTATCGTCGTTTCATCAAGAACTTTTCTACCCTAGCAACCCCTTTGACTCAACTACTAAGAAAGAATGTAAAATTCACTTGGACCACAGACACTGAATCTTCCTTTCAGTCTCTTAAGAAGACCTTCACCCAAGCACCTGTTCTACGACATCCGGACACTGAGCTACCCTTTATAGTGGAAGCGGATGCTTCTGACTCCGCTATAGGGGCTATCTTGTCACAAACTGATTCAAAGACTAATGAACTCCATCCGATTGCCTTTCTTTCCAGAAAATTTCTCCCAGCAGAAATCAACTACACCATAGCTGAGAAAGAACTCCTAGCCATACGCTACGCCTTCAAGGAATGGCGTCATTACTTATTAGGGGCTAAACATACGGTGACTGTGTACACAGATCATCGTAATCTTCAATTTTTGAGATGTGCCAGAGCTTTGACCCCTAGGCAGCTTCGTTGGACACTATTCTTTGCTGAATTTGATTTTGTCATAACTTTTAGACCTGGTACAAAAAACAACAAAGCAGATTCGTTATCACGATATGACTGCCAACCTGAAAATTCTTCCCAGGCTATTAAACCTACGAACATGCTTTCTAGAAGCCAGATCCTAGGTGCTACAATGTCGGATAACTTTTTCCTGCAGATAAGACAAGCAATGCCGATTCCTAAGCTGCTAACCTGGGTACAAGAAGGGCCTCACAGGACTATCCATCAAAACCTGCCCTTTTTCTCTAGCCTCTTGTTTGTTCCAACCAAGAAATTACAGACGCAGGTTTTGCATTGGTGTCATAACAGTCATCTGGCTGGTCATCCAGGTATCACAAAGACTAAGGATTTGGTTCAGAGAAATTTTTGGTGGCCAACCTGGAAAAAAGACGTAATCTCTTTTGTGCAGGCCTGCGATGTTTGTGCTCAAGCCAAGGGGGAACATGGGCGCAAAAAGGGCCTATTACTTCCTCTTCCAACTCCTACTCAAGTCTGGGAAGACATCGCAATGGATTTCATCACTGATCTACCAGAGGATCAGGGAATGACCACCATTCTGGTAGTAGTGGACCGTTTATCCAAAATGGCTCACTTCATCGCTTGCAACAAACTCCCCTCCTCCTCTCAACTAGTGCAACTGATTCTACAACACATAGTACGTTTGCACGGACTTCCTAGATCCATCACATCTGATCGTGGTCCGCAATTCATCTCTCAATTCTGGAAAAGTTGGTGTAAGGCTCTTGACATTAAAAGTAACACTTCCACTAGCTTCCACCCGGAATCTGATGGACAAACTGAAAGGGTGAATCAGATTCTCAAACAATACTTACGGTGCTTTCTGTTCAAAACACAGGGTTCTTGGCTGACTCTCTTGTGGGAAGCTGAGTTTGCATACAACAACCTACAGAATGCTTCCACAGGTCTGTCTCCTTTCTTCGCTGTACATGGTTATCATCCCCATTTCACTCCATTACTGTTAGCTAGTGAAAAAACCAATATACCATCTTTGAATGCACATTTCCGCGAAATGAAAAGAATCACTCGAGTCCTGCGAGGAAATGTGTTGAGAGCTAAAGCCTCGTACAAAAAATTTGCAGACAGAAAGAGACAAAAGGGACCTGACCTCCAGGTTGGGGATTTTGTGTGGCTTTCTACAAAAAATTTCCAGTTTAGAAAGCGGTATAAGTTTCATCCGAAATTTATTGGTCCCTACAAGGTTGTTCAATGTGTGAACCCTGTGTCTTACAAGCTGCTTCTTCCTAGAGACATGAAGATTTACCCTGTTTTCCATGTCTCTCTGCTAAAGAAAGCAACCCCTAAAAGAAGATGTCGCCCTCCTGCTGTACTCGTTAAGGATCAGGAGGAATATGTGGTGCGTTGTGTGAAAGGTTGTAAACGCATCAGGGGGAAACTTTGGTATTTGCTGTCATGGAAGGGTTATGGTCCTGAGGAGGATTCTTGGGTGTCAGTTGACAATGTTCATGCTCCTCGATTGGTGCGTGCTTTCCATGATAGGCATCCAAATGTCCGTTTCTGATCCTCGGTGAATGGGTGTCCCCATTTTTGTTGGGGGGCACTGTCAGGATCCAGCCTCTGCTGCTTGTTGCCAATATGTACCTGTTGTACCTGTTCAACCTTACTGTGTGTGCTTATAAGCTCCGTTTGCCAGTGCTTGTTTTAATACCGTTTGCCAGTGCTTGTTTTACTAGTGAGTGGTAGCGCTTTGTCAATCTTGTCTTTGCCAATGCTTATTGCGCTCCATGTGGGTCTCGAAGGTTTGCTTTGCTTTGTAGTCCTTTTTCTCCCTCTGCAGCCTCCGTACCCGCTTCTGGGTGTATTTAAGCGGCCACGCCCTGGAGACCGCGCGGATTATTCTTGCCGGTTCCTGGGACACGTCATCTTCTGCTTCGCTCGTCGGAGGGATCCTGCAGCTGTTTCCTGTCTTCGGAGGAGCCCCGCAGTTTCTCCAGTGAAAGCCTGCAGTTCCTGAAATGGTAGTAAACTACCACGAATCTCCGCTTGCCTGAGAGCAGGTAGGATGTAACCTTTTTCTTCTTTGGGGGACGAACGCCGGAAGCCACGCCTAATCTTCTCGTCGTGCCGATTCACTTGGTTTATTTGGCGATGTCCGAATTCTAGAGTCCTGAACGTTTTGAGTTCTTCTTAGTGTGGCATTTAAAGCCCGATTTCGTGTTTTAGCCTGCAGCATTCTCGAGTGGTATTTTAACTCGTTTTCGAGTCTTGTTGATAGCGCATTGGAAGGATATTATTTTTGCGCATTTGAGTGACATTGTGAACTAGCGCTTTTGAGTGACATTGTGAACTAGCGCTTTTGGTGGCATTGTGAACTAGAAGTGAATACTGTATTAACCCTTGTTGTCTGATGAACGCTACCTTGCTGATGTTATTTAACACTACAAACCTTGTAACTAAATTCAGACTCAATCAAACCTTGGGAAATCTTTGCATGAAACCAATGCAAAGGTGATTACTTGAGAAGTTCAGTTATCTCGTGTTATATTTTAGTTAAACTGGAATGAGACTATAAATCTGAGTACAAGATAGGAAACAGATGTTATGTTGTCTTATCTAAAGCAATGCTAAGGAATGCCTCTAGTGATTGTTAACCAGATGTTTTTCCTAGGTGCTGAATACAAGTACATTTAGCTGGTGTACACAGGAGTTCGAGTGTTCCAGTGTGTTTTCTCGTTCCAGATCTCCCTCCCCGCAGTACCCTCCCTTACCTCCCCTCGTCTAGCCACTTTGATCATCTGCGTACTTTCTTAAAGTGCAGAGTCAGAGCTGCTGGAAGGTGGGCTTTTGGGTACTGCTCCCGGGGAACACTAAATTGACCTTTAGAGAAAAGGTCCCTGACAGCACCAGCCGTCACGGCCTCTGCACCAGCCACATTAACAACATCGTCAGACAACCCTGAGGCTAGCAAACGACCACCAGCAAGACCAAATAGGTTGAGCAAAGATGAGCGGGATGGGATCGACAAAATAGCAAAGACATTAGTAGAACGAAGGGAAAGCGAAGAGTACACAATGAGCATATATAATTCACATGCCGACAGCCACAGACGGCATTTCGTTTTGCGATTCAGCTACCACATCCTGAACGCATATGAAGATAGGTATCAAAGTAAGGGCCCCGCTAAACTAACAACGCTGTATAGGAAGATTGACGTTGGAGATGGGACTGAATGTGAGGCGACGGAGCTCTTCATGCAAATGCTTGAGGTCCTCCGCCACCTCACGGAACAAAAACAAGAAACCAAGGTTACAGTCCCTGAAACGACCTCAGTAGAAGTAGCCAATACTATGATGCCCATCAGAGAGGCGGCCCCTTATTGGATCCCGCCACGTGGCCTGGGAACAAGCGATGATATTAATCATGCAGATGCAAAAGGGAGAGTTGTGTATAATTGGGTTTACCAACCATGGGACCGACAAGATATCCTAACCTTTAAACAAACTCTGCCCGATTTGAAAAAGAACCCGACAGCATTCTATACCGAATTAGGCACAGCTTTGGGTTCGACGATAATGACTTTAGCGGACATTGACTTGTTCTTCGGGTTATGCCTGCCAGCTGACGTGTGGAAGCAAATCCGGAAGGCTGACTACACGGATCTGTTTGGACATACCTGGGACCAACTCGGTAAACTAGATAGACAGCGAGAGCCAGGAAGGAAACCAGTGAAGGACATACTGGAGCTCCCAGACAAACTAGTTCAGAAGTTAAAGACACTGATCCCAGAAAGAAAGGTAGACTGGTCGATAGTCACGGCCTGTCGACAGAAACCCCAGGAAGACGTGTCAGAATACTTCTCCCGATTCGAGACAGTGTTCTCCGACTACAGTGGCCAAGATATGACCACTGCAACCGGACAGCACCTGTTTGTACAAAATTATGTAAAGGGCCTAACACAAGAGGTCTCCCAAAAATTGCAGACAAGTGAGAGTAGTTGGGGGGCCTCCAAACCCGCAGCTATCCTTCAGATGGCTCAGTATTACGAGCACCAAAAGAATGAGAATGATAGGGCGTCCGAGAACAAAAAGAAGGATTTAAAGGAAAGGGTAATGATAGCCCAGATACAAGGTATAGCGGTAGGACGGGAACACCAAAGAGGGAACTACCAATCGACCACCCCCAGAAATCTACCTCCTAAAGATCACTCCCCAACACCACACACTGGACGTAGAGACATTAGCAATGACCAATGCGCCTTCTGCAAAGGATTCGGCCACTGGAAACCCGAGTGTCCGGTTCTGCTAGAGATGAATAGAAATAGGGACCCCAGGGATGTGGCGGGTGGACAAAGAAACAGAGGACAAGGGCGAGGGCACACAAACGACACCAACAATGACAGATCAGGGAGATTGAACACATTTGACCGCCCCCGACAGAACCAATATCAACTATCTGATGGTGAGAATGCCCCTGATTTTGCATAGGACTGCCAGGGGCAAGGGAGGGATCCAGTCGAGCTCTGTGTTGACCAGCAAGGTCCTTACGTCACCGCTAAGGTCCTGGGTACAGAGTCTCCATTTTTGGTAGACACTGGGGCGACACGTAGTGTGTTATCGAAACGACTGATTCCAAGGGCACCCTTGTCTGGCTCACACATTACATCGATAGGTTTCGATGGGACGCCCTCCACTAACCCCCTGTCCGTACCTATCACCTTTGACCTAGAAAGCAACACCACTGACACGACATTTCTGCTCTCCTCCAACTCCCCAGACGCCATTATGGGCATTGACTTACTGAAACATTTTCGAGCTACCATTAGATGTTCCCCGGATGGAATCCGAGTCATCCTGTACGACAACCCAGGCATGCCCAGACCCTGCCCCTTACGACACATGTGCTCCATAACTGACGCTGACCTGTCCTTGCTTGACACCCTGCCTCCGTACCTGTGGGCCAAAAATGACTCTGATGTGGGACGGATGATGATTGACCCTATTCATATAACTGTAAGACAGGACGCTATGCTCCCGAAACTCCCGCAATATCGGATATCCCCAGAGGGCGAGAAGGCACTGGTAGCGATCATTCAGTCTCTGGTAGATGCAGGAGTGGTTGAAGAGGTGGTTAGCAACGTCTGCAACAGCCCAATCCTACCTATTGTTAAGAAGCAAGGCGAAGGAGATGAGAAAGCATACCGCTTCATCATCGACTTGCGAGAAATTAACAAAGTGGTTGTACCCCAATACCCTGTAGTCTCCGATATCACCACCATTCTGACCCTCATCCCGTCCACTGCCACCACCTTCACTGTTATCGACCTTAAGAATGCGTTTTTCTCTATCCCCATCCATCCAGACAGCCGTTATCTCTTCGGCTTCACTTTAAAATCCCGCTCGTACCGATTCTGTAGAGCTCCCCAGGGGTACACTGAAAGCCCCAGCATTTACAGCCAGGCCCTCAAAAGACAGCTGGATGCCTTCCAGCCACCAGATGGAGTGGTGTTGATCCAATATGTCGATGATATCCTTTTGGCGGCCGACACCACCCCACTTGCAATCACAGCCACTATCCAACTCCTACACTTTCTTGCAGAGAATGGCCATAAAGTTTCCAAAAAGAAGTTGCAGTTCTGCCAGCCACAAGTGACTTACCTAGGCCATCTCCTGTCCAAAGAAGGAAGGAAACTTACGCCCGACCGAATCCAAACCATCCTAGACACCCCCGTCCCAAAAACACAAAAGCAAGTCCGCTCTTTGGTTGGCCTAACCTCTTTTTGCAGACAGTGGATACCTAATTTCAGCCTCATTGTAAAACCCCTACTGGCCCTGCTGGCCAAAGATGTCCCCTCTCCGCTCCCTTGGACCCCCGGGTGTCAAACGTCCTTTTGTGAATTACGAAATGCACTCTGTTCAGCACCCGTCCTAGGAACCCCGGATTACTCCAAACCCTTCTCCCTCTTCACCCACGAAAGGGAGGGGTGTGCATTGTCTGTCCTGACTCAATCAATTGGTCCTAAGCAGCGCCCTTGTGCCTACTTCTCCGCCACTCTTGACCCTGTAGCCAGAGCTTTGCCTGCCTGCCTTCGAGCAGTAGCTGCCGCTGCTGTCTCTATCCGTCAGAGTGAGGGAATCGTACTTTCAAACTCCCTCACCGTGTTAGTACCCCATGCAGTCGACACCCTTCTGAACCAAACCAAGACTCAACATTTGACTAGCGCACGACTGACAGGGTATGAACTGACGCTACTTGCACCCCACATCACACTAAAGAGATGCATGACTTTGAATCCTGCCACATTACTGCCCCTGCCTGTAAATGACCCCAACGTTCCTTCCATACACGACTGTGTGACCCTCACGGACGAAAAAACCAGGAGTAGGGTTGACCTCCGAGACACCGCTTTCACTGACCCCGATGGAGAGCTATGGGTAGACGGCACATGCATCAAACTCCCAGATGGCACCACTTCAGCTGCCTATGCAGTTACAACAGCCCGAACAGTAGTTGAGACAGCCTGCATCACACAACGATCTGCCCAGGCAGCAGAACTGATAGCCCTCACACGAGCATGCATCATAGCCACAGGGACCACTGCGAACGTATATACCGACAGCCAGTATGCCTTCGGGGTGGTCCACCATTTTGGGCTTCTGTGGAGGGAGAGGGGATTCCTGACGTCCCACGGCACCCCTATCCTCCACGGAGATCTAGTCTCCGCCCTGATTGATGCAGTTCTCCTCCCCAAACGATTAGCGGTGATCAAATGTCAGGCACACAAGAGGGTGACAGACATAGTCGGACAAGGGAATGCACTAGCCGACATCACTGCACGAACAACAGCTGAGAATAGGACGGTGACACGCATGTATGTGACCAGGTCACAAGCAGAGAAATGGACTGACGCAAGGGAAATGATCAGAGACATTCAGTCGGCCAGCACCCCTCACGAACTGACTAAGTGGGCAGGGGTGGGTTTGAAGGACGATGAGGGCTGCTGGCGAACAAAGGATGCAAACAAATGGTTGCTGCCTGACTCATACCTGATCCCCATACTGACGATGGCTCATTCCCCCGCACACATAGGATCTGCACCCATGATCGAACTCATTTCCAAAGTCTGGCACAACGACAAAATCCCCGACTCAGCCAGACGCCTAGTCCAACAGTGCCTTATCTGTCTGCAACACAACCCCGGGAAAGGAACTGTGGTGCCCCGGGGAGGGTTTGGGATCCCCAATCACCCCTTTGAGGTCCTTCAGATGGACTACATCCAACTAGAAAGATGCCAAAGCTTGAAGTATGTACTAGTCATCGTATGTGCCTTCAGCAAATGGGTAGAGGCCTATCCAACCCGTGACAACACTGCCATGACTACTGCCAAAGTACTACTGAAAGAATTCTTCCCTCGCTATGGCCTTTGCCGAATTTTATGGAGCGACAATGGCCCCCACTTCATAGCTGAGGTTATCCAATTAATCTTAAAAGGGTTGGGGGTGAAGCAAAGGTTTCATGCGGTCTTCCACCCCCAATCCGCCGGCCTGGTGGAACGCCATAATGCCACACTGAAGCTGAAATTGTCGAAAATAGTGGCCACCACTGGACTTAAATGGCCGGATGCCCTCCCACTGGCATTGTTATCGATGCGCTCCACTCCCACCAAGCATCATTTGACCCCCTACGAGGTTGTATTCGGGCGACCGATGAACCTCTGGACTGCTCCCAAACCAACCTCCATCCATGACGTCCCGGACGTCCTACTGTCTGATTATTTGTGCAAATTAACTAAAACGTTGTCTGTCATTCATCAACAGGTGCAGCAGGCCATCCCCGATGCTTCCAGGGGCCCCGGCCACGACATCCAGCCGGGAGATTTCGTGCTAATACGAAATTTCCAACGGACCAAGAGTCTGGAACCCCGGTGGACGGGCCCCTGGCAAGTGCTGATCACCACACGAACGGCGCTTCGAGTGGAGGGGAAGAAGCACTGGCTGCACGCACATCATTGCCGGAAGGTCTCTGCGAACTTGGCCACAACAGAAAACGTCAACACCCAAGAAGAGCTCCTGAACAAGGACCGACCGACATTGAACTGTTATCCCGATACTGGGGCACTTGAACTTGCAAAATTCTCTGATCCACTGTGCCATCCAGAGAAGGGTATTTCCTGCGTCGAAAGGAGGGAGCTTCGGCTAAGTAGACCTCGGACTAAGTTGAATCTCAGAACGGTGACCTAAGCACAACCAAGGGTTGCCGGGAGAGAAGCTAAACGAAGTCTGTGGTTCTGCCCGCTACCGAGCCCCTTGAAGGTGATGGAAGCGCCAGATAAGAAGATGATGGAAGCGCCAGATAAGAAGATGATGGAAGCAACAGGAAATACCCACTATAGAAACCCAAAGACTGACAATTTGCACAAATCAAAGACAATCGCCCTTTTTATTGCCTTCCTCTTCTGCCTCCTCCTCATGACCTCCTTCTGGATTCTGGAGGAAAGCGCACCGGCTCATGAGGCATTGCTACCTACTGCACAACCAACACCCCTGAAAGAGCATCACCTAATCCCTCTGTCGCCTCAGCTGCGAGAAAGGCGCAGGGAATTCTGGAACAATTCCTTCGTGCAACTGTTGCACCAACACAACCTTGCTGCAAATGCCACGAACTGCTGGATCTGCGGGTTGCTCCCGCATGCCACTGGACACTCCATCCCCTTCATCCCTTCTCCTTTCTCAGTTCACGGCTCTTGCCTCGCCTGGTTGATCCTCATGCAAGAGAGCCACAAGGACAACGCCACCTCCAGCCAGACAGTGTCGCACTTCTACTCTGGTTTCTGGCTGAACAAAACCGAAAAGACCTCTGCTGCCTTGTGTCCTGCGCTCACAGGCGCCACCTTCCTTAAAGACATTCCAGCCAAAGAACGTGTTGAAGTACAGGTACTCCACAATCCAGCTAGATCCACCTTCTCTCATCTGCAGAAACAAACCACCGCCACTCTGACTGTGGCTCTGTCTGTTATTAATGTCACAGGTCTCGTGTGTCTCGAAGGCCAGGGATCACAGCCGGTGGGTCGCAGTTCCTGCCGAATCATTAGAACATTGGACTCAGCTGACCCCCCTTCCTTTGTTGCTTCTCCAAACATGTACTTTGTGTGTGGCACCAAAGCTTACACCTGGCTCCCGAAAGGTTGGAAGGGTATCTGCTACATTGCCTTCATTCTTCCCCCCACGTATGTAGCCCCTGCCAACCATCACCGGCAGAGGCGTGCAGATGACGTTGGACGAGCCGACTCCACTGGAGCACAGTTCCTAGATGCAGCAAAGGGACTTGTTCCTCTGTGGGGCCCAATGGCAAATAGCCGCGCTATCCGACACCTGACCCAGGCAGTAGAAACAACGATCAACATCACGGCTGGCATCCTCGCCAACAACACGGCGGAACTTCAGGCGGTCCGCCTTGTGACCCTTCAAAACCGCCTTGTCCTAGACGTGGTCCTAGCCGACCGAGGAGGAGCATGCCGCATCATCGGATCTAGCTGCTGCACCTACGTGCCTGACAACTAGCCTTCCGTCTACAAGGCAATTGAACACCTCCACAGACTTTCCTCAGAGGTTCACCAAGAACAAGAAGGATGGTCGCTTGGAAGCTGGTTTTGGGACACTTTGAAGAACTGGGGTTGGAGGTTGTTTTCCTTCATACTGATACCTGTTGTAATATTATGTGGGTGTTGCTTAGGTATCCAATGTCTGCCATCTTTGTGCGGCCTTGTTTCTAACTGTATGCGCCCAAAGACTTTGGACTTCCGAAACGAGCACATGGGTCCCCTCTATGAAGTAGAGATACGTGGCCTTATGGGGATAAATCCAAACTGACAAGTTGGCGAGACATGTTAAAAGGGAGGACTGTGGAATTTTAGTTTGCGATCTAAACATCATCTGCGCCAGCTTGTCACCCACGTACGACGTGCACGGCAGCCATTTTAGGTATCATGGTCTCCCTGTCCACGATCGATCGCCAGCGCGCCCCTCTGACCCAGCAAGCATCCTCCGCGCACCCTGGCTCCCCCTCCCTCCCCCTCATGAGCATAACCCTTCTGCATGACCCTGTCCTTGGGAGTCACGCCAGCGCCTGACCAGCACCTCCTCTCCTCCCATGAATGCCCCTCTGTTGATAAACCTTCCCTCCGCGCTCAATTGTCCACGCGGCATGAATACCACTCCTTTGATGACCTCTTACCCCGTGTCCGACTGTCCACACAGGTCCGAGGCCATTGCCTAAGCCGGGAGATACCATTTACTGCCCCTCATTGTATGCAATCGCCCCTCTTCAAAGGACACACTGTTGATCAGGGCCTCCCCACCCCCTGGGATATGATCAGGCGCACACACCCTAAGACTTGGCGAAACACTCAGCTGCGTGATGACCCCCTCCTCTTATCAGCAGGTTGAGGACCTCTATTGTGAAGGTATACGGGGGTGGGATTGACACGAGGATTATGGGGATGTCTTTTTTTCTTACTTCACAATGTTATGATTGTAATAAAGAAAGGTCACATGCCATAAACCGGTGTATAAGAGGCCAGGCCTCAGAGAGGCTGTTAGAGCACCTCGAGACGATACCTTGTTGTCTGATCTGATGTGTTCTGCTCCGTCAGAATAAAACTTCTGTTTCCTGCCTTCTGGTCTCCGGCGCCTGCCTCATTGCTTGGTAATTTGAATGGTACAAAGGCGGTTAGCGCCGGGCAAATCTTGAAAAAGGTCGTAGCCCTACCCTTTTTCCACACAGTGGGGCCACATCGCTCGCCTCTGCCCCCAGAAACGGGCCCCGGAAGAACCTATGGACATCAATTATCTACCCAAGGCGGTCCTTTATTCAGCGGAGCTAGGAGGCTCCTACCACGTGAGTGTTACGGTCAATGGGATGGTGGTTAGGGCACTCCTAGACTCCGGGTGTAACCAGTCAGTGATCCAAGGGTGCTACGTGAAGCCCCTTCAGGTAATGCCTGACGCAAGTGTATTCATTAAATGTGTCCACGGAGATGTGAAGGAATACCCGGTAGCACACCTCCCCATTGGGGTGGAGGGAATGGAAACACTAGTTGTGAAAGTGGGGGTGCTGGACTCCCTGCCCGAACATCTGATCCTGGGTACAGACAATCCCCATTTCCTTGACCTGTTTAAAGGACGTCTGCACCAGGACAGCAAGGATGAGGTAGCGGTTCCTACTCTCCTGTCCACTGGTCCGTGGGAGGGTGACAGGAGTTTCTGCTTTGCACAGGCCAACAATGACACCTTATTTAATGCTTGGGAGCAAGCACACAGCGAAGTGAATAACCCTCCTCACAGATACCCCCGCTTTTTGATCAAGGAAGATCTCCTATATCGACAGGCCTCCCAGGACGATCCGATGCAGTTACTGGTGTCAACCTGTTTTCGCAAACAGATCATGTTCTATGCACATACCCATCTGTTAGCCGGCCATATCGGAAGCGAAAAAACCACGCAGAACGTGCTCAGGAACTTCTACTGGCCGGGTATATACAACGATATAAAAAAACACTGTCAAACATGTGATCTGTGTCAGAGGAAAAACACCCAGAGACCTCCAGCGGTGCCCTTGCAATCTCTCCCTGTCGTCGGAACCCCCTTTGAGAGAGTAGGCATGGACCTGATCGGTCCGTTAACCCCAACCAAAAGGGGGTACAAATACGCCCTTGTTGTTGTGGACTACGCCACCCGATTCCCGGAGGCGTTTCCCCTGAAGGCCCCTACCTCCCGAAACATAGCGGACAAATTCTTGGAGTTGTTCTCGCGAGTGGGGTTTCCCAAGGAAATCCTCACGGACCAGGGGACCCCATTCATGTCTAGGGTCATGCAGGAAGTATGCCAGCTGTTAGGACTACACCAGATCAAAACCTCGGTGTATCATCCTCAAACCGATGGGCTGGTAGAGCGCTAAAATAGAACATTGAAGACTGTACTAAAGAAAATGATAACAGTGAATCACACAGACTGGGACGCCCTTTTGCCTCTGGCCCTATACGTTATCCGTGGGCAAAGGCAAAGCAGTCTGGGGTGCTCTTCTTTTGAGATGCTCTATGGAAGACAACCCAGGAGCTTGCTTGACATGACGAAAGAAGTCTTGGAAACGGAACAGACAGGAGAGACCAGAAACCTGCTGGAGTACAGTACAAACTTAAAGAACAAACTGGGAAAAATCATAGAGCTCGCTTTTACTCATCTGGAAGAAAGTCAAAAACAACAGCAAGTGCAATACAACAAAGGAAAAAATGGAGGTCTCTCAGTGTTGGCGACTGGGCCCTGGTACTTCTGCCCTCGACGTCCAAGAAGTTCCAGAACGAATGGCAGGGCCCCTACGAAGTCACCGAAACCATTGGTAGAACCACCTACCGGTTGCGTCTCTCAGCGAAGAAGACCCAGATATTCCATATCAATTTATTAAAGAAATGGCTGGGACCGAAGCCGGTGGCAGCACATCTGGTAACCCCAAGCAACACCTCCCCGACGACCACCCTGGAGGATCTAGTTGTCAATGATGAGCTGTACAGGAATGAGCAGGAGGATCTACGAAACGTGCTACAGTCGTTTGCGCCTATCTTCTCTGATCTCCCCGGCAGGACCACTCTTGCCGAGCACAGGATAGAGACTCCCGTAGGTACCACGGTCAAACAGCGACCATACAGAATACCCGCTGCCAAGAGGGACGCAATAGGGAGAGAAGTGGATGAGATGCTCAGATTAGGGGTGATCCGGCCGTCCAGGAGCGAGTGGTCCTCGCCCATAGTTATGGTGCCGAAACCTGACGGCAGTAGCCGCTTCTGTATGGACTTTCGTGCTTTGAACGCGGTGTCCACTTTCGACTCCTATCCCATTCCCCGAATCGATGAGCTCATCGAGAAGCTCGGGGACGCGAAATACATAAGCACATTAGACCTGACCAAAGGGTATTGGCAGGTGCCTTTACGGGAGGAAGACAGAAAGAAGACAGCATTCGCAACGCCCGATGGACTGTACGAGTTCACTGTCCTGCCCTTCGGTCTTCATGGCGCCCCCGCCACCTTCCAGAGACTGATGAATACGGTCTTGCGGGGGCATCACCGGTATTGCTCTGCATACCTGGATGACATAATCATTTTCAGTCCATCATGGGAGGAACACCTTAACCACCTAGGGATTGTACTACAACAACTGAAAAAGGCCGGACTTCATGTGAACTCAAAGAAATCCAGGATTGGATTCCAGAAGGTCAAGTACTTGGGATATCTTCTGGGACACGGTGCCATAGAGCCGCAAATTGAAAAAGTGAGGGCCATCGCGGACACCCCTTTTCCCAAAAACATGAAAGACATGCGGGCCTTTCTAGGTTTGGTAGGCTACTACCGGAGATTCATACCGCCTTTTTCGGATGTAGCGGCGCCACTGACAGACACTCTCAAGAAAACGAAAGCCAGCGTAGACTACCACAACCCCTCTCCTGCCATGTGGAAGGCGTTCTAGACACTTAAAAAGGCAATCAAGACGACCCCGGTTCTGACATCCCCAGATTTCGCTAAACCTTTCATTTTGCATACCGACGCCTCAGACTTTGGCATCGGGGCTGTTTTGTCTCAGGACACGGGGGAGGGGGGTGTGAAGCCCATCCTGTACATAAGCAGGAAATTGTTCCCCAGGGAGGTCAGGTATCCGACCATCGAAAAGGAGTGCCTTGCCATCCGTTGGGCAGTCGACAAGCTAAGGTATTATCTGGAGGGGCGTACATTCGTGTTGTACACCGACCACGCCCCCCTGTTATGGATGAGCAGGAACATCTCGAACAACCCGAGAGTCATGCGATGGTTCCTGGCCTTACAACCCTTTCGGTTCCAGGTCCGGCACTGGAAGGGGTCTGACAATATCAACGCGGACTTCCTGTCCCGGTTTCCTCTCCCCGATCGGGAGAATCCAAGGGGGGAGGTGTGTGACGTGGGGGACCCGGACACGGGGCCCCCTGGTATGCCTATTAATGTATCTCCTCTTTTTGTGCAGCACACCGAGGCCTGGAATACCCCGGATGTCATCGGATGCCGGCCCGGCGTTGAGTCCTTGTATCCCTGCACCTTTAAGGGGGCGGAACCAGACTGGAGACACTCCTTCCCTGCAGAGGTAAAACCCATCCCCGAATCCACGCAGGCGTGCGAGACACCCGGAGGCGGAGAAGGAGACTGGTGGCGAGAGTGGAGGGAGAGCGGAGCGGATTGGGCGGAGTGCGAGGACGAGGATCGGAGGACGGAGGCGGAGTGCGAGGAAGAAGATCGGAGGACGGAGGCGGAGTACGAGGACGAAGAGCGGAGGACGGAGACGGAGTACGTGGAAGAAGATCGGAGGAAGGAGGCGGGGTACGAACAGCGAGGTCGGAGGAGGACGGAGGAAGAACATCAGGTGAAGAGGAATTCAGAGGAGGCTACGGGAGAGACGCCGGCCCCACCAAAGGAGGACGACCGTGACAGCGACTACAGCTGCAAGCCAGGAGGCCAACGGGACCGCGCATCGCCCAGCCACACTTCCTCTGAAGTGTGGCTCGACCAGGTACGGTCAAGATTCAACGGGTGGGCGGGCATTAGACGGGGCAAGCCACCCTGAGGACACGAGATTCCCACTGCACAGACCCCCCCCCCCCTTGCACTGGGTCAGGTCACTTGTTCTGGGTACGGGTGTGCACGTGTGTTGTCCTCACCCCTTTTCCCTGTGTGAACTCTACGGAAAGGTCAGAGTGTCTCAGACCATTTCATTTCTCTTTCTTGCCGGTATCGTGAGGCCCTCGAGACGGCGGAGAGACGGCCTACGACTCCCAGGAGGCAGTGGGAAAGACGGCCCGGAGCGGGAAGAACCACCACGGAGGAAACAGATCCACCCCTGCCTTTCTACAGAGTGCCTGTACAAAAACGTAGACACTATAAAATAATAAAACCTTCACTACCCGGAAAACCTGTGTCAGTCAACCTCTTTGACAACCCTCCCGAAACCCCACAGTGAAGAACATTTCAAGCGAATTACCTCATTCCACCAGTAAGATTCCATTTCACCCACTCAAATGCCAGTATTGGTGTGAAGTCTCAAGCCTTGCTTTACATAAAATCCATCCACGCAGTGCTTAATTTGTGCCGGTGTTTGCCAGTGCTCAGCATTTGTGCTTATTTCTCAACTTTGGCTCTTAATTCTGATAGTCTACCACATTTTTGAGAAAAGGCCATTTGAAGAACTTTTAGAAAATCCATTGTACGTTGAAATTAAAGTAACTATACCTGTGCAAACCATTCTATAGTTTTAGAGACATGGATTAATACAGATTTGCTGTAGTGTGATAGTAGATAATGGTGGCGTGGAATTTGGCAGCACTGGCAAGGTGTCAACTCTTCAGGGGATCTCGGTGAAATACCTACGGTCTTGGAACTTTTTTTTTTTTTAAATAATCACTGGGCCCTTGCTAAGTCAGCCAATGACACAATATTATAAAATCCAAGGCAAAGTATTATAAAGTTTAAATGTTTCAAATTGAACCCAATCCCGACTGGCGTAGAGTAAAGTTCTGGATTGCGTGTATCATTTTTTGGGCTAGGCATAGAAGGCATTTCCTTAACCCACTGCTCATTTTTTCTGGTGAAACACAGATATTCCAGATAAGTCTCAGGTGAATCAATCTGTTTGACTTGGAATTCACTTCGCCTAAAATATAATAGGAACTACCCAGAATTCCGCTTTCTGTTTGCATAATGTATGCATCACTCTAAGCTTCCAAGCTGTTTGGTTTCATTTGCCCAGGACACTTGCTCAAATCTGGAATAAGGAATACTCCTCTGATGAGCTCCAGTCTGAAATGCGTTACCATTTACTCATAAATTGTTACCATTTACTCATCAATGATATTTTACCAATCCAAAAGCTGTAACACTTTGCCGGGAATAATAAATGCTTATGTTTTTCATTTGTAATGTTCTACAATAAAAACAAGAAATTTCCAGAAATTCAGTTTTTCGCAATTTTTACAACTTCCTAACCTCAGTGGCAGCTCCTCTATTATGGCGGAGGAGCATTGCCCCACCCGCTGCGAGTGCAGTAGGCACACACATTATTGAAATGGTAATAAATACCATTTTATTTAGATCGCAGGCTCGTGCTGTTACCGCATGAGCGCAGGAGGCGGGGTTGATTGGTGTAATTGCACTGTTACTGCAGCCCCTGCCAGTGCACATGTCAGATTGTTCAGCTGCCTACATGCGCACTTCAGCCTGCACAATCCCAGGACTGATAAACAACAAAGGGATTGCACACACAGTCCGCCAGATGCAAAATGAGCGCTGGGTTAGCCTACTCCAACCAATCCTGGAGCTGCAAATTGGTTGGAATTTTTAAGTTGCACAAGGGAGGAAGTCCTATCCCGCTGTCTGCTGGAGTCACCGCCGAGGAGAGAGACACCGGACGTGGCTCTGTGCAACATATATAGGAAATTGTGTGGGTATCGTGCCTCACCATATTTTAATGTTGCCCGCCGCCACTGCTCAGCATTAGTTTGTGTGAAGCACTTATATTTTGGAATTTTAAGACTGGATTCACTTTAAGATGTCTGATAGCAACTCAACTCAGTGTATTGTTGATTGCATGGCTGAACCTTCTGAATAAACAATACGTTATAATAAACCAAACAACCGTTGAAGAAACATGGACAATGAATGTTAAATGAGCAAACACAAAAACATTGTACTACAAACATGGAAATGTAAACTTCCCAATGGCAATGAAGTGTATGCAGATCTTTTCCCAAATATTCACGGAGATCATATTTACATTTATTCACTTGCAGACAGATATTAACCTTTGTAGGTACATATTTTTAAATAATGTTATTTCCATGCACATTCTCATTTGTCGTATTTTCTTTCCTGTCCCATCAAGTTGTCCCTTTGAGTTCAAGATCATCTTTCAAAATAGTTCGGAATACTATATAATGTGGCCCTGGGGCATCTTTCTTCCTAAGTTCTCTTTTTCAATATCTGTCATGCCACCTTGTGTCAATGCACTTCTTTGGGCAATTGAAAAGGTGTTTTTAATGTAGACCCATGCGAAATTCTCATTACACGGGCGAAATACAGGAATTTCATGGTACCCTAAAATGTGCACAGTTCGTTTGTGTATAAAATGTCCGGCAGGAGCATAAAATGTCTTGTGTGAGACATTTTCGCATCATTTTTTTTTTTTTGAGTTGGAAGGGTGCACAGCTGATGTGTTTATTCGTTGTTTGTTTGTTTTGTAGGTTCACCGCAGGTGGCGTTATTACCCCTCAAGCGCCTCACTCAATAGTTATGTATGTGATTCCAGTGGGTCACTGGAACCATCCCTGAGGGAACACCTAGTTCTCCTCTCTGTTAACAAGAGGATTCCCACACAGTTTTGTTGATAGATTTTCAGTATTTATTCTTTGTAATATTTTTCAAAAAACTTTCATTTGGTTCGTTATATAATCCACAAATAAGGCATTATTATTTTCAATTCATATCCAATGCATTTCGGGCACTTACATTGCCCTTCATCAGGGAATAATACTGTTAAGAAAAACAAAAGTGTAACATGTTTGTAATCATTGTATCACATTATTATTTTGTTACATAGCGGTTTTAGTGCATTTAAGTGCATTCACCAACTGGTATCCCTTGTGAAAAACGTGAGTAGAGTGAAAAGCGTAAAAAATGAAAGACTGTTTTGTTTGATTTGAAACTCACATGCCTGTCCTTGACCGTGGCTGTTATGTGCTAAAAACAAATATGAAAGACAAATAATGAATAACTATCTCGTGTTCGTATTCGGTCCATGAAAAGTCATGGTTTATGCTCTGATGTCATGGTTTACTAACCTGTCGCGCATTGATGAATAGCCTTGTTGCAGCCTTTAACCTTGGGTTTCTCCTACATGAAGACGCCACTCGAGAGAGTGTTCGCCATTATATTTTCCGGTTCGGGGTTAGTTGCGGTCACGTGGTATATTGCAACTAAAAAAAGACTATCTATGGTGTGCTTTTCGCGCTCGAGAAGAAAGTAATAGGTGAGTCCATAAGGGTCTGATAGAGATTGTTATTGGTAAGGTGAGGAAACAGTAAAAGACGCCTAATAACTAATAGGATACTGTGAGAAATTGGTTAAATGAACGATTAGAAAAAGAAAAGGGGTGGAATCGAACCCTATAGTAGGTGAATGCTACCTACATGTGCTTTAGTGTGGTGAGCTATGCAGTGGTATGTGCATCACAATGAAGAATTCATATATGTTAATGAAAACAGTAACATGTTCATAACAATCACAGTTGTACCAATTGGTACCAATGAAGCATTCTTATAGATAACAAGAAAATTCGATCCTATCGTTGAGTCCATTAGGTTTTTGGGTACATAGTTTGTATATCCAAAAGTTTTCTCTCTGTAGAAGGTATTCTGTGTTGTCCCTTCCTTCTATTTTCTTGACACTTTCTAAAATCAAAAATTTGAGTTGTGAAATATTGTGCTTTTCTTCAATGAAGTGCACTGCTACTGAAGATTTGATATTGTTGAGTTGAATGTTGGACTTATGTTCTGTTATTCTGATTTTTATGCGGCGTTCTGTCTTTCCAATGTACATTTTGCCACATGGGCATTTTAGCGCATATATGACATTTGGCGTGTCACATGTTGCATTTACTTTAAGTTTAATTTCATAACCCTTCATGGGATGGTTGATTTTATTTCCCTTTATGATATTGTTACAATGACCGCAGTTTAGGCACGCTCTTGCGCCCTTGAAGGTTTCTGATATTTGAACTTGTGGTTGAATCATTTCACCCAAAGTTTTTGCTCTAGTAAAAGCAAATAAAGGAGGATGTTCAAAGCTGTTGTTGAAATCTGGTTCTAAGGTTAACATTCGCCAATGTTTGAGTATGGTTTTCTTAAATTTGTTGCTTGATGTGGAAAATTTAGATATTGCCACTATTCTGGTTTGCTCTTTTTTGTTACTGGGTTGCAACAGTGTTCTCCTATTTATTTGTCTTAATGCCAGAAATGCATTGGATATGAATTGAAAATAATAATGCCTTATTTGTGGATTATATAACAAACCAAATGAACGTTTTTTGAAAAATATTACAAAGAATAAATACTGAAAATCTATCAACAAAACTGTGTGGGAATCCTCTTGTTAACAGAGAGGAGAACTAGGTGTTCCCTCAGGGATGGTTCCAGTGACCCACTGGAATCACGTACAAAACATTTTCGCCTCAAAAATTCCACTTGCCGGTATTTGGAGAGACTTTTTTATATGAGGTTTGTCTATGTATTGAGTTTTCACATGAGGTACCGCAAAAATATTCTAAGAGAAATGTCACAAGATTTCGCTAAATTACATTTTTCACTTTCACACAGGCCTAGCTTCATGTAAGTGCATTTTGTAATTGCCTACTGCCAGGCTCTTTTCACAGTAATGTGAATTTGGCTGTGGCAGTCGAGCTGAATGCAGACTTCTCTTGCTTGAGCAATGCTTGAGCAATAGTGAGTTTGCATATTTCAGAGGCATCCCTAGTTTTAATTCAGAAAATTGCAAGTAAAGGCTAAGTAGCCGTTGCACAGTTCATCTATGACGTCTAGTGAACTGCTCTTGGTGTCTTTATAAAGATTGAATTTGGGGCAGCAACAAACATTATTACATTCAGCACAAAATATATGGATGACTATGGAGCTAGGGGATACAAATTCTGCCTCTGTATTTCCCACTTTGCCACATGCTATGATCCTGGAAAAATCACAATATATCACTGTATCTCAGTTCACATATTTACAAAAAGAAAAAGCATTAAACACTAAGTAAAAGCCTGGTTATTCTACAGATTTCTTGAATACCTCAAAGAGATAGGCCATCGCGCCATTTTGGTTGCCATCCAATAGGCCGGGATAGCCTATGTTGGGAGGTTGGCCTTACCGCTCCAGCAGTATTGGCCCCTGCTCTACATGCTCCACAGGGCATGTAACATCACACACCAGTCATCAGCACCACATGCAAGAAAGACTCTGGCCCAGGGCCGGACTGAGGACCAAAATCGGCCTTGGCAAGGGGGTTGGGGGTGCGACCACGCTCGTTGCCAGGGCCGGTTTTTGGACGTTTTTTTGTTACAGGGCCCTTTTTGCAGCAACGACATGATGTGGTATCCCAGGAGCAGAGTGGTGGTGATGCGGTGTGAGGTGACAGCGGCAGTGCTTTAAATAGGCCAGTACTCTCCTGTACTGAGTACTGACACTTTTTTATTTTGAGAGAGATAGAGAGAGAACCTGCACTTCTCAAGAGAAATGTAATACTTTTATTTGGAGTACCTGCACTTCTATTTTTCCATTTCAAGCACTGGACAGCAGTGATGGTAAGGATGGGGTAACCTTTCGGGTAAGTCAGACACATGTGCAGACTTCAGGCCTCACACTTTTACACCACCGTACGTCTATGAGGGATAGTTGGGTAATTGACTGCGCGCTGACTGCAGTGACCACCCGGTATCTCTGGAGCACTTCGCTGCTGGACCATATGGTATTGTAGCATTTATATAGCTCGTCACACCTCGTTGTGGGACACAGACGTGCACTTTCAGATGGGTTGCCCAGTATATCGCATGGGAGCACATGGTTGTTACAGTATTGTATTTGCTGTGATCCAATGTAGGTAGCATTTTGGTGTCGGGCATGGGTGACCAAAGAGGTGCTCCTAGGTTGTCTAGGAAAAACAGTGGTTCCTGTGGAATTATATATTATGAGGTTATGATACATAACCACAAACGTAATATAGAGGGTGAGATAATGGCAGAGCAAGAAAGGAACTACTAACACACCGATTCCAGTGTAGTATATTTTATGGATTTTAGTCAGCTTGATCACTGTACCCCATCAAGCTGACTGACGCGGCTTTTTCTGAATCTACACGTGGAGCGCTGTCCCGCTTTTCTAATCTTCAACCGAGAGAAACTCCCAGTGCATTGTCACTATTAATCCGCAAAGGGATTCTACAATGCTACGGCTGTGGCGTAAAATTAATTGAGCTCCTCTGGCCTACCTACATACCCCATTGGATGACAGCCTGTAAGCCCTTTTCCTCTATTCTTCACGGGTGGCACATCATTTTCACAAGGCTCGCATTCATAAATTCAGATGTCCCTTCATCAATAGACCTGAAGAGACCCCACATTGTTTTGAGGGTCGAAACGCCATCGACAAACAGAAGTAGCGAACCATTTTCCCAGTACATATAATTGTGTATAGCTGCTGTTTACATGGAATTATTTTGATAATGGTCGACTTGTACAAACTGTAGAAACCTTGTATATAATATTCACATTGTCACTTAGGTTTAGGTTCCTTTTGTCACTTGAGACACTATGCACAAATGTTGTTTTGATGTATAATGTTTACTCCTAACTTTATTGTTTAAAAAATCCATAAAATATACTACACTGGAATCGGTGTGTTAGTAGTTCCTTCTCTCTCTGCCATTATCTAACCCTCTATATTACGATTGTGCTTATGTATCATAACCTCATAATATATCATTCCACAGGAACCACTATTTTTCCTATATTACTATTACCCTGGTTCCTTAGTGTGTAGGGTTCCCCTGTTTCTCTCAAACCTATGTTGTCTAGGGGCACAGCACCTATTGGTGTAAAGGAGCAGGAGGTGTGAGAGGTATACTATATATATATGTATAAATGGGATTAGCTAGCGTTTATAATTTACTCTGCAGATCCCAAGTTAGATTCATGTTTTCTATACTGCTAGAGGCAGGGATTTACCTGGATGCAGTGGCGTAGTGTGGGCAGGGCCACAGGGGCAATTGCCCCAGGCGTAAAAATTCTTAGGGGGTGCAACATTTTAAAAGAAATAAATCATACTCCAATTTTTTTTTTCTTTTAAAAATTTGCACCAGGAATTGCTAACGGTCCACGGGGTGCAATACTTGTCTTGCCCCGAGTGCTGGTAACCCACGTTACGCCACATCCTGGATGGTCTGTCTCCCAGCCAGTCCAGTTGGGTGATGGGGGCAGGTGGGTCACACATATATGCAACTGCATAACACCAACCTAGCCAATGCAGCAGCAGGGTGCCAGGTGCGTGTGAAACAAAAGAATGGGGTAATCAGAGAAGGTCCAGTAATCCACACAACAACATGCTCGGGGCTTAGTTGCTGTCAAATTAGTAAAATGATACTAAACGGACAGAAATGGAACTTGGTGATATGACAGCAGCAATGCACCTTTTTTAAAGGCAGGGATACTGCTGACTCTTGTACAAAATGCTCTTCGTGAACAAGGAAGAGCAATCAAGGTTCCCAACCTGAGCAGAAACTTCATGGCTTTAAATGACCCAGATTCCACCTACTTCTGCTAGGCTGAATGAGGCCCACATTTTGAGGAGCAGTTCTCACCCTAAGCTCTTCCCTGCTTCTAAGGCAGACAGGCGCCAGTGGTGCGAGTACAATACTCTGTTTGGATGCCATGAAAGCGCCCCACAGCAGCAGTGCTTAATTTGAGTCAGTGGTTTCCGGTGATTGCCACGGCACGTAACTCTCATAACCAGCACTTACGACTGTCGACCACATGGCGGCAGTGTTCACCTAATTTTGAGATGCGCACAACAATAGAGAGTTTCATAATTCAATATACATTAAGAATTAATAATACCGCCCCAACTCCATTCTTATAGTGTTGGGAGGCCTAGAATAGTCTGAATTGTCAAACTTCTAGGTGTGATGGTTAGTAGTTGTGTTGGTATTGTCACTTGCAGCATTGGCAGGGTCAGTGGGTGGCGCAAGCTGCAATGGCCTGCTTAGAAGGACTCTGCACTTACTTTTTTACAAATTAAGCACTGCCATCATACCGCCACGAAGGCGTCCCACTGCAGGGCAGTGCTTTGTTCTAATGATGATATTGGAGTCATGCTAGGCAATGTGCCTTATTCTCATGGCGGTAATGGTTTCACGCTGCAGTACTGTGATTTATTCAGATGGTGTTAATGACGTCGCACTACGCCACTGTGCTAAATGAGTCTGTGTGTCACGTTGCAGTACTGTATTCTAATGGTGACGACAGCAGGGGTGGCCTTAGGCATGTGCATGCTGTGCACCTGCACAGGGCCACCAAACCCCAGGGGCCCCCACGCCAATATATATCCTTAATATAATAATCCTTAATATAATAATCCTCTGAGGATGGATACATATTTGCGTGGAGGCCCTTGGCAGGGATTTGGCGGCCTCCGGCTCTGTTCCACTTCCTACCCACGCTCCCTGCCCAGGGCCGCCATGAGCCTAGAACCGCCCCCGACGACAGTGTCAGACTGCTATGGAGTGCAGTGCCCAGTGTGATGTGTCACGCTGTACTAGTGTCACTCTGCAGTATGGTCAGGATGAAGGGATCGCATTACAGTACTGGGCGTTTTAAGGAAGACATGAAGTTGTCACGCTGCAGGTTTGTGACTTATCGCTACTTAGTAGTTCTCACACTGTGCTACGGTGTTTTAAGTTGATTGTAATGACCATGACACACTGCGGCAGTGTGGTGTAATGGTGCGGTGAAAATGCCACACACTGGACTGTGCTTTATGAGGGCTCCGGGAAGACTGCACACTGCAACACGGTGATTTATGATAAGCTCATGAAGATCGCATGCATATTGCAGTATAGCGCTCTGTGATGAGGCCATGAGTTTGACGTACGGAAGTATAGTGCTGTATGATGAGGCCATGAAGTTGACATACTACAGTATAGCGTTTGTGATGAGGCCATGAAGTTGACATACTACAGTATAGCGCTTTATGATGAGGCGATGACTTGTCAGGTGGCAGTACAGTGCTTTCTAACAGTGTCATGATTTGTCACACTGCAGTATAGTGCTTTATGATGATGAGGCCATGAAGTTGTCATACTGCAGTATAGCGCTTTATGATGAAGCAATGAAGTTGTCCAACTGCAGTTCAGTGCTTTATGATGAGGCCATCACGTTGCTAGGGGGCAGCACAGTGCTTTACGAGAGCGCCGTGAAGTTGTCACACTGGATATCATGCTTTATGATGAGGCCATGAGGTGTCAGGTGGCTGTACAATGCCATGATTTGTCACACTGTATAATGCTTCGTGATGAGGCAATTAAGTTAACACACTACATTATAGTGCTTTATGGTGATGCCATGAGGTTGACGTACTGCAGTACAGTGCTTTATGATGATGCCTTGAAGTGGTCAGGGGCAGTGCAGTGCTTTATAACAGTGCCTTGATGTACCACACTGCAGTATAGTGCTTTATAAAAGTGCTGTGAAGTTGTCACACTGCAGTACAGTGCTTTATGATGAGGCATGATGTTGTCACACTGCAGTACAGTGCTTTATGATGACGCATGATGTTGTCACACTGCAGAATGGTGCTTTATGATGAGGCCACGAAGCTGTTGCAAGCACAACGACGTTGTACAATGATAGCCAGAGTTCGACAGACTGCAGCGCCGTGGTTTATGGCGCCAGGCACAGGGCACGCTGCAGCACTGTGCTTTAGAAATGATGCTATTGAAATGACACGGTGCCATGCGGTATGATGCCATGATGTAGACAGGCAGCAGTGCTGTGCTTTATTTATGATGAAGCACCGTGCCAGCGGTGCTGTGGCGATGAAACAGCTGTGCTTGATGATGTCATGGAGGTGACACGCGGCTGCGCCCTGCTATCTAATGATGTCATGAAGCTGTCCCACTGCAGTACAGTCCTTTCTGAGGAGGCATGGTTTTGTCAGAGGGCAGTGCAGTGCTGTACAATAGCGCCACGAAGCTGACACACTGCAGCACCGTGCTACATCCCGATGTAGGTGTAGGCGTGACACTGCAGTGTGACGTGGTCCGATGGTGACACGATGCCGAGTGAATAAATGGCTGCCCGTTTTCAGACAAAAACATGTATGGGAGCGCTCTAACTGCTAAAGAAGGCCGGGGGCACCGCTGCCAGGCCAGGCATGACGCCACCAGGACCCGCGGGGCTAAGGGACGCACTCCCCAACTCACTTCTTCTCGCGGCTCTTCTTGATGGCGAAAGTGATGATCTTCTTCAGGATGAAGATGAGGATGAGGAGGCCGATGAGCCCGCCAATGGCTCCCGCGATGATCACGGTCAGCGTGTTATCCACCACCACAACTGCAGGGGCGAGAGAGGGCACAGGTTAGCTTTGCGCGTTCATTTCGAGGCGATTTTTTATGACGTCACGTCATCAAGGCGAGACAAGTCTGAGGAGATTTTGGAGAGTGCAAAGTGGGTGACGGCCAAACAAGGTGCCTTTTTCTGATCACCTTGAGTTCGCCAATGGCGTTTTCATAGAGAGACCGTCACACACAGTGGGCCTGCCTGTGGGGCAGAGGCCCAAACACAAGAAGAGAGAAAAGGGGACAGAGATATAAGGCGGGCAGTTGGAGTGACATACAAATATAAAGAGTTAGATGTGATAGAGGCAGCTAGAAGCAGAGAGAGGCAGATCAACAGTGGCAGAAAACAACAGGTAGAAGGAGAAATACGAATTGAATACAGGAGATAGATGCAGAAAGAGGCAGAGATAGATAGATGGATGGATGGATGGATGGATGGATGGATGGATGGAGTGAGGGCGATAGATAGATAGATAGATAGATAGATAGATAGATAGATAGATAGATAGATAGATAGATAGATAGATAGATAGATAGATAGATAGATAGATAGATAGATAGATATTGCTAGGTTGGAAATGAAACAGATTACTAGATATAGTCAGAAATGGAACCTAGAGATTAGTAGAGATAATTAGAGATAGATCTAACGAAAGATTCCACTTGTGTGGTCCAACAGGTACAATAGTATGAAAATGGGGGCCCCCTCTTAATTTACTTAGAGCCAGGGAAGAGAGGGGAAAATATAAACACATCAAAAAAAGATTTCCCTTATGGCTCACATATTTTGTACATTATGACCTGGTTCACATCAATGTTACATGTCTTTCAAGATATGCCAGTAACACGTTTTATGGATTTATATTTATCAGATTTTATTTCTTTTTTTATAAAAATATGGATATCAAAAACTTTTTGGGATACTTTTTTATATAGCATTTCTTTCTTACAAATTCATTATATTCTTCTTAAACAATTTAGACAAATATAAAAACATAGTTCATCATCTAAACACTTTTTTTCAGATTTTTATACACAAGAATTATAAAAGTACCCTGATACCCACACCTAAATCACATTCACCAGTCATTCATACATATACTTTCATACAATTCATTTGTCAACTAAACACTCTTTCTGTATATAAGGTTTAAAAGAGAAAAACTCTGACTGAGTAACAACCACAGAATGTTATGTGGGATTCCACGCCAGGTCGACGCGCGTTTCGGTGGGTTTGTACCACCTTCCTCAGGACCTCAACAGAATCACTTTCTGCTTATCAGGTGGATACAGGGTATCTGTAATTACAAACACAATTTGTTGCGGTTGTTTAGGTGTGGGTATCAGGGTAGTTTTATAATTCTTGTGTATAAAAATCTGAAAAAAGTGTTTAGATGATGAACTATGTTTTTATATTTGTCTAAATTGTTTAAGAAGAACATAATGAATTTGTATGAAAGAAATGCTATATAAAAAAAGTATCCCAAAAAGTTTTTGATATCCATATATTTATAAAAAAAGAAATAAAATCTGATAAATATAAATCCAAAAAACATGTTACTGGCATATCTTGAAGGACATGTAATATTTATGTGAACCAGGTCATAATGTACAAAATATGTGAGCCATAAGGGGAATCTTTTTTTGATGTGGTCCAACAGGTACCACATGGCGCAGTTCACATGCCCTGTAACTATGGCCTACCTTTCTTGCAGTTAGCTTACGGAGCTATTTTTACCACCACCATCCTGCTCACAATGGGACTTATTTATGAGAGCCCTGCATCACTTTTGCACCACATAAAGTGGCACATGCGTGACGCAGTGCTCTAATTTCAATTTATGAAGCCTCAGATGACACTTCGCAAATGGCTGCATCGCAGGGTCGGATTGGTAACGTGGGCACTCGGGCAATGCCCGAGGGGCTGGTGTTCAGTTCTAGCTGTGGGCTGCTTTTTTGAGCAGCCTGGGCGCCGTTTTAGGTGGTTTCTGCGTTGTTCGGATACCGCCAGCGGCCCAGTGGGGGCCTGAGTGGCCTTTCAGGAGGCAGATGGGCGTCAATTACCTCCCTTTTATGAACGGCAGAGGTGTCACTCCCTTTCTCTTGCATGGCCAGCCCATTAATATATGCATATTGAGCGGGGCAGGGGGCCCGAGTAAAACTGGCCTCACCTGTTTCCTGGTGCGTTTCACCAATGTAAACTAATATGTGCATTTTTTTAACCCCCCAGTCCTCTCTGTTTTTATAAAATTTCCCCAAAGCAGTGTTTTGCGGAAAACCAATATGCAAATGTGGGCCACTTTTTTGTAACGTGCCTGGGCCGATTTCTAATCCCAATCCACCCCTGCTGCATTGCCTTACTCTGCACCCAGCAGGCGATGGGTATTGTGGTGGGTTTTCCAACGCAACACCCATGGAATTTGACTCTTCCCCAGATTTACAAATTGATGTATACCTGGGGAAGCCCCAATACGTTTGCCTCACAAGGTAAAACGTAATGAGGAGAAATATGTCTATATCCCCTCATTTTTTCCTCTTTCTAAGTGTGCGGCCTTCTGTGGCACACATAGAAAGAGGAAAACATCTCTTTGGGTTGTTTCTGTGCAGGAAGGCGCCCCTTTCTGCACAACAACAATCCTGCATGCAATAGAGGCACCCTTGCACCATAGTGCAAGGGTGCCTACGTTGGCGCTAGGCTGCCAAACCAGCACCAGCGCAGAGAGAAAGGACAGGAATGCAGTGTATTGCTTAAATATGGTGCTTTACTGCACTTTCTCTTTGGCACAGGGCAGCGCGGCAAGGTGCCTTGCTGCGCTGCCCTACACTAAAATCCTAACAATAAGCCCCAATGTTTGAGCAGAGTGCGTGCCCACCAACGAGCATATCTAGGCAGAAGAATGCTACCCAGCCACATGATCTGAGACTCTTACCCACCCCGTCAATCATTTTTGCACCATCCAAGGTGCTAAAAGTCAAACCTAGAACCCAAAAATGCTACCAACATGCCGTTAGCTACAAGCGATGGCCTATAGTGATCTAGATTTAGATGAAGATCTGTATCTAGACAGAGACAGATAACTATAGGGATTAAAAGAAATGCATCGAGATAGATAAGTAGATAGATTACCCTATCAGGTCCCACTGTGTACTTTGCATCAGGTCACATGAGATCTGCTGTTGCACACCACCATAACTCCAGCAAGCTTGCAGAGTCATTTCCCCTTGCATGAGCCAACCGAAAAGGTCCAACACGAGGTGCCAACAATGACCAGTGTGTATCAACAACTACTGTGTGCAGTGGGCTGACGAGCCTGGGATCCCGCACCTACGCGCTTGAGTGGTACTATACCTGGCAGATATTGGCAGCCATCGGCAACCCCAGTACACGGCCTATCCCTGCTGACGAGGGGTGATCCCCCGAAACATGTGTCCAGGGATGGCGAAGACAGCGAAGATAGCAGAAGATCGAAAGATGATGCATCGCGAACACTTTACTACATTGACCAGAGTCCTTAGGGGCAACACCGCCGGTGTGTGAGTAGTGTGCGACCCCACCCCCATTTGTAACTTTAAACCTCCCGTGAGCTTTGGGCTGACGAGCCTGGGATACCGCACCTACGCGCTTGAGTGGTACTATACCTGGCAGATATTGGCAGCCATCAGCAACCCCAGTACACGGCCTATCCCGGCTGACGAGGGGTGATACCCCGAAACACGTGTCCAGGGATGGCGAAGACAGCAAAGATAGCAGAAGATCGAAAGATGATGCATCACAAACACTTTACTACATTGACCAGAGTCCTTAGGGGCGACACCGCCGTGTGTGAGTAGTGTGCGACCCCACTCCCATTTGTAACTTTAAAGCTCCCGTGAGCAGTGGGCTGAGGAGCCTGGGATCCCGCACCTACGCGCTTGAGTGGTACTATACCTGGCAGATATTGGCAGCCATCGGCAACCCCAGTACACGGCCTATCCCTGCTGACGAGGGGTGATGCCCCGAAACACGTCTCCAGGGATGGCAAAGACAGCGAAGATAGCAGAAGATCGAAAGATGATGCATCGCGAACACTTTACTACATTGACCAGAGTCCTTAGGGGCGACACCGCCGGTGTGTGAGTAGTGTGCGACCCCACCCCATTTGTAACTTTAAAGCTCCTGTGAGCAGTGGGCTGACGAGCCTGGGATCCCGCACCTACGCACTTGAGTGGTACTATACCTGGCAGATATTGGCAGCCATCGGCAACCCCAGTACACAGCCTATCCCTGCTGACGAGGGGTGATACCCCGAAACACGTGTCCAGGGATGGCGAAGACAGCGAAGATAGCAGAAAATCGAAAGATGATGCATCACAAACACTTTACTACATTGACCAGAGTCCTTAGGGGCGACACCGCCGGTGTGTGAGTAGTGTGCGACCCCACCCCCATTTGTAACTTTAAAGCTCCCGTGAGCAGTGGGCTGACAAGCCTGGGATCCCGCACCTACGTGCTTGAGTGGTACTATACCTGGCAGATATTGGCAGCCATCGGCAACCCCAGTACACTGCCTATCCCTGCTGACGAGGGGTGATACCCCGAACGCGTGTCCAGGGATGGCGAAGACAGCGAAGATAGCAGAAGATCGAAAGATGATGCATCGCGAACACTTTACTACATTGACCAGAGTCCTTAGGGGCGACACCGCCGGTGTGTGAGTAGTGTGCGACCCCACCCCCATTTGTATCTTTAAAGCTCCCGTGAGCAGTGGGCTGACGAGCCTGGGATCCCGCACCTACGCGCTTGAGTGGTACTATACCTGGCAGATTTTGGCAGCCATCGGCAACCCCAGTACACGGCCTATCCCTGCTGACGAGGGGTGATACCCCGAAACACGTGTCCAGGGATGGCGAAGACAGCGAAGATAGCAGAAGATCGAAAGATGATGCATCGCAAACACTTTACTACATTGACCAGAGTCCTTAGGGGCGACACCGCCGGTGTGTGAGTAGTGTGCGACCCCACCCCCATTTGTAACTTTAAAGCTCCCGTGAGCAGTGGGCTGACGAGCCTGGGATCCCGCACCTACACGCTTGAGTGGTACTATACCTGGCAGATATTGGCAGCCATCGGCAACCCCAGTACACGGCCTATCCCTGCTGACGAGGGGGTGATACCCCGAAACACGTGTCCAGGGATGGCGAAGACAGCGAAGATAGCAGAAGATCGAAAGATGATGCATCGCAAACACTTTACTACATTGACCAGAGTCCTTGGGGGCGACACCGCCGGTGTGTGAGTAGTGTGCGACCCCACCCCCATTTGTAACTACTGTGAGCTATTTGGTCTTGAAAAGTGGACAGGCCTACTCACAACCTTGAAAAAAACTGCAGTTATTGGGTAATTCCAGCGTGGACATAATTTGCCCCCAAAAACGTCAATTATAGAGGCAAGGGTCATAGTAGGCAATTCTTGTGTGATTTCCAATCCCGCCTCATCTAATACCAAATGGGCATACAGGTGGTGGCCTTTCAATCTTGCTTTCAGAAAAATATATATGGAACTATCAAACTATTTCACTTTGTGACAAAAATATTCAGGGTTTGAAACTAGCATTTACAAATCCCAGGGTAGCTAAACCAATCCTGTGTTTAATTTTAAGTATTTATTCTTTCCCCAGATGCAGAAATGACAGGAAGTTTTTACTCAAAGACCTCCCACACTGGATAATACTAATGGGAGATTTTAATGCTAACATTTCAAATTTCCTTATTGTTTTTTTCAGGAAATAGAGGAATCCTGGACAATACCAATGAACGTATCAATGAATGGCCAATGCAAGATAATAGATGATCTATCTTTCTGTCCAAACTGAGAGGATTAGATTATATACTTATTAATGATCATTATGATTAAGATTCTACAACTATATATGATCCAACTTGTTCCTTGCATAATTGATAATATGTCCTGCTCAATTTACTCTTGTATAGGAAGATAATCCAGAATACATTAAGCGACCATGCTATACGTAAGAGTGAAGTTACATTGGCCTTGATTAAAGACGAACATCTCCAATCCTTATGGGAGTTTGCCGGAAATGGCGAAAACGGTTAGGTTATTTTTCGTATGTTAATGCTATCTCTCCTGTTGCAGATTGGCTCCCCTGCTTTCGTAGAAGATTGCTCAATCAACGGACAATACCATGATTGAAACCTTTGAACGTTGGATGAAAACAATAACCACGGCTGCCTCGAGCTAAAGAAAATCATCACATTAAGCTGGCAGTCCAAAAAGAGTCCAGCATACTCCGGAGTGTAGCATCTCATGGGTGTTAAACCCTTTGATATGTAAACAATGTTTATTCCCCTGCCCTATATGGACAATCAAGACTAAACTTCTAAAAAATAAATGAAGAAAAGTAAGACTAACACAGGATCAAGCTTAGGCAGATCTGCCACGCCTTGATTTATTCAAGGCAACACAGGATATCAATTCAGGGAAATGTTGGCAACATATAGCAAGTCAATACCAAACAAGATCATTACCTTCGGCTATTGCCATTTGTTGGACATGAACCCTTCAGGTAGCGTTTCCCCAAACTTTTTGCTTTCTCCTCCTAGGGTTTACTGATTCTCTTGTGATGGCCTTAGGGCAGAGTGAAACTTTCCCCCTGTTAATCCAGTGCGAAAACGCGTGCACCCTTCCTTTACAGGTTAGGAAGTGGTGCTTACCTGGTGGCTTTGAATACGTGTCCACCCTGCCATCGCAGGCTGGTATGGGCACTGGCACCAATGGCGTCGCTAAGAATTTGTCATGCCTGCCATTGCAGGCTGGTATGCGCGCCTGCACCAATGGTGTTCCTAAGTATCAGTCCAGCCTGCCATTGCAGATGGGTTTGCCCAATTCCTTGTTTACTCAACCTGGCCTGTGTAAATCATGAGCCATCCAGAGAAGATCTTTCACCCGAGTACCCCGAGGGTACATCTTCTGTGGGTGAAGGGAGTGGTAGGTGAAAGGCAGGGTAGGGACGCATGTGTGTCAAACTATGTGGTGTACATTGCCAGCGGACTCTGTTCAAAGGCACACTTCAGGATAACTACTGGTGCTATATTTCAGCAAAGGGTGAGATGCGCTTGTGGGGATGTGGGACCGGAGAACATGGAACTATGTGGTGCACATTGCCAGAGGACTCTGTTGTGCACAAGGAAGATTACTGCCATTGAAAGGGACCGCATGCCTTTCCTGAATACTGACTGGCTGGCGTGGGCCGACTACCTGCGGCTGTGTGGCACACTGTAGTGTGGTCTCCAAGGGCTTGTTAAGCTTGTCCCCTGTTCCTTCGGAGGTCTAAGGGAAATCAAAGATCTCCTACGAGGGACCCACGCCTCTACTTGTGACACCTGGAGAGAGGTGCCTTCTCAAGTACCCACATCGTCTGCTGGATTCCAACTGGTAGCACGGTGTGAGCGAGGAACTTAGAACTGTGCCTGGAGACCAGATTGCCTTGTGTGGAGCTCCAAAGTCTTGCCTGCATCTAAGGCCTGGGGCCCCCTTATCGTGGAGACCTTGTCATGCATAAGTGCTTTGTTAGTGGTGAACGTATTTACCCATTGTGGGATGTAACCATAATAGTGCTTCATTCTACCTCATGATGCATTGCTGAGCTTGCACCTTAGTGTGTGACGGGAAGTGTATGGTATAACCAATATCAACGTGCACAGGACTTGTGCTCATTTCGGGGGAGGTACGGAATTTGCAACTCTTGTGTGTGACCAGGACTGATTTGTGTATCCAATATCAACGTGCAGCTGATTAGTGCCACATTTCCAGGGAGATACGGAAATTGCAACTCTTTGTCTTTTATGTATGATTGGAATTGTCTGGTGCAGCAAATATCTACGTCAACTGGACATTGTGCCTTATTTCCAGGAAGGTACGGCATTGCAACTATTCATCGAGCGTGACCGCAACAGTCTGATGTGACCCGTGTCATCACACACCAGACGTTCTGCCCGGATTGCCTGGGTGAAACTCTGATTGTCGTGTACCTGAAGGGGTGCCTTATCTTTCCGAGAGACCCACCCTGCTTCATTCTTCATTCATCGCCTGTTCCCTTACTTGGCCCTCAGGGCAGCAGACAAACTGCGCTCTCTTCACCCAGTCCTTACCGACGACACAGTGTTGCAAGGTAGTATTACCCGACTCCGGCCTAGGTGGTGAGAGTTATTTACTGGGCCTGGAGGAACGCTTCTGACAATAATGATCGGAAGAGGGTCAAGAGACTGTCTGACTCTCTGCTGTGCTGTTCAGAACTGGGCTGGTGCCAGAAGGCCCTTGTGGACCCCTTTGAGGTGACTGACTCAGCGTGCCTGCTTCACATTCTGTGGGTACACTTCTCAAGTGGGTGCCAAACCCCTTTTGCCGACTGCCTCCTTATTGACTTTTCTGCCTACCCCTCAAATTTTTCCCTGGGACCCTAAGAGTGACTTTGGTCCTGTGCGGCCGTTTGCCCGGAAGGAGTCCGGGGTGTCTCCAATGTGGGGTGTGTAGAATAGTCACGGTGAAGGGGAGGTTGGAGGGAGGCTTGGGGCCTCAGGTTCTGCAGTGTTTTATCAATCAACTTGTTGGGTATCAGTGCACCAAATTAGGGTGCTGAGTGCATATGTGTACGAGTGCGTTCCGTATGGACTTGCGTGACATTGATTGCACCACATATTTGTGCAGAGTGAATGTGCATGTGTGGGAGTGACAGTGAATGAACCACCTGTGAATCACAACACTGGCCTGCAGTTTGAAAGGGGTGGGAGCACACTGCTTCACCTCCTAGAATAGTTCACCCCTTAGCATTATGGTAAATGCAGTTCATGGCACATGCTTACTTTAATATTTACTTAAGTATTCCACCAAAGTTGGTGCAGGTTAGTGCTGTAACTCTCTAGACACGTGTTTCTGGGTCTCATCTGTCATCAGTAGAGATAAAAACTAATTTAATCTGGGGTTGCTGAGCAGGCTGCCACAATGCTTTCAGGTCTCAGTACCTCTCACAGGCGCACAGGTGCATCTCCACAGGCTCGTCAGCTCAATGGCTCAAGGGAGCCTTTCCAAACAGAAAGAGTTGGGTGCACCCTGCTTCACCTCCCAGCACAGTTCGTCCCTTAGTATTATGGTAAATGCAGTTCATGGCACATGCTTACTTGAATATTTACTTGAGTATTCCACCAAAGTTGCTGCAGGTTAGTGCTGTAAATTTCTAGACACTTCTTTCTGGATATCATCTGTCATCAGTAGAGATAAATAGTTTGCCTTATACGTTGATTTCTTGCCAAAAGAACATTACGTTTGGCATTGGGTTTCCCGTGCGGCCACAGCCAATGGTAATGCTAAAAAGTGTTCTTATACTGTGTATGTACATATTTCTGATATTGATGTGACCAGGGGTGTATCTTCTAATTGTATGGTATTGCATTATAAGCATTTTGAGGGTGTGCCTGGGGTAGACAATGTGTTGCACTGCATAAGGGTGCTGGAGGGATGTAGAACAGAGGGAAGGTGTTTGTTCACAGAGAGTCACGATGCGAAGAGTAAAACTTGAGACTTATGGTGCACAGAGACGTGTTTAAAGTACACAAAGAGAAATTTAAGGAGGACAGTGTAGGAAATAAGGGCACGGAAGCAGGTTTAGCGTGTACAGGGGTATAGCTTTGGGTGCGGTTTACGGGTGTTACACCCTCCTAATAAATGTATTTTCTGGTAGAAAGTTAAGTACAAGTGCTTTTAGTTGAGTATGGTGAGGTGTCTGCCAGACTTCACCAGAAATCTTTACATAATCACAGACAAAAACACACACAGACTCTCTCCCTCTCTGATTTTAAAGTCTTAAAAAATGTTGTTTATTTTACTGAGTATAGTGTTTTCTCTCACTCCACATTGGTCTCCCTTTCCACTGCCCCCTAAGCCACTCTCATGTGCCCTGCTTGTCTTATTATGCATTTAACATTATATGACAGTGTGATTGTTGGGAAATCTGAAGGTCACACTCCCCAATCTTACTAACCAAGCTGTGCCCCAGTGTACAGAAATAGGGCAATGGCATACAAAGAGATGTTTAATGGCACAGAGAGAAATGTAAGGGGCCTCTACATAGGCTTAGGTCCACAGATGGTTAAAGTGTGAAGAAAATGGGGTACAGTGAGATGTTTATGGTGCGCAGAGAGTGAGAGAGATGTTTATTGTGCACAGCAAAGTTGAAGCGGCATGGAGAGAGGTTTGTGGTGCACAGAGCAGTGAGGGTTAAGATGCACTGAGGGAAGGGTACAGCACACAGACAGAGGATTGATTATAAGGCACACACTTTGCATAGATCGAGGATTACAATGCATAGAGGGTTAGGCGCACAAAGAGATGTTAGAAGTGCACAGAGAAAGGTTCAAGGGAGACTTGGAAAGATTTAAGGGGCACAGAGAGAGGTTTACTTGAGATGCACAGAGAGGTGGAAAAAGAGAGAGGGAAGGAGAGAGAGAATTAAGGTGGATCAAGGGGGGTGAAATTGCATTGATCGTTGAGATGCACATATTTAAAATGCACAGAGGGATATTTAAGTTGCAGCCAGAGAAGGTAAAGATGAACAGAATGGTTAAGGCGCACAGGAGAGAACGCAAAGGTACCCAAGCTCACATTTGTCCACCACCTTCAGGTTGACGGTCGCATTATGGCGGGCGTACTTCTCCTTGGGGTTGATGACGAAGCAGGTGTATTTGCCCTCGTTCTCAAACTCCACGTTCTTCACGATGATGGAGATGTTGTAGTCCTTTACGGTGTTGCTGGCGGCCAGTTCGATCTGAGAGTCCGGGTGCTCCTTCATCTGTGGGTTCGACTGCTTGTTCTTGATGGTCCCACGGTAGAGCTGAGGTGTGAGAAGGGCACAACATGAGGAAGCTGTGACAATGACGAGACAACTCAAGAGAGAAGAAAACCATCTACGCACAAAGGTTAGAACAGTGTCAACAGACCCAGATAATGGACAATGCTACATCATCCAAAAATATGGGACATGGCATAAGAATCAAGTTGGAATGAAAACAGGAACATTTAAAATTCACACAGGCAAGAAGGAGGAGTGGGAGACGTGGCAGAAACGTTAGTGGATGATTAGGGTACAGACTTTATTCTACTCGATCTGAAAAGAACCTGGTTGCGGGCCAGGAAGGCAAAGATGAACCACATAAAGGCCCACGATGAACGCCTACTGAAGGCGGGCGTCAGCAGGAGCGGGAGGAAAGGCCAGTGAAAAAGCATGCCAGTGATTGGGTGGCGTGCAATGAATCGCCCAGTGCAGTAGCAGGGGCATGGAGAAGGGAGAGGTCATAAGCAAGGGCACGGGGACCCCTGCACCATTGACCTCTTCACGTGAAAGCCCACTCACCTCCACCGGAATGCAGGCGTTGCAGCCGCAATGGTATTGGGAGACGGGGCAGCGGAGACGGCACGCCAAGACAATCACAAAAGATCAGTAGACCAGTAGAAAGAGTGGCTCAAACAGTGTCCTTCTGGATGCCTCGCCTCAGGGGCACTGGTAACAGGTGATGGTCAGTGTGCTTGGGATCCCTCATGGCAGGGTCACTGGGAGCAGGTGATTGGTCAGCAAGCGTCAGGTTCTGGCGGACACAGCACTTGCAATTCAGGCTGGACCTGACGGCCACCCACACATATCGTGGTAGCAAGGAAAGCCTAGAAACCGCAAACACTAGACACCGATTAAGGGGCCATTGCGCAGAGCTGGGACAAGTCGTGCTGGCAAAGTAACAGCGGAGACAATAACTATGTAAATGCTGTCCAATTATTCTCCATGGTTTACAATGACCAAGTAATGTGTTTATGATAAACTATGGGTTGTTTAAGATATAATAAATAGCGGCCGATTTGAGCCATAAGTGGTATCAGTGTATTCAATAAAGTATGGGAGGAGCAGGTCAGCCGGGAGGGACAAGGACCACCCGCTCGTCTGGGAGGGGTTAGGATTCTTCTGTCACCTTCACCGCGTATAGATAAAGTCATGTGAGCCTTCTTTAGTCTAGTGAATATTCTCTGTTTACATGCTTCCTTACATCCCTTCATCAGCTCACTGTTCGATTATCGAAGCATTGGTGGGTTCTAGGTGAGACTAGGGCGGTGCTTTGTATACAGGCCTGCCTGATAATCCACTTCAACAACTTCAGTTGGTGCAGAACTGTGCGGCTCGACTATTACTCAACCTTCCTCATTCCGCTCACATTTCTAATTATTTATGTTCGCTGCAATGAATCCAGTATTTCTTTGGAGTTCCCTATATAATCTTTGCCTTGCATTCATCTCTCGGTTATTTTCATGGCATTCTCCTTCATGAATTCTGCGGCCATCTTCAGTTTTTCAGCTTCAAAATATCCAACTTCTAGAATACCAGTCCGGGTGGGAAATTTGTGCTAGTCAAGTAGCTGCTAGGTCTAATTCCATTCCCCAGCATTTACGTAGCCAGATTAAAATGTCAGTCTCCAGAAAACACCTGAAAATTGCTTGTTAACTCAGTGAATCTCTGTTATAATGCTGCTCTGTTGGTTCCTTTCAGAGCCAGGACACGCGTGGGTATTTGAGCGCTACAAAACTTAAAATAAAGAGGAGAGCAGAATGCAGCACCCAATAAATATATTTCTGCTGATTATGCCTCACCTGGGGAGGAGTATCTTTTTGGTTCATTCCTAGGTTTACAAGGTCTTGTAAATCTGGGAACGTGTGAAAAACCCATGGGAGTTGCGTGGGAATAGCCACGCAATGTCCATGGACCCAGGGCAGAGCAATGCAATGCAGCGATTTGCGCTACATTACTCCAGATTTTTGGAGCCACTCAAAGCCAAGCAAAGTTACTTTGCATAGCTTAAAAAAATCTGATTTAAGGTTTGCATCGCTCTTGCACCATGTTGCGTGGTGTAAGAGCAATACAGATTGGATCATAAATATGGCCCATAGTTTGCCCCCTCTACAAAGCTTTCTAGACACATGCCTTTCTAGCCATTGAACACAGCCTTTCTACTCACTGAGTGCACTCACTCCATACACTGAATACAGTCTCTGGGTGTATTTTTGGGGGGCGGTGGTTGAGGGGGAATGCACATGCTCAGAACTATAGCATAGAGTTGCTGGTAAACCTTTGCCTCTATCATTTTAAAAGCGTTTTTCATGGACAGGCTTCCCAGCAGTGAAGAAGAGTTGCTACCCGGCTAATTGGTTCACTGACACAACTTTGATGTAAAAAATGTTGATGTAAAAAATATTGAGTAAAAAATATAGACAACCAACATATCAACATATCGATACTTAAACAGGTAAGTACCAAAATATCGACCAAAAAAGTATCAATGTAAATAATAAAGGTGTGTATAATATTGGCTTTTATATAAATATAAAATTATATATATATATATATACATATTAACTACACTCAATATTAGATATAATTTTAACAAAATAAAATACATTTAATATACATTTTTAATAAAATATAACAAATATACATAATAAAAAAAGACACACATAAAATTAATAATTTATACATATATATTTACTTTACAACAATTAATAAACTATTATTTTTAATTTTTGTTAAAAAGTTAAAACAATATAAAAAATAACAATATACATCATTGATTTAAAATATAAAAAAACTAAAATGTATAATAAATTAAAACATGAAAGCATTAAAAAATATTTAAACTTACATTTCACAATACAATCAGTCCAACAGAAGGGAAAGTGTTGGATAGCAAAGGGGTAAAAATAACTATTCCCATTCCAGTGAATGCAAAAGTAGGGTAAGTGTTGGATTCCAAATCCAGTGTGTACAACAGTAGGGAAAGTGTTGGATAGCGGAGGGGAAAAAAATACTGTTCCCACTCCAGTGAGAGCAACAGTAGGGAAAGTGTTGGATAGCAGAGGGGAAAATATTACTAGTCCCACTCCAAAGAGTGCAACAGTAAAGAAAGTGTCGGATAGTGGAGAGGTAAATGTTACTAATCCCACTCCAAAGACTGTTCCAGTAGGGAAAGTGCTGAATAGCAGAGGGGTAAAAATTACGATTCCCACTCCAGTGAGTGCAACAGTAGGGAAAGTGCTGGAAGGCGGAGGGGTAAACATTGCTATTTCCACTCCAGTGAGTGCAACAGTAGGGAAAGTGTTGGATAGCGGAGGAGTAAAAATCACTATTCCAACTCCAGTGAGTGCAACAATAGTGATAGTGTTGGATAGCAAAGGGGTACCATTTAAAATTCCCACTCCAGTGAGAGCAAAATTAGAGAAAGTGTTGGATAGCAGAGGGGTACAATTACTATTCCCACTCCACTGAATGCAACAATAGGATAAGTGTTGGATAGGGAAGGGGTAAAAAGTTTTATTCTCACTTAGGTGAATGCAACAGTAAGGAAAGTGTTGGATAGCGGAGTGGTAAAAATTACTATTCCCACTCCACTGAATGCAACAGTAGGATAAGTATTGGAAAGCGGGGGGTAAACATTTGTGTTCCCACTCCTGTGAATGCAACAGTAGGGAAAGTGTTGTATAGCGGAGCGGTAAAACTACTATTCCCACGCCAGTTAACACAACAGTAGGAAAGTTTTGAGTAGCAGAGGGGTAAAAATGACTATTCCAACTCCAGTGAGTGTGACAACAGGGAAAAAGCTGGATAGCGGAGGGGTAAAAATTACTATTCCCACTCCGGTGAGTGCAACATTAGGGAACGTGTTGGATAGCGGAGGGACTAAAATTACTATTCACACTCAAACAGTTAAAACAAAAAAAATATTTAAAAAAGAAATATCAAATATATCAAATATATAAAAAGAAAACATATTATAATATTAATTACATATAACAAAAACCTACAAATAATATATCAAATAAAATAATAACAAAATGTATAAAAAATAATTATTTTAAACTAGAAAATATTTAGAACAAAATTAAATTAATATATTAATATATTCATTTTATTTCCTACCCTTTAACACCACACCAATAACAAAACACTTCAATGTTTATAATTCAATTTACTTCCATAATTAACATAATTAATATCAATAAAAATATTATGAATTAAAAATACTAATAAACATTAATTGACTACACACACTTTAACACTATAACATCCAAAACACACACCTAAATTAAACTATAAAATAATAAAACACAATTAAACCGTATTTTCAAATTAGAAACTATTACTATTAACAACTAATAATAAAGTAATTAAAATGTATTTAATACCCACAATTTACCCCTTTAAAAGTAAAAACAACACACAAAAAAATAAACATTTAACCAAAATAAATATCAAATAATTATCCTTAATTATCAACTGTGGGCCCAATTACGATCTCGCCAGGAAAGCTCTTCATACGGCTCGGATCCGGAGGGTTTTCTGAGTGAAACGTGCTCTGGGAGTCCGAACGAGCTAGTACAATGCATCCGTATGCCCACAGACAAGGTTCGCTCAGACTCTCATTGAACTCTATGTGAGCCTCTGTACAGATGCGTACACAGTCCCATAGCAAAAAGGGGTGGGTGGGGAAAAGCGCACACCCTGTGGCGGGTACCATGGGGGAACCATGGGCACCCCCTCGTGATAGATTCGGAGGGCCCAGGGTGAAGCGCAGCCCACTACGGCCCCCCGAAGTATAATTCCGACAGCCGTTTCGTCTCACTGAGAGTGAGTCGATTTGGCTGTCCGAAATGTTCCTCGTACTCGCTCAGTCGGAAATCGGCTACACTGTGCTGCACGATTCAGCGGCAAACGAGTCGTATGGACAGGATCCGGCTCGGAAATGATTCGGTTGATGCATACACAATCTTAGCTTCAAACTTGGTTGTACGGACCTGTGTATGATTCGGTCAGAAACAAAGGCTATGACTGGGATCCGGTAAAGCTAAATCCGATTGGGAGGCCTTCCTAGTGAGATCAGAATTGGGCCCTATATATTAACTAAATGAATACAAATTACTTCCCACCCTTTACTCCTATGTCATGTCAAGTCAGATATTCTTATAAAGCGCACTTTTCGCTGGAAGGTCTCAAGGCGCTTGTAGCAAAAAAACAGCAACAACAGACAGCACACCCAAAACCTGACAGAATGATTACTTAGGGAAAAGCCAGGTTTTAAGCTTTTTACGAAAGCATTTGTGGTCCACTATGGATAAGAGGTGTGATGGCAATTTATTCCATAGAATGGAGGCAAGGTAGGAAAACGAACGGCTACCATTACGGAACATACGAACGCGAGGCTAAACAAGGTATGATTTAGTACCAGACCTTAGCGATCTTCTTAATATGTACCATTGACGTTTTTTTGCTAGGTAATTAGGGCCGGTGTCGTACATTATCTTGTGTGTGAGACTTAAGATTTTAAAATGGCTTCTTTGTCGCACTGGAAGCCAGTGAAGAGTTTTGAGATTTGGAACAGAAGGGGATCTAGGAGGAAGATTAAGAACAAGTCTGGCCACAGTATTCTGAAGGGTCTGAAGCTTGGAAAGCAGATCTTCATTAAGAGCTGGTAACAGGGCATTACCGTAATCAAGACGACTGATGACTAGACCCTGCACCAAAGGTTTCCTTGCTTCAATGGGTAGCCATTAAAAGATTTTTCAGAGGTTGCGCATAATCCCATAGCAGACACCTAAAACCTGGTTAACATGAGTTTTCATGGACAGAGAACTGTTAATGGTAATTCCAAGGTTGCGTACTGCAGACTTAGGAGAAGGACATAGACCTAATTCCGAAGGCCACCAGACTTGTGCCCAAAATTCCTCTGCTTTACCAAATAAAATAATATCAGTTTTGCTGCCATTAAGTTGTAACTTATTTCTTCTCATCCAGTTGTTAATATGGACCATACAACTCTTGAAACGAGAACGTGTGCCGACGTAATCAGAACCACAAGTGACAAGCAGTTGGGTATCGTCGGCATAAGACACGGTTTCAAAACCGTACGATCTGATGATACCGGCTAGAGGTGTTAGATACAAATTAAACAGCTTGGGGCTGACAATAGAGGCCTGTGGGACCCCAACAGTGACTGAACGACTAAATTAGACTAACGAGTCTACAAGAACGGTGGTAAAACGGTCCGTCAGATAAATCTCAAACCAGTCCCAGGCCTTCCCTCTAACACCCACCTCCCACAGTCGATGTATCAAAATACTGTGGGAGATGGTATCGAAGGCTGCAGACAAGTCAATGAGAACCAAAATTGCTGATCCCCCCTGTCCAATGTGAGCCTGATGTTGTCAATAATCTCAATGACTGCAGTCTCAGTACCATGGGCAGCCCAGAAGCCAGATTGCGAGGAGTCCAGGAGAACGTGGTTCTCTAGGTAGGCAGTGAGCCGTTTGTTGGCTAGATGCTCCAGTACCTTCCCAAAATAGGGTAGCAAGGAGATGTGACGATAGTGGACTGGTAAGGTGGGGTCGGCTGAAGGTTTTTTAAGAATCGGCTCAACTTGAGCCTGTTTCCACCTAATCGGAACTTTGGCTTGATCTAGTGACATGTTAAAATTTTCAGTTAAAATATTAGCAAATAAAGGCATACTCTTAGTGCAGGAGTGGGGTGAAAAAGGGTCTGCTGGGGAACCTGATTTGATCTTACTAAAGCCTTCTAGTACTTCAGTGATAGTTATGGGTTCAAATTCCATTAACTGTGGGGCATCATTTATTTCCGCCAATGGGGGTGTCATAGGCATGTTCCTACTTTACTGAAATTGACCAAAATCATGATGAGGAAAAGATGAGTAAATAGTTTTCATTTTATTATCAAAAAAGGAAGATATAGAATCTACTGACTCTTGAGTGGGGGCAAATAGAGATTGCTCGACCAAAGGGGATGTGAACTCTTTCAATATTTTATAGAGTTCCTTACTAGAGTGTGCAGCGTTGTTTATTTGCTGAGTAAAATAGGTCTTTTTGGCCAATTTAATGTTTTTCATATAATTAAGATAGGACTGTCTGTAGTTCCTGCGATCTTCGTCAGTTTTGGATTTCCTCCATTGACGTTCAGCTGTTCTACTAATTTGTTTCTCGATTTTTAAAGCGGTTGTAAACCATGGTGAAGCTTTGTTTTTTACATTGACATTGGTCATAGGGGCAACTTTGTCCAATGCACATACAGTAGATGTTTCTAAAATAGCTATGGCCTGTTCCTCCGTATCAGACTGACATATCTTCCACGGTTTAAAATGAGCTAAGAAGGAGTCTAGTTTACGCCAAGGCCGAATCAGAACTCTTCTGTTCTGCCCAGAATTCCTCTGAGAGTATGTGAGCATACTAACTTTTAAAAGATAGTGGTCTGTCCATTATATAGGAAGAGGTGGTTCAGTGACCAATTTGGGAGAATTAGTGAATATTAAATCTATCGTATGACCAGCTCGATGCGTAGGGCCCATTACCCTCTGCGTCAGACTTAGTGTGTCCATCGCCCCGACTAAATGGCATGAATCAGAATACACACCGCAACACATGCATAAAATTAATTACTCAATTACCATAACTAATGACCAATTAATTAATTTACAAAAATTAACAACCAATTAATAATTAAATAATAGTAAATTACTTTTAACACTATAACATCTCTTAATAATAATAATCTTTATTTAGATATAAAACATATCTTTAAAAGAATTTACAGATTCACAGCCTGACCGAATATTAGAATAAAAACTTCTAGGAGTAACAACACAAGTGTAGATATAAAGGCACGATCCATTAACAAACATTATTAAAACAGGGATTTTATCTCATAGTGTATATTAAAATCACAAAAATTGAAACAAGGCGCCAGATTGCATTGGATATAACCAAATTATGTCTAACGTTGCTGAGAATGATGCCAGTTAATACTGTTTTCGGTGAGAAAAGAAAGTTTGAGCACTTTAGCATGGTCTCCTTAAGTTGAAGATGTGATATGCTCGCTGGATACATTTTATAAATTTTATGTTTAGCACTGTGTTTTCCGGGTTCAGAGCTGCCATGATGGCTTGCCTGCAGGACCGAACCCCCAGCCTATTCCATTCTAATTTTAATCCGGACCTGCGTTCTGTGTTAAGGGCTGGGCAATGGCAACTTACATGCAACATGGTTTCCGCCGTTTCCCCACACCCTCTACAAGAGAGATCTTCCGATGTACGTCGCCATGATGGTAAGTCCTGCAAGAAACGCCAGTCACCCAGTCTGATGGCAATAAAGCCGCGTTTCAGGTATAATGGATATGTGCTGGCCAGATAGCAGGCTGGGACTGGGTGTCTGTAGGAATTTATAGTGACCCAGGCATGGCTACGTTTCAGAAAAAGTGCTTTGTCGGTGAGACAAGAAATCATTCTCACACATTTTTTTATAGCTTTTTTAAATGCTATCTGGCCTGGGTTTAGGGCCCACAAATCGCTTGCTGACATTTGGTTAATGGCATCTGTAAAAAGTCGTCCGTACAAACCCCCCGGATTTATCTGGCTGATTTCTTGCCAGACTAAGGATTCTAAAGTACCTGGCTCAGCTTGTCTTAACTTGTGACACAGGTTAAGGTAAGCCCCAGTGGCTGAGGCCTCATAGTTTATTAGCCCCATCTCCAACCTGATCTGCGCTGCAGAGGCGGTCTTTGGCAACCGGAGCACCCCTTTGTAAACTTTAGTGGTCTGTTGGTTCAGGGTTGTGTTCATTTTACCACTGAAAATCTCAACACCGTAGGATAAAGTGGGGCCAACCTTTGCTCTCATTACCTCCAAAAGGGGAGCTAAGGTTGGACCGGAAAGATCTTTTGCAAGTTTGCCTAGTGACACCATTAGGGTCACTGCTTTAACTCCGATCTCTCTACGCTGTTTTTTGTAGCTACATTTTGAGTCCAGGTGGACGCCTAGGTATTTATAGGACTGGCCAATTTCTAAACTAACATTATTGAATGACCAGCCGCCCCCTGTGTGTCGTTTCTTACCGAATGTAAGTACTTGCGTTTTCTTTAGGTTAACCTCGAGTTGGTTGCTGATCGTATAATCAAACAGTTTATCGAGGAGTCTTTGTAACCCTACCCTGGTTAAACTAAAGAGAGCCAGGTCGTCGGCATATAAAAGATTGCTTAGAGTCATGCCACCCACCTTCGGAGAGTGACTATTAGTGTCGTCTAGGACCGCTGACAGATCTGCTACAAATAAGTTAAAAAGGAGAGGGGCCAGCACACATCCCTGCTTCACTCCTCTAGTTGTCATTATTTTACGTGAGAGATGTGTGCCGGTCCCCAGCTTCACCCGCACCCACGTCCTAGTGTGGAGCTGGATTATTCCCTCTAGTAGTTTCTCTGGAATCCCCCACATCTTTAGTTTGGCCCATAGGGCCTCCCTGGGGACTCTATCGAATGCTGCTTTGAAGTCGACAAAGCAGCAATGAACTAATCTTGAGGTTGCAACTGCCCTGTCGACTACAGTTGTTATTGCTAGCAAGTTAGTACGGGTTCCTGAGTGTGCCACAAACCCTGTCTGGTTCATTGGCAAAAGCTTGTTGTCCTTTACCCATAACCTTAGGTCCTCTAATAGGAGACCTGCATAATGTTTTGCTTCAATGTCCAGGAGGGCAATGAGTCTATAATTGCTCGGGTGTGCATGAGATCCAGATTTATAAATTGGGTGTATTATGGCTCCCCGCCATGACTCTGGGATTGTGGCTGTTCTTAATGCGTAATTGAAGAGATTGGCCAATGTTCCTGACCAGAGGGTAATATCTGATTTAAAAAAGTTTGTGGCAGGCCGTTTGGGCCTGGCGCCCCGTCAGATCTTGCTTTTGACAATAGATTCGAGACCTTTTCATGTGTTATACTCCACGAAGGACCATGCCCTTGGCTGGTCTCAATTACGGTGGTGTTTCCAATAGGGCTTGGATAATCAGGAGACTTAAAGTGATCGAGCAGGAAATTTGCCCAGTCTGATTCCGGGATATTAGCCGACCCCGTACACACTGTTCCTAAGCTGGTGCGGTTAATAAGCGCCCAGAATTTCCTCGAATTTTTTTGCTTACTTTCCCACACCAGTTTACTCCAGAATTGGTTTTCGTGTGCCCATTTGTCCTTTTTAATCGCTCGCATGAGTGATTTTTGTGAGGTTTGATAATTGGATATGCAATCACTGTTTCCTGGGAATTTGGCCAGTGCCCGCAGGGCCTTATTTCTCGCTTTCTTTAGTGACTTCGTTGTCTGAGATAATGTAAATTGATGTGTCGAGGTTGCCCTTTGGGCTTGATGCCTTGCAGGGAACAGATGAATCAGATGGGAGCATAACATGGACCATTGTTCAGTTGGACTGGCCTCATGCTCCTGGCCCAGTCTTATTATGTCCGAGCTTGCCTGAAGAATATTCGAGCTGATTTCTTCAGTCCACTTTAGGCGCTTTAAGTTTTCTGTGTAAGTTCCCTGAAGTGTCGATGGTGCCTTTTTGTAATACTCTGGGTTTATGTTGAAGACTGTGACCTGGGGCCTGTGATCACTTTCAATTCTTGGGTGTATTCTAAAGTCAATGATACAATTTAACAGGGGTGCGGTGCAGATTGTGTAATCCAGATGCGATTGCTTTGAGCCGTTTGTCCATGTCCACTTTGGTGGAGTGTCCCCGGGTGTTCTGCCGTTGATAACAAGATAACCTGCACTATAAAATTGGCTCACGCATAGGTCGCCTAGATTAGTTTGGGTTTGTATGAGCGGTTTAGTTTGCTTTGTGGCCTCGATGATTTGTATTAGAGGGGGGCCATCATTATCTGCTACGTTCCCCTGAAATAGGTAGGTGTTAAAGTCCCCAGTAACTATGCAGTCTGAATTGGGTTGGTCCGTGGCTAAATCGTTCATAATCTCAGTTAGACGAGCCAGATGGACCTTTTTTGTGCGTGTACTGGGGTTAATGTACACATTTAAGAGAAAGAGGGGACGGTGTTTCCGCCAGGGATCGATCTTGACCGCTAGGATCCAGTCTTCCTTAAGGGGCCATCGTGTTATTCGGGCTTTTATAGAGTTTGATACATAAGTTGCCAGCCCGCCTTTCGAGTGGCCAAAGCGACTGTCCCTGGTTGCTGGATTCCATGTCTCAGTGAACCCGAGCACTGGACACCCCTGTAAGGCCCAGGTTTCCTGTAGTGCTATTACTGAGTGGTTCCCCAAGAAAGATTGCGTGTCTGGGTCCCCAATTTTTTGGTGTAAGCCGCTTATGTTCCAGGAGCATAGTAGGGTAATTTGTTCTGATGGTGAGTTGGATGCTGCTCCTGACTGTGGTGGCTGAGCTGGAATTTTTGTGCCGATTGGCATGATCATAGGATTAGCTGGTCATTCGTGGCTTTTATTTGATAAAATTGCTGGGAGCCAGTCCCATCTTTGGCCAATGTCTTTGGTGGCTACATCTCTGGGTTGGATGTTGCAGTCTTCTTCTGGCCCTAAGGCATTTTTTAGAATTGAGTAGGTTTTTTCTTGACCGTTCTGCCTTGTTGTCCTAGTTTTTTTCGGTGATGGTAGTTGGTTGAGGAGTGTGATTGGGTAGCCCGGCAAAGAGTATGGGTAGACTCGAATACCCCATTCCCTTAAGGTTGGTTTGTTGTTCAAAAACGTGGAGGCCCACTTTGCCTCCTTGAATGTCACCAGAGTTACCTCCAATGGTTGTGTTCCTCTTGGTGGGAGGAACTCGATAGCCTCGATTTCATCCGATACTAAGCCCATGAATCCAGGGATCCCCTCTATCAGTTTGAGTATGTTTGCTCTGTTGAGGATGTCATGGCGGCCCTTTGATTTATATTCTGGGGCTAGTATGATGCAAGAGTATGATGTAGCATTGGCAGTCTCAGTTTGATGGTGGCACATTATGTTTTTATTAGGTCTCGATCCTTCATTTTGCTTGATCTCCTGTGCTATCGAGTTGGTCTTGGTCTTTGGCGACCAGCGATGATTTGTGGGATGATCTGGTCTCTGAGTGTGAAACGTTTTAGTCAGATTCTGACCCGTCATTGCAACGTCACCCTGAACAGGGGGTGTGACGTACCCTGTTTTTGGAGACACTTGGGTTTCTTTGATTCTGGATATCCCTTTTTCGTCTTTTGTCGAGTCCTTGTTTATTGAAGCCGGGCCAGACTCTTTTTTGGCTACTCGTGTTGAGGGATAACTTATTTCCTGGGGACTCCCCATTATGGGATGGATGTTAGTAACAGGTAGGTCCTCTTTTGTCTTGGGCGCTGCAAGGTTTCCTGGCAAAGGTGGAGCGTCTGTCGCACTCGGTGCTTGTTTGCTTGATGCCGTTGAAAAAAGCGGGTAGTATCCCGGGTTGGCAGCAGTTCTTGGTGCCTTGGCCTTATTTCTTTGTTTACGTTGGCGCTTGCGTTCTCTTTTGCTTAGCTGGGGTTCAAACCCTGACTGATCGTCCTGGGTGGTGAGTGTCAAACACTGGGGACTGGCCAGTGGGCCCTTCGGAGAGTTAACCGAACTGGTGGTACCTCTATTTGGCGACCCCGTCTTTCCCTGCTCAGCTTCTGTCTGGCCAGGTTGTGTGAGACCTGGGGTTGGTTGGCCCCTTGCCTGGTTTAGGTGAGAGTCTATGACCTCGGTTGGCTTAGTGCCTTCTTTGGCAACTGGCTGGGGAGTGGCATAATCCTGGGTCCAATATGATGACTTTTGAGTTGGAGCTCCCGGTGTGGTGCCTGTGCTGCTGCCCCTCAACTTCCTTACCTCCTGTAGAACACTGGCCAGGAAGTCAGGGAGCGATGATAGAGAATCGATTATTGGGGAGCAGCAGCATACCGACTGAATTAGTTTTGTCGAGGCTTGGGCACCCATAATTAGATTGTTCAGTTGGTCTAATTTATTATCTATCCCTGCCGTGAATACGGCTAGCGTGTTTAGGAGATCAACCTGTACGTCCAGTTTGTCCGAATGGTAGTGTAGGGCGTTGACTGTTTGTTGAAATGTCTGCAAAAGTTGGGGCCAAATGCTGGAAATTGTTTGAACATCATGATTGGAGTTTAAGACGGTAGGAGAGTCATTTGCAGGGTTTTGGGTATCTTTAAAAAGATAGGACAGATCTGCTAGGGGCTGGTCACTTGGATCGATTTTAGTAGGGGTCTTTTGAGACGGGGGCATAGTTAGTTCGTATGGAGCAAATGAATGCAGAACTGTGGGCGATGGGCATTGGCTTGGCTCCGTCAATTGAGCGGTAGGGATACTAATTAGGTGAGGGATTTGAGCAGAACTATTGCTCAGTGCGGTGCTTTGGGCGTGGATTTGAGCACAGATTATCTTCCGGTGTGGGTCCGGCAAATCTTCTGTTGCGAAGGGAGAGTCTTCTTCTCCTTGGGAGGTTGCCAAAGTACATTGTTTCTGGGTTTTTGTTGTGGAACCAGTCTGTGTTTTCAATGGGCTCGTCGGAGAGGTTTGCGACAGGAGACCACCCTGGGTGTCTGACGGCAGATGGGCCGGTTGCTGGCCCAAAGCCCCACCCGAGAATATATTCTGTTGGCTGTTGAAGTTACATGGTTCTGGGTTGGCACCACCCCAGCTTCCATGACTTCCAAGACTGGGCAGTGGTTTAATTGGAGTGGCGCCAAAGGTGAATACCTCCCTGACTTGAGCTGACTTGATGTGTTCGCCTTCCCAAGGGTGGGCGTTCGGGTTTTGTTGAAGAGGGGAAGTTAATTTCCACTCCCAGAGTGGATTCCTGCTCCTGGTTGCCTCCTGGGGCTGAGACTGTTGAGGAATTTTGGGTGTAGTTAAAAAATAATTTAAAAGATCAGACTGCTTTCCTTCGTGTGGTTTGATCTTGGTCGTGGCCTTTTGGGAAGAGCTGCGGCACCCTTCAGGTGGAATTCCGTCTGCTGGTTGGGTTTCACTGGCTGGATGGGGGGCCATCGCCGATATCGGTTGCCTGGGCCTTTTTCGTTTTGGGACCGATACCGCCTTCCTTACTTTCCCAGACCTCATCTTTGTTGTGGCTTTTTGTTGCAGCACTGGTCTTCACGCCGGGGCAACAGTAAGGCTGCAGGTAAATTCCTCAAACTGTAGACCGAGTGATAAGAAGGACTCTAACTGCTCACCCCCAGCTCCCAGCTCTCTCCACTCAGGGAAACAAGACGTGACTCCCTGCCGTACTGGGGGGCTCTTGTGACTCTGGCTGGTCTGGCGGTACTTGCTGCTCGCTTGCTGCGCAGTCTCATGCAGGTCACGGGAGGAAAATTTCTTCTCCCTCCCTGGGCTCACTGATAACATCTCAATTTAACAAATATTAATAAATAAAAAATAATAAATACATTTAATATAAATAAATTACTTCTGACCCTATTCTCCTATAAACCCACAACCCACTACGAAACTAAAAAACGCAAAATGAAAAAAAAAAACTACTAAAAATGTAACACATATTTAAAATAAAAACAATTCTTATACAAAAAAATACATCACATACATATAAAATGTATATACTAAAATACATAACATTAATAAAAAATGACATTTTTAACGACTATATTTTTGCAAATGATATTAAACACTTGGATAGTAATAAAATCGATATTACTTATCTTAAGTTGATATTCTTGACCACGATATACTTGCTGTCGATTTTCCTGAACCACAATTTTAATGACTCGATATTTGTGCAACTCGATATTTTTTACTCGATATTCTGTCTCTGCGCCCGGCTAATTGTTACTTTTAGGTCTGGTGTCAGCTAAGGCCTTCTGATTGTAATGAGATTATACACAAAATATATTTACTTCTTGGGGCTTTCAGCCTGCTCTCTTCTTTCATTACACTGGTAGTGCGTCATTCACATGTTTCCTCCCACCACAGAATATAGCACAGGGTACGAGGTCTAAGGGCTTACTTATCTGAGAGAGACGGCATTGTAATCTTGCACAATGGGCACTTACACACAAAAAGTAGTACCCCTTGGCCAATTGTATTACGGTAACTGCACAGAAAGTGCACAATAATTTATCCAAGTAAATGTAAACAATTCACACAAAGTTAAAACTCTACCAGGGGGGAGTGGTATGCCCCCATAGAGAGTATGTTTAGTGTTTTCATGCTGGGATATTTTCTCACCACATTGTAGGTGTCGGTGCTGTTGTACGTCCACCAGAATTCGACATTTTCAAACCCAATGCAGGTAGCAAAGATACAGGGCAGGAGTACATCTGTGCCATTCTTGGCTGTCACTATGTTGGTCTTCCCCACCGACACCTCGAGTCCAGGAGCGCCGGGGATGAAGAAGAGACCTGGGTCAAAGGCAAGCAGGCGTTGGTAAGGGCATGTGAGCATCTCACTACTGATATAACAGCACAAGAACATTATACAGCTCAAAACTCAGCTCAAAAGGAATATTACAACTGAGTGCTGGTATACAAAGAGTCCAAACAATTAATGGATGGAAATCTACGAGCAAGCTCTTCTTACCCACTAGGTGTGTGCCTAGGATGCAAAGTATTCCATTGTGTTGAAGTGTTGCCATTACAAAATCGATAAACTGTCAACAGATCAATTTGAAAATCATTCCAAAGGCACAAGTGCTACCCAAACCAGTGCTTAATTTGAGCTGGTGGATTTCTGTGCTCGACGCTGGCACATAATTGTCAGCACTGTTGCCTGTGATAGTCTGTCACAAGGTGCCACTGTCTGGCTAATTTAGAGAGGACCACTACAACAGTTAATTATTAACTCAATATACATTAAAAATATTACCTGCCACCCAAGCTATACTTAAAGCTTTGGGGGCCTGAAATAGTCCGAATTGTCACACTTGTAAGAGTGTGAATGTTAGTACTTGTGTTATTATTATCGTTGGCACCATGGCAAAAGCAATGTGTGGTGCAAGCTGCAATGGCCGCCTGAAGAGAGTTCTGGCACTTATTTTTTTGCAAATTAAGCAAGTCCCAAACTGCTCAGAAACACACCAGCTAAAATCTTGTGTATTCGCTTACACGAGGATTAAAAGTAAATGCTGGCATTTGTCAAATGCTGATTCAGGTAAACATTATTTTCAGGTAAGAACCTACAGGGTGCATTTGGTAATGCTTGCACTGGTGCATCAAAACACAATTTTGCACTTGTGAGCATTTATAATGTAAATTGGTGCAACTGTTTGCGTTGATATCTGTCCTATGAGCTCCCACACAAATCTTTAAGTCTAAACCAATGTTTTTACAGAAGGGAATTAAAATGATACTACTAGTGTTATGGAGCTCAGCTTGCAGTCCTTGAGGGGCTGTCTGCGGACAAACGCCCCAACACACCTTATGGTGTGTTACATTCGCCAACAGCCTCTTAGCTGAGTGACACCTTCAGGCAAACTACAGGGATAAACCCTAATTCTAATGTCACTTTCGCTCTACTGTGCAACTAAACTGGAATTAGATATTTGCTCTGTAGTAATAAATGTGTGAATGTGAGTTTTTTTATAACAGTTACCACTGACCCAATATCACGTTTTAAATAACATGTGATATTGGGCTAAGATTATTTTCACTGCCAAGATAGTTCCATGGTGTGTGCATGCATACACACACAGCTATAGTCATCAAGAAAACAAAGGTTCGAGTTATGATGGGGGTATTGCGCTGCCCGACGTGCGGCGATATTACTGGGCGTCCCAACTTGCGGCAATCAATCATGGCCTCTACGGCCCGGCGGTTAACCCAGGCTATGCTATGGATCGATGGCTCGTGGGAGACGGGAATTACTACAGAGCGTTATACTCCAGGTCTCTGGATCGGAAGCTTACGGGTCCCACTAAAACTATGGTTCATATCTGGCGTGCAGTCACTAAAACTTTGGGATGGCACAATAGGGTTACCATGGCCACCCCGCTGTTTGAATCGGACATATTGGGGAAGTTGTGGCACACGAAGGGCTTTGACAGGTGGGACACCATCGGGATATCCAAGGTTGGGGACATGGTGGCCAGGGGAAGGGTCAAGTCGTTCGAGGTGTTGCAATCAGAGTACCAATTGGCGGCAACGGAATATTTCCGACACGCTCAGCTTAGCCATGCCCTTTCCCCCTATGTATCGGGGGCGGAAGCGATCCCCGAATCATCCCCCCTGGAAGATCGGGTGTTGGACGGCCATATGCCGGACAGCGCTATCTCCCTGACCTATAAAAAACGTATTAATGTGCGAGTTGACTTGCTGGTGCGATTGAGAGAGCTCTGGGTGCATGACGGTATAGAGGTGGATGATGAAGAGTGGCAATCGGCGATTTCCTCTCCCAGAGAGGTGGCAATGTCGGCGCGTCTCCGCCTGGTGCAGCTGAAGATACTGCACAGGGTGTATGTCACCGGCCCCAGACTAATACACATGGGGCTGTCAACGGATGGCATGTGCCGGCGGGGATGTGGAATGCTTGGGACCTTCCTACATATCATATGGGAAGGCCCTTGTGTGGCCCGATATTGGACGCGTATACACGCCGTGATGGAAGAAGTGACTGGTGTGACCCTGCCGGCTGAGGCCCGGAGATGCCTCCTTAACATCTGTGGCCCGACCGATTATAGTGTTGCGCAGACCCGATGGGTCACCTTGGGTAACATGGTGGCCAAAAGAGATATAGCCCAGAGATGGGGTGCGCCTGCTCCCCCCTCGCTCAGCCTATGGGAATCAAATATGGACTGGTGCATGCTGCGTGAGAAGACGGTGTATGGGGCCAGGGGTAAGCCTAGAATGTGGATGTCTGTGTGGGGTGCCTGGAACTCCTATAGGGGTGACATCTGCGACCCCCCCGTGGAACTCGATTCCGAGACCCTGCCTTCCCCGTAGTACCCCCTACCCGGGACTCCACCTTATGCCTCCTGATGTGCTACCCCCCGCGTAATTCACAGTTGTCATTCTTATTGTGAACAACCTTGGGTGTTGAGCCTCCGACCCCCTCCCGCTACAAAAGCCCGCTGTATCTGTACTGTCCTCAGCCTCCTTCTCTTTCTTTTCCGCTGTCTATCGTGCTTCCTGCACACCTCCTTCTTTTGGCCCTTATTGGGCCTTTTCTACCTCATGGTTTATTTATTTTTGAGTTCAATCTTATTTAAAAATTAAACCTGATTGCTTCTGCTTATGGTATTGTGCACGACCTTTCCTGTTGACTTAATGCTGCCTGGCCTCCGGGATGTATGGCTGAATAGCGGTGTACTTTTTCTATAAATAAAGGTTTTCCAAAAAAAAAAAAAAAAAAAAAAAAGAAAACAAAGGTTAAAGTAACCTTATAATTAGGTGAAAATTTGAATGAAAAGGTAAAGATTTAAACCAAAAAAACACTGAAATTCACCAGATATAGTTATCTCTAGTAACTATAACTCGTGCCTTAAAGTAACTAATAACATGCGTCCCCTCCGTGCATAGTGTTGTTATGAATGATGTCCTTTCAGATGTTGCAGTGAGGTTATCAGTGATGCTAGGTCATAAGATCGATCTATCCCCAACACTAATGTTATTTGGCTCAGATTCTAAATTGGTTTTAACAGATGACGAGGCTGCTTTGGTTTTTATGTCGGTCGCCGTGCTCAGAATCATTATCTCGGCCGGATGGAAGGATGTTACAGCCCCGTCTTTTCAGATGTGAATCTCCAGATTCTTGACCATTTACAATATTGAGTCTGGCCTCTATGAATTTAAAGGTGTTAAAAAACGAGAAATGGGAAGACGATTATGGGCCCCGGTTAAGAAATGGCTGGACGATAGAATAAGAATTTGAAATGTACTGTATTGCTATTTTTATTGACAGATCTTCTATATAATTTTGTATCCCCACATAAAATATTGTGTTCTTTAACTGTTCATATATGTATCAGATGTTCTTATACCTTGCTTATGGCTATTTATTTATGTATTTCCTTATTGCACCATGAACTCCAATAAAAAAAATATATATTAAAAAAAAGCGGTTATCAGTGATGTCATGAAACATGTTATGAGTAATGTAGTGTAGGAGGTAATTGGCAGTGCATGAAAAAGGCGCCAGTAGGAGTTATTTTAGGGCACAAGTTATAGTTATTAGCAATAACTAGATTACATTGTCTTTGAAAATTTCACCTAACTCTAACATTATTTTAACCTTTGTGCTTTTCACTGAAATCCCATAGTTTTATTTAATGGAAGGAAAGATGTAATTACAATTCCTAACTACAACATCACTTTACCCATGGGTTTATATTAGTGAATATCTAGGTTTTCTTTAGCATAAAGTAATATTTTATTACCATATTGAAAAGAAGAGCCTTCACGGGTTTCTTTCTAAGTAGATGTATTCCTTATAGCATCTCCAGCATGGAGCATCATGCACAACCACTGGTGCTCTCCTTCAACTATCCCACCTAGAATTCTCAAAGGGAGATTTCCACATACTAGCTATACAACAGTCTCCATGACCAAACTAGACATCTCTACACCCCCCCCTTATACAGCACAAAACAAAATAGAATAACATATATACAATGGGAAACAATAATGGTGCAATAAATCCCAGTAAAAGACATTGGAATTTTGTGAATGAAAATTGTGGATTAATGTTAGAAATTCTATATAAATAGAATAAAAGAACTTCAAGGTTGACACACCTTGCAAATATTTCCCAAACTCCAAGTAGACCCATCATCTAACTCCACAACATTACATTTCACATCCTTAACTTGAATTGGACCCATATCTTCTTCACACCCTTCCTCAAATTGTAAGCACCTACCATTCTCTCTTGTACTCTCTTCACTTTTTCTTTCACCTCAATCCGATCAACCCAAACCTTGTCCTTTTTGCACATCCATGTGGGACATTCATTCTTTCCTGGTTCTCTTCCTTTAAGGGACACAAACAGAGGCACACCTGTGGCAGAATGAGGAGTGACCCTACGTGTCCACATCATCTTCCTCAATTCTTGTCTCCAGGACAGCCCATTGGCGATTGACAACTGAATGTCCTCCATTTTAATGTGGTTGACCCTTTCTACCAAGCCATTCACCTGAGGTCTAAAAAGAGCAACCCTTTCATAAGAAATGCCAATCCTTTTCAGATAATCTTCCATCTCCTTAGAAACAAATTGTACTCCATTATCAGACACTAAGGATGCAAGAATACAGTCATCTAGAAACACTCTCTCCAAGACTCTTATTACACTTGCAGTGTTTATCTCAGCCATAGTCTCCACCATAAACCACTTGGAATGGTAATCCACTAATACAAGGAAAAATCTATCCTTATATCTCAGCTATCCTGACGTAAATAATTTATTTACTCTCTTAATTTCTATGCAGGTAAGTACTTAATCAATGATAACTCAATCAGAATGAAAGAAAACAGAGTCCGTGGTGTTAGAGTTTCTAAGGGTTTTATTCCTCATAAAGGAATCAGGATATCATGTTCTGACCACCACAGGGGTGTCAGAAGGGATAGATGAGCGCGCTCAACTTTATTGATAATACATAGCTTATATACTTGATTTACACCATAGGAATCAATGTAAGAGGCGTAACAGCTGAGAGAAGACAAGATAACAGTATACACGTGGTACTAGTACATCATCAAGAGGCGTAAACTAGGCGTGAACCAGAGGTGTGTGCTAGAAACGTCACTGATAGGTGACGCAAGTGGGTGGCACCAAGGGGTGGTGTTAACAGAATGTTGCAATGTCAGCAGAAAATCGGAAGCTTGGATGCGCGCGCAGCTGCATGACGTGTGATTGACGGGGTGCAGGGGACTTGACATTTACACTGACGGAAAGAGACAGAAGTCTGGCATGTCAGATCAACTTGTACTTCTATCATATCTGATATCTGGTGTTTAGGAACTATACTATCTGGGCGGAAAAGGTCTCTAGGGCAGAAGCTACTCTATGCTAACTGTAGATGCGTGTATGAGCGCCTAAGTGTCTACATGTGAAGCGTGGGGCACGGGGCCTTCCATGGAAGCATGGCAACAGAGGCTATGAATTACTTGCATTAAGACAGGTCGGCCTTTTGGCTCTGCAGCTGGAGAGGATGTTTACAGGATCTAGTAGGCAGGAATGTATTCTCGGGGAGCGGAACAGATAACTCGAAGGTTATAGTCAGTCTTGGCAGAAAGCAGGCTGAGCTGAGCGCAAGGGGCCGCGCTGAAAGTAGGACAGAGTTCACGAGTACAGAGGTAGCCTGGGCAGAGTCAGGAGCCACAAAAGAGGTTCAGATGGCAGGAATTCAGGGCCTACTCTTGCTAGAGCAGGAATACATGAAAAGTGTACTACAAAAAGACGGTGGCATAGCATACTTAGGAACGGACTACATAATCCATTCAAGGTGGATCTGAAAGAGGACAAGTTAACGGTGGACGCAAATGTATTTGCGTCTTCATAGCTGGCACAGGAGGGAAGTTACATGCACTTTAAGCTGGTACATGGAGTCGGTGGGGTACGCGCTAGGGAACACAACATGGCCAAAATTTAATTTTCCTCATTCCCTCCTTGTTCCCTACGGACCCTTCATGAAATATCGATCCTCATGAATCGATCAGTCTGTTCTTGTAACATCATTTGTTCTTCTTTCTTTTGGTTACGTTTTGAGTGAAAACTGGAATGTTCAATACAAGAGGTGGCACACAGTCCACAAATCGCTGGCCCGCACTGCAGGCACAGGCAGCAACTGAATACTAGGACTAGGCCAATGCCTAGGAAGGATAGGATCTTCCATCCCCAAGCTGTTAACGTTGTCCAGAACCAACCGGACCAAGTCCAGGTGCCTGGATTCTGATGTATCTGATTTGCAATATTATGAAGACGGGTGATAGCTTGATATACAGATGGTGCATTTTGTGGAATGAAAACACAGCAGCTTGACCCGATGACCTTACAGGCTCCACCTCTATCTGCCAAGATGACGTCAATTACAAGACGATTCTGAAGGACAACAACCCGCATAGCGGACTGCTCTTCTGTTAAGTTACCTAAGGCGGAGGTAGTTTCATTTACTACTGCTTCAAGTGTTCTAGTTAATCTACGTATTAATTTACTATTCTGGACAGGTCCTAAAAAGAAAAAGAATCCTTTATTAAAATCGGTGTACTGTTCCCATGCCGTTTCTGTGTAGTCGACAAGTGGGACATCTCTTCTGGGTCTATTCTTTACTAGATTGCTATTTCTGTGGTAATCAGGAGGAGCTAGAAAAACAGGTGGCAGAAGGAATGCAATGTAACAGGTACCATCCCAATCTGCAGGTAGACGTATGTATGCGGTATGACCACAAACAAAGTAAGAATGACTGACAGCTTTGAAAGACGATCTTCCATGATCACTGAATTCGACCACAGTAGTGCATTTACTATGACCTAAGTGTACTGAACCTTTCTTCTTGATACATAATTCACCAGTGACTGGCAGTACTGACATAATAGGTAGAACTGGCGTGTCTTCGGATTCGACAGTAAGAATCATAAGGCTAATTGTATAATTACCTAATCCATACACTTCATTTTCTAGATCAGTTCCTATTCTAGTGGGGAGTCCCTCCTTATCCGGGTAACAGACGTCTAGTAGGACCAAGTTCAGGTTTCCCCAAACCCAACCCCCATCGAAAACAGCAATGTCGGGATCTAAAGAATTAATTATTTTGAACCATGCTCCGCAGGAGCCATTGTGAGAGAACGGGTAAGGAAAGAGAGGCAGGGCTCCCTTATAATTCTGGTAGGGAGGGAGTCGGCCACATATCCAACAATTTGTAGCATTGTTAGTTTGATGAGAATGGTGTAACATACTAATGAATGTATTGTTGCGCAGCGCGAGTCTGTAGGAAAGCTCATGAGGAGGTAACTCACTAAAAGTGTGTTCAGCAGAGACATTGTAAGCAGATTGTTCACGCTTGAAAATAGGATAGTAGATAGGTAACAAGATGCTAGCAATAATAATTAAAACACTGAGAATAAACATTATTATTAATGTCACTATGCAGTGACTACGAAGTGATTTGCAATATGTTCTTTTCTTTTCTTCTCTCTCTCTAACTCGATCTAGGGGATACATGTCAGAAACTATTTAACCGATTCACCTAGGGGAGGACTTAAACAATTAAACTGTCTGACTTGCTAGATCGTAATTTCGTGCGGTATTGTTCTTGAGGAGTTTTTTCTCGTTTCGATTCGGTAAAGTCTTTGTTATCACAGTCTTTGGTGGGGGTGGGTGTGTCTTGTTCCGGTTTCAGTCCTGGGAATGTTTTGATATGACTTAGGTGGACCCACCCCTTTCTGCCTTCCAACTTGACTGCGGTCTTTGTAGTAAGAAGAACGGTCTTTGGAGACTTCCAGCGGGGCTCCAATGGACTTTTCCTGTCGAAGTTACGGACGAGGACAACGTCCCCGGGGCGGACGTCATGCGGCTTCACATCGGTGTTGTCAGGGAAGGCTGCGGCAACCTGTGAACGACATGATTGGAGTGCAGACATCAAGGAGGCAAGGTAATCTGTCAACATATTAGAATCAACATCAGTAATCTTTTTAGGAATGGGCGTCCCCCACATATTCGGTGGTCTTCCAAAGACCACCTCGTACGGGGATAGCCCTGATCTCGAATGGGCGACCATTCTCATATAGAATAGTGCCACTGGCAGGGCGACTATCCAGTCGACTCCTTTTTCCTGACATATTTTGGCAAGGCGGATCTTTAATGTCTGGTTATGCCTCTCAACAAGGCCTGCGGCTTCTGGGTGTCGGACACAATGGAACTTCCACTGGTATCCCAGTAACAAGGAAACTTGTTTCATTAATTCGGATGAGAATGGCTGACCGTTATCTGAGTACACGACACGAGGCATGCCGTATCGTGGGAAAAATTCACGAACCAACTGTTTGGCAGTGGTCGGAGCAGTGTAATCTGGGACTGGGTATGCTTCGGTCCAGCGGGACAGAGCACAGACAACTACGAGAACATATTTAAATCCTCGACAACGGTCCATCTGGATATAATCCATCTGGAGGACTTCAAAAGGGTGATCGGGAGGATGAAATCCACCTTGCTCTACAGGGACGCTTTTACCTGGATTGAACTGACAACAGATCATGCAAGTACGCACTTTCTGTTTTGCGGCTGCTCGTAAGTGTTTATTGTTCCAGAGATTTTGTAAACTGTCTAACATTGCTTTCTCTCCTAGATGGGCAGGACTATGTGCTGTATTTATCATGACTTGAACCATAGAGTCAGGGAGAAACCATGTAGATTTTCCCTTCGTCATCCAACCTTGATCTGTCTGGATCCCTCCTAGTTCGATCCATTTCTTTATTTCGTCTGCAGTAGCATGTGTCTGAATGTCAATAACATCTAGTGTGGGATCTCTGACTGTCATACAGTTTGTCGGTTCTGTTGTTTTTGTGGTGTCAGTTGTCTGAGTGTCGGTCAGTGCTGTATGTTTTGCTGTCTGATCTGCCAGGTCGTTACCCTGGGAAACAGAATCTGTGGCTTTAGTGTGTGCTTTACACTTCATGACTGATATGGCTGAAGGCAGATGTATTGCTTCTAACAGTGCTTGAATGAGAGGACCATGCTGTATCTTTGTACCATGAGAGGTCAGAAAACCTCTTTCTTGCCAGAGCATGCCGAAGTCGTGTACGACTCCGAACGCATAACGGGAATCAGTGTATATGTTGACATTTCTGTTCTTGGCTAGAATACAGGCTCGGGTCAGAGCGATGAGCTCTGCCGCTTGAGCAGACAGTGTATCAATACGATGTGTTTCTTTAACTTCGGTTTCAGTGGTCACGGCATATGCGGCCACTAACTCTCCTGTACTTGTTCTCATGCACGAACCATCCACATAAAGTGTCAGGTCTGGATTTGTCAATGGAACATCTGTTAAATCTCGTCTGGGCTTTGTTACTGCATTAATGATCTCTATGCAATCATGTGGAGCTGGATCTATCATAACTGTAGGTAACAGTGTTGCTGGGTTCAGGATACTGCAGCGTCTGATTTCTATGTGTGGCTGGAATAATGTCAATTCGTAACCTGTCAGTCGTGCTATAGTCAAGTGCTGAGTCTGGGTTCTGTTTAACAGAACCTCTACAGAATGTGGAACTTGTACTGTTAACTGATGACCTAAAACAATTGAGTCGCTTTGTCTTATTGCTAATGCTGTTGCTGCTACTGACTTTAAACATGCAGGGAGTGCCTGTGCTACTGAATCCAATGTACTTGAAAAATAAGCGCAAGGCTTATGTGAACCTGCTTGATCTTGAGTGAGGACAGACAACGCTGTACCGTCACGTTCTGTAACAAAAAGTGTAAACGGTTTGCTGTAACATGGTGTTGCTAAAACTGGCGCTTGGCATAAAGCTTTCTTTAATTCCTCAAAGGCTTGTGTATGTTCCTGAGTCCAAGGGAGGACAGTCGAAGTTGCTGCCTCCTGTGTCGTTAACTGGATGAGTGGTTTAGCTAGAAATGCATATTGAGGAATCCATTGTCTGCAGTACGAGGTGAGGCCTATGAAGGCCCGCACTTCCTTTTGTGTCTGGGGTCGTGGCATATTTACAATTAACTGAATGCGATCGGGAGTGAGCTGTCTCCCCACTTTGGACAGCAAGTGACCCAAGTACACAACTTGCTGAACACAGAATTGTAGCTTCGAAGGAGACACCTTGTGTCCCTTGTCGGCCAGGAAATGCAAAACTGTCAGAGATGCTTGTTCACATTCGGGCTCACTTCGTGCGGTGATCAGTAGATCATCGACGTATTGCAGTAAAGCGGTGTTAACTGGCATTTGGATACAATCTAGTTGTCTTTTCAGTGCTTGACTATAGATGCTGGGGCTTTCTGTAAATCCTTGAGGTGCGCGGGAAAATTTGAAACTTCGTCCATTTAAACTGAATCCGAAGAGATATTGGCTCTCCGGGTCAATAGGTACACTGAAGAAAGCGTTCTTGAGATCTATTACAGTAAAGAACGTTGCTTCTGAATCAATAGCAGTCAATAGGGAGGAGATATCGGGGACCACAGGATACTGTGGTACAATACATTTGTTCAGTTCTCGAAGGTCAATCACCAGCCGATATACTGGCGGTGCATTGCGGTCTGTACGTTTAAGAATTGGAATGATGGGTGAATTACAGATATTGGAGTCGGTCTCTACGACCACTCCCTGGGCAATAAGCTCTTCAATAATTTTCAGTAAAGCCACTACAGCATCGGGTGGTAACTTGTATTGTCTGATTCTGGGTAGAACAACTCCTGTCTTGAGTGTAACACGATATGGAGTGATATGCATACAACCTACATCAGCTGGGCCTTTTGCCCATAAGTGATCTGGTACATTTTTCAATCTGACATCAAAGTCACGTAGAACATAATGACCCTTGAAATCCCGTAGAAAGAGTCTAACTCCCTCCGGGGAACAGCATATTATAGCTCCTAGAGCCTTCAGTGTTTTAATTCCTAACAGATTTTCTGGACATGATTTCGTAAGCAACAAATCTGTAACTCGAGATAATGGACCCACAGCTAGTGGTACTGGTTCCGATACTTCATTTACAATAGGCTGTCCTGAAAAACCAAGGGAAACATTCTGTGAGCCTGAGAGGGGTGCCCCTGGGACTTCATTGTGACTTATGGTAGTGCGACTTGCCCCTGTGTCAATTAAAAACTTTCTGTCTTTTCCTAATACGTGACTGTGTACATAAGGACCTTCTTGATCTACAGGAATTTCAATAAGAGGCAAATCACTTTCCCTCCCTAGGCTGTTTCATGTATAACGCTGATAATCTGGATATGCCGACTGGGCATACTGGTACATCTGTTGTGATACTTGCCGAGTTGCGGCAGCGGGCTGTGTCTGAGCATGCTGTGGCTGCGGTACTGCTACTGTCTGTGCTGTATGGGACTGGTCATGCATAGGCTGTGTATTCTGCATTGGCTGTTCGTTCTGTGAGGTCTGTTGATGACCCTGTTCATGTCTAGGTGGACGCGGTCTTTCTTTAGTTTTACCTGTCTCGATGTTATGTTTCAGGACTGGACATTCATGTACGTAGTGACCTGGCTGCTTGTAATAATTACATGTCCCTTTAACGGGAGCGGCAGAATGATTGGTCTGGGCCCCACCTTTTCTATGACCGTCAGCTGGAATAGTCTGAGCTACTAACATTTTCATTTTCGTGTCTTTCATACGTTTCTGTTCCTGATCTTGTTCTTCCCTAATTCTGTTCTGGTGATATTGTAACATTTGTAACATCTGAGATGGCGTATTTGCCTGCCAAGTACTTTCAACTTTGTACACTCTATTTTTGACTAATGGTAGGGCATTCTCTACTAATTTTGTTACAAAAAGGTGCGGATATGACTCACTACTGGTTTTTAGACCACTATTTATGATGAAACATTTCTCGAATCTTGAATAAAAGTCACTCGTATCTTCATCTTGTTTCTGTTTACAGGACGAGATTGCGTCCCAATCTTCCTTTCTTGTTGTCAATAATCTTGGCAAAACCTGTACTATTAAACCTGGTAATGCTTTAGTCTTATCCCCAAGGCCTAACCCTGGGACCCGTTTGCTTTCTTCGTCTTCTATTTCTGCCCATGCTATCTTTGACTCTCCTACCTCCCAATCCTTCTCCTTTAATTTTTCGTAAATGCCCGTGGGCAACAGTACTTTTAACATTTTCATAATATCATCATACGTGTAATCTCCCATCAGTAACATATCTTTAAGCTCTCTATGAAAACCTGCAGGATCTTTATCATGGCACGGAACTAATTTCTTCATTTCTAACAGTTCTAACTTAGTCAGTGGTGTGTGAACATACACACGCTTCAAGCGTTGGTCCTCACCCATAACTGGATGTACTTCTCGTAAGGGGTTCTGACTTTCAATGCCGCCACCGCATTGCATGTGGTACGTTTTCCTTTCTGGAGGCGGGGCGGGAACATATTCGGGACTTATGAAGGTGTTATATTTATGTCGTTGTTCTAGAATTATTTGTATTAATTTGGTACTAAAACCTCTCCATCTATCCATGAGTAGTGCTTCTAATGTCTCGTGTAAGGGGCCTGGATCAGAATGATGGTTTCTGAACTTGATGAGGAGGTGCTGAATCATGTATACACCTGCTATTTTCTGCTCTTCCGGGGAAAGGTTCCTTTAGTAGTTTTATGCATTACTTTAGTTGGAACTAATGGTGTCGGTAAGTTTTTCGGTATCTCTGATTTAGTTTCAGATGTGCCATCTGCTGCAAGGTACATACCGTTTACAAGATTATTTCGGGCTTGGTCTATTTGTTCTGTTTTTGCTCGGATCCCTTCAGTAACTAATTCGTTTTCCTGTTCTTTATCTGATTCTTTAAGTCTATCCTCTCTACGGAGCGCTTTGTCAGCACGCTTACGTGATTCCTTACGCCAAAATTCTATGGCGTCCTTCTGAGATTGTCTAGCTTTCTTTTTCCATAATGCTTCTTCTACCCTCATGATGCACTCGGCATCCCACGTTCCGGTAACAGGCCATCTGTGTCTTTCGTCTAGGTGTTTGGTGTAATCGGCCCATAAATCTAGATATAATATAGCATCTATGCCGTGTTTCTGGTACATAAAATTGCCTGGAGTGTCCCTAGGGGGGATAGGAATTTCTTCCTCCAGTAACCCTTTCCTAGTTCCTATCTGTTTTAACTTGTTGAAGAACGGCATCTTGTTTACTTATTACTGAACGCTAGATCTTTATTCCTTAATACTCCTGACAGCTAGATTATACGAGAAACACAATAATACATGTTTTAAACAGTCACATTCATACCACAACATTAATCACAAAAAAAAACATTGAAGACATAGATGACTACCCCCTATACTGTATGTACTGCTCAACAGTACGGATACACTGGTGTAACAGTGCAAAAATTCGGAATACTTGATATACTGCTAAACAGTACAGATACACTGCCTAAAAACAGTGCAGACCGGACTTGCGTACCCAAACCCGTCTAGATACGACCCAGCAATGGTACTCACCGGGAAGCACGGAAACAGAAGGCCTCGGAAAACTCGACTGGACTCGGCTCGGAACTTCGGAAAATTTCGGAAAACTTCGGAAAACTTCGGAAAACTGGTGGGCCTCTTCACACCTCGGACCTTGCTTCTTTCGGCTAGGCTCTGGTCGGGATCCTCCGCACTCCTCACCGCCTCGTCTGGGCACTGATCGCAGTCTTCGTCACCTCCGTGGGTCAGAGGGAGATGCAGGAAATCCTGCCAGTACACGTGTGTTCCATCTAACTGATGGCAGGGGACACAGCTTGCAACGCGCCAACCGGCGCGTGAGGTGGGGGAGGGGTCCCTGTTCGGGCGCCAAAATGACGTAAATAATTTATTTACTCTCTTAATTTCTATGCAGGTAAGTACTTAATCAATGATAACTCAATCAGAATGAAAGAAAACAGAGTCCGTGGTGTTAGAGTTTCTAAGGGTTTTATTCCTCATAAAGGAATCAGGATATCATGTTCTGACCACCACAGGGGTGTCAGAAGGGATAGATGAGCGCGCTCAACTTTATTGATAATACATAGCTTATATACTTGATTTACACCATAGGAATCAATGTAAGAGGCGTAACAGCTGAGAGAAGACAAGATAACAGTATACACGTGGTACTAGTACATCATCAAGAGGCGTAAACTAGGCGTGAACCAGAGGTGTGTGCTAGAAACGTCACTGATAGGTGACGCAAGTGGGTGGCACCAAGGGGTGGTGTTAACAGAATGTTGCAATGTCAGCAGAAAATCGGAAGCTTGGATGCGCGCGCAGCTGCATGACGTGTGATTGACGGGGTGCAGGGGACTTGACATTTACACTGACGGAAAGAGACAGAAGTCTGGCATGTCAGATCAACTTGTACTTCTATCATATCTGATATCTGGTGTTTAGGAACTATACTATCTGGGCGGAAAAGGTCTCTAGGGCAGAAGCTACTCTATGCTAACTGTAGATGCGTGTATGAGCGCCTAAGTGTCTACATGTGAAGCGTGGGGCACGGGGCCTTCCATGGAAGCATGGCAACAGAGGCTATGAATTACTTGCATTAAGACAGGTCGGCCTTTTGGCTCTGCAGCTGGAGAGGATGTTTACAGGATCTAGTAGGCAGGAATGTATTCTCGGGGAGCGGAACAGATAACTCGAAGGTTATAGTCAGTCTTGGCAGAAAGCAGGCTGAGCTGAGCGCAAGGGGCCGCGCTGAAAGTAGGACAGAGTTCACGAGTACAGAGGTAGCCTGGGCAGAGTCAGGAGCCACAAAAGAGGTTCAGATGGCAGGAATTCAGGGCCTACTCTTGCTAGAGCAGGAATACATGAAAAGTGTACTACAAAAAGACGGTGGCATAGCATACTTAGGAACGGACTACATAATCCATTCAAGGTGGATCTGAAAGAGGACAAGTTAACGGTGGACGCAAATGTATTTGCGTCTTCATAGCTGGCACAGGAGGGAAGTTACATGCACTTTAAGCTGGTACATGGAGTCGGTGGGGTACGCGCTAGGGAACACAACATGGCCAAAATTTAATTTTCCTCAATCCCACAGGAACATTGAAATCAATACGTAATCTCTTGCAAGGGCTTGACAGAAATTTCGTGCAAACCAAAGGAGGTTGCCGCACAACTTGTGATTTGTCGCCATTTGCATAAATGTGACAATTTCTCCCAATATTTTCCACATTATTGTCCACTCCAGGCCACCAAAATTACTCTCTGACCTACCACGCCCAGGATGTCCTTCATGAAGAATATCTAGAACATGCTTGCACACTCCCTCGGGAGGTACCAACTGCTCTCTCCACTTGACCTTCCCTTCACTTATGCTTAACTCATCTCTAACTTTAAAAAATTCCCCTAGCTCCTCATCTTTGCTGTCGTCAAGATCCCAACCATGGACAATCTTCAATTCTACTTTCAATAGCACAGGATAACACTCCCTTGATCTTTCCCATTCCTCTGAGGACAAAGCCATCTCACCCTTATTGATATCATTCTTTTCAACAGTATCACTCCAGACCTCATTACAACTTTCTTCTAAGGGCATTCTCAACAGATAGTCAGCAATCACATTTTTCTCACCTTTAACATACTCGACTACAAAATGGAATTCCATGACGGATAGTAACCACCTTGAAATTCGGGATGTAACATTTCCTTCCAACCTCCTTCCACCATTAAATATGAATATTAGAGGTTTATGATACATACTGACCTTGAAGGGTAGTACCGACAAATAGAATCTAAAATGATTTATGCCCCTTGAACAGGCCAAAGCCTCTCTCTCAATGACCGAGTATGATCTCTCAGCACCTTGCAATCTTCTAGATGCAAAACCTAAAATTTGTTCCTCGCCTTTCAACACTTGTGAGAACACTTCACCAATTCCTATCCCACTTGTGTGAGTAGCCAAATATGTCCTCCCAGTAACCTCAAAACGTCCCAAAGCAGGTGCTACAAAGAGATAGCCCTCTTGATCAAATCAAATGTTCTCTTACAGTCATCATTCCATAAGAACATTACATATTTCTTCATCGCCATTCTCAAGGGTTCAACAAGTTCAGAAGAACTTTCCACATTTAGCACAGTATTCCGCTAACCCTAAAAAGGACCTGAGTTCATCTTTGTTAGATGGCTCAAGTGCCATAGTTACCGCTTTTATGATGCTTTTCTTGAGTCTTATACTGTCAGAACCCACTTCATGTCCCAAGTAATCCACTCGTTCTTTTTTTTAGCTGACATTTCTATTTTTTTAATGGTTAAATAATAATTTTCCAATCTACTCATAACTTCCTCATACAGCCTATCATGGTCATAAACATCCTTCCCAGCAATCAAGATATCATCTTGATAACACCATACTTGCTTCATGTCGTAAAAAATGTTTTCCATAGCTCTGTGAAAAATGGCCGAACCTGATGCCAACCCAAAAGGCATCTGCTTGTATCTGAATGCACCTAAAGCGGAAGCAAATTAGTAAAATTTTTGGATGTTTCATGTAACTTGATCTGATGATATCCAGCCGACGTATATATGGCACCAAAAATACGTGCCTCTCCCATGGCAGATAACATTTCTGATATATTTGGAAGTTGTATTCTATCTACCCAAATGTTCTTATTCAGGTCATGCAAGTCTTTGCAAAGACACATTTTCCCAACCTCCTTCGGGGCTATTACAATTGGAGCCAACCATTCTGATGCCTTAATAGGCTCTATAATCTTGTTTCAATAAGCTCTCAAACTCTTGACGTAAAGGTTCTAACATTAAATTCAGAACGTTCCTTATCTTAGGTACTACTGGTTTCGCATCATCTTTCAAGATTTTCTTATGCGAAAATCCTCTCAATAAACCTAACCTGGAGTCTAAGACCTTTGGGTATTTTTGAAACAGTTCAGTGTTATCATTCAATTCTTGAACAGGTATCTCTTCCATTACCATTACAGGTACTTTGGCGTTAGGATCAATTATGATATTCAAATCCCTGATGTAGACTCTTCCCATAACCACCTCCCCTTTGAATAATATCGTCATCCAACACATCCCTTTTATCTCTAATCTTTTCCCTGCATAAACAACAGCTCGAATGTCAGGATCACACAGAAGCGATCTATCCCCATTAGACCAACTTCTCACATAAGAACCATTTGAGATGAGAGTATTCCAACTTATTAGGTTGTCCATCACCCATTCCAAAGAAATCTCAGGTAACTCCTCATAGATCTTTCTCCCTTCAACCTCTAGATGATGAAGGAGTATTGCTTGACTTCTAACTGGCCCGTACGTGTCTCCCCCAAGAGCTAATAAATAGGTTAAAAAAAATCTTTTTACATTATTTCCAGGGTGTAGTTGGCCCCCCGGGTCTTATCAGAAAAGAGGGTGGGGAAGACATAGGGGCCCATTAGGATATCCGTCGGATCGCCACCGCCATGCGGGCCGTGGCGATCTGCCCGACATCCTTTGCCACCCACCACCCATTCCCCCCCCCGCCACATTAGTATGGCGGGGGGGACCGCGGCGGATGGAAAGCCAGTCCGCCGCTTTTCCGCCCCGGTCGCCTTGCGGCCGAGGCGGAAAATGTTTAATATGGTGGCAGTGTCTATTAGACACCGCCAGACATATTATGATGGGATTTGGGGAATGCCTTTCCATGGCGGCAATGCCGCCACGGAAAGGCATGCGGAGACTCCCTGCGGGGGCCCGTTGCGGGCCCCCTGGGACTCCAGGGGCGTTGGGGGTGCACATGGGGGGTACCTATGGTACCCCCCCACATTTCAAAGTGAAACATGGCAGGCACCACATGGTGCCTGTCATGTTGTGCTTTGAAATACACAACGTGCATTTTTACCATTGCGGCGGGCGGCGCTTTCAGCACCGCCCGCCGCAATGGTAAAAATACAGGATGCGCCCGCCAGTGTGGCGGGTGCATCCTAATGGCCAAGGCGGGACCGCCGCTGTAGAAAACGGGTCCACAAGTAGATTAGTTCCAAGTAGGCTTTATTCAGGATAAAGAACAGCTTTACATCCACAGCAGGGAACAGCAAGAATAACGAACCGATCCCATCCTCGTCGCCAAGAAATATGTAGAAAACGGGTCCACAAGTAGATTAGTTCCAAGTAGGCTTTATTCAGGATAAAGAACAGCTTTACATCCACAGCAGGGAACAGCAAGAATAACGAACCGCTCCCTTCAGAAACCGCTAACTTCCACCCCCGCATTCTACCATGAGATCACAGGTTCTAAGAACCACAAACATGACATAGGCATAGAATACCACAGCCGCTCCGATGGCGGGCGGTCCCGATTTGCACGGGGATGGCGGGCGGCCAAAGTCAGCCCTCCATCCTAATGAACCCACAGTTTGGTCAGACGTGGTACCTGTAAAATAATGTAAAATAAAAATGCAAAATAACAATTCTAAACAAGAGATTGCAAGAAGAAACTAAAACAATAAACTAATGTCAATGTTCAGTTTAAAGTTGTAGTCTCTCTCTCTTCAAATGTTGTACACTGAAGTATTATTGTGGTCCCATTTTTATCTTTATGGTTTTCAATTTCCAATGTCACAGTCCTATTTCTGTGTTTGATAATCCTTGGAGCCAAACATAGTAGTCCTATCTTTGTTTCTCTTGATAGAGAATATATATAGAAGTTTTCGAGATGAAGACAGACGTAAAACTTTCCTTTTGTTCTTTGAGTTTCGAGGCTTTTAAAAAATATGCAGCACTGGTGGCAGGCTTAAGCAGAGACATAGGCTTAATAGAAGACAGGCGTGGTTTAATTGAAGATAGGCCCTTGCATGAGAGAAGACGGACGCGTTCCAAGACTTTCTGTATAACCACAAAGCTGAGTTAACACCACTAGGTTACGGATACAGCACACGAAGACCAGTGCACTTGACAAACAATGGTAAGTGGTGTATGGTTGCTAGGTTGCAGTAACGGCACGCGATTCTAGCGCATACAATCGAATTGGGCTGGCGCGTGTGGTTGCTAAGTTACAGGTACTGCACATGAAGCCCAGCGCATGAAATAGACAGCGTTCAGTCATGCATGGAGGGGGTCGATCACGATCCAAACGGCACAAAGTCTCAAAATGATAAATGGTACACAAAAATCCAAATTTAAGGAAAGCAGCAACTTGATGACCGCAAATGATTGTTCAGAGTTTGATGGTAAAAGAGCAAGTCGCCTTAGTGATTGTACTCACAAGTTGAGTGTCATCATTGCCGTGGGCTTGAATTATTTTCTTTTTTTTCTTCAATGTTCTAGGGGTGGGGATGCTGGCACCAGCGCCCTGCGCCCTGCGCCCTGCGCCCTGCGCCCTGCGCCCTGCGCAGGAACTCTTCGCTATGAAAAGAAGAGCCTTCACAGGTTTCTTTCTACATAGATTTATTCCTTATAGCATCTTCAGCATGGAGCAGCATACACAACCACCGGTGCTCTCCTTCAATTGTCCCCACCTAGAATTCCCAAAGGGATAATTCCACATACTAGCTAGGCAACAGTCTCCATGACCACACTAGACATCTCTACACATATGTACAACCAGACCCTCGCAGGCAGCAAATCCCCGCAATGCACAGCAGAAGGGCCAGGCCTGTGGCCAGACCCAGCGCATAATTTCTCGAAGGCAATCAACCCCACATTCTGTGTCCAACGCCTTGGTAGCTGCCAACTCGGTGTGTGGATTCAATGGCCCAGGAGAACTACTGTGTTTTTTAATGTTGCTGAGGGGCTGCTGCACTCCCTGCAGCCCTCCTGCACATTAATAAATGCTTGGTGGTGACCTATGTCTCCTAGGAGCACCACAAAGCCAAAAAGTCATGTTTATAAAGCCCTTGCAGGGCATTATGGTGTGCTCCTTGCAATCAGCACTGAATAATAAATGAGCTGCTTCGGCCGCTCATTTATTTTTCTTTATTATTTTTGGGTGTCCTGGTGTACAATCAGGGCACCTTTTTTTATTACTGGGGAGGGGTACATGGGGCCCCCTCACGGAGCCTTTCCATGACCCAGGGGACCCCATCCTCCAGGGTCATGTTCTTTTTTATGGGGAGGGGGGTAGCACCCACCCCTCTTCCTGAGCCATTACAGATCCCTGGGACCCCCTTCCCAGTGTATTATTTTTAAATGGAAAGGGGCACATGGCCCCCGTCTTCAAGCCTCTATGGGTCCCAGATACCTTATCCCCTGGAGCCTTTTATATGAAGGGATGGGTGTACACAGCACCCCTCCACAAGCTTTTATAGCCTCAAAGACCTATGGGCCTTTTATTATTAAGGGGATGGGGCGCATGCCCCCCCTCCCAAACCTTTACAGACCCGGGGCACTCTATCCCCTGGGGCCTAAAGTGGGTGCACCTGGGGCACCTACAACAAACAAAATTGAGGTCATGGAGGGAGCTCTAGAGATCCTCCAGCCTAGTCAGCCCCCTGCATGCACCCATCCTGGGTGCTGTTGGAGCCGGCATTGCTTCAACCCTGCGGGAGCAGGTATTTATCACTGTTCCCACAGGGAACAGTGTCCCGAGGGTGGGATCACTGGCACACCACAGTAGTGCTGTCCCCAGGGGATGAGGTCTCTAGGCCCTTAAGAGGCTTATGGAGGGGGAGCACGCCACTGGCCCTTTATTTTTTTAATAAAGGCCCCAGGGTATTGGGTCCCCGGGGCTGTGACTAGCTCAGGGAAGGTGGCCACAAGACCCCCTGCCCTTTGAATATTTATGCCTGGCACCGGGTGATGGGGTCCCTAGGGCCATGATCATTTCAGTGAAAGGGGCCAAGTGCCCCCTTCCATGTGATTATTTATGCTGGACCCCGGGGATGGGGTCCATGGAGATTGATCGGCTCGTGGATCGAGGGAGCACGCCCACCGCCCCTTTGAAGAGGATGTCGGACTGTGGGGGTTGGGCTCTCTGGAGCCATATTCAACTTGGGGATGTGGGGCCGCACACACGACCCACCATCAATGTGTGTTTTAATAGGCCCGGCTCACCCCCGGGGGTCATTTTATTTTCTTCTAAAATATGGCAGGGGCCATTTAGGTTTTATATTTTTACACAATCCCGCAGGAGTTGTGGGGTCACAGCAAAAAGTTATTTGTTTTAAATTTCATCCCATGAGGGAATCATTCTGGGAATCCCCGACAAGGGTTATGGTAGTAGGGTATTCCCTACCCTGCCCCCTTATTTTGTTTTTTTAAACTATTTTTAAAACAGGGGACAGGAGTGAGGTGTCCCAATGAATAAAAAGCTCAGTCAGTCAATCAGAATGCTCAATTTTCCTCACAGAGTCCCTCAAACCCAACCATCCAGATATACAAATAATTTTGTATTTTAACTTCACAAAAAACTACTGAATGGATTTACATCCAGTAACAAAAAGCACACTTTCTGGAACAAGATCAAGTATGCTGCCAAATTTGGTGTATTTTCATTCAGCCATTTTTCCGGTAGCCCTTTTCTAATGTCTCCATGAATATTGCATCGGGATTTTGCGTTTTGGACCCACATTTTTTCTTGGACCCTGCTTGTTGGATCACCCTGAAACTTTCAGTGAAGAAACCTGGCAAAAAGAGCACTTTTTGGAATGTTGTGTGAAGATTCAGCCAAAGTTACAAGTAAACCAAAAAAGGTATTTTCTATTGAAATGCAGACCTCCACAAGGTAATTAAAAAAAATAAAAATACTCTGTACTACACTAATTTCACAAATATGTGTATTTAAAATATCCCTCCAGTGTATGCGACTTCACTCTGCACCTCTCCACTCTATGCCATTTCACTATAAACTATTCCACGGCATGCCACTCCACTCTATATGCCACTCCACTCTATGTCACGCCACTCTGTGCCAATCCACTGTAAGCTACTCCACTCCACACTTTGCCACTCTGCTCTATGTCACTCTTCTCTCTATGCCACTCCACTTAACAGTATTCAATCCTATGTTTTCCACTGTATGCCACTCTACTATTCGCCGCTCCACTCTACACTATTCCACCTGATGCTACAGAACTCTATGCCAATGTATGCCACTACACTCTACGCTATTTCATTCTGCACCACTCCACTCTACAGTACTCCATTCTATGCCACACCGCTCTATACCACTTAACTCTACGCCACTCTATTCTGTGCTATTCCACTCAATGCCACTCCACTCTACGTCACAACACTGTATGCTACTCTGCTCTATGCCAATCCACTCTACGGCACTCCACGCCAGTCTGTGCCACTCAACTCTATGCCAATTCACACTACACCACTCCACTCTACTCCACTCCACTCTGTGCCACTCAACTATACGTTATTCCATACTGGACAAGATGGCTGCCAAGTGAGCAGGTCCAGTCAGGAGCTCCCTGGCCAGGGATTTCCTTTTTGGCCCTGTTCCCCTGGAATCTACCCTCCTTGGACCTTCTTTTTGATCACCTGAGGTCCTTATGGACTGCGGCCATTCGGCTCTCCAGTTCCAGCGACTCAGTTTGAGATCTTCCGATGAACCTTGAGTAGTGTGCTGACTGCGGAGCCTCGATCAACATGGCCGATGCCTGGTGGAGCTGTTTAGGCAGCTATAGTGGAGATTGGCTCTGGCTCTCCCCCTCAGCCGTCACCTACCCAGCCGGACATTAGACATGGTTTGTCTTCGTCTCTCAGCTGTTTTTTCCTCTCCTCCCCCGTCTTCCGGCGAGTTGCAGAGGATCTGCTGGCGGCGGAGCCATTTCAACGGCTAATGACTGGTGGAGTAGGTCTGGGTGCCTGAGAAGGTGATCGGCTGGGGATCTCCCCTCCCAGTAGTCCCCTACCCTCTGGGTTTTGCTGAGGTTGCCTGTCCTCTTGCACCCCCTCCCTAGCGACGACGGAGATGCATGAGTCTTGCTTCTGCTAGCGGGGGTTCAGTGGCGGTGAGTACTGTGGCGCTGCTGACCAGTGCCCCCGGGCTTCTTTTGCTTCTTGAGTTTTGGGGAGGCGTGCCCTCCTGGTCCCCACTGCTGTCTCCACCTCTCCAGGGCTGTTGCCTGGTGCCCAAATCTGACTTTCCCCTGTCTTTGCGGCATTCTGAATGGGATGCTGCTGCCCCTGGAGCCCCAGGTGTGTGTACATCGACAACCTGCTTTGTAATTGGTGGTGCCCTGCCCTCCTCCTCCGTGGTCATGTGGCTGCCTGCCCCACCTGACCCTACGTGAGGCCTTCGAGTCTGCTTCCTGGTGGTTTTCCTCTTGGATTTTTGTGTGTTTCGCAATTTTGGGTTGATGTTGTCGGTTCACATTGCCTGGGTCTTCTATCTTTGCGGTTTCGACCTACTCTCATTGTTGCTAGACTGCTCCTTGTTTGCCTGTCTGTTCCATCCCTTTGGTCTCCTACTCCCCCCCCATCTTATACTATCATTGATTCACAGGATGTTTATGATTGTTCGCCTCCAGCCCTTTTGTATGTCTTTTACTGTGACTGTTTTGTAAGTACTTTCCCTCTTGCCGGTCTGCCTGACCCAATTATGCATTCCTTACCCCATTTTACCATTCCCCACTACCTTCAATATCCCATTTTACGTGATTCTTGGCTATGCTATGCGCTAATAACCCATGTTATTGTGCATTCACTGTTTTTCTCCTATGTTATACTTTGCTCCTGTAACTGATGTAATTTTGTAACTTGTAACACGCTGACCCTCATATAAAGCGCTCTGATATCTCCGGGTCTAGCTAGCGCTATATAAAACTCTACACATAAAATAAATACTCTACACCACTCCACTTTGGGTTACTCCACTGTACATCACAACACAATACGCTAATCCACTCTACACAACTCCACTCTATGTCAATCCACTCTACGCCACTCCTCTCAATGCTACTACACTCTACTCTATCCAACTCTATGCCACTGCACTCTACCCCACTCTACTGTATGCCACTCCACTCTATGCTATTACACTCTATGCCACTCCACTATATGCCACTCCACTCTACGCTATTCTGTTCTACGCCACTGCACTCTATGCCACTTCACAGTACATCACTCCACTCTACGCCACTCCACTCTATGCTATTCCACTCTATACCACTCCACTCTATGGCACTTCATTCTATGCCACTCCACTCTATACCACTCAACTCAACACCACTCTACTATACAACACTTTGCTTTAGGCCACTCCACTCCACGCCATGACACTGCATGCTATTCCACTCTACGTCAATCCACTCTATTGCACTCCACTCCACACCACTCCACTCTACATCACTCCACTCTATGCCACTCCATTGTACGCTATTCCACTCTACACCACTCTACTCTAGGCCACTCCTCTCCTTACTACTACACGCTACGGTATTCCACTTTATCGCACTCCACTCTACGCCACAACACAGTATGCTATTTAATTCTACGCCACTTCAAGTTACGCCACTGCACTCTACACTATTCCACGCTACACCACTCCATTCGATGCCAATCCACACTATGCCACTCCTCTCAATGCTACTCCACTCGACGCTATTACACTCTATGCCACTCCACTCTACACCACTCTACTGTATGCCACTCCATTCCATGCAATTCCACTCTACGCCACTCCACTATATGCCACTCCACTCTACGCCGTTCCACTCTATGAAACAACACTCTATGCCACTCCACTGTACATCACTCTACTCTGTGCCACTCCACTCAACGCTGTTCAACTCTATACTACCTAACTCTACGCCACTATGTCATATGCCTCTCAACTGTGCGCCAATCCACTATATGTCACTCAACGCCACTCAACTCTACGCTATACCACTCTATAACACGCCACTCTATGCCACTCCGCTCTACGCCACAGCACTGTACGCAATTCCCATCTAATATTATTTAATAGGGCTTGTTCTATAATGTGAATGATTCTGTAATAATACGATGTACTGTCATGCATTGAAAAATGGTGGTTGTGTGGGTGCATGATGGTTGGCACTTTGCTGTATAATTGTGATGTGGGAGTATATGTCAATAGAGGTGTGTGTGTGTATGATTTGTTTGTTTAGATGTATAATACCTTCTTTTGCGTACAGTTGTGGCTTGAAGGTAAATGATGGTGCCTATGTTATCGGTTATTACTTGTCTAAGCATGCAATGTGATGTGTCTGAGCCAATCCTTTATTATGTTTGTAAATATGTAAAAGGATGCATGGTTGTGTGATTAAGTGCTTGCATTCTCACTGTATACCAGTGATACGCAAAGTCCGCCGAGGGCCGCAAGCTGCCCTCCTGACCTTTACATGTGGCCCCATGGGGAACAGCAGTACTGGGCTGCTGTTTACTAGAGGGAGCACAAATATTAAGATGTTAATTTAAAGGGGCAAGCATTTATTTCCAACCACACTAACTTATTAACTAAAGTAAAAGAAAAGAAGTAAAGGTGTACTGCACCACTTAACTTTAGGAACACGTTCTTTTTAAAAGACATTTTGCAACAAACATGAAAAAAAATGCAAAAGCCTCTACAAAAATTCCAAAAAGTGCATTTCTTTAACATGCAAAAGTGTTTCACCTTAGTATATCAGTGAATTGAGAAGTCATTTCTTTTTTGATAGCTTGTAAACATTAATTGAGAAACATTAATGCTTCCCCCAACCCTGGCAACAATGCAAATTGTGAACTAAGAGATAAGTCGGTTCTTATATCCACCGTCTGAGTGGCCTGGGCTGATGTTATACATGGATAGCACCTGCCACCCTGCAGCCATCAATGCGGCTCTTGGTCACAAGCCATGCCAAACTTTTTGAGCCCCTGGAAAATGTTTGCGAGTACCTAGACTGTATACCATTAGCGAATGGCTGTGAGGATGTATGTCAGACACATCTTTGCATACAATAGTGTGTATTGGATGTTGTGTGTATTACTATGTATGTTTGGCTGTAAGAAGACACTTGTTGGCACCTAATGGCATGTGTTTTGTTTGTGTGGGTATGTTTTCTGGTTTTGTGACCATTTGATGATGTTTATGTACCATTGTGTGATGTAGCGCGTAGTCATACATGGTTATTTGTGTGCTCATATAATGATGCTTTTGCAGTCAGATATAAGGTTGGATTGTATGGTTGTGATTGTGTCGTAATATGATGGTAGGTCTATGCTGGTATGAAGGAGGTTTGGTGGATTGTGTAAAGCAATATATGATCGTGGGGTGTTGGTGTATGATGTAATTAATGATTTTTTATATTGCTTAATCTGTTATGTTTTTTGTTTGAACAGATATGTGAGTTACTAAATATTTTGTTTTATTGTTATCTCTTTTATTCTTTGTATCCCTCCCCCTTTAAATGTCGTAGTATACATTTGACATCTGCACCTGCCTGCTGTTACTGGTGATTACAGTTAGATCTGGAATCTCAAATTCATTCTGCTCCTGGACTTTGCCTAAGGAGTACTGTGCCCTAGCATTAAACAGTTATCAACTTTTTATTGGATTCCTGCATCTATTTATTTTGAAACTTTACATTGGCAACGAGCTACAGTGTACCAGCTACTTTTTGGGGCACAGGAGCGGTACAATTTGTCTGGAATTTTGAACTCTTATTCTACTGGACTATTTCACTGTCTAAGATACTTTTGGATTACTCTATTGGATGCTCTCGATTTGATTAATTCCACTGTTTTAGTCTGATTTTACACAAAGTCTTTTCTTGGAAGATATGATATTTAAACAATTTTGCCATATTTAATGCCTTTGCGTGTCTGAAGAACTGGCCGTTACACCACGCGAACGTGCTGCCAAAGCTGTGACAATTCTTTGTGTGCTTTGCGTTTACCTGGGATTTGAAGATGCAATCACACGGAGCCGCATCATTGCTGCCTACCTCGCGAAATCATCTAGGAGACACAGCCACGTCAATACTCTGTGCGAGAAGCTGTATACCAAGCTGCGTGCATCATCACGCTACGTGGAAGTGATGTTTCCACGTACTAGCGTAACGTGACGCCATCTTGGATATCCAAAGTTGTAAGCATCATCACACTACTTGGTTGTGAAACTCCCACGTATTAACATAACGTGAATTCTTCAACGTCAATGCGCAAAACAGGGCATCAAGATTTGGTGCAACATTTTAAAAGATAAAGGATGTTTAAATTAATTAACTTCTCATTTTAAAGACACTATACCAAGGTACTGTCCAGTTATATTTATTTTTGATTGCACACCTCAGTGATGTGCACAGCTTTTCATAATTTATTGACTGTTGTAAACCTTTTGTTCTTGCCTCTGTTGGTTAAGTATCTCTTTCAGGTTGTTGATATTATTATTACAACATATCTTTCTTTAATCAATACCGACATTTAACATGCGGTTTGAAGCACCTGCCAAATTTCTTCAATGTAAAGGGGACTCTCCTATTACTTGGGCCAGATGGAAGAAGGAGTTTTTAACATACATGAAAGCTATTAATGGTGACAGAATGGGGAATGAAAGAAATAAAAATATTTTTCTTCATTGTTTAGGGTCGGAAGGTCAAGCCATTTTCAGAACTCTTCCTGTATACAATGCGAACTCAGCACCTTTGATGAAGCATTATTACGTATGGAAACACGATTTAATCCCACCACCAGCATAGCTTTAAATAGATATACATTTTTATACTAGATCACAGAGAGACTCTGAATCATTTGATGATTTCTTAACAGCCCTTCGGACATTAGTAATTTTGTGTAATTTTGGTATTATTTCAGATGAAATGATTAGAGATCAAATAATTGTGAATGTCAGAAACAAAAACGCAAGAGCAGTTATGGAATCTATGTAATCCTAACTTACATGGCACCACAGCAACTGCTAAAGCGTTTGAACAGTCCAAAAAGTGGATGAAGACTATTGAAGAGGTTAATACCAAAGGTGATAAAAACAACAAAATTGCTGATGAAGTTTGCGCCATGAACAGTTCTAGCAATAACCCAGTTAAACATCCTTTGGGAGCTAAAAGTGATGACAAGAGTGTAATATGTTTTAGGTGTGGTAGCGCCAACCATGTAGCTTCGTTTAAGTTTTGTCCCGCCATCAGTAAAGAATGTATCGAATGTGGTAGAGTAGGACATTTTACCAGAGCTTGTAGGGATGACAAGAAGAGAATTTTTAACAAAAATAGGAATTTACCCACTAAAAGTAGTGAAGTTTCTTGTATAACATGTACTCCATCTGTCAATGAAGACAAGTAGTAGAGAGAGGTATTGTTGTTTCTGTACTCAATATATGTGCCCTTGAAGGGGAGAGTTGGATTTCACCCAAATGTGTTGCTACATTTTTAAATGAAAATATGGAGCTCATGGCAGACTCAGGATCTCCTTAGTCGATAATCACAGAAAATTATTTCAATGATAAATTAGGTTGTGCTATATCTGTTAATAGCCTATGCCAACCTGACACAGAAGCTCAAGGTTTTGATGGGTCCAACATTGATTTTGTGGGGTATGTTGCTTCAGACATTCATTTTAAAGAATGGTCTGCTTTCATTAAATTATATGTGGCCAAGAATGTGTAGTTCCTGAAAATTTCTGGAACCCGTGAAATAAACTATGTTGTATTTTGACGATTTTTATGCCAAAATACCGATAATGATTAGTACATTGTGCACAAGCATTTGATCACAATCAGGTAACGATTTCACCACGAAATCGCCATTTTCGTTTCTGAACCCTTGACCGCCATTTTGCGTTTTGGCATCCATCTTACATGTTGCCCTTCACATAGGCTTGCAACTGCAGCTGAATTTGATATCAAGGACACGTACACCTTAATCGACTTCCCTGTGACCTGGTCAAGCTGAAGCCATCGCCCCAAGCCAAACCTGTTTGGTCAGTTCCTCTCCCAGTGGCCGAACGAGATAGCATCAACACACAACAGGCCATAAATCGCGTACATCGCACACACACCCTGCCCAAATCTTGCTCACACCTGGCTCTGCTCTTTTCTTCTCTTTTTCTTTATGATGAGGAGGAGCCCAGTTTTATTGAGGGTACACCGATATCTGATGGAAATGTTGGGCCTGGCCGGGTAATTGATCACGAACTGGACACACTAAATGTATACATGTCACCATGACTCTGCTTTTTCTCTTGTAATGAAAATATGTGAATAGCTCACTGTAAATTCTAGAATGTTTGCACCGTAAACTTAAGAATGTTGCCTGACGCCTAAAAAGATGTATAAAAGAAGAGACCAGGCTTTGTACATTTGAGCAGTCTCCTGAGAACATACATGCTGTTGTACTTCTAGGACGCTTGTTACCTGGTTGCAGCCAATAAATTTGATCCTTGATTTCACCTAGAAGACTCGTGTTTCTGTGGTCTGAATCAGGAAAGTATTCGAGGTCTACGGGTGTTTTCCCTGACACCGCTGGGTTACCGGATCAGTACCGGTTCTGAAAAACCCAGTACCTCAGTTGGCGCCCAACGTAGGGCGGTATCAGCGGTACCGGTCCAAGCCAGAGGTTCGTGAGGAGCTTCGTGTGGAAATTCCGGAGGAAGGCCAGCCACTTCAGCGACCCCTGCATGTCGACGTGGTTCCGAAGGTCTTTGCTGCGAGGTTCTCCGCGTCCCGACGGATACGAAGGACTGCTGCCCTGACTGGCGCCCTGATTTGGACCCTTGATGTTTGGTAGAGCGAAACGATAGACGAGTCTTCTGGTGACGTCATCGATATTTCAGTTAAGTATAAGTGGAGCGCCTCCCAGTCCTTAGTTTGTTTGGTGTCCCTTTTGGACCGTTTTGTATTGGTACTTGCAAGCACCAAAACCGAAGGACTCGTGTATTCATGAGAAATATCGTAATCGATAATCCTTTGAAGTTTGGAGCTAGACTAGTGAGCAAAGATGCCTGGTCTTAGCAGACTTGGAAATTTGTTTTGCCTTGGTTGTAATAATAGGGATTCCCGATTGGAGGACTCGTGTCCGGTTCCTCCGATTGGAACTCCAACATATGAACTTTATGTGAAACATGGGGTAGGCCCCATCATATACAATGAAGTGTGGATCAAATACACCAGAAAGGATGGTGTTTTAAAATGGCCCCAATATGGTAGTTTTGATACGGAAATCCTAGATAATCTCGAAGTTAAACTTTTCAAGAGGAAAGCCCGGCCGGCAATGTTTGAGTCTTTCCGCCTATGGCGTAAGGAGGCCAAACAAAAAGAATTTAAATTAGAGAAGAGAATTAAGAGAGAAAGGGGTATTTCGATAATGCAAGCTGCCAGGCAGCATAAAGACAATGAAGAAGAACTGATGAGCGAGCAGTTGCACAGGCAACGTAAAATGGTAATAGATAAATGTTATCCAGTTTTGCCGCCTCTTCAGCAAGAAGCAGCAAAAGAGCTCGAAAAAGATCCCCTAATGTCGCATTTGTTAAGTTCACCACCCCCATATGCGCAAAATGCTACCACACCTCCACAACCTCTAGTTATACAACCCATGGTTGTTGTGCCTCCTGTTCCTTCACAGCACCCACCAGCTACTCTTCAGCTGGCTCCTGTTCCTCCCGTGCAGCCTTCTCAAGGGCCACCAACTTTGCTACCTGCTCCGTCTCTACCTCCTGCGACTTATTCACCTGTTCTTGCCACCTCCTCTGCTACCGCTTCTGCTTTAGCTTCTTCTCAATCTGCTTTATCTCCTGTCCTGTCGACTTCTCCTTCGGTTCGACAGAGAATGACAAACACTGTTGCTAGTCTTTTCTCTCCTTTCTTTGGGTCACATAGTACGACCCCTGATTTGGAACGCACGCAGTTACGTAGTCAACTGCCTGATTCTAGAGAGAAAGAAATATTAGATCGTCTTGCGGGTAAATGGATTAACGACCCCGCAAGATATGACTTAGAGTCTGTTATGGATGTTTTCCGCCAATGGGAAGCACCGAAGCAGAGGTACGTCTTTGATACAATGTGTACTTTTCTTTATGAGGATTTGGAGGAAAATGATTTGAAGCCCATTCCGTCTGAGTTGTGTCACGTCCGGTTTGAGTTTGCAAAAGGTACGATTGTGGGTTCCGATGTAGACAAAGCAGTTGCAACATTACTGTCATTTAGGAATGAGGGTGTTTCTCAGTCATTGTTTGAACAAGATTCATCCGTTAAGAGAAAAGGACAGTACCCAATGAGAGAGGTTCCTCCTGTATGGAAGGAAGCAGTGGCCGCTGGTCCGGCCAATAATCCACCAGCTGTACCGGCTCATTTCCAACGTGTTTAGGTGCATGTCCCCTGGAAATGTGCAGAAGTGTTAGCAATTAAGCAGTCTTTGCCTGATCCACGCAAAAACCCAGCAGGGTACTATAAAGAGTTGACTCAGACTGTGGGTTCGTATATTATGAATTTGGCAGACATCGACATGTTGTTTGGCAATGTTGTTCCACAACCTATTTGGAGTAAGATTCATCATACAGATCATGTGGTTGAATTAGGTTATACATGGGTTAACCTTAGAGATGCTGACAATAGGCAAGTAGGCGGCGCCAAGCCCGAAGATTTGATTAGTGAGCTCCCTAGTAAAATCATCGATTACATGAAGACGATGATGCCTGCGTTGCGTGTAAATTGGGATAAGTTGACTGCGTGTAAGCAGAAGAAAGATGAAACGGTGTCTGATTTCTTCACCAGGTTTGAAGAAACGTTTGTTGACCACAGTGGTCAAGATATGAGCACAGAAGGTGGTCAGCGACTGTTCGTCGATAAATTTGTGCACAATCTGCTTCCAGAGTTGTGTAAGAAGTTGAAGGATTCAGAGAGTTCATGGGCAGTTTCCTCTTCAGCACAGATATTGGCTACTGCGCAATATTACGAAAATAGAGACAAAGATGAGAAAGATAGAGCAGAAAAGAAAACTAAGGAGTTGAAAACGAAGGTCTTATTACAGCAAGCATATCCGCCACGTGGCGGTAATGGTCAGAATAATGGTAGTCAAAATAACTATCAGAATAATTACCAGCAGCCTCAACAGTATTCGGGGAACTCGCAAAGAAAAGAGTTTCCCCAACAACGTTTACCATATGGGCCCAATCAATGTGCGTATTGCAAAGAAGAGGGTCATTATAAGAATAACTGTCCCGTTTTATAACAACGCATGAATGGTGTTCCTGGTACAAGAGGTAGGGGTGTTCAGCAAACACCTAGAGGTAGAGGACGTGGAAACGTCCCTCAGAATGCACGCTCCTTTCCGCCTCAGGATTCTATGAATAAGTTTGACCAGCAGAATAACACATCTGGTAGGACAGCTCAGTATTATGCTGATGATTATTATGCAGAAGATGAGTGGACCGGAGGCAATGATTGCTAGGACAGCCATGGACAAAGAGAGGGAGTTGTTTCAGTTCCAGTAGATCAGAGTGGGCCATATGTTGAGGTGATTACATCAGGTGTGTCTGAACCTTTTCTGTTGGATACTGGTGCTACAAAGAGTTCTATGATGCACTCAAAACTCCCTGGCGCACCTTTGTCTGGCGAAATGAATGTTTCTGTAGGTTTTTCTGGCGCCCCGGTTAGGAACCCGATTTCATGTCCTATGTCCCTGTCTGTTGGTCCTTGTGAATTGGAAGCACCTCTTATTTTGACAACAGGTTGTGGTGAAAATTTGTTGGGATTAGACCTCCTAAAAAGATTGTATGCGACTCTGTACTGCTCTCCCTCGGGAGTACAACTTACACTAGGTAAGAAAGTGGTTTCTCCGATGTATTTGTCGAAAGATAAAATCCCGGCAGAATTGCTGTCTCTACCTAATATTCTTTGGGCTACTGGTCCTAACTATGTGGGTCTCTTGGAAATACCACCATATGATGTAACATTGAGAGCCAATGTTAGAATGCCTCGCATTCCCCAATACAAGATCTCCAGTGAAGGTGAGAAAGCGTTATTAGCGATCATTCACGATTTGATTGAAAAAGATGTGATTGAAGAGACAAGAGGCAACGTTTGCAATAGTCCTGTTCTGCCTGTTTTGAAATGAACTAACCCATCTCAGCCACCTGTGTACAGATTTGTGATTGACCTTAGAGAGGTGAATAAAATAGTAGTGCCACAATTTCCAGTTGTTCCTGACATTACTGCCCTGTTGACTATGATTCCAGCCTCTGCAACGTGGTTCTCGGTGATTGATTTGAAGAATGCTTTCTTCAGCATCCCAATTGCTGAAGAAAGTAGGGATATTTTTGGCTTCAGTTTAGGAGGACGAAGTTTCCGCTTTAAGCGCGCTCCCCAGGGCTACTGTTAAAGTCCATCAATATATAGTCAAGCTCTAAAAACACAGCTTGATACGATTGTTTTACCTGAAGGTGCTACCCTCATTCAGTATGTCGACGACTTGCTTATCGCTGCAGACTCTAAGGAAATATGTAAAAAAGCCACGTTGTCATTGTTGCGTCATTTGTGTGATCTGCATCACAAGGTGTCCCTGTCTAAATTACAATATTGTCGACAAGAAGTGACCTACTTAGGTCATCTCTTATCGAAGGAGGGAAGGAAACTGACCCCAGAAAGAATCCAGGCAATAGCAAAATTAAGTGTGCCAAAAACACAGAGAGAAGTGCGTGCTTTCTTGGGTATTACATCGTACTGTAGACAGTGGATTCCAAATTTTTCTTTACTGGCCAAACCATTGGTGGCATTAACATGTAAAGATACACCCAATCCCGTGCCTTGGTCCGAAGAGTGTCAGAAAAGTTTCTCTGAATTGCGCACAGTATTATGTTCGGCTCCTGTGTTGGGTACCCCCAACTACAGTAAGCCCTTTACATTATATGTCCATGAGCAAGAGGGTTGTGCATTATCAGTGTTGACACAGTTGTTTGGAGATAAGCAGCGTCCATGTGCATATTTTTCGTCGACTTTGGATCCGGTAGCTAGGGCATTGCCGAGTTGTCTGAGAGCCACAGCCGCAGCAGCTGTTTCTATTCGACAGTCTGCTGGTTTGGTGATGAATAACACCTTAGTGGTTATGGTTCCACACGCAGTGGACACGCTATTGAACAAAACCAAGACACAGCACTTAACTAGTGCTCGATTGTCTGGTTACGAACTAACTTTGTTAGCGAGCCATGTTCACATCAAAAGATGCGGTACACTAAACCCCGCCACATTACTGCCAATCCCAGTTGAGACCGAGAATGCTGAGGAACAGCATGACTGTTTTCTTAGAACAGAAGAAGAAACAAAAGGGAGAATAGACCTCCAAGATACTCCTCTTGCTGAATGTGATGGTACCTTATGGGTGGATGGTTCATGCTTCAAGCTTCCGAATGGTGACACGACTGCAGCAGATGCTGTCACGACCTTGCATACAGTCGTTGAAAGTGCACGTATTCCATTTAACTCAGCTCAGGCTGCGGAATTGGTTGCACTTACAAGAGCGTGTGTGTTGTCGAAAGGAATGAAAGTGAATGTGTACACGGACAGTCAGTATGCGTTTGGTGTGGCCCATAGTTTTGGACGATTGTGGCGTGAACGTGGGTTCCTGACGTCGCATGGCACAAAGATCCAGCATGGTCAGTTGGTGAATGAGCTTCTTGAATCACTGACTTTGCCTCTGCAAGTGGCGATTGTAAAATGTAGCGCTCACAAGAGGGTGACTGACGATGTTGGTCGTGGAAATGCGTTTGCTGACGAAGTCGCGAAAGAAACAGCAGGAAATGTAACGAGCCGAATGCATGTTGCAGGCCCTGCCAGATGGATAGGTGATGTTGGAATGTGTGAGGACACAATAGAGAGTGTGAAATCGATTCAATCTGAGGCTACAGAGGAAGAGTTGAACATGTGGAAAGAAAGTACGGGCAGAATGGATGCAAATGGTTGTTGGGTCGAATTGTCAGAGCATCAGAGATGGTTGCTACCAGATGCGTACATGCCTGCAGTTGTTACAATGGCCCATGGAATGGCCCATATCAGTGTGAAAGGAATGTGCAAGTTGTTGGCCCCGGTATGGCAGAATGCTGGAATACCTAAGTGTGCGGAGAATGTAGTTAAACATTGCATGATATGTCTGAAACACAATCCTGGCAAGGGAACCCCAACTCCAGCTGGTCATTTTGAACCTCCTACGTATCCGTTCGAGGTTTTGCAGCTAGATTTCATACACATGGAGAGGTGCAACAACTTAAAATACGTACTCGTTGTTGTTTGCTCCTTCTCCTAAAGGACAACACTGCCTTGTCCACAGCGAAAGCCCTTGTAAAAGAATTCTTCCCTAGGTTTGGAATGCCTAGAATGGTCTGGAGTGACAACGGGAGTGAATTTGTGGGACGAGTGATGAAAGTAGTGTGTGAAGGGCTAGGCATCCGACAAAAGTTTCACGCTGCAAACCACCCCCAATCAGCTGGATTAGTAGAATGCTACAAAGGCACCCTAAAACTAAAACTAGCCAAGATCCAAGAGAGCACTGGTCTTAAATGGCCTGATGCTCTGCCCTTAGCGCTCCTATCCACCAGAATGACAGTGCATTCCAGAGTAAAACTTAGCCCTTATGAAATTGTTTTTGGCCGTCCGGCCAACATATGGGGAGTACCCAGACCCACCAAATTTAGCGAAATAGAGTATCCTGTTTTGCTTGACTACTTGTATGATTTGACGGCTAAATTGCGTGTTTTACACCAACAGGTTCACAACTCACTGCCTCAAGCCTCTGAAACTCCAGGACACCCTATTGATCCTGGAACATATGTCCTCGTGAAAAATTTCCAAAGGACAAGAAACGACCAGCCCCTGTGGACCGGTCCTCATTTGGTCCTTCTCTCGACGAGATCTGCCGTCCGAGTGGAGGGAAAAAAACATTGGATACACGGGACCCACACTAAACGGGTCCCGCTGCCTTTGCCTTATGACCGGTGGGTCCAGGAGGGTATCGCTGACTCAGAGACAGAATCCGTACCAAGATTCATTCCTTTCAGTGATGCTCGTGTAAAAGGAACAATTACAGAGACAGAAAGTGACAATTTGCTACAAGCAGCCGTGCCATCATCAGCTCGATTGGATACTTCAGAACCTGAAGCTCTGTTTCAAGATCATACAATACCGGGAAAGCAACGGTATAATCTGAGGCCGAGAAATACGAACTAATAAAAAATAAACTAATAAGCATTTTTTCCCTTTAAGAACTATTTTTGAAAACGCAGCTCTCTCCACCCGAGAAACTTGCTCATTTTTGTTTTTTCGAACCGCCATCCGGGTTCTGCTGCTAGGGCCGCGGTTGACGCAGTCTTTGGAGCGCAGCTGGAGACGATTAGGTCTACAGTTCTGGTTGGTCTAAGGGAATTACCCTGGACTGAACAGAGGCCCTCCTTGACAGAAACAACCTCCCACCGCGGGCAGCAACATAGAGGATGGAGTTTTTCAACATGGAGAGACCTGCCAAAACTGTAAATTTTAAAACGAAAATATGTGGATTGGTGACAAGAAAAAGTTTTCTATTATTATGCATTTTCCTATTACTAAGTACAATGATGTTTTTAATAGGTTACACACTGTTTTCTTTACAAGTGTCCTTTGCCCCGACTACATCGCCCATATCTCCTCCTACTGTTTCTGCACATTCTTTTCAACCCCTTCCTGAACATGAGTCAGCTAGGAGATTGGAGTTTATTAATAACTCATTCATTTAACTTCTTCACCAGCACCAGGTTGTAATAAACACAACAAATTGCTGGGTATGTGGACTCATTCCACACACGACTGATAAGGGTATCCCGTATTTTGTCCTACCTTTTAGTTACTACGGATCTTTGTGGGCATTTCAAACGTTGTTTTTATTCTCCCTCGAACCATATTCCCCACGTTCCACAGGGAGCACTTCAGTCAACGGGGCATTACTAGTGGGGATCAGAAATATGAGCCAAAATATTGACACATATAGAATTCTCCCCGAGACGAACTAGAAGCCTACCGTAGATGGAATGTAACAAAGTATGGAATTTTTTTAAGTGAGAGCCAGCAAGCAAAGAAATCCACCCCAATCTAGATAGTGCCCCACCAAGGTCACCTATGTCTGCAAGGAAACGGCAAAAATCCCAGAGCTCAGCTAGGGAATAGTGTCTGTACCGAAACATATGTCTACCCGTCTCAGACCTCCCCCTCATTTTCAGCAGCTAAGGGCACGTATTTCATCTCTCAAGATAGAGCATACACATGGCTGCCCCCTGACTTCTCGGGCACATGTTTCATCTCGTTCCTGCTGCCACCCACCTACACGGCCGCGGCAGATTACCATAAACAAGGATAGTTAGGGGTGTTGTGAGTAAAGACGACACCGCGGAACAAGAGTTTGGCGATTTCGCGAAAGGTTTTCTGCCATTTTGGGGGCCCATGGTGAAAAGTAGGAACATTCGCCAGTTGACAAGAGTAGTTGAATCCACCGTGACCCAAACGGCTGGTGCCCTTAGTAATCTGACTGCTGAGCTTCAGTCGGACCGACTCATGACCCTTCAGAACAGGGTCGCATTAGATGTCATTCTTGCAGATCGAGGTGGGGTATGTAAGCTAATCCAATCGAGTTGCTGTATATTTATTCCAGATAACGCTCCAACAGTGTACCAGGCCATCTCCAAACTGCATAAGATTTCCGAATCGATTCATGTAGATAAAGGAGATTGGTCTCTCATGGGATGGTTCTGGGAACTGATATCTGGCTGGGGATGGAAAATTCTGATGGTCGTTGGGATTGTTCTAGCCATTCTCTTCCTGTTCTGTCTATGTGTGCAGTGCGCTCCTCCAATGTGTGGCCTCTGTGCTACATCATGTGTAAGGAAGCCTGTGTCACAAAACGAACTAAGCACCAGAATGATGCTGCAGCAACATCTCAATGACTTTAGGAATATCGACCTGGACTCAGACTAGCATGAGATTAGGTTTAATTGCCTATGTTAGGGCAAAAGTAGGGTTTGTAGTTCCTGAAAATTTCTGGAACCCGTGAAATAAACTTTGTCGTATTTTGACGATTTTTATGCCAAAATACCGATAATGACTAGTACATTGTGCACAAGCATTTGCGTCACAATCAGGTAACGATTTCACCACGAAATCGCCATTTTCGTTTCTGAACCCTTGACCGCCATTTTGCGTTTTGGCATCCATCTTACATGTTGCCCTTCACATAGGCTTGCAACTGCAGCTGAATTTGATATCAAGGACACGTACACCTTAATCGACTTCCCTGTGACCTGGTCAAGCTGAAGCCATCGCCCCAAGCCAAACCTGTTTGGTCAGTTCCTCTCCCAGTGGCCGAACGAGATAGCATCAACACACAACAGGCCATAAATTGCGTACATCGCACACACACCCTGCCCAAATCTTGCTCACACCTGGCTCTGCTCTTTTCTTCTCTTTTTCTTTATGATGTGGAGGAGCCCAGTTTTATTGAGGGTACACCAATATCTGATGGAAATGTTGGGCCTGGCCGGGTAATTGATCACGAACTGGACACACTAAATGTATACATGTCACCAAGACTCTGCTTTTTCTCTTGTAATGAAAATATGTGAATAGCTCACTGTAAATTCTAGAATGTTTGCACCGTAAACTTAAGAATGTTGCCTGAAGCCTAAAAAGATGTATAAAAGAAGAGACCAGGCTTTGTACATTTGAGCAGTCTCCTGAGAACATACATGCTGTTGTACTTCTAGGACGCTTGTTACCTGGTTGCAGCCAATAAATTTGATCCTTGATTTCACCTAGAAGACTCGTGTTTCTGTGGTCTGAATCAGGAAAGTACTCGAGGTCTACGGGTGTTATCCCTGACACCGCTGGGTTACCGGATCAGTACCGGTTCTGAAAAACCCAGTACCTCAAATAGAGCTAATGTATTAGGGTGGAGGGACCAGTACAAACTTGGGATCATTCCTAATCCCCGTAACAAAGAACCCGTCATGGTGGAAGAAGATAGCGTTGATCCTTGTGTCATAGAAAAATAATTACCTGAAGTGTTTTCTGTAAGTTTAGGAAAGTTAAAAAGGATTTATGCATTTAATTAAACTTAAACAAGGAGTGTTCCCTGTTAAACAGAAGCTCCGTAATGTTCCCATTAATGTGAGGGAAGAGCTGGGTAAAGCACTAAAGGACATTTTGGATGAAGGAGGTATTGAAGAAATTGATTCTTCACAGTGGGTTTCCCCGATAGTTTTAGCATGAAAGCCTGATAAATCTTTGAGGATATGCATTGACCTTAGAGCATTAAATGCAAATATTCTGGTTGATTGTCACCTGTTGCTTAACATAAATGAAGTGATAAGCATGCTTGGTGGTGCCACTATATTCTCTACTCTGGACCTCAGGTCTGCATACCACCAGATTGAACTTGCCGAGGAGTCACACCACATGACTGCCTTCATCACACCCCAAGGTCTATTCCAATTTAAAAGGATGCCATTTGGATTGGCGTCCGCATCCTCTGTATTTCAGAGGTCCACGTGGCACCTTTTTAAGAACATGCAATCTTTTGTGAAATGTTTCCAGGTTGAGATCCTTATTTATTCCACGAATGTCGATACACACATGGAACATCTTAAAGAAGTATGCAGTATCCTCAAAGAACAAGAAGAGTAAGTGCAAACTGTACAGAGAAACTGTTGAATATCTTTGACACACACTATCTAAAGAGGGAGTCGTTCCCAAGAAATCTCTTGTTGATGTGATTTTAAAGGCACCTGCCCCAGATTCCAAGGACAAACTTCTCTCCTCTTCAGGACTCTGTGAGTACTATAGCAAATTAATTATTAATTTTGCATCCAAAATGGAATCACTAAGAGAATTCACAAGGAAAATTGCTTAAATTCTTTGAGGTGTAAGGCAACAAGAAGCATTTGATAGAATCAAGAAGGGAATTATAGCTGCTCCTACTCTGAAACCTTTTTGTATTGGAAAAACTTGTATTATCACTGTTGACGCCAGCCTATATGGCCTGGGGTGTGTATTATCTCCGCGTGCAGGAAGAGATGAGTAGAAGGTCGCTTTTGCCTCTTGCACACTAAGGGGCCCATTAGGATGTCGGGCGGATTGCCTCCGCCAGGGTAGCGCTGGCCACCGCCACCCTGGCGGAGGCAATCCGCCCGACATCCTTCCCTGCATTCCCCCCCGCCATATTACGATGGCGGAGGGGACCGCAGCGGTGACAAAGACCGCCCGCCTGTTTTCCGCCCCGGTCGCATAGCGGCCGGGGCGGAAAAGGGAGAACATGGTGGCGGTGTCTATCAGACACCGCCAGCCATATTAGAATAGGCATTTGTCAATGCCTTTCCGTGGCGGCAATGCCGCCACGGAAAGGCATGCAGTGTTCACTCGGGGGGGGGGCCCTGTGGGCCCCCAGAGTGACGGGCAAAGGGGGGTGGCACACGGGGGGTCATTTGCATAATCGCAGCGGCAGGCACCGCGCGGTGCCTGCCGCCTCGGTTATGCAGATGCGTGCAGTTTTTTTTTAACATTGTGGTGGGCGGTGCAGTGAGCACCGCCCGCCACAATATTAACTTGAGGAATGCGCCCGCCACTGTGGCTGGCGCGTCCTAATGCCATTGTCGGGACCCCCGCCCTTTAGGCGGGCGGTCCCGATCTCCGTTAGGGTGGCAGGCGGACTGTTTCCGCCCGCCATCCTAATGGACCCCTTAATGTTACTGAGAGGCGTTACGCTGCGATTGTAAGAGAGCTTTTGGGGTGTGGAACATTTTCAGAATTACATTTGGGGAGCTTGATTTGTTTTAAGAACAGATCACAAGCCTTTAGTCTCCATTTTGACACCTGGGGGAGGTGTTAATGCCACTGCTCGTATAGCCAGATTGATGTCCAGATTACAAGAATACAGTTTTGCGGTTGAGTATGTTCCTGGGAAGGTTAATGTTACTGTGGACTGTTTATCTAGATAGACTTCCCTATGATAATGATGAAGTGTGTAGCGATGAAGAAGTTGTTGCAGACATTTCCGAGGTCATACCCTGCAGATTAAATTCCATTTCTGAAGAAATGCGAAAAAAAGCTATGAGTGAAGATATGCTTTTATGTGAAGTCTTTAAGTATACTAGAATTGGATGGCCCTGAAAAAATTAAGTTTCAGAAGATTAATTTCCTTTTTGGAAAGTCTCTGATGATCTCATCATAGAGGGTGACCTTATTTCTAGACAGGGTAAATGCATTCCACCTTTGTCTCTTTGCAGTCATATTTTGGCTGTAAGCCAAGAAAGCCACTTAGGGATGTCTTCGATGAAAAGGCTTATTAGGTCCATTTTCTGTTGGCCAGGTGTGGATAGATATGTTGACAGGATGGTGAGAGAGTGTCCTGAGTCTGTAAACAGCGAGAAAATGCTCAGATGTGCCCCAGATCCCCTCATTTCCATTATATGGCCAGATTATCCATGTCAAAAAGTGGGGTTGGACACTGCAGGTCCTTTTAATTTCTTACCTCAAGACTGTAGGTTTGCCTTAGTAATGGTGGATTACCACTCCAAGTGGCCTTAGGTGGAACTTGTTACTCATGCTACCTCTGAAAGTATCATTCTGTTTTTAAAAGTAGTTTTTGCCAGAGAAGGTTACCCAGAAGTTCTCATTTCTGATAATGGGGTTCAACTTAATTTGCGTGATATGACAGATTTTCTTTCTTTTTGCAATATTCGTTATGTTACGACAACCTTATATGAGCCTCAAGGGAACGGCCAAGTGGAAAGGTACAAAAGGGGATGATGGACGGAGCGTTTGAGCAAATCAAACACTCACCCCCAGTCAACTGATCTGGGTTTAATCCATCACCATTCTTTAGCTCACTCCGCCACCCCAGTTCAGACATGTCCATATGTAAATCAGTCGGACCCTGTGCCTCATGGGAACAGTCCAGCCCCCCGAACTGCCAAAGCCATGTCTTCCCTGGACCAGAAACAAGCATCCTGGGACCGGTTTCTGGCATTTCAGCCGTCATCAGCCAGGCTAGCTTGAATCTAGTGGCAAAGTGAGCAAGGGACTCACGTCTGAGCATACCCTGCCAACTTAGGGCAAACAAAGGGATAAAAAAGGGGATGATGGACGGAGCGTTTGAGCAAATCAAACACTCACCCCCAGTCAACTGATCTGGGTTTACTCCATCACCATTCTTTAGCTCACTCCGCCACCCCAGTTCAGACATGGCCATATACAAATCAGTCTGACCCTGTGCCTCATGGGAACAGTCCAGCCCGAACTGCCAAACCCATGTCTTCCCTGGACCGGAAACAAGCATCCTGGGACCGGTTTCTGGCATTTCAGCCGTCATCAGCCAGGCTAGCTTGAATCCAGTGGCAAAGTGAGCAAGGGACTCACGTCTGAGCATACCCTGCCAACTTAGGGCGAACAAAGCGATACAAAAGGGGATGATGGACGGAGCGTTTGAGCAAATCAAACACTCACCTCCAGTCAACTGATCTGGGTTTAATCCATCACCATTCTTTAGCTCACTCCACCACCCCAGTTCAGACATGGCCATATGCAAATCAGTCGGACCCTGTGCCTCATGGGAACAGTCCAGCCCGAACTGCCAAAGCCATGTCTTCCCTGGACCGGAAACAAACCTCCTGGGACAGGTTTCTGGCATTTCAGCAGCCATCAGCCAAGCTAGCTTGAATATAGTGGCAAAGTGAGCAAGGGACTCACGTCTGAGCATACCCTGCCAACTTAGGGCGAACAAAGCGATACAAAAGGGGATGATGGACGGAGCGTTTGAGCAAATCAAACACTCACCTCCAGTCAACTGATCTGGGTTTAATCCATCACCATTCTTTAGCTCACTCCACCACCCCAGTTCAGACATGGCCATATGCAAATCAGTCGGACCCTGTGCCTCATGGGAACAGTCCAGCCCGAACTGCCAAAGCCATGTCTTCCCTGGACCGGAAACAAGCATCCAGGGACCGGGTTCAGGCATTTCAGCCGTCATCAGCCAGGCTAGCTTGAATCCAGTGGCAAAGTGAACAAGGGACTCACGTCTGAGCATACCCTGCCAACGTAGGGCCAACAAAGCAATACAATAAGGGATGAGGGACGGAGCACTTGAGAAAATCAAACACTCACCCCCAGTCAACTGATCTGGGGTTAATCCAACACCATTCTTTAGCTCCCTCCGCCACCCCAGTTCAGACATGGCCATATGCAAATCAGTCGGACCCTGTGCCTCATGGGAACAGTCCAGCCCGAACTGCCAAAGTCATGTCTTCCCTGGACCGGAAACAAGCCTCCTGGGACAGGTTTCTGGCATTTCAGCCGCCATCAGCCAAGCTAGCTTGAATATAGTGGCAAAGTGAGCAAGGGACTCAAGTCTGAGAATAACCTGCCAACGTAGGGCGGACAAAGCGATACAAAAGGGGATGATGGACGGAGCGTTTGAGCAAATCAAACACTCACCCCCAGTCAACTGATCTGGGTTTAATCCATCACCATTCTTTAGCTCGCGTCGCCACCCCAGTTCAGACATGGCCATATGCAAATCAGTCTGACCCTGTGCCTCATGGGAACAGTTCAGCCCGAACTGCAAAAAGCCATGTCTTCCCTGGACCGGAAACAAGCATCCGGGGACCGGTTTCTGGCATTTAAGCCTTCATCAGCCAGGCTAGCTTGAATCCAGTGGCAAAGTGTGCAAGGGACTCACGTCTGAGCATACCCTGCCAACTTAGGGTGAACAAAGCGATACAAAAGGGGATGATGGACGGAGCGTTTGAGCAAATCAAACACTCACCCCCAGTCAACTGATCTGGGTTTAATCCATCACCATTCTTTAGCTCACTCCGCCACCCCAGTTCAGACATGCCCATATGCAAATCAGTCTGACCCTGTGCCTCATGGGAACAGTTCAGCCCGAACTGCCAAAGCCATGTCTTCCCTGGACCGGAAACAAGCCTCCTTGGACCGGTTTCTGGCATTTCAGTCATCATCAGCCATGCTAGCTTGAATCCAGTGGCAAAGTAAGCAAGGGACTCACGTCTGAGCATACCCTGCCAACTTAGGGCGAACAAAGCGATACAAAAGGGGATGATGGATGGAGCGTTCTGAGCAAATCAAACACTCACCTCTAGTCAACTGATCTGGGTTTAATCCATCACCATTCTTTAGCTCACTCCGCCACCCCAGTTCAGACATGGCCATATGCAAATCAGTCTGACCCTGTGCCTCATGGGAACAGTCCAGCCCGAACTGCCAAAGCCAAGTCTTCCCTGGACCGGAAACAAGCATCCTGGGACCGGTTTCTGGCTTTTCAGCCGTCATCAGCCAGGCTAGCTTGAATCCAGTGGCAAAGTGAGCAAGGGACTCAAGTCTGAGCATAACCTGACAACTTAGGGCGAACCAAGCGATACAAAAGGGGATGCTGGACGGAGCGTTTGAGCAAATCAAACACTCACCCCAGTCAACTGATCTGGGTTTAATCCATCACCATTCTTTAGCTCACTCCGCCACCCCAGTTCAGACATGGCCATATGCAAATCAGTCTGACTCTGTCCCTCATGGGAACAGTCCAGCCTGAACTGCCAAAGCCATGTCTTCCCTGAACTGGAAACAAGCATCATGGGACCGGTTTCTGGCATTTCAGCCGTTATCAGCTAGGCTAGCTTGAATCCAGGGGCAAAGGGCCCAATTCACAGAATGAAGTTAAGACTCAATCCTAAACTTACTACTATTGTGGCATTCACAGAATGAGCTTACTAATTTTGGCATTCACAGAATGAACTTACTACTTTTGGTATTCACAGAAGTTAGGATTTTGTCTTAAGTTTGTCTTAAGACAAACTTAACACAGACTTAAGTTAGGATTTTGTCTTACGTCTGTCTTAAATCTGTCTTATGTCTGTCTTAAGTTTGTCTTAAGTCTGTCTTAAGTCTGTCTTAAGTTTGTCTTAAGACAAAATCCTAACTTCTGTGAATACCAAAAGTAGTAAATTCATTCTGTGAGTACCAAAATAGTAGTAAGTTTAGGATTGAGTCTTAAATTCAATCTGTGAATCGGGCCCAAAGTGAGCAAGGGACTCACGTCTGAGCATACCCTGCCAACTTAGGGCGAACAAAGAGATACAAAAGGGGATGATGGACGGTGCGTTTGAGCAAATCAAACACTCACCCCCAGTCAACTGATCTGGGTTTAATCCATCACCATTCTTTAGCTCACTCCACCACCCCAGTTCAGACATGGCCATATGCAAATCAGTCTGACCCTGTGCCTCATGGGAACAGTCCAGCCTGAACTGCCAAAGCCATGTCTTCCCGAGACTGGAAACAAGCATCCTGGGACCGGTTTCTGGCATTTCAGCCGTCATCAGCCAGGCTAGCTAGAATCCAGTGGCAAAGTGAGCAAGGGACTCACGTCTGAGCATAACCTGCCAACTTAGGGCGAACAAAGCGATACAAAAGGGGATGATGGAGGGAGTGGAAAGGTACAACAGAGTGCTTAAACAAGATATTTTATGGGCACATAATTTTGGGTCTCAGTGGAAGGATAAATTGAGGGAGAAGTTGTGGTTGTACCGGATAACTCCTCATTCAACTACTGAGGTTTCCCCTTTCCACTTACTTAAAGGAAAGGAACTGGTTTCAAAATTGTGTCCTTGGTGGTTTAAAAAGGGCTCAGTGAATTATAGCTCAATGATCAATCATTAGAATGTTGCCCGCAAAGTGGAGGAGAAGCAGCAGAAAGGTACTCGTTATTATGACACCCGCATGAAAGTTAGAGTGCCCCATTTTGAAGTTGGGGAATGGGTCAGAATACGAAAACCTGGTGTTTTACTCAAGGGTGAAAAGAAATTTAGTAAACCCATTAAAGTGGTCAAAGTAAATCATAACAGTACTGTCACTCAAGATGGAAAAGTGTGGAATGTCAAACGTGTTTCTATATGCACGGATTTATCCTCATAAATTCCCTTAGGGGAGAATGTGTTACATTCCTTATTTTATTGTTATCTCTTTTATTCTTTGTATCCCTGCCCCTTTATATGTCCTTGTATACATTTGACATCTGCACCTGCCTGCTGTTACTGGTGATTACAGTTAGAGCTGGAATCTCCAATTCATTCTGCTCCTTGACTTTGACTAAGGAGTACTGAGCATTTTAAACAGTTATCAACTTTTTATTGGACACCTGCATCTATTTATTTTGTAACTTTACATGTATGCTGAGGTTAGGGCTTAATATTGACTTAGTTTACTGTGGTTGGTATTCAAGACAGTTACAGCTGTATCTTGTGCTGGCCTATATGAGTACCCAAGATCGAGGGGCCTTCTGAAGATCAAAGATGGGCTTACTGGGTGATTCCACTACTAGAATCAGGGCCCTAAAAGTGTGAGCTACTCATCAACTTGCAACTGCCGTCAGTACTTGCTCCAGGATTGAACTATGCCATGAAGAAGGGCAACTTTTGTTGATGGATAAGGACATTGGTCATTGCCTGACTTACCTTTGCAACCACGGTGTGCTCCTAGACTTGCTTAGGAGGGGCGCCTGTCTAGGCCAAATGTAGTACCCATGGATCAGGACGCGCCTGACCTGTCCACTAGGGCCGGACTGGCCGTAGCGGGCATTGGGCTTTTGCCTGGGAGGCAGGAAGGGTGGGGGCTGGTTTTGGAGCGGTGGGTGCTGGCTTTGTTACTGGTGGCCAATTTTGCAGCAAAGCAGCAATGCTGGTGGCTGGTTTTGTTAAACATTGCATGCTTGCATCCAACCTCCCCTCCCCAGCCCCGGGTGAGGGCCAGTCTGAAAGAATTGCCAGGGCCGCTTTGGGTTCCCAGTCGGGCCATGCTGTCCACAAGCAGAGCAACCACAGCTCAGCCGCTGCACCACCAATACTAGCATTATCTACACTCCCCTAGCCGTGCCAACAATGGCACACTTACCATGGACCACAATCTTTGGCAGCTGGGCCAGGAATAAGAGCAGGTGAGTCCTGTTCGGGGGCATGCACTGGGCACACCACCTAGAACAGTGAGGGCCCTGATCAGTGATGGACTGCAAGCCCGTCTGCGCCACTGACTCCGAAAAACAGAAAGGTGCAGTGTCACTGTAACCCCAGAAGAGGGAGGGATCGCTCACATTGGCTCTGAGGGCCCAAAGCCAATGACCATAACCACGAGTAAGACCAGTCAATAGGAAACAGATTAGACTGTCCTGTAATTTGCCATAGTTACTCGTTAAAATTGGTGTATCACCTGAAATGTCCTCTGACGATTATGAACAGTTATTACATAGCGTGGCAGTAATAAAGCACGTCTATTACAAACATTAGTACTGACTGGACAGTGACGTTTTGCGTGTCATCAGATGTTTTAAAGAGTTCTGAATGTCTAGCCCTGCACCACCCCCCTGTGTCTCGACTGTCTTCCTTGAGGGTCAAGTATTAAAGGAGTGCATTTGTTGCTCAGCTTTTGGGCTAAGCTGTGAGGTAAAGCTCCAGTACACAAGTTGTAAAAGGCTCTGATTGACACAATTTGATTTAAGAAACCCCTGATTGCAGTGCGGTAGCTAGCCCTTTGGCCATTCTTGGCAGTCGCTACCTTGGCCGTAGAGCAATGAAGAGCAGGGGTGGTTTCTGGCGAGAGGTCTCAGTTTGACCCACAGCTGCCACATTGAAGGGCGGGGGTGCTGTTGAATGCCGTCCCAAAACAGCAGGTAAGAGTAGGGGGAGGCCGCTACTCCCAATATTCGTGCCATCTGAAGCGACCGCCCTCACCAGCCGCCTTGCTACGCCACTGCCTGACCCAAACTGGGGAATACAACACCAACCGCTGCAAAGCTTGGGAGTCAGGTGCACACTTGGGATGAGCCAGCCCCTGCACGACCGAGGGAAACTTGTAGAATTTGAGAACACATCAGCAGCCCCAACACCTCCAGGGGTAACCTTTCCATGACTAGGTAGTGAAGTTCTTCATACTGCCTGAAATTTTTTCCTTAAATCGACCCTGATTCTTCTCCTTTCTGTATTCAGGGTGAACCTCTCTTCACCTTCCATCCTCTGCGGGCCTCCTATTTCTGAGTATTGCTGCCTCTCAGTCAATCCTGCTGACTTAACTTCTTTACAAATGGCTCACGCCTCATTTTATGATCACAACTGCACATTTCTTTAAATTCCATCCATGCAACCTAACAATATCTAATCCTCGCCAGCCTTTATATTTATCTCACTATTTGCATGAACCCATATAGCCACCACTAATTATCACATATAACTCCTATTAACATTATTCTGCCACAAAGAAACTGGAGTGAATGCCTGAAATGTGTTTCTCCTGAGAGCACATTTTCATCTATCAATAATCACCACTTCACTAACCACTGACCTTGAGCGTTGATGTGGATTGCTACTCGCCATAGAATACTTCCATGCTCCATCAAGGGTAGTAAGCTCTTTATAAATGCTAATACTACCTGGTAACCAGGCAAGAAACCAAAGGGGCGGGAGCTCAACTAAAGTATTGGGCAGTGTGGAGATACAAGGATAGGCAGAGGTTGGTGCTCAAGGAAGAGAGGGGTTGGTTACCAATTCAACCTCATAAATCCCCACAGGAGAAGGGATATAGCAAGAAAAAAGGGTCTATCCCGAGCACACAAAAGGTCAAGGTTTTTAGTCTAATATAGTTAAGAAAGTCTTTATGTATTGTTCCAAGTTCCAATTCTTTATTCGGGTATCCAGTACTCACATTTCAATCAGGTAGTAATTCCAAGACACAGCTTGATGCAGTGGTACAATCACAAAAAACAGCCAACCTGTGTTTCGTCATGTGTTGTAACACACAAAAGACTTCTTCAGGGCTGCGGACCCAAAGAGAAAGCAAACAATTAAAAAACTAGTCTATAACATAGACGATAAATCCACCATCCGTGTGTAAACCTCGAAGCGTGTCCATCACTAATGTTTGCAGAGAGTAAGACCTAAAATGGGAGCAGAACCATCACCACACCAAATTCGAAATAAAACTAAATAAACTCAGGAAAAAGCAATCAGAGGAAGGAGTCAAAAGATTGTAAAGCACCCAAATCACCGAACTCGTTAACAATCAATAAACCATCACCTGATAAATTCGGCAGTTTAGTACACTAGTCAATCTGGATAGACCTCCGTGAAAAAAGTAGTTTGAAATCCTGCACATATAAATATAACTCAGCATTTGGGTTGTCTCTGAAGATATTTATAAATAATATACAAACCGAAAAAGTCACCTTCTAACTTGCTGAAATAATCCGTGCAAGCGAGGAAAGTAAACGACATACGTGAGACTTCATTCAATTTTTCAAATCTTCCACTCACTATAATCACAACAAAAAGGAAAATATATATATATCAAAGCCACCAGGACTTAACATTTAGTACGGGAGCCAAGGTTCAATATCATGACTAATTCTGGTCAATAAACTATGAGCTATTGAGAGCCTGCATGCTCACCTTAGGACGTGTACGGCCCAGCACTAATTATATACCAAATAGCACGCAACACACTCATATAAGTAAAAGTGTAGGTAGATCACGAGTTCATGACCTAAAACAGAAAACGATACCATTGTCAAAATAACAAATCAGAGCGTGTTCTAGTACTTTCTACTTAAATTACCAATTACTTGTTGTTGTGGTCATGTCTAAGCATTAAGACAGCGCCACCTTGTGACAGACAATTAGGCGCTCTGCTGACTACCGGAAACCACTGGCTCAAATTAAGCCCTGACCACCAGTGAAAACAGGCACATCACAGGACAGTGCCCTCTGGCTAGTTTGCTCAGGTGCTCATATGCTGCTGGGTGACAACAGCATCACAACTCCACCTCTTTCATAGCTAACACCTCACGGCCACCAGATGGCAGCATCGCCGCGGAAACGCAAAGGAGCTGGCGTCAGCCTCTTTCAGGCTCCTTGGGAGAGGTCACTTGAAATAGAAAAAACTGCAGCTCAGGCTTCAGGGGAAGTCTTCGCTGATCTCCAAGACTGCTGAGTCATCGCGCGCTCGTCTCTATTTCATAATATCCGTCCAGGAAAAACACTCTAATGAAAGAAGTACCCTCGACCCCCACCTATTTCCTAGGAAAGCCATTAACTAGAAGCGCTGGGAAAACTGGTTACATCTTTACAGTGATAGAAGATCTCGCCATTCAAACACCCTGTAGTCACATGAGCGCAGATCCAGCAGAGAAGTACGGCGGTGCATTCTGCAAGAGGCGGGGCTGCACCGGAAGGTGCATCCTGCAAGGGGCGGGGCTGCAGAGGACTGGGCCCATGCTGCAGTCTGAGGGTGAATTCCCACCTGCTAAGGAGATCCTGGCCAGATTTATTTTTAGAGGAAGACAGAGTAGCCATAAAAGGTGCAAGACAGGAAGCAACAAAGAGCCAAGTTCGGTGGCGGCAGGCATGGCTTCCTGGTTCGACGCTCAGCCGGGGAACGGGGGTCTCCACGCAGGCGGTAATGCAGCCTGCATGGAGAACGGGGAAAGTGCACATGACTGCTTTGGTCAGCCCGAGAGGGCCGACTAAACAGTCATGTGCACTTAGATGTGGTCAAACCACTCCTCCCCTGCCCTTCCCTGTTCAAAATCTCATTGGTAAAGCCAATAGGTCTCGCCTTTGTACAGTGGTTAATTTGTAAAAAAAAAATAAGTACTGGGGTACTTGTCAGGAGGCAAATTGAACCATCCCATTTCTCCTGTTACCACTGCCTAAAACAGAACCAACTACTAATGGCAGTGGGGAGAGGATGTGGTGTAATGGCCTGAAATGCTGACTTCGGAGTTGGGGAACCAGGTTTGAGTCTCGCGTTGGCTCAACATCCTTTAATTCAGGGCAAATCACTTAATCTCCCCAAGCCTAAATGAATGTGTACTTAGCCGGTGCGCATGAAAAGCGCCTGTGTTGATGATTAAGTGCTGGTGCTGAGCACCGGAAACTACCGGCTTAAATTAAGCACTGCCATTGTAATGCCTTTTTTATCCTGCTGCTGCTGTCCTACAGTGTCCTGGTGCTCTTTAAACGCTGATTTGCTGCAGCGGGGTATGTTTGCTATGTAGCTTATGATTTGTACTAGAGGCATACCCTTCAGGACAAAATCCTATGCCTAGACACATTCTGAAACATACCACACACAATGTAAGTATGCTGTGCAGTGTTACATCAATGTAAGGTGTGGAATGTTTGGAGCAGTGAAGACACTTTTCATTGTTAGCACCTGCTTCAAGGAGGCATTAGATTCAATTTCTGACACAAATTCCAGTCTGGCTATCTTAGTAAATAAGTAATAGTAGTAGTAGTAGTAGTAGTAGTAGTAGTAGTAGATAAGCTTTATTCAATAACATTTTTTATCATAAAAGCATGACGAAAAAGCATCCATTATGTATCCATAATAACATTGTCATTTAAAAACCAACATATGTACAGTCATTTCTCAACTATTAGAAACTACAGTGTATACAAATAAAAAAAAAGAATTATGTACACTCAAAAAGGGCACTGTGCAAACAAGCAATCGGAATGGGATAGCAGCTATAGATCAATAATCATGGATGACATTCAATTTTCAATTTACAGGTCTTTCACCCACTAGTCCATCAAATGTTGGGGCCTGCTGCATTCTTGCCTGATACTTTATTCGCAGCAGCCAGGCGCAGCCCAGAAATGTTGACACTCCACATACTAACGTCAAGGATGAAGTGTAAGTTTTCAGGATGCGTAATGCAGCACGATAATCTGTGAGACCCAACATTTTACATACTGGTTTAAGCCACTTAGCTCTGGCCCTCTTGTAAACCCGGCATGCCAGAAAAAAGTGGGCCATTTACTCAGTATGATGTGCACAACATGGGCAAGGTGCAGGCACTGAATTAGAACCCTTCCATGATGCTATCACGTCATTAAGTGGGAGGGTCCCTAATCTCATCTTCATGTATAGGGCCCTGTCCCTGGGGACCTGTATGAAATCAGGGTAGGGTTCCAATCTAGGATTATTTTTATGTTCAAAGAACCCTTCAGTAAGTTTCCCAATTTTTGGGTTGGAGAGATCACGCATCTGTACCCAATTGTAATAGGCACGCTTTAGTGCCTGCTTGGGGGGTGGTGTCTGACGTGCCCATGTCTCTCCAAGACCAATTTCGACCAAGAGCTGTCTAATACCCACTATCCAGTTTACTCTATTCCCTACATCAATGGATATCAACTCGTCACGTGCGGCAGCATAATTGGACAGCTCGGTAGATCTTCTTAAGCGTGCCCAAAAAAGCAAGGGGCGTAGGCGTGCAATATCTTGGATAGAACGTCTCCCCAGATCATAGAATAAGGGCTTCAGGGAGTAGAGATGGGAAGCGAGGTAAGATCTTTTAAAAATTTATTCTCAGACTTAGCCAAATCGCTGGTTTTTTTCCATCCCCCAGATTTCTGCCCCATATAGGGCAGAAGGTAGTGCTTTACCATCATAAATGGCTCGCCCCGGGGCGACAGGTCTGCTAACAGACCAACAATGTTCTCTCACAATCGCCCCGGAAACCCGCTTATGATTTAAAAGCATCTTGGTCAGATGGAGAGACCATTTCATTGTTTTCGAAACCTTGATTCCCAGGTAGTCAAATGAATCCACCACATCCAGGGGGGCACTATTCATAATGATGTTATTTCTGAAGCGTTTCAAAGGGTTGAGAGTCATTAATTTGGTTTTACTAGTATTGACTATCAGCCCTTGCTCATTACATAATGTGCTAAATCTATTTAGTCGTTTCTGGAGGCCACCAGGTGACTTGGAGATCAAGAGAGTATCATCGACAAACAGGAGGGTAGGTGTTTTCTCCCCCGCCAAGGTAGGTGCGTCTGTCGGCTCCCCGTTGAGGTAGTCCACCACTTTGCATCACAAACTATAGGTGCATGCACAGATTCACCCAGGTAACACCAAAGTGATGCCCCATTGGTGCAAATTGGTGAAAATCAATGGCAAGTACCATTTGCACTGAGAAAAGGGAACATTGTCAGTGCAAAATACCTTTTGCATTGCAAAATAAATTCCCTTCCCGAACTTTGCCTCACTTTATGCAGGCGCAACAGCTTTGTGAGTAGGTGCTATTCTTTTATACAGCAACCAATAACAGCAGAGGCACTCCCACACTTAGTACATGAGGAAGCAATAGCGGACGGTGTGTTGAAAGAGTGGCTGGCCGAGAGGTGGGGGGAGAACAGACGAGACAAAAAAAAATTAGGACGCCACTTACCTGCCGCATCACTGCATCGCTCCCTCGCTTCTGCAGGCACAGGGTCCCAGAGTGCTCTGCGACCAACACTGATGCTGCTTTTATGCGGCTGAAAGCATCAGGATTGGCCTGAGCGCTTATGATTTACGCTACCAGTTACAGTGGGAGCCTGTGTCTGATCTCTCCAACCCGGGAATGCGGCTGGGGTTGGAGAGAGCTTCAGTGCACATGACGGTTATAGCAGTGCCCAACACTTCCCCTCTAGCCAGTCATCACCCTGGCCCCACCCCCAAGCCTCGGCATCAAGAGAAAAAAATAAAATAATAATAAACAAGGGTTTATTGTCATTTTATTTTTCATTTTTTTGTCTGCTGTCAGGTGGGACAACGCTCCTTTGCCATAGCTAAGGAGCCGCCGCTGTGGAGAAGAATACCAAAACTCAAGAACTGAAAGTAAAAACAACCATTTACAGTGCAATGGTCTCGTCTTTGTTAAAGTTAGAGCTATTGGCATTGCTCATGACATTTTTGTTTTTAATACATATAAATAAATGGCATTGTCATTTACAATGCCAATAGCTTAATCTCTTGCAAATGTGATACCTATTGCATTTGCACCCACACACACACACACAGAGCCACACACAGAGCCACACGCACCCAAGCATTTGCAATGCAATAGGTCTTGCATTAGGAAAGTTTGAGCTATTGGTCTTGTAAATAACACATTTTTTTATTTATGTGTTGGTTTTGAAAATAGCTAAATTAATAGCTTTGTCAATTACAATACTTTTAACTTTTGCAAATGTGACACCTATAGCATTTGTAATGCAACATGTTTTTTATTTACGTGACTTAGATGTATTGATATTACAAATAACAATGGCTTTTAATTTTTTAAAATAATTAATACTTAAATAAAAGTTATTGTAATTTATAATGGCAATAGCTAAAACTTTTGTAAATAACTTTTGGGAAGATTATATTCAGTGTATTTTATTGTGGCGAAAATCCAAGAACAGAAGTGAAATATTAACATCTTTTTGTGACATTTGTAATAAAGCTTGAAACATTGAGAGAACATATTTGAACCAGTTGTTGTTGAATGGTTGCACAGATTGATGCTGTGGTGGCACGGAGTGATGTGGTGGCGATGAGTCATGCTGTGGCGTTCAGTGATGCTGTGGTAGCGCATAGTGATGTTGTGGTGTCCCTGAGTGATGCTGTGGTGCCCCTGAGTGATGCTGTGGTGGTGCAATAGGTAGATAGAGTGAGGGCGATAGATAGATAAATAGAGTGAGGGAGATAGATAGATAAATAGAGTGAGGGCGATAGATAGATAAATAGAGTGAGGGCGATCAATAGATAGAGTGAGGGGGCTAGATAGATAGATAGAGTGAGGGCGATAGATAGAGGGAGGGCAATAGATAGACAGATAGAGTGAGGGCGATACATAGACAGATGGAGTGAGGGCGATAGATAGACAGATAGAGTGAGGGCGATAGCTAGACAGATAGATAGAGTGAGGGCGATAGATAGATAGAGTGAGGTAGATAGATAGATAGATAGATAGATAGATAGATAGAGTGAGGGCGATAGATAGATAGAGTGAGGTAGATAGATAGATAGATAGATAGATAGATAGATAGATAGATAGATAGATAGATAGATAGATAGATAGATAGATAGATAGATAGATAGATAGATAGATAGATAGATAGATAGATAGATAGATAGATAGATAGATAGATAGATAGATAGATAGATAGATAGATAGGGCAATAGATAGATAGAGTGAGGGCAATAGATAGATAGAGTGAGGGCAATAGATAGATAGAGTGAGGGCAATGGATAGAGTGAGGGCGATAGATAGATAGAGTGAGGGTGACAGATAGATAGAGTGAGGGTGATAGATAGATGTGTTTGGTTGTGTGTGTGTGGTTGTGTGTGTGTGGTTGTGTGCATGTGGTTGTGTGTGTGTGGTTGTGTGTGTGTGTGTGTGGTTGTATGTGTGTTGTATGTGTGTGTGGTTGTGTGTGTGGCTGGGTGTGGTGTGTGTGTGTGGTTGTGTGTGTGCGGTTGTATGTGTGGCTGTGTGTTGTGGTTGTGTGTGTGGTTGTGTGTGGTTGTGTGTGGGTGTGGTTGTGTGTGTGTGGTTGTGGGTGGGTGTGGTTGTGGGTGTGTGGTTGGGTTTGGGGTTGGGTGTGGTTGTGTGTGTGTGGTTGTGCGTGTGTGTGGTTGTGTGTGTGTAGTTGTGTGTGTGTAGTTGTGTGTGTGTGGTTGTATATGAGATTGTGTGTGTGGTGGTTGTGTTTGGTTGTGTGTGTGTGTGTGGTTGTATGTGTGTGTGTGTGCGGTTAGAGAAGGATGTATGTGGAAGAGAGCAGCAGATCAGCACAGCAGAAGAGAACAGGGAGTTAAAGAAGGAGGCGTGTGGAAGAGAGCAGCAGATCAGCACAGGAGAAGAGAACAGGGAGTTAGAGAAAGAGGTGGGTGGAAGAGAGCAGCAGATCAGCACTGGAGAAAAGAACAGGGAGTTAAAGAAGGAGGCAGGTGGAAGAGAGCAGCAGATCAGCACAGGAGAAGAGAACAGGGAGTTCAAGAAGGAGGCGGGTGGAAGAGAACAGCAGATCGGCACAGGAGAAGAGAACAAGGAGTTAGAGAAAGAGGCGGGTGGAAGAGAACAGCATATTAGCACAGGAGAAGAGAACAGGGAGTAAAAGAAGGAGGCGGGTGGAAGAGAGCAGCAGATCAGCACAGGAGAAGAGAACAGGGAGTTAAAGAAGGAGGTGGGTGGAAGAGAACAGCAGATCGGCACAGGAGAAGAGAAGAGAACAGGGAGCTAAAGAAGGAGGCGGTGAAAGAGAGCAGCAGATCAGTACGGGAGAAGAGAAGAGAACAGGGAATTAGAGAAGGAGGTGGGTTGAAGAGAGCAGCAGATCAGCAAAGGAGAAGAGAACAGGGAGTTAGAGAAAGAGACGGGTGGAAGAGAACAGCAGATTAGCACAGGAGAATAGAACAGGGAGTTAAAGAAGGAGGTGGGGTGGAAGAGAGCAGCAGATCAGCACAGGAGAAGAGAACAGGGAGTTAGAGAAGGAGGTGAGGTGGAAGAGAGCTGCAGATCAGCAGAAGTTAACTGGGAGTTAAAGAAGGAGGCGGGGTGGAAGAGGACAACAGATCAGCACAGGAGAAGAGAAGAGAACAGGGAGTTAGAGAAGGAGGTGAGGTGGAAGAGAGCAGCAGATTAGCACAGCAGAAGAGAACAGGAAGTTAAAGAAGGAGGTGGGGTGGAAGAGAGCAGCAGATCAGCACAGGAGAAGCGAACAGGGAGGTAGAGAAGGAGGTGGGGTGGAAGAGAACAGCAGATCAGCACGAGAGAAGAGAACAAGGAGTTAAAGAAGGAGGTGGGTGGATGAGAGCAATTATTTGAGGTGCTAAATTAGTGCACAATGTTAAACAACTTTCAGGAATATCATGTTTCATAAGGATCGGCGTGTTTGGTGGTTGTTGAAGTTGCAATGAATAAGCTAATTTCAATACCTGAGCACTCGCCATTTACGAGTGCTCTGAGATCATGTTCTCCACTCAGCTGGAAGTCGTCATTCATTTTCAACCAAAGTTAAATTCATTCAACCACCCCCTCCTCATCCTTCCAACTATTCTTTCATTGAGCCACGCAACCAAGTCTGACATCTCCGTCCATTAATGAATGGACACAAGTTTTGCTTGCGAAGACAGACAGTTGTTTATTCGACACTTACCCGCTCCTTGGCCGGCTTATTGCGCGTCATGTTTAAGAACTTGAGCATGCCACCATCCTCCTGTGTCCTCTCTGTCTCCAGGATGGCTGCTCCTTTGTCCGTCGGAAGACTTGATGCCCGCCGGAGGTGAGAGCCAACACAGTCTGACAGCCCAGCCCAGCACAAGCCGTCCCCCTGCCGCAAATCACACGTGCATCAGAGCAATATTGTGATTCTCAGATACTGCGTTAGCAGTCAGGGCGGGGCATTTATTATCAAAGATGACTCTCTCTTCTGTTCTCCTGCCCCGGGCTGCAGGGCTCGTTGTGTAACTGTAAGCGCGCACAGCAGCAGCATTATCCTGCTCTCACCACCCTTCTACAGCTCCGGGCAACAATTCCAACAAGATCGCTGGGGCTAACTACCCCTCCTGTTACCTCCAGTAAGTCCCACACAGTGGGATTTCTAAGAGGTGTTCTGAGGCCAAGCTCACCTTTCTCCACCACTCTGCAAACATGACTGCTATGTTATAGTTAGAAATTACCATTTAAAAAATATTAGAAACTCACTGAAAAAACTGAGGTTTCAGGGACGTTATAGTTAGAAATTAGCATTTAAAAAACCTTAGAAATTCACTGAAAAAACCATAGGTTTCAGGGACGTTATAGTTAGAAATTAGCATTTAAAAAACCTTTGAAATTCACTATAAAAAACAGAGGTTTCAGGGATGGTGTAGTTAGTTGGACATTTCACTTGTGCAAAACTAGAGAAATTCGGCGGTCATAGTTAGTAGAGCTAACTATAACTCGCGCCCCCGCAATGCACTGCTGATGACGTCACATATTACATCACTCATGAGATGCTCAGTGACATCACTGATGACATCACTGATGACATCTCAAATGCCTTTGAAAATGTCATGAGTAATGTAATATGTGGGGTAATTAGCAGTACATGGCGGGAGCAATGTGAGTTTGGCTGCACGTAAGAGTGCGGGCAGGGAAACAAAAGTCTGCTCCACCCAGTGGGAGCATTTTTAACACCTTGGCTGCTAAGGGGTTTTCCCGCTGTGCGCTGGAAAGTGATATATACCATTGTTCATGACAAGGTCAACTCATCATAAGCACAGCTCCACTGTGTCTCATGACGAGCTGACCTTGTCATGAGCATGGAAGAGGTTAAAGCTCCACAGAGTGATATATGCCTGTCAGGCCCTGCTCTTGCAGGCAGGGAAGGCATGTCTCCTCCCCCTCGGCAGGAGCTTTAAAAATTCTCCCGCCTAGTTGGAGCAGACATGTTTTCCTCAGGAGACAGCGTTTACAACGCAGTCATTAAATCGCAGTTCCTTTACAACGTGGTCATTACAACGACCGCGTTGTTGTAACGTGATGCCTTTACAACGCAAGTCATTAGATCGACTTGCTGTAGGGGGCACTCTAACATAAAGAATAGTATGATTTACTATTCCAACACCTTCCCTACTGTTGCGCAGGCTGGAGTTGGAATAGTAAATTATACTATTCCTAAGTCCAGCGCGCCCCCTACAGCAAGTCGATTTAATGACTTGCGTTGTAAAGATATCGCGTTCGAACATCGGGGTCGTTGTAAACCACGTTGTAAAGGAACTCAATGTAATAGCATGTGATGTAAGATGCTATATTCGTTTTCCTCTCCAAGCTAATGCGGGCAGGGAAACTACTGTGTCCCGGGGCAGGCTCCCTAGGACACAGTAATTGAGCCATCCACAGGAGATGGGGACCCCAGTGCCTCTTGAGGCTGGGGGATGGGTACTGCTCGCCCCTCCTCTTTTTTACAATGTCAGCCCTGGGAATGGATCCCAAGAGGCCTATGGAGGCTTGGGGAGTGGGTGTCGGCCTGCCACTTTATTATGATGTCAGCCAATAGAAGTTGCTATGGGGCAGTAGTAGTGAGGGGGGTTAAAAAGAAGAATTTGCCCTTACCTGCTGGCTGCCACTTCTCCTCCAACCCCTTCTGTCGATACAAAAAGCACACAGGCTCCCACACTCCCCTAAGCCAATCACAACGATGCTGTCATCAGCATGACAGTAGTGTCATGATTGGTCTGAGCGGCCTGGTTCAGCGCTCAGACAGGTAGTGGTAGCCTATGCATGTTCTCCACCCGGCTGTGCAATACAGCCAGGTAGAGAACATGCTAAGTGCACATGTCCGTTTGGCAGGCCAAAGGCGGCAGGCCAAACCATCATGTACACTTAGATGGTGCCCACCACTACTCCCCTTTTTCTGTGGGCAGTCCAGCCCCTCCCGCCCTACCCCACACCTAAAAGAAACACAACAGAGCCAGTACTGAAAAATAAAATGCTAATAACATGGTGCTATTATCATTTAATTTTTCCTGAGGGGCGATGCTCCTCTGCCTTAGCGAGAAAATGCTGCTGATGTTAGCCCTGGAGGTGGGATCCCCAGGGGCCTATTGAGGCTTGGGGAGAGGGGCTGCACATCCCCCTCTCTTTTTATGATGTTCGCCCCAGGAGATGGGGTCCCTGGGGTCTGGTGAGGGTCGGTCGGGAAAGGGGATCCGCACTCCTTCCATTTATTTTGATGATGACCCTGGAGGATTGGGTCCTCTGGCCTAGGCCTGGGTGGTAAATTTCCGCTAGCAGAATTTGTGGAATTTGGGTAATTTCGCGTTCCGCGGAGAACGTGGAATTGCCAAAAATTCCATGATCCGCGACTTCTCAGAAAATTTTGCTTGTTCGGGCTTTCAAAATGTGGGTTCGCAAGATATTTCCTCCCGAGCAAGCAAACAGTGTTTGCGAACAGGAAAAAAGCATCGCGAATGAGCGGAACAAGAAATTCCACGTGTTCACAGAACTCTGCGTTCTCGCAGAGATTTGTTACCATTTCGCAGAGCTTTGCGTAGCGCGACAACACAAATTCCGCCCACCCCTATTCTGGCTTCCCAGTTGCTTAGGGAGGGGGGCCATGTGCCCCCTCCCCTAAATTAGGTTTTCTGCAACCCCCAAGCCCTGGCCCATCCCTGGGGTATTTTTTTGCAGTAGCATGGGAGCATGAACTTTTTTTATTATTATTTTGTAGCTGATTTGCAGAACCTATGTAAATTTGTAGCAACATTAAAAAAAGAAAAATGTTTGGCCCCAGTCGCGGTTGCTCTTGGACTCCTCCTCCCACACCACCACAATGCCAGGGGGGCACGGTATCCCTACCCTGCCCATTTATCTCTTTTTTCTAGAACTCAGGACTGAGCCCCGAGTCCTAAAATGGCTGCTACCAAATCCTTGATGATGTGGTGGCAGCCAATCAGGTCTCAGCATGATGAGGGTCTTGTCTGTGGATCCTCCAAGGAATCAGAAGACACACAATTGATGGCTGGAAACAAGCCTCCTAGCACCATATTTGGGGTTTCACCCCTATACAGCCAGGATAGCTTGAATGCAGGGGCACAGTGAGCCCCTGGCCCATGTCTAGGCATACCCGGTACCCTTAGAGTGAGGAAGCAAAAGACACACAATTGATGGACGGAATGCAGAACAAATCAAAACATTCACCCCCATTCAAGAGATCTGGGTTAAATCCATTATTATTTTGCTCAACATGCCACCCCAGTTTAGACCTGGCCATATGCTAATCAGCCTTGACTCTGTGCCTCATGGGAACTGTCCAGCTCGAACTGTCAAGCCAGGTCCTCCCTGGACAGGAAACAAGCATCCTAGGACCGGTTTCGGGGACTAAGGAGTGAATGCTCATAGCTTAGAATAACAGTAGAACACCAGTGTTGCCGGTTCTCTGCCTGGCCACACTCAGCTCCCAGACTCTTATCAATTTATAATACCTAGGATTCTGTAATCCCTGTATAAATGTCTGTCTCTAATTGCTTTATAATCTGCAATTTGAGACGCATCCAGTGGGATTTCAAAGAAAAGATGTTCGAACTCAACTGCTTTAACTTATTACAGTCTAGTTCTGACGTCACAATGACTACTGTCAGAGCCAGCAGCCAAGGTGAAAGGCAGGTCAGATATTTTGCTTTTCTTTTTTCTACTATATTTTTTTAGCTTACAAGGACAAGCAGCGTGAACATGTTTATTTTTTGCACTCATTAGATAGTTAGGGAAAAGCAATCATTTTTCTGTACGTTTCTACACATTCCGAACTACAGCAGCTTTTAATTATTTTTTTTAAAACTGATACGTTTTTGATCTGGTTTAATTTTGCACTAGATGTTTTATTTTTATTTTTCATGTTTGTAAATATGCTCACTCTTTTGTAGATTTTAAGTGGTTTATGGGAAAGGAGATGGTCTGACCATGTTTTATATGGGATAAAGTTTGCCCTGGCGTACATGATAAGGATATTGCAAGATATCTCGAAGTTCAATAACATAATAAAGGAACTCGGCCTTCGGACTCGTTCCTCTGCATGGTTATGGAACTCCTCAGTGACTTGCAATATCCTTATAATGTGTGGCAGGGGGCACTTTATCCCATATATGACACAATGCTGGACTACACCATCTGGTCCAGCAAACGCAGGGTGAAAGGCGTTGTCCGTGGAGTCACAATGGTTTCACCCTTGGACATTTCATGTACTCTGAAGTCCTTCTGTAATGTAACTGGTTCTGTTGTTAAGCACTCTGACACCTTTTGGTTAAGTTCGCGCTATATAAAAATGCATAAATACATTTTAAAAAGTACAGGGCCCCAGAAAGGGTAAGGGTGGTGAGGATACGGGAAAGGGCTCGTGCTTTATTTAAACTGGATAGGGTGAGTTATCCTAATCAGAAAGGTGCATTTGGGGCATCACGAGAGAAGGGAACTTACAATTTACCGTGGTATATCCAAGATCTGTGAAGCAGAAATCAGACAAGATTTGGCGCAAGGCCCGAGAGTGGGGGCTGACGCCCTGTCGGGGGTGGGGTGGTGCTTGAGTCTGAGCCCTTGGAGGAGGAGGCAGCTAGCACTGCGGTATTTTGTTCCTGTGTGGGGGGGAGGCTTCTCCCCAGTCATTGATCGCCTGCTGCACATCAGCTGTGTTTTATCTGCTGCTGCTGCAAGGACCGCTGACTCGGCAGAGGGAGCCCTGCACTCAGGGATAGCCAATGAGAGTGACAGGAGGAGAGGGGAGGGAGAGGGGAGAGAGGCCCAGTGGAGGCCGAGCACGTGAGAGGGCTGCGCAAAGGTAGGCCAAGCGACGGACAGCTATTTATGTATTTATTTATTTTTACGTTTTTATATAGCGCGGACTTTACCTGAAGGTGTCAGCGCTTCACAATAAGAACAGTAATGATACATGAGGAGAAAATTACAAGTGAACAAATTACAAAAGCAAACGTTAAGTTACATGAGACCAAAGTGACAAATGTGAGCAAACAAAATAACAAGAGGTAACAAACGGTACATTACAGGAGGAAAAAGTGACATGCTAAACAGAAAGAGGGGTGGGGACAGGGGACATTGAGGCAAAGAAAGGATTCCCGCACACAAGAAGGTCAGGAGGAGGGGCGAGAGAGCAATGGAGAACGAAAGAGTATAGAGAGAAGCACACAGGGTAAGACAGACATGAGCACAAAGTGGGAGAGACAGAGAGCGAGGGAGCCGTGAGAAAAAGCGAAAAAGAGGGCGATGGAAGATAATAGTACACATTTCAGAACCTGCAAAATCCCCAACCTCGTGATTCAGAAGTCTGGTGAAAAACGGGTGAAGCAACTGCTCACTAGTGATTTGCACTACTGCTGGATTCAGTAACTTGCTTCACAAACTAAAGATATGGACGTTTGATATTCTCCTTCAGGTGGAGTGTAGCAAACAAATCGCATTTTTTAAAAGTTGCAGAATCCCGAGAGAGCTCAATTGCCACCTCTGAGCTGGGTAAAACTGCAAAATGTTTACACAACATATTCTCGGGCTGTAATCTCCATGAAAATTACACGTGAATCACCGAGAATGTCTGTTCAGTGTATTTCCCAGCTAATTTCGAAAGCTACACAGTGTACTTTGAGATCATAGTGCCACAACCCCTTTCTCTGCTCCCAAAACTATTGTCTGCCTAGACCTGTCTCCTGCAAGCGAACATTTGGGAAATAATCATATGCTGAAGAAAAAGCAAAATTACACAAAATATACAAAGCCTTATAATTCATAGAGAGCTGCTGTGTCCAGGAATTTAACTATCCACATATGTGTCCCCACTTCAGAACAGACCTCTCAGTGCTGCTTTTACTTTGTATTCTGGGTCGTTTAGCCTTTGTTTCCAATGGAAAACAGCAAAACAGCATTACACATGGCAGAAGGCTACATAGTAGAAAACACAAAGCCACAAACTCTGTGCCTCAGATTCACCACCTATTGTACCGGAATTCAACAGGTGCACAACACAATTCTCTTAAGAAACCAACATAGCAAATGATGCTAAAGAAATGGTAATCGGTTGCTTTCCAACACCATCAAACATAAACATAGCCCCCAACATCGCCAAACCCATCCCTCTAGGTCACAAAATTATCAGGACAGATAACAAAAACCCACCAGTGGAATTGCATTAGTCTTAAAGGACTTGATGAGGTGCACCACCTCATCAGATACAACCCCCAGCAACATGAAGCACCCGACTTTCAAGCCCCACATCACAGCCAATTTTGCCCTGAGCGGCCCCCTTATCTACCTCCTCCAGGACCACACACCAACTTCACAAGCAACATTATAGTCTTAAATGGATCCCTCATACTTGACTCAACCACCTTCACCCTTCTCAAAGTTCTAATTTTACACCTGGAAGACCACACTGACCTAAACACAACAGCCCTGCTTTAAGATCTAGAAAACTTCGGCCTCTACTAGAATGTGGAAGGACCCGCTCACACCACCAGACACCTTCTGGACCCTATTTTTGCCACTTTCAGCAGCATCTTGTTCAACAACCCCACTCTGATCACCTGGACCAACCACACCCTCACTAAATTCACCATCCCTTTCCTGCATCAACACAGAAGCATCATCACCAGATGTGAGCCACTAAACACTCTGTGCTTGCGGACTGCATTGATGCCAGCATCAACAGAGGCAAAGTGATTTTCCCCAACGTGAAAGATTTAATCTCCCCATCAACTGCCTTCACTAGTATCACCCCCTCACATGACCTCTGCACCAAGCGTTCCCAGTTTTCGACAGCACGATACCCGGTATATACCACAACTTCAACCCTCCACCAGCCTTGACCACCCTCTGGATGCACCTCCCATTTCAACCAAAGAAACCACTTTGACTGTCTGGCCTGCCATCTACACAGACAAATCCACCTCTGCTGTGCACTCCATCCACAATGGGGCCCCATCAGACCCTTGTCTCCACCACATTTATGCCAAGGAACAACAAGCCACCAGTTCAGCGCTTATCCTATAATGCCTCTATCATTACAGCCACCTTCCCGGAGGCCTGGAAACACGCAACAGCACTTAAGTTACTCAAGAAGCCGTCTGCGGGCCTTGCAACACTTGCCAGTTACAGATCCATCTCCCTGTTACCTTACCTGGATAATGTACTGGAGAAGTTGAGCAACAATCGCCTAACCAAACATCTCAACAAATACAAACTTCTCAAAGTCACTGAGTCTGGATTCCAACCAAACCACAGCATGGAAACATCCCTCTTCACTCCAAAAGACAAACTATGTCTCACCCTAGACAGAGAAGGCACAGCAGTCCTTATCCTCTTGAACCTCTCCACGGCCTCTAATAAGTATTCCACCCTATCCTGATCCAACAACTGCATGAAACTGGCATCTAAGACCCCACACTCCACTGGATTTTCTCTTTCCTGAGAGGTAGAGCTGAGTCAGTTAGCTTGGCCCCTTACTGCTCAAATGCCAAGCATGAGGCTCATCTGTGGAGTATTGCAAGGATTGTCACTCAGCTTGACACTCTTCAATGCATACATTACCCCATTCACCAATATCATCCGTGTTCTGGAAATCAAAGTCCTGTCCGATGCTGATGACACTCAGCTGATACCTCTCACACAAAACACCCGACAGCCAGACCAAGTTTGCCCTTGCATGACAAAAAGTCAGAAATTGAATGAAGAGAACCTGCCTCAAACTGAACACCTGCAAGACAGAAGTCATGATTTTTGGAAAGACTTCCTCTTGTGGGGCTCCACGTTAGCTGGCTGATGTCGACCTAGACCCACACCCACCACCCACAGCAAGAAAGTTGGTATTGTCATCAAAAGCAAGTTCAAAATAACCACCCACGTCAATGCCATCACAGACTTTTGCTTCCATACCCTGAATATGCTAAGGAAGTTCTTCAAATGGCTCCCCACCAGCTTCCACAAAATCATCATACCTGGCCTCAGCACTATCCAACTAGACTACAGAAATATCTGACGACTTGAAACCATACAGGCTTCAGCAGCTTTGATTACACTCAACCTTCCATGTAACACACACATCACACCGCACCTCATAGAGCTCCACTGACTCCTGATACAGAAACAAGTTTAGTTCAAACTCCTCACACACACCTTCAAAGTTTACCATAACACAAGCCCAGCTTACCTCAACAACAGAATCTCTTTCTACAAACCCACCAGACACCTCTCCCCAGCCACACTCGTTCTCGTGTACACTCCATGCATACGCAAAACCAGAGCCGACGGTCGGACCTTCTCATACATTGCTTTAAAATCCTAGAACCACCAACCATTACACATCAGAGTCACCTTCTCACTTCATTAATTCTGCAAGAAGCTGAAGATGTGGATTTTTGAATAGCTCCACTTTTCAGCCCTCGTCTGGGCCAGGCAAGCCTCCCAGGTGATAGCGCGTGATACAAATATACATAGGGTGACTACTCGACTGAAATTTACACGGACTGTCTGTAAATTAGCCCTAATGTCCGTCGTCCATGGTGGATCTTCAATGGAGGGCATTTGTCTGTCATTTTCACCTTACAGCTGAAAGGCAAATGTAAATTCCGACAGTTGAGTTTCCCCAGCTGAAGGGAAGGGATGGAGTCTCCCGTGCTTTGTTCTCGAGAGAGGGGCAGAGAGAAAACAAAAACACCAGCCAGGGTGCCTGCTGCCTAGAAAGAAATGGAGATGGATGCAATTGGTCAATCCGTAAATGTAAAGGCTGCTTGGTACTACTCTACTCTACTACACTCTACTCTAGACCACTCTACTCTATGCCACTGCACTCTGCTACCGTCCACCATACTCTATAGTGCAAGGTGCTGCATCCTTCTCAATCTGGTTTTCGTTCATGTCATAGCACAGAAACTGTGCTGTTGGAAGTTGCATACCTGATAAAATTGATTCTTGACCAGGGCCATAACTCCGCCTTAATTTTACTGGATATTTTTTGATACCGTCTCATTATACCATCCTTTTAAAGCATTTATCTGATTTAGGGAAAGGAGGCATGGCTTGAAAGTGAACCAGTTCTTTTCTGGATCAAGGTGAACAGGTTGTTTGGATGTACCCATTTGTTTTGGACTCTAAAGTACTTAAACTGTGTACATCAAAGGTCTTCACTGAATCCAACATTGTTTAATGTTTAAATGTCCCCCTTGGCATCTGTAGTGAAATCTTTCGGCATGAAGATTGTGTCCTATGCAGAGGATTCTCATCTCCTCTTATCTTATGACAATGATTCTCTAATAGTGAAGGAATCCTTTTCAGATTGTATGAGAGCAGTTATGAATTGAATGTGAGTCAGTTACCTGCAATACAATCCAGATAAAACTGAAGTATGATTATTTGGCCCTACTTGTGTCCCTGGATGAGAGGGTGTGGTATCTTCCACATCTCAACTCCCCCCGGTGCCTCGCATGTAATGGAGCTGCTCGCAGTGACATCACTTAGAATGTCACCGCGACCAGCATTCCAAGGCGAGCGCCGGGGACTGTGTAGAGCGGCTCACTGAAGCGAGGCTGTGGCTGAGGTCGCAGTGATCTAATCTTATCATTAAAGACTTTCCTACCCTCACCACCTGGAGTCCGTGCTTCCTTTGGTGGTTTCTACACTGGCGACGAGGGAAAAACCTTCCTGCGACCTCAACACGCCCGGGGAACGAGGTGGAGTCACAGCTGACTGAACATCGAGGAAGCGGGGCGCCAGCTGACAGCTTCCGATTAACCCGCGTGAAGAAGTGCTGGAAGTCCTGAGGTAAATCGGGCGAGACGAACGGAAACTGCCCTGCTCCTGACCTGAAGTAAGGTGACCTCTGCCTGCGCGTATTGTAGTTGTAATCATACGGAGTAAACAAACCAGGCATTAGACATTAATAGAACGCTGGCATCAAGGACTTGGGAATGCGCCTCAGCCTGGCAAGCAGGGGGAACTTAGAAAAGAAAAAAGTGTAACGTAGGCGCGAGCTCCGCCCGAGCTCAATTACTGCCACTAATTAAGACTGTACGACTTCCAACGCATGTCTCCTCAACGCGTAACGGGGCAGCTATTTGAATGGAAATCAGCGTGTGAAATCTCACGTCACCGCCCCCCTCACAGACTCTTTACTTCCTCGGTGGTAGTGCGTGTCAGTTTTCACGCCCAGCATCAAGGTAGTGCGCTCAAGGCAGCGAGGGAGATGCATTAAGTGGAATGTGAAGGGACGAACTCCAGCTGTGTTGGATGTCAGAGTTAGGCTGACCAGGCTGCGAGGGGTGACTGAACCTGAGTGCTGCGGGGGAAGCGAGGCGCATTCGCTGTGCTTGGAACGAATGTGAGAGACACATCGCAAGGCATCCTATGAGCGCGACGTGGGAGGCCAAGTGATCACAGAAGCGCGGCTGTACAGAATTTCCGTGTAGTGAGCCTGAGCATTGTACTTTTAGTCCTTTTGGTCGAGTTACAACGCGGCGTGGGAGGAGTACATGAACTTGAGGAAGAACATCCGGTTGGGGAGCACACGTGTGCAGCAAGATCGTAGTGATTACTTTCCTGCATTAACGCGCTGCCTGTATTTGAACTCCACAATGATCTTGTGTTCTGGGGAGTAGTGTGGGACATCAGGAGGACGTGGCAGTATTTCTCCACACTATTCTACGCTCAAGGTTTCCGCTCTGCATTCCCTGTACTCTAGGACTGTGCAAACATTTTTTTTTCTCTGTCTGTTCCTGCTTATATTCACTTGGGGACTAGTATCAAAGGAATGTGTGCTCTGCATGACTTATGCTAACATCCTTTTCCTTTTCAGTGTCACTGTGTCTAGTGGGAGTGTTCCCTTCTCTAGGTATAAGCAGAGTAGTATTTAGCACCCAGCATGCAGAGTGTGACCCCTCCACCTTTTTTCTTGACCACCCCAGGGGATCCCAATATCCTGTGGAAGAAATGGAAAAAAGTGTTTTTAAACTACGCCACTGTTTGTGGGCCAAACCTGGGCTTAGAGAGAAAGGTAGCGTTACTGGCATATTATTTAGGCGCAGAAGGTGAAGAGGTCCTGGATCATCTCCCAGACTTAGGAGCGCAGGAGGCAAGGGGTCTGAATGAGTTTGAAGTGAGCCTTAAGAAATTAGACTTGCACTACCTTCCTAAGACTAGCACGATTATGGAGAGGTATCATTTTGGGAAGAGAGCACAAAAAGAGGGAGAATCAATAGAAGATTTTGTATCCGATCTAAGGAAGTTAGCCGCCACTTGCAAATTTGGTGGGGCAAGTGAGGAAAGAATCAGGGATCAATTTGTTTTGGCATGTAGGATGGAACGAGTGCGTGAAGAGCTATGGCTCAAGGACGACCCACCACTGCGGGAGGTGCTCATTATAGCCAAACAGGTGGAGCACATGCTCCAGTGCGTCAAAGAAATAAAACAAGACGCAGGGGATAAGAAGCTTGACGAGAAGGCCAATGTCAGTGAGGTGGTGACTGAATGCGAAGCAGTGTCTGTAGTAAAAGGCCAGAAAATAGTGAGTAAAGAACACAAAGAAGGCAGGCTAGGGGGAACATTTAAAGGCACTTGCTATAGGTGTGGCAAGCAGGGGCACCTAGCTAACGACAGAGAATGCCCTGCTCTCAGATTCACGTGCAACAAGTGTGGGAAGAAAGGACATTTCAAGCAGTACTGCAAGAGTGGGCAGGGAGTCAGCAGACAGAGTAGAGACAGGACGAATGTGGTATGCGACGAGATTGTTGTGCAGGTACAAGAGTTGTTAGCCCCCAGTCCCAGCAACCTTGAGTGTGCGGAAATAGTGGTGCAGGTCGAGGGAGGACAAGTCAGCAGTCCCAAGGACACCATAAAGGTTGGAGGAGTTGAAGTAGAAGCATTATTTGACTCTTGTTCTAGAATTACCATCATCAATGCTAAAGAGTTCTCACGAGTGTCTAAGGGAACGATAACCTTGAAAAGAATGGATCTGAGGCCAGGGGGGTATGCCGGTCGCCCCATATCCATGACGGGGTATTTCCTGGGGAAAGTAGAGTACAGCGACAGAACAACGGTCTCAAAGGTATATGTGTCCACGGTAGGAGACAACATCTTGGGGTGGCAGGCACAGAAAGAGCTAGGGGTCTATTTGAATCCTAACTGTGATCCCCAGATCCTGGTACAAGAAATTATTGAACACAAAGCAGACATTGTAACAGAGTTCCAAGAGGTGTTCAGGGAAGAACTAGGGTGTTTGAAAAACTACTGCCACAAAATAAAACTGAAAGAGAACGCCAGGCCAGTCGTGGCCAAAGTCAGGAAGCTTCCCATCGCCATCCAGGAGGAGGTGAAGGCAGAACTGGAGAAACTGTGCAAGGCCGGAGTAATCGAACCTGTGGAAGCAACAGAATGGTTGGCCCCCATTGTGGCAGCCAAGAAGAAGGACGGGTCGGTCCGGCTCTGCATTGATTTGAGGGCACTAAACAAGGAGGTCGTGGTCGACCGTTACCCTTTACCCAACATCACCCAGATGATGAGCATGCTAAAAGGTGCCAAAGTCTTTTCTACCCTCGACCTCACCTCAGCCTATTTCCAAATAAAATTACACGAGGAGTCTCAGGAGCTCACGGCATTTGTGACACCCATGGGCGCATACAAATTCAAAAGGATGCCATTCGGGCTAGCCTCGGCGGCCGCCGTGTTTCAGAGAATCATGGGCAACATGTTGAAGGACATCCCAGGTGTCATGTGCTACCAGGATGACGTGCTAATATTTGCTAAGAATCATGAGGAGCACGATGGTAGATTGAGAAGCGTCCTGCGGAGGTTTCAGTCACAAGGCCTCACAGTGAAAAGAGACAAGTGTGTTTTTGGCTGTGCTGAATTGGACTTCCTGGGACACAAGGTGACCACTGAGGGCATATGTCCGAAAGCTGAATTACAAAACACCATCGTGAATCTGACACCCCCCAAGGGCAAGGACGAGATCAAGTCATTTATGGGGATGTTAGAGTTTTACGGAAAGTTCATAAGGAACCTGGCGGGAAGGACATATGCCATCAAGCTACTATTGAAGAAGGAGAATGAATTCCGGTGGAGTCAGGAGTGCCAGAGGGAGTTCGAGGACGTAAAGAAGGCACTCGCAGAGGCCCCCAGCTTGAAGTCGTATATACCCTACCGGGCAACCATAGTCACCACCGACGCAAGTGCGAAAGGTTTGGGAGCTGTCCTCACCCAAATTGGAGAAGAAGGAGAAGAGACCATAGCCTTTGCCTCGAGGTCACTCCAGAAGTCCGAGAACAACTACTCGGTGATCGAGAAAGAGGCTTTGGCTGCATTTTGGGCGCTAGGAAAATTCAGAGACTTCCTCTGGGGAACTCAGTTCACCCTCCGAACTGACCACAAGCCGTTGGTGGAGGTATTCAGTAAGAAAGGTCTAGATGCCATCTCCAGCAGGATAAGGCGGTGGGTAGTCGGCCTTCAAGAATACACCTTTGACGTTGAATACGTCCACGGGACACAGAACCTCGCAGCTGGTGTCTATCTAGGCTCGTTGGTGATGAAGGAGCGAGAGAGAAGTTGGGGAAGGCTGATGAAGAAGAAGAGGACCTTCAGATGGAGGATGTCTGCACCATCCAGAGGGCGCTGGGGGAAGAAACATGGAGAAAGGCGTTAGAAGAAGACAAAATCTTGGAGGAGATTTACAAAAGAGTAAGAGGCGGTTGGAAGCACGGTGACAAACAGGATGAAGACCTGCGGCCATACCTGGCCATTAAAGACGAGTTGTCCATTATAGACGGATGTCTATTCAGGGGTACGAGACTTGTACCTCCTGCAACCGTGAGAAACAACCTGGTCGAACTAGCCCACGAGGGACATTTGGGCATCACCAAAACCAAGCAAAGACTCAGGGAGAGCTATTGGTGGCCGAGCATGGATCTGATCACTGAAAGGAGAATCAGGGAGTGCATTCCGTGCAGCAACAGCGACAAAGTTCTGAAGCAACAGACGCCCCCTATGGTGTGCAGGCCGTCCCCTTCAGGACCGTGGGTCGAGTTGGCATTGGACATCGTGGGCCCCATGTCAGGAGAACAGCGGACACCCTACATTTTGGTGCTTGTGGATCTGTATTCAAGGTGGCCAGAGATAAAGTTTGTCAGGGAAGTCACTACCAAAACTGTCATCAGCTTTCTAGGGGAGGTGTTCATCCGGGAAGGACTACCTAGCAACATTTTGACCGACAACGGTGTACAACTGTGTTCGAAGGAGATGGAAGACTTCCTGGAGGAAAAAGGCATCAGACACAAGCGTTGCGCCCTTTACCACCCCGAAACTAATGGCATGGTCGAACGCTTTAATAAAACCCTCAAAGAAGGCATCCAATTGGCCAAAGCCAGTGGAATAAGTTGGAAGGAGGAGGTGTGGAGACGGCTAGAAGCATACAGGTTCACGCCACATCAGACGACGGGGGTCACCCCGTTTGAATTGCTCCGCGCCAGGATACCCAACACGAAGCTGACCCCAGGATGGATGGAGTGGCATAAGGGGCGGTCAGACCGATCTAAAGAAGCAGAAAGCTTGAAGAAACAAAAGGAAGCCATGGAAAAGAGAAAAGAAGGATATGACCGGCACAAAGCCACAAAAGAAGTAGAATTCAAGGTGGGAGACAGTATCAAAATCAGAGCTCCAACAGGGAAGGCAAGTTGGTCGGAGTACACCAACCCCACCAAGATCACCAAACTATTCAAAAATGCAGTCAAGACACAAGAGGGGAAAATATGGAACCTGGGGAGGGTTGTCAAGTACCATCCGCCAGTGAATGGCCCTGTGAATTCAAGGGGAAGGGAGGGAGACCCCAGGCAGGACCTTAGTTCCACCACTAAGAGACAAACCGTGGTCCCCCACCCAAGCATCAGGTCCAGCAGGAGGGTGACCAGACCTCCTAGGCATTTTGATCAGTATGTAATGATGTAACCGGTGCTACCCTGTCTGTCTTGGTCTAGCCCCACACCAGGTCTAGAAAAGATGATGTTACACACCCCTGTTGGGTGTTTCAGTGTCACCTGGTGCGTTCTTCAGTTCTTGTGATGTTTATGTTTTCCTTTCCGCAGGGAAGGGGGATGTGTGGTATCTTCCACATCTCAACTCCCCCCGGTGCCTCGCATGTAATGGAGCTGCTCGCGGTGACATCACTTAGAATGTCACCGCGACCAGCATTCCAAGGCGAGCGCCGGGGACTGTGTAGAGCGGCTCACTGAAGCGAGGCTGTGGCTGAGGTCGCAGTGATCTAATCTTATCATTAAAGACTTTCCTACCCTCACCACCTGGAGTCCGTGCTTCCTTTGGTGGTTTCTACAGAGGGCTTTTGGCCTAGACAGTTTCCTTCACCCTCAGATTGTATTGTTCAGTAATCTGCACAAACAATTTGATTGCCATCTTTCCTTTAATGGGCAGATATCCTTAGGGGTCGGATCCTGTTTTGGAATTATGATAGCTTTGAAAATATGTATATATCATCTCCCTGAAGAGTCCCAGAGAGCAATTTTAAATCCCTTGATCACTTCACGGTTGGATTATTCCAATGCACGTAACCTTGGCTTTCTGACTATCTTGTCAGGCACCTTCAAGTTGTGTAGAAAAGGGTGGCTTCCTTTTATTCAAAATACATATTCCCATTTCCTCTTGCCCGGTGGGCTTACATTTGTTACCTGTGAGAAAGATAATCTTGTTTAAGACCCTGGTATTAGCCCACTGGGCTTTCCAATAAACAGGATATAAGCATCTTTCAGAGAGATTGCATCCCTTATTGCCCGACAAGAACCCAATGCTTTACTGAGGCCCGTTTGATGGTTGTCCCACATTTCAAATAGGTGAGGAGGGTCTTTATTCATACTCTTAGCAGCTCAGGCATGGAATCCACTCCATTTTAGGCTCTATGATACTGGTAATGAAATAAATCTGTTTTCATAAAATATTAAAAATTCTCTTGTTTAGGATTCATTGATTCTTGACATTAAGGACTTCTACCTGTCTGTTCAGCGTTAAGACACTCTGCGGGTAGCTGTGCTCTTTAAAAGTTTGTTCATTCATTCATGCATATTCTATACCACTCCACACCACTTATTGCCACTCCACTCTACACCACTCTACTCTATGCCATGCCTCTCCACACAGTGCCACTCTACACCACTTGACTCAGTGTCACTCTACTGTATGCCACTCTACTCTATACCACTCCCTGCCACTTCAAGCCACTCTACTCCACTACACTCTTTGTCCATCTACTCTACTCTACTCAACTCTGCACCACCCACACCACTCTGCGCCAGCCGCGGCCTGTGCACGTAAGAGTTGTGGGGTGGTGGGGCCGGGTTGGGGGGGGGGGGGATTTTGACAGACGACCAAGAGGAAAAATTAATTACTCATTTCATTTTCCCTTGTGGTCGTCTGTTGAATCCCCCCCAACCCGGCCCACCGCTCTTATCTATACAGGCCGCAGCTGCTCTACGCCATGCCATGCCTCTCTAGCCTACTCCATTCCACTCAATGCCACTCTGCTCACCTCTACTTTGTGCCAATCCACTCTACGCCACTGAATTCTACACCATTTTATTCTGTGCCAGTCAATTCCTCTCCACTGTATGGCACTCCACTCTATGCCACTCCACTCTATACCACTTAGCTCTATTGTACACCACTCCAAGCCCATGTACGCCGGTCTTAGCCACTACACTCAACTCTACACCACTACACACCACTCTAAGCCATGCCACTCCATTCCACTCTACTCCACAGTGCTGTGCAGCATGACTAAAAGACATTAGCAAAGCCAATACCTATTGTAGGGGCAAAACCTTATGGCTTTGCCAATGCTGGTTTTTAAGCTATTGTGTCAGATTAACTTGCGATCTGTAGTTTTGTAAACAGTGTACTATTCATCTTACAGCATTGCACAAAAACACAGTCTCCTGGGTTTAAATGGGATGGAGAAAAAAATTGAATATAGTCCATAGCTTAAGTGCACTATGTGTGACAGTGAAGCCTGGATTCAAATACCGGATTCCCTTCATGGCTATACTATGTGATTTAATTAAAATCATTTCACTTAATGTGCCTAATTTACTTGACAATTACCTTTGAAAGCACTTTCAAGTAATTAATTTTAAGGTGGATTGTGAAGAACAGCCGCCTGAAACTGAACTCGGACAAGACGGAAGTCCTCATCCTGGGGCCATCGCCCTCCGCCTGGGACGACTCCTGGTGGCCTCCCGCCCTGGGCACCGCTCCCAAACCAACAGACCACGCGCGCAACCTGGGCTTCATCCTGGACTCTTCCCTCTCGATGACCAGACAAGTCAACACCGTCTCCTCATCGTGCTTCAACACCCTACGCATGCTTCGTTAGATCTTCCGATGGATCCCGACCGAAACCAGGAAGACGGTCACCCAGGCACTCATCACCAACCGACTGGACTACGGAAACTCCCTCTACGCCGGAACCACAGCCAAGCTACAGAGGAGACTCCAACGCATCCAGAACGCCTCCGCCCGACACATCCTGAACATCCCCCGCCGCAGCCACATCTCCGGTCACCTGAGGGACCTGCACTGGCTCCCCATCAACAAGAGGATCATGTTCAGGCTCCTCACCCACGCACACAAGGCTCTGCATGACCTGGGCCCCAAGTACCTCAACGACCGACTGACCTGCTACACGCCCACCCGCCAGCTACGATCTACCAGCCTCGCCCTCGCCGCCGTACCACTCATCCGAAGAGCCACCGCCGGAGGCAGATCGTTCTCCTACCTGGTGGCCAAGACATGGAACTCCCTCCCCACCCACCTTCGACTGACCCAGGACCATCTCGCCTTCAGGAGACAACTCAAGACCTGGCTGTTCGAGCAGTAGCGGACCCCCTCCCCCAAGCGCCTTGAGACCCTCCCGGGTGAGTAGCGCGCTATACAAGTGTTATGATTGATTGATTGATTGATTGAAAAAGGTGCATATATGTTTTATTAGCCTGTAATATTCCACCATCCATAGCAATAATATTGGCCATGGTGTAAGGTACCCCAGATAATTGGTTCATTTTTTTCACTCCTGGTGTTGTCAAGAGGCATGGTTAATGAATGTTTTAAGGTACATGTCCACCTCAAATGAATGTCAATGCAATGTTGTGATCTAATGTACTAAATTGAAACACTACCATATGTTTTTTTAAAGATGGTATTGTTGGATGCCTAAAGAGGTTACATTTCATGATAGTAGCCAGGTATGTAGCAATATATTCTATTGTACAATCACAAAGGAACACTGCTGGGCAACATACATTTATGAAGAGTTAGAACACCATTTAAAAAAACGTATGTGCAACAAACTAACCCATAATAAGCTTTCCCTCCCTATCCTCTTGTCCAGTAGCTTTTGAAATAATTATTAGTGTACAAGAGTAGGGCAATGAACCATGGAGTGCTTAAAAGGAAGTGTTTGAGTGGGAGAGTCAGTGTGTTTGAGAGAGACACTCTTAGACCACTGCCTTGTGTAGTTGCCTAGATGTGGGAAGAACAAGTACATAGAGTGTGTGTGTCGGGTGGATTATGGGTAGGGTGACCAAGTGTCCCGGATTTGCCCGGACAGTCCACGTTTTTCACCTGCTGTCCCAGCAGATTTCAGAAAATGTAGCTTCTGTCCCGGTTTTTAGAGAGGGGCGACTGAAAACTATGGGAGGTGCTTTTGTATACTTTATCAAGCAGGGATAGTTAACAGTTGTTTCAAGAAAGCAATTTAATTAACACGCAAGCTACTGGGTTTAAAAATTGCAATTTATGTATGTTCTAACTGCCTGTTCTGTAATTCTCTGCTGAGGAGTGCTGTCATTCTATGTGCTCCCTTGAAGTAAAACTGTAGTCCTTCTTCTATTTTCGTTAAATATCCCAGTTTTTGGCTTTAAAATTCTGGTCACCCTAGTTAGGGGAGAGTATAATTCTTGGTGCAGTCTTTAAAGCCCTCCACCAATATATTGGTCCAACTTACGATAGTTTGAGGAAGTGAATCCTTCCGGTGCAGTGTAATATTGCATGTTGCTAGAGGAAGTTCCCAGGTAGAAAAACTTGTTGGACGGTTTCTCAAACTTAGGGCAGGGGATCACACCCAATAGGAGCACTTCTTGGGAATTTGTCAGTAAACGGCCCTTCATGTTTGAGAGCACCACAAGATATCTCTGCCAGTATGGAAGGAGTGTTGGGCAATACCAAAACACTCAAGCAAATCAGCATCTCACAAATAAACAAGGAAGAACCGGGGGCAAAAAAGGTACAGCACATGAGCCCCAAGATATATACTGTGAAAATAAAAAGATGTGCTGTTCCAGGCAGAGAAATCGACATCTACTTACATACAGCGAGGACATGCAGCTGCAGCTCCCGAGTATCTTTTGTTAATTCGAGTAGTTGTAACTTAGGTCTGGTTCCGATTATTAAATTGAATATACGTAAAACGGAAGTATTGAAATTCTTTCTGAGGCTATTCCAATATTTTTGCCCAGTCTGCATCCTATAGAGGTTTTGCCATGTCAGTCTCCCAGGGAGTACGGAGAGAAGCCTTGGAGTGGACCCCAACTTACAGGAAAGTCCTGTAAACCCGTCTTGTCAGTTTTCTGCCTGTCCCTATGGTGTACAGCAGCTGGTACACCTTGTGTGGGATTTTGCTACATGGCGACATGAAAAGGGTATCTAATGATTACTTGAGGTGTTCATAAGTAAGGAATTGACCTGGGTAAAAATTGTAGTCCGCCATAAGGTTTTGGAAATCAAGTAGCCCGTCGCCAACAAAAAAATCCCCCAATTTTGAAAGGCCTGCAGCATGCCACTGACGGAGCTGGCTTGAGCGAAGCCATCCTGTGCAGGGTTTCTTCATGTTAGTGAGTTTACGGGTTCTAGTGAAGCAAGAGAGAGCTGTGCGGAATAACACCAGGCGGAGTTCAGTAGATTGGTTAGTAGGAAACAATAAGTAATGCAGTAAGTCCTCCTTAAATTCTTTACAGGTAAAACCTGTCACATGCAGGAAGCGGCCAGACAGCCAGCAAGTCACCCATTGCTTAGAAAGCCAGGAAGGGCTAATCCACCTGCAGTACCGGGTAGCTTTAGAGTGGAAAGAGCTACCTGGTGGTGCCCCAGCCCCCAAATCAGAGATATAAGGAATGTGTAATGATGTTTGAAGAAGGAACTAGGGGTGAGCAGGGGAAGGTTTTGCGAAAATAATAATGACCGGGGTGACACCATCATCTTAACGAGGGCCATGTGGCCCATTACTAAAATCTATAGAATCATAATCCACATTTTGCTGTTGCTTTTTCTCCAAGAAATATTTGATACATTTGAGTAGGAGTGTTGCCCTCAACACTGTGCTCTAGGGGTATCATTTTCCATTGAACGAGAACATAATGTGGCACCTGAATGAATGAAGGAACATTTGTAGAGCGCATGGTTACCCAGGGGCATACCAGAGCTAAGACACCAGGTAAGCTACGAGGAAATTACTGGAAGAGAAAGGTTTTCACAAGTTTTCTGAACTTAAGGTGGTCAGGTTCATAACGTATGTACAATGAAATACTGTTCCAGAGTCTACGGCCATTATATGAAAACAATCGGCCTCCGCTTCGTGCAAATTTGATCTTAGGCACACAGATTAAACCTTTTTTCCCTGACCTGAGGGTCCTGCTGGTTACGTACAGTTGACTCAAAGTACGGATCAGTGGTGGGCCCTTTCCTGCCAGGGATTTATGGATGATACAAAGAGCTTTGAAATGTACTCTTTGCTGGACAGGGAGCCAGTGAAGAATGGCCAGGGCCGGCCTAGCAGAAGTACGCTTGGGAGCCTTCATTAACATGCATCCTGCACAATTTTGTACCATTTGTAATCTTTTGATAGTGACCAGGGGGGCTCCCAGATATAACGCAATCAAGCCAAAACAATACAATGCCCTGTACCAGTAATCGTCTTGCTGCAAACTGAAGCATAGGAAGTATCTTTCTAAACCTTCTGAGCAGTCTATAGCAGTTTGCTGCCACAGTACGAGATTGATCTCCAAAATCTAGGTTGGAGTCAATCCATACTCCTAAGCTCTTGACTCGATTTTTCAGGACCGGGGGGGGGGGGGGGGGGGGGGCAAACAATTAGGCAACAGATGATCAATATTTAAGGGAGCGGATTTCCCAAAGACCATGAGCTCAGTCTTGGCTCCATTAAGCTTCAAGAAGGAGCTGCTCACCAATCCCAAGACTTTTTGAAGGCAGGTGGCCAAATCAGGGTCTAATCGGTTAGATTGTTTTAGGGAGATAATCAATTAAGAATCGTCGGCATAAGAAACAACATGTACCCCAAATGAGAGCACTATTTCTGCCAACGAACTCATGTAAACATTGAACATCGTGGGGCTCAGGGAGGATCCCTGAGACACCCCACAAGTCAGTAAAATAGATTTTGAAGAACATTCTCCTTAAAAAACTGAGTATACCCTATAATGGAGGAAAGACTGTAAACCACTAAGTGCCAGCTCTGTCACTCCAGCATCCCTCAGTCTTTATATCATGAGGTGATGGTTGACAGCATCGAAGGCTGCGCTGAGATCTAACAGGATAAGGACAGCGCAGCCTCAACCGTCAAGGGTCTTCCTGATTTCTTCTACTGCAGTCAACATGACTGTTTCTGTTCCTTGTTGGGGTCTAAAGCCAGTCTGTGTAACATGTAAACGGTTATTACTTTCCAGGAATGCCGATAAAATTGAGTTAGTGTATTTTTCCACTAATTTACTAACACCTCGAAGCAAGGAGATTAGGCGGTAATTTCCCGTTATCAGGGTCAAGGTTTTTTTTTTTTTAGAAGAGCTTTAACTCTGCCATGTCTCCATTGCGGTGGCACAATCCCAGTTTTAAATGATGAATTTATACAATCATGTATAACAGGTGCCACTACTTCAGAGACTTTTTGAAGAACACTGGGGGGAGCGACATCTGAAGGAGAACCCGTTTTGAGTTCTTTAAGCAACCTTTGCAGGGTCTTGAGATCCAAAAGGGGAAATGTTTCCAGCCGTGGACTGGGGGAAGGGGAGTTAACTCCACCACTTGTTACCAACATTTGTGAGGCAGTGACAGGGGGGAAAGAGTTATAGATGTTTTGTATTTTTTCAGTGAACAAAATCTGCAATTTGGTCACATCGCAATTGCACATTCTCAGTGCCAGTAAGAGAAGTAGCAGGAATGAGAAGATTATTAGCAATTCTGAATATCTCACGCGAAGAGTTCGCAGCAAGGATCCTTCCCTGATAGTAAAGAGCTTGTGCATTTTTAATTTCCTTTCTTTAAATTTCAATGGCTTCTCGATATTTGATTCTACTCAGTACAGCGAAATCTTTCCTCCAATATCTCTCACATTTTTAGGTCGAAGGCCTAAAAGGCTGCGCTTGCGCAGACTTAGGTCTGAGATTTAATGACTCTCAGTAGCGCAGAAGGTCCAGCCTCCCTGCCCTGTCTCTCCTTCATTGGCTGGCTTCCTAAACGGAGGCCAGCCATTGGAGGAGAGATGCGTCACTCCAAACAAGCCCCGTCCTTTTCGGATTTCGGGGCGTGATTTTTTGCGTTCTTTAGACAGTGACGTAGTCCGTCACTCAGAACCACAAAACCACGCCCCCAATTCCGAAAAATTCTGAGCTGAGCGGCCGCCATTTTTTTTGTGTGTTGTTGTGGTGAGGATCAGCGCAGCTGCCACTCCAGGTAAGTTTTCATTTGTTTCTTGCTCACTTTGTGTCATAGTGTTACTTCCGAGTACGGCATTTTGCGTGTGTGTGTCTTAGATAACTACATCACGTGGACGCAGTATCTGCGGCGAACATGGCGGCTCTTCTGGCGCCTCGGAAGATGCGTTCCTAACTTAGGCCAAGGAGGTCTTGTTGAAGCCATGCTTTTACAAATAGCTTCTGATGGGATAAATCTATGTATTATTCACCCCCTCCACCTCCCCTGCCCCCTCCGACTGCCTTTACACAGACACAACTTCACGCCTGCATGGCATGCAAATGTCCTATTTTGGGCCACCAGCCGACCGACGCCGAGCGTCGTGGAAGCATTCCCGGACTACACAACCTCCTCCTCCCGCCCGCTCCGCTCGTTTCTGGGGACAAAAGCCTCGTCTTTCATCTCAGCATCGCGTTCCCGCAATCAATTGAACCCTCAAAAATGTCGGCTTTTGTACTCCGGGCGCCTCATCAATATTGATGCGCGCGCAGCGGCCTGTTGATGGTGGCGCAGCGGAGAGAATGGCGCGTGTTTGATCAGGACTGCAAGAGAAGCCGGTGACAGGCTCCGGAGAGCCGGCGGCGGCCTCCCACGCAGTAAGATGGGGGCGAGCACGCCATGCACGTCTGTGCACATCTGGCCCTGTATCTGACCACCTCCACCCTCGCCTTCACTCCCTCTGATCTAGCTGCGCCGACAGGTGGAGCTTCCAGGCGCTACACCGCACGTGCTATGGACAGTGAGCATGAAGGTTAACATCTGGCCCTGTATCTGAGCACTTCCGCCCTCGCATGAATGTGCACATCTGGCCCTGTATCTGAGCACCTCCACCCTCGCCTTCACTCCCTCTGATCTAGCTGCGCCGACATGTGGCGCCTCCTGACAGGCGGAGCTTCCAGGCGCTACACCGCACGTGCTCTGGACAGTGAGCGTGAATGTGCACATCTGGCCCAGTGGCCCTGTATTTGAGCACCTCCACCCTAGCATTCACTCCCTCTGATCTAGCTGCGCCGAGAGGCGGGGCTTCCAGGCGCTACACCGCACGTTCTCTGGACAGTGAGCATGAAGGTGCACATCTGGCCCTGTATCTGAGCACCCCCACACTCGCCTGCACTCCCTCTGATCTAGCTGCGCCGACAGGTGGAGCTTCTAGGCGCTAAACCGCACGTGCTCTGGACAGTGAGCATGTATGTTCACATCTGTCCCTGTATCAGAGCATCCGCACCCTCGCCTTCACTCTCTCTGATCTAGTTTGCCGTCTTTGTTTACTGTTTATTCGGAGGGCATTAATGGGAGCATATGTGTGTGTGTAACTCTCCAGTCGGTACTTCTATAGGGGTGGAGTAGTGTAAGAACACCTCGTCAGGGGACGTCACTTCCCCTACTGTACAGCGCGCTTCTGTACTCCGTGAAGCTCCAGTCGGGCCGAGAGGGACGTGCTGCAGTCATGGTGAGTAGGGATACAAGGGTTCTGGGTGGGAGGGCGTGAAGGTGTAGTGAGCACGTGTAAGTGCGTGAGACTGTTTTCATTAGTATGGCTGTGTTCGTGTGTGGGATAGCGTGTGAGTGTTGGAGTGCATGTGACCGGTGTTGTAGAAATAACCCCCCTCCTGGAGCTGGGCAACAGGGGCGCCGACCTCCAGGGTCCCCCCTATCGGCACTGTATACGGGCGGTGCTGAGATGGAAGCCCTTACCCCCCCCCATGTATCTTGTAGGCAGGACCCCTCAAGATTCCTTTCCTCAGCTTATGACTGAATGAAAATGATAGGGGGTGAGCGAACCTGTGAGAGCATGCTTGTTTTTAGACAGTGTCTGCGAGTTATGTGCAAACATGGAGGAGCGTAAGTGTGCGTGTGGTGGCGTGTTTAACTTTAGTAACTATGCCTGTATCCACGTGAGTGCGCATTTGAGTAAAACTGGACGGTGTGCTTATGAAACTTTGTGCATGCGTGTATGTGCCTTTGTTTATACAACATGAACACATGAATACGCTTTGTGCTGAGGCTGTCTGTTCCTTTCTGTTTGTGTATGTGTGCTGTTTGTTTATGCTTGTGCGTGTCCGAGAGGCAGGAAGGGTGTGTGCGCGCGCACGCATGGGCTTGCGTTTGTGTTTAAAAATGTCAGTGTTTGGATGAGTGTTTGTGTGCATATGTGCCTGTTATTTGTAATCGAGAGTTCATTTATCGGGAAATCAACCATTAAATGTCACATAAGCATTTTGATTGAACCTATTTTTTCATTTTTGCAATAATGTCTACAGCACATTTATGAAATGTCTAACTCAACTTGGCTACCCTTTATCAGAAATATGCTATTGGTAAATGGTTGTTATTGTGTGCGCATTGATGTGCAACAGGCATGTTTTCTTCTCTACAGTCAGAGGCTTCATAACATTAAAACGGATGTATGTCATGTGGTAAGTGCACGTCGGCGTGTTTGTGCGATTGTGCACTGAGCGCGACCCTGTGTGGGTTAAGGTCTGTCATGCCTGCAAAATTCACTGGAGTCAAAAAGGGGTATAGGAAAGTGTCACATTTTTGTCTTTATTTTACAGCGCTTCCAGCTTCGCACGTGTAACTGAGGACTCGCCAGGAGTAGCGTGGGCGTGACGTCACTTCCCCTACTGTTCAGCGCGCTTCTGTACTCCGCGAAGCTCCAGTCGGGCCGAGAGGGACGTGTTGCAGTCATGGTGAGTAGGGATACAAGGGTTCTGGGTGGGAGGGCGTGAAGGTGTAGTGGGCCTTTGAATGCCCGACCGTGTGAGCACGTGTAAGTGCGTGAGACTGTTTTCATTAGTATGGCTGTGTTCGTGTGTGGGATAGCGTGTGAGTGTTGGAGTGCATGTGACCGGTGTTGTAGAAATAACCCCCCTCCTGGAGCTGGGCAACAGGGGCGCCGACCTCCAGGGTCCCCCCTATCGGCACTGTATACGGGCGGTGCTGAGATGGAAGCCCTTACCCCCCCTCCAACCCCCCCCCATGTATCTTGTAGGCAGGACCCCTCAAGATTCCTTTCCTCAGCTTATGACTGAATGAAAATGATAGGGGGTGAGCGAACCTGTGAGAGCATGCTTGTTTTTAGACAGTGTCTGCGAGTTATGTGCAAACATGGAGGAGCGTAAGTGTGCGTGTGGTGGCGTGTTTAACTTAAGTAACTATGCCTGTATCCACGTGAGTGCGCATTTGAGTAAAACTGGACTGTGTCGCCAAGACTTGATTCCACCACAGGCCTCTTTCTTCCACCACCCTACATTTTCTTCTGGCAGTTCTTTTTCATCCACGCTTTCTCTGTTTGACACTTAATTCACATCTTCCTCTTGCCTGCTTCTTCGCTCTCTCATTTCTGTTGTCTTTGGTGCTCTGGATCAAAATCAGAGGATGAAAAACAAGTGAGAGCTGGTCAGGATCACCTGCAAACACCGGCAGAAGTTAAGCTCTAGGAGTGAAGGCGGAAGGCTGAAAAGAGCGTCAATCACAGTCTAAGGTAGGTAGGAGGTCGCACTCAGGTGTTTACTTAGCAGTGAGGCGAGGAAGGGGGTAAGTCAGGGGCCTATTAAATGTGTCGTTGTTTGTGAAGAAATTCACACAAGACCGCCGTTAAATGGGAGAAAGGCGAAGGGGGTCTTTTGCGGGAGGAGGTGTTTCCGTGCTGCCGTTCTGTTAACAAAGGTTAATTAACTAATGGCTTTCTTAAACGAAGACGTCCTTGCGTATTCTGTGAGTTTGCCTAACATGGGCCCAGCAATCATTAAACTCATTCTCCTACTTAACAATCGCCCATCACTGTATTCTACTAACATTCCACCCGCTAGTTATTGTGCGTGTCACACTGGTGTTGTTTTGTACTGTGCCCTGGTACATTAAAGTAAAAAAAACAAGCTAATAGTATTGCTTTACTACAGTAGTTAAAGACCAAGGCTATCAAAGGAAACCTAGTCCATTCTCTAATCAAATTTAGAGTGCGGTCATTCCCAAATTTACAGTGCGGTCATTCCCAAATTTACAGTGCGGTCATTCCCAAATTTAGAGTGCTGTCATTGCCAAATTTACAGTGCGGTCATTCCCAAATTTAGAGTGCTGTCATTGCCAGTAACTGTTACTGATGTATCTCTCTCTCCTTTTGTTTTAAGACTGAACCTGAAGTGAACCCCAAGGCCTATCCTTTAGGAGATGCCCATCTCACCAAGACGCTTCTGGACCTGGTACAACAGGCTGCCAACTACAAGCAGTTGCGCAAGGGCGCCAACGAAGGTACTTTTAATGGGTTTTGTTTGTTAGTATTTATCAACATCTTGCAGAGCTATTGTACTTGAATTGAGTTTTACTTGGGAAGCCATTTCAATGATGCTTAGTACTACAGCTTCTAGTCTTGAGTTTGGGGGGGTCATGACTCTTGCCACACCTGCACGGGGCCACTGGAGCGCAGATGTGGAAATATCGTTTTTGTGCTCTTTAATTCTGTCACTTTACCCAGGTTGTTTTTGGCAATCACCGGAAGTCAAGTTTTGAACATGAGTTTGACTCCCAATTCTGATTCTGCGGATTGCAAGCTGGTGGGATGTTTGGGTGAAGCTCGTACTGTCCAGGGTTTGCAATGTCAGTGTTCATCATCACACAGTATGACGTGTTAACTGTTTATAAAAATAAACTGTACTTTGCAGTGCAATTGTTTTGGTAGCACTTGCACTGTGAAGAGAACCACTGCTAGATATTTTGGAAATTAAGTGTGGGTTTAGGAAGGGATCTGAATTTTGAGTATTAAGACCTCAAGAAGGGAGTGATTCTGATGCGAGGTGGATGTTTGGGAAGACCTCTGAAGATCTGTCCATGCCTTAGTTTCCAATTAATAATAAGATGCTTTAACGATGGCATGCTCTGTCCAGTTTTTTTGGGCGAAGGCAGAACCGCACTCTCTTCCCCCACACCACTCTCTTCCCCCACACCACTCTCTTCCCCCACACCTCTCACTACGTCACTCTCTCTCTCTCTCCCTAACACTATCACTAACACTCTCACTACATCTCTATCTCTCACTACCTCACTATCTCTCACTACCTCACTATCACTCACTATACTACACTCTCTCACTAACTCTCTAACTCACTACTCAACTCTTTCTCACAGCAACACAATATCACTACAACAGTAACTATCTCTCACTCTAACACACTACTCAAAATTCACTCTCTCTATCTCACTACCTCTCTATCACTACATCACTCTATTTCTATCTCACTCTCACTCTCACTACCTCACTATATCACCACACACTCTCAAAAAATAACTACATCACTCTCTCACTACCTCACAACTTCACTCTCTCTTTCTAAATTACTAATTCACTCTCACTACCTCACTCTCAAATACACTAAGTCACTTACACTCTCTCTTTCACTACCTCACTACGTCACTCTGTTTCTATACCTCACAACATCACTAACACTCACTACTTCACTCTCTTTCAATACATCAATCTATCACTATCCCACTACCTCACAACATCACTCTCCATCACTACCTCACTCGCTACCTACCTCACTCTCTCACTACATCACTCACTCTCTATTTCAATACTATCTCGCTACCTCACTCTCTCTTTGCTAATGCAATATGTCTAATGCAATATGTAACACATATGCAAACACTTAAACTATTGACAATAGAAATGACAATAACATTTACTTAGGGATTAAAAAAAATAATAATAATAATAAGCAATGCCAATAGCTCTACCTATAATATTGCCGAGACCATTGCATTGTAAATGCTTGTTTACATGTCTGTGTGAGCTGACGTGAATGTTGGAAATACCATGGGATTTTTTTCTCCCACTTTTTCTGAAATTTCTGTTTTGGGAAGAACAGAGTTAAGAGCCTGATTGATCCAATTATTAAGATTGTCATTAGCCACAATAGGATTAGGGTGGGATATGGGAACAGTATTGGTCAGGGTGCTGATAAAGATGTCTGATGGGAGTCTAGACCATCGTCGAGCAATTTTTGTGGCTCTGACCGTACATATATTTGCCTCCGGTACCGTCAAAGTAAAAGGGAGTATGAAGTGGTCTGACCATATGATGGGGCAGCATCTCCTACCGAGAGATGGCTAATGTTGGAGAATATGGAATCCATCAGGTGACCTTTAGAATGAGTAGCGCTATTCATTTTCAATAAGAATTGGAACATAGCCAATTCGTCCACCAGTCCTTGTGTGGAGACTGACGAATCATGCTCAAAATGCAAATTGAAATCGCTCAGGATTGTGAAGTTAGGGGAGGAGCTAGCTAAATTAGCTACCACCTCCGGAAGGTCTTTCTTAAAAAGACCAAGGGAGCCTGGTGGCCGATATATCAAGATACCTGAGAAGGGGAATGTTGGTGTTAAATCAATCAAAAGAAAGCCTTTTGCAATCAGGAACTGGGTTCTCATTTATTCTGCAAACAAGATTGAACTTATGAATTATGGCCAGACTTCCTCCACGACCTAATTTGCGATCAAGCCTTTGAATAGCATAGTTAGATGGAATGTTACATACCTAGAGGTTATCACATACAGAGCATAGTGAATAAATAGTGATATGTAGAAAAGAGTAAGTAAATACACTGTTGAAGTAGTGGGATATGGCCTCTCCTTAGATGTCACTGTGAAACTGACCTTTTGTCCTGAATTTTTGCTCTGAATTTTTAAAGTTTGTCCTGTATTTTTTACAGGCCTGTCCAGAATTTGCCTTCATGCCAGTAATCCCTTGAAGGAAAAAAAAATCTTATACTAAGCCCTAAGTAGTTTGTTTGTTTGAGGGAAATCAGTATAAAATATATCTGCTGTCCTTATTACCATATGTAATAAATAACAGTGTGACATTATCTTATATTAGCTATGCAGCGTACTTCTCAATTTACATATATATATATATATATATATATATATATATATATATATATATATATATATATATATATATATATATATATATATATATATATATATATATATATATATATATATATATTACCTACTGGCTATCGCCAGTAGGTATATATAGTTAGGATTTTTTCCCTATGGGATTTTTGAAAATTCTATGTCTAATAACTTTGGCGTTTGTGGACGGAATCGGCTGAAATTTTCAGGAAAATGGCACATTTTGTTTCTGAGCAGCCCCTGAATATTTGGTGGGGTTTCGTCAAGGGGGGGCCGAGAAAAAAGGGGGGTCCCAAAACGCGTTTTTCCCATTCATTTTTCCATAGGGCGGTTGGACTCACTTTTAGCTCGAACGGCTGAATGGATTTGCACGAAACTTGGCAAAATTGTAGGGACTGTTAGCCCGATGTGCCTTTGCTAGGTCTCAATATATGTGCTCCAGTAGTTTTTGAGAAATTAACGTTCAAAACAAGATATATATCTGTAACAGCGCTCCGGGCAGCGATCCGGTCCGCTTACTTTTCGCGAAACGGAACTTTGCGCGCAGAAAGCTGATTGGCTCTCCGGTGTCTGTCAACATTCTAAACAGTCCGGAGCGGCCGCCATCTTATCTCTCGGTAGGATCGAGAGAGAAGAAGAGGTGAAAAACGAAGGGGGAATTTATTGAAAGGGGGCAAGGTATACCCCTCTTGACCCCCTAGGAATGTTGTTGGGGTTATTAAAGGGTCCCGTAGGGAAAATAAAAAAAAATGATTTTTCACGGTAGAAGCGCTTCACGGGCCGCGAACTGGGCCGCAAACTGGTAGCGAAACGGGAATTCGCCATTTTGTGCTTCGTTTTAATTGTTTAGAGACAAAAATTATCGCCGCACATCGGCCACAATGCATGAATATCGCTGAAAAGTCAGCGTTATTAATGCATTATCCAGCAAATGCTCTTAGCCATGTTATCCACCTTCCATTGGATAACATGGCTAAAAACTGCTCTGTGCGTGAGCTTTTTTTTTTTTTTTTTTGCTGCGTGACGTTTGTTAATGTTCGATTCGATGGAAATCAGGAAGTGTTGACCACCATTTTGTCACTGCGAGTAAATATTTTGTTATAAATGAATCCTTATTGATAAACATTGTCTGCGCCATCTTGCGTTTTTGTCCAATGCCACAATTTTGTCGTGCACGGCAGCCATTTTAGATGCCTTGACCAGGGCCACTCTCTGCACGCCGCCGATCCTCAGCATGGCTCCCCACCCTCGCAAGCATCTCCCCCACGCACTGGTCACCCCGCTCTTTCTCTCATGCATGGGCCATATACTTCCCCCCATCTGCGCTGCTCTTCTCTGAGAATCACACCCTGTGCCCGCCCGACACCTCCCTTTCACCCTATTCACTACCGCACCCTCTGACACTCCTCTTCCTCTGTGTCCGATTGTCCAGGCCGGACCTAGGCTATCACCTAGCCCTGCGGATGTAGTTTATGGCTCCAGCTGTAGAGTATCCAGACATGCCAACCCTCCCGATTCAGGCGTGAGACTACTGATTTCAGTGCTAGTCTCCCGCCTCCCGATTCCTGCAAGCAAAAACCCGGGGGCATATTACCAACAACTAGCGATAATTTTTGTCTCTAACTTGTTTAGAGACAAAAATTATCGCCGCACATCGGCGAATTTTATCGCACATAAACCTTGCTATTAGCAAGGTTTATCGCAAATGCGATAAAAAACGGCCGCAATGCATGAATATCGTTGAAAAGTCAGCAATATTCATGCATTATCCAGCAAATGCTCTTAGCCATGTTATCCACTTCCCATTGGATAACATGGCTAAAACTGATTAGGGTAGGTGTTAGGTTTTGGAGATATTCGCGCTTAGCGCGAATATCTCCAAAAGTTGATAATAGGAGATAGCGATGGTTAGGGACTGTTTCCAGTCGCTAAAATCTTGGCACGCCCACTTTGCATGTCATTAGTGATAAATATCACTGATATGCAAAGCGGGGCCCAAGATGGTCGCTATCTCCTTTTAGCTGTCACTAACTGGTGTTAGCGACAGCTTGGTAATAGGGAGATAATTTTCTCTCTTTTTTTTTGGCTTTTAAAGCCCAAAAAGCGGAAATAAACCCCCTTGATAATATGCCCCATGATTTCTCGGGGGTTTCAGCTGACGGGGCTTGGTATTGTGTTACGTGCTAATTCTTCCAGGAAACGTCAGAGGGTCGATGCAGGGGTTCTAGAAGGGGTGATAAACCATTTAAGCCTCATGAACAAGCGCATGGTCTTTTAAAGATTTGTGAAGTACTCGGGGCGGCGGTGTGTGTGTGCCCTCTTTCAGGAGCGGGCGGGGGGGGGCACTGCCAGCAACTTGCCAGGCCAGGCAGTGTTCAACACGTGCATCACCCTTTCTCTGCCTGCTATTGCGCTCCATGCTTCGGAAAGGTAAGAAAAAGAACGTGCATTTGAGTTTGAAATGTCTGATCTTGAAGCAGTACACTTGCAAAGCCCACACATGACAATAACCCGATTCAAGGCCCCATTCACCCGATTTTTTAAACATATATAGCACTCCAACAAAGTTAGATTTTAAAACTTTATTAACATTTAACTATAATGAACGGAACAAAAACTGTAAAAACATTTAAACATTTTTCACCCAAAAAAGCAACAATGGTCAGAAGCTGTCTTTTGTGCGAATAGTCCCAAGGCAGCACAACGTGCAGAGTTCTGGACGGCACCCAGGTGATGTCGCCTGGGTGCCGCACTGGTTTTGGGATCCTACAATGCTGCTCCGAAAATTGGCGTGGGGCGTCCCGGGTGGGGCGGGGGGAGGCCTCGTCAGTAGCAGTCTGTTGTGCGAATAGTCCCAAGGCAGCAGAACGTGCTGAGATGTTGATGGCACCCAGGTGATGTCCAGTAAACTGCCGCACTGGTTTTGGTATCCTACAATGCTGCTCCGAAAATTTGCGTGCGGCGGCCCGGGGGGGGGGGGGGGGCGTGGGGGAGGCGGCGTGAACGGGCCTCCCCAGGTGGCGGCCATCCAGCTGAGTTGCGCCCGCTCTTGCGGCTACAGCGTCTCGCTCACCATGTTGTTGAGTTGCTCCCACTCTTGCAGTGCAGCGATAGGCGCCTGCCACATGACTCTTAAAATGGCGGACGGCTCTTCGGTTTTGGGCCTGGTCCACTGAAATGGCCCTGGGACACCTTGGAACTCGGACGCTTGCCTGCTAGGGCTTGGGCTCCATTCTCGAAAAGCGTCCCCTCAGCCGTGAAGATTCTACAAAAGTCTTGGGGGCCCCCGACTCCCGCAGGCTTCCGGTGGGGAGCGGCTGCCATGATTGCTCGCGGAATGACCACGACGGAGCCACGAGATGGTGGTGCTCTCATGCTGACGCCAGCTTCAGTCTGAATGATCCAGAAACAAGGTGGGGCTTTCATCGTTTGGGAAATAAAATGTTCTAAACCAATGAAAAGTGTTATTTTTAGGTCATATGACCAAGCCTTCCATCTTTAGGAAACCAAAAGTAAAATGATCCAATGAAAAGTTTTATAAACAAGTCACATGACCTGTTATGCGGCATAGGGCTACAAAAAGCGTAGAAAATCCGTTGGCACGTGAGGCGGCGTCAGTAGCGGACCGATGTGCGAATAGGCCGAAGGCAGCACAACGCGCCGAGATCCGGATGGCACAGAGTTAGTGTCCAGCAAGTTGCTGCACTGGTGTGGCTATCCTACAATGCTGCGCCGAAAGACGGCGTGTCCAGCTGAGTTGCGGTCACTCTTGCGGTACAGTGACTCGAACGCGCCGAGATCCGGATGGCACCGAGGTGGTGTACAGCAAATTGCCGCACTGGTGTGGCCATCCTACAATGCTGCGCCGAAAGACGGCGTGTCCAGCTGAGTTGCGGTCACTCTTGCGGTACAGTGACTCGAACGCGCCGAGATCCGGATGGCACCGAGGTGGTGTCCAGCAAATTGCCGCACTGGTGTGGCCATCCTACAATGCTGCGCCGAAAGACGGCGTGTCCAGCTGAGTTGCGGTCACTCTTGCGGTACAGTGAGTCGAACGCGCCGAGATCCGGATGGCACCGAGGTTGTGTCCAGCAAGTTGCCGCACTGGTGTGGCCATCCTACAATGCTGCGCCGAAAGTCGGCGTGGGGTGCCCCGTTGGCTTATGAGGTGATGTCAGTAGTGGACCGATGTGTGAATAGGTCGGAACCAGCACAAGGCGCCAAGATCCGAATGGCAAGTCCTGGATGTTGAGTGCCTCAGTTGAGATTTCTGAGCAGTGCTTGTAAGACTGTCTGAAGCTTATTTGCACCTGCTGCAGCTTCACTATTGCCCTGGTGTGGCCAAAGGTCGCACATGACATAGGCGGCCGGCTCCCGAGGTCCGGCGGAACTTTTTTCCTTTTCCTTTCTGCTTCTTTTCCTACAATCCGTTTCATCTGAAGACACGACCAGGTCCCTGAATGTGTGCAGGGGGACGCTATTGATTGAATGAAAATGGCGGCTTGAAACAAAGGTGACTCAAGCGTTGCTGTTGATGCTATACAGACAAACATTGGTTTTCAGTTTGTACATTCTTCAGGATTTTTTTTTCTATCCAAGTCTGATTGAGAGTTTGTAGAAAAATGGCTTCAGATTTTCCACATACTACTCTTCAACATTCTTCCTAAATGTAACAATGTGAAACTCACTAGGAGAACGGCTGTTTCTGTTTCCTTTCAAAATGCTGCCAACAATATTTTCTGAATGGAAGACACCATCTTGTAGCATAAAGGGCCGAAAGGGGTTCTGGTCTGGCCGATGGTTGGTGGAGACATTTTGACTATATCTTGGACCTGCCCGGCCTCGCACAAAATGGCGCCGGTATAAATGGGACTCGTAACTCCTTGCCCACAAATGTATATCTAGAAAATGTTATTGTAAGTGGCCCTGTCGTATTTTAATTACAAAATGTACGTCCACCGATTCCGCAACTGTTAGACACCTTTGTTCTTGCAACCTAATGGCCCGCTCGTTACGTTCCTCTACAGTGTAAATGTCTCCTCATCATATACGATTTCAGTTTGCTCCGTGGCCGGCCCACGTGGTTATAGGCCCGTATTTGTATACTGACATTTTCACAATAAAGGTTTTTAAAACAAAACACGGTAGTAGTATTTACATTGGTAAAGTTTTTACTTTTAGTCACTGTTTTCGAATCAGTAAAAGGCAAGTGAAATAAAGCAGTCCAATTACATGATGGATAAAAGGTATAATATGTAGGAACGCAGTAAAGATAAATGGTCAAGGGCAGTTGTGTTTTTCATTTCTGCAACATAAAGTGATCGATAAGAATCTGATAATCAGGCGTATCGGCGACTAAGACAGCAGGCCGAATCTCTTTTACTCAACGGCTCCGTCATGGAAGGAAGAAACGCCCTTTTTCTCGAAAAAGGAATATATTTTACTTGCAGGACAGTTGTAAATTTTCCGGGAAAGTACATTAGCCTGGAATATTATAACATATATGTTTTAAAAAAAATAATGTTCGAAAACAATAAAAAGCGTAATTTTTAGGTCATATGACCAAGCTTTTCATCATTAAAATAACAAAAGCAAAATGAACCAATGAAAAGTTTTATTAACAAGTCACATGACCTGTTATGCTTACGTTACGCGCTGCGCGCCGCGCCTCGGATCACTTCCGGGTGCGCTAACGCGGCGTGTCATATAACGCATTACGCGACAACGTAGGTCAAGAATATAGTCAAAATGTCTCCACCAACCAGCGTTCGGAACACAACCCCTTTCAGCAGTCCAAAAAGTTCTGTTAAATGACAACAGAGGGGACAGGCAACAAGAACCATCAGTCAAAGAGGGGAGGGCAAGTTCTTCTCTTCCGGGTCATGTTGGGGCGCTACCGGAACTGATCGAATTGGTAGTCTACAGTGTTTCTGGATGTTTCAGACTAAAGCTGGCGTCAGCATGAGAGCACTACCATCTCGTAGCTCCGTCGTGGCCATTCCACGAGCAATCATGGCAGCCGCTCCCCACCAGAAGCCTGCGGGAGTCGGAGGCCCCCAAGACTTTTGTAGAATCTTCACGGCTGAGGGGACGCTTTCGAGAATGGGACCCAAGCCCTATCAGGGAAGCGTCCGAGTTCAAAGGTGTCCCAGGGCCATTTTAGTGGACCAGGCCCAAAACCGAAGAGCCGGCCGCCATTTTGAGAGTCCTGTGGCAGCCGCCTATCGCTGCACCGCAAGAGCGGGCGCAACTCAACTACATGATGAGCGAGACGCTGTAGTCGCAAGAGCGGGCGGTAAACAGCTGAATGGCGGAAGAGGCACAGTGTAGCAAAAGCGGGCGGAATGGCAACTGAAACGGTAAAGGGGCGCCCCACTACAGCGTGTCTTCAGGTCAAACGGATTGTGGGACAAGGTCCAGAATTGAAGAGTCATCAAAAGGCAAAAAGTTCCGCCGGACCCCGGGAGCCGGCCGCCTATGTCGGGGGCGATCTCAGGCTACACCAGTGCTATAAGACTTGGGGAGGGTGTCGGAGCCAAGCGTCTTCTCCGAGTCCATGGCCATCACACCGCCCCTCAGGGGCCTCCGTCAAGCTGTTTAGGAAGGTAACATATCACATTGTTTTCTAATGCAGTCAGGTCCACAAACGACACTCACTTACTTTGAGAATAGTGAAGCTGCAGTAGGTGGAAATAAGCTTCAGACAGTGTTACAAGCACTGCTCAGAACTCTTAACTATGGCACCCAACATCCAGAACTTATGCCATTTGAGAATGGCAGTGACATTGAAGCAACTCAGGGGCCAAAACCATTAACGTACTTTCACGTATGAAAATCTTACTTGGGGAGGGGGCAGGAGCGAAGCGCCCCCTCCCAGTCCGCGCCACCACACCGTATGTTGAAAATCTGAAGCCATCGTTCTACAAAGTTAACCAACCTTGGATTGAAAAATCTAGAAAAATGTACAAACTGAAAACCAGTTTTGGTCTGCATAGCATCAGTAGCAACGCTTGCTATCAGAGTGCATGAGTTTCATGCTCGATCGATTGAGCTAGCCGGATCGGGCAATAAAAAGTATAAAATAGTTATGTAAATAGTTATTTAATAAAATGTTTTACCCTGTTTCTTTGCTGGTGTGTTGTCTATATTTTTAATATTTGCATAGGGTTTGTCGTTATTTTGGGCGGGGTGGGTGACGGAGTCGAGCTGTCTTGCAGCCCTTATGGTGTGGAGCTCAGTTCATCTCACTATCTTCGTATTTCTCATGAAGGGTTGTTCCTAATATTTCTATTTTAGCGAGGTCAAAAAGAGATCCAATTAGTGGCCTACTGATTTTGCTCGATTACTTTTATTTTTTTACACGATTTTTCACTATCTGCAAAGACTAAACAGAGTATTGCGACTTTGTGCTTGTTTGTAAATAGAGAATGATCCAAAGAGAACCAATTCTAAAACAGTAAATGCTTGGATAACAATCAATCAAATGGAGAGACAAGCAGGCACGACAGATTACAACGGGGGCAAAGGCCTGCGTTAACTACCGTTCACTATCTGCAAAGAGAGAGTACTACTAAGAGAAAAGAGGGGAGGGGGGGCAGCGTTCAAAGCACATCAGCGTGCATAAATACGAAAATGTTTTTATCTATCACGTACTTGACATTTTAAAGCTTTTCATATTTGCTATTAAAAAACCAATGAAATTCACAGAAAAAAACATAGGTTATAGTGGATATATAGTTAGGAATTTGCATTTACAAAACCTTGAAAATTCAATGAAAAAACCATTGGTTTTAGGCCATATATAGTTAGGGATTTGCATTTACAAAACCTTATTTTACTCGCATAAAACCATTGAAATTCCATATATAGTTATAAGCGCTAACTATATATCGCGCACCCGCAATCCACTGCTGATGATGTCACATATTACATCATTCATGACATGGTTAGTGACATCACTGATGACATCACTGATGACATCTCAAATGACATCACTGATGACATCACTGAAAACATCTCATTTGACATGACTGATAACATCACTGATGATATCATTCATGTGATAATACCATTAACCTCTTCAGACTCTAATATAACCTTAGATACAATCAGTGTAAACAGACAGTCACAGACTGTCACTCATCCATGGAATTACTCACACACCTAGTCAGTTATGCCAAAAATCAATCACACCTCCATTTTCTCAACTATACAGTTATACACACCTTACTTATTCAAACATATACTAACACATATTTACTTTACTCTCTTATACAATCTCTGATACATGTTCACAATGATCCATACAGCCACTCACACATTCACTGGCTCTTATGCACAGTTATTTATAGATGTCAACTCTCACATGTACTGTGTTTTACATATGTACTTAATTTGACATGTAGCACTGAGATATCCATTCACTCACTAATACACTCATGCACAGTCAACCGCCCATACAGCTGTTTCCACATACACTTTTGAATCCATACATATAGTGAATCAACTACTCACACATCTATGTACAGAGTCACACACCTCCCAGCCACCCATACACACACACTCAGTTTCCCATACAAATACTTGGACAACCAATGAATAACCCATACAGTTACTCATATAGCTACTGATCAACATATGCAGCAGTTTGTAGAACAACAGATATAATGATGCACAAATTAAAACAGTTTAGTCACTAACCCATGCACTCAGTGAGACACATTTAATCACTCACTCATACAGTCAGTGATGCACCTACTAAATCCTTCATCCAGACACTTATACATCCACTCATTCTTCAATATGTAAGACATATTTTAACTTTACAGAAACATACAGTCACTGAATGTTGTCATCAGTGATGTCATCAGTGATGTCATTTGAGATGTCATCAGTGATGTCACTGACATCATCAGCAGTGGATTGCGGGTGCGCGATATATAGTTAGCGCTTATAACTATATATGGAATTTCAATGGTTTTATGCGAGTAAAATAAGGTTTTGTAAATGCAAATCCCTAACTATATATGGCCTAAAACCAATGGTTTTTTCATTGAATTTTCAAGGTTTTGCAAATGCAAATTCCTAACTATATATCCACTATAACCTATGGTTTTTTCTGTGAATATATATATATATACCAACACTCTGTGTCCCAGGCAGTAATACATTCACTGCTACAATCGCCAGAGCAGTACCTATGCACTCCAGCATTCCCCCTGTCACTCCGTGAGTACTCTTCCAATCACCTTGTCAGCACCATGTTCTTATCCAATCACTGCTCCAATACCGTAGAACTTATTAATTCACCATGTACCCTCTATGCAGTACTCTAATCATCCAGTCACTAACCATGTACTTATGGAATGCCCCAGGCACTAACAGATAGAGTGCTATAATCCCCTGAGGACTACCTATGCACTCCAGCAATCCCCCTGTCAGTCTTTGACCAATATAGGTGTTATAGTTGTTTGGATTAGTACATGGCAGTGGCTGGGTGACTGGAGAAACTGGGAGTGACAGTGTGTTTGCAGGACTGCATGGGTACTACCTGGGGAATTGAAGGAGCAAATAAGAAGTGTGTACGTGATTAGAGGACTGTATGGGTAGTGCATAGGGGATTGTAGCAGTGATCAGTTAGTGCCTGGATCATTGCATGAGTACATGGCTACTGATTGAAATATTAGAATACTGCAAGGAGAATGCCTGAGTGAATCTATAAGTGCTTGGGTATTGGCAGAGTGTTTGAATTAGTACATAATAGTGGCTGAGTAACTGGAGGAGTGCACGGGAAGTGACAGTGTGATTGCTGGACTGCATGGGTACTACCAGGGGAATTGAAGGAGCGAAAGAGAAGTGTGTAGGTCGTTAGAGGACTGCATGCGTAGTACACAGGGATGGTAGCAGTGCATGTGTTAGTGCCTGGATCATTGCATGACTACATGGGTAGTGACTGGATTATTAGAGTATTGCGAGGAGAGTGCATGGTGAATTTATAAGTGCTTGGGTTTTGGCACAGTGATTGGTTAAAGACATAGGACTGGCTGGGTGATTGGAGGACTGCATAGGTAGTACCAGGGAGATTACTGGACTGCATAGGGATTGCAGCAGTGCATGTGTTAGTGAATGCGTCATTGCATGAGTACATGAGTAGTGACTGGATGATTAGAGTGCTGCAAGGACAGTGAATGGTGATTTTATAACTGCTTGGGTTTTGGTGAAGTGATTGGATAAGTAGATAGTGCTGGCTGGGTGATTGGAGGAGTGTATGGGTAGTGACAGATGGATTTCTGGAGTGCATGGGTACTACCTGGGTAATTGGAGGAGTGAATCAGTAGTGTGTAGGTGTTTAGAGGTCTGTATGGGAAGTGCTCAGGGGATTGTAGCAATGCATGTGTCATGCAATGTAATGGTATGTGTTGTAATGGTATGAGTTGTAAAGGTAGTATGCGTTGCAGTGGAATGCGTTGTAAAGGTAGTTTTTAAAAATTCGTTGCAATAGCATGCGTTGTAATGGAATGCGTTGTAATGGATATTGCGTTGTAAAAAATGTGTTGTAAAGGTATGCGTTGTAAAAGTATGCGTTGTAACGTCATACATTCATAATAAACATCTGTTATTCAGCTCCGAGATGCCGGCGGGTGAACGTGCGCTTTACAAATACTTATGCTGTGTGCTTACAAATGATCATTTAAGTAATGACACGAAGTTAGACGTAACTGACATTCTTACAAACCACACATTCTTCCTAATGCAGAATGCTTGAGTTGAGAAATATTATTTTTTTTTTTTTGTAAAATTTTTATTTTGCAAGTTGTATCATAGAAGAGGAAAAGAGAGGAAAAACAGAGGAAGAGTGAGCAAGAGAGAGAGAAGAAGGAACAGGCGACAACCCGCCATGTATCCCCACACAGGGGGTGCTTTTAGAACACGTTCTCAAGAACTGCGAACGACGACTTAAACAGCGCCCAAGACTCAAGTCGCAACCTCCAGCGGTGGCGAGGTACGCCCACTGCTCCGCAGTGAATCCCAAATGTCAAGGGGAGGAGCGACTCAGGCTCGGTCACAGACCAAAGATAGGCCAAATCGTGTGTCCATGTATGCAAATCTGTCGCAACAGAGAGATAAACATTCTCAACGTAACAACCCACCCCCCCCACCCCCCACCCTCAACCCCAGTGGTGGCGACCAACATTCATTCAAATCCTCACAACATAATCAGGTGGCTAAAATTGGAAGAGGTGGAGCGCACGGAGCGCCGAGGGACACACTGCTGATGGCAAACCTCGGGACAGAAACCGGACCAAAGGCCCCCAGGTGAACATGAAGTTTTTAAATTTCCCCTGAAAGATATCAGAGAGCCTCTCCATACTCAAGAGGCGCCACAGACGAGCATGCCATAAGGAGATAGCCGGAGTCGTCGGACTCTTCCAGGCAGCCGCCAGGGTTAGTTTGGCCGCGCCAAGGCACAGCCATAGAATGCGTTTATCCGCCCTCGTCTGGTATTGGAGCAATGGGTCTCTCAGCCCCAGCAGGACAATGTCCAATGAGTCCGGGACCGGATAGCCCACCACTTCCCTGATGTGCGAGAGAATCTCAGACCAGAACGGTCGGATAGATGGGCAGTCCCACCAAATGTGGCGAAAGTCCCCCAGTTCCCCACAGCCCCGCCAACATCTATCAGAGGAAGCTGGGAAAATCCTGTGCAGTTTAGAGGGATATAAATACCAGTCGAAGATGAGCTTCATGTGTGCCTCCCTAAGATCAGTGGAATGGTTATGTGTTGTCACATCCCTCCATAGAGTCCTCCACTCAGTGTCAGTTATGTCCCGCCCCAGTGTAGTCTCCCAATGCTCCATATACCGAGGTCGGGGGGACACCGTGGTATCCAGGAGCAACTTGTATAAAAAAGAGATCGTCCCCTTCATGGTGGAAGTGTGGAGAATAAAGTCTTCAAACTTCGTCAGCGGCCTCGTGGCTGCATCCACCACCCCAGGCGATGTCGCCCAGTGAAGAAGTTGAAGATGTCGAAAGCGTTCAGTGGGTAAGACACCGTAATCCCTCATACAGTTATGGAACGTAAGAGGTGTCATGCCATGGAATAAGTGGGTGAGGGACCTGCACCCACCCTCTCTCCAAGGCCCAAAGGGACCATCCGTCAGTGCTGGTGGAAAGGCTGGATTGAAGTGGATAGGAGTAAATGGGGACGGGAACGTTGTCCAACGGTCATCGCCACTAAGAGCGTCCCAAACTTTCAGTACCGTGCTAGTGGGAGTGCAAATGTACGCGTTCCTGGGTCGGTCCGCCTTGGGCTTCCAAGCCAGGTCCCAAATGGACCGTCCCACTACACTTCGTTCCATGTGGAGCCAATGCTTTTCGGATAGCTGCTGGGACCACTCTACCAGGACTCTCAATTGGGCTGCCTTATAATATAGGTGCATATCTGGAAACCCCACTCCCCCCTCCGCCCGTGAACGTCGCAGTACCGCATAGGAAAGCCGTGCCCGACCGCCTTGCCAGACGAATTTCAGCATGAGAGTCTTGAGTCGACGGAAGTAATCCACCCCTATCGGGATGGGCAGTGCCTGAAAGAGATATAAGAGTTTGGGAAGAAGGACCAACTTGATGGCATGAACCCTACCCAGCCACGAGATAAATTTGGGCTTCCACCTCTCCAGCTCCGCCCGAATCACAGCCAGCATTGGTGGGAAGTTCGCCTGGAACAGCGCGCCCAAGGTAGAGGTCAGTCGCACCCCCAGATACAACAGGGAGGAGGTCGCCCACGGGAGCGGGGTAAGCAAGCTAACCCGTTGCACCTCCGGAGACGGAAGGGTCAGGTTCAGAATGCACGATTTGTTGAGGTTCACTCTGAAGCCAGCCACAGCCTCGAAGACCGCGAGTTCCTTGTGGACGTGTGGGAGCGATAGCACCGGGTCTCGGATAGAGAGCAACACATCGTCCGCGAAGAGCGAGATCTTGTGCTGTTCCCCCGTAAAGGGAAGTCCCAAGATCCGTTCATTCTCCCGGATCGCCAAGGCTAGCGGCTCTATGCTAAGGGCGAAAAGAAGCGGCGACAGCGGGCATCCCTGGCGCGTGCCGCGGGAGTGCGGGAACGGCCCCGACCTACAGCCATTGACCAGCACCCGCGAGGTAGGGCTATGGTAATTGGCTTCAAGCATTCTAATAAAGGGAGGTGTAAACCCGAAGGCCGCCAATGTACGGTGTAGGAAGCCCCAATCCACGCGGTCAAACGCCTTTTCCGCGTCGAGTCCTATCAGCACAGCAGGAATGCGAAAACGCTCCGCCTTTTCAATCAGGTGAATCACGCGGCGTAGATTGTCATGGGTCTGACGACCCTTGATAAACCCAGACTGGTCCGGGTGGATCAGGGCCGGCATCAAATCCTTCAGTCGCCCGGCAAGGATAGAGGAATATAACTTGGCATCTAGGTTAAGGAGCGCTATCGGGCGATAGGAAGCACATTCGGAAAGGTCCTTCCCCGGTTTGGGGAGAATGGTGATCAGGGCCTCCGCCATAGACTCAGAGGTTCGCCCTTCGGAAGCCATCGCGTTAAAGAGTGAAACCAAGAAATCGCATATTTCCGAGGCAAAAGTTTTATAGAACTGAGCTGTGTAACCGTCGGGCCCGGGCGCCTTGTGATGCTTCAGGCCCTCGATGGCTCCCAATACCTCCTCCCTGGAAATGGGGGAAGAGAGCAAGTCGTTCCATTCCTTGGATACCTGTGGAATAGGAAGGCCCTCCAGGTACGCCTCCTGGGCTGCGGAGTCCAAGGCATCCGCTGAGTAAAGGTTCGCGTAGAAGCGGCCAAAAACGGCCGCCTTGTCCGCGTCTCTATGCCGGACAGCTCCCGTGTTGTCGCGTACGCCCCCAATGTAATCCTTCTCACGCTTATCCCGGAGTTGCCGGGCAAGGTGACGCCCCACTTTGTTCCCCTGGGAGTAAGAAACCCGTCTGAGACGCAAGAGGGTATATTCAGCCCGGTTGTTATAGTGCGCCCTCAGCTTCCCCCGCACCGCTGTGAGGGGTCGAAGGGTCAACCTAGAGGGGTTCGACTTATGCGCCTGCTCCAATGTAGCTAACTCCGCCTCCAGGGCCTCCCTTTCAGTGCGTCTGAGTTTATTAAGATTCGCGTTGAGAGCGAGACACGTACCTCGAATAGAGGCCTTGCACGCATCCCACGTGGTGTATATCGACGTATCGGAGGGTGGGTTAAGAGTAAAGAAGTCTGCAAGCGCCCGCCGCAACGCAGTGCAAGAGACTTCATCCCGCACCAACGCCGCAGGGAAGTACCACTTCCGCCAGCCGTCCCCCCCCACCGCCCAGTGTAGCCCAAGCACCACTAGACTATGGTCAGATAGCGACAGTGGGAAAATACCAGCCAGAGTGATGTCCCCCCTGAGAGCCTGATTGACAAATATGTAATCTATGCGGGAGTATGTATGATGCACATGAGAGAAGAACGTGTAATCCCGTGTGTGTGGGTGCATGAAGCGCCAGCTATCCACTAAGCCCAGGTCGCTCACTTGCTGCTGTGTAGTCCCTGAAAAGACCCCAGTGTCTGCCCTGCGTGCACCCGAGCCATCCAAATCCCTGTCCCACAGCATGTTGAAGTCCCCCAACAGTATCAAATGCCCTTCCACAAAGTCTCCCATTTTGTCCAGCAGCCCTTGCAAAAACCCATTCTGACCAGTATTCGGAGCATACACAGCCACAAACGTACACAGGCGATCATACAACAAGCCCTTCACCATGAGCCACCGGCCCTCCCTATCGCTGCTCACACCCAGTGGCTGGAATTGGAGAGAGGCCCTAAACATAAGGGCCACCCCCCTATGCTTAGAGGATGCCGAGGCCCTGTAGAGAAGAGGAAACTGTCTATGCCGAAGCCTCATTTCATCCTTCCTGGCCAGATGAGTCTCCTGTAGAGCAACTATATCTAGATGGTGGTCCAGCAAGTACTTCCAGAGTTTCTGGCGCTTCTGCGGGGAATTAAGACCCTTCACATTCCAGCTACCTATGCTAACAGGCATAAGGACAGTAGAGGAAGTCGCTCAATACCTGCATGAGGGACAAGCCGGAGCGACACCCCACACCAATCCGCCACACCCCCAAGCAGAGCTACAGCCAAACAACCCCCCTCATTACCCAGGCCATTCCGTCGGACCCGCCAGACCCATCCTCCAGGCGTCCAGGAGCTCCGTGGACAAGCAGACATAGGAAGAACAGCAATCTCGGGACATAAAGGCAAAGGGCTCGGACTCGGCATCCCGGACCCCTCCCTCCCGCGGGAGATCCCACCCCCCTCCCCCCGAGAGATCAACCAGCATGACCTGACAAGGTAAGCAGAGAACGAACAGGTCCCAGCCCAGCTCCAGACATAGGAAGCGGCAAAGACTATCACAAGCATCAACCACACCCAGTAGTAACCTACCATGGTCGCCACCACACACCCCCCCCATCCCAACCCCAGCCCCAACCATCCCCCCTCAACCAAAACCCCCATAACTCCCCAGACCCAAAGCCCCCCCCCGCCCCCCCCCCCAGCAAAAAAAGACAACAGCAATAGACTTAAGACATAGAACCTGAGTCGAACAGTCATCAGGTCCAGTAGGTCACGATCCGAGGAACTCCTTCCGGATCGATCTGGGGAAGAGGACACCAGCTCGGTAGCCCCCTGGACCACGGCCCGGTGTGTCTTCTCCAAAGTACAATAGTACTCCCGGGCCACAGGGTCAGAGCCCCTCCGACGCCATCAGTGGGAGAAGGGGTCACGCAGCTCCAGAGCTCGTTTGAGAATCAGCCAAGGTGGCGGAGGCCACCGATGCAACCGCAGCATCCCTTTCCTGCACACTAGTCGTGCGATCCGGCCGTCTCCGCTCTGGAGAGGGGCCGACTCTATGCCAGGAAGAAGAGCGACGTCGCCTCCTGGACGGTGAAGAACGGCTCCCCTGGGACGGCGCCACATCCTCTAGGCCCAGCAAATCAACCGCCGCCTGCAAAGTGTTTATCTGCGCCAGCCGGTTCTGCCAGCGGAAGATGATCCGGAAGGGATGTCCCCACGAGTAAGAGATGTTGTTCTCCCTCAGGAAGGTGGTCACGGGACGGAACTCCCTCCGCTTCCGAAGGGTCGTGGCAGCCAGATCTTGGTACAGCTGTGGACGGTGGTCTCGAAACTGCAGAGATGAGATGGTCCTAGCCTGGCGCAGGATACGCTCCTTCAGTTGAAAATCGTGTACACAGACGAGGATATCAGGAGGAGGACCCCCTCCCCGTCTGGGCAGACCCACTCTGTGCACCCTGTCCATCTGTATTGTCTGCACACTCTCGTCGTCCAGGATTTGCAAGAATAGGGCCTGAACATATTCACGGAGGTCCCCGGCTTCTCCTTGCCATGGCACAGCCTTGATGCGAATGTTATTCCGCCTGGAGCGGTTCTCCAAATCCTCCGTGTGGGTTTGCAGATCTAAATTTTGTTCCGTGAGGCGGATAATGTCCTGCTGCAGCTGATGCACATCGTTCGCCAAGCTGAGGTCGTGATCCTCCAGTGTCGCCACCCGTTCGCCGATCCCATCCACATCTCTCCTCACCTCCCGCAGGTCCGACGCCAGCTGTGACCTGAGTTCCGAGATGTCCTCCCTGATGGAGGAAAAGAGCTCTGTCATGAAGGCTTTAGTGGCAGGTGCCTCATCATCAGATTGCCGCGACGAGCCACTAGCTCCCGGCGAGGCCGGCTGCTGAGAGTTCTTGGGGGCTCCCTCCTTCCCCGCCCTTCCCTTGCGCAGTGAGGTGGTCATCCTGAGGGTCCGCCCCAGGCCGCAGCGTGGTGGGCCTCCACGCGCCCGGAAGTCTCTGCAACGGTGATAGGCTGGGACCGCAAGCGGTGAAGATCACCTCCTCAAGCACTCCGTGCTAGGGTACAGCCCGTTTCTGTCGGCACCCAGTGCCACCGCGGGAGTGCAACAGTCATTAAGCACGGTCCAAAGAGCAGGGTGGTCCTCCGTGCCGGGGACTGACACCGATTGCAGAGGTAGCGTCACCACTCGAGCCCCTCAGCACTATAAACCAGTAGCAGGGCTAGGCAGGTCCCGGTCAGATAGAGGGGCCCCAGATAGAAGATGGCGTTGTGGCTGCCCTCGATGAATTCAGCAAACCAGAGACCCACCGTGGGAGCTCAGGTCTCCGCCCCCAAGGGCCGACGGTCCGGTACTGGGGCCCTACAGGCCAGGCAGCAGGGAGTCCCAAGGGCCGATGCCCACCAAAGAGATGTGCCCAAGCACGCCACGTGTCCCCCCGTAATCCGGAGACCGCTCCGCCTGCACCAAAGGAGGGCTGCCTCAAGCCTGTCACAGGGTGTGTGTGACTTAGCAGGCACCCCGTGCCGGGTCCGCAGCAACGCCAGCCGTGTCTCCAGCCGCCTCGCTCCAGCAGGTCTCCATGAGCCGGGGCCGCCCCCCACGTGTGCACACCGCCCCAGAGCCCTCCGTCGCTGGGCTCCCCCTCCGGACTCGGTGCGCCGGTTCCCAGTCTCCTACCGTGGCTCCAGGCGCGTCTCGGCAGCTCCTCGCCCGCTCGGACCCCGGCCCACGCACAAGGCCGGTCAGTAAGCCTCGGGGGCGGGTCCCGGCAGCAAGCGCCGCACGTCCCTCGGCACGCCGGCTGCGGCGTCAGGTGCGGCCGGCCCCTCGGGCACCAGAGGCCGGTGCTTCGCAGGCCTCAGCACGTCCCCGCTACAATCTCCGCCACTGGTCTCCGGGCAGCACTCCGACGGCACCGGACGGCTCCTCAAGCTGCCAGTGACCTCCGCCGCTCTCGCAACGACGGAAGGAGCGTCCTGGACCCCGCTGTTCGCAGCTTTGCAAAGTCGGCGTCGGAGAGGCTCTCAAGAGCGACCTATTCCGACGCCATCTTCGAGAAATATTATTAAATCTCACATTATGTCTTTCAAACTTGTGAAGCGACACCTGAGTGCGCTATTTTGTGTTGTTGCATCTGGAGACAAGGTTCCAGCTGTGTTGACCATCTGACCTTCAGTCCTTCCCAGCAGTACACTTAACTTAGACGAAATGCATTATTGCTTGCCTTCTGAAGTGAGTAATGTGCATCTGGACTGCACTCTGCCCTCCACTCTGCAGGCCGCAGATTGGCATGGTGTAACAAACAAAGTGTGTTATTGAACCCGTTGAATGTGCTGACTGCACACTGCACAAGGACACATTCGGAGGGATTCGAGGGGGGCGGTAGATCCGAGCTCCGGCTCAAAAATAGCTGCTAGAGCTGCGGTCCAGCTGGCTCCCACTCTACACCAGCACTGTTTACTCGCCATCATACTGCAAAAATAAAAACTTGCATGAGGGTTGGTACTTAGGTGTTGAAATTGAAATGTTCAGTATTATGATTAGAAACTGGCCGGTGCTAAAGAAAACATTCACTATATGAAATATATATCACCCCTTACCAGGACTTAAGGTATTCACCCTGCTAGAAAATTCCAAAATTCAGGACTGGAGGGTGGATTGGTCACTGTTTACGTTCACTAACAATCGAGGGTGAGTGAGGCCAGCCGTCTCTGACATTCTACTTCCGTGATTCTTGAGGGAAGCTGAGAAGGGCAACCAGTCTCTGTGCCCTTTCACTTCATGGCCCCGGGCTTGTCGGGAGTTTTTGCAGAGCCTGGGGAAAACTGTAATCCGGGACACATATATGGCCTTCTTGTTCTTGACGATTCGTACATTTTTGCCAGGTGTAATAAACACCTATGCCCAATTATTAGAATCGATGTAGTTCTTGAAAAGGGAAAACTTGACATCAGGCGCCATCTAGTGGTGCTGCCACGTAAGCAGTAAAGATATCCCGGCGTAAGCAAAGGTGGCTCAGATGTGAAGCGTGTGTGAACAGGAGGAGCTAAGACAAACCTTAAATGTTCTTTTTAGTTTTTTTTTTCTTTTTCTTCTTCTGTTTTGTATTTGTATAGCGCGTACATGACCTTGCACATGTTTCAGAGAACTATTCACCTAACAGAAGAATATACGGACTTATTCACATGGTTCCCCGGGAACTTAGCCAAATGTTAATGTATAAATTATACATTTGGGTGCAGTCTCAGCAGTGCAAAGGCAGGCCTAGCAAGGTCTTGCTCCTGAGGGGGGAGACAGGGCATCCCTAACCGCCACATGCCCCCGCGCTGATTTGAAGGTATGTGGCATACGCCCGCCTGAGGGCCTTTTCACTCCTTGGCGGGGCAGCTGCCACAGTTAGCCTGTAGGCGGTTGCCTTATATCTCCGCCACAAGATGATAACCTTATTGCTAGTGGAATGAGGAGCACCCAAGTGGCAAAGCGTATTTTTGCGTGTGACTTCGCAAGTCCTTACCTCAAGGGCTCTCTCTGGAAGGGGAGAGGAGAGTAAAGCCGCCCAAAGAGGAGGAGAGAGATAATTTGACGACAGAAATATGGTGGTACAGAGAAAGATTGTAAGAATGGAGGATGGAGTGCAAAACGAGCGGGAGAGACTCCCCCCGCCCTGTGCACATTGCAGCACTGAGGTCATCACAGCGCCACACTGCAGCAGAGCCCGGGGCTGCATCAACTCCACCCGCCTGCAAAGCTGCATCATCTGATGCAGTGCTCGGGAGGGGATGGAGAGAAAGAAGCGCTGCCCCCAGCGCCCCCCCCCCCCCTCTTTTAGCCCAAGTGGAGAGGAGGCAGGGAAGTATCAGTGGCGGGCTCTCGTGCTGGGATGCGGAAGCGACGGAGGCCCGGGCGGGATGGGTGGGGCGGGGCTGTAGGAAAGGGGGCTGCGGCAGGATTAGTGGTGGTGCATTACAGGTGCGTGGAGAGCAGCGCCGGTGGAAGTTGCAGCATGAGGGTGGTGCCTTGCCTCTGTGGGGACGCTGCATAGGTGGGGTGGTTGGGGGGCTCCATTAGTAGAAATACAGCGTTGGAGGGTGCAGGTAGCATCAGTGAGGACACTGTCACATTATTGATGTTTGGGGACAGCACAGCAGGGGTGCAACGTGTGTGTGTGGGTCAAGAGCGAGCAACAGTGGGAGGCAGAGTAGCTTGTGTGGAGCAGCATGCGGTGGGTGGGTTCCCATTTGATGTTTAGGGGACAGCCAGGGTCGGATTGGGACCAGGCCCACATTCCTGAATCACGCCCATTCATGAAACAGCATTTGGCTCGTCTCATTGGGCTCATTTTTAGAGAAATGTTTGATCAATTATGTATTTTAAGGCTACTAGAGCCAGAAACATTTATAAAAACTAAAAGCACTACATTTTGGATGGGCGGGCGAGGTGAAATAAAGTAGCCTAATGGCCACAACTCCTGATGTGGCTGTTTGCCACCTGGTCGTTTTTTAACCGGCATTACCAGTATTTTAATGTCCTGGCTGGTAGAAAATGAAGAAAATCACCTAAAGATGGTATTTTTTCCTTTGACAATATGTACTTTCGACAGTAAGCATAAGAGGAAAGCAGTTGACAATCTGGTTTAAAGCTTCTATAATGATCCGTTGATAGTTAAAACTAAACAAAGGCAGAATAGCCATGTTAAAAAGGAATACAGGTGCTTTTGTTATTGTATAAATAATCTTGTTCCATTACTATGTCCCAGCCTTTGCAGACCCTTAAAACATACCAAACAAAAGGTTATTTTTAATGTCGTTTTATATAGCGTAGGGCACCGATTACATGAGCACCAGTCACATTACAGAAGATCACATTCATTTTTATTTTAGGCCTAGGGCAATTAAGTCAAATGCCCAGAATCACAGGATGTTGAGCTGAGGCTAGGATTGGAACCTATTTCCATAGTTCCAAATTCGGCAGCTCTGACCCTAACATTACAGCCTCTCAATTTTCCTCCTTGGGAAAGATGCCTCCCAGTGAGGCCTATGTAAACATACACCCCCTCTACAAAGCCCTAATAGACTCTAGAGCTGAGGTCCTCAGAATGGCCGCGTCACCTACTCTTCCCCTCCCCAGCCAACTATAGCCTCAGAGTGATGGCCTGGCAAGGGAATGGGTGAAGAAAAGCACAGAGCTGCTCCAGGGGAGCTGGGGTGATGATGGCCCATTGGTCACATAACCTGCCCCCAGCCAGGCTCCTCAATTTAGCAGCACGGCAGGGAGGTGAGGCACTGCTTCTGGATGTTTGTGCCGGCCCCGCGGGGGCCAATCTAAAGTCCACAGTGGCCAGAACAATACTGGCCTAGCGATGTTGCTGGAAGCTACCCCTTCTGAACCTGCCTGTCCATGATGCTGGCCCCACATTAGAGTGCTCTCACAAAAACAGGAGCCTAGGGGGAAACAGAGACAGGCCGCCCCCCACTCAAAAGTCTCTCTTACAACGATGGCCTGCTCCTGGACAGCTCGACGGCTAAACAGAGTGAAAAAAAGGTTTTTATTCATGAGGTAGAGAGAATATCTAACTTCTACCCTCAGTGTTACACTGCGTTGTAATTTTTAATATGGCAGTGATGCCAAGGTATGTGTATGTGTATCAGTGTCAACCACCACTACATATATATTCTCCCTTCCATGCGTGAAAAAAGGGGAGGGGAGGTTGACAGTGCCTCACGGAAGCAACACCAAGGGGAGGACTGTATCAGACTGGTACTCGCCTGATTCCTCACTTCTCATCATCGGCTACTGTCAACCTTAAAATAAATGGGAGAAAACAAACATAAAGACAGTGCATACAAGACCAACAACCGTGAGGTGTTGTGAGTGCTGAGAACCCAGTGTGATATTTCTGTGCCCAAATGAGTGAAAAAACAAAATATCACTATAAAAAGAGAGCAACTAACTGGCAACTCATATCTTTTATTCTGTGCTGTTAGCTCACTCTGATTAAAAGTCAACCGACATGTTTCATCACATGTTTCATCACTTTATTTTCAGTGATTTCTTCAGGGTTTTGTTGGTGGGTCAGCGTTTAGCATGCACCTTTCAGAATCTTCCCTTATTGTACCAGGTGGCCTGCTGTGATGAGCCTACCCGGCCCCCGTGGAAGACTACGTCACGAGTATCGGTCCCTGTCTGTGTCCTGGGACGCTTTGAACCGCCAAACGGTCGGTATCGCGTAGGTGTGCTGGTGTGGTCTCGGCTCACCCCTCGGGACCCAGGGACTCCGTAGCGGCGGTCGGGAGATACAACAATCCGCTCGCTTTAGTCGGGATGACAGTGCGTCTGTTCCTCGCTAGCGTTGTAGCTTCCAGAACCTAGAACCTGGGTGAGAACGCCAAGCAAGGCGCTCATTCAACTGTACTCAGCCATCTGATGCTGGTAAGGGACACCGTTTCCCCATTCAAGACTGTTCCCCCAATTATCTCCTCTTACGAGGCACCCCGTATTGGGCAGCCGCTCCAGGTCGCTATATATATTGCCTCTTGAACATCAATGTACCGCAACCTCGAGGCACAACATTAACTGAAAGCGCTTCTTCAAATCCACCTCTGGTCTTGATTGTTCTATGTTATTCCAGGCATATATTAAGTCCTGATGATGATCCTTTTATCTTAGAGCATAGGATCGAAACGCCGTCGACACTGTTATGTAGACATACATTGTTATTTACTGTGATTTTCTGTTGTATGTTCTACTAAAGTGAATACTGCCAATTTAAATCCTAAAGCAGTACCACTCTTTTGCTCAACTCTTCCTTTGCCTGATGTAAAATATTCTTTCCTCTGCACCCCTTTTCACAAACTTTTCTCTATTCTGTTGAGTACGGCACAGGCTTGTGCCTTACTTCAAACACTATTATGTTTGTTATGATATTGAAAGATTCGAATTGACTTCCTGTCAAACATTCCTAAAATAAACTCTTTGCCCGGCTGGGTATAAGAAGAACTGTACATGGTGTCCGATTGTGGTCCATATGTTATCTAACTCTCTAGAAATTGTTCTAAGCTTAGGACCTTTGTTCTTTTGAATTAGCATTGTAAATGGCAATTGTTTTTTGCTTTGTGCTATAGTTATTTTTTTACATAAAAAGCTACATATAAAATATGTTTTATTAAAGTTATTTATGCAGTATCTAAATTTTGTTTGCATAAAAGAGTACAATAATATCTTAGTAAAAAAGTCAAATATTTTAATGGTAATTCACCAAATGTTCATTTATGTGTTGGTTTTGAAAATAGCTAAATTAATAGCTTTGTCATTTACAATGGCAATAGTTATAACTTTCGCAAATGTGACACCTATAGCATTTGTAATGCAACATTTGTATTTACGTGACTTAGATGTATTGATATTACAAATAACAATGGCTTTTAATTTTTTTTAATACTTAATAAAAGTGATTGTAATTTATAATGGCAATAGCTTAAACTTTTGTAAATAACTTTTGTGAAGATTATGTTCAGTGTATTTTATTGTAACGAAATCCAAGAACAGAAGTGAAATATTAACATCTTTTTGTGACATTTGTAATAAAGCTTGAAACATTGAGAGAACATATTTGTGCTGTGGTGGTGCTGAGTGATGCTGTGGTGGTGCTGAATGGGGCTGTGGTGGTGCTGAGTGGTGCTATGGTGGTGCTGTGGTGGTGCTGTGGTGGTGCTGTGGTGGTGCTGTGGTGGTGCTGTGGTGGTGCTGAGTGATGCTGAGTGATGCTGTGGTGCTGCTGAGTGGTGCTGTGGTGGTTCTGAGTGATGCTGTGGTGGTTCTGAGTGATAATGGGGTGGTGCTGAGTGACTGTACTCACTGTCACTCTGCACTCACTGTCACTCTGCACTCACTGTCACTCTGCACTCACTGTCACTCTGCACTCACTGTCACTCTGCAGTCACTCTGCACTCACTGTCACTCTGCACTCACTCTGCACTCACTGTCACTCTGCACTCACTCTGCACTCACTGTCACTCCGCACTCACTGTCACTCTGCACTCACTGTCACTCCGCACGCACTCTGCACTCACTGTCACTTTGCCCTCACTGTCACTCTGCACTCACTGTCACTCTGCACTCACTGTCACTCTGCACTCACTGTCACTCTGCACTCACTGTCACTCTGCACTCACTGTCACTCCGCACTCACTGTCACTCTGCACTCACTCTGCACTCACTCTGCACTCACTGTCACTCTGCACTCACTGTCACTGCACTCACTGTCACTCTGCACTCACTCTGCACTCTGCACGCACCCTGCACTCACTGTCACTCTGCACGCACTCTGCACTCACTGTCACTCTGCACGCACTCTGCACTCACTGTTTCTGCACGCACTCTGCACTCACTGTCACTCTGCACTCACTGTCACTCTGCACTCACTGTCACTCTGCACTCACTGTCACTCTGCACTCACTGTCACTCCGCACTCACTGTCACTCTGCACTCACTCTGCACTCACTCTGCACTCACTGTCACTCTGCACGCACTCTGCACTCACTGTCACTCTGCACGCACTCACTGTCACTCTGCACTCACTCTGCACTCACTGTCACTCTGCACTCACTGTCACTCTGCACTCACTCTGCACTCACTGTCACTCTGCACGCACTCTGCACTCACTGTCACTCTGCACTCACTCTGCACTCACTGTCACTCTGCACGCACTCTGCACTCACTGTCACTCTGCACGCACTCTGCACTCACTGTCACTCTGCACGCACTCTGCACTTACTGTCACTCTACACTTACTGTCACTCTGCACGCACTGTCACTCTGCACGCACTCTGCACTCACTGTCATTCTGCACTCACTGTCACTCTGCACTCACTGTCACTCTGCACTCACTGTCACTGCACTCACTGTCACTCTGCACTCACTCTGCACTCTGCACTCACCCTGCACTCACTGTCACTCTGCACTCACTGTCACTCTGCACGCACTCTGCACTCACTGTTTCTGCACGCACTCTGCACTCACTGTCACTCTGCACTCACTGTCACTCTGCACTCACTCTGCACTCACTGTCACTCTGCACTCACTGTCACTCTGCACTCACTGTCACTCTGCACTCACTGTCACTCTGCACTCACTGTCACTCCGCACTCACTGTCACTCTGCACTCACTCTGCACTCACTCTGCACTCACTGTCACTCTGCACTCACTGTCACTCTGCACGCACTCTGCACTCACTGTTTCTGCACGCACTCTGCACTCACTGTCACTCTGCACTCACTGTCACTCTGCACTCACTCTGCACTCACTGTCACTCTGCACTCACTGTCACTCTGCACTCACTTGTATCTGTCTGTCTTTGCTTTATTTTTTTTATATCTGTACATGTCTGAATTAGCTCATATGTGCGTGAGTGCTTGTGCGGTCATATATGTAACAGTAATGAATGTAACTGCATGAACGTGTGGGTTTGTGCTTGTGTGTGTGTGCGCGTATTGGGGTAACTGTGCATGGTGTGGATTGCATGTTAGCATGTAACCAACTGATTTTGGCCTCAGAAGTTCACATGCCCACAATTACAGATTTCACTCACTGGATCAGGCTGAAATCCTGAGCCAACTGAAACGCCCACACAGTAAGCTGTAACACAAAGACAAAAGACCCACGGGCATTTGAAGTTCCACATGTTTTCAGGAGTCAGCAGCCAATTTAAAACACATTTATGCAAATACGCAAAGAAAACTTCCAATCCTGCATCTGAACTTCAGTAGCACGAACAGGAAGGAGAAGCCAGACAGGACCTGCAGTGTTTAAGAAAGAAAAGTCTGAAAGTAACGGGGGGAGTGGGTGGGGTGCAAATGAATGCTGAAATAAACAATAGAGGAAAATCAGGAAATGTACTTGCTGCTCCAGAATTGAATGCAGTCATCTGTAAATGAAAAGCAATATTAAACACTATTGCATACTGGATCATCGGCAATGCATTGTGATTGGCTAGAATGTCAATTTATACGTATCTGAGGCTTTCGACACACAACAAATCAAGTGTAACACCTGCCTCGATTTTGAGGAAAGTTACTGTGTATGAAAAACTGACACTTGCAAAAAAGCTAATCCTGAAATGATACCACTGACTGACTGCACTGGACTCTACGGAAGAACTGACAGTGGTAACATAACGTTTTATAAAACTTAAGAATTCATACATATTTGTGTGCATTCATCAGAAGTTATTTCATATAGGTCCCGACTGCCACAGCTTGTGTGCAGTAAAAATTCAACAGTCTAGAAAACAAAACCCATAAAAGGTAAAACTGCATTATATTGTATTTGTTTTTTGTAAAGGTGTATATAATATATATATATATATATATATATATATATATATATATATATATATATATATATATATATATATATATATATATATATATATATATTATTTTTTATTTTTTTTTTAAAGAGCCTTGTATGCTATAATGTATATGGGACAAACCATGTTGGGTTTTTATCAGGTGGAAGGGTTTATTTTCCATGGGGCAGGGATGGCAAGCACTTTGGTCGAGTACATTAGATCCTGGATACCTGACCCTTATGATCCAGGCTAGACTATAAATCAGTACACTCACCATCTCTAGAGGCAATAACAATGTTGTGTGTAGACTGCAACTTAACGAATAATAAACATACAAAATATGTAAACCTCAGTACAACAGCAGCTGTCATTTAAAATCAGTGCTCATTCACACTTGTGGTAATCAGCTCAGAAATGAAGAGTTGCAATTTATCATGGCATTAAATTAATGCCAAATGCCGTACTGTACCATGAATACAGATTACTACCGGCTATCCGCGGTGCCAAACAAGGGAACCACTTTTTTTTACTGCAGACATGCAGCAGTGCCTCAACCCACTGAGCAATTTCACGGGTGGGTTGTGTCTGATGATCTGTGGTTACGGCAGGGTTAATATTACACGGCACAGCAGCTCGGAATGAATCAACCTGGGGAGGATGAAAGCTTCCTCTGGCGAGGCAAACCTTGTGCGGCAGGCACACGAACCCACCGAACTATCCTGCTGGCAGTGTCAGTAAATGGCTGCCACGTGCGCTACGCACTTGTGACTTGGACAGACTTTCTGCTTTTACACAAGTCTGGCGGCCTGGGGGCTGCGTCCCGGAGAGTGGGGGCAGAAGAGGAGTGTGGGGGCGGGGGCGCGAACACAGGCACCCCCCACAGGATTAACGCACCCCGCCTGAATGTAGCAGCTCACACAGATGGCATTCATTATCCGTCTATCAACCCATTCACGAGACCGAGAACTTGTGCTCCGTGAATTTCTTGGACCCGGGATCGAGAAGGATCGACAAGGCCATTCGCTGCTGTTAGTCTGCTATCCCACATGACCGCCCTTTACCACCAGGTTCTTAAATGGAAGTTAGACCGATTGCCTTCTCTGCAGCGTTTCGCAAAGGGAATAGATCAGTCAGCAAGCGAGTTGTAACAAGCTGCATGTGAATACAACAAGCACTGCCATGGTGATAAACATCAAAAAGCACCAAATACTCACAATCGAGGAACTTACATTTCAGGATGGCACAGTGTTTAATTTCCTGCTTACAAGAACAAGTAAATGAGATATCTGATGTTCTCACATTCAATAATGTGACATTATTACAGGGGGTTAGGCACACCGTAACAGACTGCTATTGCAACACATAAACCCACTGAAAACCCTCACCCACCCTCCGTATCCCCGCCGAAAAACCTACATCCAGGCACTAAAGTGAGCGTGGGTGTCCTCAACTTGGGAGGGGGGAGGCTATGCGCGCTTAATGTGCGAGTGTAGAGGTGGCATGTGAGTGCAAGGGGCGCCAGTACGTGGTAAGTGTGGGGTGTCTGTTATGTGGCATTTGTCTGCTGCAAGGAGTCACCATACTTCTTTTCAAAGATTAGCGTGCGATACAATCAGCAACAAAAAAAACCTCGAGCAGGCGGACATCTGCTGTCTGGCTGGCGCTAGAAAAGAGAAAGCGAGTGAGACGGGGCACTGATAAAAGAGGGACGAAAGATGAGCCAAATACACCAACGGGAATTTCTAGTTTTGTTCTATATAAAGGGCGCTGGAGGTTCCCCTAAAGACCATCCTGCCTGCTGAATGGATGGATGCGTTCTGTAACTAATACCTTCAACGAGGTGAAAGGAAAAGTAAAACGTGCCCCTGGTGTTTTCAGGAACTAAGGCGGAGAACGTTCAAGTTCATCATCCAATGAATCGTAACAGCGCTGGAGGTCCGCACTGGAAAGTCTTAAAAAGGCTGACAAATACACAGAACACTAATTAAATATAATGAAATGAGAACAAACTCCAAGTTGTCGTCCTCCTGCTGGGCTCTCACCTCCCTATACCAAACACCAAACTGTCCATCCCCCTGCTCAAGCCGCCGGCCTCTCCTTGGAACAAGCATGGCGCGTGCTGCAGTCCGCCGCCGGCCTGCGACCAGGAAGTCAGGCAGGCCGGGCGGGACAACCGGAAACAGGAAGTAGGAGGGCGGGAGCCTACCCCGCCTCCCACGGAAGAGCGCGATTGTTTTGAGCACCGGAGCAGGCAGGAGCCTACCCTGCGCCCCGTTGCCGAAGAAGGAAGGAAGAGTCCTGCTGCCGGTGAGAGCCGAGGAAGCCGGTGAGTGGGGCTTCGCCTTGTTGGAGGGGGGGGGGGGGTGGGGGTGGGGGGGCATGTGTGTGTGCGCGCGCGCGCGTGCGGCGGTGGGCTGTGTATGTGTGTGAGCGTGCGTGCGTGTGTGTGTGTATGTGTCTTGGAGTCTGTGTGTATGCGTGTGTGTGTGTGACAGTGGGGAGTTGCCTGTCTGGGTGCCTGCGTGTAAGTGTAAATGCGTGTGCATGCATGCGCGTTAGCCTGACTTGCTGGGAGTATGGGAGGGAAGTGCACGGCGCGGCGCAGGACGGAACGTGCGCGTTCGCGCAGCCAAATCCGCCTGCTAAAGCTCGTGACAGTTTTTTGTCCCTCATTCCCCGGCATCCGACAGCTATAAGTCTCCGCCCTGGACGCATCCTTCGGATGCGAATTCCAGGGCGAGACCTAAAAAACGGGAGGGGGAATCAAGTGCCCCCCTCCTCTTCCCATATTAGGTCTTGGGACCGCAACCCCTAGGGCTGTTTTTATTTTTTAGTAGGAGGGGCCTCCTCCTGAGCCATGGAAAGATCCTGGGGACCCCATCCATCAGGGCCGTGATTTGTTTAAGGAGAGGGGGCCTGCATGGTACCCATTCCCGACCCTCATTAGGATCTGGCACCCCCATCCCCCAGGGCCTTGTTAAGTCCTGGGGACCCCATCCTCCAGGGCCACTCTTTAAAATGAAGGGGAGGGTTGGTCATGCAACATCGCCTCCTGAACTGTTATAAGTAACTCCGGGTGGAGTTCGCGGAGTTGCACTACGCAAAGCTACGTGAAGTGCAAAAAAACTCAGTCGCACTACATGGAGCTCCGCAAGTGGCAGAGTACAGTAGAAAAATGCAGTTCGCAGTGATTGCACCGTGCCGGATGCTTGTCCGCACTGTGCAATCATTGCGAACAACACAATGCACAGCGACAGCTTACCTTTTCTTCCGCTCGAGTAGATTTTTTACTCGAGCAGCAGCTTTCTCAACGCTAACGGGCAGTTTCTCAAAGCGAGCGATCGCGAGCATACCCAACCACTCGCAATGAGAAACTTGACCCCCCATTGCACTGAGAAATCTCGCAGGGAGGTTTATTTTCCACGCTCGCGCTCGCCAACTTGATGTCAGCGATCTCGAACGAGGAAAAAACTCACCTGGAGGTGGATTTTCCTCGCTTGCCAACATGACGTTGGTGAACACGAGTGAGGAAAAAAACTCCGCTCTGCTGCGTGAAGCAGAGTTTTTCAACTCCACGAGCTCCGCGTAATGCGGAGTGCAGGGAACTCTGCAAACTCTGCGAGGGGAGCGGAGTTCACCACCCAGGGTTAGTTATAATCCCTGAGGACCACACTCCCATTCGCTGGGAGCAGACTTTGTGTGTGCTCCCTCTTGGAGTGAGATGAAAAAATGCTCCCGCCTAGCAGGATCAAACACAGGCTTCTCTGCCCACACCGGTATGGGTAGGGAAACCACTTTGTCCTGGGAGGGCTTCCCTGGGCATAGCTACTGAGCCTGCCTAGGGCAACGGTGTCCCGGGGCCAGAGAAGGCTCTGCAAGGGAGTTGCCCGACCCTCTTCCTTTTACTTTGTAAATAGCAACCCCTTTTTTGAGCTTTTTGTCCCAGGGTCAGACTCCCCGGGACCCATAATGGCTCAAGAAAGGGCCGCAGGCCCCCGGCCCCTCCTCCCCTTTATTAAAAAAATCGGCCATGGAGGATGGGGTACACTGGGCGGTGGGCCATGCAGCCTTCGTCTCGTTCTATGCAAATTTCAGTAATGGGGTGGGCTACCTGGGGCTTTGATACCTCGGGTACGCGGTGGCACACAGCCCTCTTCCCTTTTTTCATAATTTCGTCTCCAGGGATGTGCTCCCCAGGACCATAAGTGAGCAATGCAGCCCTGGCCGCCATTTAATTATTAGTTTTTTCTGAAGCTGTGGGATCACAGCAATTTTTGTCAATTTTCTTTTTCTTTTTGGCCCTGGGTGGGCATCTGGGTCAACACCATGTTTCTTAGGGGGTCAGGGTATCCCTACCATGCCCCCTTATATTAGTTTTTTTTAACATATTCAGGGCAGGGGACTAAGTCCCCAAGTCATGTAATGGATGTCAGCAACATTTTTCTCATGTTGCTGGCAGCCAATAAGAGTCTGACTCCCATGGGAGCAAGTTGGCCCAAGGGAAAAAAAGCTCCCTGGGCTAATTAGGGCACTCATATTTGAAATTGGCGCTCCCGCAACACACTCTCGGCTCTCAGGGACCCAACCGTCAAGATATACAGTTATTTCTGACCGTTACTTTCTCACAAACTACTAAATGGATTTACACCAAATCACAAAAAAGCACAATCTGCGGCCCAAGATCCAGCTTCCTGCCAAATTTTGTGTAATTCCGTTCAGCAGTTTTTGTTGTAGCCCTTCTTAAAGAAGGCTATGGAAAGTGCATGGGGATTTTGAGTTTTAGAACCCCCTTTTCCCTCGCCCCCACTTGACAGATCACCTTGAAACTTTCAATACACAAACTAGTCAAAAAGTAGCACTGTTTCAAAATGTTTTGTAGAGATTCGTCAAATGGTACCAAAGTTATTAGCAAAACAAAAAGTGCTTTTCCTGTGGAAGAGCTGACATAACCATAACTGTTCCTTGCGTTATGCTCTACTTCACCGCACCACTGGACCAATGAGGTTGTCGTGTGAAGCTGGTGGAGCAAGCCAGAACTACATCTCTTTTTCCTCCTCACAGAATCAGATGCGCATTCAGGAAAGGAGTCACCATCAGATTAATTTGGTAGATCAGCAAAGACACAAGACACGTTTCGGCTTTTCAGTAATGCCATACATTCATCCAAAAGTAAAAGCGCCTAAGCCAACAGAAGCCTTATGACAATAAGTACTTCCGCCCCAAAAAAACTATATCCCATAAAAGTAGAACTGTAACCCAACAAAAATCTTACCTAACAAGCCTTATTCTTTGCCCTATAAAAGCCTTATCCTGGTGAGAGCCTTTCCTTATTCTGAGAAACTTACATCAACACGAGTCTTCATCTAACGCAAGCCTGATATCCCTCATCGCCTCAGCACAAAGACAGTTTCAACCCAACCTGAGAAGTACTCCAACAACAGCCTAATGGTATAAGTTCATTAGAGCTCTAACCTAGGAGATCTATTCCCAAGAAAGCCTTATTCCAAAAAGAGCCTACATCTAGTGAGAAACTTGCCCCAACACAAGCCTTATCACAGTGAGATCATTATCTGAGCAAAAGCCTTATCTTTACAAGAGTCTAATCCAAGCAAAAGTCTTATCGACACAAGAGTTGCATCCCAATGAAAGCCTTATCATGACGAAAGAGATATCCCAACAAGATCCTTATCTCATCAAGGGCCTTATTACAATGTTAACCATATTCCATTAGTATCCTAATCCCACTGAAACCCACATCCAAACAGCCTTATCTTAACATGTGCATATGCCAGTGAGAACCTTGCAATGAAAGCCTTGTCTTAATCAAAGACTTTTTTCCGTGAAAGTCTCATCCAAAAAAACATTATCACACTGAGAACCTTATCTCAAAACAGACCTTATCCCGGTGACGCCCATGACCCAATAAGGCTGCATGATAACTATGGGCCATATATATATATATATATATATATATATATGTATGTATGTATGTATATATATATATATATATATATGTATATATTACCTACTGGCGGTAGCCAGTAGGTATATATAGTTAGGACCTAGTTTCCATAGGAAATCCCCAACATTCTATTGGGAATAACTTTGGCGCTGGTTGATGAATCTTCGCAAATTTCTCAAAGAAGATGGCTCGCTCCGCTCCGCTCCTTCCCTGAAAGTTTGGGGGGGATTCGTCAAGTGGGGGCTGAGAAAAAAGGGGGGTCCCAAAACGTGTTTTCCCCATGTTAATTTCCATAGGACCTTTCGACTCAGCTACAGCTTGAACCGCTGAAGGGAATTACACCAAACTTGTCAAAATGGTAGTGTCTGGTACGCAGATCACGCTTTTTGTTAAATAGTGTAAATCCCTCCAGTAGTTCCTGAGAAAATTAGAAGAGAAATCAATTATATATCTATAAGCGCGCACGGGTGCGCGCACCCCGCGATTTTTCGCGATTTTTTTTTGGGGGGGGCTTGGGGGGCTTCTCTCTTTCATTTTAATGTTTTTATTTTAATTTCGAGGGTGCCCACCCCTCGTTTTGGCTCCCGAGATCACCGCCGCCGCCCGAGCTGCCTTAAGATGGCCGCCGCCTGGTTGTGGGCGGGGCCGGGAGGACGTGGTTTCCGCTTCCCCCTGTCTGGGGGAAGCCTTTGCTGTGCCCGTCCGGTCTCCCGTGCCGAGGGGAGACCGGGTGATGTTGCCGACCAAACTTAGAACCCCGGGGTGAGGCAGCCGAGGCGCGGCTGACTGGCGAGGCTCTCGAGAGGAGGAGCCCTGCCCGCGGTATCCCGTGTGCATGGTTAGAGCCCCGGGGTGAGGCAGCCGAGGCGCGGCTGACCGGCGAGGCTCCGGAGAGGAGGAGCCCCGCCCGCCGGGTGATGTTGCCGACCAAACCTAGAGCCCCGGGGTGAGGCAGCCGAGGCGCGGCTGACTGGCGAGGCTCTGGAGAGGAGGAGCCCCGCCCGCGGTATCCCGTGTGCATGGTTAGAGCCCCGGGGTGAGGTAGCCGAGGCGCGGCTGACCGGCGAGGCTCCGGAGAGGAGGAGCCCCACTCGCGGTACCCTGTGTCCATGGCTAGAGCCCCGGGGTGAGGCAGCCGAGGCGCGGCTGACCGGCGAGAAAGACAGACAAGATAGGAGAAAAGGAAGGAGAAAGGTTTGAAGGCTTGGAGAGAGGGAAGATGAGATGAGGCAGAATAACAGGAAGAAGGGGTGGGGGAAAAGGAAGGTTATGTGGGTATGCCTTGACTCATTCAAGCTGCAGCAGCGATGTGTCATCCCATGGATGCAGTGTTTCTATGGGTAATAGGAATGATTTTCATGCCTGTAATGAGAAAGTTATGTTAGCCTCTTGCATGCATGAGAAAGGTAAAAGGTCTCACTGGGATTCATGCTGGAACAGCTCATCTCTGAAGATACAAGTGAAGCTCCACTTTAGAACTGAACGCAGTAGCATGGGAAGGGTCCCTGTTTAGGTCACTGAAATGGGTCAGACAGAGGATGTATGCGAGTCTGGATAGAGGTGTACAATGCTCCTCTTATTCATAACGGAATCATGTAGTCTATGTTGTTTAAGCTAACCCTGTGGAACAGTTTGAGATATTGGTGAGCTTGGCAGTGAACTGACCATTTAGGTAAAGATGATTTTGTCATATTCTCTTCAAGTAGCTTTGTATCACTTGGGTTAGATGCGGTTGTTTACATCTTCTGGCTGATTCAGACTTTTAACATTTTAGCTCAACTGATCTTAAGGGATAGATAAAGCAGCTGCATTTTGTTTGCTGAAGAGTGCTTTGCAAGTAAGGGTGATCAAATTTATAGATTAAAGAATGACGCTGTATTAGAAGTGTAGTGTGTCTCATGTGTTGTATGGCAATGTTGATACTTCATCAGGAATAGCAGCTTGGAAAAGGAATAGATTTCTTTAGTGATCCGGTCCAACATGTGGTGTTTGCAGGCATTTTAGAAAGGGGCGGAAAGGGCAATTATATAGCAGATGAATCTATGGCCATGATTTCGATACAGTCCCAGGGTCCGACATAAAACTGTGGCTGTATTATGATGAATTTAAGAAATGATGGGGAATATTATTAAGAAGAATGGCAAACATACTACCCTGTCAACCCATCCATCCATTCATTCATCCATCCATTGACCCATCCTTCATCCATCCGCACCCTACCATCCATCCACACAACCGTTCACCTATCGATCCACCTATTTTTATTCAATGTATTCTGCTACAAATTACTTGCATACCTTTCACCTATCCTCAAACACTGCTCACCCTGCACACTCACCCACCATTTACTACGCACAGTCACCCTGATATTGTGCAGGCAGTCTGATACTGCTCACCCACCACTCACACAGTCCACCATCCAGCCACCATCCATCCAGCCACCCATCCAGCCATCATACATCCATCCATTATTCATTCATTCATGCATGCATGCATCCACCCATCCATCCAGCTATCCACCCAACATGCATCCACCCATGCATCCATCCATCCACCCTGCATCCAACCATCATGCATCCACCCAGCATTCATTCATCCACCCACCCATCATGCATTCACCCATCATGCATCCACCCAACAATCATTCATCCATCATGCATCCACCAGCCATCCATCCATCTTCCAGCCAACAATCATGCATCCATCCAACACCCAACCACCCTCCCACCCACCATTCATGCACCCCATTCATCCACCCACCCATCCATCCATCCTGCATCCATCCATCATTCATGCATCCATTCACCCATCTATCATGCATGCATCCATCCATGCATCCACCCAACAATCATTCATCCATCATGCACCCAACCATCGTTCATGCATCAAAAATCGGATCCCTAGGGCTGCTCAGGTGGTCCCACAAGGATATTAACATATTTAAACGTTATCCGCTAATAGAATTCGCATTTTCAAAACCTTGCAAATTCACTGAAAAAACCAGAGGTTTCTGGCCTTATATATATATATATATATTAGCTTTTAAAAAACCAATGAAATTCACTGAAAAAACCATAGGTTATACACTATATATAGTTAGGAATTAGCCTTTAAAAAACCAATGAAATTCACTAAAAAAACATAGGTTTTAGGCCTTATATAGTTAGGAATTAACATATAAAAAACCATTGAAATTCCTCCTATATAGTTAGCTGGACATTTTATTGATATAAAACCAATGAAATTCGACATATAGTTAGTTGCACTAACTATATATTTCGCGCATCCGCAATCCAATGCTGATGATGTCACATATTACATCATTCATGACATGGTCAGTGACATCACTGATGACATCACTGATGACAGCTCATTTAACATCAATAATCACACCACTGATGATATACTTCATGTGATAATACAATGCACCTCCTTAAACTCTAATACACCTATTGTAAAATACAGAGTATCATTTTTGAAACTATTGACACACCAATACCATTTACTACATACCCACTCACTGATTCCTACGTCTACATGCACATTCATTCATTCACCCATAAGGTCATTCGTACATACTGTCACTCATCATTGCAACACTATCATATGCACTCATACACCTATGCAGACACTCACACACTGCCACTCGTCCATGGAGTTACTCACACACCTACTCAGTCCTGTAAAGAATCAATCACACTTTGATTTCTTCATCTATACAGTTAAACACAGAACAGCTTACATTTTCACAGATATACTAACACATACTTACTCACTTATACAATCAAATCCTTCATCCATACTCTTATACATCCTCTCATTCTTCAATATGTAAAACATATTTAAACTTTACAAAAACACACAGACACTGGATGATGTCATCAGTGATGTCATCAGTGATGTCACTGACCATGTCATGAATGATGTAATATGTGACATCATCAGCATTGGATTGCGGATGCGCGAAATATATAGTTAGTGCAACTAACTATATGTCGAATTTCATTGGTTTTATATCAATAAAATGTCCAGCTAACTATATAGGAGGAATTTCAATGGTTTTTTATATGTTAATTCCTAACTATATAAGGCCTAAAACCTATGTTTTTTAGTGAATATATATATATATATATATATATATATATATATTCACTGAAAAAACCATAGGTTTTAGGCCATATATAGTTAGGGATTAGCATTTACAAAACCTTAATTTACTCGCACAAAACCATAGAAATTCGCATATATAGTTAGATGCAATAACTATATATCGCGCACCCGCAACCCACTGCTGATGATGTCACATATTACATCATTCATGACATGGTCAGTGACATCACTGATGACATCACTGATGACCTCACTGATGACATCTCAAATGACATCACTGATGACATCACTGATGACATCTCAAATGACATCACTGATAAAATCACTGATAACATCTCATTTGTCATTACTGATCACATCACTGATGATATCATTCATGTGATAATACGATCAACCTCTTAAGACTCTAATATAACCTTAGAAACAATCAGTGTAAACAGACTCTCACAGACTGTCACTCATCCATGGAGTTACTCACACACCTAGTCAGTCATGCAAAGAATCAATCACACCTCCATTTCCTCAACTATACAGTTATACACACCTTACTTAATCAAACATATACTAACACATATTTACTCTCTTATACAAGCACTGATACAAGTTCACAATGATCCATACAGCCACTCACACATTCACTGGCTCTTATGCACAGTTATTTATATATGTCAACTCTTACATGTACTGTGTTTTACATATGTACTTACTTTGACATGTAGCACTGAGAAATCCAATCACTCACCAATACAGTCATGCAGACAGTCAACCGCCCATACAGCTGTTTCAACATGCACTTTTGAACCCATACATCTAGTGAATCAACTGCTCACACATCTATGCACAGAGTCACACACCTCCCAGCCACCCCCCCACACACACTCACTCTCCCATACAAATATTTGGGCAACCAATCAATAACCCATATAGTTACTCATATAGCTACTGATCAACACATGCAGCAGTTTACAGAACTTCAGAAATAATGATGCACAAATTAAGACAGTTTAGTCACTAACCCATGCACTCAGTGAGACACATTTAATCATTCCCTCATACAGTCAGTCATGCACCTACTAAATCCTTCATCCGAACACTTATACATCCACTCATTCTTCAATATGTAAGACATATTTTAACTTTACAGAAACATACAGTCACTGGATGTTGTCATTTGAGATGTCATCAGTGATGTCATTTGAGATGTCATCAGTGATGTCATTTGAGATGTCATCAGTGATGTCATCAGTGATGTCATCAGTGATGTCACTGACCATGTCATGAATGATGTAATATGTGACATCATCAGCAGTGGGTTGCGGGTGCGCGATATATAGTTATTGCATCTAACTATATATGCGAATTTCTATGGTTTTGTGCGAGTAAATTAAGGTTTTGTAAATGCTAATCCCTAACTATACATGGCCTAAAACCTATGGTTTTTTCAGTGAATTTCAATGGTTTTTTTAATAGCAAATATCTATAGCTGTAACATATATTCTTATTCTAATTCACAAATATATTTTATATATTTTTTTTTTAAGCAAAGGACCCAGATATGTTTACAGTTTATCACTAACAATGTTCCAGGCTAATGTATTTTCACGAGAAATTAACAACTGTCCTGCAAGTAAAATATTCCTATTTCGTGAAAAAGGGCGTTTTTTCGTCCCATGAGGGAGCCATTGAGCAAAAGAGACTCAACCTGCTGTCTTAGTCGCTGATAGGCCTGATTATCGGATTTTTATTGATCACTTTATGTTGCAACAGTGGAAAACAAAACAGCCCTTGCCCATTTATTTTTACAGCATTCCTGCGTATTATACCCTACCCCCAAACAGTATTTTGCCTGTTACCATAGTAGTAGTTTATGGAACACTTACGTCAGCACATAGGTTAAAAATTTCACCACAATGTGTTGCTAATGAGTGACATTCAGCATTATACTTCAAATTATAAATATAATTTCTATTGATGACTGCTACCCCCACAAAAAAACAGACGTATGTACTTTTTTAATTAACATTTATTAAAACAATAACTGGAACTATAACTAAAATATAACACTACAATAAATAACTTGAACTATAAGTAACAAAACAATATAATAAACAACATATGATATGGAGTCCAAAATAAGTATTGTAGTTAATCTGCAAAACAAAAAGAAAATTCGTGTTTAAATTTAGATTGAAGTGACTAAATGAGATCAAACATCACAAGTCAAAGTAAAACTTGACAATATTTATATTTTTTTAAATCTTCGCAGTGTGCCTGAAACGCTTCCACTGGCATTGTACATGCAGACTTTGGTCCACCCTCTTTATCAATTTTTGCAGTTTAAAATATAACGTCCTACATGTGTGTTTCATCTCCTACTTTCTCCTTTCAAATTCTCTTGTAAAGACCATAACAACAAATAAAGGGAACATTTTCTGCATATTTTTAATAAAGCATATGACACAATGCATAGTAACACCGTATTTATTGAATGTTTTGAAAATAATTTTCACAAGTCTTAAAAAAGGTGAATGCAAGAAAAGTTACTTGCCGCATATGCAAGACTGCTTTCAAGAGGAGACCCCAATAAAAAGGACTTGTGTGGAACTGCAAGTATGCTGAAGCAGTTGCAGACTAAGAATCCGATCAACTTTGCAAGGGAAGAGTTAAGGAGATTGAGAGCGGCTCCTTCTGCTTCATGAGAAGGCCCGAGTACCAGTGGAGCAACACCGTCAACCTCTAGAGCACAGCCTAATATTTGTCCCCAATTTGAAACCCTTTAAGAGAAAAAGTAAGAAGGTTGGGAGCTTTGTATGCCATCCTAATATCTAATTATCCATAGTTATACAGAGATCCGCCCTGTATCAGACTCATATGTACAAGTGTATGTACCTGTTTTTCTCCCCACTGATTGATTGATTGGCTGGACATTTATTCTTCAAGGAATACTTCTCTAGAGGTATTCTTTGTTTGTAAATAACGTGGAATAGAAATATTCTGTCTAGTCTTTGCAAGTAGTGAAGGGTGGGTAATGCGGACCTTTGTCCCCCGTTGTAATCTGTCATACCCATCTACTCCCCACTGATTGAGAAACTAGTTCCACCCGGACCATTTATTAGAGGTACATCATCTGGCTCAACCGGAGAGTACCCCTAATAAAGAAGACATATGTAAAAAACGAAGTAATCACTGAATCCTGTTAAACAGAAACTTTAGCATGAAATACACTTGAAAAGAAAGGGAAAGAAATCAAACAAAATCAGTAGGCCACTGATGAGTTTTTGACTTCGCTAGAAATAAGAAACATGAAAGTAGTGAAAAAAGCCAAGCTTGACGTTACGGCAGCCACGAGGTAGCTAGGCTCCGCCACCCCCCCCCCCCCCCCACTGCTCCAAGCATGTCTGTCCCACCGCCCGCCACGCCCATTAACGGTAACATGAAATAGATACAAATCAGCAGATACCTACCCCCATTCCGGAAACTCCCGAAGTGCAACAGGGCCACGGTTACGCCCATCTGGAAGATGAGGCCTCGACACGTGCAGGGCAGCCGTGGGGTGGATGGCCCGAAATGTACTGGTCTCCCGATTCCCTTCTTCTGCCGCCTTGCAGGCCACGGGGGGGGCATGTCTTGCCTCTGCCTCCGACCCCCCCCCTCTTATCGCCTGCTCCGGACATCACGGATATCAACGCCAGGTGTCGGCGTGGGGTGCGCTGGGAGGGAGAGGCGGCGCGAACGAGCCTCTCCCACCCCCACAGGTGGGGGCCCCTCAGCTGCACCCCTAACGCTCCACTCACCCAACAAAAGGGTTCCTCCACTCTTGCGATGCAGCGGCGCTGCACTCACCCGACAAAAGGTCTTGTCCACTATTGCGAGGCAATGATGCTCCGCTCACCCAGCGGGGGTCTCGTCCACTGTTGCGGTGCAACGACGCTTCTAGTTTCCTGCGTCCAGAAACATTCTCCTCAACTTTGAAGATTCTATAAGAGCCACGGGGGCCCCCGTCCCCCAATGGGGAATGACTGCCATGATCACCCACGGAACGACCACGACGTAGCCGCGGAACGTCGGCGCGCTCATGCCGGCGCCGGCCTCAGTCTTGAAATCACCAAAATCCTGCAAGACTACCAACTTGATCAGTTCCGGTGGGACACCAGTATGACCCGGTAGGAGAGATTGTTTCCTCCCACCCCACTTTGACTGATGGTTCATGTCGCCAGTCCCCTCTGCTACCCTTCAACGAAAACTTTTGGAATGCCGAAAGAGGTCCCGGTCCAACCACGAGTTGGTGGAGACATTTTGACTATACTTAGACCTTCCTGACCTCACCCAAAATGGCGCCGGTACAAATGAAACTCTCAACTCCTTGTTGTGCCCCGATTGCTCAGCCTTGATATCATGAGATATGTATGCAGTTTTTAGCTCATGAATTGATATGGGATAAGACTGATTATATGTTCGGACAATGAATTGATCCAGGATGGGTATTGATTATACGTTCGAACAATGAATTGACATGGGACGGGTACTGATTACACTTTCGAACAATGAATTGATATTAACTTCTAATGCATCATTGATTACTGTATTTATTATTGAAGGTTCGAATTGTCGACACTTTTGGTACTTGCTCACAATGAATTATCGATATGATTTTGTTGCACTTGTCGCACTTTTTACTATGAAATCAACGACCACTTACTCTGTTATGTTTTCCACAAATAAATATCCCCCCCCCCATTTTCAGTTCCAGCCTGCTCCGTGGCCGGCCCACGGGGTTGTAAGCCCGTATTTGGGCACCAACATTTTTATTAAAGGTTTTTGAAAAAGCAAACGTAGTTGTAACGCGTAGATTGGTAAGTTTCAAAGAAATGGCCACTGTTTCCGATTTAAAAAAAAAACAAAAAAGCAGGTGAAATGAAGCAGCTCAATTAGTTAAGGGTTAAAAAGTATAGTATGCAGAAACATTGAAAATATGAATGGTCCAGGTTTGTTGTGTGTTTTTCATTTTTCTACAGCATAAAGCAATCGATAAAGATCCTGGTATTTAGCCTCTACTTTATATGCTACCTGTATCAGGGAAGTTCTTTTAAATGCCCCTAAGCCACCCCGAACGAATGTAACCTGGCCCTCCTAGTACGAACGAAAACGACCCCGTACCACTGTAGGTTATCTCTCTTCCTCAAAAATGACAAAAATTACTTTCTAGAACGTTTTGGACATTGATGATTTTCATATGATCTATTTATTAAAGTAATACTCATCTCTCCGCATGAAATTAATTTTCCACATGCTACACAAGTCAATCTCATCTGCCTAAAGTTCTTTTACAGATTTGGGACCGTTTCCCTTGCCTCTGACTCACTTATTGCTAAGTCATTGGTGGATGTTTTTGCCGGTCGGGGATTATCCACCAAATCTTGAAGTTGTGCTTTAGAATAATTAAGAGAGTGCCACCTCTCCATGTGCCGATGCATGGTATGATTACCATAGCTATATTTTTTTTCGGTCCCTCTCGAGAGTTTTTTTTTGCAGATGAGGCAGGTAACGAACCTGGCATTAACTTTCTTTTCATGAAAAGGAAAAGAAAAAAATTGCCAGATAAAATTCACTTTCACATGGGACGTTCTTGGCATTTCTTTCAGAAACTTTTACATCACTGTGTCATTTCTTTGTCTATCCTGGTTAAAGCAATGTCATGTAAATAGTTGTTTAAAAAGTTTTTTTTAACGTGTTTACTTTGTTGGAGGGTTGTATATATTTATAAGTTATTAAAGTGTTATAATCCTACAACTTTGTTGGAGTGCTATATATTTTTAATGTGACACATAATTGTGAAGACTTTGATGTACAAAAAGGCATCCCTGGAATCTTCCGCTTCAGGCTCGGACCCACACACCCTCACAGTGAGAATCCCCTCCCCAAGCACAATACAGGATGGTTATCAGATAGTAGGAACGCGTGTGGTGTGGCGCATCTCATCGGTGGGGGCCTTGATCTACTGTAACTCCTTTTAAAAGAGGTTTGATTCTCTACAGCTGGGGCCATAAACTACATCTGCAGGGCTAGGTGATAGCCTGGGACCGGCCTAGACAATCGGACACAGAGGAAGAGGAGTGTCAGAGGGTGCAGTAGTGAATAGGGTGAAAGGGAGGTGTCGGGCGGGCACAGGGTGTGATTCTCAGGGAAGAGCAGCGCAAATGGGGGGAGGTTTATGGCCCATGCATGAGAGAGAGAGCGGGGGTGACCAGTGCGTGGGGGAGATGCTTGCGAGGGTGGGGAGCCATGCTGAGGATCGGCGGCGTTCAGAGAGTGGGTCTGGTCAAGGCATCTAAAATGGCTGCCGTGCTCAACAAAAGTGTGGCATTGCAAAAAAGGCAAGATGGCGCAGACAATATTTATCAATAAGGATTAATTTATAACAATTATTTTTAACAAAATATTTACTCGCAGTGACAAAATGGCGGTCAACAGCTCCTGATTTCCATCGAATCGAACGTTAACAGAAGTCAAGCGGCAAAAAAAAAAAAACGCTCACGCACAGCCGCTGGAAGACATGTATCAACATATATGAGCCTCCTCACCCACCCTCAGAAAACATAAGGGGTCAGGATACGTCTCCCGTACCCCCTTATACCTAGTAATTTAATTAAATCGAAACACAAAATGGCGAATTCACGTTTCGCTACCAGTTCGCGACCCGGTTCGCGAACCGAGAAGCGCTTCTACCGCGAAAAACCAAATTTTTATTATTTGCCCCACGGGACCCTTTAATAACCCCAACATCATTCCTAGGGGGTCAAGAAGGATCTACCTTGCCCCCTTTCATTAAATTCCCCCTTCGTTTTTCTCCTCCTCTTGTCTCTCGATCCTACCGAGAGACAAGATGGCGGCCGTACCGGACTGTTTAGAATGTTGACAGACACCGGAGAGCCAATCAGCTTCGCTACGCAAAGCTCCGTTATGCGAAAAGTACGCGATCTGGAGCGCTATCTGGGACGCTGTCACAGATATATGTTTTTTCAAATGTTAATTTCTCAAAATCCACTGGAACACATATATTGAGACCCAGCAAAGGCACATCGGGCTAACAGTCCCTATAATTTTGCCAAGTTTCGTGTAAATCCATTCAGCCGTTCGAGCTAAAAGTGAGGCCAAAGGCCCTATGGAAAAATGAATGGGAAAAATGCGTTTTGGGACCCCCCTTTTTTCTCGGCCCCCCCTTGACGGAACCCCCCCAAATTTTTAGGGGCTGCTCAGAAACAAAATGTGCCATTTTCCTGAAAATTTCAGCCGATTCCGTCCACAAACGCCAAAGTTATTAGACATAGAATTTTCAAAAGTTCCATAGAGAAAAAATCCTAACTATATATACCTACTGGCGACCGCCAGTAGGTTATATTTATATATATATATATATATATATATATATATATATATATATATATATATATATATATATATATATATATTTTTTTTTTTTATATATATATTTATATATATATACACATATATATATATATATACACATATATATATATTACCTACTGGCGGTCGCCAGTAGGTAGTTATAGTTAGGACCTTGTTTCTATTCAAAAAGCGTTTTTTCTTTTGCCAATATCTTTGGCGCAGTTTGATGAATCTTCGCAAGATTTTCCAAACGAATGGTTCACTCAGGTCAGCTCCTGTCTTGTATTTTTCGGGGTAATTCGTCAAGCGGAGGCCGAGTAAAAAGGGAGATCTCAAAACGTGTTTTCTCTATGTTCATTTCCCTAGGAATATTGGAACAGGCTACAGCCCGAACTGCTGAACGGAATTACAACAAAGTTGGCAAAAAGATAGCCCTTGTTTCAGAAATCACCCTATTTTTTAAATGGTGTAAATCCGTTCAGTAGTTCCTGAGCAATTAAAAAAATTAAAATATCAATATCTGAGCACCGAGGAGAAGCCGCAAACCCTCCAGAGCACAAGCTTCATTTTGATTGGCTGCCAATACTCCAAGCCAGGAAGTGTTGGCAGCCATCTTTTGACTCGGTGAAACCGAGTCACAAGAAAAAGTAAAAAAATAGTAGAAAATGAAGAAAAGTGGGCAGGGTAGAAACACCCTGACCCCCTAGGCCTCTCAGGGGGTCCCACAGGGACAGCCGGGTCCCCAAAAAGCATTTTTTTAAAAAGAATTCAACCGGAGTTGCGCTGGTTGCACGAATCCGGAAGACTTTTTTTTTTTTTAAATTAAGTGCGATCTCCCGTACTTCGTTCTCTTCAAGCCCCCAGGTGGCCCAGGTCCCAGAGGCAATATGTAATAATGGTGCAGGGGCCCGCAGCCCCGGCGACCGCCACCTCCCAGTGGCGATTCTTATTCAAATGGGGGGGGGCTCACAGCCCCCCACAGCTGCGGGGACGGCCACCTCCCGGGGGCTTTATTTAAAAAAATTAAATAGAGAGTGGGGGGGCTCTTGCCCCCCCGCCCCCACGCAGCCCCGGGGACCACCACCTCCCCAGAGCTTTTTTTACATTAAAGGTGTGGTGGGGCTCCCGCGCCCCCATGCTGCCCCGGGACCACCACCTCCCCTGAGAAAGGAACGGCTGTTCCGAAACACGTTGGGTACTGTTTGCCATATGAACTGGATTGAATAAACCACGTTGAAAACGAATTTTGGGCTCGGCACAATCTTCTACCTACTTGTGAGAAGGATTGGAGTTTGTTTATTTGGAGGTTCGTAACCTCGCCGGCAGCCCGCCACCATTCAAGGGCAGAGGTATACACGAACTCTGTTGGATATATATATATATATATATATATATATCTTCAACAAAGTTCCCTTTACCAAAGTAGAGGATGACGACACTGTATCTTGCTTAAATAGAGAATTTATTTGTCAGCTGCTGGACGCATTTTGCCTGTCCTGTCCTGCAGGCTTGTTCATATATGTAAAGGCTCCGGTGTCACCCTATCTGCCGAACTCTGGACTGGTGCCTCTGTTTCCGTGTAAACGCGAAGGGTGAAATCACGGTGCCTGAGCCTTTATATATATATATATATATATATATGTATATACAAACACACACTTACCTTATATATACCTATCTTGCCATGTAAACGCATGTGTTGTAAAGGCATATTTGTGGTACAGGCATTGGATGGTAATGGATGCATGGTACCTGTGCTGTAAAAGTGATTTCCCCCATACATTCCAATTTTTGCCCAGCAACCCATTACAGTATACAGATAAAGTTCTCAAATACAGCAATGCCAACTCTTTAGTTGTTCACCAGCCCATAATGTGTCCACATCGCAACCAGATTTTCAAATGTTTCTGGGACATCCCCAGGCCTTTCTAAATTCATTACTCCAGCTTTGCTCACCATCTACTCCCGCCCACCATTCTGATAGTGTAGATGGGGGAATTGCCCTCCATTTGCATGCTATATATTGCTTTGCTACTGCTGTGGCCACTCCTATCAATGTACATTCACCTTGGTGACCGCCAACATCTTCTAGAGTGACTAAGAGGGCCACCAAGGATGTGAGTTCTACTGGTCTCCCCAGGATTCGTGTGAGTGTACTCCTTATTCCTTTACAGAACAGATCTATGTAAGGACATACCTAAACCACATTGAAAATGTCTGCGTGTGTACAGCGGGGGCACTTGGTTTGGGGTGTAAGGTCAACTCGCCATAGTCAGTGAGGGGTAAGGTATCTGGTTGTATTAAGTGAAGGCATGCAGAAATGGCCTGTTCCCAGGATGCCAACGGGGCATCGTGCTGATCGGTCTCATCTGGAGACCCCAACTATTCTTCCCATTTGTACCTGAAGTAGGAAAGGGTGTCATGAGAGTTAGTGACAAGTGTTTAGTACATCTGGTCTATAGCTCCTTTATGCAGTCGGCCCATCAGGAGTTTTGCCTCCAGAGGCAGTATTCCAGCAGTGCTGTCCCACCCATTATGTGATGTGCAAGAGCGTGGAGGAGTTGTAGGAATGTGTGGAATTGGGTTTGTAAGAGGGAGAGTTGTCTCTGAAGATCTTAGAATGAGCACATCTGGCCATTATGCCAAACATCCCCCAGAGTGGAAATTGAATTTTAGTCCCACCACCTAAAGCAGTCCTGTAGGGACATATGTTGGAGAAGTCTCCTTTGCCATACAGGTGTGAGTCGAGTCAGTGAGTCCTCCGAGCCCAAGAAGTGAAGGGCTGTATGTCAGTTCATAAGGACCACTTTGGTAACCTCTGGGAGGCCCGATGGGACCAGGTAGGCTAAGCCCATGGCAGAAATTAGCTTTAGGAGTGTGAGTTCTATTTGTTATGCCGGGTTATCCCACCCCAGTTATGCCAGTCATTTATCCCTAATAGTTGGGGGACCTAGTAGTACAGGTGGATGCCTGCCATGCCTACTCCTACATAATATGCCATCTGCAGGCATTTGTTCCAGGCTCTATGGGGTGGACGTCCCGTCCAGACAAAGGAGCGGATAATGGAGTTCAGGTTCTAGATTCAGGCATGGGGGATCATCTGTGGGAACGTTTGTAGGGCGTATAAGAAGCGTGAGAGTGCCATCATTTTAATAAGGCAAACACAAGGAGATGATGGCCGGAGCGCTGAAACTTTTCAGACACTCACCCCCAGTCACAGATCTAGGTTGAATCCATCATCGTTCTTTAGCTCACTTCGCCATCTCAGGTCAGACCCAGCTATATGCAAATCAGACTTGACCCTGTGCCTCTTGGGAACAGGCCAACCCGAACTGCAAAGCAAGGTCTTCCCTGAACCGCACACAAGCATCCTGCGACCGGTTTTGGGGTAACACCCCTCATCAGCCAGGCTAGCTTGAATCCAGTGGCAAAGTGAGCAAGGGACCCACGTCTGGGCATACCGTGCCAACTCAGGGCGAACAAAACAAACACAAGGAGATGATGGACACAGCGCAGAAACTTTTCAGAGACTCACCCCCAGTCACAGATCTGGGTTGAATCCATCATCGTTCTTTAGCTCACTTCGCCACCTCTGGTCAGACCCATCTATATGCAAATCAATCTTTACCCTGTGCCTCATGGGAACAGGCCAGCCCTTACTGCCAAACAAGGTCTTCCCTGAACCAGACACAAGCATCCTGGGACCGGTTTCGGGGTAACACCCTTCATCAGCAAGGCTAGCTTGAATACAGTGGCAAAGTGAGCACGGGACCCACGTCTGGCATACCCTGCCAACTCAGGGTGAATAAAAGCGTGAGATTGTCATCATTTTAATAAGGCAAACACAAGGAGATGACGTGTCAGAACTATGGTTAGAGCGTGCCGCTGTCCGCATTATGCGTGGCATTTGGCAATCCTCCATGATAGAACTACGTTTCCCAGCAAGCCAAGCGGCTACGCAACGTAGCGACGCAAGCCACGCAATACCAGGAACTAAAGCTCTGTGGAGTCTGCTGTCGGTGCCGATAATTCTTGCCGAGCTGGTGTATTGGTTGGTAAGAGAGTGTAAGTGGTACAATTGTGAGTAAAAAACGTTCTTTTGGAACTTGGTTTGGAGGCGCCCGGCTTGGTGTCGGGTTTGGTTCGAGTGGTGCCGTCCGGAGATAAACGCGGCTGTGTGTATCATACTTTCTCTCATTTGCCTTCCTATTCTGTGGAACCAACATTTGTTCTCCCTGTTGGAGGAGAAGAGTAGCTGCCTTCTCATGCAGGGAAAATCTAGTTACCAGTCCGATGTTATGTTGGAGTTGAAAAATTAACAGTATTGGGTTCTGGGTAATTCAACTCTTTCTCACGGGCAAGGCGGTTTGGGTTCAAACTGCTAGACAATTTACTTGCATCTTTCTAAAGACTACGAAGAAGTTGCAAAGACCCATTTTGCACATAGACTTTTAGAGCACTTCATTACTGGGAAGGAAAGATATGATGGTGAAGTTCTTATTTGACAGTGTTCCTATTTGTTTTTCTGTCGACAACATTTCTTCATTATTTTCTTCAGTGCAGGAGAGAAACTGCACGGGGGTATCTAATCAGAGAGAAAAGTGCAGCCCAAAACAGAACACAGAACTAATGTGGTATGTAAGGTATTGGTGTTAATGTATATACACAACCCTTAAGGAATATCGGATCACCTTATGCTATTCATTGTTCTTTTCTAGTTGGTTGCAGTCTCTGGTACTACCCTAAGCCTATCTCTCCTGTAGACAAAGACTTCATTATTTTCCTTTTCAGGTAGGGGTTCAGAGACACATGTTTTCTGGTATAAAACCGGTTGTTAGAACGAATCAAGTGAAATAAAAGGGGGGGGTGTTGTTCTAAACAAATTGTCTTTGTCATTTCAGATCTCCCTCCCCGCTGTCCCCTTCCTTTCCCGCGCTCACGGAACTGTTCTGTGAGTCTGTGTTAATCACTTCAGGCTCCAGGATTGTTGTGTGTGTGTTGGTATAGGCCTTTCAACACAGCCCGAGGAGCATTAAGACGGTGCCTGACATGATGGACACAGCGCAGAAACTTTTCAGACACTCACCCCCAGTCACAGATTTGGGTTGAATCCATCATCGTTCTTTAGCTCACTTCGCCACTTCAGGTCAGACCCATCTATATGCAAATCAGTCTTTACCCTGTGCCTCATGGGAACAGGCCAGCCCTTACTGCCAAGCAAGGTCTTCCCTGAACCAGACACAAGCATCCTGGGACCAGTTTCGGGGTAACACCCCTCATCAGCAAGGCTAGCTTGAATACAGTGGCAAAGTGAGCAAGGGACCCACGTCTGGGCATACCCTGCCAACTCAGGGTGAACAAAAGCGTGAGATTGTCATCATTTTAATAAGGCAAACACAAGGAGATGATGGACACAGCGCAGAAACTTTTCAGACACTCACCCCCATTCACAGATCTGGGTTGAATCCATCATCGTTTTTTAGCTCACTTCGCCACTTCAGGTCAGACCCAGCTATATGCAAATCAGTCTTTACCCTGTGCCTCCTGGGAACAGGCCAGCCCGAACTTCCAAGCAAGGTCTTCCCTTAACCGGACCTAAGCATCCTGGGCCTGGTTTCGGGGGAACACCCCTCATCAGCCAGGCTAGCTTGAATCCTGTAGCAAAGTGAGCAAGGGACCCACGTCTGGGCATTCCCTGCCAACTCAACTTGTATGACATTGTTCTGCATTCTGTCCATCAATTGTTCCTTCAGCATTTGTCACCCCGAGTGGGATGGGTATGCCCAGATGTGAGTCCCGTGCTCTCCATGCCACTGGAGTCAAGCTATCCTGGCTGATGAGGGCTAAAAGCCCAAAACTGGTCCTAGGATGCTTGTTTCCAGTCCAGGGAGGACCTGGCCTGGCAGTTTGGGCTGGACTGTTCCCATTGAGCGCAGGGTCAAGACTGACTTCCATATGACTGGGTCCAAACTGGAATGGCATGGTGAGCCAAAAAACGATGGATTTAGGCTCAGATCTCTGTACTGGGGTGAATGTATGACATTGCTCTGCATTCTGTCCATCAATTGTTCTTTTTGCATTTGTTACCCCGAGTGGGACGGGTATGCCCAGATGTGGGTACCATGCTCTCCATGTAACTGGAGTCAAATTCTCCTGGCTGATGAGTGCTGAAAGCCCAAAACCGGTCCTAGGATGCTTGCTTCCAGTCCAGGTAGGACCTGGCATGGCAGTTCGGGCTGGACTGTTCCCATTGGGTGCAGGGTCAAAACTGATTTGCATATGGATGGGTCTAAACTGGAATGGCATTGAGAGCAAAAAACGATGGATTTAGGCCCATTTCTCTGTACTGGTGTGAATGTATGACATTGTTCTGCATTCTGTCCATCAATTGTTCTTTTTGCATTTGTCACCCTGACCGGGACAGGTATGCCCAGACATGGGTCCCGTGCTCTCCATGCCACTGGAGTCAAGCTATCCTCGCTGATGAGGGTTGAAAGCCCAATACCAGTCCTAGGATGCTTGTTTACAGTCCAGGGATGACCTGGCCTGGCAGTTCGGGCTGGACTGTTCCCATTGGGCGAGGGACAAGACTGATTTGCATATGGCTGAGTCCAAACTGGAATGGCATGGTGAGCAAAAAAATTATGCATTTAGGCCCAGATCTCTGTACTGGGGTGAATGTATGACATTATTCTGCATTCTGTCCATCAATTGTTCTTTTTGCATTTGTTAAACCGAGTAGGACGGGTATGCCCAGATGTGGGTCCCGTGCTCTCCATGCCACTGGAGTCAAGCTATCCCGGCCGAAACGGGTACTAGGATGCTTGTTTCCCGTCCAGGGAGGACCTAGCCTGGCAGTTCGGGCTGGACTGATTTGCATATGGCTGGGTCCAAACTGGAATGGCATGGTGAGCAAAGAAACAATGGTTTTAGGCCCAGATCTCTGTACTGGGGTTTATGTATGACATTGTTCTGAATTCTGTCCATCAATTGTTCTTTTTGTATCATTTTAATAAGGGCCACTCTGCCTAGGAAATGTAATTGGAGTTTTCCCTAGTTGTGAAAGTTGTTCTTCATTCTAGCGATGAGGTGGGTAACTTAAGACTCTATGTAAGGTTGGGATCCCGTAAAATATGTATCCCAAGATATTAAAAGCTCAGTCATTAAACAGGTCTGTTGGTTTGCCAGGCAACAGCCTACTGATCTCCCTGGAGAGGCAACACGAATTTGCCCCAGTTAACGCGTAGCCCTGATGCTTCTTCATACAGCATGAAAATCTCAAGACATTGAGGCCCAGAAAGATGGAAGTGTGCCAAAAATAGCAGCACATCATCAGAATAGTGAGGTTTTGCCATCTGACCGTCCATCTTACTCTACTCATGTAGTCAGGCATCGCATCTAATAAGGCTTGCCAGGGGTTCTACAGCTATTGCAAAGAAGATCAGTGATAAGGTACATCATTACCTGGTGCCTCTGCTGATAGAAAATGGCTCTGAGACTACTCCATTTGTCCTAACCTGCTCCAAGGGAGGCAAGTACAGTACACTTCTCTAGCTCTGACATTTAGGTCCAAATCCCATCTACCAAGGACCTCATTCAGGAAGAACCAAGCCACAGAGTCATAGGCCTCCTCAAAATATACTAGTAAGAGGGTACGTGGGTCTCGCAAGGAGTGCAGATGCGCCAGTGCCACCTGTATGCTGCAGATGCAGTGGTGGGTGCTGTGGCCGTGCATAAATGAGATAAATGTAAGCGAAGCCTACATGCAGGATGCACTGTTCCTAGAGAATATAAATTATCAACAAATTAAATATAATATACCTACTCTAAGAAATGAATAATCTGTCAACTTCACTTACGTTTAGTAAATTTATTGTTCAACATAGATTTTCAAGAAATTAATACTATGCTCCTGCATAATATTTATCATGATACAACACAAACACAACATATGTATATCTTATTTTTGATAATGAGTCTTGTGGAGATCATACATATATTCATATATTTCTATACATAGCTATCTTTAAGAAATAATTCTTTACATAGCACAATGACACCAAAGATTATGAAGCAGTGTCGCCCGATGCATTTCGGGAAGCCCTGTTCCCTTCTTCAGGGGCCAATACCTAAAAGAATGTAATATAAAAATATATAAATACATCATCTGACTTTTATAGCGATTAAACTTAAGAAGTTATGCACACGGGGGAAAAAAATCATCAGTAACAAGGCTATCAAATAGTAAACTCGAAGATATCTGTTGTACACAAAATACATGAGCGAAGAAACATTACAGCATAGTACATGTTGAATTCTCGGTCAGTTGATAATGGTGAGACCCTCACAACAATGATGTACATAATATGGGCTTGAAAAAATTATTATTTGGATTGTCCAAACACATAAAGTAACGTAATCATGAAAAATGCTGATATACTGTTTATTATATTGAAGCTACCGTCTGCTACAATGATAAATGCTTACTAGTCATGTGATACTCAGTAAAAAAGGGAATCCTAAATCTTTGAGATCTAATATTACCCGCATTACACGTGGCTATAAACCTATAAAAATAAGTATTCAAGTTTACACAGACCTGTGTCTTGCTATCCTCACAGACGATCGATCGGATGCGTCCTCACAACTATTGGGTAGAACGACTCTATTTAAAAAGAAATGCAATAGTCGTGCTCAGAAAAAATACCAGATTCTTATTACAGTTTATGAAATAATATTTAATAACTCTTCATACCGATTTGTTCACTGCTGTAACTAAACGAGCACGCAGGTCGTCACTGTCAGTTTTAACGTCTGTGTTGAAACTGTGAGAATAAGTACAAAAAGTAGCGATTAATTCTCTGCCTAAGGGATACTTAACCGGAATATGCGTGACTATGAGAGCAATTAACTTTACTAGCACAGTCTCAGTTAAAAAAGGCATGTGTCACTTAGTATTAAAAAAATTGTATGGGTGAGTAACGTACTTCATTGCGCTAAAAGATCAGTGTAAACAGACAGTTACTACGTAACACTTTAAAAATAACATATTATGAGATTTCTAAACCTAGATCTAGTTGCAGTTATGTCCGTCGAAACACGATGGTATCCTACTGCTCAAAGATGTAGTGGCTTATGGCAGGGTTGAAGAGAGATTTCTATGTCGAATTAACACGATGGAAGACTTAACTTGCTGTAGGTATCTATAAGCAAGTGATAAAGAAAGCACTAAGCCTGCAGTCAGATAAAATATTGCAGAACATCCACGGGTTTACGGCTGTATCTTACCGTTTTAGTGTCAATAATTCTCGTCTCTATCTCCTGCACGTTCCTTCTGATAAGACTCGCGGAAGGATAGAATACAAACCTAAAATAGTCCCTGTGCTAATAACAAGCACCTGGTTCCCGACCTGGAGTTGTGGGAGATGTAGTCCACACACTGGTAAAAGGCTAGTAACAACGAACAAATACACTAATATGAGCATACAACGATTCGACATTGTGATGAGGATACGTCACTTTTGTTCCAAGATACCGCCACGGAAATACAAAAAAGAAAATTTCAAATAATAGTGATGCGCTCATAACCTATCTCAAATGCGGTAATAATCTACGCCATAATAGACTTTGCGACTATATCTACGTAAAAGATCGTATGGTATTTGTTGCGTGTAGCGCGTTTATGTTGCGAAAGATAATTGTTAGAGAACTAACTCCTATTGGATATTGAAAAATAATAATAATGAATAATGTTTAACTGAAATGAAATTCTATCATGATTACTATCTAGAGTACTAGCAACAACTTATTAACACAGTATTACCTCATTATAATCTGACATTCGTCATTCAATGCAAAGGCGCCCTCTACATAAAGTAGTTACATTCTATACCAACAGCATAGAATAACAATAATGGCAGCGGACCAGTATCTTATTGCAGTGCATCTAATTGTAACGGCATATCAAGTCACAAAGGTATACTAATCATTGATCATGCGACTTCAAAGGAATACATATTGGTGTCTATATTATAATGATTAACATCATACATGAACACTCTTGATTAAAATAAATACACATGTGCCATCAGCTTGTAAACATAAATTGAATACTCAAAGCAAATACGAATATATCATAAACCTGAAAATATACTGATGTGAGCACATACCCTATACATTCTGTGATAGGTCCCCATCTATACTGTAATATACACTAAGGTGATAAATAAACATGTAGCATGCCATGTTGTTGTTATGTACAACTGATCAGGAGTATAGTATTACTATCTATACTTTATTACTACAGAAAACAACTGTAATCAATCCTGTCGTTAAGACCTGTTGGTATCAGAGTGGCGAGGTGTTCAATCCAGAACACCTCCCTTTGAAGTAGTTTAGCGTTATTATCCTGGCCTTCTTGTTTAGCTACAACTTCAATTATTTGAGCTCTCAATTGGGCAATGTTGTGCTTTTACTCAAGCCAATGATTAGCTACAGATGTGTTTCTATGTTTACATCTGAAGTTGCTTTTATGCTCAGTGAGACTGGTCTTGAATTTGCGTTCGGTTTTGCCTATATAAAGCTTGCCACATGGGCATTTCAGAGAGTAAATGATGTTAGTAGTGTTACAGTCTCCAGAGTGACGTAACTGAATCTTTTTACCAGATGTCGGATGTGTAATAGTGTTACCAGTTATGATATTGTTACAATGAACACAATGAAGACACCGCATGGTGCCTTTATGCAGTTCTATGGTAACCGTTTTGTTGGGAGTTCTCATCATATCCATCAAGTTCTTACCTCTAGTGTAAGCAAAAATTGGTTTATCAGAAAAGATACCTTTGAAATCACTTTCATTTTGTAACAATTCCCATCTGTTCAGAATAACCCTTTTGATTTTGCTAGAAGATGTAGAATATTTCGACACAAATGTAATGCCTTTCTTTTGTTGTTTAGGTAATGGGTTAAGCAATGTTTGACTATCTACGATCGCCAGTCTGTCAATAGTTTGATCCAAAATTTCTGGGTGATACCCTCTATGTTCCAACCTGGCACGATGTGTTTGAATTTGAGTGTTCAATAATTCTTCATTGGCACATATCCTTTTAATTCTTAGAAAGTGGGAGTAAGGCAAATTGGTGATGAGACTTTTGGGATGGAAGCTGGTGAATAGTAAAGTACTGTTGCGATCTGTCGGTTTGGTGTAAATGTCTGTGTGAAGCCTGTGTTTCTGATCATCTTTCTTAATCATCACATCCAAATAGTTGACCTGTGTATTACTCATAGTGTGCGTGAATTGTATTCTAGGATTCCTGTTATTGAGTTGTGTTATTAATCTTTGTAATACAGTTGATTCCTTGCTCCAAATCAGAAATATATCATCGATATAGCAACAATATTGCACAAGACCTGTTTGCCATAATTCATTGGTAAGAATATGCTCTTCCTCAAATTTGGACATAAATATATTGGCATGAGATGGTGCCCCAGAAAATCCCATACTGGTACCAGTCATTTGTCCATAACAGTTGTCCTTCCATCTGAAATAACTGTTGTTGAGACAAAAGTGAAGTAGTTTCAAGATGAATATGCTCTTTTCTTCTGGGAGATCAAATTTTAGTAGTGCCCATTCTGCTGCTTCCATTCCTTCCTCATGATTTATAGAAGTATATAACACTGTGACATCAATAGTACATAATGTCCACTCTTTACTTTGCATATTTTGGATTGTCTCAGTTTTATTAAGAAAATGTGTGGTATCCTTGGTGTACGTGCACCATGTTTGAACAAATGTTTGGAGATAGTAATCCAAGTATTTCCCAATAGGATCAAATATTCATCCACACCCTGCCACAATAGGGCGGAAAGGTGGGTCAGTCGGATGTTTGTGTATTTTTGGCGTCATATATAAATGAGGTCTCTTAGGGTTTAAAGTTGTTAGATAAGACTTCTGTTCATCTCTAATTATACCATCTTCTTTGGCTTTCTTTAAATATTCTTGCAAAATGCCCTGTAGAGTGTTCGTAGGGTCACAATCCAGGATAATGTATCTATTGATATCATTTACATGGTCATCAACTTTGCGTTCATAATATTCCGTATCCATAGCAACAAGGGCTCCTCCCTTATCGTCAGGTTTCAAGGTGAGCTTATCGTCCTGTGTGATGCCTTGGATAATCCTGTGTTCATGTTTACTGAAGTTAGCCCTCCTAGTTGACTTATACTGAATTTTCATTAGATCACGTTTAACTGTTTCTTCAAAGAAGTCAATGATCTTGTGAGACACCGGAGCTTGATATGTGCTTTTAGGACGAAAAATGCTTTCATGTGCGTCCATGTTTACATCTGCATAAAGCCACATTGGCTAAGGTGAACCACGAGATCAATGACTCTGTGGAGACTAGTTGCCAGGATCTAAGTGAATATTTTGATATTATTTTTGATTAGGAAGATTGGTCTGTGTGGAGACCAGTATTCTGGTAGCCGGCCTCTCTTAGGTAAGACTACAACCATGACCATTTCAAGTTCAGCCAGTTGGGAGCCTTCAGATATAGCCCCAGAGAAGAGGTCAAGGAGTAGGTGATTTAGAATATTGCTTTACTTGTGCTAGTCCTCCAGGTTAAAGCCACCAGGGCCCGGTGTCTTTCCAGTTTTCATGCCCACCTCTGTCTCATTTATTTCTTCCACAGTGAGTGGCTCATTTTGTTCGGGCTGGTGTTGGGGTAGAAGGACATTCAGGGGCATATTGCCCAGGATCTAATTATCCCATTCTCTTGTAGGGCACAGGCTCTCAGCAGATAAGGAGTGGTAGTAACTCACACATTTTGTTGCAATTTGTACGATAACGCTCTTCGGGACATGGCTGTCATCTGCGATCTTGGAGATCACCCTAGATTCCAAGTACCTGCTGACCAGCCAGTGGAGAAGTTTCGCTGTCTTGTCTCTGTGTTCGTATACCCATCTCATTGATGCCACCCAGTAGAGGTGGGCCTTGTCTAGGGAACTTTGTCACAGGGATTGTCTTTTCAGCTGAAGCTGGTGAGTGAGGTCCTCTGTAGCCTCCATTTGATGTTGGCGTTTCAGTTCCAGGATCTGAGACTCCAGGTCAGTCACCTGTTGCCACCTTTCCCACTCTTTCCGATATGCATGTTTGGCCAATCCCTGTATGGTAACCTTACCAGCAGCCCAGAGTGTGCCCGCAAAGGCTACTGCGCCTTAGTTCATGTCTATGTGCCCCTGAAGTTCAGTCCTCAGTGTAAGAAAGTGGCTCTATTTATACTGGACAAAAGTAAGGTACAGTGTGTATAGAGTCCCCAATCCCCAGAGGTATACCAGAGGTTAAAGTCAGATATGACCTTACTCTCCAAAGTGGTAGCTTGGTCAAGCAGTAACGCAGTATCAGAGGACAGTGTAAAGCATTTGTTGTACACACTCAGCCAAAAAAAAGGTTTCACACACTCAAGAACTGAACTCTAGGACAATTGTTTTTATATCAAAAGATATAGTTGTTTTATTTTAGAACCAACAGGTATCAAATATACTTTTCTCAATATGAGTGACTTCAGGTAGTTACTTTGCAGAAAGGCAATAGACTTTGTAAGTACAATAGCTACAGTGGTTGCAATAGGCAACATAATTCTTAACACAATTTAACATTGAGTTCAATGGGGTTTTCTACATAAATGCAGTTGATTACTTTAAGGATTACTTTTCTAACGACAGGACTCGATCCTGGATTCAGTCCCGGGACCTAAGCTGTAAACAGTTAAGTAAAAGCGTTTTGGTTACAGTTGTGATTTTTAAAGAATATAAATGTATTTTCAAAGTTGGCACCTAAAAACTTTTCAGTGACAAACTAGCAATGTTATCCTATTGAAGGAAATTCAAGCACAGGTAAAGCAAGTTCTCGTACTTTTGTAATCCAGTACTGAACTCCTAGGTTCAGCACTGGGACCTCTACCTAAGACAGGTAAGTAATTACATTTCAGTATTTGGTACGATTTTTAAAGAATAGTTGTAGTTTGCAAAAATCGACACTGAAGAAATTTCACAGAAAAACAGTTAATGGTTTCCTATGGAAGAAAATTCAAGTTACTGGTAAGTATAGTTAGGATTACTTTTGCAGTTCAGTACTGGGCTAAAAGGTACAGTACTAGCTTCTCTCCTAATCACAAGTGAGTATTTCGGAATTCGTTATTCGTCTGATTTTAGATGAATATTTTAAAGTTTCAAAACTCCACACAAAAGACATTTTTGTAAAAATCAGTCAATGTTAGCCAATGGAAGGAAAGTGAGTCATCAGCTTTTAGGTGAGTACTCGACTGGTGGAGTTAAGGTTCTGAGCATAGGCTCAGGGGCCTCCCAGGGTCGGAAAGGTACAGTAGTTACACCCTCAGCGGCACAGGGGCAGCCGGGTGCAGAGAGAGTAGGCCCAATGCAATCCAAAGAAGGGTAGGGGGCCTTCGGTTGGTGGCTGCAAGCAAGCAGGCCATGCGGCTGTGGGAGCTGGGCTCTTGGTCACTTACTCAGGGCAAGTGGGGAAGTAGAGTAGGGTAGTTGTTGCACTTCCAGCGGCACTCGGGCAACTGGGTGCAAGGTGCTTTTGAGCCGTCGGGCGCTCAATGTTATCCAATGGAAAAATTAAAAAGTGAACAAAGGCTGCAGGCTCGGGACGGAGATTCTTCAGGTGCGACCACCACTTTGAGAGGTAAGTTGGGATCTTGGAGAAGAGATAGGTATGCCAAAGGAGGGCACAGGGGGCCGCAGGGCGCCGGGTGTAGGGGTGTCTTTTGGTGTCGGAAAATCTTACCCTCAGCTGGTCGCGGTCTGGAAGGGTCCCTGGTTCTGAGGCTGCAGGCGTCGTCTGGTTCATCGCGGAGAGTCTATGGGCACTGGACTTCGGGTCCCAGTCACCGGGGGGACATCCTCGTGGTCTTGGGTCACTCAGGCACAGGCCGGGCTAGGTGAGTGCAGAGTGGGCTGGATTTGCGGTTCCTGGCTGGCACCAGGGGTATTGCTGTTGGAGCAGAACCACTGCTCATGGGAGTGCCAGTCTTTTTCAAGGTTCAAGGCCGGAAAATCCTCCAGGGTTGTCGAGGTTGCTGTCCGCAGGAGACGCCGGAGTTTCACAGGAGCAGGTTCAAGGATCAACAGGCCTGTAGGGTTCTGGGGCCAAGTCAGTGGGCGTCGTCCTTTTGTTAGCAGCTGCGTGACAGGTCTTCTTGTTTCTTGGTCTTCTTGTTGTTTCAATCGGGATCTGAGGAAGGAACGTTCAGGGTGCCCTTAAATACTAAATTTAGGGGTGTTACAGGTAGGGCAAAGGTAGGGACCAATGGGGCTCTCCCCTATCCCCCCTAGTCTGTTCCTCTCCTGTGGGAGGGGGGCAGGAGCCTAGCTGTGATTGAGCAGGGCTCCCCATCTTCAAAATGGCCGGAGCCCGGGGTCGTGCTTCACCTTGCCTCTCCCACCTGAGGGGTGGGGTTAGCACAGGCTGGCACACCCCACTTCCTGACATAGGGTTTCCCGCTAGTCTTCCCACCAGAGTGGGTGTCAGAACTGGTGGGGGCTAGTTGCTGAGTACAGCAAATGGTCTGGAGTAGCTCACAAAGGCGGAATGCCTTTGAAGCTTCCCCTGCCCATCCTAAGGGAGGAGACTTATTATAGATTATTATTATTATAGAGGCTTTTGTAGCGCGCTCTGTTACTAAAAAGATAGTATCCTGGCGTGAGAGAGAAGGGTACGAGATCACAGTATATCCAGTCTAGAGGGACATCCGTTAGGCAGTGATGTTAAAGAAATGGGTTTTTAGGCCTTTCCTGAACGCCATGATGGATGGGGATGCTCTCAAATGAAGAGGAAGGGTATTCCAAACTCTCGCCGCTCTGACAGAGATGGATTGGCCGCCGAGCCTGCTATATTTAAACTTTGGCACATTCATTTGATGGAGATTGCTTGACCTAAGAGGGCGGTTGGGGACATAAAGGGAAAATCTCTTCCTCAAATAGGCTGGACCCGTTTGATGGAGTGCTCGGTATGCCAGCACAAGGATCTTGAATAGAATCCTTTGAGCAACTGGGAGCCAGTGAAGAGATCTAAGAGGTTGACGGACACTAGATCTTCTGGCACCTCGTCCCAGGATGGGCATTGTGGCAGGCCCAGGAGAGCGAGGGCTCTCCACCCAGGGGTCCAGCAACATGTCTGCTGTGTGGCAGCCTGGGAAGCCTCTCAGACAAGACGTGGATTGTAGGTTAGGTTTCAGAGGGCATCTCTAAGATGCCCTCTGTAGTGCATTTTACATTAAATCTCACACTGGCATCAGTGTGAGGTTAATGTGCTGAGAAGTTTGATATCAAACTTGTTAGTCTTCAGTGTAGCCATTATGGTGCTGTGGATTTCGTAATGACAACCTCCCAGCACTATATACTCTTAAAGGCATCACTGCACTTACGGTGCCCAGGAATGGCTGTGGGTACTGTAGGGGGCAGGGCTCATGCCCCAGTGCTCACACCACTGGCATAGGGCACCCAGATGGGGGAGAGGGTGGCTGAGGTATACCAGGGCAATGGGTTGGTGGGCATGGCACACAGGGATGTGTGCCATGTCGACTCTGTTTGGTTCTATTCCTAGACACTCAGCCTGCCAAGGCAGTGTGTGCGTGTCAGGGTGCAGGGCCCCTAAGGGTGGCACAAAGGGTGCTGCAGCCCTTATGGGCCTCCTCTGGTCACCAGGCCCTGGGTACCTAGGGTACCATTTACTAGGGGCTGACAGGTGGCCAGAGGTGCCAATTGGGTTTTAGTTTCAACACAGTTTTAGGAAAGGAATACAGGCCCTGGGCACCTGGTTGGCAGGACCCCAGGGCACACTCAGTCAAAGCACATCAGCAATTCAGCTAAAAGTGGGGGCATTCCAATGCAAGAACAATTGTACTTTCTCACAGTCAGGAATTCAGGGCACTGGTCATCCAGTAGGTACCATGCATTCAGGCACCAAAGAGGATGCTGCATCTTGTCAGGGTTTCAGAAGCAGGCTGTTATCTGCGAATGGTCGCATATTCAGCTAGGAAGAATTGTCATGTCTATTATGTGAAGGGCATCTGCTGCTGGGAGTAAGAGGAGATATATGCACAAGAGTATCTTATGTGCTGATAAGTTGTGCGTGTACTGTTAATCCCGGCGGTGCCACACCCATCATGCCTATTAGACAGACCCTCCAGCTTATCGCGATTTGCAAAACAATCGCAAAATTTGCATCTTTGTGCAAATGCCGCGATTTTTGGCAAACCGGCCGCGAAATCCGCCGTTTTGATTGGACGCCCACAGGAGCCAATCTCAATCTTGTGTTTCTCTTGTTATTTTGTTATTGCCGCCTGCGCTCTGCTCTGCTCTTCCATTCCACCCCTCCTCACTTCCCAGGTGCTTCCAGCCTGCCCAGGATATCCAGGATCCAGGATTTCCCGCCCCGACCGACCGAGAGAGAGAGAGACGAGAGACACCACACCACGACGGACCACGCCACGGACGACGACGGGAGACCCAAGCCAGCAGAGCCAGGAGAGTCAGGTAAGCTAGGTACCCTTCGGATCTGTTGTGGGGGCCCGCCGCACAAGGGGCACGCGGCGGGCCCCCGGCCGGCGGGGTAATTTTTGGATCTTGGATCTGTTGTGGGGGCCCGCCGCACAAGGGGCACGCGGCGGGCCCCCGGGTGCCATAATTCTTTTCTTGCCTTTGTTGTGGGGGCCCGCCGCACAAGGGGCATGTGGCGGGCCCCCGGGGGCCATAATTCTTTTCTTGGCCTTTGTTGTGGGGGCCCGCCGCACAAGGGGCACGCGGCGGGCCCCCGGGGGCCATAATTCTTTTCTTGGCCTTTGTTGTGGGGGCCTGCCGCACATGGGGGCACGCGGCGGGCCCCCGACCGGGCTAAAAGTTTTTGTTTGGATCTGTTGTGGGGGCCCGCCGCACAAGGGGCACGCGGCGGGCCCCCGGGGGCCATAATTCTTTTCTTGGCCTTTGTTGTGGGGGCCCGCCGCACATGGGGCACGCGGCAAGCCCCCGGGGGCCATAATTCTTTTCTTGGCCTTTGTTGTGGGGGCCCGCCGCACATGGGGCACGCGGCGGGATCCCGGCCAGGTTAAATTAATTTTTTGGATCTGTTGTGGGGGCCCGCCGCACACGGGGCACGTGGCGGGCCCCCAGCCGGGCTAAATGTATTTAATTTGATCTGTTGTGGGGGCCCGCCGCACAAGGGGCACGCGGCGGGCCCTCGGGGGCCATAATTCTTTTTGTGGCCTTTGTTGTGGGGGCCCGCCGCACACGGGGCACGAGGCGGGCCCCCAGCCGGGCTAAATGTATTTAATTTGATCTGTTGTGGGGGCCCGCCGCACAAGGGGCACGCGGCGGGCCCCCGGGGGCCATAATTCTTTTCTTGGCCTTTGTTGTGGGGCCCCGCCGCACAAGGGGCACGCGGCGGGCCCCCGGGGGCCATAATTCTTTTCTTGGCCTTTGTTGTGGGGGCCCGCCGCACATGGGGGCACGCGGCGGGCCCCCGACCAAGCTAAAAGTTTTTGTTTGGATCTGTTGTGGGGGCCCGCCGCACAAGGGGCACGCGGCGGGCCCCCGGGGGCCATAATTCTTTTCTTGGCCTTTGTTGTGGGGGCCCGCCGCACATGGGGGCACGCGGCGGGCCCCCAGCCGGGCTAAAAGTTTTTGTTTGGATCTGTTGTGGGGGCCCGCCGCACAAGGGGCACGCGGCGGGCCCCTGGGGGCCATAATTCTTTTCTTGGCCTTTGTTGTGGGGGCCCGCCGCACATGGGGCACGCGGCAAGCCCCCGGGGGCCATAATTCTTTTCTTGGCCTTTGTTGTGGGGGCCCGCCGCACATGGGGCACGCGGCGGGATCCCAGCCAGGTTAAATTAATTTTTTGGATCTGTTGTGGGGGCCCGCCGCACACGGGGCACGTGGCGGGCCCCCAGCCGGGCTAAATGTATTTAATTTGATCTGTTGATCTGTTGTTTTGGTTCTGGGGAATTGTTGTGTTCTCTGCACTGTACTGAATTTATGTCCTGAATCTTGACCCTTTGGCCTGATTTTTTTTTACTGTCACTGTACTGAAGTTTTGTCTTGAATCTTGACCCTTTGGCATTAATTTTTACTTGCCATTGGGCCAGGTGCCACTGCGCACTGGTAAGTTTGGGGTTGTGGGCACCTGGTGAGTTTCCTAACTCTTTACTTGGTTTCTTTTGCAGAGCATCACTGGGAAGGATGTGCTGTTGAAAGGGCCAGAATTGGGTCAGCTGCCGCAGCGCACTGGTAAGTTTGGGGTTGTGGGCACCTCAGGGGAATTTCTTATTTGTTTATTTTGGTTTGGGGCAATTGCTGTTTTCTCTGTGGGGAAAGGGACTGCGTTTTCGAGACTCATTGGCCCAGCTGCCGCAGCGCACTGGTAAGTTTGGGGTTGTGGGCACCTGATGAGTTTCCTAACTCTTTATTTGGTTTCTTTTGCAGAGCATCACTGGGAAGGATCTGCTGTTGAAAGAGCCAGAATTGGGTCAGCTGCCGCAGCGCACTGGTAAGTTTGGGGTTGTGGGCTCCTCAGGGGAATTTCTTATTTGTTTATTTTGGTTTGGGGCAATTGCTGTTTTCTCTGTGGGGAAAGGGACTGCGTTTTCGAGACTCATTGGCCCAGCTGCCGCAGCGCACTGGTAAGTTTGGGGTTGTGGGTACCTGATGAGTTTCCTAACTCTTTATTTGGTTTCTTTTGCAGAGCATCACTGGGAAGGATCTGCTGTTGAAAGGGCCAGAATTGGGTCAGCTGCCGCAGCGCACTGGTAAGTTTGGGGTTGTGGGAACCTCAGGGGAATTTCTTATTTGTTTATTTTGGTTTGGGGCAATTGCTGTTTTCTCTGTGGGGAAAGGCACTGCGTTTTCGAGACTCATTGGCCCAGCTGCCGCAGCGCACTGGTAAGTTTGGGGTTGTGGGCACCTGATGAGTTTCCTAACTCTTTATTTAGTTTCTTTTGCAGAGCATCACTGGGAAGGATCTGCTGTTGAAAGAGCCAGAATTGGGTCAGCTGCCGCAGCGCACTGGTAAGTTTGGGGTTGTGGGCTCCTCAGGGGAATTTCTTATTTGTTTATTTTGGTTTGGGGCAATTGCTGTTTTCTCTGTGGGGAAAGGGACTGCGTTTTCGAGACTCATTGGCCCAGCTGCCGCAGCGCACTGGTAAGTTTGGGGTTGTGGGTACCTGATGAGTTTCCTAACTCTTTATTTGGTTTCTTTTGCAGAGCATCACTGGGAAGGATCTGCTGTTGAAAGAGCCAGAATTGGGTCAGCTGCCGCAGCGCACTGGTAAGTTTGGGGTTGTGGGCTCCTCAGGGGAATTTCTTATTTGTTTATTTTGGTTTGGGGCAATTGCTGTTTTCTCTGTGGGAAAAGGGACTGCGTTTTCGAGACTCATTGGCCCAGCTGCCGCAGCGCACTGGTAAGTTTGGGGCTGTGGGCACCTGATGAGTTTCCTAACTCTTTATTTGGTTTCTTTTGCAGAGCATCACTGGGAAGGATCTGCTGTTGAAAGAGCCAGAATTGGGTCAGCTGCCGCAGCGCACTGGTAAGTTTGGGGTTGTGGGCTCCTCAGGGGAATTTCTTATTTGTTTATTTTGGTTTGGGGCAATTGCTGTTTTCTCTGTGGGGAAAGGGACTGCGTTTTCGAGACTCATTGGCCCAGCTGCCGCAGCGCACTGGTAAGTTTGGGGTTGTGGGCACCTGGTGAGTTTCCTAACTCTTTACTTGGTTTCTTTTGCAGAGCATCACTGGGAAGGATCTGCTGTTGAAAGGGCCAGAATTGGGTCAGCTGCCGCAGCACACTGGTAAGTTTGGGTTTGTGGGCTCCTCAGGGGAATTTCTTATTTGTTTATTTTGGTTTGGGGCAATTGCTGTTTTCTCTGTGGGGAAAGGGACTGCGTTTTCGAGACTCATTGGCCCAGCTGCCGCAGCGCACTGGTAAGTTTGGGGTTGTGGGCACCTGATGAGTTTCCTAACTCTTTATTTGGTTTCTTTTGCAGAGCATCACTGGGAAGGATCTGCTGTTGAAAGAGCCAGAATTGGGTCAGCTGCCGCAGCGCACTGGTAAGTTTGGGGCTGTGGGCTCCTCAGGGGAATTTCTTATTTGTTTATTTTGGTTTGGGGCAATTGCTGTTTTCTCTGTGTGGAAAGGGACTGCGTTTTCGAGACTCATTGGCCCAGCTGCCGCAGCGCACTGGTAAGTTTGGGGTTGTGGGCACCTGATGAGTTTCCTAACTCTTTATTTGGTTTCTTTTGCAGAGCATCACTGGGAAGGATCTGCTGTTGAAAGAGACAGAATTGGGTCAGCTGCCGCAGCGCACTGGTAAGTTTGGGGTTGTGGGCACCTCAGGAGAATTTCTTATTTGTTTATTTTGGTTTGGGGCAATTGCTGTTTTCTCTGTCTGTTTGCTCAACACCGTTCGGGGACTGGCATTTACCATTGCAGTTATGGCCCATCACGTTTGTCACTTTACTTGTGCTCCAGGGTTGCATGCATTTCTTATCGTTGAGCACCGGCGCTTTCTGAACTTTCCTTTCAACAATTGCCTTTCCCCCCTTTGAGGTGCCTTTAGTAATACCAACTATCTTTGTAGGTGACTTAACTGACTGCGCCACAACCGGGAGATCTTCTGTTTTACAAGGGAGCCACAAGCCACCACAAGAAAAGCAGAATGGATAAGTTTGTGCAGCTTGCAAAGGGTGTGAAGCACAGATCACATCTGCCCACCCTGATAACCGCAGCAGACCGGGCCAGAGACTACAGCAATGTAATGCACGCTGATGGTGGGGTGCTGTTTTGCAGTGTGTGCAATGTGGCGGTGGACCACATCCGGAAACACACTGTGGATATGCATGTGCGGTCCCAAAAACATTTGAAGTGCTGTTCAGATGATCCTGACCTTCAATCTTTGCCGAAACGTGCACGGCAGATGACAGTGAACTCGCTATTCACCAAGAGTACAGCTGCCGGTGTCGCAAACCACGAAATGATAACTGAGTGGGTTAACGTCTGCACCGCGTTGAACATTCCGCTCAGCAAAACCGACCACCCTGTGTTGCGCAAGTTCCTGCACGAGCGAGTACGGAATGGTGGAGCGATACCTGGGAGTCATCAGCTGCAAGAACGGTATCTCCCAGAGAGATATACAAGTGCCAAGAACGAGCTGAAAGAGCTCTTGAAAGATCAGAAGATCAGCGTTATCTTTGACGAAACACCAGATGTCGAAGGGCGGTGTGTTTTGAATGTGCTAGTTGCAGCAGTCTCTCCGCAGGGTGCTCGTCAGATCCATACCTACCTGGTGGACACAGTCTTCCTATCCCAGTGCAACCATGGGACTGTAGCGCAAGCTGTTGTAAAGGTGCTCACAGAGTACAGCATAGACTTCCAGAACGTTGTTTCCTTCAACACTGACAACGCGGCATACATGCTCAAGGCATTCAACACAGTGTTGAGGAATCTGTACCCAAATTCCATCCACATCACCTGCTTGGCACACATAATGAATCTTGTTGGAGAGTCATTTAGGAAGCCTTTTGTGGAGCTAAATGCTTTCCTGCTGTACTTCTCCCGCATCTTTTACATGGCCGGCAGCAGAAAGAGAAGGTACTTGCACCATCTTGCAGAGAACCATGGGATGAAGGCACGGGTGGCACCTGATCCTTGCAGTACCCGCTGGAATTCCTGGTTTGCCGCTGTCCAGTACCACTGCAAGCACTTTGAGGCCTATGCTGGGTTTGTGGAGTCAGAGATGCAACTCAGCAAGTCTCCCCCAGACTCCCTTGAAAACCTACAGAAGATTTTTAACACCGACCAAAGGGAGTGCATAAAAGTCCAATTGGACATTGTGGCAGAAAAATGCCAAAGCATTTTAAACCTGATGGAGTTATTCCAGAGCCAGACACCAGTGACCATGAAGGTATACGATTATTTGGAGGACCTCCACATGAACCTAACCAACAATTCAGTCCTCACTGTGGAGTCACTAGAGCCATTTCTACGGACCACTGCAGGGGCAAAATTAAGTCTGGCACAGAAAAAAAAAATAACAGCCCAGCTTAATGAAGCTTTTGAACATTCATTAGAAAAGGTGGCCAAATACATGGGGGAGGCCCAGCCAGGCATACAATTCTTAAAACAAGTGCGCATTTTTAACCCTGCGCGGCTCTGCATCCTGCCTAATGACAAGACTGCCTATTCAGCCATCCCTGGTTTCAGCGAAGTTCCCGATCAGGAGCTTCGCCTGTACTTTGAAAATGTAGGGCCAGAAGCAGTGCAGGCGTCTGTTTCTGGACTTATTGACACCGACCTCTTTTGGCGTGGGCTGGCTGACCGCATTCCAGCTCTTTCCCAACTTGCAGCTGTGTACAAAGACTGTGTAACAAGCTCTGCAGATGCTGAAAGGAGCAACAGCATATACAAAATTATTCTCTCTTCCAGACGACGGTCCCTTTCAGAACAATCGATCCGGGCATTATTGTTTTTACATTATAACCAGCAACACAATACTGGTCTAGACTTGGAGTGCTCTAAAGAACTGAACGTACATGGCCAAGATTAACATGCCTTTTACCTAAAACAAATGGGTTGAATTGTAAATAAACAAAATGTACATAGCTCCATGTTGTCAAATAACTCAAACAGTAAGATATCTGTGTTTGGTGTTGCAAAAAACCCAAAATAAAATGCCGCTAAATGCCGCTAAATTTCCATTTTTGTGCCGCTAAATTTTCATTTTTGTGCCGCTAAATTTGCCAATCCATGCCGCTATATCCTGGGGGGTCTGATTAGAGGCCCATGGAGTCCATCCAGATGGACAGTTGTTTGGACCTTTTCAGGTGCTGGCAAGGGTAAATCTGGTGCCTAGGACTGAGTCGAGTGGAGTGTTAAAGTCCCTCCCAAGTACAGTTACACATTGAAAGAACCCTAATAAAACTTTCTTAAACCCCTCCAGGAATTGAGAGAGTGTATGGGGTAAGACATAGATGCCTAGTAAATTAAAGTATTTCCTTTTGCACTGGCCTTCCACCCCCACATACTGGCTTACAGGGTCCGCCTTGGCAGAAGTATCACAAAGGGAAAAAACTAGTGAAATAGGATTGCCGCCCCTCTGGACCCTCTTACATATCTGGTGTGAAATACTCTGCAATAGCCAAACCTTTGGAGGCAGAGGCAATGAGAACCCAGGAGGTGAGTCTCCTATATAATAAGAATATCAGGCTGAAATCTCTTTGTGCTTTGGCGAATGGTGGACCATTTAATACAGGTTAACAGTTCATTGATGTTTCATGACATGAGTTTAAGATTTAGCATGGGTGGTGAGTGGGTTGTGGTGAATGACCAGTGTAAGCGATGGGGGTGCCGGTGAACTGCTTGTGGGGTCCAAGAGAGTGTTGTGGTGGAGTGCCTATTGTGACTGTCTATCCTCTAGAGGACACCTCTGTGTATTGAAAAACAACAAAAACTACCACTCCTCTCAGTTCCTCCTTCCCCACACTTCTACCCCTGAAGTATATGTTGTCCCATAACAGGTAAGGAGACAAACCATATCTGAACTAAGTGTGGGACAGTAGCAAGGTGACCTCCTTCTTACAGGATTGCCTGCAGAAAGGAGAGAAATGCCTTTGTAGGTATAGATACCCAATGAGGCAGTAAGGTTCAGAGCCCACTTAAGCTGTATCATTGTACCAAGCTCCCTCACTTGCCAGGTAAACAAGGGTAGCCCAATGCTGCTGTCGTCAGGGTGAGCCACCCATCAAGGAAGCAGCCTGCGGCATGGGGAAGATTCCCACTGTGAAGGTTTGGGGCTCTGCCAGGGCATTTACATGCTGCAAGAACATACTCCCCCCAGTTTCAAGGTACTCAATGGCCAATGATCTCATCTCTTACCTCAACTTGAACTTGCACGTTTTTGGGGTAGGTTGTGTGAGGTCCTTCTCTCTTCTGCCCATTGTGTCTACTCACTCAGCGACTCACGGAGTATGAGGTTCAGTTTCTCAGTTGCCCTTCGTAGGCCTCTTTCGGAGTTTCAAAGAAATGGGTTTGCGTGTCTCGGTTAACTTTCAGTTTGAGCAGGAAGATAAGCATGTACTTTAGCTTTTTAGGTCAGAGCTTCTGTATGACTTCACCAAAGGATTTGTGATGCTGTTGAACAGTTTTAGTATATTCTGTGAATATCATCATGCAAGTCAAGTTAAATATAAAATTGTCAGATAGCCGTGTTTCATGAAGAATCACATCCTGGTCTCAGTAGTTCAAGATTTGTGTGATTCTTAAATGAGGAGGTGCTCCTAGGGTTTGGCAATGGGCCAGGGATCAGTATTGCTCAACCACAAACCAGGGCGATAGTTTTCCTTCACTTATTTAGGATGCCGACAAGGTTTCCAGGCACTTTTCTGGATAAGTCCCTTCCGCGCCTTCCAGAATCCCTACAAATCTGAGGTTGTTGTGCCTTGATTTTTCTCTGCATCCTCTGAAATATGTTCCACTGTCCCTTTTGTACGAAGACGTTGACATCTATTTCTTGAGCGTACTCATTTCATCTTCCAGAGTGGACATCCTGCTCTCAGAGAGTGTAAAATGGTGCTTAGGTCCATGGCTGAGGCAGTTATAGGGGATTAAGGATTGTCCCCTGAGGATCCAGCATTTCCACCTGTGTGGACAGTGACCTTCCCAGTTTTAGTCTTTGTGTGATCCTGGAAACCTTTGCCTTTCCCGATTTTGCAAGTGAGTGTTGTGAAGCAGGGTCACAGGAGGGCCAGTCACCTCTTATTTCACAGGGGGGGGGGGGGGACTTTCTGAGCTGCTTTGGAAGGGGCAGACCCTCAACCAGTTCTGCACTACAGCTCCCACTGACCAGCAAGGTCCCTGTTTCCCTCTTGCATCGCATTGTGTGTGGTCATGTAAGGGAGTACCCACATGTTGGAAAGTAGATGTATAGGGGGAATCCTGGACTGTGGCCGGTTGTCTAGGATGAGGGGTATAGCAGGCCCCATTTAAGTGGTCGGCATCGGTAGGGTGATCTGGCCCCCTAACCTGGCCTGGAGGGATGGGACAAGGGCAACATGGCAGCCAGCAGGGGAGTGCACCGATGGTACAGCTCCTCCTGGGTAGTCAGTTGAGGCAGACTCACTCCTTCAGTGGTCGCGGCCTGCTCCTCACCCAATCTTTACCGCACAGCCACCAGTCTGGTGCCACGTCCAAGGCCGACTGTGATGGATGTCTTTGCCCCTGAGTCCAACTAGCTCCCAATATCAACTGGCCAGCAGCCCGAACCTGGTCCGCTGTGGCAGATGACCTTGGTCGCAGTAGCCTGGTGGGGCCTATGCCCTTAGACGAGGCCCAAGAGCCAGCAGGTAGGGCCACAAATCAAGCAGACCAATCAGCACACCCAGCCCGCAAGGTCGCTCACCCTATTGCCCCAAAGGGTCATCACCCGACTCCCAGAGTAGCAATCTGCATCCAAGAGGGAGTCCGCCCTTAAGTAGCAATCTGATGTCTCACGGCTGGTGTGGCGCAGAAACACGGGGCCTGCAGCCACAGGGCCCTAATATCGCAGTCGTACACATTTCTCTCACTAGGGCTCGGCTCAGTAACAGCAATATGGCAGGTGTGCAGGCCATTAAACTAGTGGGATGGCTCCAGATGGCAGAAGAGGTCAGGCAGCCGATGCAAAACGCTATTTTCATCTTGGTCGACTAAACCACGCCCCACCCTTTTTCAGTTTTCTTAGTGACTAGTCTATCCCGCAAGTGTCTTGCCGCAACAGGAGCCTTATTGTTAGACGGAGACCCGGAGGGTCGGCCGAGTAGAGGGGGAGAGGCCTCCGGTGAGGGCCGTCTCCGGTGATCGTACAGACAAGTAACTTCCCCCCCACAGATGGACACCACACAAGGATGAGTTCTGCACACTTTATATAAGAATCTTGAGGCAAGGTGATAAACGATACAGTGGGACCAGGATACGAGGATCCTGCCAATTCTAGTCTCTGTAGGGAAAAGGGGTAGCGGGACAGTCTTAGTACCGGTCCGGTACGGGAGCAGCAAGAGGTGAAGCTCACAATCCTCGAGCTTGGGGGTCTGCAAAGATGGGCCGCGGCAGCGCCAGCAGGCTAGGACGATGGTTCACGACGAGGAAGACCGCGGCAGCGCCAGCAGGCTAGGACAATGGTTCACGTGGAAGAGGGCCGCGGCAGCGCCAGCAGGCTTCGAAGATGGTTCACGACGAGGAAGGCCGCGGCAGCACCAGCAGGCTAGGACGATGGTTCACGTGGAAGAGGGCCGCGGCAGCGCCAGCAGGCTTCGAAGATGGTTCACGACGAGGAAGGCCGCGGCAGCGCCAGCAGGCTAGGACGATGGTTCACGTGGAAGAGGGCCGCGGCAGCGCCAGCAGGCTTTGAAGATGGTTCACAAGAAAGGGCCGCGGCAGCGCCAGCAGGCCTTCAAGGATGAGTTTGTCTCGGTGTCTCTCGACTCCAGGATACAACTAACTTCCTGCTCTGGAGCTGCCCCAGTTATAGGTCTGGCCCCCTTTGATGTCCGGACCCTCGCACTTGGAGGTCGGGAGGTCCGGGATGAGGGAGTCCAGACACCCAGCAGGGGGGTGGAGCCAGCGCCCGGGGAGGCCGGGGGCGATCGACACCTGGCGGAGGGGAGCCATTGACACTCCCTCTCCCATTGACCTGCCAAGTGGTCTCTTCACCTCCTGGGTGGAGGGTGGTGCCTCGATGTCGGGGCCTGGCCAGGCCCAGGGTTGGGGTCGAGCCGAGGCCACGCGGCCTTGTCGTGTAGTGTCCAAAGATGGCGGCTGGGCCGGGGCAGTGGTACTGACGGGGGCCCGGGCCAGCCGATACTGGGGTGTTTCAGGAGCTGGAGTTCCGTTATGGACGGGCCGTGGGTTGCCCCGGTGGGTTGCCGGGATGGTTCTTGTCTTGGATACAGGGAGAGCAGGGGTCCGGGCCCCGCCATGCGGGGAGGGAGCGGGCCTTCCACGAGGCCTGTCCAACATGCGTCCCCCACAGCTGAAGGCAGGGAGAGTCACCCATCCTCTTGGGTACTCTCCTCGCCGAGGCGGAAGAAGCGTGACAGGCCGTCTGCGTTGGCGTGGTCATGGCCTGGACGATGCTCCACAGTGAAGTCCATCCCCTGCAGGGAGATGGACCAGCGCAACAGTTTTGGGTTCTCTCCCCGCATCTGCATCAGCCATTGCAGGGGTCGGTGATCCGTTTGCACCCAGAAGTGGGTACCGAAGAGATAGGGCCGGAGCTTCTTAAGGGCCCATACTACGACAAAGGCTTCCCGCTCGATGGTGCTCCAGCGCTGTTCTCGGGCCAGCAGGCGTCGGCTGATGAAGGCCACTGGCTGATCGACTCCCTCGGTGTTGAGTTGAGAGAGGACGGCCCCAATGCCATGATCTGAGGCGTCCGTCTGTACTATGAATTCCCGGCTGTAGTTGGGGGCCTGGAGCACGGGGCGGTGCACATGGCGGACTTCAATTTCTCAAAGGCCGCCTGACAGTCCGGAGTCCAGTTGACTGTTTTGGGGTTTTTCTTGGATGTGAGTTCTGTGAGGGGCCCCACAATGCTGCCATAGTCTTTTACAAACCGCCGGTAGTACCCGGTGAGCCCCAAGAAGGCTCGGACCTCGGTTTGGGTGACTGGGGGTTTCCAGGCCTGGATGGCAGCGATCTTGAGCTGGAGGGGGGCCACCAGACCGCTCCCCACTTGGTGTCCTAGGTAGGTCACGGACCCTTGGCCAATCTGGCATTTGCTGGCCTTGATGGTGAGCCCGGCCTGCCGGAGGGCATGCAGGACCTCCCGGAGGTGGAGGAGGTGGTCTGCCCAGTGGCGACTGTACACAGCAATATCGTCCAGATAGGCAGCGCTGAATTCCTCGAGGCCCGCCAGTACCTGGTTCACGAGTCTCTGGAAGGTAGCTGGGGCGTTTTTCATGCCGAAGGGCATCACCTTGAAGTGGTAGTGGCCATCCGGGGTAGAGAAGGCGGATCGCTCTTGGGCCCCTGGGGTGAGGCCGATCTGCCAGTAGCCCGCTGTTAGATCGAAGATGCTCAGGTAGCGGGCGGCCCCCATGCGGTCAATCAGCTCATCCGCCCAGGGGGTGGGGTGAGCGTCGGTTCTGGTAACGGCGTTCAGGCCCCGATAGTCCACACAGAACCTGAGCTCGGGGGCAACGCCCGGGGCGGCCGCCTTGGGGACCAGCACGACTGGGCTGGCCCAGGGGCTGTCAGAGGGCTCGATCACTCCCAGAGCCAGCATTTTGGAGACCTCTGTCCGGATGCAGGCGCGCACTCGATCTGGCACTCGGTACGCCCTGTGTCGGATAGGGGGGCTATCCCCGGTATCTACGTCGTGAAGGCACCAGGGGGTGACCCCGGGATGAGGGAAAACAGGTCAGCAAATTGGAGCAGAAGGTCTCGACAGTCTTGGCGTTGCTCTGAGGATAAGGCATCGGAGAGTCTGACCCCTTCCACGGAGCCGTCCTTCTCGAGCGTACTCAGTAGGTCAGGAAGGGGCTCGGAGTCTTCTTCAGTCCCACTATCGGTAGCCATCAGGAGGCTGAGTTCCGAGCGTACGAAGTGGGGTTTGAGTCTATTGGCGTGGAGGACCCGTAGGGGGTTCCGGGGGTGACTCCATGTCGATCAGGTAGGTGACTGGGCCCTTGCGCTCTACCACCTTGAAGGGCCCCGTCCATTTGTCCTTTAGGGCGCAGGGTTCAACCGGGGACATCACCCAGACCTGTTGTCCTGGCTCGAACTCGATGGAGGAGGCATGCTGATCATACCATCGCTTCATGTCCTCCTGACTGGCTTCAAGGTTGGTCTTGGCGAGTTCCCTGAATCGCCGGGTCTGGTTGCGGAGGGTCAGGAGATACTTGTATACATCCGGAGGAGTCTTCTGAGGGGCCACCTCCCACCCTTCTTTGATGAGGCTGAGGGGACCCCGGACGGGGTGTCCATACAGGAGTTCGAATGGGCTGAAGCCCCGGGATTTCTGGGGGACTTCTCGGTATGCGAACAGGAGGCACGGGAGCAGCACATCCCATTGGCGACGTAGGGGTTCTTCCAGGCCCATGATCATCCCCTTGAGGGTGCGGTTAAACCGCTCGACCAGTCCATTTCCTTGCGGGTGATAGGGGGTTGTGAATTTGTAGGTGACCCCGCACTGTTGCCAGAGGGACTTCATGTATTTAGAGATAAAGTTTGTGCCCCTGTCGCTGACGACTTCCCGGGGGAAGCCCACCCGAGAGAAGATCCCCATCAGGGCTCGGCCTACCACGGGCGCCGTCACGGTCTGAAGAGGAATGGCCTCGGGATAGCGGGTGGCGTGGTCCACCAGGACCAGGATGAACCGGTGTCCTTGTGCTGTTCGGGGCTCCAGGGGCCCCACAATGTCTATTCCCACCCGTTCAAACGGGGTGGTGACGGCTGCAAGGGTGCTTTGATCTTTCGGCCGCTCTTCCCGCTGGCCTGGCAGGTTGGGCAGGCCCGGCAGTGGTTTGTTACATCATTCCGCATTTTGGGCCAGTAGAAGTGGGTCACCAGGCGGCTGTACGTTTTGTCTTGCCCCAGGTGTCCGGCAAGAGGCACATCGTAGGCTAGGTTCAAGAGGAAGTCTCTGAAGCGGAGGGGGACCACCAGCACCCGGCTGGCCCCCAGCTCAGCAATCTTTTGCTCACTGTAGAGCAGGTCATAGTCCCAATAAATCCAGTGGGCCCCTGAGGCGTCTCCTGTGCTCTGGGCAAGGGCTTGCTGTCGGAGTCCCTCGAGGGAGGGACATGTTCTCTGCTCCTGTCGGAATTGTTCCTGAGTGGGGCCACCCTCTTGACGCCACTGGGCCAGTTCTGGAAGGTCCCGGAGCTGATCAAGTCCTTCTTCGCTGGACTCCGGGGAACTGGATTCCAGGGTTGCTCCTTCTTGGACGATCGGTGGAGGGTGTTCCGGCCATTCTGGTTCTTCGGGACTGGAGATGGCGCGGGCGGCCATGGACCGGGTCGTTACGCAGACCCATTCCGGGAGGCCCAGCATCCCCAGGTGCTCTCTCCGCTCAACGGCTGACCAGGGAGAACTTTCGAGGTCGTTCCCCAGGAGGCAGTCCACTGGGGCATCGTCGCGGACAGTCACTTTTAGCATTCCGGATACCCCTCCCCACTCGAAGGGGACGCAGGCCATCCGACACAGGCTCTCGGAGTTATCGGCCGACCGTACTGGGCAAAGGATATTTGGTAAGATCTGGTCCGGGGTCACCAGATGGCAGCAGACTGCGTTCACACTGGCCCCCGTGTCGCGGAGGGCTTCAGCCCGGTGCCCATTAATGTTGACCCACTGGCTGTACTTCTGCGTGTTGGCGGGAAGGGGTGCCCGCGGGATCAGGTCTCTTTCCCCTAGGCAGACAAGGGACATGGCGGCTGGTTCCCACTCGGGCTGGTCTGGCTCGTACTCTTCGGTGTCTTGCTGGGTTTGTTCTTCTCCCAGGGCGGCGGCAGCGACCTGGCGGGGCATGGGTCTCTGGTTTTTCGGGCAGTTGGGATCATTGGCGTAGTGGCCGGGTCGTTGGCACCGGTGGCAGGTAACGTTGGCGCGGAACCCTGGTTGCATCGGAGGGCTTCCTCTTCCGGCCGGGGACGGGGTGTTGCTGGTGGGAGCCACCGGGACGGTGTCTCTGCCCCGACCCTGGCTTCCTCCTCCCACTCGGGGGCGATGGGGCCCTTGGGAGGCTCGGTTCTGTTCGCTGGGCCAATTTCGGAAAACTCGGGTGCTCTCCCATCGGTCTGCCTCGATGGCGAGTTGCCGAGGTTCAGTCAGTTTACTGTCAAGTAGGTGCTGTCTGAGCTCGACGAAGCAGTTATTAGAGAGGTGCTCCCATACAATAAGGTCAAAGAGCTGCTTGTAAGTGGTCACCTTGCTGCCCTTGATCCACCCCTCGAAGGCTCGGCTAAAGAAGTTCACGTACTCCACTCAAGTCGTACCCGGGATCCGTTTGCAGTCACGGAACCTCTGGCGGTACATCTCGGGCGTGAGTCCGTATTGAGTGAGGAGGGCGGCTTTCATGTGGTCGTAGGACGTCATCTGATGGTCCGGGAGTTGCAGTAGGGCGTCTCACTCTTCGTTGACAAACCTCCCCCATAACCCGGCTCCCCAGTCGCTCCGTGGGATCCGGTGGGAGGTCATGGCTACTTCGTAGGCTTTGAACCATTGCTGGATATCATCGTTCCGGTAATATTCTCTGACGACATCCTTGGGGATGTGGACCTTGGGGTCCGTAGTGACAGGGGGGCTTGGGTGCCCGGGGACCCCGAGATCTTTGTTCTGCCTCCGAATCTCTAGTTCCTTCAAGTTGCGCTCATGCTCGTAGGCTAGTTTTTTCTCTTCCAGCTCTCTCTGCCTCTGTTTCTCTTCTCGCTCCTCTCGGAGCCGTAAGTGTTCTAAAGTTATTTTTTGTTCCGCCAATTTGAGCTCTCCATCTAAGCGAAGTCGAGCCAGTTCCAATTCGTGGAGTCGGCTCTTCTCCCGTTCCCGGGCCTCCTCCGGCGAGAGACCCGGTCTTCTTTCTTCTGTAGGAGCAGTGCTTGTTTCGGTGGTCTCGAGGCTTTGGTCTTGGGGTACGGCCGTACCCGTCTCCGCCCAAGATTCCAAGGCGTGTTTGAAGTCATCTTTCGTGCTCAGTCCTGTGGTAGCAATGCCCAGTTCTATGCAGAATTGTTTTAGTTCTCTGTGGCTGTATTCTTCCAGTTTTTCCATCAGGAATTTTTCCGTTGTTCCACTCTCTTTTGTCGTCATGGTGGCTGTGTGTCGTGGGGTGAGTTACTCTCTGTACGATTATGCGTCGGCTCGGAACGCGCCGCTGGCCACCAATGTTAGACGGAGACCCAGGGGGTCGGCCGAGTACAGGGGGAGAGGCCTCCGGTGAGGGCCGTCTCCGGTGATCGTACAGACAAGTAACTTCCCCCCCACAGATGGACACCACACAAGGATGAGTTCTGCACACTTTATATAAGAATCTTGAGGCAAGGTGATAAACGATACAGTGGGACCAGGATACGAGGATCCTGCCAATTCTAGTCTCTGTAGGGAAAAGGGGTAGCGGGACAGTCTTAGTACCGGTCCGGTACGGGAGCAGCAAGAGGTGAAGCTCACAATCCTCGAGCTTGGGGGTCTGCAAAGATGGGCCGCGGCAGCGCCAGCAGGCTAGGACGATGGTTCGCGACGAGGAAGGCCGCGGCAGCGCCAGCAGGCTAGGACGATGGTTCACGTGGAAGAGGGCCGCGGCAGCGCCAGCAGGCTTCGAAGATGGTTCACGACGAGGAAGGCCGCAGCAGCGCCAGCAGGCTAGGACGATGGTTCACGTGGAAGAGGGCCGCGGCAGCGCCAGCAGGCTTCGAAGATGGTTCACGACGAGGAAGGCCGCGGCAGCGCCAGCAGGCTAGGACGATGGTTCACGTGGAAGAGGGCCGCGGCAGCGCCAGCAGGCTTCGAAGATGGTTCACAAGAAAGGGCCGCGGCAGCGCCAGCAGGCCTTCAAGGATGAGTTTGTCTCGGTGTCTCTCGACTCCAGGATACAACTAACTTCCTGCTCTGGAGCTGCCCCAGTTATAGGTCTGGCCCCCTTTGATGTCCGGACCCTCGCACTTGGAGGTCAGGAGGTCAGGGATGAGGGAGTCCAGACACCCAGCAGGGGGGTGGAGCCAGCGCCCGGGGAGGCCGGGGGCGATCGACACCTGGCGGAGGGGAGCCATTGACACTCCCTCTCCCACTGACCTGCCAAGTGGTCTCTTCACCTCCTGGGTGGAGGGTGGTGCCTCGATGTCGGGGCCTGGCCAGGCCCAGGGTTGTGGTCGAGCCGAGGCCACGCGGCCTTGTCGTGTAGTGTCCAAAGATGGCGGCTGGGCCGGGGCAGTGGTACTGATGGGGGCCCGAAGCCAGCCGATACTGGGGTGTTTCAGGAGCTGGAGTTCCGTTATGGACGGGCCGTGGGTTGCCCCGGTGGGTTGCCGGGATGGTTCTTGTCTTGGATACAGGGAGAGCAGGGGTCCGGGCCCCGCCATGCGGGGAGGGAGCGGGCCTTCCACGAGGCCTGTCCAACACTTATCATAACAACCGTCTTAGCCCAACACAAACTTGATCACAAATGACAGCCATTTCACAACCAGAGGTTGAAACATACAAGAGCCTTATCCTCTGATAGCCTTGTCTCAAAGATGTCCTTTTCCCAGTGCGACCCATGCGTTATCTCATAGGAGCCTCATCCTGGAAAAATCAGTGTTTCAGTGTGAACGTTATTGCAAAAAGTGCCTTGCCATACCAAGAGCCTATCCCAAACGTATGATCCAACACAAGCCTGAATCTAATGCCAACCCTCTAACAATGAGAGCTTAATTTGTACAGGGGCCTTTTCTCAATGAGAGTTTAATCTCAATGAGAAACGTATCTAACATGAGCTTTACACAAAATGTTACATTAATGGTGTTATCTCTTTAATTCAAAACGTTTACTAAGAATAGCATCAGTTCATGTTTAGGTCTGGCATGAGACCTTTGGATTTTACTGCAAATATATGTATATTGCTTACTTGCATGTAGGGGCTTTCAGACTGCCCTCTTCATTCATTTGTTTGGTATTGTTTCATTAACATTTTTCTTCCACCATCTACATCAAACAGCATGCGGCAGTGGGTAAGCCATTGGTTAACTTCGCTGTTAGAGATGGCATTCTGCTCTCACACAGGGCACATCATCACACAGAGTAGTTCCCTACTGTACCAAGTACTGCTATGGCAATGTGTGCTTTTGAGGCAAACATTTTTTTGCTTTAGCTACTTTTATTTTCATTATTATTAATATTTTTTTCTTTTGCACATGCCTATCGGCAACACCAAGAATAAAGAAAAAATAAAAATGACTTAACAAAACAGGCCTTAGCAAAACTAAAATGCTGGCACCCAACACCAGACCTATTGATTTTGGCAGTGTTTGTTAATACTTCTAATTCCATCATTCACAAACGAAGTGTGTGCCATTGAAAATAATTAATTTCTGTTTTCCAGTACAAAGAAAGACTTCACTTTTTTTCCATACAGATTAGCTAAAAAATAACTGTAAAACGAATCCACTCATTTTAAATTAAGCACATCACAGCTGTGACACTAACTAAATCTAATCATATGGATTAGTCATATAACCACATACCCACGCCACTTAATGCAGTACCAGAAACACACAAAAGGTGATGGGAGGAATGCTTGCAAAGTGACATGCGTTTGCCCAGACGTGGGTACAGTGCTCACGTTGTCACTGGCATCAAGCTGTACCCAACGGATGAGCCTTTAACTAGGGCGAAACTGGCCCTGAGTTGCTTGTGTTCCGGTTCAGGGAGGATCTCACTTGGCAGTTTGGACTTGACTGTTCCCATGAGGAGCAGGGTCAAAACTGATTTGCATATTGCTGGTTCCAAACGGAGGAGGCATGGTGAGTAAAAAAACAATAGGTTGGGGTGCTACTCCAAGCAATTTCCAGTGGATAGACAAATTGCAAGCATGAGCCAATCACCTTTTGTTTGTTTCATGTATCACACTAAGTGGCATGGGTTTACCCAGAAGTGGGTCCCATGCTCACTGTGTCATTGAAACCAAGCTGTACCCGGCTGATGAGCCCATAACTAGGGTGAAAAAGGTCCAGGGTTGCTTGTGTACTGGTTCATGGAGGACCTGGCCTGGCAGTTAGGGCTGTACTTTTCCCATGAGGGAGCAGAGTCAAGACTGATTGGCATATGGCTGGGTCCAAACTGAGGTGGTATGGTTGCAAAAGAACGAAGGGCTGGAATGCAATATCGCCTTTGGCTTACTCAGGGGGTCCTCAACTGTTTTACAAAATTAAATAATATTAAAATTAATCAAATATATACTTATAAAGAAGCAGAACAGAAAATTTGGAATATTTTCTATATTTCATTGTGAATTTCAAACATATTTTAATATTTGAGCCTGTGCTTGATGCATACTTGTTTTTGTATTTTTGTGTATTGTTTTGAGGTTCAAATCATAGAAATTGCTTAGGCTGGGGTCCCCTGCTTCCAATTGTGACTCAGTGGGGGTCCGTGGATTCCAGTAATGATTCATAGTGGGGTCCACAGAAGTCAAAAGGTTAAGAAATGCAGATTTAGAAGAATTATTTTTAAAAGTGTTGCTTTTGAAGTTTTGAGGCAATACCACATTACTGACATGACAGCCTTATCCCATTGAGAGTCTTACACCAACAACATCCTTATCCCAACTAGATTATCACAGTGCAACCATTACCCCAGCAAAATTGTTATCCTAAAGATAGCATTCTACTGAATCCCAATGACAGCTTTATTCCAAAGGGAAACTTATCCCAGTGAGAGCTGTATCCCAACCAATGCCTTTACCCAAGAACCATTCCTGAATCAAAGTCTTATACCAACAACAATCTTATCCAAACAAGATCTTTATCCCAAAGAAACATTATCCAAAACAGAGCTGCATCCCAGGGAGAATCTCACCACAATGGGAGTAGTACTCCACAACAGCCTTATGCCCCAAAGAGTCTTATGACATTCAGAACCTTATCTCAAAGAAAATCATTTAACAATGGGAGGGGTATCATGGGAGCCTTATCTCAACAGTCTTACCTTAAAAAGACCTTTATTTCAGAGTGAGCCGTATCCACCTGAGAACTGCATCAGAACAAGTGCTTTATCCAAACAAGAGACTTATCCCGATGAGAAACCTATCTCAAGAGCATTGCCTCGTAAAAGAGATTTATTTTAATAACATACTTCACAAGAACTTTATCCTAACAACAGCAGTATCATAGGAAAACCCTTAAATCACCAAGAGCTTTATCTTAATAAGAACATTATCTCAGTTAGATATTTGTCCTCATTTCAACCTCATTCTGAGGAGAATAGTATCTGAATGAGAGTGGTATCCCAACCAACCCGAACTTTATTCCTGTAAGGGAGTCTGTTCACAAGAAGACTCATATCGCAAAGAGTGGTTTAGCTTGAGAATATTAACAGAGCAAATGCCTCGTCCTAACAAGACCTTTATTCTTACAGGATCTTTAATAGAATATTAATCTTATCTCAGTCATATCATTATCCAAGCAAGAAACCTAACCTGAATAGAGCCTTACCTTAACTAAAGCCTTGTCCTAACAAGAGTCTTCTACCAACAGAGAGTTATCCAATTAAGATAACCTTGTCAGAAAGAGAGTGTTATCCTAAATAGAATCTTATCAGAGCGAGAGTTTTATTAAAGCAATGGCCGGCCTTATCCCACAGAGCAAGTTAACCCATCATGAATCTTATCAGACTATAAGCCTTATACCAACAAAAGCCCAACTCAAATAAAACCTGAAAGACAAAAAACATATTCCCGCAGAGCTAGGTGAGCGAATGGCGAACACCTAGCATGCCTAATTAATTCACTGCAAGTACACATCTGTCAGGGTTTTGGAAGAGTGTTACGCAAACAAATGATGAGTTAATCATACATTCACCCCCAGTCAAGAGTTCGGAGTTAAATTCATTGTTCCTTTGCTCATTCTGCCCCCCTCCCCAATTTAGACCCAGCCATATGCAAATCACTCTTGACCATGGGGAACAGTCCGGCCCAAACTGCCAAGTCAGGTCCTCCCTGGACAGGAAACAAATATCCTGGGACAGGTGTCAGGGTATTACCCCTCATCAGCCAGGCTAGCTTGAATGCAGAGGCACAGTGAGCAAAGGACCCACATCTGGGCATACCCATTCCACTTAGGGCAAAAAGAGTTACACAAACAAATGATGGACGGAATGCTGAATGAATCATACATTCACCCCCAGTCAAGAGATCTGGCTTAAATCCATTGTTCGTTTGTTCACCATGACACCCCAGTTTAGATCCAGCCATATGCAAATCAGTCTTTATCCTGTTCCTCATGGGAACAGTCTAGCCTGAACTGCCAAGCCAGGTTCCCCCCGGACTGGAAACAGCCATTCTGGGACCGGTTTCGGGCATCACCCCTCATCAGCTTAAGTCCAGTGGCACAGTGAGAACTGAACCACTTTTGGGCATACCCTTCACACTTAGGGCAACAAATGCAAAAGGAGCAACTGATAGACGGAATGCTGAACAATGCAAACATTCACCCCCAGTGTTAAGAACAGTAAATCTATACTTAGCTATATGCACTTGCCTTCTCGATATTTTGGCCACAATATTTTGGTAGCACAATTTTTTTGTAATGGATATTTTAAAATGCAACCTTTATTTCTTTAATTCTGCTCTAAAGAGCCATAAAAGTACACCATTACAGAGTATATTTTAAAAAGCATATACATAGAAATAGTCGAAATGCAGCCAACCAAGACACCCCCAGAAAGTGGCAGATTTGTTGAGGCTCTAAGTTTCTCTCCAATAGCACAGCGCAAACAAACGCAATTGACTGCAGCAGTTCAGTCATATGCAGCAACCGCAGATACCATTATTAGAATAAAGGTGTAGCTACAACATTCTTCAAAAAGTGATTGCACAACAAGAAGATGAGTATGACTGTAGAAAACGTTTTCTTTTTTGAAGAACCCATCACAAGCTGTTGGTTCAATGATATTCGAGCAATGAAGAAAAAGTGTCCAGGGACTCCGTGAAATCTTGTAGATTTCAGTGCGTCATTTTTACGGGGCTTCCTTGCAACGGAACGCTCACCCTGCATACATTATACCTGACACAGGTATAATGTAGCGCAGGGCTTTACAACGTGACACATCTAACTAAATGTGTCACGTTGTAAATATATTGCATAGTGGCACATTGTTTAAGCCACCGCTGCATCACAAAAGTCACGCAACGGCTGCATAAAAGTTTCGCAAGGGGCTTGTAAATCTGCCCCAAAATATTCAAAATTGTACTTCTAGTAATACATTTTACCTAATGTGTGCATCAGCAGCTTTTGAATTTGTAGTGCTTTGAATATCAGGTCACACTCTGGAAGCAGCTGGTATTACAGAATACAGACAGGACTCGAAGTGGGATTTTTTGCCATGTGTCACATATGTATTATTGTAAGCAGAACCTGCTGGTTTTGCTGCCTGTGTGTGCATGGCTATATGTGGCAGGGGTCTTCTGTTCATGAAGTACCGTCATTTTTAGATCTAGTGTAAGCCGTGAACTTTTAATTTTACTAAAATTATATGTACTTATAGTGGTTTACAGCCATCCCTCTTCACCCATTGGTCTGTTGTTTTGTTATTTACATTGCTCAAGGCAATGGGTCAGCCCACTTCAGCTATTGGCTGACCACTGTGAGAGGCAGCATTCTATCCTTTCACAAAGAGCACAGCCACACACAAAGTAATTTACTTCAGTGCAATGGACTATTATTGCAATGCAAGATTTTTGAGAAAAACATATTTTTGCTTTTAGATAATGGTTTAGATTGACATGGGCCCAGCAGCTTCCCCCCTCAATTTTTTTTTGCAAAAACCATGACAAAACAAAAACAAAAAGCATAGCAAAGGTAAAAGACTGGCGGACAACATCAGACCTATTGGCTTTGCCAGAGCTTGTTTCATTATGCTATCTTCCACTTGGTTGCTTACTTGCAGGGCCGGACTGGCTACCGGGCAGTTTGGAATGCTGCCGAGCTGGGGACTGAATTTACTGCAGTGGGGGCTGATTTCGTTCATGGAGACCTGCGTGTGCTTCGAAACACTGAAAGCAAAATGAATTTCGTTTAGCTCACGCAGGTCCCCATTAACGAAATCAACCCCCAGCTCAGCAGCATTCCAAACTGCCCGGTAGCCAGTCCGGCCCTGCTTACTTGCAGGAGTTCCGTAGTGCCACCTTGGAACAGTTGCAAGCTATTATGTCTTAGAAAGAAAGGAGATATTCCGGCCATCCCGGAATTAACCTGAAAGCTTGAGCACCAAGTTATTTGGCCCCTGGTGGGTGGCAGCAGGACTCCACCTGTTGGGAATTAACCCCTCGGCCGGCTTGTTTATTGATCGGTTTTCCCTTGGTGAAACATACCTTTTTTTCCTCCTCTTTCTTTTCTGTCCATAAAAAAAGTCCTGCGTGCTTGGGGTTAAAGGGCGCTGATTTTTGTTTGACAGCGCTTGGTTTCTACTTCGGTCCTGTGACCTGGAAGGTCATGTTCCTGACGTATTCCGGATGGTCTTGGATTTCCGGAGTCTCCCTTGCCTGACTTCCGGTTTCTAGAGCTTTGTTCTTGGATCCCCGAGCTGACCGTGTTTGTTTGGAGGAAGAACTGAGCCGGTTTGTTCATTTGGAGGATTTTGGACTCTTGCTTTATAGACCAATACAGGTACATTACCTGTCTCGGTCCTGCAATACTTATTATCCCCTTTCTTGTCCCCGTATCGCAAAAGAGGACGTTTGATTTCTGGAGTGGTGGGGGCTCCTACCACTATTGCTATAATTGCCTGGGTAAAACGCGGCTGAGTGTCAGGCACATAACCTTGTTTGGGGTTATTTATGTTTGTCGGGGTTTTTCTTGGCCAAGATAGTCCTGATTTCTTTAAGAAAGATAAGGGCTCTTATCTTTTTGTCTAGTAGGGTTTTTTTTTACCCTTGTATACAGGGTTTTTTAGGTCTCGCGACCTATCAATGCGCATGTGCATTGAGCGGAGCGAGAATTCAAGTGCTCAAAATACTCGTCAAACCAAGGGCTTTTTGGTGCGGTTTTCTTTGAGTTCACGTGAATCACGTGACCAAACAAGCACGCGCATCAGCCTCCCTCCCTCCTAATTGCATTTTTTAACGGCTGCCACCACATCAAAGGGCTTCGCCCAGCGTGCGCTCTGCGGCTTCTCCTCCCCTAATTATTCATGGCTGGCCAGCCGTACTTTCAGTTTCCCGGCCGCTCTTGTTTTATCTTGACATCAGCGAAGTGAGGTACAGGCCGTTGCGCGCGCACCACTCGCGTCTTTTTTTTTATTCTTTTCGCGTGCTTGTTGCTCATACAGCATTCACACTTATTCTATGACCCTCTCCCGGGGCCTATCCTCTACCACACCCTTTGTCCACTTGTTACATTTCTTATGTTTACAGGGAGTCGTCCCAGTCTTGTGCCACTGTGACACTTTGGTCCAGACGTGCATTTTATCTAAGAATATGTTTTTTTCTGGGGGTTGCAATTTCACCTTTAACACTGCAAGTTTGGGCTAAACGTCCCAGCATACGACGTAGGAATGGCTCTGGTCAACAGGACACTTTGCAATACTTGCTTACACGGCAGGAAGCATGTTAGCGTCATTGTGGTTTCCTGTTTACGTCCTCTGAGACGTGAACAGCCAACATCCAATCCCCAACCCACACAGTATCCACGTGGATTGACCATATCAACGCACATCAACATGCACCTTAGAGTTCATGGACGATTAAGGTTTAAGTACAGTACCCTGCTAGACCCCTGTAGCACAAACATGCAACCTTTAGCGTTTTAAGGAACAGGCGGCTTTCACGAGACACCCGGGCAGGGTTGTTAGGCGGATTCACACACTTTACTGGTAATGAGTTCCTACCGTGAATTTCATTCAAGACCTGGTTTAAAAGAATTAGCACCGCAAAATAATGCCGAGACAGGACATTGTGCTATATGGCACTTGTTTATGAAACGCATCAGTTTAAGTTGTTATATGATTCATTTTTTCTATTGCTGGTTGATGAGGTCAAACTTGTGAAAAAAATATTGTGATGAATTTCCTTTGTTTTTTACTTTTGTGACACGACTAGTCAGATATTGCATGCTTAATTAGCCTAGTAACATTTGCTTCCTTGTAAGGTGGATCATTTTAGTTTGGTATTATTTGTGACCCCTGATGAAGGGTTGACCCCACGAAATGCAGGGGTATCATATTATGGACGTACCCGGCCATGACTGGAGTTTTAACAGACCGAAAAATTTTAAATAGTGATTTACTTTGTCAAGAAACTAAACTGAAGGCAGTTGAGCGTTCTTAAAAATCCTTTTGGAAAGAATGAGAATGTGCAGTTGAGTACAGTCCTTAAGTTATGGGGAGGGAGACAGATCTCAAATGACCTTGTGCTCCTTGAGAATGATATCAAAGCCACATATACTGCTCTCAGTGCTCTGAGTGTAAAACCTGTGGCACAAGCCAATCTCTGTGCCGGCGCCAACCCCCATTGCATCCCAACTCACCTCCCAGCGGAGCTCGCAGCACTCCAGCACACCCTGGTGCACTCCAGCATACCGCAGGACACCCTGGTGCACTCAGGACACCCATGTGCACTCCAGCATACTGCAGTGCACCCAGCACACCCTAGTGTACTCCAGCATACCGCAGTGCACCCAGTACACCCTAGTGTACTCCAGCATACCGCAGTGCACCCAGCACACCCTGGTGCACTCCACATATCGCAGGGCACCCAGCACACCACAGTGTACCCAGTGCACCGCAGTGCATCCAGCACACCCATGTGCACTCCAGCATACCACAGTGCAATAGCTCACTCACACTGCACACAGGCCTCACTCAGTGCACACAGCCCTCAATCACACTGCACACAGTCCGCAATCAGTGCAAACTGCACACACTCAGTGCACACAGCCCTAACTCACAGTGCACACAGCCCTCACTTAGTGCACACAGCTCTCACTCGCACTGCACACAGGCCTCACTCACACTGCACACAGGCGTTACTCAGTGCAAACAGCCCTAACTCAGTGCACACAGCCCTCACTCACACTGCACACAGGCCTCACTCACACTGCACACAGGCCTCACTCAGTGCACACAGCCTTCAATCACACTGCATACAGTCCGCACTCAGTGCACACAGCTTCACTCGCACTGCACACAGGTCTCACTCACACTGAACACAGGCCTCACTCACACTGCACACAGGCCTCACTCAGTGCACACAGCCTTCAATCACACTGCATACAGTCCGCACTCAGTGCACACAGCTTCACTCACACTGCACACAGGTCTCACTCACACTGAACACAGGCCTCACTCACAGTGCACACAGCCCTCACTCACAGTGCACACAGCGCACTGCGCACACACAGGCACTGCATACACACACCGGCACTGCGCACACACAGGCAACAACAACAGCCCTCACTCAGTGCACACAGCCCTCACTCAGTGCACACAGCCCTCACTCAGTGCACACAGCTCTCACTCGCACTGCACACAGGCCTCACTCACACTGCACACAGGCGTTACTCAGTGCAAACAGCCCTCACTCAGTGCACACAGCCCTCACTCACACTGCACACAGGCCTCACTCACACTGCACACAGGCCTCACTCAGTGCACACAGCTCTCACTCGCACTGCACACAGGCCTCACTCACACAGCACACAGGCGTTACTCAGTGCAAACAGCCCTCACTCAGTGCACACAGCCCTCACTCAGTGCACACAGCCCTCACTCAGTGCACACAGCCCTCACTCAGTGCACACAGCTCTCACTCGCACTGCACACAGGCCTCACTCACACTGCACACAGGCGTTACTCAGTGCAAACAGCCCTCACTCAGTGCACACAGCCCTCACTCACACTGCACACAGGCCTCACTCACACTGCACACAGGCCTCACTCAGTGCACACAGCCCTAACTCACAGTGCACACAGCCCTCACTCAGTGCACACAGCTTCACTCGCACTGCACACAGGTCTCACTCACACTGAACACAGGCCTCACTCACAGTGCACACAGCCCTCACTCACAGTGCACACAGCGCACTGCGCACACACAGGCACTGCATACACACACCGGCACTGCGCACACACAGGCAACAACAACATCTATCCGCAGCACCACAGCATCAATCCATGCAAAAATTCAACAACAACTATTTATAAAATCTTCGCTCAATGTTTCAAACTTTATTACAAATGCCACAACATTTTTTTAAGATTTCACTTCTAATCTTAGATATTCTTCACCAAAAAAAACACTTAACATAATATTCACAAAAGGTATTTAGGAAAGTTTACAATATTGCCATTATTCATTATAAATAGCTTTTATTTCAATAATAATTAATTAACAAAAAAAACATTTATATTACTAAGATATATACATCTAAGTCACGTAAATACAAAACATGTGACATTACAAATACTATAAGTGTCACATTTGCTAAAGTTAAAATTATTGGCATTGTAAATCACTAAACATAAATATAAAATGTCATTTACAAAAACCAATAGCTCCAACTTTCCTACTGCGAGACCTATTGGCAACGCCAGTGCTTGTTTTTGTCCCCCTCTATCTTGATTTGTTCCTTTCGGAGAAACATAGTTACAAACTTCCCTATAAGAAAACTATGGATACCTGAATCTCTCTTTGGAACAATTGCTTCAAGTCTGTGGAATATCTGGAGTGTTTGGACCCTAGGAAAGGGTAAGGACATTTATGACCTATAGTTTGTTAACTTGAAACCACTCAAGCACGTATGGATTTGAATGGATGATTTCATGTTCTTTCTTTGTTTTCTTTCTCTGACGTAGATTCCAGGGGGTCTGCAGTGAGGTTCAGTGGGTTCTATGCCCTTCTTCATGTTTCTCCACCCTCTTCTCTAACATTCGCCTGCTGCCACTGTGTTTCATATATAGTGCTAGCGGCGGGTTTTGCGAGAGAGGAGTGGAAATATCATCGCTCCTGCAGTATCGGTGGGTTAATTGCTAGGAACAGGACACCACCAGTGCCACATGTCGGCATGGCCGCCTTGGAAGTGCCCTCATTTTCTGAGGAATTGTGCCTTTCCACTGTGAGGCCACATAGAGTGTTTGGACTACTGAGGCAAGGCAGATGACAACAGAGGTGTGGGCCTAGGGCCTATTTTAACAAGTAAAGTGCCATGTTTGTATATTGAGATTATTTCATCCCTGCAAGGTTTAACCCCTAGTTCTGGTAGTAAATTTTCATTTAGAAATACAGTATTTGGCATATTTGTACTAAATTATGTCCCTTTGAAGTTTCAGATCCTTGGCATCCACTCTTGTGTTTAGAATGGAGAGACTAGATAGACTCCACATCCAGATGACCATTGAGTCCAGACAAGATTGCCTCACTCTTTTATCATTTAACTTTTTTACGCCAGAAAAAGATAGCCTGAAGCCTAGAAGGTCAGTTTAAGGCTGGAAATATGGACCTAATTTGCAAAGTTTTATTTACTAAGCATTTGCCTTGGCTCAAAACAGTTTTAGGCCATGAAAGTCAGCCTTAAGTCACAAAAAGCAGACTTAAACACAATCTACGTCAAGTCCTACCCATGTGTATATCTGAGAAGTCGTATGGTGCTTAAGACTGTCTTAGCACAGGGCTACACTTTAATAAATCAGACCCTCACAGAGGAGTCATTTATATCACTGCACATCAAACAGTTACAAGCAGTTTGTGCCCAGTTGTCCTTTGGACAGTGGTCAACACTGATTTGCACATGACTGGTCCTCTTTATAATGGCAACAAGGAGCTAAAAATTAGGGCACGGAAGACGCCTAGAGAAGCTAGCAATGGTTCTCAGTAATTCACACATTGCCAACCATGATGATTTTGTTGTCTCGGTTGCTGAATAAATATTGCCAACATAACTGCATAAGTATTTGGGTATAGGGAGTACTTTGGAGGACAATGACTTCTTCAAAGCACTATACAGTTGAGACAGACTACTTCATTGTATGGATCCGGCAAGGACAAAAAGCATTGGCAAAGCCAAAAAGTCTGAGTAAGAAATTGGGTAAATAGTAGAGGGAGATAAGTACCTGCCTCAAGCAATAATCACAATCCTTTTAGAGGTGAGCCCTTAAAGTCACTAAATTAACCCGAACTCAACCACATGGTAGCTGTGGTACAGAGCAGCAAGGCTTAGCTTAGAGGCAATATGTAAAGTTTGAATTCAGTAATAAAGTGGAAATGCAAAACCATTAAAATCCCCCAACGAAGAGTAAATTTAAATAATTAAAATGACAACAAAAAGATAAAAAAAATCAAATCTTAGGGAACCGGAGACATGCGTTTTTAAAGTTTTAAGCAGCAATAGCACCAAGAAGCACAAAATGCCAAAGATAGGAAAGGGTCACAGTTGAACAGGATCTAGGCACAATATTATGCTGACCATGACGGATCACGGGTCCTTGACACCAACCAGGTTTGCCCTTGGCAAAAGATTTTACCTTCTGATTTAGTCCCTTTAAGTCCCAATCTGCCACAGGAGTAAACTTCTACGCCGCCCAGGACCTTAGGGAGAGGCACTTCGAGACGCATAGGGTGTCAGTGTTAGGAATCGGGTCCAGTCTTCTTTCAGTGACCATGAACTGTTATCACATGACCTGCCAGTTACAGGATATAAGCCAGTCCTACCTTACTGTCATCGCTTGTTATTGCCAATGTGTGGGTTCCTGGAAGCTGGTTCCTGTGTGACTTGGATTTACTTTGTTTGTTCTCACAGGCTCGTGAGAACCGTTCCATCCCCCTTTTTTTTCTTCTGAGTGCGAGACTTTTTGCCCTCCCATTCCCTTTGCTTTCCCTGTTTAGTGAGTTAGTGTGATAGGGTCCTTTTCTCCCCGTTTTTTGGCTAGATCCCTGTGCCTTTTTCTATTTCCTATTTTTTTTGTTGGGCTGGGGGGTTCCAGTGGCTTCTGTTTTTCCCTCCCTTGTAATTTTTTGTGAGTATCATTGAGTGGAGGAGACACGGTGGTTGTAACAACGCTTACCTGTGGGTTGTGCGTCTCCGGTATATACCGCTCCACATCGTTACTCACGGACATGACGATTTTGGTCATTCCGCTATTAGGATTTCTAAGGCCCTATCCTAAGTGCAGGGGTTTTTCACGCATCTTGTTTGTTGCGTGAAGGGGTTTTTTGTTCATGTCAAGAAACTGACATGTTTTTCCCCTGATATTAAAACATTAAGAGGGACACCCTTTTTAACTCAGTCAGCTACTCAATGTTCCAAGACATTCTATTTTTGGGGTGTCTCTTTATGCTGCTTGAAGTCTCCACGATACCAAGCCTGTGCTTTCAACTGATAAGCAACGTGATTGTTTTAGCAGGACATGGTCACTGTTGTTGAGATCTCTAGGAGTTTCTCTCGTTTGTTCAGGTGCGGAAGCGTGGAGCCAGGAGCAGTGCACTCATCTATCTACAGGGGTGGAAGACTTGGTGTCTCCTCATATTCCACCCCCTTTCCTGGGTCATTGGTTCACTCATCGTTTCCATCTCGTGAGTGGCTAGTGAGTCGGGGAAGTGGATTGGAACATACCGCGTTCCTGCCGTGTGTGGGCTGGGCGGAACCCAACAGTCAGGCAAAGGCCAAACAGAAAGCTCAAGTCCAGGTACAGTTGCCACTGGTCAACCAGGCAGGTCAAGTAAAAGGCCTCTTGTAACTTGTTGTGTCCCTGGAGCTTTAACAGCCTTATGACACTGGGAGTCCACTTTTTTCTCCTGGATACAAGAGGGAGGGCAAGTATAGGGTTATAGGCTCTTCTCCAGTCTCAGACAACAGGTTAAATCCTCTTCTCATCTTCCACAGGGGTGTTCTGAAGTAGGTGCCTGGAGATGCCACATTTATGCCTGGCATGAGCTGGTGGGTGGAAATGACCACTGGGGACGTCCCAACCAATGGGGTAAAGGTTTCTAGGGCTAACCTTACCCACTATGGGCATTTTCAAGATCTGAAAAGTATGCAGACACACTAAACTTGGTCTCTGAGGGCTGTGTGTGTGTGTGTGTGGAGAGTGTACTTTCCTAATTATAGCATCCTCATACATCTAACACTAAAATCTGGTTTGAAGCAGGTCCTGTACCCACAATAAACACAAAAACAGAAGTCTGGTAGAATAAAGCTGGGTTTTACGGCAACCAGACAATGATACACAGGAATTATTTTGGCATCCTGTCCTCGCCGTTTGACGTGTGCACCACATGTTATATGTAAAACCCCAGTAGACCTCTCAAGCAGGTTTTGCTACTCCAGCAGGATTTGACACTGTCAGAAAGTGACCCACTGTGAATGGACCTGCCTGGCTGGGGGCAAAAGAGGGGCAGGCCTGCTAGTGAGAGGGTAGACACCTTTGAAGTTAATCAAGTTTCCAGGCCCAGCTCATAGGCCACCAGGCCATCCCATCAAGGAGTGCAGCACCTCTACATACCCCAATGCCTTGTGTACCTATCCTAGGAGCCAGTTCACACCCCATCAAAGGGGTTATTCAGCTACTAGATATCAGTTGGAGTGCATGCAAATGGGACTCCAGAGGCTTTAGGAAGGTAGAGGTTAACTTTCAAAAAGTCCCCTTTCGGTAACATTTGGGCTAATGCTGGCCAAGAGAAATATTGCCCAGCGATGGGGGGTATTGGTTCCGCCCACGGCACAGGAATGGGAAAAAGACATGGACTGGGCAATGTTTAGAGAAAAGGCTGTATATGTGTTGCGTGGATGTCCCAAAAAATGGTCTCGGGTGTGGGGCTTGTGGAACTCTTATCGTGGAGAAATATGTCAGCTCCCTCTGGCCCCTGCATGGAATGGAGTGGTGTGGCTCACTGGTTAGAGGCGGCAGACCCGAGAGCAGAGAACGTCCCGGAACCAGGGTTCAATTCCCGACACGGCAGGGTCGTGGACCAGGGTCAGCGGACTCGATAATTCTCATCTTGCTGCCTACTCTAACCAGGGATCCCACTCTGCAACTCTGGGCATTAGCTTGCCTCATCTCCACAACGGCCCCCCACATACGCCGGGGATGCCTGGTTTCACCTTGGAGATACCCAGTAGGGACCATCTCACAGGGAAAGCCAGGAAGGGTTCCCCAGCAGTCTACTGCGCAGAGATACTCCTTTGGGAGTCGATTCTAGCGCATTACAAACCCACAATTAATTAATTAATGATCCCCCATCACCCTAGACATTCCACCCTAAATTACTGTCTTTTGGAATTTTAGCTACTGTACCACTGATGCCTATCGTACTGCTTTTACTATTTTACTATATACTATTGATGATGTTTGTTTTTTCTTAATAAAAAATGTTAAAAAAAATAAAAAGTCCCCTTTCCTTAATATTTATATAAAATGTGTGTTTACCATTAAATTGGATTTCGAATACCTATTAAAAAGAGTTTTAAAAATCTGTTTCTAGCTGCTTCCAAACCAAAATGAGTATTATTAAATATAATAAAGTAACCCAGTGCTTTCCTATGGAACAGCCAGCCTTGCTACCTAGACTTTTGGGACATTTCCACTATAGGGACATGTTTAACATTACATTTCTGCATGTCCTACTGTACATACTGTGCACCCTGTCTTATTGACAATAATGTCTATATAGAGTTGAATTATAAATATTCAAAAGTTAACTTTGTCATGGGAAATTATTTTACCAGATATAATTTGCAGATTTAAAACTGCAACAGGTCTGCATCATACAGCAAGGCTGGCAGGTTTTGTGCAGTGGTACAGAATAGGCATCGCACACCTTGGTGACGTTTGAGCAGGTACACACGTACAGACGTTCCAGGAGCTGCATCAGCATTATCAGCTCTCCTGCACCAAGTTCTATAAATACCTTCAGCTGCAGCATGCCCAGTCAGTCAATATTCCCCCTGCCACGCAGTTCTCGGAGTACAGCCCCCCAAGGCCAAATTGTTGATAGGGACGTTATACAAGAGGGTATTTTTCTAGTCATTAATGCTCCAGACCACTTCCCTAGGTTGAGATGGAAGTGGGAGGCCTGTGAGGGTGAACTGGAGGATGCTGAATGGCGTGAAGCACTAATATCCCCTTGACAGTTGGCTGTTTCCACGTGCCTCCAGCTGGTCCAACTTAATTATTTACACATCACGGACAAGACTCCCCTGCGGCTCCATCGAGTGGATAGGGACTCCCTGGACAATTGTTCCAGGCGCCCTGCCAGAGGCAGATTTTCTCTAAGTCGTCTGGCCCTGCCCAGAACTGGTTTCCTATTGGAAGGGTTACAGAGGGAGCTTTCATCAGTATTAGATTGGAAGCTGGCCCTTACCACAAGAGTTGTTCTGTTGGGATATTTGGAGGATGTGGATGGAATGTGTCTTCATTGGGGTGGCAACGCTGGTTGCCCCCTCAGTGGCAGAGTGGCTTGGGGGGGCGACATGGGTACTCAACTGTAACAGCCTATCTACGAGGCTCGGGATGCCCCCGCAAACATGAGAAGATCTGGGTTAGGTGGTGGACCAGGGCCGGACTGGCTACCGGGCAGTTTGGAATGCTGCTGAGCTGGGGGTTGATTTCGTTAATGGGGCCCTGCGTGAGCTAAACGAAATTCATTTTGCTTTCAGGTTTTCGAAGCACACGCAGGTCTCCATGAACGAAATCAGCCCCCACTGCAGTAAATTCAGTCCCCAGCTCAGCAGCATTCCAAACTGCCCGGTAGCCAGTCCGGCCCTGTGGTGGACCTACCAGGGAATGGATCGGGTACTGGCTGAGTAAGTTATGTTATGTTTAAGAGATTTGTACAGCACATGGCTGCCCCAGCGATGGGGCGTCCCATCGCTAACCAGGTAACCCGTTGCAGGATAGAAAAACAAGAAGGAGTAAATTAGGTCAGGAATAACCAAGTTTTTATAGCCTTTCTAATAGGTAGGTGGTTCTGAATACTTCTGATAGACACCAGTAAAGAGTTCCAGATCAAGACGCCAACGCCTTAAAAGAGCGGCGCCTGGATCTTGCTCTTAAATCTCGAGGGGTACAATCTAAATACTGTTCGGCTGAGCGCAACGTACATTGCACTCGATACAGCACCAGCTGATCAGATAAGACAGCAGGCGCTTGTTAGGTCAGAATTTTGTGAGCAAAGTGCAATGTCTTAAACTGGATTATTTTCTGAACAGGCAACCAATGCAGCCTCGGCATAAGCTTAGACGCTGAGCAGAATTTTGGGAGAGCAAAAAGAGTGTGTGCTGCCACATTTTGTACCCTCTGTAGGCGCTGAATCCTAGATTTATTAGCGCCTAAGTAGAGGGAGTAGCAATAATCCAGCCTAGATAAAATTGTAGCTTGGATAATGGTCTGGCAGGTTTGTGAGTCAAAAAACCCTACGATAGGCTTGAGTCTGCACAGAAGCCCAAAAAAACCAGCGACCGCTTTTGTTTGGGCTTTGAAGAACAGCCCACTGTGCACCCATACTCTCCGATTTTTCACTGCCTCCTTAGGCAGGGGTGCAGGCTTCAACGCTTCAATCAATCAATCAGTGACACTTATAAAGCGCGCTACATACCCGTGGGGTCTCAAGGCGCTGGGGGGGGGGGAGCCGCTACTGCTCGAACAGCCAGGTCTTCAGCTTCTTCCTGAAGGAGAGGTGGTCTTGGGTCAGGCGCAGGTCGGTCGGGAGGGAGTTCCAGGTCTTGGCGGCCAGGTGGGAGAAGGACCTTCCTCCTGTAGTCGCTCTTCGGATGCGGGGGACGGCGGCGAGGGCGTGGTTGGCTGATCGGAGGTGGCGTTTGGGAGCGTAGAAGTTGACTCGGCTGTTGAGGTAGCTCGGGCCTTGGTCGTGTAGGGCTTTGTGTGCGTGGGTGAGGAGGCGGAAGGTGATTCTTTTGTTGACGGGGAGCCAGTGAAGGTCTCGCAGATGTCCGGAGATGTGGCTGGTTCGTGGGATGTCGAGGATGAGTCTGGCTGAGGCGTTCTGGATCCGCTGGAGTCTCTTCTGGAGCTTGGCGGTGGTCCCGGCGTAGAGGGCGTTGCCGTAGTCCAGTCGGCTGGTGACGAGGGCCTGGGTGACGGTCTTCCTGGTCTCGGTGGGGATCCACCAGAAGATCTTCCGTAGCATGCGTAGGATGTTGAAGCATGCCGAGGAGACGTTGTTGACTTGCCTGGTCATGGAGAGGGAGGAGTCCAGGATGAAGCCCAGGTTGCGTGCATGGTCTGTCGGTTTGGGTGCGGTGCCCAGGGCGGGAGGCCACCAGGAGTCGTCCCAGGCGGAGGGAGAGGAGCCCAGGATGAGGACCTCCGTCTTGTCCGAGTTCAGTTTCAGGCGGCTGGTCGTCATCCACTCGGCTACCTCTTTCATCCCTTCGTGCAGGTTGGCTCTGGCGGCGGCGGGGTCGTTGGTCAGGGAGAGGATCAGCTGGGTGTCGTCGGCGTAGGAGATTATGCTGAGGTTGTGTTTGCGTACGATGGCCGCGAGGGGGCTCATGTAGACGTTGAAGAGGGTGGGGCTCAGAGATGATCCTTGGGGGACGCCGCAGATGACTTCGGTGGCCTCTGACTTGTACGGTGGTAGGCGGACTCTCTGTGTTCTCCCGTCGAGGAAGGAGGTGATCCACTCCAGCGCCTTGTCCTGGATTCCGACGTTGCTGAGGCGCCGTACTAGGGTGCGGTGGCAGACCGTGTCGAATGCCGCGGAGAGGTCTAGGAGGATGAGGGCCGCTGTTTCTCCATTGTCCATCAGGGCTCGGATGTCGTCGGTGGCGGCGATGAGGGCGGTCTCGGTGCTGTGGTTGGCTCGGAAGCCGGACTGTGAGGGGTCGAGGGGATCCGTTCGTCTCGAGGAAAGCGGCCATCTGCTTGTTGACGGTCTTCTCGATGACTTTGGCTGGAAACGGGAGGAGCGAGATGGGGCGGTAATTCTTGAGGTCGGTGGGGTCCGCTGTTGGTTTCTTGAGTAGGGCGCTGAGTTCGGCGTGTTTCCAGCTCTCGGGGAAGATGGTGGTGTCGAGGGATGTGTTGATGATGTCTCGCAGGTGGGGTGCGATGACAGCGTCGGCTTTGTTGAAGACGTGGTGAGGGCAGGGGTCGGTCGGTGATCCGGAGTGGATGTAGTTCATCGTGCGGATGGTGTCTTCGGTGCTGATCGGGGTCCAGGCGCGGAGGGTGGTGGTGGGGGGTGGTTGTTCGGTCATGGTGTGCGTTGGTTGGTTGTTGAAGCTGTTGTGTATGTCCGCGATCTTGTTGTGGAAGTATGAAGCCAGGGAGTTGCAGAGGTCTTGCGATGGGGTGATGTCGTTGTTTCCTGCGCTGGGGTTGGAAAGCTCTTTGACGATGTTGAAGAGTTCCTTGCAGTTGTGTGCGTTGTTGTCCAACCGGTCCTTGAATGCTGTTTTCTTGGCGGCGCGGATCAGCTGGTGGTGTTTCCGGGTGGCAAGTTTGAAGGAGGTCCTGTTGTCCGGTGTCGGTTCCCTTCTCCAGACTTTCTCGAGGGCTCGGCAGTTCTTCTTGGAGCTCTTGAGTTCGTCGGTGAACCATGGGGCTTTCTTGCTGCCGGGTCTGCTGGGCGGGGTCCTCAGTGGGGCGAGTTCGTCCGCGCAGTTGCTGATCCACTTCGTGAGGTTGTCGGCGGCCTGGCTGGGGTTCGCTGAGCTGGCAGGAGGGTGCTGGCTCAGGGAGGTGGCGAGCTGGTCTGCTGTGATCTTGTTCCAGCTTCTGCGGGCGGTCTGTTGCTGGTGGTGGTGGGTCGTTGTTTTCTTGAAGGTGAAGTGGACGCAGCTGTGGTCCGTCCATTGAAGCTCTGTGGTGTGGCTGAAGTTGATGTCCTTGCTGGATGAGAAGACAGCGTCGAGTGTGTGTCCGGCGAGGTGGGTGGGGGTGGACACCAGTTGCTTGAGTCCCAGGTTGGTGAGGTTGTCGAGCAGGGTGCTGGTGTTGCGGTCGTTGTTGTTCTCCAGATGGAACGCTTCTGGCCACCACTGCTCTGACCACAAATTACTGTCTCTCCCTAGCAGCAGAATTTCGGATTTACTGGCATTTAGCTGCAGACAGTTTGCTGTCATTCAGTCTGCAATATCCAGCATGTTTTCCTGAAATTTAAAGAGGTTATTTTTGCATTTTTTGGAGAAGGAAATAACCAATTGGGTGTCATCAGCGTAGGACACTAATGACTCTTGTAGTGTGTTTACCCGTGTTTTTGAGGACGCATGACCGTTGGTATAGTCTAGCTCTGGCCCTGGGTTGACGCTATAGTGCGCTTTGTGCACTAGTCCTTCCTTTTAGCTGTTGTGGAGGTTCCTAGTACCTGTCCTCTCTCTATGTTGCCTTTTTCGATGCGCGCCGCACATCAGCACGTCAGCACACACATTTTTTAATGGCGCCGCACTCGATAGGGATTGCCCTTGGACACACGGACGGTTGTGCTGCCCGGCGTTCAGTGACTATGATCCTTTTTGGCTTGGCGATTTATGGTTTAGAAGCATATTAGGTATGTTCAGGATTTCTCCGCTTTTACGGCGGGTTTACTTTGGAGTCTCGACTGTTGTTTGCACGGATATGGGAGTATTGATATGGATTTTTGTTTGTTTGTGTCTCCCTTGCCTCTGACATCAGGAACTCCCTTGATTTGGCTCAGGGAGATTTATTTTTCCCCGGCTTGTGGAAGAATACATACACTCGGACCGTGTTTTTTGAGACCCAGATATCTTAATCTAGAGGTATCAATGTTCTTAATATGTAGCATGGTTTTTCTGTAGTGATAGTATAAGTGGGCATTTACTTTGAGAATAAATCCTCTTTTATCTTTATTTTTTTTTTCTATTGCTTGCCCCTTTTTATTAAGGAGGGCCCGACTTGTGCACACCTGACAAGGAGGCTTGCTTTGTCCCCAGGTCTGCGTCCTATGGGGGGACCACAGTAGTCTTGAAAGGTACCAAGATATTGCACTGACGTGCTCAGCTCGGTGGGTTTATTTAGAGGCACTAGTTAGTTCAATGATCTGCTTGAGGTCTCACGCACCTTAGATATTTATATTTAGGCACAGTGTGGATAGTTGATATTTACGTTGGTGAGTGGGACTATTTATTTGTATTCTGTCCACGTCTTTGATTATTTACTTTTTTCCTCCCCGTTTATTTTATCTTTTCGGTTACATGTGGTCACTCTATAATAATTGAAACAAATAGTGATGCTTGGTTCTTTTGGGTATTTCCTTGACCCCTTGAGTTTTCTCTTTTTTCATTCTTTGACTGGCACTGCATTATCACAGACGGGTGAGAGGTGATTTATGGCTTAGTTTATGTATATAGGAATTGTTTATTTGTGTTATATGTTTTTTCAGTACCCCTGTCCTGTTGAAGCCAAAATAAACTACTGGCGGAACCGCGACCGCGACTGCGTTGACACCTTTTTAAGGAGTCCAATTATACCGTAAATTGTTTGAATGACGTTAGGCGCCTTGATTAATCATTATTTTTGCTTGTGGTTATAAGGAGTAACAACTTAGGCGCTATAAGGACTTCCTTGATTGTGATACTCCACTCAAATTGAGGAGTGGGTATTGACAGAAAATTGATTTCCTTTTCTTTTTTCTCTTTGTTTGGGTACATTGTTGTATATATAATGTATATATTGCATTTGTAGGTCTTTGTCTATTGTGTATATTTTGATCAAAAAAATATTTTTGTTTTTTTGGCCACCTTGTCTTGTGATCCGTATATATGTCCTTCTTAAATTGTACCATTTAATGACGATACAAATCTATACTACTATAATAAAGGAAGAACTTTCAGCCTTTGAGGCGGGTAAACTCGGGAACCACAGCGCCAATCCACACACCCGATACACTGTTGGAATCGTCAGGGTGTGTATATGGTTATAGGCTACATAAATGTAAAAAAAACGTTATTTAAAAAATTTACAGTAAAAAAAAATAGTAGTCCCTCCGAAGTAGCGCCGGCCGCGACGTGCTCACGTCAGGAGCGCGGGGAGGAGCGGCGTCCCGGAGCGCGACGAGGAGCGGCGGACATGGCGCGGTGGAGGAGCGGTGACGTGAGGAGCAGCGGACAGGCCAGCGGCGGTGCGAGCAGCGGACAGGCTGGAGGACGGCGGCTGAGGTAAGGGAGCGGCGGACATGGCGCGGGGAGGAGCGGTGACGGGAGGAGCAGCGGACAGGCCAGCGGCAGTGCGAGCAGCGGACAGGCGGGAGGAGCGGCGGCTGGGGTAAGGGGACCCATGTCGGGGCAGGCAGGGGTCGGGGCAGGCGGGTGTCGGGGCAGGTGGGGGCCCGGTCTGCTGGACAATGTCGGGGCGGGTGGGGGTCGGGGAAGCCTGTTGCTCCCGGACAAGGTCGGGACGGGCTGCTAGTAACTGTATAAAACAGGATAATTAAAAGTATCTTGTTTTGAAGAAACCCATGTTTTATTGATTCCTCGTACCATTTTTTCTACTTTTTCATCCTTGTGATGCTCCTTGCCCAGGTATGGGAGGGTAATTTGGGCAGAACCCCTGTATATTGTTGTAGTAAGTAGAGGGAGTAGCAATAATCCAGCCTAGATAAAATCGTAGCTTGGATAATGGTCTGGCAGGTTTGTGAGTCAAAAAATCCTACGATAGGCTTGAGTCTGCACAGAAGCCCAAAAAAACAGCGACCGCTTTTGTTTGGGCTTTGAAGAACAGCCCACTATCCACCCATACTCCCCGATTTTTCACTGCCTCCTTAGGAAGGGGTGCAGGCTTCAACGCTTCTGGCCACCACTGCTCTGACCACAAATTACTGTCTCTCCCTAGCAGCAGAATTTCGGATTTACTGGCGTTTAGCTGCAGACAGTTTGCTGTCATTCAGTCTGCAATATCCAGCATGTTTTCCTGAAAATTAAAGAGGTTATTTTAGCATTTTTTGGAGAAGGAAATAACCAATTGGGTGTCATCGGCGTAGGACACTAAAACACAGTCCTTTGTTTTTTGCTACCACTGCATGGGGTTTCAGATAGATATTAAAGAGCGTAGGCCTCAATATTGATCCCTGCGGGACTCCGTGGTGCAAGGCATACTTCTGTGAACAGTAGGGTGGTACAGTGACCTGGAAAGTGCTACCATCCAGAAAGGATCTGAACCAGGCCAAGGCTGCACCCCCGATACCTATCTCCTTCAAGTGGCGTAGTAGGATCTTATGAGATACCGTATCAAAAGCGGAGCTGAGATCAAGGAGAATTAGAGCCGCAGAGTTACTTTAATCCAAAGTACTTTGAAGGTGCTCCATCACTGCCAACAGGGCAGATTCCGTGCTGTGGCGAGATCTGAAACCATTTTGTGAGGAGTCCAGTATCTCATTGGACTCTACAAACTTTGTGAGGATGGAGTTCACATGGGATTCAGTGGCTTTGGCCCAGAATGGGAGTCAGGATATGGGGCGATAGTTTTAAGGCTTAGATGAGTCCAAAGAAGGTTTTTTTAATAGCGGTGTTACTATGGCATGCTTCCATGCAAGTGGTACTGATGCCGAGGTCAGGGAAAGGTTATTCAGCTCACTGCAGACTGGTAGTAGATATTTTTGAAAGTTATAGAGTTGGTGCGGTTTCATGGGGCCTGCTGGGGAGCCTGATTTGATTTTAATGCAGAGGGAGTCAACCTCTGGAAGGGATAGTGAAGGGAAGGAGAGCAATGTTTTCCATCTTTGTTCGCATTATCCCTTATCCCTCCCATTCATGTTGTCATTCACAATTGGAAAGTTACTATAGATCTTCTCCACCTTGTTCCTGAAGAAGCTAGCCAACGGATCACACTGATTAGCAGAGGTGATGGGGGATTCGGTTACTGAGTTCGAATTCTTCATAACTGTAGGAAGGTGGCTACCTGACTATGGTTACCCCAGATTGTTTGCCTTGTGTTTAGCTGGTTTTCGACTTAGTTGGCCTGGTTCCCTGCTAATCAGGGCCCCAGGCTATCTGCTCTCTCTGTAAAATGGATTCCATGTACCCTAGGTGCATAACTAAATTGGCTTGGGTCACCTTATCAGCCACTGTACAGAGCAGTATAGGTGCCCAGGGCATACGTGCATCCAAGGCCTACCAGGGGCTGCAGCATATCTTTTGCCACCCCTGGCTGGCTATCCAAAATTGACACAACTGGCTGATCACTCAGCTGGGGCAAGGTGGTGTAATCACCCCTTGCTTAGATATAGTATGCCTATATCTAAACCTATCTGGACACATATAAACCTATAAGTCACTCCTATGGCAGGCCTTAACAATCCTGGAGGCAGAGTGCGTGGTTTTATGTGAGATGGTGCTCTAGCATGAGCTGAGCCTGTCTGCAGCTGTCGGGACCAATTCCCCAAGCTGTTCCGGGATAATGCCATACCATATACTCTTAAGTGCATTATAATCCTTGCGGTTATATGTTAACTTTGGTTTGGCTTTATCAAAACATGTCGTGTAAGGTGTCGTACGATTTGGAATACTACCCCCTCGCAAGTCCTGGCGACGGGGGTAGCATTCCACCCCTCTAGAGCGAGACAACATGTTACTTTGCTAAAACGCGGTTGATTTTAAAAGAGCCTCAGATCCACAAAATGGATGCTCCTGCCACAGACACAAGTCTGACCTCCTGCAGCTGACCGAAACTCAGCCAAGGAGGCCTGGACAAAGGATTTCCTGTCACAGGGAGGTGTTACACCACCCCAGACAGGAGATAGTGGATTGTAGCAGGGAGCTTTGAAAGAAACCAGACACTGCCTGGGGAGCACAAGGCTGCCCCTTGCATAATCCGGCCAAACCGGTTCTGGGGCATACCAGCCCCTGTCCCAGCGTGGCCTGGATCAAAGGAAAGGGGTGTATCCACCCCCTTCCTGGGTCCCACCCATAGGAGGGGACCTAGCACGTAATCCAGCCCCCTAGATTGGTATAAGAATGGGAGCAGTGCCAACGCACTCAGATTATCCTGATGAAACATTTGAAATGAAACTCTGGACCCTTCGACATCCTACTCAACGGAGAAGACTGTAGAATCTCCCTTGTGGTCAAGGAGTGACCACCCTGTGCAAACAGGCACCATCCAGCACCTCGACGTCTGCTTTGATGCAGTTCCCGCCGGAACTCGAGCAACAGAGATCGACGAGATCAAGCTTGCCTGCCTTCTTACAGCCCGATCCACAGTCCCTGCAGAGCTGAGACCCGTGGAGGCGACCGGAAGCGTGGGGCACGCCTTCTTTAAAATACCACGAGACGCTGACCGTGCAGCCCACGAGTGACCCTCGAAGCTGTACACCGGGGTTTGAGAAGCCCCAGCCCTGAACCACTTTTGCACTGAAGCTCACCCCTCTACAGCGCCGAGACGCCTGCGGGCAATTGTTCGCGCTTAATAAATGCCAAAAATAAATAAATAAAAAAAATACACTCGATGAGTGCTTAGTGGGGCCATTCTGCTTTTTTTGGCTCAACACGTTGGCCCGGTCACTTGCCAGCTGGCTTGTGGCCCCTGTGCCAACGAAAACCGAAATACGACTTGTGATTCTGGTTGTTCCAGACTTGCACCCGCTCCTCGGAAAAGGAGCACCCGCTCTGACCCTCCTGGTCCGAGTGAGAAGCAATCTTCCAATCCCGCGTGGATTGCTCTTGCCAAGTGTTGTTTGCTCCGATCTTGAAGCCGACAGCGCCGATACTGAGAGCCTGCATAGGACAGCTCGAGACCCGCTCCTGGACATCGCAGATGCCCCAGAGCTCACGTGGCAGCGGAGAGAAGCTCCTCAACAACCACCTGATTGCGCCCGACATTGCCTGGTTCCGTCCTCGTTCCACCCTGGTCACTGCTGAGTGACCCAGACTCTGTCCCCTCTGCTTTCAGGTACTCTACGTTATAAGGAACAAAAGGACACTTAGCGTATTTAAAATTCGAACTGATGCAGTATAGGTACACAATGGAAGCTATACGAGTATCAAATTTCCAAACCCAGCCGGGAAAGGAGTTTATTTTCTGGAAGCAATATCCAATCTTACAATATAAACAGTATAACTTGACACAAGCCTGTGCCGTACAAACCAGAGGAAAAAAACAAGGATAGCGTAAAGGTGAAAGGGGTGTCTTTCAGGCAAAGGAAAAGGAGCAAGGACAGGGTACTGTAAAGAGTTAGAAATTAATCTCAGTATCGCCTGGAAGTTGGGTGTACACAATCACAATTGAAAATAATACACGTGTCACCCCACTCATGGGTGTCGACGTTTCGATCCCTTAGCTCAAACAAATACACGGGATCATCATCAGGACTTTGTAATAGACAAAAACATGCCTGAATGTGGTCAATAACGCCTGTTAGGAGAAAAGGAAAAGAGCAGAAGTTTTTCAGAGACTTAAGAGAGTTTTTTGCATAGATGCCAACTTAAGTAACACTTTCTCAGTAAGTGACCACGTGCACAGTGTTAGTGCCCTACTTAAAATCAACAATATTTACATATTCCTCGGATTCGCAGTGTCATGCGTGAGAAAATACGTCAAGGCGCTGTGTAGTGAGGGTGCTTGAACACGGGGAGGGAGGAATAGTATCGTGGGGTGAAAAATAACAGTCAGAAGTGACTAGGGGTTGTGCCAATGGGAAGTACCCTACTGGTTCAATGATAAGAACAGGGAAGGTCATACCTCAATGAGGCGGAGAATATAATCTCTAGTAGTTAACGGTCCTTCTCTTCAAAATATGGCAATGGTGCTGGAATAGGAGCAAAGCATATAAGTGAATTAAGGTCAGAGGATCAGGAGGGTCATGGACATGGTGAGGAGTAGGCTAGAAATGAACCTACCACGTAGATAGGCGTGATGAAGAGCATTAAGGGGGGTCCAGGGGGAGTTTCTGCGTTAAAAGGTATCTCGCGGTCCGTTTTCGACTGCAGAGGGTAGCAGCTCTGAAAACAAAGTTACACTTAGCTCGATCGTGTGGAAATGGGGGACGCTTCGCACCCAAGGGTTAGGAAATAAGTCAACATACCTTAGTTCACTCTATTTGTGAACGCGGAGTAGTTTTAACAATGCAGGCAACAATGGCCATGCATGTCGGGAGCCAACAATGTGGCGTTAGGGACGCTGTAAGAAAACAAGCGGAAATAAATCAGCGCCTCAGTATGATGTCAAGCAGGTAAACCGGTCGACAGCGAGGGCAGCGATAAACACTCACCGCGTCTGGATGTGGGTGGGCGCGTCTCTCGAGTGCTGCTCGGTCGATGCCTGATGCGTAGCAACAGAACCAGTGCGACGGCAGACTGGATAAAGCCTCGCCGGTCACGTGACTAGGGTTGCGAGCGTCATGAATGCAGGAAAAGGCGGGGGCCATCTTGGAGTGGATGGTGGTGCTTGCGCCGTGGGGGAGTGCTCGGAATTAACTAAAGTGCCAGGAGTGAAACAATGAAAGTTTGTGACAAAATGTGAATTCAAGATTTTTAAATATCAGAACGGTATAGTTGCAATACTTCTTATTTTTCATACTAGATTTTTCAGAACAGGAACCAGGTGTCAATATAGTTACCATACTCCTTATTTTTCAAAATTCATGTATGAATCCAACGAGGTATTTTTAGTGGTAACAATTTTTTCATGAGTCCCAGAATGCTTACTGTATACAGATGTACCAGTTTGTCAGCAATGTAATTTAGTTCAATCAAAGCAAAGTAGTCCAATCCTCGCTACGGTTGAGTCCTTTTTGGATGGTGTTGAACTGGATGATTGATTTCAGTTCCTCTCGATTCAGTATCTGTTGTAGGTTGCCACCTCTCTGGGGTAATTTGATGGCCTTCAGGACTGTCCAACGGAGATCGTCTGCCGTGTGGTTCAAGTGGCCAAAATGTTCAACCAGGGGTGCGTTGGGGGTTCCACACCTTATGCGGCTACGATGCTGACTTATTCTTGTTTTTACTTTTTGTGTAGTCTGGCCTACATACATCATGGGACAAGAACATAAAATCGCATAGATGACATTGTGACTGTTACAGTTTGTGAAGTCCCTCAAGTCAACCGTGGTGTTGTTGTGACTAAATGTGCGCCCCTCTAGTGCCAGATTGCATACAATACATTGTCCACATTTTACGTGACCCCTCAGTGGGGGTAGGCCCCAGTTTGACTCAATTGTATTCATAGAGGGTGGTGCCGGTAGGGCTGCTCGAACAAGGTGGTCTTTTATATTCCTACTTTTTTTGAAAGCAAATAAAGGTCTGTCAAGAGTTAGCTGGCCCGCGTTTAAGGTTGGCCAGTGTCTTAAAATTGTTTTGCGGATTTTATTCGAGATAGGAGAGAAAGTCGTGACACACGCTATTCTTTCTGTACTTGGCCTGGTCTTGGGTTGGAGCAAGACATCCCTGGGGCAATACCAGGCTCGTTTGGACGCGTTCCTTACTATCCTGCTTGGGTAGCCTCGTGCCTTTAGTTTGGAGCATAAGACCCCTGCCTCCCTAAAGTAATCAATTTTTGAGGAGCAATTGCGTCTGATGCGCAGGAACTGTGAATAAGGGAGTGAGTCCTTGAGGGCCTTAGGGTGGTTGCTATCGTACCTCAGAAGCGTATTACGCTCAGTGGGTTTCCTGTAGAGGCGAGTGAGGAGCTCACCCGACTCATGGTAGATCGAAAGATCTAGGAATGGTATTTCCGTCTTGTGGTGTGTAAGAGTGAACTTCAAGTTGTCGCAATTATTATTCAACCAGTGTAGGAATGAATTAAGGATTTCGCTCTCTGAGTTCCATATTAAGAAGATATCGTCTATGTACCTTCGCCAGACACCTATGCTGGTTATGAACGGGTTAGTGTCGGCCAGGATAGTGCCTGTCTCTAGGGCGTCCATATAAAGCACCGCCAGATGAGGAGCAAAAATAGCCCCCATTGCTGTACCTTTGATCTGCTGGTAGAAGGTCCCTTCAAAAACGAAGTAGTTTTTCGTGAGGCAAAGTTCAAGTAACTGCAAAATGAACAGCGTTGGTACTCTATGGGGTCTTGGTCTAGAATCAAGTACCCCCTCTACTACTCGTAGAGCCGCTCCCTGGGGAATATTGGTGTAGAGCGACTCTACGTCTAACGTACACAATGTCTGGGTGTTGGGGTCATAGGGTTGATGTTCAACCAGATTAATCATTTGCATGCTGTCACGAACGTAACAGCATGTGGCAGGCACAAAGTCCTTAATGAAAAAGTCCAAGTAAGAACCTAGTGGCTCCAAAATGGAACCGCAGGACGAAACAATTGGACGTCCTGGCGGGTTCTCAATGCTTTTGTGAACTTTTGGGAGGGTATAGATGACAGGGAGACGGGGGCTTTTGATAAGGGCTTGGATTTCACCAGGAGATTACTATAGTTGCCAGAGACGAGGGTTTTCTCAGCAAAAAAGAATTTGCTTTCCTAAATATCAAAAGCCCCCGTCTCCCTGTCATCTATACCCTCCCAAAAGTTCACAAAAGCATTGAGAACCCGCCAGGACGTCCAATTGTTTCGTCCTGCGGTTCCATTTTGGAGCCACTAGGTTCTTACGTGGACTTTTTCATTAAGGACTTTGTGCCTGCCACATGCTGTTACGTTCGTGACAGCATGCAAATGATTAATCTGGTTGAACATCAACCCTATGACCCCAACACCCAGACATTGTGTACGTTAGACGTAGAGTCGCTCTACACCAATATTCCCCAGGGAGCGGCTCTACGAGTAGTAGAGGGGGTACTTGATTCTAGACCAAGACCCCATAGAGTACCGACGCTGTTCATTTTGCAGTTACTTGAACTTTGCCTCACGAAAAACTACTTCGTTTTTGAAGGGACCTTCTACCAGCAGATCAAAGGCACAGCAATGGGGGCTATTTTTGCTCCTCATCTGGCGGTGCTTTATATGGACGCCCTAGAGACAGGCACTATCCTGGCCGACACTAACCCGTTCATAACCAGCATAGGTGTCTGGCGAAGGTACATAGACGATATCTTCTTAATATGGAACTCAGAGAGCGAAATCCTTAATTCATTCCTACACTGGTTGAATAATAATTGCGACAACTTGAAGTTCACGCTTACACACCACAAGACGGAAATACCATTCCTAGATCTTTCGATCTACCATGAGTCGGGTGAGCTCCTCACTCGCCTCTACAGGAAACCCACTGAGCGTAATACGCTTCTGAGGTACGATAGCAACCACCCTAAGGCCCTCAAGGACTCACTCCCTTATTCACAGTTCCTGCGCATCAGACGCAATTGCTCCTCAAAAATTGATTACTTTAGGGAGGCAGGGGTCTTATGCTCCAAACTAAAGGCACGAGGCTACCCAAGCAGGATAGTAAGGAACGCGTCCAAACGAGCCTGGTATTGCCCCAGGGATGTCTTGCTCCAACCCAAGACCAGGCCAAGTACAGAAAGAATAGCGTGTGTCACGACTTTCTCTCCTATCTCGAATAAAATCCGCAAAACAATTTTAAGATACTGGCCAACCTTAAACGCGGGCCAGCTAACTCTTGACAGACCTTTATTTGCTTTCAAAAAAAGTAGGAATATAAAAGACCACCTTGTTCGAGCAGCCCTACCGGCACCACCCTCTATGAATACAATTGAGTCAAACTGGGGCCTACCCCCACTGAGGGGTCACGTAAAATGTGGACAATGTATTGTATGCAATCTGGCACTAGAGGGGCGCACATTTAGTCACAACAACACCACGGTTGACTTGAGGGACTTCACAAACTGTAACAGTCACAATGTCATCTATGCGATTTTATGTTCTTGTCCCATGATGTATGTAGGCCAGACTACACAAAAAGTAAAAACAAGAATAAGTCAGCATCGTAGCCGCATAAGGTGTGGAACCCCCAACGCACCCCTGGTTGAACATTTTGGCCACTTGAACCACACGGCAGACGATCTCCGTTGGACAGTCCTGAAGGCCATCAAATTACCCCAGAGAGGTGGCAACCTACAACAGATACTGAATCGAGAGGAACTGAAATCAATCATCCAGTTCAACACCATCCAAAAAGGACTCAACCGTAGCGAGGATTGGACTACTTTGCTTTGATTGAACTAAATTACATTGCTGACAAACTGGTACATCTGTATACAGTAAGCATTCTGGGACTCATGAAAAAATTGTTACCACTAAAAATACCTCGTTGGATTCATACATGAATTTTGAAAAATAAGGAGTATGGTAACTATATTGACACCTGGTTCCTGTTCTGAAAAATCTAGTATGAAAAATAAGAAGTATTGCAACTATACCGTTCTGATATTTAAAAATCTTGAATTCACATTTTGTCACAAACTTTCATTGTTTCACTCCTGGCACTTTAGTTAATTCCGAGCACTCCCCCACGGCGCAAGCACCACCATCCACTCCAAGATGGCCCCCGCCTTTTCCTGCATTCATGACGCTCGCAACCCTAGTCACGTGACCGGCGAGGCTTTATCCAGTCTGCCGTCGCACTGGTTCTGTTGCTACGCATCAGGCATCGACCGAGCAGCACTCGAGAGACGCGCCCACCCACATCCAGACGCGGTGAGTGTTTATCGCTGCCCTCGCTGTCGACCGGTTTACCTGCTTGACATCATACTGAGGCGCTGATTTATTTCCGCTTGTTTTCTTACAGCGTCCCTAACGCCACATTGTTGGCTCCCGACATGCATGGCCATTGTTGCCTGCATTGTTAAAACTACTCCGCGTTCACAAATAGAGTGAACTAAGGTATGTTGACTTATTTCCTAATCCTTGGGTGCGAAGCGTCCCCCATTTCCACACGATCGAGCTAAGGGTAACTTTGTTTTAAGAGCTGCTACCCTCTGCAGTCGAAAACGGACCGCGAGATACCTTTTAACGCAGAAACTCCCCCTGGACCCCCCTTAATGCTCTTCATCACGCCTATCTACGTGGTAGGTTCATTTCTAGCCTACTCCTCACCATGTCCATGACCCTCCTGATCCTCTGACCTTAATTCACTTATATGCTTTGCTCCTATTCCAGCACCATTGCCATATTTTGAAGAGAAGGACCGTTAACTACTAGAGATTATATTCTCCGCCTCATTGAGGTATGACCTTCCCTGTTCTTATCATTGAACCAGTAGGGTACTTCCCATTGGCACAACCCCTAGTCACTTCTGACTGTTATTTTTCACCCCACGATACTATTCCTCCCTCCCCGTGTTCAAGCACCCTCACTACACAGCGCCTTGACGTATTTTCTCACGCATGACACTGCGAATCCGAGGAATATGTAAATATTGTTGATTTTAAGTAGGGCACTAACACTGTGCACGTGGTCACTTACTGAGAAAGTGTTACTTAAGTTGGCATCTATGCAAAAAACTCTCTTAAGTCTCTGAAAAACTTCTGCTCTTTTCCTTTTCTCCTAACAGGCGTTATTGACCACATTCAGGCATGTTTTTGTCTATTACAAAGTCCTGATGATGATCCCGTGTATTTGTTTGAGCTAAGGGATCGAAACGTCGACACCCATGAGTGGGGTGACACGTGTATTATTTTCAATTGTGATTGTGTACACCCAACTTCCAGGCGATACTGAGATTAATTTCTAACTCTTTACAGTACCCTGTCCTTGCTCCTTTTCCTTTGCCTGAAAGACACCCCTTTCACCTTTACGCTATCCTTGTTTTTTTCCTCTGGTTTGTACGGCACAGGCTTGTGTCAAGTTATACTGTTTATATTGTAAGATTGGATATTGCTTCCAGAAAATAAACTCCTTTCCCGGCTGGGTTTGGAAATTTGATACTCGTATAGCTTCCATTGTGTACCTATACTGCATCAGTTCGAATTTTAAATACGCTAAGTGTCCTTTTGTTCCTTATAACGTAGTTATACCCATGGTACTTAGCTATCCGTTGGGTCCCCTTGTCCTTTAAAAAGCTTCAGGTACTCTACAACTCTGATCCACCCTTGGATCACACCGGACACTTCTCCTTCACATCGCCTGCAGCATCTTCAGCTTCAAGCACCAACAACCTGCGTGACGAAACCCGACGCCACTTCGACCCTATGCACCCGCTTCCTGTGGGTGAGGTAACTCAGCAACGCCGGTGTTCCCACACTGGTACACACCTCTAGGGTCTGTGTCTTTAGTTTTGTCCTTCTAGGTTCAGCGGAAGTATCCTTAAACTCTATTTGTGTAACATTTACGCACCATTGACTTTGTATTGGTGCATGCGTGTGCTTTAAGCACTGCACCCGAATCCCGCAGGCTTTTCCCGACTTCAGCATTGCTTGTCCCGACTGCTCCCAGCGATTCCCTAGGCCCTAGGCCTAACCACTGTTTGATTGGTATCTCTTATACCACTTTCTTAATATATGGTTTGAGTGGCCACCCGCCCTCATCCATAATTGTGCAACTTTCATATGTTATACTGTGCTTTTGATTTAACGCTTGTGCCCCTTTGCTCATAAAGAGTACTGGGGATTATTTTAGTAATAAACACATATATTTTTATAATATATACTTGTGTGGTGTCCTTTCATTTGATATTACAGGATTGTGATTGGTAAAACAGCTCGCTTAACACGACCTCTTGAGTTTAGCCTTTCAGGCTGCTTAGTCCATGCTACCCCTAGGATAGCTTGTCTATAAGGTTGACTTACAACTAAACACCATAAGGGATTGTTTGGACTGATACAAGGTGGTTCCAGAATTGGAAACATCATATATCAGGCCAACTTCTCACAATAACCTTAAGCAGGGAGAAGATCGTTTTTGAGAGATTATTGCTCTCTTTAAATTTAAAGGCAATGTACTCAGCCCTGGCCTTCCGAATCAGCTTGTGGTAAGCCTTGATAGATGCGCGATACTGAGTTTTGGCTTCTATGTCATATGAGCGTCTCCAAGCACGCTCAAGTAGCTTGTAGCTTTTCTCGCGAGAATCAAAGACTCATTAAGCCAAGGATTAGACTGAACCCAGTTTGGCCAGAATACAGCTGTTAAGGGCATGAAAAAGCCAGTCCTGAAAAAGGACATTTGCTGCATCTATGTTGGGGGGCAACTGGGGTTTTTGAATTTGCAGTAGATCACAGAAAAGATTGTCATCTAATTTGTGCCAAGGTCGCTTCAATGCAAGCTGAGGACAAATCTGTAGCAGGAGTCCTTCCATCACAGGGTTATAGAGACAAGGAAATGGTCTGCCCAAGCCATGGGAAGAGGAGGGAGAACCTTTATGGAGGGCAGATTAGAGAATACAGGATTCAGCAGGTGCCCTCTTAAGTGCATGAAGCTGGGAACGCATTGCAGCAGCTGGCAAGCCTCTCGATCCACTAAAGAACTAACAATCTCCTTCTTGTGGTCATCTTCCAGATGGAGATTGAGGTCCCCAAGTATATTACAATTTGCTGATTTACTGGCCAATATGGCGACCTTGTTAACCAACTCTTCCCTGAAAGCTTTAGATGGCCCTGGCTGTCGATAGATAAGCAGGCCGAAAAAGGAAAGATTGTGGTTGAGGGTACTTTTAAACAGGGCACTTTCACAATTGGATATATCTTCACCAATGAAACTGTAGAGATAGGACTCTTTAATAATTATTGCAATACCCCCCACCCCTCTGTTACTGACTATTTAATAGATTCATAGTGTAACCCTGAGGTAGTGCTAACCAAGGTTCAGCAACAGAGTCCTGTGTCAGCCAGGTTTAGTTAAGAACAATGCGTCTGGGAATTCCCCTAGTAATAGGTCAAACACCTCTGCATGATGTTTGACCACATATACTTTCCACTGTACTGTGCTGGGTTTGATGGGCTGCAGTCACGCTTCATTTTGTTTTTGTTGTTTGGCACAAAACTCAATACAAATGTTTGCGTTGTCACTGAAATGGATGGCACAATGGGGGCTGCAGTCCACAAGTGGCATTTAACTTACAGGCCCTAGGTAAACTTTGCACCATATGCTGGGGACTTAAAGCATCAGCCTTGACCTCTGGTCCAGGGCAGCACTCCCCAGCAGCTCCGGCTTACAGCTCGCTACGCTCCGGTCCAGAGCCCACTCCTCGAGCAGGGTTCACGCCGGCAGAGAGCCTCAGGTCGTATTCTCCTCCTCCCCTTTCCCTGTCTCCGCCTGCATCCTAAACCCCCTCACTCATTTATTACTTATTTTGTGTGTTCCTACTGCTCCATTGTTTAACTGTATTCCGTATTGTATTGTTTTGTTTTCACCGCAGTTCTTCTGTGCATTATTCCCCCCCCCCCTACCCCCTGCGGCCCCGACACAACCCCGCTCTCGCCACCCTTCCTCTGTCCCGCCCTCTCCCCTACTTAATGTCGACTGCTGCAAGGTCGCGCATCGGGCGCGCCAAAGGCGCGTCTAAGGCAAGCCCGTCTGCGCCCGTCCGCGCCTCGACCACGCCCAGCGCCGGATCCCCTGGCCCCCGCGAGCACCACAAAGCTAGATGCCGCTACGATGCCAAAACTCTCCACGTACTCAACGCTGGCCGTTCCTCCACCTGCTTCCTGGCCACCCCGAAGCACATCCACGGACCCTTCACCTGCTGAAACTGCAGCTACACATGCCAGCGCACACCGGCACATCCTGCCCACACGACCAAAGCGGACCACAACCACCTCAGATGCATACTGCTCAACACCCGCTCCGTCCACAGGCACGCCATCTAACTCTGGGACCTACTTGACTCATCCTCCCCTGACATCACCTTCCTGATGGAGACCTGGATGAACTCCTCATCAGCACCCGACATTGCCATAGCCATCTCGAACGGCTACAAGATCACCCGTAGGGACCGCACCAACAAACCGAGAGGAGGAATCGCCATCGCCCACAGAAGTACGCTCAGAATCTCGACCAACACCAAAGACACCCTCAGAACCGCCGAACACCTGCACTTCGAGATCCACATCAATCCCAACACCACCCTCAGAGGAACCCACGTGTACAGAACCCCCAGACCCCGGCCCCAGTTCACTGACTCCATCACAGACGCCATCAGTGCGCACGCCCTGGCCTCCACAGACAACATCCTCCTCGGAAACCTGAACTTCCACCTCGAGAACAACAAATACAGCAACTCCAACACACTACTGGACAACCTCGCCAACCTCAGCCTCAAACAGCTCATCACGACACCCACCCACTCCGCCAGACACACGCTTTATCCCATTTTCTACGCCAGCAGCCACGTCTCCATCAGCTACACCACCGAACTCCACTGGACCGACCACCGCTGCATCCATTTCTCCTTCAAGAAAACCACCGAACACAACCATCAGCAACGAATGCCCCACCACAGTTAGAACAAGGTCACCGAAGACCAACTTACCACCACCCTCACCCGAGACCCACCAACCAACCACACCGACACAGCCGCCCGCAACCTCAATCGATGGATCGAGGACTGCGCCAACACTCTTGCCTCGATCAAGAAACCCACAAACAGACGCACCAACAGAAGAGCCATCTGGTTCACCGTCGACCTCCAGAAATCCAAGCAGACCTGCTGGAGACTAGAGAAGAAATGGCGCCACAAGCAAACTCAGGACAATCATGCAGCCCTCAAGAACGCCAGCCGCAGTCACCACAAACTCATCCGAACGGCCAAAAGGACCTCCTTGAAGGACCACATCGACAAAAGCGCACACAATAGCAAAGAGCTTCAACATCGTGAATGAAGTCGCCAACCTCAGCTCCAGCTCCAACGACATCCCGCCATCACAGGACCGCTGCGACTCTCTAGCTACCTTCTTCCACCGCAAGATCGCAGACATCCACAACAGCTTTAACACCCAGACTCACCACCCCCTAGTCACACCGATCGCCTGATCTCCTGGAAACACGTCAACATCGAAGACACCATCAAAACCATGAACACCATCCACTCCGGCTCACCATCAGACCCCTGCCCCCACCACATCTTCAACAAAGTATGTATGTATGTATGTATGTATAGGCATTTATATAGCGCACTACTTACCCGGAGGGTCCCAAGGCGCTTCGACCGCTGCGAAACCCTTCCTGGCTTCCCTGAGAGATGGTCCCTTAATGGGTATCTCCAGGGTGAGACCAGGCATCTCCGGCGGTCTGGAGGGGCCGTTAGTGAAGATGAGGCAAGCTAATGCCCAGAGTTGCCGAGTGTGATCGCTGATCAGAGTGGGCACCGAGGCGAGAGAATTATCGAGTCCGCTGACCCTGGTCCAGAAACCTGCCGCGCCGGGAATCGAACCCTGGTCCCGGGCCGTCCTCTGCTCTCGGGTCTGCCGCCTCTAACCAGTGAGCCCCATCATCGCACCCCAACTCCGTAAGATCTTCAACAGCTCATTCGAGACCGCCACCTTCTGGAAAAATGCAGAGATCAACGCCCTACTCAAGAAACCGAAGGCAGACCCTAAGGACCTCACGAACTTCCGGCCCATCTCCCTGCTCCAGTTCCCGGCAAAAGTCATTGAGAAGATCGTCAACAGACAACTGACCCAATTCCTCGAAGAGAACCACACCTTGGACTTGTCTTAATCCGGATTCTGCAGCATCCACAGCACCGAAATCGCCATCATCACCGCCACTGACGACATCGGGGCCCTGCTGGACAATGGCGAAACCGCGGCCCTCATCCTCCTGGACCTCTCGGCCACCTTCGACATCGTCTTGCACCACATCCTGTGCACACGACTCTACAACGCGGGTATCCGCGACAAAGCCCTGGACTGGATCACCTCCTTACTCACCGACAGAACCCAGAGAGTCCGCCTCGCTCCATACCCTTCCAAAGCCTTCAAGATCACCTGCGGCGTACCCCAAGGATCATCCCTCAGCGCTACCCTCTTCAGCGTCTACATGACATCACTCGCCAACATCGTTCGTTCACACAACCTCAACATAGTCTCATACGCCGACGACACCCAGCTGATCCTCTCCCTCACCAAAGACCTCGCCACCGCCAAAAACAACTTCCACGCAGGGATGAAGGCCGTCGCCGAATGAATGAAGAGCAGTCGCCTGAAACTGAACTCGGACAAGATGGAGGTCCTCATCCTTGGCTCCGCCCCCTCTGCCTGGGACGACTTCTGGTGGCTAGTCTCGCTGGGAACTGCGCCGATACCCACCGACCACGCACACAACCTGGGGTTCATCCTGGACTCAATGCTCTTGATGACCCAACAAGTCAATGCCGTCTCCTCCTCCTGCTTCAAGGCCCTCTGTATGCTCTGCAAGATCTGTAGATGGATCCTCACTGAAACCAGAAGGACGGTCGCCCAGGTCCTTGTCACCAGCAGGCTGGACTACGGCAACGCCCTCTATGCGGGAACCACGGCCAAACTCAAGAAGAGACTCCAACGCATACAAAAAACCTCAGCATGCCTCATCACCGCCCACTTGAAGGACCTGCACTGGCTTTCCGTCAACAAGAGGATCACCTTCAAGCTCCTCACCCACGCTCACAAAGCACTCTGCAATGCAGGTCCAGCATACCTCAACAAGCGACTCACCTTCTACACCCCCAACCGCCAGCTCCTCTCCGCTGACCTCGCCCTCACCAACGTTCCACGCATCCACCGAACAACCAATGACGGCAGATCCTTCTCCCATTTCGCCACCAAGACATTGAACACCCTCCCCATCCACCTACCATAGACGCAGGACCTGCTGACCTTCAGGAGACTCCTCAATACCTGGCTGTTTGATCAGTAGCTGCTCCCCCTCCTGCCCCCAGTGCCTTGAGACCCTCACGGTTGAGTAGCGGGCTCTACAAATGTTTGAATAATTGATTGATTTATAGCAGCCATTTGACTTTGTCAATGCTTGTTTGTTTTGTCAGGATCATTGCAAACTTTTATGTTGTGGAAACTGCTGGGCTCACATCAATCTAGAAAAATGTCCTAAAGAAAAAATTGATTTTGGTCTTCAAAAGTACCCATGCACCTATTCCCTTGGTGGTCCTCGACAATTAAAGGAACTACTTTGTGTGCACATGCGCTCCTTGCAAAATAGCAGAATGTTCTTAGCCACTCATGGTGGAGTGAGCCACTGGCTGAAGTGGGCTGCCACATTACCCCATGCTGCACACTGTAGTGAGCAGAAGAAAAATGTGAGTGACACAAAAACACCTATAGATGACGCCTGCTGGCTGAAAACCCCCATAGACCCCTATAAGTAAGTAGAATATATATAATATAACCAAGGTTAACCATAGACCTAAACATCTGCGGACAGTGAAAGTGGCGAGCCTAGCCCAGCCAGTTCCCTCAAAGCACAAACAGGAGGGCTGGACGGAGGCGCGGGGTCAAAGGGGACATGTTGGAGGTCTTGGAGAGCCTGGGGCATTTTGCCAGGATTCAGAGTGGAATTTTTTGGACGGGTCAGATTGAACGCTTGTCATCCAAGAGAGGGAGGGTGGTAGTGGAGTGAGGGCGAAGGGAGGGGTGGAAGCGGAGACAGAGCGCCTGACAAGAAGTCCTCTCTCCGAGACAAGACATCGATTGCTGTAGCCGCAGTCTGTTCCAGTTACTCGCTCCTTCCTCTGTCCATCACCGTCGCCTTCAGTCGAAACCCCGTGCCATTAATAGCTCAGTGGGTTGATGCACTGCCTGCAGCTTGCGTAGTCGGATCAAACCAAGGCCTTGTAAAGTTGCCCTTCAGTGTTCAAAGGTCACCGGGAGAACTGTTGATGACGGCAGGTAAAAAGAACGTTTGTCATTTACAGTGCCACGAAGCCTCAAGCTTAGCAAAATTGCTACGTACAAATCTTAACTGATACTTGTCTTCCCTCGCTCCAGTTCGTCCTTCCCTACATTTCCCTGCTGCTTGCACCCCCTCCCTCACAGACCCGCATATCTCACTCCTTTTTGTATCCCCATATCTGCACTCCCTGCTGAGTTCTTGGTATGAACACACAGATCGGTCACTTTTGACACCACGGAAATCGGTTTTGCATTAAAATTCAAAGAAAATGTAATTCCTCAGAGCCTGCCTCAGAAGGTTTATTGTTATATCACTCTTCCTGGTAAAGGGACACTCATATAAGGCATCCAAGGGCGACTTCCGAGCAGAGGAAACTAGAGAAATCTGCTTATCGGAGCAGGGTGCCCACAACGTTGGTGGTGCCCACGCCACGAGAAGAGCACCACCAACACAGCTGCCAAAGGATGCCCGCACCCACTTGCCCGAAGCCCTCAGAAAAAAAGACCCCCAGATATACAGCATACTCGGGGGGCCCTGGGTTCCATCCGAAGAAAAAAAAATAGACTACAAAAATATAAATTGAAAACATCTACTGCCCACATGCCTGCCCTGCCTGTATTTCTATACAAGCTCTCTTCCCACCTATTGTTTGGTTGGGTTAATTCGCCATTCTAACCCAGTCCAGGCACTGAGGCCAGTGTTTGATTGTGGGATTAGGTGCAGGAACTCTCTATCCCAGAGCACCTGTATTTTCAGAGAAGTGCAGGTATTCCCACATTAAAAATACTGCACTTCTGCAGAGAAGTCCAGGTACACTCCCTTTGAGATGAAAAAAAGTGCAGGCTTTTACTACCTGCGAGTGCCTCATTTAAAGCACTCGTTTCCACTTTCCAGGGCACGAGTCGGGGGTACACGCGGGTGGAACGGCGTCCACCCACTATTTTCACAGGGTGTACGCAATCCACCCTGCCAAGAATTTGTGCCCCACTGAATAATGTGCTGAACTCGTCCCAGGGACACTTTCGGCAGCACCTGCAGTTGACTGCTTTCCATCTTTAACAAGCAACAACGTGCAGGCGGGGGAAGGGCCCATAACAAAGGCCCAATTTGAGTCTCCTGGCTGGGAGCAGTCAGGAGCCTCACACCCAGAAGCGAATGCAGCAAAGGGGAAACAAAGGTTAGCACTTCACACATACTTAAGAGAGGCAGCTTTTCACTTTGTTCAGGCTCTGTTTACTAGATATGCATGCACTGTAAGAATGTTAGATGTGTTGGTCTCTCCCAGTATTTACATAATACTAAATGTATTGTATATAGCGCTTACTACCCCTGAGGAGGCATTGAAATAATTTAAGTACCACTTTTTTCTTGTTTAGCGCTACTCATCCCAATGCAGGGTGTCTGAGCGCTTTACATCAACACAAGCATATTAAATGTACAATAGATTATATACGTGTGTAAATTAATGTACAGGATGTGTTACATAAAACTGGGGGTTTGCTAGGTGTAGAAGTCATATATCTTCTTCCATAGCTCACTGTGCTATTAGCCTCGCAATGCGCTGAAACGTACACAATAGACCTGCTAAACATATATGTGAGGGCTTTAGATCTGATGTCATTTCTTGTGATTGCAAAAAGAACAATTGATGGACAGAATGCAGAATAATGTCATGCATTCACCCCAGTACAGAGATGTGGGCCTAAATCCATTGTTTCTTTGCTGACCGTGCCATTCCAGTTTGGACACAGCCATATTCAAATCAGTCTTGACCCTGCGCCCAATTGGAACTGTCCAGCCCGAACTACCAGGCCAGGTCCTCCCTGGACTGGAAACAAGCATTCTAGGACCGCTATCCGGCTTTCACCCCTCATCAGCCAGGCTTGCTTGACTCCAGTGGCACGGAGAGCACGGGACTCACGTCTGAGCATACCCGTCCCACCAGGGGTGACAAATGCAAAAAGAACAATTGATGGACAGAATGCAGAAAAATGCCATACATTCACCCAGTACATATATCTGGGCCTGAATCCATTGTTTTTTTGCTCACCATGCCCTTCCAGTTTCGACCCAGTCACTTCTTGTGAAGCCACTTCCTGTAAAGTGGTGGCTTGTGATGCCACTTTCTATCATGTCAATTCCTGCGATGGCATGTGTGATGTAATTTGCCATGATGCTGTGCGCTGTTATGTCACGCGCCATGATGTTGCGAACCGTGAGGTTGCGCGCCATGATGTCACTTGCATACTGCCTAACTAGGTTAGTCCCCCCACTTCTTTTTTAGGACTTGGGCCCTGCTCGTTTCATCGTTTGTTCAAAGTCCTTGTTGCAGTCCTTGAATAAATCACTCATTATTATCACCTTCCAGTGCTCGAGACTTCCCTTGGCCTCTCTAGAACAGAGTGAAGGGAACAAGGCGAACACAAATATAACGGGTTTTCTAATTAGAGCAGAAATGTGTAATGAGGTTACAGTGTGTCTGAAGCTGTTGACAGCCCTGGGCGCGAGGTCACACCCCATCACTTGAATGTGAATAGCTGTGTTTTCCAGTCACAAAGCTGAACTATAAACTTTGATGTGGAACTTGCATTTAAATGTATATAAAATGCGTGAGTGCATATGTAAACCATGCATTCATGCTATCTACTTCCTTGTCAGACACTGCCAAGAACATATATTTTCAGACGTTACCCCTTCCTCATTGAAAAGTTGTCGCGCACATTTATAAACGTTCAATAATACGTGCTGAGCAAAAAACACACAAACACAGGAATACGACTCGCTTTCAACGCAACGTACACTTGTGCTCTTTTATATTTGGAACTCATCCAGTTAATATCCTTGATGACCTATTACATTAAAGCGGTACTGTGGAATATCAGCAGACCAAGACGTGTTGCATTAAACATGTGCACAAGGTGACGTTACACATGTTATGCTCGTCACTGTCCTGGCACGGAAAACTTGGCCCACAGCTGTTTTTTTTCCTCAGGCACTGCCTAATCCCAAATCCAGCACTGTGAGGCACCTCTGACGCAGCGCCTTGAAGCAAGACCCGCCCCAAGATATCCCAGCATCTTCCCTTTCCAGTGGCGGCTTGCACAGGTAAGAGTGGTAGGGTGGTGGAATGGTGGGGTGGTGGAGTGGTTGAAGCCGACAGGCGACGGGATAAGAAATATGAAATAAATAAATATAACCATTTACTTTGCACTTGCCGCATCGCAAACAAGCCAGTGAGCGCAAAGTAAGTGATTTTATTTAGTTAATATTACTTATCCCGGCGTCTGTCGACTTCCACCACACCCTGCCTCACCGCTCTTACCTGTGCAAGCCGCCACTGTCCTTTTCCCTATTGCACATCACCCTTTGCACGGTATGAAGTAGGTAGGGCTGGCTTTAGTGCAGTGCGACTGGTGGCCGCACTGGGCGCTGATCTCAGGGGGAGTGGGGGTGGAGGGGAGGGGGTCACTGTGTATAGCAATAACTTATGATTTAAAAACACTGGCAGCAGAGCTCTTCTGTGTTCAGTTTTCAGGCAGCATTAAAACTGTCAAGATAGCTCTTGTGATTAATGTTCCTGTCAGAGAGAGAGAGAGTTCAGAGTTTTGTCTAGTGGCAGTTTTCACCTGCCATAAAGTAGCACAGAATGGTTAATATACCTGCTGCGAAAAACGCGTACAGTACAGATCACGGATCTGAATTTTATGTGGATAGCTGAGTGGATTACTGCTTTTGTCAGAGAGATCCTTTTGTTACCCCAGTTCATAAGATACAACCCCAAAATGTAACAGTGACTGTTATGAACTGGCGTGAAACAGCTGCATGCAAACTGCATAAAATAGGTTAGGGCGATATTTTACGCCCCAGTTTTTCATGGTATCTATTCCTAATGTTGCTGAAAGGGGTTTGTGTGGGTACATATACATTCGTATTAGTAAAGCCAGCCTTTACCAGTGTTTTAAAACAAATAGAATGTATGTGAGAAGAGGGGCTATGGAGAGATGATGGTCACTTTTGCCTGGTGGTCATGAGGGAATCTGAGGAGGTGGTCATGGGGGGAGGCGGAGGGGGTGTAAAAAATGATTGTCGCACCGGATGTCACCGGCGCTAAAGCCGGCCCTGAAAGTAGTGCGTAGTGCCTACCACCTGAAACCAGTCTGCGCTATCCCCTCAGAGCTGTAGGGCGATGGGAGGCGTTGTGCGACGCTATTAAACGAATAACAACGCACAGTGTTTTAAACACACGCTCCCATGTCACACAATTCTCGAATAAACAGAAGCACGCGCACATTGATAAATGCCTAAACGGGTACACACACACTAACTAGCATGTACATACACTTCTTCCAGCAAACATGCAATGCTCTCTACAAACATGGCTTTTCTCTAACGCTCATGCACAATCCCCTAAGTATGGATAAACACATCCCCGTGGAGTTGCAGTACCCTGGCTCCCCCTACTCGACGTGCCCACCCGCGGCTGGCAGAGTGTGTCCTTTTAGGGCGCGTGTGCTGTGACTGACACCTCTGACCAGTGACAGCCTCTGGGCTGTGGAGGGGCCGCCGTCACTCTCAGCGAGTGTGGCTGACACTAACCGGCCGGCACTTCGCTCACCTCCTGCAAGCGCCTTACCGGGGGAGGGGGTGGCAGCAGCCCACTCACCCCCAAGGAACAACACCAAACTTCTCGAACTGCCAGCTAAAAAGCAATCTTCCATGAAGTGCCATAGCTCGGCGGGTATCTGCGCCTGCACACACAGCGCCAGTAGACCGCAGGTTCGAATCCCACCTGACCCGGTAATATAGTGTGATGGAACATTGACACACGCACACACGCTGACCTGCAACAGCCCACACACTGCAAGACAGTGTTGTAAAAGCGCTGCGAACCTCGTCAGAGTGCCTCCTTTTGCCCCGTACGGCTGGCACGGGGTCAGTCTGTATCAGAAGGGGCCAGAGGAGCCGTTAGAGCTGGAGGAAAGTCAGTCACATGTCTGTGCGTCTGCCTGAGAAGCCAAGCCGGTGGGGATGAGGCAGTCGATAGCATGTTAGACTTGTTCCTTTCTAGGCCACCGGGACTTAGGAGGAGGCCGTCCAGACAGCCAAGTGTTTAATTTGAGCAGGTGCTCAGCACCGGCACCCAGTCATCAATGCCAGCGCTTACAGCACAAATTAAGGACATACTTATTTGGAAGGCACATTATTTTCACTTTATATTGAGGCACGCCGAGACTCGAACCCGGTTCCCCAATTCTGAAATCGTCAGCAGTAGACTATGGCCAAATCCTCTTCAGAATAACAAGTGCTGGGGCTCTAGTCAGGAGGCAGATTATACCTGTACATTTCTACTGTTAGCGCTGTCTCCTGATGAGAGCCCCGGCACTTTTTATTTTACAAACTAACCACTGAGTTTCTAGACAGCTGAGGTAGTCAGTCACATTCTGGCAGCGTTTCTCAAAGACAGTCCCACAGGCCGGAGTGACTGACTTGGCGCGGGCCTGCCCCGTCCCCGGCACACGTGCAGCCGTGAGGTGTGGGGTCGCTCACCTAGTAGCAGCAGCAGTAGGGCCCCCCTGCCGGCGGTTCCAGGGTCCGAGGTGCTGCCCCCTGCAGGCGACGCCATCTTCATGCAGTCCAGCGCTCAGAAGAGGTGAGTCAAGAGCCTGGTCGCCGAGTCTGAATGCAGGAGACGGTCAAAGGCGAAGGATAAAAATAGTGCAAGAGTAGGTAGAGGCCGGAGCCCGAGCAGTCCGCAAGGCGAGTCTGTCTAAAGTTTTAACAGAGAAATCAAGTCCACGGGCCATCTCCCTTCCCCCAACTCCTCATTCCTGTCTGGTGCTCGCTGCTAAGCCACCTCTCTCCCCAACTCTCCCTTCTGTCCCTCCTCCTCTCTCACTTTCTGTCTCTCCCTCACTCCCCTCTGGCCCCTCCCCACTGCTACTTTGCTGCCCCTCTTTCTGTCTCTTGCCTCTCTCTTTATGACTCTGTTTTTTTTCTCTTATCCTTCCCTCTTCCTTATTCGTGCTTCTCCCCTCGCCCGTCTCTTCTCTTTTATCTCTACTGTCGCAGTCTCTCTATGTTCGTTCCTACATCAACATTCTCCTTTAACTCTGTATTGCCATGCCCCTCTTTCTCCTCTCCCGACCTCTCCTCGCTCTTTCTCTACTTTCTATTCTCTCTCCACTTGTCACCCCCCTCTTGCTACCCTCTAGCTGCCTCGTTAACCTGACTGTTCTCCCTCCCTTTCGTTTTTTTTCTCTCTGTCTTCTTACCCCTCCCTCCCGCTGTCTCCTTCGTCCCTGTCTCTCTCACCCTCTCTCTTGCGCTCTCTCTCGCCAGCGCTCTGTCTCCATCCGCGCTCTCTCTCTGTACCTTCTCCCTTCCTCTCCCTCTGTCTCCCCTTGCTTTTCCTTTTTCGCTGCTGAACCCCCCCTCTCCTCGGTCTCTCGACGAGACGCCGTCTCCCTGCCTCTCTTTCCCCCTGCCTGCCTGTCTCCCTGCAGCCCGGCTGTCTTTGGCACGTTACAGGTAAGGCACTGAGAGCGCCGGCCGCCCAGATGCACACTGCAGCCCGTGCAGTGCAGCCAGTGCCAGTCCCAGTCCCTGAAGTGCGCGTGCGCGCGCTCCGCATCTCCCGGCGTCGGAGGAGGAGCGGCCGGACAGGCTCTGCCTCCCCCTGCCAGGGCCCGCGCCTCACGGCCCAGGAGATGCTGGGAAGAAAGAGACATCTATAGGTGAAAGTTGAAGTGGGTTATGCCTGCGCTGTGTTCGTGAAGGATGAACCTATATGAGTCTGGCGTGTACCGGGGCCTCTGGAAGGGTTGGGTGCCCTGAGCAAGTGTACAGATCTGCTTGTTCATCCTGGGGCCTCTTCTATAGGTGTAGCCTATAGAAGTCTAGAGTCTCCGGAAGTGATGGACAGGCATCTCAATGCCCAGCTTCGCACCCAAAGAAGTGAAGTCGACACTGGGGCTAAGTTTACATTCATATGTACAATTGGAGCCTATAGGGTGTTACATACAATTGGGATATAAATGGGTTTCTATATATAGCCCAGAGTGTATACAAGGTCTTGGTATACAGGGGTATTTATGGCCTGAACCTCACATGCATCTGCCACTGGGATCATTTTAGAGGAGGCTTCTTGAAAATGACACTTGCCTGGAGTTTTCTAGACAGATGGAATACCATTTAAATAGGTCTTGTCCAACTAGGTCCCAGCCTGATTATGTTTCCTTAAAGAACAACCCTTAACTGGTATAAACAAATATATACATTTATAACAAAAACTCACAAACTCATATTGAAGAGGCTTTGAACACAAATGTAAAATTGCTATATGTATATGCCATGACTAGGGACACTTTAAACTATACTCTAATTACTATTTGTTATACTATTACCCCAATCCATGTTTAGAAGTTAAATGTCTGTCTCACTGGTTTGTAGTCCCTGTGTGGATCGTTTGGTGGCGCGTCCAGCAGTACGGGTGGAAAGCCACATACAGGTAAGTCAACATTTGTCTTCGGGTCAACTTTAGAAGTGTCACCAAGCTTCACAATCACTAGGACCTCTTTGCCCTCATAATTTAAAAAAAGTCTATTCACATAGGAGCCAGCCTCTTTGAGATGTGATAGGCCACACTCAATATGACCATTGTAGTTGTCAGTCCTGCCAAGTACCAGGCATCAGGCATTAGACTAATGCATTTCAGTGTGAGAGGAGTTGGTCTAACAGCTAGGGTGGTCGACCTCGAATCTGGGGAACTGGGTTCAAGTCTCGGCAATGACGCTGAACATCCTGTGATTCTGGGCAAATCACTTAATCTCCCTGTGCCTAACAAAAATGAAGGTGTCCTTATGTAACAAAACTGGTGCTATGTAAAGAACTCTGATACCTGATACGGTTCAAGTTCGCACTATATAAAACTCTATATAAAGTGCGGTACTCTGCAGTTCCGCACTGAAAGGCATTGTCATGCATATAGTCTGTTACTGAAGCGCTTCCTAAAACTTAAGTGGGGGCAGCTGGCAGCATGTGTGCTGCTCTCCCAGACCAGGGGCTTGCAGCTAGGCTGCTCAGGCTCTCACTCCCTGCTAAGGCTACAATGTTTCATTATCATGATTCCCCACGGCGCGGCTCTCACTGTCAGCCTGACATCTCCGGGCCCAGTCAGGTTGTGTTGCCGTCTCCGCGGGGGACGTTGCATACTGGTGTGGCAGGCGGTTGGTTACTGAATTTGCTGCACTGCCCGCTAACCAACCATGGCCCTCGCAGCGTCCTACTGCTTGCTGCAGCTCACACTGCTCCGAGCCGCAGCGTGCTGGCAGCTGTGCTGCACCCTGCATAAATACAGTTCTTGACGCAGCCGAGGGAGACGGAGAGGAAGGAGTCAGTGACCCGGGTTGCAGCGGCCGCCAGACAGTCTAACACTGGATGGTCTCACCCAGGATTCACTAGACAGCCTGGACTAGGACTCGCATCTCAATCAGGAAACATGAGTGATAAAATATATTCACAAAATTCAAACTTTAACATTTACTTTCATGCCCTTTCATTTTGCCAGGTAATAACATTCGATTTCTGGGTGCTAAATGTCAAATTAGAATAAAGACTTTCTGCCAGCTTCATGCAATCAGAGAATTATGCTGGTTAGTTTGAGTCGGAGTAGTTCAAGCAAGGAAAGAGTAGTCTACTCTGGACAATCCCTACTCCTTCTATCTGATTATGAACTGCTGAAAATCAGATGGCTTCGCATTTTATTGGCAGACGATACGCACAGTGGTCCAGGGGCTATGTTTGAATGAGAGTGTATTTTACAATTACAAACAGGGAAGTGGGATGAGGCCGCCATGTTGGTAGTGCCATATATGTGGCCCACAGAGATACAAATACATGGAGTTTCCTGGAAAGCTTCGACGTTTGCGATAACCCTGTTGTCTTGTAAGGGTGATGTGGCTTCTGCATCATTGACCCTGTGTAATACCGTTGTGGGTGGCGTGGTTTCTTCATTAGTGATCCGATAAAATAGTAACATGACCGCAAAAGCTTCTCTTTAAAACTAAGAAAAGAATGTTAGTGCTACTTGTATTCGTTTGCACTACCACGTGTTTAGAGTGAAACAACGCTTGGTTTTGCACTGGTGCTTCCCATCATTCTTTTTTACCGTATTGCATTAGCAACCGATTATGTCTGTGACTGAGTGACGGTATAATTGCCTAGTTGCACTTGCTATGCAAAAAAATTAGCTTTTTACGCTACCGCAGGTCATGAAGGATCACATCAATGAGATCATCAGCAGTGCCTGCCTGCCCTCTGTTACTCAGAATGGCAGACACACAGCCTGTCTCCAGTTAGTGCCCTTCCTTCCATTTCTGGTGCTTTGCAGATATGTTTTAAGATCTTCCTAGAGTTTCTCGTTGCTCAAATGGGTGTAATTTCTGATATTTATATGTTTCCCTCGTCTTCATTGCTTGTTTTGCTCGCGAGAAAGTGTCACTCATAGTCGTTGAAATGTCACTCATAATTACTCTGAAATTATGAAAATGTCACACATAGAGATCTGAAACTTTGGCAGCTATGAGTTGTACCTAGGCCTGATGCTGGCTGGTTCCACATACATTTATTAAATCTGAGGTAAACACACAGTTCCCCTCTCCAACAAATGTTCTAAATATGGGTGCAGAAAGGTAAAGATGTCAGGGAAGTACACTTTTCTGTGGAGTTATGTATCGGTAACATAATAGATTGGTGCAGAGGTGGCTGCTGTAAGTCTATGGGCCTGATTACAAGTTTGGCGGTGCAGGAGCGGGGCGGCATGCCACCGCCCTGCTCCCGCACCGCCATACTCAGCCACCGCCTGCCTGCCAGATTACGAGTATTCTCATTGGCTGGCAAATCGGTCTGTTGGCGATCCCTTTCAAAAAGGCATCGCAATGGGATCGCCAAAGCAAGTTGCTGCATGGAATAGACTGTGAAGTCCATGCTGTGCAGGAACATAGGCGTTTATGCAGACAGGGGAACACCATGTCCCCCCCATGCATGCATCTTCTGGGCCCCCTGAGTTTCCTCACCACCAGCAGTTTCATGGCGTGAACACTGTCATGAGACCGCCAGCAGTGAGGAAACTCGTAATGTGCTTGGCAGGGCCCCAGCGGCCTGGCAAGCTTATTGCAATCTCACACCACCAGGGATCATGGATCCCTGACAGTTGTGTCGATCCCATAAAGGTCCGACAACCATACTTGAAATACTGCAGTCGGACCAGTGGAGCGGCGATCCCTGGCCGCAAGGGCACCACTACCACGGGTTCGCTGGTCCTGTTGTAATCAGGCCCTTAGTCATAATTGTCAGTATAGAGTAAATTTTGGCTTTGATTAATGTGGCTTCTCTTTTGCTTTCGATGCTTAGCTTCAGGGGGCATCTGGGGAGTAGTGAGATTTGATGTTATTCTTGCAGTCTCTGTGGTTGGTGTTTAAAGCTTCATGGGCAGAAGGCTTGGAGTTGATGGGTTTCAGTGTAGTACTGGTGTTTGTATGTTGATGGTTTGTAGGTGTTCATTATGAGTTTGACATCTGGTTGGAGCAGCGTTAGAAGTGGGCGGGGACGGAAGGGCACGGCGTGCCCTTACTTCTTAAAATTATGTTAGTCCGTTCCCCTACTTCTTAGTTTTGAAAGAGCGTACCGGGGACTGTAAAATTGCCATACTTTAAAGTACACCTTTTTTTCTTTTTCACGCATGAGTGGTGCAACGTGAAAATTTAGAAGGCCTCTGCACTGCGCCCGGCCTCCTCCCCTTCCCCGCTGGGTCTAATGGGCCTGCAAAGTGAGACTGAAAGGGCCATCAGTGTAGCATAGTGCGAAAACGGCTACTCTGATGGCCCTGCGGCTGCTGTGAGCCCGTGATCACACCTCATTTGTGAGGACGCTGCCAGCAAGTTTACATGCCAATTTAAAGCTGCTATTAGTTGGGTTTTGTGGCAGTGATATTCACAGTGTTTACCTGCTGAAGCAACGTTCATCAATGCCTACCAGACTGTTTCCCGGCAATCTCGGCCCGGAGGTGCACCGGGGCCGTTTTCACGCCACTTCTAGTTCTGTTGACAGTTGTCCTCCCCATACAGGCCCCGGTGTAACACACACCATTCCAAAGATGTTTGAGAAACCCAAGGGCAAGAGTGGTTTTGCACCCATAACCAAACGAGTAAGCTCATATTTGGAAGCAGTATTTACACCACCTCTTGACCCATGTGCACATGATTTGGCAGATTTAATAATTGCATGTACTAACAGATTCGCCCCCCTGCAAAGCCCCATTGATAATGACGCCATCTGTGCAGACAAATCTTTTCCAACTCAAGCAATGACAGCCCCGGCGTTTGACCCCAGTATTTAGGAGTCTGTTAGTGATTTAAGAAAATATTCCAATGTTCTGAAGTCTATGATTGGTGACCTTATGGGGATGATGAAGGGCAGGAGCAGTGATGGGGCAGGAGCAGTGATGGGGCAGGAGAGGTGACAGGGCAGGAGAGGAGACGTGGAAGGAGAGGCAATAGGGCAGGAGAGGTGACCAGGCACAAGAAGTGACGGGCAGGTGACATGACAGGCAGGTGATGTGACGGGCAGGTGAGGTGATGGGCAGGAGAGGTGACGGGGCAGGAGAGGTGATGGGGCAGGAGAGGTGACTGGGCAGGAGAGGTGACGGGGCTTGAGCTAGAGCAGTAACCGGGTGTGAGCGGTGAAAGGACAGCAGCGGTGAAAGGACAGGAGAAGTGAACGGGGCAGGAGCAGTGAACGGGGCAGGAGCAGTGAACGGGGCAGCAGAAATGAACGGGGCAGCAGAAATGAACGGGGCAGGAGCAGTGAACGGGGCAGGAGCAGTAAACGGGGCAGGAGCAGTGAACAGGGCAGGAGCAGTGATAGGGCAGGAGCAGCGACAGGGCAGCAGAAGCAACAGGGCAGGAGAGGAGACGTGGAAGGAGAGGCAACAGGGCAGGAGAGGTGACCGGGCACAAGAAGTGACGGGCAGGTGACCTGACAGGCAGGTGATGGGACGGGCAGGTGATGTGACGGGCAGGTGAGGTGATGGGCAGGAGAGGTGACGGGGCAGGAGAGGTGACGAGGCAGGAGAGGTGATGGGGCAGGAGAGGTGATGGGCAGGAGCAGTGAACAGGACAGGAGCAGTGAACAGGACAGGAGCAGTGAACGGGGCAGGAGCAGTGAACGGGGCAGGAGCGGGGCAGGAGCGGTGAACAGGGCAGGAGCGGTGAGCGGGGCAGGAGCGGTGAACAGGGCAGGAGCGGTGAACAGGGCAGGAGAGGTGACAGGGCATGAGCTAGAGCAGTAACCGGGTGTAAGCGCTGAAAGGACAGCAGCGGTGAAAGGACAGGAGAAGTGAACGGGGCAGGAGCAGTGAACGGGGCAGGAGCAGTGAACGGGGCAGGAGCAGTGAACGGGGCAGGAGAAATGAACGGGGCAGCAGAAATGAACGGGGCAGGAGCAGTGAACGGGGCAGGAGCAGTGAACGGGGCAGGAGCAGTAAACGGGGCAGGAGCAGTGAACGGGGCAGGAGCAGTGATAGGGCTGGAGCAGCGACAGGGCAGGAGAAGTGACAGGGCAGGAGAGGAGACGTGGAAGGAGAGGCAACAGGGCAGGAGAGGTGACCGGGCACAAGAAGTGACGGGCAGGTGACATGACAGGCAGGTGATGGGATGGGCAGGTGAGGTGATGGGCAGGAGAGGTGATGGGGCAGGAGAGGTGACGGGGCAGAAGAGGTACGGGGCAGGAGAGGTGACGGGCAGGAGAGGTGACGGGGCAGGGGAGGTGACGGGGCAGGAGAGGTGATGGGGCAGGAGAGGTGACGGGGCAGGAGAGGTGACGGGGCAGAAGAGGTGACGGGGCATGAGCTAGAGCAGTAACCGGGTGTGAGCGGTGAAAAGACAGGAGCGGAGAAAGGACAGGAGCAATGAAAGGACAGGAGCAGTGAACGAGGCAGGAGCAGTGAACGAGGCAGGAGGTGCGAACGGGGCAGGAACAGCAAACGGGGCAGGAGCAGTGAAGGGGGCAGGAGCAGTGTCGGAGCAGGAGCAGTGATGGGGCAGGAGAGGCGACAGGGCAGGAGAGGAGACGTGGAAGGAGAGGCAACAGGGCAGGAGAGGTGACTGGGCAGGTGACATGACAGGCAGGTGACATGACAGGCAGGTGACATGACAGGCAGGTGACATGATGGGCAGGAGAGGTGATGGGCAGGTGAGGTGACGGGCAGGTGAGGTGACGGGGCAGGAGAGGTGACGGGGCAGGAGAGGTGACGGGGCAGGAGAGGTGACGGGGCAGGAGGGGTGACGAGGCAGGAGAGGTGACGGGGCATGAGCTAGAGCAGTAACCGGATGTGAGCGGTGAAAGGACAGGAGCGGTGAAAGGACAGGAGCGGTGAAAGGACAGGAGCGGTGAACTGGGCAGGAGCAGTGAACGGGGCAGGAGCAGTGAACGGGGCAGGAGCAGTGAACGGGGCAGGAGCAGTGAACAGGGCAGGAGCAGTGATGGGGCAGGAGCAGTGATGGGGCAGGAGAGGCGACAGGAGAGGAGACGTGGAAGGAGAGGCAACAGGGCAGGAGAGGTGACCGGGCACAAGAAGTGACAGGCAGGTGACATGACAGGCAGGGGATGTGACGGGCAGGTGAGGTGATGGGCAGGTGAGGTGATGGGCAGGAGAGGTGACGGGGCAGGAGAGGTGACGGGGCAGGAGAGGTGACGGGGCAGGAGAGGTGACGGGGCAGGAGCGGTGAGCGGGGCAGGAGCGGTGAACAGGGCAGGAGCGGTGAACGGGGCAGGAGCGGTGAGCGGGGCAGGAGCGGTTAACAGGGCAGGAGCGGTGAACAGGGCAGGAGCGGTGAACAGGGCAGGAGCAGTGACGGGAAGGAGAAGTGACGGGCCAGGAGAAGGGAGGGGTCGGGGGAATTGACGAAGCAGGAGTGTTGAACGAGCATGAGCAGGAGTACTGACTGGACAGGAGCAGTGAAAGGGCAGGAGTAGGCGTTTCCCAGGGCGACTGGAAGGGTAGGGGGCCAGTTTAGTTTGGGGGGGACCGGTTTTGTACAAGTGTAGGAGTTTTAAAAACACTGCAAAGTTATTTGTATATTCAGCAGGTTTCGGTCAACAATACAAGTGCCAAGATAACTTTGGTGATCAATGTACCTGCTGGAGGGAGATGGGAGCATGTTTTGTCTAGTGGCTATTTTACTCATCTAAGGTAGTGCAGAGGGGTAATATGTCTGCTGCAAAGAACATGTACCATGCATATCAAAGAGCAATATGTTATGTGTATAGTTCAGTGGGTACTGCTTTGTGTTCACTTCCCGAATGAAAGGACACTTGAATACATATGGCCTGGCAGTTCGGGCTGGACTGTTCACATTGGGCGCAGGATCAAGACTGATTTGCATATGGCTGGGTCCAAACTGGAATGGCATGGTGAGCAAAAAACGATGGATTTAAGCCCCGATCTCTGAACTGGGGTGAATGTATGACCTTGTTCTGCATTCTGTCCATCAATTGTTCTTTTTGCATTTGTCACCCCGAGTGGGACAGGTATGCTCAGACATGAGTCCTGTGCTCTCCATGCCAATGGAGTCAAGCTATCCTGGCTGATGAGGGCTGAAAGCCCGAAACCGGTACTAGGATGCTTGTTTCCAGTCCAGGGAGGACCTGGCCTGGCAGTTCGGGCTACACTGTTCTCATTGGGCACAGGATCAAGACTGATTTGCATATGGCTGGGTCCAAACTGAAATCGCATTTGAGCAAATAAACAATGGATTTAGGCCCATCTCTGCACTGGGGTGAATGTATGATATTGCTCTGCATTCTGTCCACCAGTTGTTCTTTTTACTATATTATGATTGAGCAGCCAGCTGGCTGACATGAATATGAAGGAGCCTTTGTGGGTTTCCGTGAGTCTAGATTCTCCTGAAGAGTCCCTTTCTCTTCTGAGCCCTGCTTAACACATGTGTATAGGAGGAGTCCTGCATTCATGACCTCAATGTTTGAGACAAAAAATAATCATGGATTTCTGAACAATGAGAGTAAAAACATTAAGGTAACATGTTGTTCCTGCTTATGTTTCACATGCTTTACATAAACCTGTATTCCCTATGAGTGTTTGCTTTTTCCTGAATTAAACCTCAAATAAACATATCCATTCTTTTAATTAAATAACGTTATAAGCTGTAACTGGTCAGTGAAATGCTAAACGTACTAAAAATTGGTATGTTTTGCTATTTCTAGCCACACCCCTGACTCCGCCCACTGATTCAATCTTCGGTTGTTCTCGCCCCCTGATTCTCCACCCACAGTTCCCCTACTTTTTTTTCCCCACTTCGACCACTGGGTTGGAGGTAGATCTCTCTGAAGGCCGGGATGTTTTCTTGGAGGAGATCTTTAGGGTGGTCACTGAATTTTGTAGGCCGTCTCCTGAAATACGACAAAATAAGGTATTTTGATTTGCCTATTTCTTTCTAAAATGTTGACATGAACTGGGAGGACACGTCAAACCTCAAATGAAAGAACATCTGTATTACATGGTTGTTTGGCAATCTTACCAATTTTGAACCCTCAAAGGATCCCGTGCTAAAGATGGGGAAGTTACTTATCTATAACAGTGGTTCGCCAGCATAGGTTACTTAGTATAATCAGAAGTGACTAATCCGACCTTCCAAATGTACATGGTTAGTAGTTGAAAATTATGTTTAAAATGTAAATCGAATTCCTGTGTGCATCTTCCATCTCAGCCGACAGAGGAACTTCCACGGGCGTAATGCATACCCCTGCAGCCCTGTGTTGTGGAGAGGCTTCCCACCTTTCAGGCAGGGCCGGACTTACCCTGTCGGGCATCAGGAGTTTCCCTGGGTGGCTGAAAGGGTAGAGACAGTTTTGTTACTGGGGGGCAGTTTTGCAGCACTGCTGCTATATCGGCCCCCTGTGACAAATGCAGCCGGCAATCGCTTCCAGCCTATGGGGCCAGGCAGTGCTTAGCTAGGGGCTGGTCTGAGAAAATTGCCTGGGCTGCTGTGGGTTCCCAGTTCGGCCCTAATTTCAGGTGGCCCCCATTCAGCCCAAATCCAATGAATACCTGTGAGACATGGGATATCAAGAGCGCTTCTTCTCAGTTTGCGGGGGGGGGGGGGGGGGGCATCACTTTGTGATCCACCACTGGGAACTCCTAAAGGCAAAAAGGTCTCCTAAGCTCTAAAGAGTTCATGATGCCAAAAAGGTGCTCTACTGTTTTTTTTGGACATGGGCCTACAGAGGGCTGTACAATTATTGGAGAGAATGCATCTGAGGACCTGTGAAGGTGATTGCTACAGGCAAGTAACTTTCTCTCACATATGCAAAATCACTTTAAAGAATATATCTACAGATATGTTTTAACACAAACATACGTACATACTCTGGCTTATACATGCCAATAACATTTCCAAACATACTGCAAATCAAAATAGACAATCCTAGCATATGTTCGTATAGCAATATTCCGAAATAACACGGACGCAGGACCACACTGTTACTGATGGCTTATGTACTGTAGCCATACTCACACACAAATGGCTTCACGGGCACACGCAGAAATATTGCAACATGCAATCCAATAAATATAACAAAAACAGAAACACAGTAAGATGCATAGACAGTCATACGTTTATTTGTGTCAATTAATTATAATTGATACAAGTGCAGATAATAAATCATGAAACCGAAATAGATAAAACGCCAGTCTTCAAACCAAACATTAAAACATCACTTTGTAAAACGATTAATTAGCTTTAAAACAGTTAATGTTGCAGCACTGGGAGTGGTCAGCGCTATCACGTCATTCGTTCTCGGATTGCAGGAAACATCTAATTAACAAGTTTCCAAAGACTAGAGAGTCAAGTGCATCGGAAGAGAGGTGGTCATTCTAAATTCCGCACATAGGCACAGATATTCGAACCTATATGCACAGACATAACTGATTATATGCATACTCTGAATAGCTTTATCTGCGTAAACGTATTTATTGTGCCCTATTCTCAAATTAGCACTGTCACAAACACCCCAAACGAAATGCAGGTAGATTCAGGAAGTCGATGTGACAATTTATTGAAATGGGAGGTTGGCCGCCGAGTTTGCGCGTGTTGTCTCTGGGGTGTATTATAAGACCCCGTTACAATTGTACTGTTATTAAAACGCGTGGGATAGGGGTCGCCCGACTGTGTTTATGCAAACCCCCTATAAAACATGAGTAACATCACGTGCCATAGGGCGTCTTAGGCAGCAGGGAGTCTCTGGGGGCAGGAGGACGGCAGGTGCTTTCACAAGTCTTTTTCAGAGGGTCCTTGCCAGATCCGGTCACTCGACCCCCAAGGTCCGGAGAAGAGATCCTATGTCTGCCGAGGGACAAGGCGTCCCCTGCCCCACCTCCGCGGACTCTCTCCGCCGAGAGGCGTGGAGAAGAAACACCCCCCCCCCCCCCAGCACCGGCAGATGATTGGGACTGCAGGGCTCATGTTCCCGTGACCTCTGCTACGAAAAGTCCCCTGTCAGCTCCGCGAGCTCCTGGCAAGGAAGGATGGAAGAAACCAAGGAGGGGGGGGGGGGGGGGGGGGGTGAGAAGAGGGAAGGAGGGGGCAGATCAAATGGAAGGGAGAGGGAGGACAAAAAGACGGTGCGGAAAGAAGAGGGACAGGGGGAGGTGAGATGTAGCACAGTGAAATACGTGAGGGGTGATTGGAAGACCGAAGGGAGCTGCTTGATGTTAGCCTCAGGACCCAGCTCAGAGGGCCACGGGGTGGGGAGAGCGCCTGAAGCCAGAAACAGGGGAGAGAAAAGGGTGCAGAGCAGACAGAGATGCTGTAGGGAGAAGCAAAGGTAACGGATAGGTGGGGAAGGGGCATAATGCCTAAAACAAGTAAGAAAAGAGAAGAATTAAAAAAGAAAAGACACAGAAAACAGAAAACATTGGCGCATTTACAACAATAAGAAAGTGAAACGATCGGACAAGAAGCAAAGGAGTGGAAAGATAACGGAAAAGAAAAGAAGGGAACATAGGGTGCAGAAAGGGCGAGTAGCAGAAGCAAGCAGGGAAGGAGCAGTGAAAACGAGCGCGCAATGAAGACATTATGAACAGAAAGGGTGAGAAAAAGACTCCCTCGAAAATATTCTTGCTTCTTCCCCCCAAACAGCAGTAGGATTTGTGGTAAGTTCTTTTCTCCTAATTTTGCAACCAGTCCCCACCTTTCGCCGACCCCTGCTTCCCCTGTGGTGTGTACCCGTGGCCTCTTCGGTGCGGGTGCAGTGTAGTATGATGCCGGGTATACAGTGGCTTCACTCAATATGGCGCCCTCCTCTGCAGAGTTGATGAGGGGCCCTGAGTCTACTCACAAACATTGACCTTGCGCTGAAGGGGGCCCCTAGAAGGGTTGGGGTCCTCCCAAAACGGCAGAGGCTGCATGGGGTCTGCGTTTCGACCCTGCATTAATCGTGACAACATTGGGGTTGTTTTGTACACCCGACATCCTTTTGGCGCACTTCCTCGACCCTGGTCCCTCAGTTCAAGTCTTTTACGAACTCCGCATTGTCCAAGGGTCCCGTGGACTCCCCTCGGACAACAGAATCAAATGCACAGGGCGTAAAACACATTTAAACAAATCGGTGCAGCCAAGGACACAACAAACATTGGCAAAGCCAATAGTTTGAGCCCATGGGAGACATATTGGCTTTGCCAATGTCTTTTAGCCATGTTGTAACGCAGTGCTGCTGATGTGCAGCATGGCTGAAACTTTAAATTAAAAAAAAAAGCATGCTGACATGGCCAGCACTGACTGCGAGAGGCCCCATACCCTGCACACCTTCAGGAAAAGCCTCAAGACCTGGCTCTTCGGCTGACTCGGAGCTGCACCACTCCCCCCCCCCCCCCCTCCCCCACACACACACACAACCAGCGCCTTGAGACCCTCACTGCAAATTCTCTGATTGATTGATTTGGTTTCTTAGTGTTATTCTCTACCTTCAGAAAAAAAGTTGAATTAGCTGAGGTCAGTGCTGAAGTGTGCTTTGTGGCCCGGCAGTGCCAAAAAGGCCCCACTTAGCCAGGCCTGCAGTACTGTTTGCATCTTTGTTGCATCTTGAAACCCGTTGGTGTGATTTTTGCAATTTTTTCAGGTGGGATAGGAGGGGCAAGTAGTAAAAGAGGAGGGGGAAGAGGGTGGGCGGTGTAAGCAACAATGAGGAGGGTGGGGGTAGACCACAAAATCAGCAATGCAGTAATAGGACGCGCAACAAAGCGGGAGAGGGGAGGTTGGAAGTAAGAGCAAATAAAAGGAAAGAAGTACCTCTGAAAACGGCAAGCAGTGGAAAGGCACTGAGCAAGGGTAGCAGTAATGAGGCCATGCTCCCAGGTCGGGACGGACACACGGCGATAATGAAGCCAGCACTCGCTGACCAAAGAGTAACAAGAAATTGACAGTGACTATGAAGCCATTGCTAAATTTGAGCTGGTGGTTTACAGTGGGGGCCACCAGCATTCATTGTTTGGAGACTGGCCCTTACTTTTCCATATCAGTCAATCACCATGAGCAAGAAAGAGGAAAAACATACAAAGCTGAAAAATTGAAGACGAGAAAGACAGTCTCAAAGGGAGAAAGCAGGAATCTTCAAAAGCGACATAAAGAGGAAGGGAGTGTCTGGTAGCGGATTAAAGAGGCATGAGTGGATTTAGGGCTACGCAGCCTTAGTATTTGGCACGCTGACAGTTAAATGCACTGGCCACGGGCTTCTGAGTAGAGTTCTGGGCACTCATTCTTATACAAGTTAGAGCACTGGATGAAGTCCACCAGTGTAAGCAATGTCAGGCTCTAAGTAACCTGCAAGTGAACAAAATGTCTCGCAAGAGATAGAGCATGCACTGTGTCTCGGGCGAGACCTAAAGTATAGGGTCTGACAGGGGAGGTGGCAGGGGAGGGAGAAAAATGACAAAGAGGCAAGGTGCCCACCAACCATACTGAAGGTAATAAAACAACCAAAAGTTCCCCTAAAACATTAGGACTCTGGGGTAAAATGCAGGAGATTGTTCAAGGAAGGCACAGGGATTGGTCCTCCCTGGGGGGGGAGCAGTCTTTGCCACGCAGGACCTGTACCACACAGGCGCTATCATGCAAGTAAGTACCACACAGGTAAGTATTTGTACCTTTGCAATGCAGTACTTTACAATGCAGGTGAGTGCGTTTTTTTTAAACAACATACTTTTATGTTATTTAAAAAAACTGATTTGAGGGTTTAGAGCAGAGGTAAGGGGAGTGAGGGTGACATGATGGTTCAAGGAAGGGTAGTGGTAAAGGGAGGTGGGGTGATTTGATGGTTCAGGAGTGGTTAGAGGTAAATGGAGGTGAGAGTGACTTGAGGGATCAAGGGTGGGTGGGGATAAAGAGAAGTAAAAGTGATATTAGGGGTTAGGGGTGGGTAGAGGTAAATTGAAGTAAAAGTGATTTTAGGATTCAGGGGTGGGAAGAGATAAAGAGAGTTAGAGTGATCTTAGGGGTTGGGGGTGGGTGGAGGTGAAATAGAACTAAAGGCAATTTTAGGATTCAGGGGTGGGAAGAGAAAAAGAGAGTCAAGAGTGATCTTTGGGGTTAGGGTGGGTGGAGGTAAATAGAAGTAAAAGTAATTTTAGGATTCAGGGATGGGAAGAGATAAAGAGAGTTAAGAAAGATCTGGAGGGTTAGGGTGGGTGGAGGTAAATAGAAGTAAAAGTCATTTTAGGATTCAGGGATGGGAAGAGATAAAGAGAGTTAAGAGTGATCTTCGGGGCGAGGAGTGGATGGAGGTAAATAGAAGTAAAAGTAATTTTAGGATTCAAGGGTGGGAAGAGATGAAGAGAGTCAAGAGTGATCTTAGGGGTTGGTTGGGTGGGTGGAGGTAAATAGAAGTAAAAGTAATTTTAGGATTCAGGGGTGGGAAGAGATAAAGAGAGTTAAGAGTGATCTTAGGGGTTAGAGGTGGGTGGAAGTAAATAGAAGTAAAAGTAATTTTAGGATTCAAGGGTGGGAAGAGATGAAGAGAGTCAAGAGTGATCTTAGGGGTTAGGGTGGGTGGAGGTAAATAGAAGTAAAAGTAATTTTATGATTCAGGGGTGGGAAGAGATAAAGAGAGTTAAGAGTGATCTGAGGGGTTAGAGGTGGGTGGAGGTAAATAGAAGTAAAAGTAATTTTAGGATTCAGGGGTGGGTAAAGATAAAGAGAGTTAAGAGTGATCTTAGGGGTTAGAGGTGGGTAAAGGTAAAGGGTGGCGAGGGTGACTTGAGGACTTAGGGGTGGGTAGATGTAAAGGGATGTAAGGGTGACTTGATGGCTCATGGGTGGGTGGCGGTAAAGGGAGGTGAGGTTGATAAGGTTTATTGGGTGCATATAGGTAAAGGGAGGTGAGGGTGACTTGATGGCTCATGGGTGAGTGGCGGTAAAGGGAGGTGAGGTTGATAAGGTTTATTGGGTGCATATAGGTAAAGGGAGGTGAGGGTGTCTTGAGGGTTCATGGGTGGGTAGAGGTAAAGAGAAATAAGAATGATCTTAGGGGTTAGGGTGGGTAGAGGTAAATGGAAAAAAAGTAATTTTTGGATTCAGGGGTGGGTAGAGGTAAATCGAAGTAAAAGTGATTTTAGGATTCAGCGGTGGGTAGAAGTAAATCAAAGTAAAAGTGATTTTAGGATTCAAGGGTGGGAAGAGATGAAGAGAGTTAAGAGTGATCTTAAGGGTTAGAGGTGGGTGGAGGTAAATAGAAGTAAAAGTAATTTTAGGATTCAAGGGTGGGAAGAGATAAAGAGAGTTAAGAGTGATCTTAGGGTTTAGGGTGGATGGAGGTAAATAGAAGTAAAAGTAATTTTAGGATTCAAGGGTGGGAAGAGATGAAGAGAGTTAAGAGTGATGTTAGGGGCTAGGAGTGGGTGGAGGTAAGTAGAAGTAAAAGTAATTTTAGGTTTCAGGGGTGGGTAAAGATAAAGAGAGTTAAGAGTGATCTTAGGGGTTAGAGGTGGGGAAAGGTAAAGGGTGGTGAGGGTGACTTTAGGACTTAGGGGTGGGTAGATGTAAAGGGATGTAAGGGTGACTTGAGGGCTCATGGGTGGGTGGCGGTAAAGGGAGGTGAGGTTGATAAGGTTTATTGGATGCATATAGGTATAGGGAGGTGAGGGTGTTTTGAGGGTTCATGGGTGGGTAGAGGTAAAGAGAAATAAGAGTGATCTTAGGGTTTATGGGTGGGTAGAGGTAAATGGAAGAAAAAGTTATTTTAGGATTCAGGGGTGGGTAGAGGTAAATTGAAGTAAACGTGATTTTAGGATTCAGGGGTGGGTAGAGGTAAATCGAAGTAAAAGTGATTTTAGGATTCAAGGGTGGGAAGAGATGAAAAGAGTTAAGAGTGATCTTAAGGGTTAGTGGTGGGTGGAGGTAAATAGAACTAAAATTAATTTTAGGATTCAGGGGTGGGAAGAGATAAAGAGAGTTAAGAGTGATCTTAGGGGTTAGAGGTGGATGGAGGTAAATAGAAGTAAAAGTAATTTTAGGATTCAAGGGTGGGAAGAGATAAAGAGAGTTAAGAGTGATCTTAGGGGTTAGGGTGGGTGGAGGTAAATAGAAGTAAAAGTAATTTTAGGATTCAAGGGTGGGAAGAGATGAAGAGAGTTGAGAGTGATCTTAGGGGTTGGGGTGGGTGGAGGTAAATAGAAGTAAAAGTAATTTTAGGATTCAGGGGTGGGTAAAGATAAAGAGAGTTAAGAGTGATCTTAGGGGTTAGAGGTGGGGAAAGGTAAAGGGTGGTGAGGGTAACTTTAGGACTTAGGGGTGGGTAGATGTAAAGGGATGTAAGGGTGACTTGAGGGCTCATGGGTGGGTGGCGGTAAAGGGAGGTGAGGTTGATAAGGTTTATTGGATGCATATAGGTAAAGGGAGGTGAGGGTGTCTTGAGGGTTCAGGGGTGGGTAGAGGTAAAGAGAAATAAGAGTGATCTTAGGGGTTATGGGTGGGTAGAGGTAAATGGAAAAAAGTAATTTTTGGATTCAGGGGTGGGTAGAGGTAAATCGAAGGAAACGTGATTTTAGGATTCAGGGGTGGGTAGAAGTAAATCAAAGTAAAAGTGATTTTAGGATTCAAGGGTGGGATGAGATGAAGAGAGTTAAGAGTGATCTTAAGGGTTAGTGGTGGGTGGAGGTAAATAGAAGTAAAAGTAATTTTAGGATTCAGGGGTGGGAAGAGATAAAGAGAGTTAAGCGTGATCTTAGGGGTTAGAGGTGGGTGGAAGTAAATAGAAGTAAAAGTAATTTTAGGATTCAAGGGTGGGAAGAGATGAAGAGAGTCAAGAGTGATCTTAGGGGTTAGGGTGGGTGGAGGTAAATAGAAGTAAAAGTAATTTTATGATTCAGGGGTGGGAAGAGATAAAGAGAGTTAAGAGTGATCTGAGGGGTTAGAGGTGGGTGGAGGTAAATAGAAGTAAAAGTAATTTTAGGATTCAGGGGTGGGTAAAGATAAAGAGAGTTAAGAGTGATCTTAGGGGTTAGAGGTGGGTAAAGGTAAAGGGTGGCGAGGGTGACTTGAGGACTTAGGGGTGGGTAGATGTAAAGGGATGTAAGGGTGACTTGATGGCTCATGGGTGGGTGGCGGTAAAGGGAGGTGAGGTTGATAAGGTTTATTGGGTGCATATAGGTAAAGGGAGGTGAGGGTGACTTGATGGCTCATGGGTGAGTGGCGGTAAAGGGAGGTGAGGTTGATAAGGTTTATTGGGTGCATATAGGTAAAGGGAGGTGAGGGTGTCTTGAGGGTTCATGGGTGGGTAGAGGTAAAGAGAAATAAGAATGATCTTAGGGGTTAGGGTGGGTAGAGGTAAATGGAAAAAAAGTAATTTTTGGATTCAGGGGTGGGTAGAGGTAAATCGAAGTAAAAGTGATTTTAGGATTCAGCGGTGGGTAGAAGTAAATCAAAGTAAAAGTGATTTTAGGATTCAAGGGTGGGAAGAGATGAAGAGAGTTAAGAGTGATCTTAAGGGTTAGAGGTGGGTGGAGGTAAATAGAAGTAAAAGTAATTTTAGGATTCAAGGGTGGGAAGAGATAAAGAGAGTTAAGAGTGATCTTAGGGTTTAGGGTGGATGGAGGTAAATAGAAGTAAAAGTAATTTTAGGATTCAAGGGTGGGAAGAGATGAAGAGAGTTAAGAGTGATGTTAGGGGCTAGGAGTGGGTGGAGGTAAGTAGAAGTAAAAGTAATTTTAGGTTTCAGGGGTGGGTAAAGATAAAGAGAGTTAAGAGTGATCTTAGGGGTTAGAGGTGGGGAAAGGTAAAGGGTGGTGAGGGTGACTTTAGGACTTAGGGGTGGGTAGATGTAAAGGGATGTAAGGGTGACTTGAGGGCTCATGGGTGGGTGGCGGTAAAGGGAGGTGAGGTTGATAAGGTTTATTGGATGCATATAGGTATAGGGAGGTGAGGGTGTTTTGAGGGTTCATGGGTGGGTAGAGGTAAAGAGAAATAAGAGTGATCTTAGGGTTTATGGGTGGGTAGAGGTAAATGGAAGAAAAAGTTATTTTAGGATTCAGGGGTGGGTAGAGGTAAATTGAAGTAAACGTGATTTTAGGATTCAGGGGTGGGTAGAGGTAAATCGAAGTAAAAGTGATTTTAGGATTCAAGGGTGGGAAGAGATGAAAAGAGTTAAGAGTGATCTTAAGGGTTAGTGGTGGGTGGAGGTAAATAGAACTAAAATTAATTTTAGGATTCAGGGGTGGGAAGAGATAAAGAGAGTTAAGAGTGATCTTAGGGGTTAGAGGTGGATGGAGGTAAATAGAAGTAAAAGTAATTTTAGGATTCAAGGGTGGGAAGAGATAAAGAGAGTTAAGAGTGATCTTAGGGGTTAGGGTGGGTGGAGGTAAATAGAAGTAAAAGTAATTTTAGGATTCAAGGGTGGGAAGAGATGAAGAGAGTTGAGAGTGATCTTAGGGGTTGGGGTGGGTGGAGGTAAATAGAAGTAAAAGTAATTTTAGGATTCAGGGGTGGGTAAAGATAAAGAGAGTTAAGAGTGATCTTAGGGGTTAGAGGTGGGGAAAGGTAAAGGGTGGTGAGGGTAACTTTAGGACTTAGGGGTGGGTAGATGTAAAGGGATGTAAGGGTGACTTGAGGGCTCATGGGTGGGTGGCGGTAAAGGGAGGTGAGGTTGATAAGGTTTATTGGATGCATATAGGTAAAGGGAGGTGAGGGTGTCTTGAGGGTTCAGGGGTGGGTAGAGGTAAAGAGAAATAAGAGTGATCTTAGGGGTTATGGGTGGGTAGAGGTAAATGGAAAAAAGTAATTTTTGGATTCAGGGGTGGGTAGAGGTAAATCGAAGGAAACGTGATTTTAGGATTCAGGGGTGGGTAGAAGTAAATCAAAGTAAAAGTGATTTTAGGATTCAAGGGTGGGATGAGATGAAGAGAGTTAAGAGTGATCTTAAGGGTTAGTGGTGGGTGGAGGTAAATAGAAGTAAAAGTAATTTTAGGATTCAAGGGTTGGAAGAGATAAAGAGAGTTACGAGTGATCTTAGGGGTTAGAGTGGGTGGAGGTAAATAGAAGTAAAATTAATTTTAGGATTCAAGGGTGGGAAGAGATAAAGAGAGTTAAGAGTGATCTTAGGGGTTAGGGTGGGTGGAGGTAAATAGAAGTAAAAGTAATTTTAGGATTCAAGGGTGGGAAGAGATGAAGAGAGTTAAGAGTGATGTTAGGGGCTAGGAGTGGGTGGTGGTAAATAGAAGTAAAAGTAATTTTAGGATTCAGGGGTGGGAAGAGATGAAGAGAGTTAAGAGTGATCTTAGGGGTTAGAGGTGGGGAAAGGTAAAGGGTGGTGAGGGTGACTTTAGGACTTAGAGGTGGGTAGATGTAAAGGTATGTAAGGGTGACTTGAGGGCTCATGGGTGGGTGGCGGTAAAGGGAGGTGAGGTTGATAAGGTTTATTGGGTGCATATAGGTAAAGGGAGGTGAGGGTGTCTTGAGGGTTCATGGGTGGGTAGAGGTAAAGAGAAATAAGAGTGATCTTAGGGATTATGGGTGGGTAGAGGTAAATGGAAAAAAAATAATTTTTGGATTCAGGGGTGGGTAGAGGTAAATCGAAGTAAAAGTGATTTTAGGATTCAGGGGTGGGTAGAGGTAAATCAAAGTAAAAGTGATTTTAGGATTCAGGGGTGGGTAGAGGTAAATCAAAGTAAAAGTTATATTAGGATTCAGGGGTGGGTAGCGGTAAATCGAAGTAAACGTGATTTTAGGATTCAGGGGTGGGTAGAGCTAAATCAAAGTAAAAGTTATTTTAGGATTCAGGGGTGGGTAGAGGTAAATCGCAGTAAAAGTGATTCTAGGATTCAGTGGTGGGCAGAGGTAAATCAAAGTAAAAGTGATTCTAGGATTCAGTGGTGGGCAGAGGTAAAAGTGAACCTTTTTAAATCCCTGCATGTTTAATGATGAATGAAACATCCTCTAATTTATAAAAAAAAAGGTAACCAACAAATAAGTAAATATTTCACAGCAGCAAAAAATTCGGAAAACCACATACTGCATGGCAACACTCTTAAGTAAAGGGCGTGTTTGAGCTTCATCATCAATAAGAACGACAGGCAGACAAAATGTTTGTTTCAGAAATAGGTCCCATGCCACTGAGTTTCATTATTTCGAATTGTTTGCATTCATCTCTTGGAAAGAAAAAAAAAATGCTGCAATCCAAGTGCAAGCAGCGCGAATAAACACTAATCAAAAAATCAATCAGTACGTTGCCCATGCTCAGGGGAGAAAACAGACAAACAGAGAGACAAAGTGAGGCTGCGGACACATGCTCATGCTCACCAATGAAAAGGAAGATAATAAACCCTAAAGCACTCAGGGCCCAGTGTCCATCAGTGATGGGCATCACAGAGTGGGGTGGGTTCAGAAACTTTCAGTGACCCCATTCTTCTCTGTGATGAGTAAAGGACTACTGTTTTTTTCTAATTGCGGATCGAAGGTCAGTCAATGAAAGGAGGCAACAGTCTCAGCGTTCCAGGAACCTCGGAGGCTTCCTGCCCTCGGCCCAGTAATTCGTTATTTTTTAAAAATGTTTGGTGCGTGTGTACGTGTATAAATATATGTGTATTAGTGCATACGAACATATGACGTTACAAATCATGCAATTACAATGTATGCTTTTGCAACGCAGTCTTTACATTGTAACCACCATTACATTGCATGATTTTACAACTCATGCCATTACAACGCATTTAAAAAAACTCCCATTACAGCGCATTCTATTACAACGCATAATACTTTTAGGGCAACAGTAGGGTAAGTGTTGTATAGTGTAGGGGGGGGAATTACTATACCCACTCCAGTGAGTGCAACAGTAGGATAAGTGTTGGACAGTGTAGGGGTAAAAATGACTAAGTGTTGGATAGTGTAGGGGTAAAAATTACTATCCCCACTCCAGTGAGTGCAACAGTAGGATAAGTGTTGGACAGTGTAGGGGTAAAAATGACTAAGTGTTGGATAGTGTAGGGCAGTGGTTCCCAAACTTTTTTGACCCGTGGCTCCCTTGACCTAATTGGCAGTTGGCCGTGGCTCCCCACCATTTTTTTACCGGCGCACCGCGGCGCACACTTTGGGAACCACTGGTCTACATGAAGAATCAAGCCTAGACGTGATGAAGGATTCAGAGTAGCCATCACCATTTAAAACTTTATTTGCAATCACAAAGATCTTATAAAGTACATCGCAATGCATACAACACCATCATAGAGTAGCTGAGGGGCTGGCAGGTAGCTGTGCGCCAACCAGGGCAGACGGGACTGATTTAGGGAATTAATGAATTGGGAGAGTATAATACACTACATCAGCGCACCCTCGGTGCCCGCTGTGAGTTATGTGACTGTGTATGCCTCAGCTGAGGCTTGCCCAATTAATGTCCAGTGCCTGTCAGCGTTCGTGACTCAGCTGACTTTATTGATTTAGTATTACCTTTCCTATTTAACTGCATGTCTGCAAATGTGCACAGGACTATAATAAAATACTTCCTCGAAAAGACTTGTTTAATATCATGATTGCACATTTATATAACAGTACGATCTTACAAGGGCATTAATTTAGTGCGCCTCCATTTCTGGTTCTTCGGAGCAGTTTAAAGATCATCTTGTATTTTCTTATTGCTCAGACGCCTGTAATTTCTGATATTTATATGTTTGCCTAGTTTTCTTCATTGCTTGATTTTGATTGGGTGAAAGTGTCACTCATAGTCGTTCAAATTCACTCATAATTACAGTTAAATCATGAAAATGTCACACATAACAATCTGAAACCTTGGCAGCTATGTAAAATGCACACCTGACATTAGCTGTTATCACAGAGCCCCCGCCCTGGCCGGCCTTATCTGCACAGTCAATGGAGTCCAGTAATTAGCAGCTCGTTACTGAGGCGGCAGAAGCAGGCAAGGCGCTGGGGCTGATGAGCACAGCCCTGGAGCCATTCATAACGATTCAGAAAAGGGGGTGGTGATGAACAGAGTGTCTGAATTAAGCAGACCACTCTTACCCAGTCCAAAGATCAGGGCTTGATCCATCACCGTTATTTATCTCACTGCACCATCCCAGCTCAGAACCTGGCTGTATGCAAATCAGTCTGTCCCTGGCCCAGTGCATCATGGGAACAGGGCAGACTAAACTACCAAGCCAATTCTTCACCAGAAAGGAGACAAGCTACCGGGGACCGGTTTCTGGCATTTCAGCCTTCTTCGGCCCGGCTTGCTTGAATCCTGATGGTGCAGTGAGAAAGGGACTCATGTCTGAGTATACCCTGCCACACCTATAGTGGCCAAAAACGATTCAGAAAAGGGGGTGGTGATGAACAGAGTGTCTGAATTAAGCAGACCACTCTTACCCAGTCCAAAGATCAGGGCTTGATCCATCACCGTTATTTATCTCACTGCACCATCCCAGCTCAGAACCTGGCTGTATGCAAATCAGTCTGTCCCTGGCCCAGTGCATCATGGGAACAGGGCAGACTAAACTACCAAGCCAATTCTTCACCAGAAAGGAGACAAGCTACCGGGGACCGGTTTCTGGCATTTCAGCCTTCTTCGGCCCGGCTTGCTTGAATCCTGATGGTGCAGTGAGAAAGGGACTCATGTCTGAGTATACCCTGCCACACCTATAGTGGCCAAAAACGATTCAGAAAAGGGGGTGGTGATGAACAGAGTGTCTGAATTAAGATGACCACTCTTACCCAGTCCAAAGATCAGGGCTTGATCCATCACCGTTATTTATCTCACTGCACCATCCCAGCTCAGAACCTAGCTGTATGCAAATCAGTCTGTCCCTGGCCCAGTGCATCATGGGAACAGGGCAGACTAAACTACCAAGCCAATTCTTCACCAGAAAGGAGACAAGCTACCGGGGACCGGTTTCTGGCATTTCAGCCTTCTTCGGCCCGGCTTGCTTGAATCCTGATGGTGCAGTGAGAAAGGGACTCATGTCTGAGTATACCCTGCCACACCTATAGTGGCCAAAAACGATTCAGAAAAGGGGGTGGTGATGAACAGAGTGTCTGAATTAAGCAGACCACTCTTACCCAGTCCAAAGATCAGGGCTTGATCCATCACCGTTATTTATCTCACTGCACCATCCCAGCTCAGAACCTGGCTGTATGCAAATCAGTCTGTCCCTGGCCCAGTGCATCATGGGAACAGGGCAGACTAAACTACCAAGCCAATTCTTCACCAGAAAGGAGACAAGCTACCGGGGACCGGTTTCTGGCATTTCAGCCTTCTTCGGCCCGGCTTGCTTGAATCCTGATGGTGCAGTGAGAAAGGGACTCATGTCTGAGTATACCCTGCCACACCTATAGTGGCCAAAAACGATTCAGAAAAGGGGGTGGTGATGAACAGAGTATCTGAATTAAGCAGACCACTCTTACCCAGTCCAAAGATCAGGGCTTGATCCATCACCGTTATTTATCTCACTGCACCATCCCATCTCAGAACCTGGCTGTATGCAAATCAGTCTGTCCCTGGCCCAGTGCATCATGGGAACAGGGCAGACTAAACTACCAAGCCAATTCTTCACCAGAAAGGAGACAAGCTACCGGGGAGCCATTCATATGCAGAGGGCGAGGGCTGGGATCAATTGACCTGGCAGCACAAAGGAGGGGGAGGACTTGTGGCTGCAGTTTTCACGACCCACATCCTGCACGGCGTTGCGGCGCCCCTGGCTTCTCATCACGGCGTACCAGGGCGCCGCGGCGCACACTTTGGAACCACGGGTGTAGGGGTAAAAATTACTATCCCCACTCCAGTGAGTGCAACAGTAGGATAAGTGCTGGACAGTGTAGGGGTAAAAATGACTAAGTGTTGGATAGTGTAGGGGTAAACATTACTATCCCCACTCCAGTGAGTGCAACAGTAGGATAAGTGTTGGACAGTGTAGGGGTCAAAATGACTAAGTGTTGGATAGTGTAGGGGTAAAAATTACTATCCCCACTCCAGTGAGTGCAACAGTAGGGAAAGTGTTGGGTAGTGTAGGAGTAAAAAATTACTATTCTCAACTACCCCAAAACCCATACCTACGCTAATACAAAAAAAATCTCCATCACTTACCATATAATGGCATGCGTTGTAATGGTATGTGTTGTAATGACATGTGTTGTAGTGACATGCGTTGTAATGGCATGCATTGTAATGGCATGCGATGTAAAGGTAGTTGCATTGTAACAGTTGCGTTGTAAAGGTAGGTTGTTGTAATGACTGCGTTGTAATCGATGTTTCCCGTGCATACATGTTGTGAAAGGCTTTGTGCGTTTGTTTATGTGCTTTTAAATGAGTGTATTTGTGCATGCTTGTGAATATATGGGAGTGACGGAGTATGCATATAGATGGGTGTGAGTATCTATGAGTGTGCATGGTTGTTCCGCACGGAACCCTGCCTGCTCAAATTACAGGCCGCCATTGGTTAGAGGTGAGAGTGGGGATGCTTCTTGGCAAGAAGCAGAAGGGAGTCTACCACTTCGTCAGCGCTATCCAAAAGCGATTGCTTGCAGTACAATGATAGACAGTGGAGAAGTAGGCGTCCAGTGGGTGTTAAAACTCAGTAATTACAGAACTCTCCGCCCTGCAACTGTGTTTTCTGAATTCTGCATTTCTGTCTACATACAGTATTAGAAAGTGCTCTGAAGTGACCACAGGGCAGATAGGCTCTGTAAACATGACAAGGCACTGTTTTTTCATTCAGCAGACCCACCCACCAGTAGCGGCCGGTGTCCTTGCAAAGTGGTAAGGCAGGGAAAGGGTGGGAGTGGGGACGACGGACAAGCTATCGTGCACAGCTTCAGCACTCAACCGACGCACGCCACAACCGAACCACCGCCCCCCACCACCACCCTCCGCGCCTGGACTCCGATCAGCACCGAAGACACCATCCGCTTGATGAACTCCATCCACTCCGGATCTCCGACCGACCCCTGCCCTCACCACGTCTTCAACAAGGCCGGCGCGGTCATCGCACCCCACCTGCGGGACATCATGAACACCTCCTTCGACACCGCCACCTTCCCGGAAAGCTGGAAGCACGCCGAACTCAGCGCCCTACTCAAGAAACCTACAGCGGACCCCACTGAACTCAAGAATTACCGCCCCATCTCGCTCCTCCCGTTCCCAGCCAAAGTTATCGAGAAGACCGTCAACAAGCAGCTGGCCGCCTTCCTCGAGACAAATGGATCCCTCGACCCCTCACAGTCTGGCTTCCGAGCCAACCACAGCACCGAGACCGCCCTCATCGCTGCCACCGATGACATCCGAGCCCTGATGGACAACGGAGAAACAGCGGCCCTCATCCTCCGAGACCTCTCCGCGGCATTCGACACTGTCTGCCACCGCACCCTAGTGCAGCGCCTCAGCAACGTCGGAATCCAGGAGAAGGCACTGGAATGGATCATCTCCTTCCTCGACGGAAGAACACAGAGAGTCCGTCTACCACCGTACAAGTCAGAGGCCACCGAAGTCATCTGGGGCGTCCCTCAAGGATCCTCGCTGAGCCCCACCCTCTTCAACGTCTACATGAGCCCCCTCGCGGCCATCGCACGCCAACACAACCTCAACATCATCTCCTACGCTGACGACACCCAGCTGATCCTCTCCCTGACCAACGACCCCGCCGCCGCCAGAGCCAACCTTCACGAAGGGATGAAAGACGTAGCCGAGTGGATGACGACCAGCCGCCTGAAACTGAACTCAGACAAGACGGAAGTCCTCATCCTGGGTTCCTCGCCCTCCGCCTGGGACGACTCCTGGTGGCCCCCCGCCCTGGGCAGCGCACCCAAACCGACAGACCACGCACGCACGCAGATCCCCACCGAGACCAGGAAGACGGTCACCCAGGCCCTCGTCACCAGCCGACTGGACTACGGCAACGCCCTCTACGCCGGAACCACCGCCAAGCTCCAGAAGAGACTCCAGCGGATCCAGAACGCCTCAGCCAGACTCATCCTCGACATGCCACGACACAGCCACATCTCCGGACATCTGAGAGACCTGCATTGGCTCCCCGTCAACAAAAGAATCACCTTCCGCCTCCCTCACCCACGCACACAAAGTCCTACACGATCAAGGCCCTAGCTACCTCAACAACCGCATCAACTTCTACGCTCCCAAACGACATCTCCGATCAGCCAGCCACGCCCTCGCCGCCGTCCCCCGCATCCGAAGAACGACAACAGGAGGAAGGTCCTTCTCCTAGCTGGCCGCCAAGACCTGGAACTCCCTACCGACCGACCTGCGCCTGACCTAAGACCACCTCTCCTTCAGGAAGAAGCTCAAGACCTGGCTATTCGAGCAGTAGCAGCACTCCCCCCCCCCCTCCCTAGCGCCTTGAGACCCTCCGGGTAAGTAGTGCGCTATATAAATGCCTGTGATTGATTGATTGATTATTACAGTGCTTAATTTGTGCCAGTGTTGCCTGTGCTCAGTACCAACACATATTTCTTAATACCTGTACTGTGCAGTAAAACCAGGTCCTTCAGAGGTAAATCCGCACTTCTTCAAAAAAATACTTGCCTAAATCACTCTTTCTTAAAAAAATGCCCCAAGGATCTTGAATGCCAAATGCCCTATATATGCCATCCCGTCGTTCCTGCATAGCTTTTTATTTGGACTATTTCGGTAACTTGATATGCTTACGACCACCCTGACGTAGGAGCGGACCCCAGTCATCTTTTCATGCTGTTTGTATCCTTACTCTATTTCCAAATTGCTGCTGAGAACACATGAATATTAATTTCACAGCTTTTACAGATGATGCATGGCTGCTACCTACAGATGTAAATATCACCGTGCGTACTATATTACGTGTATGTCTCTATTCGGATGTTACGAACGCTTTTCCTTTCTACAACATGAACCTCTATTGTAAATCATGCTTCCTCCTTTCGAGTTTAGTGGTCTATAGCAAAAAGAGGTAAATAAAATGCTTGCCTGTAATGGCCTTGCTAATGTTGAAGTGTGGTTTGTGTTTTATTAAGGGGCCAGGGCTGGCCTTTGCTCGAATAGTGCCTCGTAAAAAACAAATCTGGCGCCCCTTCTAATACCCCCCTCGTCAATCCCCACTCCCCCCGCCTTCACACTTCTGCCTTTTCTAAGCGCCATATATAATAACCATTAGTATTGCACATCTTATTAGTGCTGCCGGTGTGCTATGCCTTGTGTGGGAATGAGAAAAGATTGCTTCACTCCCAGACCCTGTTTCACATTGTACCCATTGTTTTGCATAACGCTAGGACACCTTCCTAAGGGTAACTGTGCGCCATCATTAATTCTTTATGTAATGAGTAAACTAAACATTACCTCTCCCCAACACCTGAATCATGGAGCCAGATGGTAAGTTTGTGGTGAGAGGACATGGGAGGGGGTAAGAGTGGGTGAGAGATAGGGCAAGGTAAGGTGGCCTACCAAGAGAAAGGGGAGATTTATAGAGAAAATGACCAGGAGCTGGAGGCCTGGAGTGAGTTAGATCAGCTTTGGGTGTCTCTCTAAACCCAGGCACCCTGGGCCCATCTCCCCCGTGCCCAAGGCCAGCCCTGCAGGGGGCATTTATTATGAATCACTCTGTGGTATGTGATTAGCTGACGCTCACTCTGTGATAAGGGGGGTCACTAGTCGGCTTACTGTGTGATAATGGGATGGGTGCATCGCATGTGATTGGCTGGTATTGACCTGGCTGAGTAATAATGAGAGTTCACAGTTCACTGAATACAATGGGTAGTGGGTGAGTGTCACAGCTCATTGAGCGATAGTATGGGGTTTACAGCTCACTTGAGTGAGGGGGGGCCCAGCACAGTTAATATTTTAGGGGTTCATGGCTCACTGAGTTGTATTAGGGGGCCCATGTTTCAAGAGAGTGGCTAGGGGTTTATGGCTCAGTGATATTGGGGGTTTACGGCTCAGTAAGTGAAATGTGAGTGTTCACAAATGAAATTAGGAGACTCAAGGCCCAGTTAGTGACAATTGGGGATTAAGGCTCAGTGAGTGACGTTCGGGTATTTGGGGCTCACTGAGTCATGTGAAAGAGACCTACTGTGGCGTTGGGGTAACTGCTCTCCTTGTGACAAGTGGGGTGTTGTGGCTAACTTTATGACGTTTTAGGGGTTCCCTGTGTGTTGTATGGACGACACAGTCTGTTTGCAGTCAGATAGGCTGCTGATACACTCTCCAGGGAGGCGATTAGCGCTAGCCTCGCAAAAATATTGTGGTATGGTAAAGTATTTATATAGCGCTTCATGCCCACAAGGAGGTGCTAAAGTGTTTGAGGACAGTTAGCACGCTACTCTGTTACATACTTACATCAGATACATTTGCCATACAAATTGTGTTAACATTTATGTCTTGTTATTTCATTCCTTAAGTGCTCAAATACCCGAGGTGTCAAGACGCTTTTTATCACATCATTTATAGGTAGTTTGCCATCCCAATCACCCCTCCCCCAACTCACTCAGGAGTCTATTTAAGTAAACTGAATATGCAGCCTTGCATTTCACACTCACAGTTTCTTCTTCCAGCCTTTCAGGAGCAGGGTTGGACCAGGTAAGAACAACTTTATACCGGCCTGGTGTCTTTAAGGTGGCTGCTGAATGTTTCTACATCTTGCGACCACGCTGTCCTGTCCCATCGGCACCCCCTGTGTTAAGAGGTCTTGTTCCCTGTGGTACCTCTTTACTTCTCAGGGCAACAAGAGTTGCCCCAGCAGACTCTAAAGCCTGGAAAGACTCCCCTAGCACACGGGTAAATTTTTTTGGGTCTCGCCTAAGACAGCACACACCATGTCTGTTACAAGACATTTTGTTAGCTTACAGTGGGCTTAAAGCCCGCCCATTGCTTACCATTGGTTGGATTCATTGTTATGCTCATTTCCTTGTTTCTTATTCGACAGCCTTTATAGGCTTTCCTTCCTCTTCTTGTGTTTGTCCCTCCTTTGGAGGTTGCACTGCTTTCTTCTTTTTAGGTCTCGCCTGAGCCAATGCGCTTGCGCATTGCTGGCGAGATTATAGTTTGGGAAAATAAAAGTCTACCCAAAACGGCGGATTAGACACAGTTCATGTGAGACAGGCGCGTGCACAACGCCAGCCACGTCACACACCACCATTTGTCTGTGCCTCGCATCAGACTTCAAAGGCTGCTGCTCCCCCCAATCAGACTTCAAAGGCTGCCGCTCCCCCGCCCCCACATCAGACTTCAAAGGAATGCGCTCTCGCTCCCGCTCCCCCGCCACAGCAATGCAGAGAGCTTGTTTTTTTTGTGTGATCGCGATCACTTGTTATCTTTATAATCTCCTCTGTCGCTTTTTATCTCTCTTCCTCATGGTTCTCTCGCTCTTTCGTTTCCTCCCTATTCACTTCCCCCCCTCTCTCGTCTCCTTCTCGCGCCTCTCTTGTCTTTCTCTTGCTGTCCTTCTTTGCTCTATCCATTTGATTCTTTCCCTCCTCTTGTTTTCTCTCTACTGCCACTATTTCCATCTATTTCTCCTTCCTCTCCTCCCCCGCCTAGTATTTTCATTATTGTTTTGAACTCCGTGAAGTCGCACCTATGAAACAAGCGATTTTAAACACTTCTCATCTCCAGTGAAACCGAAGGGCGCGCAACGGTATGCTTACTCACCCCTCTTGTTCAGTCATGTCATCGTTTTTTCACTACAAACACCCCTAATAAGCCTTTATTCATTTATTTTCTATTTCTTTACTTTGTGCCATGTTTCTTTTCACTTTCGCAGCGCCGTAAAGGCTTGTGCCGCGATCATAGCAAAATAACATAAATAGTTTTATTTTCTTTTTCTTTACTTTTGAGTAAAGTTATAAAGACCAGAACACAGACATCGAAATTAAGGAGTTCGCATAAAATGTCATTCTTCTCTGTTCACGCCACAACAGGACGCTAAGAAAGCACTTTGTGGTTAGTAAATATGACTTAGCGGGAAAAACACAGAAACTAACTTTTGTAATTAGTTTGTTATATTTTTTATTTGTGTATTTTCAAGACGTAGACTCATCAAGCAATTCTCGCTCTCTTCCCTCTATCTTCCTTACCCCCCCTTTCTTCATCTCTGTTCCAAGCTTCCTGTGTCGCGCGGCCAATGCTCGTTTTACTTCATTTGGGTCCTAATCCCGCATTCTCTGCACCACATCAGAATTTTTTTTGCCTCTCTTTAAGGCTTCAACAGGCCGATCCAAAGTTAATGGCGAGCAGGTTTCTGTGCGGATAATTTGGTTTCAGAAGACACCGCACTCCTGTGCCATTCTAGGGCATGGACTCGGCAGGCAGGAGAGTTACAAAGCACAGCACCCCTGCGAGCTAGGGTCAATTTGCATGTGAGAGCAACGAGGAGCAGTGAGGAAGGGGTCTTAATTGCTTCAATCAAATGAAATGGGGATGCCATTGCTCCTCTCCCTCCTCCCAGGCCTCAGGCTAAAGAGAACTTCCTCGCCTCTGACAGTTAGGAGACCCTGAAACAACTTTTCCTCTCTCAAATGCTGCTCTGTGTCGGAAGTTAACAAATCACATCATTATTGGAACCTTTTACAGGTCAGGTCAGAAATGTTTTCACTGTCGAATTATAGGAAGGTTCAATCACGTTGTGCCCTGGCAAAAATAACTCTTAAGTTCATTCGTCTCTTTAGAACAATTGTGAAGCTTTCGGGACAACTGCAGTTTCCCTAGGCTGGGGTGAATTACGATTTATGTGTCTGATGATCAGGCTGTTGCTTTGTACTTTAAAACCGCAGTTAGGATTTTTTCCTAATCTGCAGTCATTTGTAATTGCTATAAATAATAGGCTTAGTGCTACCTAACTTAGTGGTACTCACTTTATCAACCTTGAAACCGCGGAAGGCTGAGTTGGCCTCAGCAAGATTCAGACTTGAGAACTGCATGTCACCACAGATTCCGCCAGCTTTTAACCCCGCCCACGTGTATCCCGCATAGTCATGGAGCAGCCAAACCAGGAATGAGATTCGTCCGGTCCGGTCTCGTATGAAGAGGCTCCCTTGCCCTGGTTTGGATATTAATGTGCTCCTAAAATGCATCATCTCTTCTCACTCGCTTTGATTCTAAAGCAGCGATACTACTAATTATACTGGACCACAACAATGGTAAATATTGACCCGTAAGCCTCGGTTTGCTTAGATTCACTTCGCAGAACTGGACGGCCACTGGCACAACGTTACTCCTTACTTCTCACTCGCTTTGATTCTAAAGCAGCGATACTACTAATTATACTGGACCACAACAATGTCCCCATAAAATGTTATACTCTCAAGAAAAACAAATTTACTCTTTGTCCTGAAGATGATGCCTTGTATTTGTGTATAGGCATCGAAACGTCGTCGACACAGTAGCATCATATGTACCCTGCAAATGAATAACTGTTTACAATGATGCTCTACATTTTATCTTTGTCTGTTCAATGAGATACTAGCACAGACCGCCTTTGTTTGCGTCAAGTTTACCCCCCTGTTTTGTCTTGTCCCCTGTGGGTTACTGGCTGCACCCACTTTGTAAAAAATCCTTTTATGTTTTCAAAATCTCTTAAAATAAAAACCTGTCCGGCTGGAAAAAGGTCATACTGGCTATTGAGCGTATGTCTATCAATTTTGTCTAAATCCCTGAACTACTAGGGACCACTGTCTTTTGAAATACATAGCTTTTAACTCAAGACATTTTGTCCTCTACGAATTCGGGTTGCACACATATAGAATGTTTAAAATTACGTGTAAGCGAAATTTGTGTAATTTGCTTTTGCGCAATTAAGTGAAATTGCAGCAAATGATTGCAAAAATAAGAGTAATTATGCAAATCTATAATTTTATACCAAGTTGTTCCACTAAATGCGTACTTGAGTAAATTTTTACATTTTAGGATAAAGTGGAAAAAAACACCCGAGCAACAGCTGATCGCATTCTGTTGTTCCTTGGCAACCACAATAAACATTTACCATGAAGGGCTCATTCGCAGCACATTTTTACCATGAATGATGCGTAATTAAGCACAGTGTAATTCCAGGCATAATGTGAAATTCACAAAATTGCCTGAATTACACCTCTGTGATTTTAAATGTCACGGAGTCCTACTTAAAGTCAGCAAGTTCAGCAGCTTTTTTTTAATTAGTGTGTCTGATATGATCGTGATAGTGGACACTGATCCTCCAGGGACCCTGGTTTAAATTTCTCTAATTTTTTAACTTTTCAAACATTTCAAACAGGATCGCCACCTTTTTCTTCCGTCCCTCCAGATAAGGATTGAGTACAGGCTGATAACATGTTAACAGACAGTACTAATCTTTTTCTAAAATCAGCCTCATCCCGACTGGAGCCAGAATCAAAATCATCCTGTGTATCTGCCAACATGACTTTCTGTAAGTTTTGAAACACACATGCAAACTTGCCAATTCTTCTGCACTTACGCAGACCTTACCAACTGCCGGACAATTATTGGAACTGGCAACGTGAGATTTAGATCCTCATCGGAAACATGTTACATTTTTGTCCTATTTTTTAAACTCTACCTTAGTATTTGAAGAAGGTTTGGCTTTATGAGATTGTATTCACACTTTCTGCTAAAGACACTTTGGATTTACCAAACTCCTTGGATGCTAGAACAGATCTCTCTATGCCTCTAGTTATTTCCAATGTTTCACACCACCAAGTCCAACAACACCCCGTCCAACACCACCACGTCCAAAACCACCACATCCACAATCACCACCCCACCACCACCACATCCACCACATCCACCACCACTACATCCACCACCACTACATCCACCAACACCATGTCCAACACCACCACGTCCACCACCACCACACCCACCTCCACCACCACCACATCCACCACCACCACCCTCATGTCCACTACCACCACCACCACATCTACCACCACCACCACATCCACCACCACCACCATGTCCACCACCACTAAGTCCACCACCACCACGTCCACCACCACCACTACCACACCCACCTCTTCCACCACCACGTCCACAACCACCACACCCACCACCACCACTACCACCATGACCACATCCACCACTTCCACCACCTCCACGTACACCACCACCACGTCCACCACCACTACCACCACGTACACCACCACCACCACGTCCACCACTTCGACCATCACCACCACGTCCACCACCACCATGTCCACCACATCCACCACCATGTCCACCACCAAGGCCACCACCACATCCACCACGAGGCCACTACCACGTCCGCCACCACCACCACATCTACCTCCACCACCAAGTCCACCACCAAGTCCACCACCACATCCACTACCGCCACCATGTCCACCACCACCACCACGTCCACCACCACCACGTCCACTACCACCATGTCCACCACCACCACATCCACTACCACCACGTCCACCACCACATCCACCACCACCACATCCACCACCACACCCATCACCACCTTCACCACCACGTCCACAACCACCACATCAACCACCACCATGTCCACCACCACCACGTCCTCCACCACCACCATGTCCACCACCACGCCCACCACCACCTCCACCACCACGTCCACCACCACGTCTACCACCACCACCACATCCACCACCACACCCATCACCACCTCCACCACCACGTCCACAACCACCACCTCCACCACCACATCCACCACATCCACCACCACTACGTCCACCACCACCACCACCACGTCCTCCACCACCACCACCACATCTACCACCACCACACCCTCCTCCACCACCACCACGTCCACCACCACCACGTCCACCACCACCACATCCACCATCACCACATCCACCATCACCACATCCACCACCACCACATCCACCACCACCACGTCCACCACCACGGCCACCACCACGTCCACCACGAGGCCACCTCACTCTATCTATCTATCGCCCTCATTATCTATCTGTCGCCCTCACTCTATCTATCTGTCTCCCTCAATCTGTCTGTCGCCCTCAATCTATCTGTCGCCCTCACTCTATCTATCTGTCACCCTCACTCTATCTATCTATCTATCTATCTATCTATCTATCTATCTATCTATCTATCTATCTATCTATCTATCTATCTATCTATCTATCTATCTATCTATCTATCTATCTATCTATCTATCTATCTATCTATCTATCTATCTATCGCCCTCACGCTATCTATCTATCACCCTCTCTCTATCTATCGCCCTCCCTCTATCTATCTATCTATCGCACTCACTCTATCTATCTATCGCATCACCACAGCATCACTCAGCACCACTACAGCATCACTCAGGGGCACCACAACATTACTATGCGCTACCACAGCATCACTGAACGCCACAGCATCACTTGTCGCCACCACATCACTCAGCGCCACCACAGCATCAATCTGTGCAACCATTCAAAAACAACTGGTTCAAATATGTTCTCCCAATGTTTCAAGCTTTATTACAAATGTCACAAAAAGATGTTAATATTTCACTTCTGTTCTTGGATTTTCTTCACAATAAAATACACTGAACATAATCTTCACAAAAGTTATTTACAAAAGTTTAAGCTATTGCCATTATAAATTACAATAGCTTTTATTTAAGTATTAATTATGAAAAAAAAATAAAAGCCATTGTTATTTGTAATATCAATACATCTAAGTCACGTAAATACAACACATATTGCATTACAAATGCTATAGGTGTCCCATTTGCGAAAGTTATAACTATTGGCATTGTAAATGACAAAGCTATTAATTTCACTATTTTCAAAACCAATACATAAATAAAAAATGTGTCATTTACAATACCAATAGCTCAAACTTTTCTAATGCGAGACCTATTGCATTGCAAATGCTTGTTCTTTAGCCCCTCTGCTGCGCTGCGATTTTGCCGAAGTGCGGCACTTCCGCAAAACGGGCGGGGCCGCGTCGGCCATTGGCCGACGGCAGCACCAGCGAGGTAGCGTTGCCGTCGGCCAATGGCCGACAGCAGCACTTAAGGGGTTAAGCACTCTGTGAGAGTGTGTGTTTTACAGTTAACTCCCTTGTGTACTTCTCCCCCAACCTTGTTCCTCATTCTCGCTTTGCTCAGTTGTAATTTTGCTTCCTCTCCACCAAACTTTCGCTGTCTGTTTTGAAAAAGAATTCCTGTGGACCATACCAAAAACTTACAGGGGCTTAGAGCGAGCACACCGCTGGCCATTAGTTGGCATGCTTGTCAGTCTCATTTGTTTGCTTCTTATATGCTGGCTTTCCTTCCATCTTTTTATGTTTGTCCCATCCCCAGGAGCATAGCCTCTTTGCCATTCTGTTCAATTGGATTGTTTGTATCCTTCTACTGCCCACACTCAGGGAACATGTGGCTCACTGGTTAGAAGCAGCAGACCCTGAAGCAGAGGTCGGCCCGGGACCAGGGTTCAATTCCCGACGCGGCAGGGTCTTGGGTCAATGTCCGCGGACTCGATAATTCTTGCCTAGGTGCCTACACTAACCATGGGTCCCACTCTGCAACTCTGGGCAATAGCTTGCTTAATCTCCACAACGGCCCTAGCAGCGCCGGGGATGCCTGGCTTCACCTTGGGGGTTCCCTCTCACAGGGAAAGCCAGGACGGGTTCCCCAGCGGTATACAGCGCCAGGACACCACGTAACGAGGTAACAGTGCGCTTTACAAGTATACATACATTACATTACATTTACATTACAACAACTTTTTCTTTCTCTTTCAGCACTCCATGAAAATGTGCATGTTTTCTGTGTTGCTCCCTCATTAACCTCCCACTCCAAGGCTCGTCCATTGCTTTCCCCTTCCCTCCCTGGTTTGTCTTTTTTTTAAAAGGTATCTTTCTCCTCCTTTGCTCTCTTGCCCCACTTCCCACTTACCGTTGCTTCCCGCATCTGTAACCCTCATACACCCCTCCTCTGTTTCTCCCCAATTCCTCACAGTCCTTTCAATACAGTTTTGAATACTGCTGTTTTTTGGAGGGTCCAGCAGCAGCAACTTGCTGTTAGGCCATTCAAAATTGCAAAAAGCACCTAAAAACAAGCAAATTGTATGTTTTTTTGCATTTACTGATCCAAGTACTGTCCCCCCATTTTGGAGCGAAAAATAAAAATGGTGCCTGCATCATTCTGTAGGTACAAGCATTCATGATGAAGCATGCTAACACATACGTCATCATGCATGCCTGCACCTAGCAAATGACGCAGTTGCCAGAAGCTGCTGTACCATCACACTTTTTTTTAATGATCATGCACAGCCTCTGCAAAACAAATTTTCAAAGCCAATAGATCAAACAGATGAGACATATGGGCTTTGCCAATGTTTGTTTTCAATTTTGAACTGTGCTGAGGTGGTAAATTCGTACAATGTACTGTTCCTTTACCCGGTCAAATATATATATATAAAACACCATCAGGCCGCTGTGAGCACTGAAGATGAGGACTACGATGACCATCATGCCGAGCCAAACTAACACACTTGGTTGTCCACTAGAGGGCCGGACTTGTTAAGATCGGATCGTCAAAGGCCCACAAACATTGCTCTTTCCGGGGACCAAACCTCTGAAGAAGTTTGCAGAGACAAACGAAACGCGTCAGGTGTGCCCCACACGGCTTGAAATAAATGTCTAAGCCTTGCGTAGCGTGTGCGACTTCACTTCCTTTCTTAAAGCAGAAAGCCCTTTAAACATATATATATATATATATATATATATATATATATATATATATATATATGTTCGAGGCATGTGGGCTGCTGAATTCATATCTGTGCATAGATCGCCGCCTAGTGTTGGGTCCGGATGATTGCACATTGTTGTCCTGGAAGAGTCTTCAAAGTATCACGAGATAGGTGGCTCCTCCCCTGGACTACAGTGCGCATGGGCATCGCCTCCATCCCCAGATTGTTTTTTTCCGCCATTGGGTTCGGATGTGTTTCGGTTCCCTCTGTCGGAACCGATAGTTGTTCGACTTTCTACTCGAGACCAAAAGGTCTTTAGGCTGAGCGTCGGTATAGTTGCGTACGGGTTTCTTGTCTGACTCTCAGCTCCGAACTCTTGCTGCCCTTCCGCGTGCTTTCGGTGCGGACGGGCCTACACTACACTTCTGCTATGGAGCGAACACCGTTTAAGAAGTGCCCAGTGTGTAACTCCAAATATTCACACCTCGACGTGCACCCCGTGTGCAATACGTGCTTGTCACCGGACCATAACGAAGACAGCTGCATGGCGTGTTCGAAATTCCGGTGCAAGAAGACTCTGAAGATTCGTCGGGCCAATAGGCTCCAGGCTAAGTTATCGGCTACTGCGGCGCTCCCACCAGACGACATATTCCAAGAATCTGTTGAAGGCGAAGACGACGTACAAGGTTCGGACTCTAGTCCCGCGTCCGAAGGGGAGACCTACGACGCGGGTGATGAGAACTTTGACGAAGTCGCCGACGAGGTAGGGGACGACGATCGGGCTTTTGCCACAGTGGGGGATAGCTCGGAGGAGGAGCATCCCCAACCAGACTCAGGGGTCAATCCCCTTCATACGGCCCTGGTCGAGGGATCGCCTTCGGGCCTTACCCAAGATCTACTTATGAGTCCAACGTCCCCGCCTCCGGGCCCGGTCACGGACATTTATGAGACGCCACTCCCGTTGAAGAAAACGAAAGTGAAGCCGTCTGGTCACGCACCCTCGGATGCGAAACCGAAAGTGAAAGTTACGCTGGTGCAGAAGGTTCTGGAGGCGTCAACTTCCAAAAAATTCAAGATGGCCGACTTGAAGAGCCACGCCAAGATGGCCGACCCGAAACCCTCGGGGTCGGCGCCGAAGGCGAAGTCGTCCGACGCGGCTGCGTCGGCGCCGAAAGGGGTCGTGGACCCGAAGACGGCTCCGAAGAAGCGTCAGGGCGACGACGCGCATAGGACCAGTGGGGACAAGGCGCGTGGGGCGTCGGCCCCGAAGAAGGTGCCTGCCGTCGATCCGGCTCTCGACGCAGAGAGATCGCTCGAGCCGGTCAAGCCCTTTCCGGCCTTAACGAAGAAGGTAGCGGAATCCCTGCAGCGGATACGAAAGGACAGTGTGGTTCTCGCTCAGGACACTGTAGCGCCTAAGCTCGCGCCGAAGCCTGCGAAGGAGCAAACGCCTATCCGTTTTACCCTGCCACCCAAGTCGGCGCCGAAGGCCTTCGCGCCGAAACAGGGCGGACCCTCAAAGGAGGTATTGACACCGAAAGCTGCCTTGGTGGTGTCGAAGCTTCGGCTCCAGCCGCTTGCTGAAGAGGAACGTCGTGAGGTAATCATCGACGCCAACACCGGGAAACTGTCTCTCCTCAAGAGGAAAATCATTACGGAGCCGGTGTTGGAACATTTTCGGATCCCTCTCAAAAATAAAAGGGACTCTGCTGAATCTTCGGCTCTGGTAGAACCTATGTCTCCACAAGCCCTGGGACACTCGCCAACGCATTCCGCCGCAGGCGATGCGGACGAGGAAGACGCCGAGTACACCTATCCGGCGTACTCGGATCCGGAGGAGGAACACGAACCTTGGTCGGCCGGAGGCGACCCAGAGGACCCGCAGTCGGGCCAGGACGCGCAACTTTTTGCGGCCAAAACGTCACCGACGGAGGACTCGGCGGCCTTCAACGCTCTGATCGAGAGAGCTGCGGCTAACCACGACGTCGAGCTGCACTCGGACCCCGTGGATGTGGACTTCTTATTTGACACTTTCTCAGTAGCTGAGAAGTCGGTCAAAACGCTGCCGATGCTTAAAGGGGTGCTTAAACACGCAACGGAGGTCTTCAAGGAGCCCACCCGGGCGCGTGTAGTCAACCCTCGCATTGACAGGAAATATAAGGCAGCGCCCTCGGATCCAACATATATCAAGGGACACTTGCCATTGGACTCGTTGGTTGTTTCCAACACTCGGAAGAGGGCGAACTCGCAGACCACTGGTGACGCTCCTCCCCCAGACAAAGAGTCCAAGATCTTTGAGGCCTCAGGCAAACGGATTGCTGCGCAGGCAGCTAATATTTGGAGAATATCTAACACACAAGCCCTACTTGCACGCTATGATAGGGCTCATTATGACACCTTAGAATCAATACTGCAACACTTGCCTGACAAGTACAAGGAGGCAGGGGAAATGCTGATTCAGGAAGGAAAGCTCATTACGAATGCATCCATAAAATGTGCACAGGATGTGGCAGAAACAGCCTCCAGGGCGATCAATACAAGTGTGTTGCTTAGACGGCATGCCTGGCTTAGAATTTCAGGGTTCAAGCCCGACATCCAAACTACAATACTGAATCAAACAGTTAATCCTGACCACCTGTTTGGCCCTGAGGTGGATGCGACACTGGAAAAAATGAAAAAAGATACGGAAACTACCAAGTCTATGGGGGCCTTACAAAGTCAGCAGTTTCGGAGTGGTTCCTTTCGCCACTCCACTTCCAGAGGCACCTCAAGGGGTCAGGCATCGCAGTCCACACAGTATTACAAAAGTAACACCCAAACCTCGTACAACAACAAGGGTAGAGGTGGTTACAGAGGCAATAACGTCAAGGGCAGGGGACGTGGAAACAACAGCTCCAGTTCCACCACCGCCAACAAGCAGTGACGTCTTGTCACTGCCCCCCGACCATACAACACCGGTCGGGGGGAGACTCCAGCAGTTCCTGCCAGCGTGGAAATCCATCACCACGGACAGGTGGGTCAAGTCTCTTATCCAGTACGGTTACTGTCTGGAACTTACTTCCATTCCACCAAACATACCCCCAAGGAGCCGTCCTATGTCCGGCGAGCACTTGACCTTGTTGCAGCAAGAAGTTCTAGTCATGCTGCAAAAAGGGGCGATAGAGCTCGTTCCATTGCAAGAGCGGGGAACAGGGATTTACTCCCTGTATTTTCTGATCCCCAAAAAGGACGGATCCCTCAGGCCCATCCTGGACCTCAGGCCCCTAAACTGGTACATTCTCTCGGAGCACTTCCATATGCTCACGTTACAGCAAGTGCTTCCCCTGCTTCAGCAGGGGGACTTCCTGGCTACGCTGGATCTGAAAGATGCATATTTTCATATCCCCCTGCATCCTTCCCACAGGAACTATCTCAGATTCACGATTCTAGACCAGCATTACCAGTTCAGGGTTCTGCCGTTCGGGGTCACCACGGCACCAAGGGTATTTACAAAGTGCCTAGCGACTGTGGCGGCGCATCTCCGTCGCCAGAACGTCCACGTCTACCCCTACCTGGACGACTGGCTCATTCAGGCAAAGACAGAACAACAGTGCGTCGACCATGTGTCACGCACCATTCATCTCCTGCACGATCTGGGATTCTCTCTGAACTACCCAAAGTCCCATCTCCAGCCCGCCCACGTGCGACAGTATCTGGGCGCGACGATCAACACTCTGGCAGCCACTGCGCAGCCAAATTCAGTGAGAATCTCCAGTATCCAGGCGCTGATCCAGCGGTTCAGACCTCAGCACTCGCTTCCAGCGAAGGTGTTCATGCAGTTGATAGGCATGATGGCCTCCTGCATCTCCATTGTCCCGCACGCGAGACTACATATGCGTCCGCTTCAGGAGTGCTTTGCACGTCAGTGGACTCAGGCTCATGGGCAACTGACAGACCTAGTGTTGGTGAGCGGTCGGGCATACAACTCTCTGCATTGGTGGAATCCACAAAACCTTTGCAAAGGCCGACCATTCCAGGAGCCTGTGCCACAGATTATCCTGACAACGGACGCCTCCCTCCAGGGATGGGGAGCGCATGTACTCCAGTACACGGTGCAGGGACTCTGGACACTACAGCAACAGAAGATGCACATCAATGTGTTGGAACTGATGGCAATCTTCATGGCCTTGAAGGCGTTCAAAGTACATCTGTGCAACAAAGTCGTGTTGATCCGGACGGACAACATGACGGCCATGTACTACATTCAGAAGCAGGGAGGCACACACTCTCCGCAGCTGTCTCATCTGGCTCAGAGCATGTGGAAGTGGGCCATTCAGAGGAACATCTTCCTCATGGCAGAGCATCACCCGGGCAAGGACAATCAGATGGCGGATCTGCTCAGCAGGCACAGCCATCAAATGCACGAGTGGGAGATACATCCATCAGTACTCCAACCGTACTTCCAAAAGTGGGGTCATCCAGAGATAGACCTGTTCGCCACAAAGGAGAACGCAAAATGCCAAAGCTTCGCCGCCAGGTTCCCACACCCGCAATCACAGGGCAATGCGATGTGGATGAACTGGTCAGGCAGATTTGCGTACGCTTTTCCCCCAGCACCTCTGATACCGCTGGTGGCATGCAAACTCAGGCAGCACTCGATGACGCTCATCCTGGTTGCTCCAACGTGGACTCGCCAACCATGGTACACCACGTTTCTGGAACTCTCCGTGGTACCGCATCAAAGGCTTCATCTCACTCCCAGCCTTCTGACGCAGAGCCATGGCGACATTCAGCACCCAGATCCGCAACAGCTCAACCTGGCGATCTGGCTCCTGAAGTCCTAGAGTTTGGCTACCTCAATCTTCCTCCCGATTGCATGGACATCATTCGGGAGGCAAGGAAGCCCACTACGAGAGCTTGTTATGCGGCTAAATGGAAGAGGTTTGTCATCTACTGTGTTAACCACGATATTGACCCGCTAGATGCTTCCATTCAAAACATCATTTGTTACCTGTTCCACCTGTATCAATGCAATCTGGCGTACTCGTCCATCCGCATTCACCTGTCTGCTATGGCAGCATACCTCCAGAATAGGCAACACCTGTCACTCTTTAAGGTCCCTGCTATCAAGGCTTTTCTGGAAGGACTCAAAAGAGTCATTCCACCAAGGACCCCACCAGCCCCAGAATGGAACCTCAATGTGGTTCTTACAAGGCTGATGGGTCCTCCCTTCGAGCCACTGCACTCTTGTGAGCTTCAGTTTCTGACTTGGAAGGTTGCGTTCTTAGTAGCAATTACATCGCTACGGAGGGTTAGCGAGCTGCAGGCGCTCACCATCCAAGAACCTTTCTTCCAGGTGCATGCTAACAGGGTTGTGCTTCGTACTAACCCTAAATTCTTACCCAAGGTTGTATCTCAATTCCATATAAACCAGACAATTGAGTTGCCGGTGTTTTTCCAAAACCCAGAGACGCTGGCGGAGCGGATGCTCCACACCCTTGATGTTAAGAGAGCCTTGATGTACTATGTAGACAGGACGAAAGATTTTCGCAAAACCAAGCAGCTTTTTGTTGCTTTTGCCACACACCACAAGGGAAACGCTATCTCCAAAGCTGGGATCGCTAGGTGGATAGTGAAATGCATTCAGATCTGTTACGCTAAAGCTAAGCGCACTCTCACTATCCCACCAAGGGCCCACTCCACCAGGAAGTTGGGGGCCTCTATGGCTTTCCTAGGTAACATTCCCTTAGAAGATATCTGTAGAGCAGCCACATGGTCTACCACACATACTTTCACTAAACACTACTGTGTAGACGTGCATTCCAAACAGCAGGCAGCTGTTGGTCAGGCTGTTCTCAAAACACTTTTTCAGACTGCTGCAGCTGGCACGGGCGGCCGCCGCTAATGGAGGGACTGCTATGTATTCTATGCACAGATATGAATTCAGCAGCCCACATGCCTCGAACTGCAAATGCTACTTACCAGTATGCATCTGTTCTTGGCATGTAGGGCTGCTGACATTCATATCGCCCACCCTCCTCCCCGGCGCCTGTAGCAGCTGCAGTATTCATTCATATGCATATGCTCATAGCATGGTCATCACTCACATACTTCACTCCATCTCTGCCAATGGCTAAAAACAATCTGGGGATGGAGGCGATGCCCATGCGCACTGTAGTCCAGGGGAGGAGCCACCTATCTCGTGATACTTCGAAGACTCTTCCAGGACAACAATGTGCAATCATCCGGACCCAACACTAGGCGGCGATCTATGCACAGATATGAATGTCAGCAGCCCTACATGCCAAGAACAGATGCATACTGGTAAGTAGCATTTGCAATCCTGTACTCCGTTTGTCTCCTAGCTCGCGCGCTCGCACAGCCAGCAAGCGACTCCGGACACGGACCTCGAGGTGCATAAAAGATCTTTATTTAGCAGAAAGAGTCTCCGACGTTTCGGCCCAGCGGAGCCTTGATCACATGACAGCGTTTTCTGTGCAAGGTACACCTTTTAAAGTGAAAGCAAGTGGTTAACTCAAATCACCTGTGCAAACTCACTAGTAGACAAAGAAAATGTACTATGTAATGCACCCAACTCCGTTTTGCATTTCAAGTTTCTAAATAGATGTAAAATACATTTGTAACCAGATCGTATTTACAATGTTTCTTACAGATTCAATAACAGGTGTGACTCCAATTGTAAGTTAAATTCCTTATAAAAGAATATCATGGTAAAATACACAAATCTATTATATATATCCGTCTGTTTAAAAGCCTTATTTACAAATATGTACATCCCCTAACCATTGTCTTTCAATATTTGTAAACATAATTTTTGATTTTTCTTCTCCATTTAGGAACCTCGGTATGATGGCTAAATCCATATAAAGTGCTATATGCTAACCTTTTAAAGTGCAAATTGTGCTTAAAAGTGCATCAAAATGTTCAAAATTGGCAAATACGCATGTTACAATATACCTCGGTCCTAATCCGTTTCACTCATAAACAGTGTATATTTACAAATATACCGGTTTCTATTGAGGAGGAGAGTTGCTTTGTCATTTCTAGTTGTCCTTCCGCAATATTGTATTTAGACTTCTAATCCTGGACGGATAAATCATCCTTAACAAGAGTCACACAAATCTGTATTGAAACTTGCTATGTGGGTGCCCTAATTCCTATGTCTCTAAAAAAGTTCTTGTGATGGAACGATGGAAAATAAAAAATCAGGTCCACAAGGGGCCTGAAACCCAAAACCAAACTGTCCAAAATAAAAATAAATATAAACAAACAACCTTATGTTAAAAAACCTTTACAATTCATTTCATTTTGTTGGTTATTAATCTGGTTGTAAAAAACAGTGCACAGTGAAAAGTAATAATAAAACAAACATTGTCTCTTCTCATAGCAGCATATTTTCTTTCAGTGATGATTATTATGATTTGTGGATGCTCGCAGCCCCCACGGGATCTGTCCCAGCCATCTCCCAGCCGGGTGAGTGCCGTGGACATTATCCACGTGGGGGAGAGCATACACTCCTGATACGTTAAGTCTTCTAGAGTAAGCAAGTGTGGAGATCTTCAGTCACATTCAACCCATGGGGCACCTTAGTATTGAGCAGGAGGATGTATTTTGTTTCCAGCTTTCTAAGTCTGGTTTTCCTGTCTCCGCCTCTTTTGGTGTTGATGACAGAATCAATAACCCAGTATCTAAGACCACTGTTGTTACTTTGGTGATGGTCCTTAAAATGGCGCGCAACAGGATATGTGCTGTCCATATTAGTTATTGCTCGCAGATGTTGCAAAATGCGTTTATGGACAGCATTTCTGGTGCTGCCCACATACTGCAAGCCGCAAGGACAACGCAAAACATATATAGCGTATTCTGTCTTGCATGTTAGTACTTGGGTTATTTGATGTTCCTTTCCTGTGAATCCATCCCTGTATGTTTTGGTGTTTTCACCGTGAGTACATGCTTTACAGATTTTACAGTTATAGAACCCTTTATTTCTTTGCCACCACTCTGTTCTTGTAAAAGGATCCGGGTTGGTTTTAACTATGTGATCCCTTAAGGAGGGGGCTTTGCTGTAGGTTAAAGAAATAGACTTTGGTAAACTGTTGCCTATTACATTATCCCTCAGCACAATGGGCCAATGTTTATTCACTATTTTCCTTATTTGATGGTGTTGTCTAGTGAATCCTGTTATTAATCTGAAGCATTCAGGCTCAACTTTATCTGTTTTAGATGTATCTTGCCTGGAAGGCTCCCTGTCCGCTTTTCTGATTAGGAGCTCCTCTCTACTCATTGACATGGATTTTTGCACAGCTTTGTCAATCACTTTTTCGGAGTATCCTCTTTCAAGGAATCTCTCCCTGCTCTCCTTTTGTGCCTGTTCCAGTTCCTCGGGGTTGCTGCATATGCGTCTTAACCGCAGCATTTCCCCGTACGGGATGCTGGAAATGAGATGGACCGGGTGAGCGCTAGCAGCATGTAAAATGCTGTTGCCTGTTGTCTTTTTTCTGTAAACCCTAGATTCCAAACGACACCCCTTGGTGTAGAGTTCGGCATCTAGAAAGGTAACTGTTTCCTGACTGAGTGTCGCAGTAAATCTAAGGTTTAGGGGGTTATCATTGATGTCCTCAATGAATTTCAGGGCCTCTACCTGACTTCCTCTCCATATGACGAACAAGTCGTCAATGAACCGGAACCATGCCACAAGATTGTTCTTAATGATGTGCTGAAAACCAAGCCCCAGGACCAGTTCCTCCCAAGCTCCCATGTGCAAACATGCGTAACTTGGAGAGAAACTGGCCCCCATTGCTACCCCCTGTTTTTGGCGGTACAACTGTTGATTAAACAAAAACACATTGTTTGTAAGACAAAAATTCAACATGTCCAACAACATTTTGGTGTGCTTTTCATTGCCGGGTTCTCTTCTCGATAAATAATACCGTATTGCATCAAGACCATCACTATGAGATATACTGGTATATAAAGCTGTTACATCCAGGGCTATCAGCCAATCCCCCTCCTGAATCTGTACATCCTTGATTTTTACTAGGAAATCCCCTGTGTCACGTATATATGACCCCAACTGCTGCACATAACCTTGTATGAAATGATCTATGTAGATTGAGGTATGTTCAAGAAGGCTCCCCCTTGCTGATATTATTGGCCTTCCAGGTGGATGGATGGGGTCTTTGTGTATTTTGGGTATAAAATACAAAATCGGTGTTACAGGGTGTTCAACCTTCAGATAATCAAATTCAGTGTCAGTAATGAGTTTGGCTGACCGCCACTTACATAGTTTTCGATGATATTCTTCTTTGATGGTCAAGAGCTCTCGGTTGTTGATTTTTTCGTAACATGCACTGTCATTAAGTTGACTATAGGCCTCTTTATCATAGTTTGTTTTAGTCATGAGGACCACATTTCCCCCTTTGTCACTGCTTCTGATTATCACATTTTTTTCCTTATTGAGTTTCTCAGTCAGTGCCTTATATTGCTGTTGCTGGGCTGAGTATCTGCGTTTTGTACCCCCAATCTGTATTTGCAACTTTTTTAGATCCGTTACCACGTTTTCTAGGAAAATATCTATATTGTCTCGCAGTAGGATGGGATAGAAGGTAGATGGTGCTCTGAAATCCGTGGTTGTGGTTATTCTATTCCCACTCTCGTCAATCCCTTTGTTGGTTCCATTGGTATTGTGGGTTGCATCATATCCCATTCCTTCTGTTTCCCAAAGCTCACTTATGATGCGTGTTCCTTGTGATGCCTCAGGTTGCTGGATTGCCACTGCTGATTCCGTGTCTGATATTGTTCCATCTTTGTTTTTTAAGGCATAAAATTTGCGTAATTTCAGTTTTCTAACTGCCTTATAAACATTACATCTGGTGCTGGCATAATCAAAGTCGCAGGGGGGTGCATAAGATAAGCCAAGTTTAAGTATATTCTCCTCATTTTCTGTGAGTGTCAGTTCAGTAAGGTTGACGATAGTGCGATTGGAGGTTAGTTTTATTCTTGTTGCGGGGCATTGGTCCGCCCGGTTCCCCCTCCTCTCTTCTTTTGAGTTCCTCTTTTTTGCCATCCGCGACCTCTGGCGGCGCCTGTAGTTTGCCCTGTGTTTTCTTGACTGCCTTTTGTGTAGGATCTCAGGGTATTCCGCCTGTCCTGGCCTAAAAACAATCTCCTGGCGTGAGTTTTGGTAGTTTCGCCGCTTCCGCCTGTCTGCGGCGGTCTGCTTCTAAATCAGAGTCGGGATCCGAACTAATTGTGGCATTGGAGGAATCGCTTGCTCCACTCGCTTCTTTCATCGCGGGGTTGAGATGGCTCGGGGGGTTCTTTCTATTAGGTTGTTGTTGTTGTTTGGCGCCGCCCCTGCGTAGAGTGTCGAATTTCCGCGCAAAAGTAAAAATCTGGCCCAGCTAGTAATCATTCCTATCCCTTTGGAACTTATACGATTTTCTTGCCACGGTTTTTGCCTCCTCTTTCTTTAGACGTTCTTGCATGATTTTTGAAAGTCTATTCTTTTCATCCTCTTCCCCCAGGCCATCAATCTCTTCTTGTAAGTCCTCTATCTCTGTGAGAAGTTTGGCTCTATCAATATCTGCATATTTGATGAGCACCTGCACCTGGCGTCGCGATGCCTCTAAGTTAATTTCTGCCCACTCCTTCATCAAGTCGGCGTTTGGATTTTCATAAGTGGGGGCTGTTAATATTCTTAACCCCCGTGGGATACGGTTCACCTCAATGTAACGCTGTAGTGACTTCGACTCCCACCACTTGGCTTGCTCCTGAAATGACTTTTTTTCCAATAATTTGAATAATTCTTTGATTTTAGTTGTATTGCTGCTGCCACTAGCTTCTGTGTTCTTCTTCCCTTGTATGTTGTCCGGGATAGGGGTGTCATCGGAAAACATTGTTGCAGCTAATGTTTCCCGCTCCCTTACGCTGTCACCCAACATCTTTCTGCAATATTTCAAATGCTGTGCAGGTGCCGTCTAGCTAGCCGTTTCTGAATTACCGGCAGGCTAAACAGGTTTCCAGACTTGTCCTCTTCCCTTTCCCAGCTGTGACAATTACTGGTGAGCTTACTTGATTTGGCGTCCTTGCTTCTCCAGGCTGTATTTCTCAGTCGGACTCGAGCCCGAGTCGCGTACAGCTCAGGGCGCTCAAAATCCTTCGCTCTGTTTTCCGGTCAATTACCAGAAGCCGGGGGTCAGACGCCGTACTCCTTCCGGGGCTTGTAATTTCCCTGAACGCCGTTCAGAGAAAGAATCCGATTTCGAAGCGTCGACCAATTTTCAAGGAGGGTCCCGTGTAAAGCCAGGACGAATCCCACTGGCTATATCTCCTGTACTCCGTTTGTCTCCTAGCTCGCGCGCTCGCACAGCCAGCAAGCAGACTCCGGACACGGACCTCGAGGTGCATAAAAGATCTTTATTTAGCAGAAAGAGTCACCGACGTTTCGGCTCAGCGGAGCCTTGATCACATGACAGCGTTTTCTGTGCAAGGTACACCTTTTAAAGTGAAAGCAAGTGGTTAACTCAAATCACCTGTGCAAACTCACTAGTAGACAAAGAAAATGTACTATGTAATGCACCCAACTCCGTTTTGCATTTCAAGTTTCTAAATAGACCTCTGAAGAAGTTTGCAGAGACAAACGAAACGCGTCAGGTGTGCCCCACACTGCTTGAAATAAATGCCTAAGCCTTGCGTAGCATGTGCGACTTCACTTCCTTTCTTAAAGCAGAAAGCCCTTTAAACATATATATATGTACATATATATATATATATTCACTGAAAAAACCATAGGTTTCACACCAGTTATAGTTAGGTGGAAATTTTACTCGCATAAAACTATTGAAATTCCCACGTTATAGTTAGTTGGACTCACTATAACTTGCGCGTGAAATGCACTGCTGATGACGTCACATATTACATCACTCATGACATGGTCAGTGACATCACTCATGACATCACTGATGACATCTCAAATGAGATTGTGGGGTGTAGAACTAAAAAGAAAATCAAGCAATTCCTTACCTGTACTTCACCATTCGCAGTCTATTGCCTCCTTTGTCCTTGTGGGCTCAAGTACATAGGCAGTACCATAAACCCCGTGAAATTGCGCATTTTAGAACACATGCGGGCCATAGTTAAGAGAGACTTCACATACCCTGTCGCAAGACATTTTTCCATTAAACATAAGAGCGACAGAAGTCTGTTACAATATTATTGCCTGGACGCAATTTCTGAAAATATCAGGGGAGGAGACAAACTACAAAAACTTCGTAGGTTAGAATCTCGATACATTATAGACTGCCAAACAAAGGCCCCTCTTGGACTGAATTGTGGGGAAGAATTAACTGTACATCTAGGAAGTTAAAAGACAGAATAAGAGTGAATGCACGCAGTATATTCATGATGGTTAGACATGTAAATAGAATAAGCGATATGAGAATGTTACCTGCCATGCTTATCTTTCTGTGATTGATGGTGCTTTCTTGTCAATGAATCAACTGTAAAGGACAATTGTTCAGATGAATGTTGAGATTGAACAAAGTATACTTTTTTGGTATTTTCAGGATTATTGTCAAGTATTCTGCAACTTTTTAATAACTTGGAATTGACCATACAACATAGATGTGTAAAACTGAGATACGGGGTTTTGGAGACTAAAAAGGCAACCTTTTGGTTGCCACAAGCCGATCCATGGCGAGATTTCATTCCATGACCTACCGTATAGGTGAGAGAGGTTCCTTGCCGATCCACGGCTACATTACAGAGTAATTTCCTTTCGTTTATAATTTGTGAGGTTTACTCTTAATTGAATATTATTAGAAACAATGTGGAGTAATAATGTGTAGAATGTTTATTGACAGCTATGCCACTGTAGAATGACATGCATTAGCAACATGGCGCTCACGCGTCAGTCCTCTCTCTATGCTCATCATCTAGAGTTGTGTGTGAATTTTGAAATAAAATGGCGCCTAGACGCGCGTTGCGGTGTAACAAACATTGAGGAAGGAAGCGTGGCTTCCGAAACGCGTCTGTGCAAGTAAAAGGTTGCTTCTAACTGAGAATTCCCGTGTGTGCTGTCCTTATTCCCACCCGGGACCGGGAGGGGTAGAGCTTTCATATATATATATATATATATATATAAAATTTCAATGGCAAAATGAAACCCCTCATTTTGTTCCTTTTCAAATTAAATGTATTAAGTGTTACCACTTTATTCCAATCAAGATGACTTCAGGTGTGCCATACTTTTGTCATAAGTAAGACTGTTAGCGTTCTAGTTGTTATTTAGAACACTCTGGGACATTCTGTCATTGGGCTATAGTTGGGCTACATCTGGCTGATATTTGGGCTACATTTGGGCTCTTTTTTCTCTGGTGGCCATCTTGGGAGACTGCATATCAGAATTTTTTTAATGAAATATAAGAGGATTTGAGAAGTCACTCAAAATGTGCCCTCATTTTTCTTTCTTCAGCACTAATCATAATTTCTATGGCAAAATGAACCCCCTCATTTTGTTCCTTTGCAAATTAAATGTTTTAAGTGTTAACACTTTATTCCAATCAAGATGACTTCAGGTGTGCCATACTTTTGTCATAAGTAAGACTGTTAGCGCTCTAGTTGTTCTTTAGAACACTCTGGGCCATTCTGTCATTGGGCTATAGTTGGGCTACATCTGGCTGATATTTGGGCTACATTTGTTTTTTTTTGTCGCTGGTGGCCATCTTTGGGCTACATTGGGCTACATTTGGGCTCTAACATATATATAGCCCAATGTAGCCCAATATATATTTTTTCAAAGTTAATTTTCGTAAAAACCACTGGAGCATATATCTTGAGACATAGAAAAGGCACAACGGGCTACCAGTCCCTACAATTTTGCCAAGTTTGGTGGAAATCCATTCACACAAAAAAGTTGCACAGTATATTTTAAGTCTCAGTTTATATTTTATCTTTTTGGGTACTATTTCATAATTTTCAAATTAAAAAGAATAATGTGTCAAACAATTTTAACTTTTAAAATTTTAATTTATTGTTCTGATTTTTCAAAATCTAAGAGAATTTGTAACATTAAATCATCAGGAATGTCCTCCTTTTCATTCCAAGAATCACATTCTTCAGCACATTTTAATAATTCTTGGTCTACTGTTTCATCCATAAAGTCTAGTTCTTCTTTTTCTTGGTTTGGATTGCTTTCAATCTTAATTTCAAATGAAATTGTATTTTCTTTTTGCTGTGCTTCCATTTTCTTGCTGTAAATTGCATTAAAAAATATATCAGTGGAGATAGGGCACTGTTGGGTTTAAGTTCAGACAGGTATTTGTGAGTTTTTAACAGTGAAGTAATCTTTGGGCAGTGCATAGTTTCAGGCAGGAAGTAGAACTATTAAAAAGTGCCTGTGATGAAGCCTAAGTAAATTCATAATTATACCACAGAAGCCTAACTCAATCAAAAATTTAAATAATTAAGGGGCATATTATCAAGGGGGTTTATCTCCGCTTTTTTGGCTTTAAAAGCCAAGAAAGCGGAGATAAAATTATCTCCCTATTACCAAGCTGTCGCTAACACCAGTTAGTGACAGCTAATAGGAGATAGCGACCATCTTGGGCCCCGCTTTGCATGTCAGTGATATTTATCACTAATGAGATGCAAAGTGGGCGTGCCAAGATGTTAACGACTGGAAACAGTCGCTAACATCGCTATCTCCTATTACCAACTTTTGGAGATATTCGCGCTAAGCGCGAATATCTCCAAAAGCTAACACCTGCCCTGAGCAGTTCTTAGCCATGTTATCCAATGGGAGGTGGATAACATGGCTAAGAGCATTAGCTCGCTAATGCATGAATATCGCTGACTTTTCAGCGATATTCATGCATTGCGGCCGTTTTTTATCGCATTTGCGATAAACCTTGCTAATAGCAAGGTTTATCTGCGATAAAAATCGCCGATGTGCGGCGATAATTTTTGTCTCTAAACAAGTTAGAGACAAAAATTATCGCTAGTTGTTGGTAATATGCCCCCTTGTCTTTCTCAATGACTAGCTCTTATAGAGGGACAGTATGTAACTATCTGAAAACGTTTTCCTAAATTAATTTGAAGTGCATAACATAGTTCTTTCAAATTTTTTAAATAATATCTTACCTTTGAAAAAGAAGTTAAAGTTGACAGTGAAAATGCTCTTGAAATGTACTTCAGGAAGCAGTAGTCAAAATGGCTGTGTTTCTCTCTCTTTCTTTATATATATTCAGGTACATAACCAATCAAATGTCTTGAAATAATAGTAGAAAATGAAAGTAACATTTTAATTGGTTGTCAATTCTAACACTTCATATGTGTTTTTGTCATGTAATTTACCTCAGGATATTTAGTCAGGCCTACAGCATAATTTTCTCAATGGAATTTCATCAAATTTGGGTAAATGGTAGGGACTGCTATGTAGTAGGGCCTATTCTATATTTGATGAAAGTGTCTGCAGTGGTTTTTCTGTAAATTACTTTCCCACCTTTTTTTAGCGAGCGCTCACCGGTGCGCGCCCCGGTACGCGTACCGGCAGCGTTACGGGAGTCCTCCATTTTGTGTATCGGTAGAATTGAGACACAAGATGGAGGGGAAACAATGTTCGGAATGGCTAGAAGGGGGCACGGTAGACACTTTCTGACCCTTTAGGTTTTCTGAGGGGGGCTTAGGACGCTCATATAGGCAAAAAAAATCATTAAAAAATCGTGTGGGGAGCGCCCGGTACGCGCACCGGTAAGCGAACCGGGGAGCGTACTTTGGTGAAAAATAGTGAAAAAAGTTACAAAAAGAAAAACGTTTTGAATGATCAGAGGTAGGGTAGCTCTGAAAAGAGCTATCGGGTTCTGTGGCTAATTTAGGTACCTACAAGTAGGTAGTAGGTTCCAATGCACAGTTTTAAATTCAGGTGGAATATTCTATTCCCCTCATCGGAGAAGTGCACACCATCTCCTCTGTAGATGTCTTGCATGTTGTAACGCAAGTTATTGTTGTATATTAAACCCATTCTAAAGTCTCTCATGTAAGCAGAAACAGATTTATTCACATGTTTCCGTGCTTTCTCAAATTGTGGAAAAAATTGGTTGGACCACTTCCATTTCTGTCTTTGGCATATATTGGAATATACCAAGGGAGTTTGGGGAAAAAGTGTCATCAATTGATGAAAGGTGTCTTTTAAAAGCATTTCCAGACCAACCCCAGTCATAGTCCCAAAATCATTTCCACCACAGTGCACTATTAAGAGGTCAGGGTTTGGCAGATGCATAAAAAATTATATTAAAAACATATAAAATATATTTTTCATTTAAAAGAATAATACATTTTACAGATTTGGATATTTGCAATAAAAAAACATTGAAATTCACTGAAAAAACCATAGGTTATAGACCATATATAGTTAGGAATTAGCATTTAGAAAACCTTGAAAATTCACTGAAAAAACCATAGGTTATAGACCATATATAGTTAGGGATTAGCATTTACAAAACCTTATTTTACTCACACAAAACCATTGAAATTCGCATATATAGTTAGTTGCACTAACTATATATCGCGCACCCGCAATCCACTGCTGACGATGTCACATATTACATCATTCATGACATCCGGATACCAGACGACCACACACACACACGACGGACTCGCCGAATTTAAGGCATCACCTTCTGATCTCTTGCTACTTCTTACTGGATCCATATATGAAAGGATGTATAATTAAATCCGCGAACTTTTTAATCATAAATCTGACTATCTGTACACCGGCCAGGACGGATGAGACCATTAATATAGGAACGCACTGCGCAAAGCCCTGAAGAAGTCCGGTCACGGACGAAACGCGTTGGCTATTTTTTATCTGCGAGTGTTTCAATCAATAAAGAGAACATAACGAAGAAAAATTGACTTGTACCAATTCCTTGGGAGAACAGTTTGACTTTACCTTAGTTACAACATGAATGTTGATTGAATACTAACATTGTGTTTGCCATACAGCCTTTTGGTGTGCGAGGTCAACTTGTGTAAATAGATATACAGAACAAATTCATTTGTTCTAAATTGGGTTCTAGGGGGTTGTAGCCCAGACCATTCGCACCCTTGCTTTGAGTAACTGTTGGGAATCTGACGTGTGGTGCGGCACTTAAAGCCCCAATCCCCTTTCTTGTTGTGATAGATGACATGGTCAGTGACATCACTGATGATATGGTCTATAACCTATGGTTTTTTCAGTGAATATATATATATATATATTCACAGAAAAAACCATAGGTTATAGTCGATATATAGTTAGGAATTTGCATTTACAAAACCTTGAAAATTCAATGAAAAAACCATTGGTTTTAGGCCATATATAGTTAGGGATTTGCATTTAGAAAACCTTATTTTACTCGCATAAAACCATTGAAATTCCATATATAGTTAGAAGCGCTAACTATATATCGCGCACCCGCAATACACTGCTGATGATGTCACATATTACATCATTCATGACATGGTTAGTGACATCACTGATGACATCACTGATGACATCTCAAATGACATCACTGATGACATCACTGATTACAACATCCAGTGACTGTATGTTTCTGTAAAGTTAAAATATGTTTTACATATTGAAGAATGAGTGGATATATAAGTGTCTGGATGAAGGATTTACTAGGTGCATGACTGACTGATTGAGTGAGTGATTAAATGTGTCTCACTGAGTGCATGGGTTAGTGACTAAACTGTTTTAATTTGAGCATCATTATATCTGTTGTTCTACAAACTGCTGCATATGTTGATCAGTAGCTATATGAGTAACTGTATGGGTTATTGATTGGTTGTCCAAGTATTTGTATGGGAAACTGAGTGTGTGTGTATGGGTGGCTGGGAGGTGTGTGACTCTGTACATAGATGTGTGAGTAGTTGATTCACTATATGTATAGATTCAAAAGTGCATGTGGAAACAGCTGTATGGGCGGTTGACTGTGCATGAGTGTATTAGTGAGTGAATGGATATCTCAGTGCTACATGTCAAATTAAGTACATATGTAAAACACAGTACATGTGAGAGTTGACATCTATAAATAACTGTGCATAAGAGCCAGTGAATGTGTGAGTGGCTGTATGGATCATTGTGAACATGTATCAGAGATTGTATAAGAGAGTAAAGTAAATATGTGTTAGTATATGTTTGAATAAGTAAGGTGTGTATAACTGTATAGTTGAGAAAATGGAGGTGTGATTGATTTTTGGCATAACTGACTAGGTGTGTGAGTAACTCCATGGATGAGTGACAGTCTGTGACTGTCTGTTTACACTGATTGTATCTAAGGTTATATTAGAGTCTGAAGAGGTTCATGGTATTATCACATGAATGATATCATCAGTGATGTGATCAGTCATGTCAAATGAGATGTTATCAGTGATGTCATCAGTGATGTCATTTGAGATGTCATCAGTGATGTCATCAGTGATGTCACTAACCATGTCATGAATGATGTAATATGTGACATCATCAGCAGTGGATTGCGGGTGCGCGATATATAGTTAGCGCTTCTAACTATATATGGAATTTCACTGGTTTTATGCGAGTAAAATAAGGTTTTCTAAATGCAAATCCCTAACTATATATGGCCTAAAACCAATGGTTTTTTCATTGAATTTTCAAGGTTTTGTAAATGCAAATTCCTAACTATATATCGACTATAACCTATGTTTTTTTCTGTGAATTTCAATGGTTTTTTAATAGCAAATATCAAAAGCTGTCAAATGTCAAGTACGTGATAGGTAAAAACGTTTTCGTGTTTATGCACGCTGATGTGCTTTGAACGCTGCCCCCCCCCACTCCCCTCTTTTCTCTTAGTAGTACTCTCTCTTTGCAGATAGTGAACGGTAGTTAACGCAGACCTTTACCCCTGTTGTAATCCGTCGTACCTGCTTGTCTCTCCATTTGATTGATTATTATCCAAGCATTTACTGTTTTACAATTGGTTCTCTTTGGATCATTCTCTATTTACAAACAAGCACAAAGTCGCAATACTCTGTTTAGTCTTTGCAGATAGTGAAAAATCGTGTAAAAAAATAAAAGTAATCGAGCAAAATCAGTAGACCACTAATTCGATCTCTTTTTGACCTCGGTAAAATACAAACATTAGGAACAACCCTTCATGAGAAATACGAAAATAGTGAAATGAACTGAGCTCCACACCATGAGGGCTGCAAGACAGCTCGACTCCGCCACCCACACCGCCCAAAATAACGACAAACCCTATGCAAATATTATAAATATACACAACACACCAGCAAAGAAACAGAGTAAAACATTTTATTAAATAACTATTTACATAACTATTTTATACTTTTTATTGCCCGATCCGGCTAGCTCAATCGATCGAGCATGAAACTCATGCACTGATAGCAAGCGTTGAGAGTTTGTAGAACGATGGCTTCAGATTTTCCACATACGGTGTAGTGGCGCGAACTGGCAGGGGGCGTTTGGAATCTACCCCTTCCCCAAATAAGATTTTCATACGTGAATGTTCGTTCATGCTTTTTGTCCCTGAGTTGCTTCCATGTCACTGCCTTACACAAATGGCATAAGTCCTGGTTGTTGAGTGCCATACTTCAGAGTTCTAAGCAGCTCTTGTAACACTGTTTAAACCTTATTTGCACCTGCTGCAGCTTCACTATTCAAAGTAAGTGGGGTCCATTTGTGGACCTGACTGCATTGGAAAACAATGTGATACGGTGCCTCCCTAAACCGCTTGACGGAGGCCCCTGAGGGGCGGTGAGATGGCGCGGACTGAGAGGGGGCGCTTGGCTCCTGCCCCCTCCCCAAGTCGTGTTGCCCTGGTGAGGCCTGAGATCACCCCCGGCATAGGCGGCCGGCTCCCGGGGTCCGGCGGAATTTTTTCCCTTTTGAAGAATCTTCCATTCTGGACCTTGTCCCACAATCCGTTTGACCTGAAGACACGCTGTCGTGGGGCGCCCCTTTACCGTTTTAGTTGCCATTCCGCCCGCTTTTGGTACTCTGTGCCTCTTCCGCCATTCAGCTGTTTACCGCCCGCTCTTGCGACTACAACGTCTCGCTCACCATGTAGTTGAGTTGCTCCCGCTCTTAAGATTTAACCGAACTTTTTGGACTGCTGAAAGCGGTTGTATTCCGACCGCTGGTTGGTGGAGACATTTTGACTATATTCTGGACCTGCATTGTCGCGTAATGCGTCATATGACGCGACGCGTTAGCGCACCCGGAAGTGCTCCGGTGCGCAAGGCGCAGCTTCCCGGAAACGACACAGAGCGCGCCGCGCAGCGCGTAACGTAAGCATAACAGGTCATGTGACTTGTTAATAAAACTTTTCATTGGTTCATTTTACTTTTCTTTTCCTAATTAAGTAAGACTAGGTCATGTGACCTAAAAATAACACTTTTCATTGGATTAAAACATTTTTTTTCCCAAACGATGAAAGCCCCACCTTGTTTCTGGATGTTTCAGACTGAAGCTGGCGTCACCATGAGAGCACCACCATCTCGTAGCTCCGTCGTGGCCATTCCGCAAGCAATCATGGCAGCCGCTCCCCACCGGAAGCCTGCGGGAGTCGACGGCCCCCAAGACTTTTGTACAATCTTCAAGGCTGAGGGGACGCTTTCGAGAATGGAACCCAAGCCCTGGCAGACAAGCGTCCGAGTTCCAAGGTGTCCCAGGGCCATTTTACTGGACCAGGCCCAAATCCGAAGAGCCGGCCGCCATTTTAAGAGTCCTGTGGAAGCCGCCTATCGCTGAACCGCAAGAGTGGGAGCAACTCAACTACATGGTGAGCGAGACGCTGTAGCCGTAAGAGCGGGCGCTAAACAGCTGAATGGCGAAAAAGGCACAGTGTAGCAAAAGCGGGCGGAATGGCGACTGAAACGATAAAGGGGCACCCCACTACAGCAGACAAGCCTCCGCCATGTGCTTCAAAACTGCATATGTATCTCGTGATATCAAGGTTGGGCAACCAGTACACAACAAGCAGTTACGAGTCCCATTTACACCGGCGCCATTTTGGGCGCGGCCGGGCAGGTCCAGGATCTACTGAAACATAACAAATGAGGCTGACGTCTCTGAAGCAGTTGACGAACAGCAGGACATAGCAAATAAACATGAACTCTCTAAAGCTGTTAACTCACTGCAGGACAAAACAAGTAAACCTGAAACCTCTGGAATAATTGTCGCTCAAAAGAACAACACACAAAACTCTGTAGAGCCTGAAGAAAAAAAAACAGAAGGGCACTGTAGTTTCAGACACACTTAACACTAATGACTAAACAAAGATATCGTCTGTTTATGAAGCAGTTATCATCTTGACAGAATTGACAAAGAAGTGTACAGACACCAATGCTATTAAGAAACACAAGGAAATCCTAACGCATCAGCATTCTCGGAAGAGGTTGACACAGATAACATCTTAAGGAACAAAGAAAGACCTGTTCACTCTTGACACCCCAGGTGCTGTGTATGTTGCACTATAGTGCTGCATCGAGAAAACGGACAACCCTATTGATGTGGATTTTTCATTATTGATTATTGTAAAGAAATGGCGACTCCCCCCTTTAGCAGATTAGCTAAATGTTTGCGTAATTTAGGCATAAAAGTTATATTATTGTTGTTGTTGTTGTTATCGTTATAGTTCTGGTTAATTTCAAAAAATGGTTAAATATATTTACAGTTTTTGTTGCGTTCGTTATATTTAAAAGTTAATAAAGTTTTAAAATCTAACTTTGTTGGAGTGCTATATATGTTTAAAAAATCGGGTGAATGGGGCCTTGAATCGGGTTATTGTCATGTGTGGGCTTTGCAAGTGTACTGCTACAAGATCGGACATTTCAAACTCAAATGCACGTTCTTTTTCTTACCTTTCCGAAGCATGGAGCGCAATAGCAGGCAGAGAAAGGGTGATGCACGTGTTGAACACTGCCTGGCCTGGCAAGTTGCTGGCAGTGCCCCCCCGCCCGCTCCTGAAAGAGGGCACACACACACCGCCGCCCCGAGTACTTCACAAATCTTTAAAAGACCATGCGCTTGTTCATGAGGCTTAAATGGTTTATCACCCCTTCTAGAACCCCTGCATCGACCCTCTGACGTTTCCTGGAAGAATTAGCACGTAACACAATACCAAGCCCTGTCAGCTGAAACCCCCGAGCAATCATGGGGCATATTATCAAGGGGGTTTATTTCCGCTTTTTTGGCTTTAAAAGCCAAAAAAAAAGAGATAAAATTATCTCCCTATTACCAAGCTGTCGCTAACACCAGTTAGTGACAGCTAAAAGGAGATAGCGACCATCTTGGGCCCCGCTTTGCATATCAGTGATATTTATCACTAATGACATGCAAAGTGGGCGTGCCAAGATTTTAGCGACTGGAAACAGTCCCTAACCATCGCTATCTCCTATTACCAACTTTTGGAGATATTCGCGCTAAGCGCGAATATCTCCAAAACCTAACACCTGCCCTGAGCAGTTTTAGCCATGTTATCCAATGGGAAGTGGATAACATGGCTAAGAGCATTTGCTGGATATTGCATGAATATCGCTGACTTTTCAACGATATTAATGCATTGCGGCCGTTTTTTATCGCATTTGCGATAAACCTTGCTAATAGCAAGGTTTATGTGCGATAAAATTCGCCGATGTGCGACGATAATTTTTGTCTCTAAACAAGTTAGAGACAAAAATTATCGCTAGTTGTTGGTAATATGCCCCCGGGTTTTTCCTTCAAACCTAACACCTGCCCTGAGCAGTTTTAGCCATGTTATCCAATGGGAAGTGGATAACATGGCTAAGAGCATTTGCTGGATAATGCATGAATATCACTGACTTTTCAACGATATTCATGCATTGCGGCCGTTTTTTATCGCATTTGCGATAAACCTTGCTAATAGCAAGGTTTATGTGCGATAAAATTCGCCGATGTGCGGCGATAATTTTTGTCTCTAAACAAGTTAGAGACAAAAATTATCGCTAGTTGTTGGTAATATGCCCCCGGGTTTTTCCTTGCAGGAATCGGGAAGCGAAAGACTAGCACTGAAATCAGTAGTCTCACGCCTGAATCGGGAGGGTTGGCATGTCTGGATACTCTACAGCTGGGGCCATAAACTACATCCGCAGGGCTAGGTGATAGCCTAGGTCCGGCCTGGACAATCGGACACAGAGGAAGAGGAGTGTCAGAGGGTGCGGTAGTGAATAGGGTGAAAGGGAGGTGTCGGGCGGGCACAGGGTGTGATTCTCAGAGAAGAGCAGCGCAGATGGGGGGAAGTATATGGCCCATGCATGAGAGAGAGAGCGGGGGTGACCAGTGCGTGGGGGAGATGCTTGCAAGGGTGGGGAGCCATGCTGAGGATCGGCGGCGTGCAGAGAGTGGCCCTGGTCAAGGCATCTAAAATGGCTGCCGTGCACGACAAAATTGTGGCATTGGACAAAAACGCAAGATGGCGCAGACAATGTTTATCAATAAGGATTCATTTATAACAAAATATTTACTCGCAGTGACAAAATGGTGGTCAACACTTCCTGATTTCCATCGAATCAAACGTTAACAAACGTCACGCAGCAAAAAAAAAAAAAAAGCTCACGCACAGAGCAGTTTTTAGCCATGTTATCCAATGGAAGGTGGATAACATGGCTAAGAGCATTTGCTGGATAATGCATGAATATCGCTGACTTTTCAGCGATATTCATGCATTGTGGCCGATGTGCGGCGATAATTTTTGTCTCTAAACAATTAAAACGAAGCACAAAATGGCGAATTCCCGTTTCGCTACCAGTTTGCGGCCCAGTTCGCGGCCCGTGAAGCGCTTCTACCGTGAAAAATCATTTTTTTTTATTTTCCCCACGGGACCCTTTAATAACCCCAACAACATTCCTAGGGGGTCAAGAGGGGTATACCTTGCCCCCTTTCAATAAATTCCCCCTTCGTTTTTCACCTCTTCTTCTCTCTCGATCCTACCGAGAGATAAGATGGCGGCCGCTCCGGACTGTTTAGAATGTTGACAGACACCGGAGAGCCAATCAGCTTTCTGCGCGCAAAGTTCCGTTTCGCGAAAAGTAAGCGGACCGGAGCGCAGCCCGGAGCGCTGTTACAGATATATATCTTGTTTTGAACGTTAATTTCTCAAAAACTACTGGAGCACATATATTGAGACCTAGCAAGGGCACATCGGGCTAACAGTCCCTACAATTTTGCCAAGTTTCGTGCAAATCCATTCAGCCGTTCGAGCTAAAAGTGAGTCCAACCGCCCTATGGAAAAATTAATGGGAAAAACGCGTTTTGGGACCCCCCCTTTTTTCTCAGCCCCCCCTTGGCGAAACCCCACCAAATTTTCAGGGGCTGCTCAGAAACAAAATGTGCCATTTTCCTGAAAATTTCAGCCGATTCCGTCCACAAACGCCAAAGTTATTAGACATAGAATTTTCAAAAATCCCATAGGGAATTAATCCTAACTATATATACCTACTGGCGATAGCCAGTAGGTAATATATATATATATATATATATATATATATATATATATATATATATTTCAACAACGTCTTTGTCCGAAAGAAAAAAACGGATGATCCGCAACTCCAGCCACTTGTTTCTATTTAGACAGGTGTTATTTTCATTACACAGCACAGAGGTAAACCAATGCGTTTCGGTAGAACAGTCTACCTTTCTCACGGTTAATTACTACTGTGGCTACACACCATTTAAAATTACTCACACCCCCAAGAAGCATGTGATCTCCACACTTCCTGTTTGTCCCCATGCTAAGCATTCTGGACTTGGTAGTTTATCCTGCATTACTCATTTTAAACAATTGCATCATGATTGCTTAATAGCTTATCTAGGATCCCATTCTGTGTCATGCTATTACGCCGTGCGCCCATTTTCAATCATATAACATATAACGTAATCCCGCCCTCCAGTGGGCTTAATCCATTCTGTACGCTGCGCAAGACGTAGACATCGGGTATTCGTTTTCATACCCCAATACTGCCATGAATGATATTTATACATGTATTCTATCAATTCCGCAGTGCATTCTGTTCACTCAAAGTTAGTAATGCCCTCCAGTGGGAAATTCCTGTGGGAAAGAAGGGGGTCAAATAAGGGTGTGAACGGGGATGATTGGATGAGAGAAGTCTAGAATTTGCTCCTTTCACAAATGAATGTACAGTTCCTCTGACTGATTCAAACCGAAAGGTATCATGGTTCCAAAATTCTGGATATGCCGTGACTCTTTTTATCGCAAAAGTTTTTCCCGGTTGCCACCCCGGTCGGAACAGTGGCCAGCCATTGGAGAAGAGGTTTGTGTGACGTAGACTTTTCTCTTCTTGAGAAGGCCCACTTGGACGGGCTCACCTGCTTTCCTCATGAATTAAAAGTTTCTTATCTTTTTGGGGCCATGTTTAAACACATGGTCCCATAAACATATGAAACCTTTTACTTCAGAAGGAAAGCAAGTTGGCCATCTCAAAAAGAGAAAAGTATACTTCATAACCGCGGCTGCCTGGCAAGCGCTTGCTGTTTCCAATGCTCCTCAAACAGACCCTCCAGGATATCGCGGTTTGCCGCGGAATCGGCACTTTTGTAAAAATGCCACGATTTTTACAAAAGTGCCCGCGAAATCGGCACTTTTGTAGAAATCGCGCGGCATTTTAACAAAAGCCGCTATATCCTGGGGGGTCTGGCTTGTGTCTTCGCGGCTGGGGCCCCGCCAGGGGACGGAACTGCACACGGGGCGGCGGAGGACGGGGCTGCGCGGGCGGGCCAGACACACACACCTCGGCGTGGTCCCTCCAGTCAGGCAGAGGGAGCGCATCCGCCCGCCTGTGGCCCCAGCACCGCCCACAACGATAATACCGAAGAATACAGCGCAACAGCGTGACATGTACAACTATAAAATGGTGACGCCATTGGTAATAACAGCAAATGGGAGCATAACAGATGAAAAAATAACATTTAGGGGGAAAAGGTAATTGAATAGCTTCCTCCACGGAACCAGTAAAGCAAGTGTCCCCAGTGTGTAACAGGAGCCATGCGGGGTTCAGACGGAAATTAATGAGACTTAAACGCATCCTCCCTGAGAACAAACAGCCTCTGTGTTCTTGGCTGGAGGCTCTGGTTTACGCACTACGTCGATACAAAACCGGCCACAAACGGCGAACCACGCGGGCAGCCTCTCCAGGCATGCCGGGGCCAGCCAGCCCTGGACACGGCCCGCCAATTTACCGAGGGGCGCAGCAGGAGGGAGCTGCCGGGCGTCATGTCATGCAAACAGCACTTGCTCTCAATCGGGTCCCATTAATTTAATGGGACCCGATTGAGAGCAAGTGCTGTTTGCTTTAAAGACCTTGTAATCAGCCCTTAAAGTACCTCAGCGTCACTTGTAGCACCGCCATTAACCCCCTCTCCTCCCATCTTCCTCACACCTCCGGCCGTGACAACGCAACGACTCCCCTGCCCCCCTCGCCCAATATCAAACACCACATTTACTTTCCGCCTAGGGCACTGCCCCGGTGAAGCTTATTTAGAAGGCGGACACAGGGGTCAGCCAGCCTTTGAGATTCTCTGCCCCATTCACACAGTCAGAGATGGTCTGGGGAGGAAGAAATCCCGGCTTCTCTGTGCTGGGTACCCAGGGGTGTTGAGAATGGCAGAAAGACAGCTGCTCTGATTTAGCCAGGCATGGGTGTCTGTAATGGTAGATGGCTCTGCTGCTCTGTGTTGGTTGTGGTGGCTATGAATGGGTGCTGTGATGGCAGACATCACTGCGTTGCAGTGCTGGGCAACATCGGGTGCTCGCACTGCAGGAAGCCTGGAGTGATTTCTATCCATTACTGTAGTTCTACACTGGATCATCGTGACCCAGTGGCATAATGCAAAATAATGGGTCCCCCTGCAAATGGATGGATGCACATAAAATGCCGCATAATTGCCGCTAAATTTCCATATTTGTGCCGCTAAATTTCCATTTTTGTGCTGCTAAATTTCCATTTTTGTGCCGCTAAATTTGCTAATCCATGCCGCTATATCCTGGGGGGTCCGCTCAAATACTTTATCCAGTGTGTCCTCTATGAAGCATGTCCTCTTCCCCGTCATCGCGTCTCCGGCAGCCCAGCTATGTTCCTCGGCAGCTAGCCCTCTCTTTCTTCTGTTCAGCGTGCCCCGATCCTCTCAGCGTACCCTTCGCTCCAGCCTCTGTCCAATTTGCCCTTTCCACTGCCTCTCCATAGCCATGCCCTCTACTCGTGTCCCCCTGCTCTCTCTGTCATTCTACCGTGCCTTAGCGTCCCTGGCAAGCATGTCCAATCCGGTCTCATAAAGCTTGCCCTCGTTTCGGCAACTACCCACAATGCCCACTTCCGTTTGCACATACACTCCCGGATTTTTTAGGGGATTTTTAAATAGTACTCCGTATTGCCTTTCGGTGAATTCAGAGTGCTGCCAAATTCCAATTAATCACACAGTATATACGCATATCTATTATTACACGCTTCCTCTTCCGGGATACTTTTTTTAAAAAACTTGAACATCTTTTCTGTGTTGCCGGAAGCTTTTGCCCTTTTTTATCCCTTCTTGCATGACTGTAATGTCTTCCAGCTGTATGGTCGTCAATTTGGCGTGCAGTGCAGGGCCCCCTGGGTGTGCTGGAGCTCCAGCTGGGAATAACCACGTTTCTTTCGCTATGACATGTTGCATCCTGTTATGAAGTAGATAAACAATAGCCCGGGGTGACATGGGGGCTGCTCTGAACGAGCGAGGCTCCCGGGCATATAGAATCTTTTTGAAGAGGGATGCAATCAATACAACTTAAAATAATTACTAGAAAATATGATTTTTTAACGAAAACTTCTGTAACTTTGCACCTTATGTTGCAAGTGCAAAACAATGAAATTACTAACTACTACGTTTTACGACGGACTGACTCTTCTAGCTACCTGGAATATCGAAGTAATTCCACTGTAATTCACAGGAGGTACAAGGTTGTTGTCAACCCCGGGGTGAAATAATTCTTTTCAGTCAGCACCCGTGTCAGTGGGGTCATAATTGCTGCTTGGTATTTGGCAAGCTGAAGCTGCCCTAGACCTGGTCCTGGTATCAGTTTGCCATGAACTGCTTTCTGGTAAGCAGATCCAGGACACCAGGACATGAAAGGGGAGAGCTCTTGGGGTTGGCAGTCTGCTGGAGTCTTGTGACAGTGGGGGAGTCAACGCGAACTACTGAAAAGCTGGATTCGACCCACCTCTCAACTCATTCTGCTTTCCATGTACGTTATCGTCTTACTCTATCTTCTTGAGCATAATGTATATAAAGGATAGTCAAACTGAAGTAGTTAAATTGAGGGTTTAGGTGCCCCTGAGGTTGTAGAATGGATTGTGGACATCTCAATGCATGCAATCTGAGTGCATACAGTCAGCACCGCCACACACCACTCGGGGTGCTCGTACACAGAGATCCACAAGACAAGAATGCATTCAAAACCGAATCCACATTCATAGAAGCAGGCAGACTCGCGTCTACTTAATACAGGATGGACCACAGCATTGCCCAACAAAGCTCTTTCACTTCCTCTTTCTCACAACCCCAAGCCCTTCCCTCTTCCTTATCTCACCCTTGAGTTTAGTATAAGTCAAAAAAAAAGTTCCTGAAAGGAGATCGGAGACCCTATTTAGATCACTTACAGTAAATAACAGATGATATAAATATATGTACTCGGGCCCAGGCTATAGATATGCATCACTGATAGAAACACAGACGTGAAAAGCAAGCACACAGCAACACAGGCTGGTACTAAAGGTAAGGGTGCCACTGATGATGGAAACACTGCAGTATCCTGTTGACCTCTCATTCTACTGATTGACAGCATACATTCTATGGCTCGGTTGTTTCCACAACAAACGCACATTAGGTGAACTGCTGTGCAGCCACCCAGCAGCACTACCAAATTGCACAGTGAAAGCATGCAAGAGCAGAGTGTTGTCCTATACCTCTCCCTTCTCAGAATGCATGACTGAATGTGCAAGACAGAGCCAAGCAAGCATTGAAAACGCAATAGGTCTCGCCTTTGATTAACTTGAAGCCATTTGCTTTGCTAATGGTATTGTATAGCAAAGCAGATGGCTTTACCTTAATCAAAGGTGAGACCTATGGCATTTTCAATGCTTGTTTAATATGGAAATTGGCATTTAATTTTCCCTCCTCTTACAAAGTCAGTGAATTTTGAAAACAAGAGACAATCCTCCTTGTGTGCAGAGACTGTGAAAAGAGAAGTTTACATTATGTCAAAACTGAAGTACTTGTAAATTAACTTTACAGTAATTCAAAGTATATCGCAGCGAGTAAAGAGCAAATGAGGCATTTTTATTCTAATTCTGAATTGGGATGGTTACAAAGAGTTTAATAAAGCACAACACACCGAAACACTTTACTTGTGTGAGAAAAATATGCTCAGAAACCAAATTTCAACAGGTTGTTGTTGGTGTGACATATACGTTTAGCAGTAAAACTGCATGCCCGATGCAAATATAATGGCCATTTCAACAGGACTTTTCCATGTAAAATGTGCTCTCTTAATATAGCATTACCCTGCCACTTCATGCTTTACTCCTATATTTGGGACAATGGGGTATATTTACAAGGGCATAGGATCACCAAGTCGTCACTTTTAGCGACGTTCTGGTGGCGCTGTTTCCTTCTCCATGTTTACACAGCGGCGCTAAGCCACTTTAATGGTGCCTTGTAAATACAGCCCCATTACATGCATCACTTTGCGTGAAAGGGGCGTGCAATGGGTGTTGTTGTGGGTGTTCCACCGCAACACCCCTTGCATTTTCACACTGCCCCAGATTTACAAGGATGTATAAATGTGAGAGCGGTTCGAACGAGGCAGAAACGCGGAGCCCGCAACACGGAGAACATATCCAGTTCCCGTGAGGACCCCAGATAACCTATGCCCGTTCAACGAGGGTTTTATAAAGTTTTAAGATACTCGCACTTATAGAGTAAAGAGACTGAACGTTTGGAAAAAGAAACCCCAATATGAGGAGTTCGGTCAAGAATATAAAGGCCACAGCAACTATAAACTGCAGGAAGTGATTGAAACTCTGCACAGGCCCTGTTGGATCTCCAACCATATTCATTTATGAGAGAAACAAATTTTGAAATCTTCTTGACACAGGAACCCCTATCAAGAAGTCCTGAGGAAGGTGCAGCAGAATTAAATGTATTGCACCGAAACGCGTCGACGCATCCTTTAAGTAAAGAATCCAAGTTAAGCCTAGTACACACTGGATGTACATATATCTATGTCACAGTTGGTTACGCTAGCAAACACAATTTTAGGCCTTTGGATCTAGAAATCTATAGTGGCAATAATATCTAGGAGCCACAAGTATAATAGGGGTTGCTTACATTGTAGTGTGTTTTGTATTTCTAAACTGTTTATGAACTGCCAATGTATCATGTATGTATTTCTTTGCCATGTATTTTTTAATTACTATAATGTTTAATTGCACATTTTTGATAATGATTTCATGTATTTTTACTGTTCAAGGAATATTTCTTTGAAATTTTTAATTGCTATGGTTTTTATTGTTCAATGTATGAATTTTTATTAAAGATAGATTGTTAACGAATCCTATTTTTTCTGTGGAAATTATTACTACACTCCACCTCATATTACTATGAAGTAGAGTGTCCTGCTATTTAAAAATTCTTAAGTGCAAATTGTAAAGGTACAGTTATATGAGTTCTAATAGTGCACTCCAGGGATTTCCTACTGACTTGTAAATCTGAGGCACCGCCAAAAACTAACTCCATGCAATAGCAGGCGTTAGACTGACTCAACAAGGAGAAATATATTATTTCTCCTAGTTTTTGTTTTTACAATGGAAAGAGGAAAATGCCATTGTTGATTGTTTATGTGCAGAAAGATATCCCTTCCTGCACATAAACAATCATTAAATAATGACAATTTGCTGCTTCTGTGTGTGTTGCATACTGCAGCACACATAGAATTTGAATTTGAATTTAAAAACATTTATATAGCGCGCTTCTACCACGCGGTTTCTTGGCGCTTTTGGATTGCGAGGAGACTACAGGAGCAGAGGGAGATTAGACATTGTAGGCTCCGGAAAAGAGCAGGGTTTTAAGACCTTTCCGGAACTCGGTGTAGGAGGGTGTCGTGCGGAGCTCCGCCGGAAGGGAGTTCCAGAACACCGGAGCAAGAACTGCAAATTTATATATTTACATAGAAGTAACACATCAGAATGATTCATTGTTTAGATGCAGGAAGGGACACCTTCCTGCACATAAACAAATATTCCATGCAGCGAAGGCACCCTTGCTCTATGGTGCAAGGGTGCATGCATTGGTTCTCAGCAGCTAATTTTAGTTCCAGCGTGCGAGAAACACAAGGGTGTGCCGTATTGTTGTGAATATGGCGCATCCCTGCGTTTTGAGAATGTCAGAGCGCTGTGCTGCCAGATATGGAGAAGCTCTGCGCTCCAACATTTTCTTGTAAATATGCCCTAATGTGCTTCAAAATGCACCCCAGGACACTTACTACAGGGCTACCATAATCCTGCTGAATCGACATGGTTCATTTGCTACACTTGTCCTTTATGTAGTGCTTTGAGTTTTAGCAAAATGTCTAATTTCAGTGGCATAACATTAATGGCAGCACCCCCCCTCTAAAAATTGTCTCCGGGCCACTACCTCTAAGGCGCCATATTTTTTTGCTGGAGGTCAGGTCATGTATACAGTGCATGGTAAGGACCCATTTCAATGTTCCTTTTTAGGTCTCACCTAGGCAGCGCTTGCACTGTCTCTTCTAGACATACTGTATTCAGGAATGGACTGTAAGCTTTGCCACTCTCCGCCCATCTTTTTAATTGGCTCCTGTCACTGTCCTTTGTAAAGGTTGGACTTTGATTTGTTAATAGGCTTATTAGACCGTCCTTAGTACCTCCCTGTTTTCTTTTGCTACCTCCCATCAGGACACCCCCTGTTTCATGTTACAGCCTCCGAGCACTCTTTTGGTAATGGTCCTGGACACGCTCTCCCACAATGTTTTTTTATTTTATTTTAATGTAAATAGCCTGCTGGCACTACTAATAGGGGCTGTATGACTTTTAAAAAAATGTATTTACTTTTCTTTTTGACGTGCCATCACCCACGATTTAGCTTTAAACAGCTTAAGCTAAAAGGTCGGTACCATGATGATTACTTCAAGAGCAGCGAAATGGAATTTTTTTTCTATTTCTTTACTTTTGAAGAAATTGTGGCACCCGTGCTTTAGCATGTTCAAAGCCTAAGCGGGGGTGCCGCCATTGTAACAAAAGTAAACAAATAGAAAAAAACATGCATCTGCCATTTCTTTTCTATTTGCTTATTGGTGTTACCATCGCGGCACTCGCGCTTTAGCTATGAACATCGTAAGCTAAAGCGTGGGTGTCGCAATTGCTTAAAAATTAAAGAAATAGAAAAAAAATTCTAGTTCTTTACTTTTAAAGCAATCACTGCACCTGCGCTTAAGCGTACAATGTTTACAGCTAAAGTTCGAGTGCCACAAAGGCTTGTATTCTTTGCACCCATGGGAAATAACGCAAGATTAACAATTAACTTTTATCTTTCCAAATGGATCCCACGAGCGCCTGACGCTTTATCTGGCAAGCTAGGCGCCGGCTAGCGTTTCCGGAATGAGATGGGGGAATTTCTTGAATTCAGTGGCATTAAATGCATGGATGCAGAGAACTTTAGGGAGTGTCTGCGAATACATTAAGAAAAGGCAAGTTTGTTTAATGCTTCAATGTGGAAAAATTAACGGCCATCTTAAATCCTTATGGGAGTTGAGCCGTTGAGTAAGCCTTATAGTAAAGCACTGTTTTCACGTTTGTTTTGTGGGGAAAGCTAGAGTGAAGCAGGAGGCGAAGGAAGAGTTGCACTGTTTGTACAGGGAGAGGCGGCTCGGCAGGCATTCGTTTTGCCGGCACCGCGGATTTGCTTCTTTGAGGCATGGTCCGCATGGACGTATGTCAGGTGCAAATTATTACAAATATAAGGTTAATGCCTGGCTCTTTTTCCATACTGTTGGGCCTCAATATCCTGCCAAGTCCCTTGAAATTCTGTCCAGCCATAAAAGGCTGTCTATCATTTTATCTGTTAAAATGAGATGTATTTACTGTGTTAAGTGAACTTTTTATGTGGCTGGCAATACAAGCACACAATTTCGATGATAAATGTAACATCTTTTTTATTTAGTTTGTTGCCCACAAAACAGCCTTACCTGCAAATGTGAACTCGAGAGAGTCCATCTATTTAAACATCGTCGGAAACGTGAACACAAATCTGTGCAGGGGTCAGACTAAACTTGGAATAAGGTGAAACATTATCATTTGCTGATTTAAATGCATCACATCTTGGTGATGAGATGAGCCCATTAACATATGCAGTCTTCTGGGCGCTAGATTTGAAACAAACTGGCACTCAGTCAACACTCCTTTGGACCAAGGCCAATATCAGGGTAAATCCCTATTACATTCGCCACTAATCAGCACACCTCTTAGAAGCGTCAGCAGAGCTGCCACGGATCGAATGGGAGCTCCAGCTGAACGCTCCCTTTTCCCCAGGGTGACAGGCCCAAGGCACAGCGAGCAGGTGGGGGAGACATGGGAATAGGTGGCAGGGGAAGCTTGCACTTCTGCTGTATCCTACAGACCTATACATGAGAAGTTTTCATCTTCTGGTATAGTCTTGAAGCCCAGCATTCACTTGAAAGTACGGAATACCTTGTGTGCAATGAAACAATAAAAGAAATGGATTAAGAAGTGTTTGATTGGCTCAGATGCTCCGTCCATTACCACCCCCTTTTGTACCGCTTTTGGCCACCATAAGTTTGGCAGGGTATGCTCAGACGTGAGTCCCTTGCTCACTTTGCCACTGGATTCAAGCAAGCCGGGCTGAAGACGGCTGGAGTGCCAGAAACCGGTCCTCGGAAGCTTGTTTCTGGTCCAGGGAAGGCATGGCTTGGCAGCTCGGGCTGGACTGTTCCCATGAGGCACAGGGTCAGACTTATTTGCATATAGCCATGTCTGAACTGGGGTGGCAGAGTGGGCTAAAGAACGGTGATGGATTAAACCCAGATCTTTTGACTGGGTGTGAGTGTTTGATTGGCTCAGATGCTCCGTCCATTACCACCCCCTTTTGTACCACTTCTGCTGTATCCTACAGACCTATACATGAGAAGTTTTCATCTTCTGGTATACCCTTGAAGCCCAGCATTCACTTGAAAGTACGGAATACCTTGTGTGCAATGAAACAATAAAAGAAATGGATCAACAAGTGCCATTTACTTCAAAAGATTTGGTTTGTTTTTAACATGGTTTATAACGATGGTATAAATGCTGCCTCCCTTCAGAGATACTCGCTGGAGTGCTTGAAAGGTCTCTCTAACCACACTGTCTATGAATGCACAGAATAGGGTCAACAAAAACAAACTGCTAATTGCAAAGGGGGCGGCTCATGGATAAATTGTGAAATCATAAAATTATCAAAAATAAGAGACTAAATAAATCAAGTTTAATTGCTTGTTTTCCCCCCTTTTTTCAAACACTTGCTCTCGTTCTCCACAAAGGGCTTCAGCCGAGAACTTGCCTTTCTTCGTGGAATTATAAATAACCCAAATGTGGCTGCGTTCGACAAATCAGTGTAGGCGGGACATTATGCAGCCTATCACGTTTCAGCCCTGGGAGACGCTTGGCTCGCCGCACGATTAACACTGAAACGGTCATGGAGGTGAGCTGGAAAAATCCAAAAGGGGCCCCCAAATATGGTTCTTGCATTGTTTAGTTTTAAATGGTGAAGGTTTGATATGGTGCGTGCTTGCACCTTTAGTTTCAAGTGAAGAGCGTAAAGTCCCAGCTCTTTAATGACACACTGTCTGTGTGTTCTTGGATTAGTCAAATCTCTGACGCACCTCAACTGAACATAAACAACTATTTAGTATTAATATATTTCCATTTAAAGGATGTTCAATAGTTTGGAAATCCAAGCTTTTAGAAACAAGAACAGAAAACACAAGAGCTTGTAAGATGAGGTCAGTGGCGTCACTAGGGTTGGTGTTACCCGGTGCGGGTAACTCATGGTGTCACCCCCTCACGACTTACCGCATGGACCTCCCATAAAAGCAATAACTAATGCGTCTTTATTACTAAAGGAACACTTTTGTGAAAAATTTGAATAATGAAATACTGAGCAAAAAGCACTGTTTCTAAACTTATACCTAGCAGTTAGCATGCAGTTCCTTAAAGATGGTCCATAATTCATTAAGGTATATTACAAGGATGGTAACCTGAGACCTATCTCACTCAAGAATGTCTGCAATGAAAGCAGTAACTCGCTGAGCTTCCTATGTAAAATACAAATCTGTCACCTGCATGGTGCATGCTTCACTTGCAGCTGGGACATTAACTCTTTATACTTTGTATGAGTCAGGCCTGTAACTAGACTGCACACAGATCTCGCCCGCAAGTGTTTTCACCACCAAAGTTATCTTACAGCTACAATGCTTTGGAATTTGTTGGGTACACAAAGATCTCTGCACCAGATGTCTAATCCCAACTATTTTAAAGTGAAGTCTGCTCGCGAGAAAACAAAGTACAATTAGAAGAGGTATAATACTGCAATATATGGTATACCCTCAAGCACAAGAACAAACGTTACGTAGGCAATGGTGGCACTTGTGCAGTATCAAAAAACAAACAAAATGCCATTACCGCAGTCCCCAGGGCCTATCGTTACTACCCGAGGAAGGAAGAAAGCTTTAGCCTGGTGCACTAGACCTGCCCGAAGAGGACCGTGTTTTCGTTTGTGCGAATGTGCGCCCAAGAAAAAAGCATTGTTGTTTGTACTGAATCTGATTCATTTGTGTGCCACTGCACTGCCACATTTTTAACTTAGTTCATGATTCATATTATTTATAAATAAATGAAAACTGGATATTATTTTTCAATCACCGACTGCCTCCGAGTCGGGACCCAGCAAGAAGAAGTCAGTGAGTCCCAGATTTGAAGGGGTGAGACCAGGCTTTTGATTGTCCCTGTTGACAATACAGTGTGACTGATGAATGCTAGGTGCAGAAACAAACAGTGGCATTGCAAGCACTTTGGCTACCTGTGGCGGTCCCCTTGTTTGCTGCCCCACTGCGGCCTCACCAAAGAGCTGGGGCGTGGGGGGGGGGAGGGTGCTGGCAGGATTTTTTTGCATTTTCTGCCCCTCGTGGGCAATTGAAAAGCAGGGGGGGGGCCATTACCACACCGAGACGGCAGGTAAGAGTGGGGGAGGCTGCCGCCCCCAAAACTAATGCTGCACGGGGCACACCACCGCCCCCCCTTGCTCTGGACAGTGCAGAAAGCTCCTCTTGTTGCCTTTGTTGTGTTTACTCTAGTCTAGAGACTAACCTGCTGTGAGGTGCATCAATATACACAAAGAATATATCTGGAGTGCAAACTGGAAAGAATACATGAAAAAGAACCCCCCACAATCCAGTTCTGAAAATGTAGACAGTGGATCCATGTCCCCTGTCTGCTTTGGCTGAATATAATTGAGAGGCCCCTCCACACCTGTTGTTCCAGTTCCAAGTTCTCTGTGACCAAGGAAGGGAGTGCTTCGCGTAGTACTGTAAGGTGTGCTGTGTAACCAGAGCGGATCAGTCTGACCCTGTGCCTCATAGGAATAGTCCATCCTGAACTGCCAAGCCATGTCTTCCCTGGACCGGAAACAAGCAAACTCTGATCTTGAGCACCAGGACACTACCTCCCTAAAAAGTCTGTCACTGCTCACCATGGCCACCATTGAAAGTTAAGGGTGAAGGGGTTGTTTATGGCCCATTTTGTAAATCTAACAGACTCACCCAGGGATAGCAGAGTCAAAAGACCCCAGCCCCCATAGCATAGGCCCAGTTAGCCTAAGCCTCTGTTTGCCCTGTGGCCTCCTGAATGGGATCCGATGCAAAGGCACGGATTGCCCTTGGCACACTTGCATAGCTGTGTAGACTTTTTGTAATGTGTTCATAGAGCACAAAAAGTACACCATTCAATGAATAAAGGAAGGAAGGGTTGGCATTTAAGAGAAACAAATAAGGAAAAACGTAGTTAAGGGTAATTAGAACACGTATTTTATTTTACTTCCTTCAGTTTTACACAATTGTAGAATTATGAGAAATTGGATCTCAACACAGCCATACATGATTACCATAAAAATATAATGCATTATACGCACACATCGTCATTAGGCGTGAGACATTTGTGTGGGGACTACCAAAAAAAACTCCAGTTTCACTTATGGCAATGCACTCATTTGTCAGCATTCGGTGCTCCAGCTTAACACGCCTTCTAATTGCACTATATAATTTACAAAGCGCTTCCTACCGTTCACGAGGGATCACTGAAATAATATCGAGGGACAAAATATCGACTTGCCAAAATATCGTGGACAAAATATCGACAGTCAAAATATCGAGTTTGTATCTACAAACAGGTAAGTACAAAAATATCGAGTACAAAATATCGTTAACAATAATATAGATGTAAAAAATATCGACTTTATGAAAAACAGTGTTAAATTAAATTAATATTAAATTTTAATTACTAAAATATACTTAAAAATACTTAAATAAAATTATAATAATTAAATAATAAATGAAAATAATAAAAATAATTTTTTACAATCTTATTTGTTGACCCTGAACCCTAAAATATACCCCTTTACCCAAAAACCCAAAACTGACCCTGAACCCTAAAAATACCCCTTTACCCAAAAACTAAAAACTGACCCTGAACCCTAAAAATGCCCCTTTACCCAAAAACTGAAAACTGACCCTGAACCCTAAAAATGCCCCTTTACCCAAAAACTGAAAACTGACCCTGAACCCTAAAAATGCCCCTTTACCCAAAAACTGAAAACTGACCTTGAACCCTAAAAATGCCCCTTTACCCAAAAACTGAAAACTGACCCTGAACCCTAAAAATGCCCCTTTACCCAAAAACTAAAAACTGACCCTGAACCCTAAAAATGCCCCTTTACCCAAAAACTGAAAACTGACCCTGAACCCTAAAAATGCCCCTTTACCCAAAAACTAAAAACTGACCCTGAACCCTAAAAATGCCCCTTTACCCAAAAACTGAAAACTGACCCTGAACCCTAAAAATGCCCCTTTACCCAAAAACTAAAAACTGACCCTGAACCCTAAAAATGCCCCTTTACCCAAAAACTGAAAACTGACCCTGAACCCTAAAAATACTCCTTTCCCCAAAATTTATCAATATTATTTAATTACCAAATAATTATTAATTAACAATAACAATAAAGTAAATATATTAGCACATTAGCTGTAATTATTTTAATAATTAATATTATTTTTTCCCAATTAATTACTTAACAATAACACAAAATTATATATATTAAAATGTACTCTAATTAATTTAATTAACTAATTACAATTAATTAATTACCAATTAATTACTAATACAAAATATGTACAAAATTATATTAATTAATTAACTAATTATTATTAATTAATTATCAATTAATTATTAATTATACATATTTACAAACATATGTTAATTAATTAATTATTATTAAATTACTTCCCACCCTATTCCGCTATAAACCCACAACCCGCTACAGAATTACATTACGCAATTATTAAAAAAACAAAATTCATTTAATAAAATATTTTATAACATTAATACACACTTTTCACACATATTATTACATAAAAATACACTATAAAATATTATATATTATTAAAAATTCGATATTTTTGCTATCTATATTTTATACAGTCGATATTACTTCACTTACCTGAAAAACGATATTTTTGTAGTCGATATTATGTCCAGTCGATATTTTGTCCAGTCTATATTTAAAACTCGATATTATGTCCAGTCGATATTTTGGAGTCGATATTTTGTCTGTGCACCGTTCACGAGGACGCAGGCAGCGCTGCCATTTCCATGTGCTCCTCTGCCGACAGGGGGTGGGGCCTTCTCCTTGGGACAGAGTGTTTCCTCGTCACTGTACGCTCCCTAACCCTTCTAAGTTCCTACTCTCCTGAGAAAGGTGGCACCATAATGCTCCAGGGCGCGTGCACACATTCGTTGCGGGGAACAAAGTGCTCCCTCGGCATGCACTGTAAACACAAAGCACCGCAAGCTGCGAAGAAGGCACCAACGCAAACTCCATGAAGCATACGCACGGGCAAACTATTAGAAAGTCTCTCCAAACAGACGTGCTGCGGGGAGACCTCAGACCACGGCGGCGCTCGCGATATCAAAGAACAGAAGATGGAGCCCGTGCCGTGGTCGTGTGATGTCCACGTTAATAATTCTTTCTTTATTCTAGTAGCACGACACACACACTCCCCTGCTCTGCAGTCGGTCTCATCTCCTCCCTGGTGGGCGCGTGACCGCCGTGGCGCGTCAGAGGAGGAGTGCACACCCACGCGCGGGGGCCGCCCTGGGACCCACAAACTGCGTAGTGCGTACGCCGCGCATCCGCATCGCTCCAGACCAGTGACCAGCATCATCACATGTATCTGGTGCGTGCGTGGCGTCGCGATGTGCTGCTGCAGTGAGTGCTGCACTGACTGCAGTAGTAGCATCATTTTAATTGGTTTTAAGCAGGTGCGCAACTGTGCACAGCTCACCAGGGTGGCGTGCGCTTGCACTATAGCAGCCGTAACTAACAAGATTGGTGTCACCCCAGATGGGGTGACACCCGGTGCGGTACGCACCCCCCGCACCCCCCTAGTGACACCACTGGATGAGGTACTTCTCACCTAATTATTGCTCTTCGTATCTGCTGGGGGTCCATTGCAGGTACTGCACCCATAATGCAATTATAAATAGAAAAATTGCAGCTCAGCATAAGTTTCCATTTGTTTTTTATTGGAAGTGAGATTTTTTGCTGGCTTCCGTTTTTAAAAAGGCACCATTTAAATAAACAACAGTGGTGCTTTTTTAAATCGTAAGCTAACAAAAATCTCACTAGCAATAAAAATAAATGGAAAAGAATGCTCTGCTGCAATCTTTCTCTTTATAATTGCTTTAAGGGTGCAGTACCTTATATGGCTAATAGAGGTCACGTTACAACTCCACAGGGACACCATGTAACAGCCTGTGGTACTGCACCCTTTCCTTGCTTAGTGGCCTATCTTTCAATACGTATTCTACTGTTGGGATGTTTTTTAACCAAAAAAATAAAATAACTATAATTAGCATTTGCAACTCTAATAGCTCAAAGTTTCACTAATGCGAGACCTATTGCATTGCAAATGCTTGTTTATTACTCCGTGTGGTGAGTAATGGCAGGATCCACAACTTGTAAATGCCTTGCCTTGTGGCCTTCAGTTCAGTCTGTACATATCTGTTGTTTTTGTACGTTCATATTTTACTATGAGACAAGTTACGTGTACCTTTGGGCTTTTCTTGTCAAGCACTCTAATGCCCTATGGCCATGCCTGTGCTATACAAAACTACTACAATGTACAGGTCTTGGTTGGTCTGCCAAGAGCAAGACTGCTGCAAAGTAAAGTATCTCCTTCTGGCGAGTGGCCTGTGTGATGTGCTGGTGGCATCAGGTTCAAAATCGTCTTCTTCCTGGTTGTCAAGAGTGCATTCAACAATAGGTAGGGGTGTAACACAGGCCCCATGCGTAGGAGGGAGATTCCAACCCTCCAGGGGGCCCCAGCCCTTCAAGGCGGCCCCATTCAGCCCAATGTCAAGGAGTATCTGGGAGATATGGAGGGCTTGGAGGCCTTCATTATATTCTACAGGTGGGACCCATCATTTACCGCAACCGGTGACAATAGGAAACATTTGTTATTTCTTAGGAGATGTCCTACAGTCAGAATAAGGTTGGTCTATACTTTGTAAAAGTAAATTACCGTCTGGAAGCCCGTCTTACAATCTAAAGACCATGCTATGCTACAGCATTAAAGCATTCCACCTCTTTCAGTCAAAATGGACCCCCTGCCGGGAGGTGGCCTCATCCTCTTCAGAGATGAAAAGCTGGTGCTGCATATCTCTAATGTAAGGCTCCCTCTTGGCATTTCTCAACGTCCTATAGGAGGAAGGGTGCCAGATGAAACCAGTTGAACCCTAACCCCAAGCAGACAGCTCCAAGACTAAGGTCCCCCTCCTTACTTTACTATTATTCCATTAGCAAATAGCAGTAGCAAAGTGTGCAGCAAAGTTGTGTGACTGGAAGAGTATTCTGCAAACCGACCAATGCACAAATAGGTCAGCTCACAAAAAACTCAATCGCAGCGGGATCACAGAACGAACTGCCTAATTAATATTCATCAGGGCGGTCACAATGCGCACCGCCATGCAATTGGGCACAATTATAGGGATGGTGGCCTGCAAGGGTAAGCAGACCATCATGTCTGTGATTATGTTTATAGAAGGATTTTTTCTTAAGGCAACCCGTTTTCCATAAAAGAAAAGGGACCGCGTTTAAACTACAATGTTTTCTTCTCATAAAAAGTTTCACTTAGATTTGGCAGTGGCCCATGGGCCACTTATTCTCTCTGAATCGTTTCTCAGAATTCACAAAGGGGAAGGGATTTAAAGGGGGCACTTCCTTTTTGTGAATCATTTACAACCCAATTTAGGAGTTGGTAACCTTTCAACGGATTACGGCTGTGAAATATTGATATGTCAGGGTTATAATCTACATGGTAAGGAAGCCAAAAAGCATGCCTCTGTCATATAGCAATTCCGAAACCATTTAAAAAAAACATTTAGCAATTCAGAAAACGTTTTTCCCAGTCGCTACGTGAGTTTAGTACGTTTGAAAAAGGGTTTTAAAATGTGAACCTTCTGATTTCCAGAACCTGAGGGTTTGCTAATGCTAAACCCTTTCATATATGAGGTCCTCTGTCCTCAGACGACCCTTAGGAGAATCTTTTTTTGGGATGCTAACGAACTGTCTTTTCATACCTAGTACATGAAGATGTGCACTCTTGTGAGTGTGTTTGCCTAGGAGTTTTGCATTTGTAGGGGTTTGGATAAAGCCATGAAAATGTTTAGTGTGTATTTAGCTCATGTAAAGTTATTTGTTCCATATGCTGGATGTTTTACCCAAAGTGGATTAATGTCAAATGGTATCATGGATTTGTTTATGTATTTTTTTATATAAACTATTAATAAACATCAAACAAAAATTGAACAACCAGGCAGGTTTTGCCGAACTTGCAATACTTGATGCAAAGTGTGAGAAAGTCATCGCAAACACATGGGGCCATGTGCTCCTGGGTTTCTTCTGCTGAACCAATTGTTGACACACAAAGGGAAGATTAACATTTTAGTCTACATTTGTATCTGAATGTGCAGGTTGTTATATAAAGTTCTAAGGACCACACCACGGGCGGCTCCTCTGTAAAGGGGGAGGAGCGTCGTCCCACTACTCTCAGAGCAGTGGAAAGGGGAAAAATAAAATAAAAATAACAGAGCTATTATCATTTTATTTTTCGTTTCTGCGGGTCTGGTTTAGGGCGGGGCTTCGGTTAGGGAGGAGGAGTGGACTGTGTACACTAAGTGCTCAAGACTGCTTTGCCAGCTGTCTCGGGCCGGCCAAACAGTCATAGGCACTTTGCATGTTCCCCACCCAGGCGGCATTACAGGCTGGGTAGGGAGCATGCACAGGCTCCCCGACCTGGTCTGAGCACCTAACTAGGGCACTGATATAGTAGCTGCTTTTTGCTGAGGCAGACATAAAAGTGAGACAGCAGTTAGTTTTGATCATGGCTCAAAATGGCAGTTGGATACTAAATGGTGCAGCAAATGCTAACTTAAGCCGTACAATGCAGGAAGAATTCGGATAACAGCATTTCTACTTCAACAATGTGCCAAGCATCAGAGTCAAGTCAAGTCAAATAAGTCAAGTCAAATAATTTATATAGCGAGCTACATACCCAGAGGGTCTCAAGGCGCTTCAGGAAGGGTGGGGAATTACTTGTCGAATATCCAAGTTTTAAGTTGCTTTCTGAATGCTAGGTGGTTTTGAGTGAGGCGAAGGTGAGTGGGAAGTGAGTTCCAGGTTTTAGCTGCCAGGTAGGAGAAGGATCTTCCTCCCATGGTGGTTTTGTTGATGCGAGGTACAGCAGCAAGGGCTAGGTCGGAGGAGCGTAGATGACGGGAGGGGGTGTAGAAGGAAAGTCGTGTGTTGAGGCATTCGGGACCGAGTTCGTAGAGAGCTTTGTGTGCGTGGGTTAGGAGGCGGAATGTTATTCTCTTATCGTTGGAAGGGAAGCGGACCACTGGGGGGACGAATGGTGGCCTCCAGAGCTGGGATCAGCGCCGGCCCCTGTCCTGGAACTCAGGAATCTGGGAGTATGGCTTGACCACACGCTAAGCTTTGTGACTCACACAAAGAGAGTGGCGGCCTGCTGTTTTGGAGTTACGCGGGCTAAGACCCCTGCTGCGATTCTTTGATGCTCCTACAAGACAGCTGGTCATTCAAGCAATGATCATCTCGCGGCTGGATTACGCCAGTTCACTCCTTCTAGGAGCGAACCAAGCCGAGATTCTTCGTTTACAGCGAGTCCAGAACGCGGCGGCTAGGGCGGTGGTTGGTCTGCCTCGAACCTGCCCTACCTCTAACACCCTGCGGTCCTTGCACTGGCTCCCGATATGCAAGCGTATCCAATTCAAGGCTCTCTGCCTGGTTTTTAAAATTCTGAGAGAGTTGGCACCCGGGATACTCAATACACTGATCTCTCCCTATGTTCCTACCCGCTCACTACGATCCCTTGGACAGTCCTTGGTGGTCGTCCCCCGTTTTAGACTTAGTCGGATGGGGGGTCGCTCCTTCCGCGTGAAAGCTGCAACCCTCTGGAATGCGCTCCCCTTGGAAATCCGCCTTTCGAATGACCTAATGTCTTTCCGTAGGGCCCTGAAAACCTTCCTGTTTTAAATGTTCCTTGCTTTTAATGTTTGCTTTTTGTTACTGGACTTAGTGTTGTGTTGTGTTTACCTTTCCCTGCGCCAGGACGCTCCTTCGCTGGAGCAGCTGTGCGCATTAAAATGCAAATAACATAACATAACATAACATTGATGGGGAGCCAGTGGAGGTTTTTCAGGTGACTAGAGATGTGGTCTTTACGCGGGAGGTCTAGTATGAGTCTGGCTGATGCGTTCTGGATGCGTTGGAGTTTTTTCTGAAGTTTTGCACTGGTACCGGCATATAGGGTGTTGCCGTAGTCCAGGCGGCTTGTGACCAGCACGTGGGTGACCGTTTTTCTAGTTTCGGTGGGGATCCAGCGAAATGTTTTTTTGAGCATGCGAAGAATGTTGAAGCAAGATGATGAAACTGCGTTGACTTGTCTGTTCATCAAGAGTGTGGAGTCCAGGATGAGGCCCAGGTTCCGTGCGTGGTCCGTCGGGATGGGTGCTTTTCCAAGGGCCTCTGGCCACCAAGAGTCATCCCAGGCGGAGGGGGAGGTACCTAAGATTGTAGCAGGGTTTCCGTTCTCCCACAGAACTGTGCATAGAGATCTAGAACCTCAGTGAGTTAGGATGATCCAAAACCCATCTCAGTGTCAGAAATCCCCTTACCTAGCTAGCTACAGTGTCTCATGGATCATTATGAAATGTTCCATGTCTTAGACAAACCAGAACATGATCTTTAGAATACCTCAGGAATCGTGGAACACATGAACACTCTTTCGTTATATAATCATTTCAAACCAAAACTGAGAGTCAAAGAACACACGTGCAAGTTTGAAATATTTATTATTCAATGCAAGGTTCTCAAACGCAGTATCTTGTATAATACCAAAATGCAGATTATAAAAATCAGAGTTAGCAGCATAGTCACTAATCCATAGTAAGCAAAAGGTGATAGCATGTTACAATGCAAAATCTATAGAAATCTATATCACCTATATTTCGCGCACCCTATTTAGCATATTATTTTATATCTAAGAAGGTCTCATTCGGGCTTTAGCAGGGTGGACCCATACCTCTAAATGTCAGTAGGAGTAGATCACATCAACAGCTACCAGCTCTCTTCATGCGCAGCACCAAGTGTCTACGTTCATTCCCTGTACCTCTATCTTAAACCCGCGTAGAGCCCAAAATGTTGGCATCAACATTATTTGTGTTATGTCTAATGTGGTGCGAGGATCAGGCCTCCCAGCAACCTTGTGTTAGGTTATTCTTAGAGTGTGCAGCTCTCAGTGTGCAGACAGTTGTACCAAGTGTACCAGGCAAAGCTGATAGCATAGTAATAACATATTATTCTCAAATAAATCACATCACCGCTTCTAGGGTGAAAGCTACAACAACAAGTAGGTGTCGTGTGCAAAACTGAAGCCGAAGGAAAAATGGCTGTTTAAACATGTAATACACTCATGCTAACTTAACACAATATATGTAACGAATTATCCATATGACACCCCCCCAATGATCCGAGCACCGTCAAACATAAGGGAAAAGGCAATACTAAATCAGATACATAAAATGAAAGCAAAGTTCAATAATTTTGAGCTAAAATAAGCTAAAAAAATATGTATGAATGAATATGTATGAATGCCTACAGTGGCCTCAAATCTAAAATAAAAACAAAACCTTTGAACCAAAAGTTATCCGCCAGGTCTCCAAAACATGAAATGTAGGACCAGGTCGCATTAATTCAAATGTCTGTAAGAGAAAAAGCAAGGCACTTATCCGATATCCAAAGTCATGTGCCACATTGACGTTATTTTCAGCGACATCACATGATTGAACTCTCCATCATCTGAGCACAGTTCATCCCTCCAATCCAGCAAGGGGAAAGTCATATTCCATAACAAAGCAATCCTCCCAGGCATCTCACGATTGGACAGTATATGCAAAGTAAGTTGCAACAGCCTCCAGTATGAAATCACTGCCATCATCCGAAAATAGTTCAGCAATCCAATTCAGCAATGGGAAAGAACATACGTGCTCCTCCAGCATCGGATCCTCCTGTAACGTCAGAGGACAACTCGGTGGGTTCACCAGAACGCTGTGTGTCAGAAAGGCATGCGCCGCTGCAGAGATCTCCCATTGACCCAGTACTCCATTTATCGCTGCCAAGGCCATAACTCTTTCGCCAGAACAAATCAGCTCGTGAGCCACTACGGGACGCATTAGCTGATCAAAATCGACGTCAGGAGCAGTCCTCAAGCATAGGCACAAATCAATGGCCCAATCGAACTCGCAGCTCAGGCAGTGAAACACAGGTTGGACACACGTGAAGTCAGTGAACCGAAATGACAATCTATAAGCCGTGCTTAATGCTGCAAGCGGCAATGTTCCATAGTAATTGAGCATCCGATTACGGCACAGTGTCAGGAGGTGTTGAACGGCTTCTTGCGCAGGATGGGCATCCATGTTTTATAAAGAAAAACAATAACAAAAAGCACGCAGCCACAGCCAGTAAAACAGGTAGTCCACCAAACAAACTTGAAAAAATAGAATGGAAAAACGTGGGAATGATACCAAAGATTTTCTCAAATGCAGTCACGAGGCCACTGCTAACCAATTTAAAAAAATGTGCGAGCCCAGTCGTGGAAGATGCATTAAAGATCTGGTGCACCAGCTCACAGAAATGAAACGGCAAGTCAGTATTTAAAAGCGCCTGCACCTCTGTGCGTGTGTTAGCTATGTGAAGGACATAATTTTCCCGTGCCGAACTCAGGGTCACTTGTTTTTGAGACAAAAGGGCCCTTATTCTGCTTAAACCATTGAACTTCGCCTTCAAGGTTGGTATCCGTGGCCAAATGGAGACATCTGGAGACCCATGCGTGGGTGGGTATAGAACATTTTTGCAACACACCACACGCTCTGATACAGTTACCACATAAGCCACACCAATTAATAACCCACAACATACTTCGTTGTTTAAAAGCAAATAACTACCATTAGTCAATAATGTAAATGTGGGAACCACAGCTGGAACTGGCGTGCCTTTTAAAACACATGCTAAATTTGGCCGGTCCTGATTACAAGAACCGTGTAACTGAATGTGTCTGCATATTAATGAATGGTCAGGTGACTGTGTGCATTCCTCACCATTAAGATTTACTTCTTTTCCATCCTTCAGACATCTGTATGTGTATGGTAACGACCATGCCTCATGGAGGAATGCATTGCCTAGTGGTTCATATCGTCCTATAGCAATATATCGCATACAATTAGTAAATTTGTATAAGGGAAATGGTAATGTAATTAATCCATGAATAAGCCACGTGGCAGTAGTGGTTTCAGCAACAGAGAATGGCAAGGATTCTAGCTTCTCAATATGTAACATAGAAAATGAAGCATCACGCATTGAAAGCATGCGCTGCTTTTCAGTCAGATTAAAAGGGGCGAAAAGGGACGAAACGTTCAATGAGTTCCAGGGAACTCGACCAGCCTTAAGTGTCTGTAGGGTCCATGCAAACTGCATTACAGAACGTAATTGATTTTGACCATGGTATAACGTGGACACTTCATCATGTACAATATCAACAACAGAAGAAACAATATTATCCAACATGTAAATCCTGGAAGAAAGCATGTTAATACTGTTATCGACCACTGCAAGCACTTTTTCCAAATTTGCTTGATCAATAGCTCTCAGGCGTTTAGCTGCCTCAATCTGTGAAAATTTCCAAATTTCATTGTACACAGCATAAAGCCAGCGTTTAGATCTACCCCTAGCCGGGCCTTTTATAAAATCATTCAGCTCTATATTCTCATTCAACTGGGACAGATGCAGTTTAACTGCAGCCAAAGTGGAATGTTGTAACCAGTTCTGACACAATTTGCCTACTGAATAAGTAGTAACAGTGTGATCTGTTTCAAAACGGGGATCTGGCCTGATGTGTGTAAAACCTTCAGACAAACCCAAAAAACGACGTTGGCAAGAATCAGAGCTTCTTTGCCACAAAAGCCACCCCTCCGGATCAAAACTGGAAATATTAAAGGAGGAATTGTGCAAAAGTGCTTGTATCCCACTGATGGACAATGTAGAGAAATTACTCCAACCTGAATATTCTTCCAAATCAGGGATAGTAGGTGTATTCAATTTTTTAGATGTAGCCAATCCAAAGCATGTTGTTTGGGAAATAGTATAATTTAAAAACAACATGTGATTCGGGATGAGACATGCACGATGCAAAGCCTCAGTGCCTTGTACCTGCCAATCTTTGGTACCCCAAACCGATTTAAGGTCAATAGCCTCCTTCCATAACTCATAGCCATCTATAGCTAACCTGTCTAGAAAGGACTTCGAATACAGCAATTTTGTATCGGTAAGTCTAACTTTGGACATGAATTTCTGTTTCACTTTAAAATAAAACGACTCAGGATTTGATTGATTAAAATCTGTAAAATAAGAGTATTTTCCCAGAAATGTACTTGAGCTCCCCTGCAAAGGAGCAGGACAATGTTCCCACTGTGTATAGTTCACAGGAACCCTCCTGGAACTTGTTTTGTGTAAGAAATGATTTCCATAATGTTGATAACAAAACAAATCACCATAATTGACAGAATCTAAGTACAAATCCTCAGCATCAAAGGCCGCATAATATTTCAAATCAGAGAACAATGCTTCTACGGCCTGAAGATCCCAATCATCAGAACGAATATTTTGCTTAATCACATCTCCCATGTTTACTCTAAGCACATTAGGAACATTAATAACTTCTGTGGGGCCATGTATCTGAAACCTAACCGCATCCCACACAATCCCATCAAGGACAGGCCAAGCAGTAATCTCTACTGTATTTAAGTCTCTTTTTAGTCTGTGTGCTGAATGTGAGGAGGAAAGAGGGGCCAAAGTTCCATTAAGGTACCGAATTCCTGTTCTTTCTTTCACATAATGGCCATCGATCAGGCGGAAAAAATAAAACACAAAACCAATTGACATAAAAAGATAAAATGAAAATAGTATCAGCCAAACGTATGTCCAAGGTGGAATTAGAAAATGTTTTTTAAACAACGTGGCATATTTTGCAATAGTCGATGGTTTCTTTGAAAGTTCCGAATCAGAGTCAAAAGAGAATCTGGACTGGTTAGCCAAACGAGCTTGTAAATCGACATAGATAAATCAGCAGGATCTGCATAGGTCAGCTCATCAATGTTAGTAACAGGAATAGTATTTAATAAAGGACTGGATATAGCAGGCATCTCGAGGGACACCTCCTGATCTGCACCAGATGTAATAGCCAGCACAGAGTGCCTCACCATGGAAGGACAGGATACAGCCGGTGTCATGCTATGAAGAATCGGCCACCCTGTGTGTCTTGACATTGTCAATAGAAATAAATCTGTTTTCTTTACGACCTGGAAGTGGTGGTAAAATGACTGTTCTTGTGCCCTTCACTCCAAGAACCCGAACTGGTGCACGATATGAGGGACCAAACTCCTTCTTGTTATCGATCTTCTCTCGAACCAGTTCTCCAACTTGGGGTAGCCAGCCAACTACCGGGATCTGCAACGCATCATCCGACTTGGAGGGCAAGTGTTCCTTTGCAAGACTGTCTCTGGTCTTTTGTAGATCCTGTAAAACATTGCAATGTTCATCTACGTCAAAGGCCGCGGCCTGGGCCTGGCAGTCTACACCATCTAGGTCAGGGACGTACATCTTGATACCAAAGAGCATTTCGTATGGGGTCCGCCCACCCAGAGACCTTCTAGGGAGATTATTAAGCGCACGCTGCACGCCATAGAGGTGGGTCAGCCAGTTTCTACCAGTGCCTATAACTCGGGCTGTCAAAGATTGCTTTAAGTCGCGGTTCATTCGTTCTACTACACTATTGCCCTCGGGCTTGTAGGGACTTGAAAACTTGACTTGGACTCCCAACGAAACCATAGCATCCTTATACGCCTTAGAGGCGAAAGCCGGACCCTGGTCCGAATGGAAAGTACCACAGGCAAAAATTCCCACAAAGACACGCAAATCCTTAATGACAGTCCGCGAATCAGCGCTTCGATGTGGCCATACCCACACAAAGCGTGTGCATGAGTCAACTGCTACTAAGATGTATTTATACGCAGTATCAGAGGAAAAAGGACCGCAGTGATCCAAATAAACGCAACCAAGCGGTTTATTAGAGATGTACAACTGTGTCTGAGGCGGACGCGCAGCAGTAGAAGGCTTAATCTGCTGACAAATGTCACACATAAGGACATAATCGCGCGTCTGTTTGTACAGTCCCCGCCACCAGAACCTTTGTTGTAGCTGAGTTACAGTGGCTGAGACGCCCGCATGCGCAGACGCCACACCTTCATGAGCCGCTGTAATCAGAGAAGCCCTGCGATCCGAGTTGGGAACTAGACGTTCGCCAACTTCAGGAATTTTCACATAAGGAACCTTATCGGGACTTAAGTGGTATGTGTACTTCGAAGGGAACCCCGCAGGATATTTACCTCCCTTCTCCGTGGCAGCAACAGCCGCCAAGATGTCATCATCTATTTTGCTTTTGGACCTCGTGACTGCTGCAACTAAGTATTTTGATACCGCAGACTTCGCTGCCTCATCAGCAAGCGAATTACCAACAGCGTGGACCCCCACGCGCTGATGGCCGAGAGTATGAATCACAAACACGAGCGGCAGCTTCTCTTTAAGTTCCGCCACTCGGACCCAGATCATTTAATGTTTTATTGTGCTACCTTTGGAATCACGAAAATCATTCTGAATCCAAAAGAACAAGTTCTCATTGTAAGACTGGACACAGTAGTAAGAATCACTTACGATTAAAGTCGTCACACAAGGATCAGCGTACTCCAATGCGAGCATAAGAGCACGAAGCTCTGCTAATTGTGCGGTGCAGTCCCCTAGTGTTTGCGTGTGCACGACACTGGACTTGAACTCATCGTTCACCATGGCACCGACCACAATGGCGCAAGCGGAAACGTAGGCATGTTTAGAGCCATGCGCAACCTGCGCCGAACCATCAGTGTAAATGATACAATGGAAATCCTCCAACGGCCGCATCGCTAAAGGAGCAGGATGAACAAATTCATACTGTAAATACTCCTGCGACCGTAAAGCGGCGTCGAAAATAAACGTGACATCCTGGGATGTCAAGGAAGTAGCCCACTGAATCCACCGAGGGTGCAAAGCTTTAGAATTCAGTACACTGGCTTTCATGACCGCCTCCAAGGCAGGACACGGGGTAACCACCAACATGCGTTTTCCCTGTGACAGGGCACGTTCCTTAAGAATTGCCATCTGTACCGCCGTTAAAACTTTCTCCACAGTGGAAAAACGCAGTTCAGCCGAAGTGTATAAGTGTGACTTGTAAGCAATAGGTACTGTATCCCCTTCATTAAAAGTCAGGTACGTGAAACCCACCGCCCCAGGGATAATTCTTATCACCAGGTTGGTCTGGTTATCACGAGTCTGTAAGTAGTCAGAAGCGAGCAAATCAGCCTGCAAAGACTGCAGAATGGCTGAATGCTCAGGCAGCCAGCATGATTTGGAAAAATATGGTTGTATCAAGGCATACAAAGGCTTGATACTCTGGGCATATTCCGGAATGTATGTCCTCCCGAAATTTAAAAAACCCAGTAAAGACTGTAATTTTTTCAGCGTTGTCGGAGAGCGCAACTGCGCGCACTTCTCCAGGAAGTGAGGAGCCAACCCCTTTCCTTCGTGGTTAAGTTCATAACCCAGAAACAACACTGTGTACTCCGCAATGTGTGATTTTGCAAAGTTAAACTTGTAACCCATGTCTGCAAAGTTACAAATTATGCTGTTTACTCAACACAGATGCTCCCAAAGTTCGTCGTCTGTGAGATAAATGTCATCCACATAAGAACAAGCAACTGGATCGAAGCTCTCCAAAAGAGAGACTATGCGGGCGGAAAACACTCCAGGACTATTTTTATAGCCCATTGGGAGTTGTTTAAACATTTTTTGTACGCCGCCGCACGTAAAACTGGTCCATTGGGAACTTAGACCATCTAATCTGTGTGCATAAAAACCATTGGAAATGTCAAGCGTGGTTTTGAACCGTTTACGCTCAAGACTATTCACTAGGGCAGAGCCGTGAGTATTCTGTACTGCACAGTTACGGCAATGCGAGTTCAAATGCCGGTAATCCAAAACCAGATGATATGAGCCGTCCGGCTTGTTCACAGTAAAAAGGGGATTATTCATTGGTGACACACACGTTTCAATTACACCTTGATATTCCAATTGTTCAAGGATCGCCGCGACAGAAGCTTTAGCTTCACGCCGTATGGGATACTGAGGTTGTGGCTGCGGCTGTGACCGTAAAGGAATCTCATGGCTAGGGGACAATTTATCCCAGCCACACTGATTTCGGTACACAGCCGGCGCAAGCGCCAGAGCCCACTCTTCTGCAAAATGCAGCGCTTCCGCTCTCGATAAAGTGTGCGCGAAACTGGGGAGGATCACCTCCTCCCCTCGCGTAGCTGCGAGAACAAAAGGTGGGGGCCAGTCAGCCTCCGAAAGCAAAATGTCATACGTAGACGAAAGATTTTCCCAAAATACCCCTTTTACAGTTCGCTGCATGTCACCTTCAATTAACAGGACAATTTCAAAAAGTCGTTCAGGGGGAGCATCATGTGTATCAGCCGTTTCAATCACAACATAAGTGTCAGTCGCTGTCATCTTCAACAGTGGACGGAGGGCCTCTCTCACTATGGTAATCTCCGCCGCGCTGTCCAGCAAGGTCAGAGCCCACGTCAGATTCCGAAGCCGCGTTCTCACTATCTGGGGCATATCGATGCGCCGTTAAGGCTGCGACCTTCTTGGCAAACTGCGGTCTCTTGGGCGTAGAGTCGTCCCGCTGATCCCCTTCACTTCGCGTGCGGGGCTGACCACGTCCTTGCTGGCCACCCCTGCCCCTGCCGCCCCCTCCACCACCGGTTGACGGAGCCGATGAGTCCTGAAAGGAACGAGGAGAGCGTTGGTCAGAAGCCTGAAATCTTTCAGGTGATTTAATCGTCGCGCGATCGCGCAAATCATAAACTCGATCTGACTGCGCAGGCAGTGAAGGCGCAGGACTAGAAACCTGTGTCTGCTGTTGTTGTTGCTTACCCTGATTCTGCTTTTTTGGCCAATTTTGTTTTTTGGACTTGGGTTGTCCACCTGTTTCCGAAGACTGTCCCTGGGGCTGTTTCTTCTCCTTCTCAGAAAAAGCCTTTACACCCTTAGAAGTGCGGCCAACCATTTTATAAGCCGCCACAATAATCCTTGCTAACTGACGGGGTTTATCGGCATCGGGAATTAACGCCAGAGCATTGGCCACCTGAAAGTTCACTGCATCCCCCTTGACATTCGCAAGGATAAGACCGCAAACTGTCTCAAACGAGCCACACAGGCGCATACCCAATTCAACCGCCGACTCTGGTCCGTGATCATCTTGAACACGTTTAAGGACCGCAGAAAGGTTTGACACAGACGGGGTGCCATAGCACCTCGAGTAAACCGCTGCAAAAGTCTTACCCCATGTTTCACAGTCAGCAAGTTCAGGGGCTAAATCTTTCGGTAAACTGAGCGTAAGAATCCGGTGTTTTTCACCAGGAGTCGTATTAGGAAACACAGCTTCCAGCTGGTCGAATTTCTCGGCAAGCCAGTAAGGAAAATCATCCTTATCCTGGGGCTTCTTGCCCATAACGGAATTCACCATGACAGGACTGATTTTCAAACCAGCCTGTTCTGCTCGAAGCTGCGCACCTGCGGGGGCTGCGCCATGAACATTACGACCTATGTAATGAACAAGCGCCCTAATCACTCCAACCGCGACTTCATGAAGACGCCGCAGGTCAGCCACATTACAAGTGGCGCGATTAGGGTGAGGAGTAAATCCACCCAAAGCGGGCCAATTTGTGCCCGGAATGGACAAAGGACCTAACCTCGGAGCTGTTAAAGAATGGGGTAGGGCGCCACCAAACCAAACTCCGTGCTGCCAAGCATCTATAGGTACTTCCAGTGCCCTGTACGGAGCATAAGCCGCCGGTACAGCCGAGGCAGTGTATGAATGGAACACACCCGAATTAGCGTCCGCTTCTGGAAATGTCACCCAGGAATAAAACAATTCGTACGGGTACGCATGTTCCGCACTCACCACTAGAACCACAGCCTAGCCTTCCACAGGGACATTATATGCCCGCAAGTGGTCGCGAACCGCGATGCGGCTATGCTGCGGTATGTCCACGGCCATGTTAGCACAGGAAGAGTAAAAAGACAAAGAACACTATGTAGCACAACTGGGTAGTAATTCAAAGAAACCGTTTTTAGAAGAATTCAAGCTTGAAAAGACCTATTTTAAACATAGGTAGGTTTATCCGTCACCACCGCTTACCGGAAACGGGAATGAAGGTGTTAAGATTTGAATGATATACTACTCGAGTGTCATGATATAAGGCCAACAACGTACGGGCGCCATGTAGCAGGGTTTCCGTTCTCCCACAGAACTGTGCATAGAGATCTAGAACCTCAGTGAGTTAGGATGATCCAAAACCCATATCAGTGTCAGAAATCCCCTTACCTAGCTAGCTACAGTGTCTCATGGATCATTATGAAATGATCCCTGTCTTAGACAAACCAGAACATGATCTTTAGAATACCTCAGGAATCGTGGAACACATGAACACTCTTTCGTTATATAATCATTTCAAACCAAAACTGAGAGTCAAAGAACACACGTGCAAGTTTGAAATATTTATTATTCAATGCAAGGTTCTCAAACGCAGTATCTTGTATAATACCAAAATGCAGATTATAAAAATCAGAGTTAGCAGCATAGTCACTAATCCATAGTAAGCAAAAGGTGATAGCATGTTACAATGCAAAATCTATAGAAATCTATATCACCTATATTTCGCGCACCCTATTTAGCATATTATTTTATATCTAAGAAGGTCTCATTCGGGCTTTAGCAGGGCGGACCCATACCTCTAAATGTCAGTAGGAGTAGATCACATCAACAGCTACCAGCTCTCTTCATGCGCAGCACCAAGTGTCTACGTTCATTCCCTGTAACTCTATCTTAAACCCGCGTAGAGCCCAAAATGTTGGCATCAACATTATTTGTGTTATGTCTAATGTGGTGCGAGGATCAGGCCTCCCAGCAACCTTGTGTTAGGTTATTCTTAGAGTGTGCAGCTCTCAGTGTGCAGACAGTTGTACCAAGTGTACCAGGCAAAGCTGATAGCATAGTAATAACATATTATTCTCAAATAAATCACATCACCGCTTCTAGGGTGAAAGCTACAACAACAAGTAGGTGTCGTGTGCAAAACTGAAGCCGAAGGAAAAATGGCTGTTTAAACATGTAATACACTCATGCTAACTTAACACAATATATGTAACGAATTATCCATATGACAAGATGAAGACTTCTGTTTTGTCAGAGTTCAGTTTCAGATGGCTGTGCTTCATCCATTCGGCTACTTCTTTCATCCCTTCATGTAGGTTGGTTTTGGCGGTGTTCGGGTCTTTGGTGAGTGAGAGGATCAGTTGAGTGTCATCAGCGTAGGAGATGATGTTGAGGTTGTGTTGGCGTGCGATGGTTGCGAGGGGGCTCATGTATACGTTGAAGAGGGTGGGGCTGAGTGAGGATCCTTGTGGCACGCCGCAGATGACTTCAGTGGCCTCTGACTTGAATGGTGGAAGGCGGACTCTCTGAGTTCTTCCGGTAAGGAACGAGGTGATCCATTCCAGTGCTTTACCTTGTATTCCTATGTTTCTGAGGCGTTGTAGAAGGGTGTTATGACAGACTGTGTCGAAGGCTGCGGAGAGGTCAAGGAGGATGAGGGCGACTATGTCTCCATTGTCCAGTAGAGTGGAGAACATTCACCATTGACCAACGGAACAATATGTGATGGGTCCTGAAACATGGCAGACAGACAGCTCTTTGATGCATCGCACTTCGAGATGTCTCAACTTTTCCAAAAAAGAAACAAAGCGCAAACGAAATAGGTGAAGTAGAAATTGATTTATTCACCTCTCATCCACCTCTTCTGGTTAAACATTGGTGAGAAGCTTGAACTTTGTCAGTCTCCAAAGAAGTACAGGAATTATTTAAAAAAGGGGCAATAGTCGAGGTGGAAACGATAGGATTCCTCAGCAACGTTTTTCTAGTGGAAAAGAAGAACAAAGAACAGAGACCCGTAATAAACCTGAAAGACTTAAATCGTTGGGTAATCTACCAACATTTCAAGATGGAGGGTATACACCTCCTAAGAGACTGCATCTCTTCACACAAACCTTGCAATCCGACTCCTAGAACATCTAGGTTTCATCATAAATACAAAGAAATCTTGTACAATACCCAGCCAACAAACACAGGGGCATATTATCAAGGGGGTTTATCTCCGCTTTTTTGGCTTTAAAAGCCAAGAAAGCGGAGATAAAATTATCTCCCTATTACCTAGCTGTCGCTAACACCAGTTAGCCACAGCTAGTAGGAGATAGCGACCATCTTGGTCCCCACTTTGCATGTCAGTGATATTTATCACTAATGACATGCAAAGTGGGCGTGCCAAGATGTTAGCAACTGAAAACAGTCGCTAACATCGCTATCTCCTATTACCAACTTTTGGAGATATTCGCGCTAAGCGTGAATATCTCCAAAAGCTAACACCTGCCCTGAGCAGTTCTTAGCCATGTTATCCAATGGGAGGTGGATAACATGGCTAAGAGCATTAGCTCGGTAATGCATGAATATCACTAACTTTTCAGCGACATTCATGCATTGCGGCGATTTCTATCGCATTTGCGATAAACCTTGGTAATACCAAGGTTTATTTGCAGTAAAAATCGCCGCAGCTCAGCGGTAAAATTTTGTCTCTAACCAAGCAATAGCGATAATTATCGCTATTGCTTGGTAATATGCCCCACAGTTTCTGGGCTTCACGGTAGATACTCTGAAAGCAGAACTGAAATTGCCTGCGGAAAAGGTCAGGAAAGTGAGGAAGGAATTGAGGAAGGCTCTCGCGAGGAAGACATTCCCTCTAAGAATACTAGCAAGAATAGTGGGCCTCTTATCGTCAACAATCCAAGCTATCTTCCAGGGACCCCTCCATTATCGAGCACTCCAAAGACTAAAGTCGAGTGCTCTGAGATCAAATCATTCATATTCTCAAATGATATCCCTAGACCAAGAGTCGAGGACAGAACTCCTCTGGTGGCTAAAGAATACGGAGGCATGGAATGGCAGAGCCATTTTCAGGGAGAAACCAGATCTTATAATAGAATCGGATGCGAGCTTGGAAGGACGGGGGCGAGATGTGGGAACTACTCAGCAAATGGACGTTGGACCACCAGAGAGAAGATGTTGCATATCAACTGCTTGGAATTACTAGCAGGTTCTTTTGCAATTCGCTCTTTTACTCCCAAAGCAGCGAAATGCTGCGTGACATTACGGATGGACAATGTGTCAGCAGTCCGTTATGTGAATAAACTGGGCGGACCACACTCAAAGGGCCTCACGGATCTGGCTAAAGAATTTTGGGAATATTGCTTGAACAGAGGGATTTCAGTTACAGCAGAATATATTCCAGGGTTAGGCAATGGTGTAGAAGACTGGTTCTCGATGAATTTCAGGGACTCGAGCAATTGGAGACTAGACAGACAAACGTTTTTAGCCATCCAATCAATATGGGGTCCTTTCAAGACAGACCTTTTTGCAGACCGTCTGAACACCCAGTTTTAAAGGAATTCTTCAGTTGGAGGCCGGACCCTCAAGCTCGGGGAGTGGATGCCTTCCTCCAAGATTGGAAAGGCTTGAGGCCGTATGCCTTCCCTCCCTTTGCATTGCTTACCAGACTTCTTCTTCACGCTCGACACTACAACGAGAGCATAACTGTAGTAACTCCCCTTTGGAGATCACAAACATGGTTCCCGGTCATTCTAGAAATGAGTATAGACTTTCCAATCCTAATACCCTCGTTCAGGGAAATACTCCTGGGTCCGGAAGGAGACACCCATTCCCTCGTAGATCAGGGTCTTCTAGTTCTGACGGCATGGAGGATTTCAGGAGACAATGGCGAATCCCAGGCCTTTCGTCAAATGCTTTCAGACTCTTCTCTGAATCATGGGCCCCACGTACAAGGAAGGCATATCGACTGGCATGGAACAAATGGGTTCGCTGGTGTTTTCAACGAGGTCATGATCCAGTTTCAGCTGATTTAGTCCATGCTATTAATTATCTATCTGAACTCTTTACTTCAGGTCTCTCTTATAGGACCGTTAATGTCTACAGATCTGCAATTTCTGCAGGACACTGTCTTAATGTTGGTCTCTCCGTTGGACAGAGCTTACTAACTAAAAAAATTATGAGAAGCATGAGAGTTCTTAACCCTCCAACCGCTAAATATTCCGCACTTTGGGAAGTTAGACTGGTACTTCAAACCTTATCCTCCTGGGGAGAGAATTCTTCTCTCTCCTTGAAACGTATCTCTTTTAAACTCAATGTTTTATTATGTCTGGTCTCTTTCAGAAGAACCTCTGATTTCAAAGCTTTAGATATCTCTAACAGATCCTTTCAACCAGAGGCGGTATGTTTCTATCTTAAGAAAAGAACCAAAACTATGTCCTCTTCTATCTTTTACCCCTTCTTTCCACAGAATGAAAGACTCTGCGTGGTTAAATATCTGAAAGAATATGAAAAGAGAACTGTTAATCTGAGAATGAGAGAGACTCAATTATTGATTTCCTATAGATTTCCACATAAGGGAGTTTCATCACCAACCCTGGCAAGATGGGTGAAGGGAGTTATGTGTGAAAGCGGTGTGGATACCTCTATCTTTGGAGCTCATTCCATCAGAAGCGCATCAGCTTCTAAAGCCTACTTCCTTGGTGGGGGATTACAGGAAATTCTTAAGGCTGCAGACTGGTCTAATGATAGTATGTTTAAGACTTGTTATTTGAGGCCATACTCTAATGTGATTGATAATGTTCTAAATGCACTTTGAACTTGCATAATATGGCCTCCGTGTCGTGCCATAAAATTTAGATTTTTCACAGCCTGCTGGGCAGAAAATCTGGATTTTATTAAGGACACGGAGGCTAATATTATCCCACCTCTTTTGGTCTCTATTTTGATGCCTCCCTATTGTTGTTACAAATATTACGAAGTGATATTCTTCTTCTTTCAGAATAAGAATTGTCATCCCTATGGACTGGAATTTGGGAAGCCTTCTTCGTTTGGCACCATGTTTTTCTTCAAGTTGAATTTCTTTCTTCTCAGCATGCCAAAGAAGGAAGATACCTGGTCATAGAGGGACTCTTCATCTCTTTAGAATGTTCACTAAAGTTCTATTTGATTGTTGCTGCTGAGCTGTGGCAATAAAGGAGATTTTTTCTTTTTCTTTTGGTCAATATTTTGTCCCCTTCACCCCCTGTTCACCCCCACCCCGCTCACCCCCGCCCCCACTCCTTACCAGCCCCATTACAGCCTGGGTAGGGAACATGCACAGGCTCCCGTCCCAGTTTGAGCGCCGAACTATGGCGCTCAGACCAATCACAAGGCTGCATTGCAGCGTTGTGATCGGCTCAGCGGAGCCTGTGTGCTTACGGAGTCAGCAACGAGGGAGAAGAGGCGGAGGCGTCGCGGCGTGAAGAGGTAAGTGATTTTCTTTTTTTTCTTCAATATTTTGTCCCCTTCACACCCCTGGTCCCCCCATCCCACTCGCCTCTCCACCGGCATTCCCTGCCAGCCTCCACTGGACCACACAGAGTTGCAAGGTCTGCCTATGCTGTGTCAGCGCTTGTTCAGCGAGTGTAGCACTGACACGGTGCAGGAAGTGAATCGGAGGGTCACATGGGAGTCAAGGGTTACTGGGCTCTGATTATGGCAGTTGGTGCTGTTTACCTCTGGTGTCCTTGGCCCCCTAATGATTGGACCCAAACTGAGCACCAAGTACACCCCTTTAGCACCTGACCCCCACGGTGGCTAGGCAGAGCATTAAAATGCATACTCAGGAAGTTAATAAGAGCAGGAGACTCAGAACTCAGCACAACACAATGGAATTAATAATGTATTTTCTAGCCCGTTCTTTGTCTTAAAAAGAAAATAAACACTTTACATAACAAATATATGTGGCTCAATCAAAACAACCAGAAATGCTAGAAATGAAAATGTTTTATTTTTAATGCTCTCTACTAGGTATGAATATCGACCCCATAATATCGATGTAACACAATATTGAACAAAAATATCAACAGGTAAGTAAGTCTAGATTTCTTACCTAACTCCACGTATGTGCCAGTGCAGTATATATCAAGGTCCCGCTTTATTCTCTCCATGATATTCTTGTACCATAATAATCTTAGAGCCGATATTCAGTAGTACAATAACTCAACTGGCTTTAACAGGGAGGGTGTCACTAGTAATATGGTATCTGCCAGTGAGCAGCATAACGTTTCTAAAGTTCTTCTTGTTTACTTCCCACAATCGTCAGCCTCATGACTTGACATAACGCAAAATGTCAGTGGAATGGCAGAGTGTTGATAAGTGGAATGGTGTAGAATGGAGTGGGACAGAGTGGAGTAGAGTGGCATAGAGTGGAGTAGAGTGACGTAGAGTGGAGTAGAGCGGTGTAGACTGGAGTAGAGTGGCTTAGAGTAGTGTAGAGTGTCATATAATGCAGTGGAGTGGATTAAAGTGGAGTGGATTAGAGTAGAGTGGATTGGATTCGCGTGGAGCGGAAATAGAATGGAGTGTATTGGAGTAGATTAGAGTGGAGTGGATTACAGTGGAGTGGATTACAGTGAAGTGGATTGGAGTGGAATAACGTGGATTACAGTGGAGTGGATTGGAATTGATTGGAGTGGAGTGGATTTGAGTATTAGAGTAGAGTGGATTAGAGTGGAGTGAATTAGACTGGATTGAAGTGGATTAGACTGGAGTTTATAGGAATGGAGTGGATTGGGGTGGATTAGAATGGAGTGAATTGGAGTGGATTATAGTGGAGAGGAAGGGAGTGGAGTGGAGTAGATTGAAGTAAAGTGGATTAGAGTGAATTCAAGTGGAGTTGATTAAAGTGGAGTGGATTAGAGTGGAGTGAATTTGAGTAGAATGGAATGAATTGAAATGGAGTATAGTAGATTTGCGTAGAGTAGATTAAAGTTAAATCGATTAGAGTTGAGTGGAATTGAGTGGAGTGGAGTGGAGTATACTGTATTATAGTGGAGTGGTTTAAAGTGGATTGGAATGGGATGAAATGGAATGGATAAGAGTGGGTTAAAGTGGAGTGGAGTTGAGTGCAGTGGATTAGAATAGTGTACTGGATTAGAATGGAGTGTAGTGGATTAGAGTGGAGTGGAATTAATTGGCTTGGTGCGGATTTGATTGGGGTGGACTGGAGTAGATTAGATTGGAGTTTATTGAAGTGGACTCGATTGAAGTGGAATAGATTGCTTTTGAGTGGATTCAAGAGGAGTGGATTGGGGTAGAGTGTATTAGAGTGGAGTGAATCAGAGTGTATTAGAGTGCACTGGGATGGATTGGAGTGGAGTAGAGTGGTGTAGAGTGAAGTAGAGTGGATTAGAGTGGATTGGAATGGAATGGAGGAGAGTAGATTAGAGTAAAATAGAGTAAATTAGAGAGGAGTGAATTCGAGTGGAGTAGATGGGATTTGGGTTAGAGTGGAGTAGATTAGGTGTGGCGTAAAAGGCTAGGGCCGAGTGGATTAAAGTGGATTGAAGTGTATTAGAGTGCAGTTTATTAGAAGGGAGTGTTTTAGAGAGCAGTAGAGTGGATTAGAGTGCAGTGAAGTGGATTCAATTGGAGAGGATTAGATTACAGTGGAGTGGATTAGAGTGGAGTGGATTGATTAGAGTGGATTGTAGTGGATTAGAGTTCAGTTATTTGGGTGGACTGGATTGGAGGGGAGTGAATTGGAGTGGATCAGAGTGGATTCAAGTAGATTGTAGTGAAGTAGATTGGAGTGGATTGGAGAGGAGTAGAGTATTGTAGAGTAGAAAAAAGTGAAGTGGATTAGAGTGGAGTGGATTGGATTGGAGTGGAGTGGATTGGGTTAAAATGGATTAGAATTGAGTGGATTGGAGTGTCTTAGAGCGGAGTGGAGTGGAATGGATTAGAGTGAATTGGAGTGGATTACAGTGGCATGGAGTGGATTTGAGTAGAGTGGAGGTCAATGAAATTGAGAGGAGTGCAGTGAAGTAGAGTGGATCAAAGTGGAGTTGATTCAATGGGAGTGGATTAGACTGGAATGGATTGGACTGGATTAGAGTGAAGTTGATTAGAGTGAAATTGAGTGGATTAGAGTGGAGTAGAGGTGAGTGGAGTGGAATGTGGTGAGTGCGTTAGAGTGGAGTGGATTAGAGTGTAGTAGAGTAGATTAGGATGACGTGGAGTGGATTTGAGTGGAGGGGATTAGATTACAGTGGAGTGGATTAGATTGGATTGGAGTGGATTAGAGTAGATTGGATTAAAGTGGATTGGAGGGAAGTGCATCAGTGCAGAGTGGATTAGAGTATTAGAGTAGAGCAGATTAAAGTTGCTTGGATCAGAGTGGAGTGGATTGAAGTAGATAAGAATGGAGTTTATTGTAGTGGATTAGATTGGAATGGAATAGATTGGAGTGGAGTGGGGAAGAGTGGAGTAGAGTGAAATAGGGTGGATTGGAATGGAGTGGATGCAAGAGGAATGAATTATTGTGGAGTGAATTGGAATGGAGTAGAGAAGATCAGAGGAGAGTAAATTAGAGTGAAGTGGTCTAGAATGGAGTTGATTAGTGTAGAGTGGATGAGAGTAACGTGGAATGCAGTAGAGTGGATTACAGTGGGGTGGATTGGAGTGGGTTGAAGTAAAATGGAGTGAATAAGAGTGAATTAAAGTGGAGTGGAGAGGAGTGTATAATAGCAGAGTGGGTTAGAGTTGAGTGGATTATAGTGGAGTGGATTAGAGTGGGAGATGGGGTAGATTGGAGTGCTTTAAATTATAGTGGATTGGACTAGAGTTAACTTTATTGGAGTAGATAAGAGTGGAGTGGATTTAAGTACATTGGAGTTGATTGGAGTGGAGTGGTGTGCCCAGAAGTGGATTACAGTGGATTGGGGTGGAGTGCAGTAAATTAAAGTGGAGTGAATTAGAGTGGAATGGATTTGAGTGGATTAGAGTGGAGGGGAGTAGATTCAAAGGTAGTGGATTCGAAGAAAGTGAAGTCGAATAGAGTGGATTGGAGTGCAGTGGATTAGAGTGTAGTGTACTAGAGTTGATTAAAGTGGATATGAGTGAAGTGGAGTGGATTGGAGTGGAGTAGAATGCAGTGAAGTCGAGCTCAGTGGAGTAGATTTCAGTGGAGTAAAGTAGAGTGGAATACAGTTAAAGTGGAGTGGAGTATAGTGGAGTTGATTGGAGTATAGTGGGGTGAAGTAGAGGGGCTTAGATTGGAGTGGATTAGATTGGATTGGAGCGGAGTGGATTAGAGTGGAGGGAAGTGTATTAGAGTTGACAGGAGTGGAGTATAATGGAGTGGATTAGAGGGGATTGAGTAGATTAGAATGGTTTGCCGTGGATTGGATTTGATTGGAATGGATTAGAGTGGAGTGGATTGGAGTGGAGTATAGTGGAGTGGAGTGGGGTAGACTAGAGTGGAGTGCAGGGGAGTAGAGTGGATTAGAGTAAAGTAGATTAGAGTGGATTAGAGTGGAGGTGAATGAAGTGAAGTGGAATGAAGTGGAGTGGAGTGGGTTGGGGTGGAGATGAGTGGAGGCAAGTGAAGTGGAGTGGAGCATAGTGGAGTGAAGTATGGTGGAGTAGAGTGCCCAGGAACACACCAAGCACGGAAGCCCAGACCTCAGCTTTTGCTGGTGTCTGCAGAAGAGTGCCACACAAGTCAGCAAATGGTAAACAATTGGCTGACACCAAGCCCTTTTTGCAAACAATAGTGTATCACAAGTGAGAGTGCATGAGCTAGCACGTTACTCATGCAGGCTCTACTCTAAAAAAGGCAAGTGCAAACTCTTCATGTGCTTCCCTGCCTGTCATTTAGTGCCGCACCACTCCCTCTCGATTCTTGTGCTGCTTCCTTAACTCAGCACCCTCCGCTCATTCGTAAATGAAGAGATTAGCACACTTAGTGCATTTTTCAGAAGCTGCAATGTTATTCTATGGGAGGATAAACAATATGGTATTCAGGTACAGTACAGCGACTTACAACACCAATGTCCAGGACTTAAAGTGAGTGGAGGGCAAGGTCCAAGGCAACACCAGCCAGACACCACTAGCGGCCGGGTGAAAGGGTGCAAAACAGCATTCGGGGCCCAATAGAAGTCAATGAGTATCAGTCTTCACAAAAAGAGGCTGCAGGTTTTGACTGGGATGCCAGTCTGGCTGACCCAATAGGTTGGCTCAGGCCTCATCATGCTCGGGGACGTAGGGACTCCTTTGGTCCTCTTCTCCATGGGCCCGGGGCGACATGTGCAGAGGTGTCCTTAGGCGGCTGGTTTTTCTTACCAGGAGCAGTCGCGATAGAGGGGGCATGCGAACAGAGGCTGTAGGCATCGTTGACAAGTCCACAGTGGGGAAACCCTAGGTGGACGTCGAGTCTGGAGGGTCTAGAGACCACTTCGGCACCATTGGTCTACTTCTGCTCTGGCTAGGTGACTTTCCGGCATCGGATTTCTGCAGCACCAGCCAGATACCACTAGCGGCCGGGTGAAAGGGTGCAAAACAGCATTCGGGGCCCAATAGAAGTCAATGAGTATCAGTCTTCACAAAAAAGAGGCTGCAGGTTTTGACTGGGATGCCAGTCTGGCTGACCCAATAGGTTGGCTCAGGCCTCATCATGCTCGGGGACGTAGGGACTCCTTTGGTCCTCTTCTCCATGGGCCCGGGGCGACATGTGCAGAGGTGTCCTTAGGCGGCTGGTTTTTCTTACCAGGAGCAGTCGCGATAGAGGGGGCATGCGAACAGAGGCTGTAGGCATCGTTGACAAGTCCACAGTGGGGAAACCCTAGGTGGACGTCGAGTCTGGAGGGTCTAGAGACCACTTCGGCACCATTGGTCTACTTCTGCTCTGGCTAGGTGACTTTCCGGCATCGGATTTCTGCAGTCATTGAGCCTCAGAGCTCAGTCTTTGGTACCTGTAGGATGCAGGGGAACAGGTCCGCTATCCCACGAGAGTTCTTGGATCCTGGGTGAAGTACTGGTGGGTCTCCCAGGCTTTGGAGACACAGCAGCTGCAGGACAAGTCAGCTTTTGAAGTAATGATTGAAGGCAGTAGGGTTGACGCCAAGTCATTTGCTGGATCGTATGTTCTTGCTCTTTGAGACTCATCACGTCCATCTTCTTTTTTCAGGTCAACAGTATCTGATTCTTTGGTGCCAGGGGCTCCCCTAAATCCTGAATTTAGAGGTGTTATGGGAGGTTGGGGTAGTAGCCAATAAGCTACCTTCCCTTGGCCCCCATATGGCCACTTGCTGTGGGAAGTGGGCATAACCCTTTCCCCGAATTCCTAAGTTTGCCATCTTCAAGATGGCCAATGCTGAAAAGTCATGTCCACTTCAGGGAGCCCTCCTTAGGCGTGGTACTAGCCTGAGGGTTGGCACACCTCCCTGACTAGCTAATTTTACCACCTATCCAGGTGCCAAAGAGCTCTGGACAAACAAGGTCCGCATCTTCTCTTGTGCGGGTAGCCAGATTCTCACTTCACAGGCAGGGACTTCTTTGAAGCTCCCCTGCCTTGAAATGCTAATAAGTAGCTCATCCTGCGGGAGGGGTGTGAACACCCTCTTCCCGAGCAGGCTGTGTCTCTGATCTTCTGAGAGCAAAGGCCTTTGGTCAGAAACGTGTCTATGATGACAGTCCAGCAAAAACAGTCAGTCTACTTACAAAGGGCTGGTAGCTTTTCAGAGGACACCTCTGAACGTGCCCTCTGTGTGCATGTATTAATAAATCCAACACTGGCATCTGTGTGGGTTCATTAAAAAGAAGTTCCTTGTACTGGCAGAAATAGGGCTGACTAGCACAGGGGCATATCTGCTTGTGCAGTTATATCCTCATATATAGTAAGCAAACACTGCCTTAGGGCTGTAAGGCCTGCTGTAGGGGTGATGTACCTATAGTGCATGCAGTGTCTGTGGGCATGGCACACAGGGGTGTGTGCCATGTCGTGTTTTCACTTTTGTGTGCACCAAGACACGCAGTCTGTAGTGGTAGTCTGTATGTGCTTGGTGAGAGGTCCTTCAGGGTAGCACAATTAGTGCTGCAGCCTTTAAGGACTCTCTTCAGCCTCCTTGCCCTAGTTACCAGGGTTACCATCAGCTAAGGACTTACAGGGGGGCTAAAGGTATTGCCAATTGGGGGTACAATTGCACGGTTTGGGGAAAGAGATCTGGCACTGAGAACCCGGTTAGCAGGAACCCAGTGTACTTCCAGTTAAAATCGAAAAAGTGGGGGTGACTATGTCGAAATAGGGCACTTTACAACACCAGGCAAGTAAGAAGGACCTTTTATGAGGCAACATGGACACTCATTGAAAGTTTCATAGACAGAGGGGGCTCACCTCAGTTGTTGTAGGTCTGATCCTCCTACTGGGCTTGCTGCTTTGGTTTCTTTTGGTTTATTTTATCCATCTGCACAGCTTCTTTCATTAGCAACCTACTGGATTATGACCTCCTCTTCTGGGCAGCTTTCCCTTCTGCATGAGTACCTCCAACACCCCCCTTCACAGTAGTTGGCTACCCTCATCAAGGAAAGAGTCAAAGGGCACTTTTAGCAGCGTTCAGGATTTCCAGGTGTATTCTTGATGAAATGGCATAAAGTCTTGCAGTCAGGTCTCCCAGCCTTGCAGCTCAGCAGATAACCCAGGCACCATGCTAAGGGTTTCCCCACTTGGTAAAGAGTATCCTGGCACACTAACCTTAGGGTTTTCCCAGCATACATCCCTGACCGTCAGTCCAAAATGTTAATTCCAAAGCGCCATCATGTCAGGGTTTGGGCTTTTTAGAGAGTCACACTAGTCCTCAACTGCAGAATCAGCAGGAACAGGGGGCATTGTCTGGTGTGCCCTGACGGGAGGGGGACAAGACGGCAAAAGGGAGAGAGGGAGCACTTACACCCAGCAACAATACAACAACAATTCTGGGGAAAAGTCAGCAGGAAGAAGCCTCGGGCTTCCTTTGCACGTCAACTGGAGGTCACACCCACCTCAGCTCCTGGGACCTGGTTCGCCTTACAGTGGAGGTGTGGAACGTTGCAGGGCCTTCTCTCAACCAGAATGGAGACTCACCTTTAACCCTTGGCGTAGTTCACGTAGTAGCGCTACACATAGCTACGCGAAGTGCACTTCGCACTACGCGAGCTACGCGAACTGCATAGTGTACTGTGCAAAATGCTGTTCGCACTGATTGCACAGTGCCGAATGCTTGTCCACACTGTGCAATCAGTGCAAACCACATCTTGCACAGTGCAAGCGGTCGTTTCCTGCTGCTCGAGTATATTTCTACTCGAGCGGCAGCTTTCTAAGCACGGACTGGTAGTTTCTCATCGCAAGCGGTCGCAAGCATACGCGACCACTCGCAATGAGAAACCTGACTTCCCGGCGTTGAGAATCTCGCCCAGAGGTTTATTTTCCACGCTCGCGATCGGCAACTTGATGTTGCTGATTGCGAACGAGGAAAAAGTCTCGCCGGGATGTAATTTTGCTCGCTCGCGGTAGCCAACTTGACGTTGAGGATCGCGAGCAAGCAAAAAATGACCGGTACTCGTGTTTGCACTGTGCTACGTGCAATTCGCGTAGTGTGAAGTAGCGCAAACTATGCGAGCGTAGCATAGTACTTCGCCCAGGGTTACTCACCTTCAGCTTCCTTTTGTCAGCCACCCACACAAAAAGTTTCAAGATGGACTCTGTTTCTACACATTAAAGCACAACACACACGCTCCACATTCTCCCTCCCTCACACTTGTAGAGTAAACATGCACTTACCAGCCGCATCTCATATAGATGGAGTGAAGGACTCAATTGATGGGGACTAGACTGACTTTTTTTTTTATTGGCGAGGTTAGTACGGTTCTCTCCCTTGAGGACAACAGGCAAAGGGGCCTGTCCCTTCTGCTGCAATTAACAATGCCCCCATTCCCAGTCCCTCTCAGCCTGGATGGACTACAACAGTCACGCTGAATAGAGGGATGCACTTAAGATGACCCTCATGACCTCAGATCTGTCCTCTGGGGGCATGACGCATTACACGGGAGCCCCCAGTGAACATGCATGTTAAGTGAAGCAGAAATCAAAAACCTACAGAGGAATACCATGGCTTTCTTAGGAGTCTAACACAGAAGAGAGGAGTACAGTCTACAGAGCCAGGCATGGGACATTTCTGATGATGCAAAAGTTGCAGTATTGGTGTTAGACCTCAAACTACCAGGATGCTAAAGCAGAACATTCTGGCATAAAAACCTGTGCAAAAATAAGACTTTTTTTTTAAGTATTCCACTGCCCGCCTGGTCAAGTGACATGTGCTGCACCAAATCTAAATATGACACACAGGATATTTATTAAATGTTCCTGCAAATAACATATCCATACTGCACTTCTTCTTTCACAAGTGATTGCACTCAAACAGGATTATGGGCCAAGCTTGAGATTAGATGTTGCAGGTAAATAACCTATCTGTATTGTGCCCATTCTTTTACAAGTGACTCTATCCATTAACAGGAAAGGGCCTCATTTACAAAAGAATGGCACTGCGCCTCTAGCAATTTTGCAGCGCTGCTCTGCGTAATTCTAAAAATGCAGGAATGTGCCGTATTTACAAGGCCATGAAAACCACGTAAAGTGGCTTTTCATGACAAGGCAAGGGCCCACGCTGTGGACAAGTTTTATATGAAAGTAACCTATTTGCCCTGTATTTCTTTCACAATTGACTTTGCTCAAACACAGTGGTGGCCCAAGCTGGGGGTCTGATGTTACATGTACGGTAGCTATCCATACTTCACCTCTTCTTTCATAAATGGCTCTGCCTTTGCAAAACCAGGGTGAGCACAAGGCAAAAATCTTCATGAACCGTTTGGAATAACTTTGTGATGTTAGAGGACAGGGCATTAACCAGACCAAACAGAGAATTCCACTGCACTGCACCCACAATTCAATTTCTCTGTGCGATGTGGTATCAATAACTCTTTTCAACCGCCCACCCTCGGCCCAAGTCTCTAAATTAAAATAAATAAACTTTTTACAACGACTCAGGGTTCACCTCTCTTTATTGTGTTACAACATTTCAATAGCACCAGCCGGTCCCACAGAGACCCAACCCAAACACCGGCAAAACCATGAAAAAACACACAACAATGTGCACAAGAAAATGCAAGGTGACCAGTGAGAGCTGGGCCACAGTAAGAAAGACGTACAAATATTCCAGCAAGAAGCATTAGCAGTCGGGCCATTGTACACAATATGGCAGAGATGTAGCATATAAAAACGCAATCAACATTTATACTTATATACATTGCGGGCCTTATTTATGAAAGCCTGAGACACTGTTACGCCGCCGTTGTGTCACTTTTTGTGATCCTGCGGTGGCGTAAATATTATGACACGTTGCGCCATATTTACAAAATGACGCATCTAAGCCGATGCGTCACTTTGTAAAGGCCTACGCTACATTAGACCTGCACCAGGTAAAATGTATGCAGGGTGGGTGTGCCCTGCAATAAAGGGTCAAAGAAGTGGTGCATTGAAATCTATGATATTTCACTGTGACACCTCTAGGATGCTACTTCGTCAAAATCTTACACCTGCCTTACAGCAGGCATAAGGCTGACACAGGCCCTTCCACATATCACTTGCCCAGGTGAAAGGACACATTGCTGGAGTGGCGTCAGTTTTCAGACACACCCCAGCAATGCGCCATTTTTGCGCCTACGTATATGTCTGAAATACTGACGTATCTGTAACTCCTTGCGACATGAAGCACCATACATTAAATACGGTGCATCCATCATGTTGCCAGGAGGGCGCAGTGAAAATGGTTGCATCGCTGTTTTCACACAGCTATGCAACAGTTTTCATAAATGAAGCCCGTAGTATATCAGCCACACAGCCAATCAGGGCTATCTTCCCCTATGTGAGACTACAACATATAGAGCATGAGATTAGAAAATTCCTCTTTTACATTCACTCATTAGAAACCGATAAAACAAAAATATCATTTCTAAAGGCTGATCACCAGCTTCAAGCATGCTCTATCGTTCAGTCCCTAAAATAGAGTGTCTCAAATAGGGACACTTTTGGCGGGCTGCTTAAAAGAATTTACACAACAACTTCCTTTAGTTCATAAGTCATTTCCTAAAATGGATATACATTTACAAATATATTTGTGTTTTTCCTTACTATTAACGTTTCATCTTATAGCTCTGTTTATCCTCCTAATCTTCATCCATCAATCTTATTTACATTTTATGAGAATTTCCTTTGTAAAGTTGTCCTCTGTTTTGTAAATCTCAGAATCAGACTTGACTTAAGGTCAAAGGAGGCCTGGAAATGCACAGTTACAGCAGCAAAAGTATAAAGAAAAGTGTTTTTTTTAAACTTTCAGTCAAGGAGTACCTGGACAGAAAACATTACTAGTAATGAATAACATGCTTATGGTTTAAACAAAATATGTGCCCACAAAAGAGCGATTTAGAAAAAAAATAGGGAAGAATAATTTTTCTCCCAGCTTGCAATTAAGTGGATTGCGTTTTAAGCAAAGGAGAAATATAATAGCTGGTTTTGGTTGCTAAATTAAACATGCCTTTAGAGAGGATTTTTTAAACTTGCAGGAGGTGCTCCCTGGCCGCTCTGTTATGTTATGTTATGTTATGTTAGGTGACACTTGTAAAGCGCACTAACACCGGAGGTTTCCTGGCTCTGGGAATATGACTAGGATTTTTTTTTAACACAGCCCACCTTCTTTACAAAAGCCCTCTCTCACCCCTCCTGCCACCATTATTTTTATAACAAAGCCCCCCCCCCCCCCCCCCCTAATGTGGTAGCAAAACATTTGGCGGCGTGGGTAATTTTACTAAACCAACTTGTGTTATTTTGTGCATGGTTGCAGGAAGTATTTTAAATGGGTAGGTACTCTCAGGGACTCTGGACAGTGAGTACCAGCACATATGGATGTCCATTGAAAGCTCTGGTTGTATGTAAAATGTGTGTAAAAAGTAGCTCTTGGCATAGAATGGGGTAGGGGCTGCCGAAGCTGTGCAGCGCTGAGGGAGAGGTGGCTAACCCTGAAGGCTGAACAGTGAGCAATGACAGTGCTTAATGTGAGCTGGTGGTTTCCAGGGCTTAGCATCGGCACTTGATTGACAGCAACGGGGCTTGTAACATTCTGCCGCATGGTGGCGCTGTTCTGTCCAATTTAGAGATGAGCACAACAAAAGTTTTTTAATAATTCAATATACATTAAAAATGACTATTGAATGCCGCCCAAGCCATCCTTCTATACCGGTGGTATGTAGGACTGCTGAGCATTGGCATGGAGGGGCAGAACTGTGGAGGTGGGGGTCTACAACACTACGGTGCAAATAGGGGTGGTGGCGAGTTTGTAATCTATTGGTTGGAACTGAATGGATTGGGCCAAACGCTGTAGGACACAGCCGAGGGTGGTTGTGGGACACACTTTGGTGGCAGAGCTGGTGAAGACGTCTTGCCGCCACTACTTAGTAGCAAGCAGGTCTCATGTGCGATGGGGCCGGAGCACTGAAGGTCACGTGACACTCAGCTGCAAATGTGTCCACACAATGCACCCAATTAGGAGGCCGATTTCGATGAAAGGCAGTAGTAAAGTTCACCGCAGACTCTGAGGGGTGCTATCTCACAATTAGGTCTTGAGCGAGAGTGTCCTACAGGCAATTATTGTACAACCAAATCCTTCAGTACCTATTTGACTCAGTGTTTCCTGCCCCAACCTCCTTTGGCAAACAGGGCAGCAGCTCGCGGGCTGTAATTTTTATACATATATACATTAAAATACCGAGGACATTCATAAAATAGATAAACGGCTCCTAAATGGAAAATACCGAAGGATACAAAATGGCAGTAGTAGCCCTGAGCATGTGTGCCCACCCGAAATCCCACCTTTATATAAAAAGCATTGTTTCTTGACATTATGAGATGACATACTAAGTGTGATTGCGTCCCTGAATTGCCATTGCCCCTGATCTGGAAACTGGACTTCCTGTTTCCTACCCATGCAGTCTCTCCAAACACGGCGCCCTCAGTAATGAGAGGTCCCAGGGCGGTCATTTATTTATTTATGCTTTCCTTACCCTTTGTGCAGCACAAATTGACACATTTTCCTCCTCAAAATAAAATCCTTTTTAGGGCTCGCCTAGGCAGCGCTTGCGCTGTCTCTTCGAGACATGCTGCATTGAAGTATGGACTTGAAGCTCCGCCCACTTTCCGCCCATATTTTTCATTGGCTTGTGTCCTTGTCTTTGTAAATGTTGGCTTCTGATTTGTTATTAAGCTTATTAGCCCTTCCTTAGTACCTCCCGGTATTCTGTTGTTACCTCTCATGAGGACTGGCCCTTTTACATGTGTCTTTATTCGGGAGCTTTCATTAGGAGTTCTGAGAACTATTTACTTAATTAATGTACACATCATGCACTGGATGCTAGCTCCAGTATTGGCGGCTGCTTCTTCACATTTGCATTTCTTTTAAACACGCTCCCTTCACATAAATCTGATTGGACCCTTCCTCCTTTGTTACCCCACCCTCCCCTATCTACGGCCTTCTTGTGCCTTTGTTCTTTTTTTTAACCGGAGCATTGCACTATAAATTTCAAATGCACTCTATTTCCCCCCACACCCACTGCAAAAATGAACAACCATTTCCCAACAGTACACCTTAGATCACCAGGGGGAAAAAAAACTTTTCTAGTTGTTCCAAACTCAGGTCAACCAGTCTCCAAGAGCTTACATATTGACATGGTTGCATACATGCATATCCTGTTTACATAATGCGTAAGTGCATTACTTGTTTTTGTTGTTTCCAAGTGCCCCATGCTGCACTTTCACGTTAAGAGGCCACCCTCCTTTCTTTAGATGAGCCATGTCTAAAGAAAGGTCCGCAGCCGCTATTAAAGTGAAACTGGGGCATGGGACGTTATTACAACAAAAAAGCATTTGTTTATCAACTTAACCACCAAATGCTTTTTTTGGTAAAAGAGCCCCATACCGCTCTTTCACTTTAATGGTGGCCGTGCCCCTTTCTTTTGACGTGACCCGTCTTAAGGGGCGCGGCCTCTATTAAATGTGAAAGCGCGGCATGGGCACTTGTAAACAAAAAAACTTGCAATGCAATAGGTCTCGCATTTGCGAGAATTTAAGCTATTGTCATTTACACGACTTATTGCATTGAAAATACCTTATACATCTTTTGAAGTGTGTGGGAGCAGGTACATGCATTTAATCTAGGCCCAGCCCCATGATGCATTGCTTCTAGTGATGTCAGAGCACGCCGAACTGGCGCAAGAAGCATTTTCGCCTCTTAAGCCTCTATCCCCAGGCTTGAGACAAGGGCACGCCCACTGAGTTCCAGCCCTGAGTTCTAACCCTATGAATGGTCTCAGTGCCTGCTTCTGGGACAGACCCCAATCTCTGCATCCTGGTCCTACCTCTCTGAAGGTGATCCGAACAATGAGACCCAGCCCTTGCTCCTGAATAATAGGCCCGGTCTCTGGACATGGACCACAGGCTACACCACTAGAGCCGACCCATATGCCTGAGCTCCACAATCAAGCCAACTCCTTCACACAATACCTAAAGCTTACCCCTGAGCTTAGCCTGACCCGCCCTTTCAGCTCCAAACTCACAGCCCAACTTCTGAAACTGACCTCTAGACACGACTCCTGGGCACTAACCCAGGGCCCGAACTCTGTTGGTTCTGTCTCTGATCCTGATCCCTGTCCAAACCCTTCAATCTAGCTGCCATTGGACACAAATCTGAACCTTCCATTCGGCTCCTCTGTAGAGGGATTATGAAAAAGTACAAAAAGTCTATTTTTTTTAAACAAAAATATGCATACCAAATAGAAAACAGTTGTGGTGAGCCATCAAACAGCCTTGTTTGAAGGTCAAGGACAGACAGCAGGTTTCACCTCAATACTAATGGGGGGATGCAAACCGTCCTTAACTTTAAAAATTCCATTGATCTGCGGGAATGATTTGGTTTCTTCCGGTCAGGCTGAAACTTTTGGTATGTATCATGAAATCCTATTCTATCAAAGTGAAGCACACATCAGCTTCACATGTCACATCAGCTCACCCTAAGAGTGTGGCACAGATGGCAATTTCAATACATACAAATGATAAGAAACAAAAAGGAATGGAAAAAAGTGCAAGAAATGCGAACTCGCTCCCCGTCTAGTTTGGGTCTTCGAGCGTAAGCGTGAAGGATTCTAGGTACGATGGCACGAAGTACGTGATGGGTTCTACCACTGAAAAACTGCTTGCTTGTTCGAGCATTCACATTGCTCCCCAATGTCTCCTATTTTGAAAAGCACAATGGATGTGCTTAGAGTCAAGGCCATTGGTGTAATATAGAAAATCATTAAAAAAAATCTCCGCTGGGCCTGTGATGTTTACCAGCAGGCCCCTGCTAGGACCATGGTTTCCGGAGACGCGAGTCGGAGCTCCCCAGCTCCCATCAGTGGAAGGCTCAATTGGGCACGAGATTACCACAAATAAGAATTTGGGAGAAAACAGCGGGGATCAGCCGATTCTGCACTGGCTTTCTAGAAGTCAGGCAATGGTGCTCTGGTTCCCTAAAGGTAGACAGCCATTACTGGCTTCCTATAAGATGGAAAATCTTGTGCTCATTTCCTAGTGGTCAGGCAATGCCCTAGAGGTTGACAAGCCTGCTAGAGCACATACAGTTGTAGTCTCTTTCCCTGGTGGTCTTTAAAACTTACATTTACTATATAGAGGGCAGATTCTTGAAGGTCAATTAATCCAGGATTGGCTCCTAGAGAAAAGACATACATACAACACTCCAGAGCTGAGACACTCTTAGACTGCCTCAAAAGAGGTCAGGCAGCTGGAATGGCTTTCTAGAGGTCAGGCAATCCTGGGCTGCCTCCTACAAGGCAAGCAAGGCATGATCAGCTCTATAAATGTCAGAAAATGCTGTAATGAATCCCTAGAGATCATACAATCCATCCTGCTACCACCAAGGATGGGATAGCATCACATATCCTTCCACTGTGCTGTGGACGGAAGTGCTCCAGAGAGTGAATGCACCTCAGCCTAGCTCCGCCACTGCTAGCAGCGCAGACACGACAGACATCTCCTCCCATAGGTCACTGTCAGGCAAAGGCGCCGCCCTACCTGAAGAGGTGAGGCCTGGAACTTGAGGCTGAATGGAAGGAGGTTGTATTGATCTCATTTGTACACAAATGCTCAGCAGGCATTGCTGAGGCCCCTCACACACAATATCCATTGGAGGTCCTTAGAAGGCACCATGTCAATAATGGACAGCGGTGCCCTGGTACAGGGATTTCATTACTAACCTCTAAACACTACATATGGAGACCCCGCGAAGCCTGCAGGGACCAAGGCATGTGAAAAATCGTGCAACCTAAATACAATGTACAAATTAAAACGATATACTGAGGGATGGAGAAGACACAATGACAGACATCATGACGGCAGCACCAGCTGGCAAGCGAACAGTCCGTCCTCCAAATAAGCGGCAGGAATTCTCTGTTTCTGCACACGTCTAGTAGGTCTTGACGTACACCACCTCCTCGCTTCTTGAATTCTTGCTTTGACTATTGGCGCCTGGAGAAGGGTCAGAGAGAAAGAGATCAGGAGGCTGAAGCAAATAACATCAGTGAACAAGAAGCACAGGCTATTGGATGGCCTGTAGTGTATTGGGAACAGAAGGCTTGGCAGACCTTCGGCGCACAAACGCTTTGGGCGAAATGCAGTGAGGGACAAGCCTTGACAGTGTAGGGATAGTGGGCACTGAACGTGTAGAGAGAGATGGTTAACCACATTCAATCAATATCTTGAGAGCTGATGTGCAGATATTACCCATGTTCAGACACCCATCATTTGCTGGCAAGCCACATCCACAACTAAATGTTCTGAATCCACAGTGTACATGGGTATGTCTACACCGGGTGTATCCATGGGGTGAGAGGGTTTCTGTTAACCGCATTGCAGTTGAGTGGATGTGGTGCATTTGTAGTGTTGGATTCTTCCTATGGTTGCAATGTATGAAGGCTTGGGGGATACAGAGGCCTCGGGTGCTAGTTTGCATTTTCTGGAAAAAAATTGTGTGCGGGTCTTGAGTTGCCTCTGGCTGGCATACATATAAGGCTCCCTGTTTTCCATGTTAACGGATTTTTACAGATAAATACTGACAGAAATCAATACATTTTCTGTCTGCATTTATTTTTTAATGTGGATAAATCCAGAAAATGGTGCTTCTTTAAGTGAACCTCTGTGTCGTTTCTCATGAATTATAGCCCAACAGCTGAACAGCTGACAGCATGGGTTATGAAAAAACAGGATGAAATTTCTTTAAATAACGGCATATGTGACCATACATTTGTGGTATATTGCTAATATTTATCAGTGGATGTATTTTTATGTAATATTTAGCAGCTTAAATAGCTAAAACATGACAGACATCAAAGTATGAGTGTGCTTCGATCAGTTAAGTAAATATGGAAATGTGCAGTTTTACAACTTCATTTTTACGTAAAACACAAAATAAAGATGGATAAATACAGATAAAATAGCCCCCAAAAAATATGGATAAATACAGACGGAAATGTTAAAAAAATAAGCACCATAAAACCAGGAGCCCTACATATATATCACTGAGGGGTTACAGGCCTTATGATCATCTGCCTAACCAGAGTCAGTTGTGGTGGTTCAGTCCTTCACATGGGGTGGTATTGAATCCTATGCTGCACCAAATGGCTACTGAAGCTTTAGAAACCTGGTGAGTGATTGTGCTGCTAGTCATGGTGCAGAGATTGAGGACTGCTGCACTGGTGTGGTTATCATATATCTGAGTTTGATATGAGGAGGTGGTTGCTGAATCGGAGGCCAGGAGAGTCCTTTGAATGAGGGAATGGACTGTGCTTTCTATATCTTTAGAAGTCCACTTGTCTCTGCTGCTGTTGTTGTTGTTCATGGTCCACATTCAGAGGTTGGCTGAGGGTGAAACTAACATGAATTGGCTGATAACCCGACAAGCCAAAGTTGTGATTCTCCCACATCATTTAGAGGTGGAGGAACTACTAGGTTTCGGTCAGAGGAGTCCCAACAACTTCTGCCAGTGGAAGACACACACTGACCTGCGGGTCATCCACCACTGAGTGACTGTCACTAGATTTCTCTGCCTGGACTGCCAAAACAAATTGTTATGTTATGTTATGTTAATGTTTTGTAAAGCGCTCGTTCACTGGTTGGTTTCTTGGCGCTGAATCTAGAAAGTGCCGGAAGGTTTAACAGTTCAATTGTAAGCATGAATGTACAACCAAGTTTTAAGCAATTTTCTAAATTTCAGTAGATCAGTAGTGGACCTGATTTCCAGAGGGATAGAATTCCATAACTTGGGAGCCAGGGTTGCAAACCTGGCTCCTCCTTGTCCCTTTAACTTAAAGGTAGGCGTTGACAGTAGCTGAAGGTGTGCCGAGCGAAGGTTCCGTGATGGAGAGTACTTGGAAATGAGACTATCTATGAATCCAGGACCCTGCCCGTGCAGTGACTTGAATACCAGGCAACCGATCTTAAATACACAGCGTTGGGGCATGGTGAGGTAGTGAAATTCCCTCAAAAGGGGGGAGGCATGATGCCGCCTAGGTTGCCAGTAGATCAGTCTAGCCGCCTGGTTCTGGACTATCTGCAGCTGTTTCATAAAACCAGCTGGTAATCCAAGATAGATTACATTGGAATAATCTAGGTGCGATAAAGTCATAGCCAATACAACCTGTATCAGCGCAGCTTGGGTCAGCAATCTACTTATCTTTCTGATTTTTAGCAGCTGGTCGGCCCAAGAAGAGCAAAAATGTCCCACATGCGTTTTTAGAGACAGGTCATTGGATATTATGACTCTGAGGCTCTTGGCAGATGAAGAAGGGGTGAGAGTGGGTCCCGGTTCTCCTGGCCAATATTGTGGGCCCCAGAATTTCTGGCTGCCACCTTTCAAGATTAGTTCAGTCTTTCCTGCGTTTAGTTTTAAAGGATTTATGTCCATCCAGTGACTGATGAACCGCATGGTTGACTGAAAAAACCGAGACTGAATGGGGTGAATTATCAATGGTGAAGAGCAGCTGTAAATCATCAGCATAGTTGAAAGTGGCCATTTTTCTTTCCTTCAACGACCTTATCAATGTAAGGAGGTACAAGTTGAATAAATGTGGGGAGAGCGAAGAGCCCTCTGGCACCCCACACATGGTTCTTTGCTTAGGAGCCATAAACTGGGCCAGGTGAACTGCCTGGAAGCGATCCTCCAAAAAGGAACATATCCAGCTTAAGGCTGGCCACTGGATGCCTGCTTCCTTGACCCGGTCCACTAGGATACCATGGTCGACTGTGTCAAAAGCTGCGGATAAATCTAGCAGCACCAAGGCCTGGGGAATACCCTTATCAGCTTTCTCCCGTAGGGCATCCATTACTGCAGTAATGACTCTCCGTGGAATGGGTGAGGCGGAAGCCCGCTTGATGTGGATCAAGAAAATGAGTCTGTTCCAAAAAACTGGACAGACACTTTACCACATGAGCCTCCAACACTTTAGCCAGATACGGGTGCACGGAAATAGGTTGGTAATTAGATGGTTTCTGGGGGTCAGCTCCCGGTTTCTTCAAAAGAGAGATCACAGTAGCCTCTTTTCAGAATTTGGGTACACAGCCCTGGGATAGAGAATCATTTAGCAGGACAAGGGCAGGTCCTGGTAGGGCAGTGAAGACCTCCTTTAAAACATGTGGAGAACAACAGTCCGTAGGGGAACCAGAGCTGACTTTAAGCAAAAGGCTGTGAAAGATCTTAGTATCGATAGGGGTAACAGAGTAAAAGGAACATACATTTTTTATATATGGAGGAGGCGACTTCCTGGGCAATATGAATAGGAATACTAGCCTTCATGAGGGAAATTTTGTCAATGAAGAAGATGTTCAATTTGTCACATAACGCTTGTGAAGAAGTGGGCTTACTCTCTCTAGATTAGACACTTCCTCTACAATGTTAAATATTTATTTAGATTGATTGGTGGAAGTAAGAATTCTAGAAGAAAAGTGAGCAGCTTTAGCATTTAGAATGTATTGTTTATATTCCCTCATGGCCGTTAGGTAGTTTACCTTGTTGTTTAGTGAATAGCTCAATCACCACTTCCTTTCCAATTCACGGAGAGCGAGTTTTTGAGATTTTAGTTCAGGGGAGAACTACCCCTGAGCCTCAAAACGGCAAGTCACTCTTGATTTTTTCAATGGTGCATATTTGTTGCTAGCCTCCAGTAGCCAAGTTGAAATATTTTCCTCGTGGGTGTTAACATCAGGAGTATACTTTGGTATTGTGTTTGCCAAAGTACTACTGAAGTCGTTTGTATCAATCGTGTTCCATTTCCGTACACAGCTCCCCCCTTTAGTTAGAGTTTTATTCCTGATGGGGTACTCTAAATTAAATGTTATCAAATAATGATCTTACCAAATACATGGTACTGTAGATAGAGCAGACACTACCAAGTTAATGGTCCAGATTTGGTCCAAAGTATGTCCCTTACCATGAGTGGCTGATGAGGGCAAATGTTTGTCACATACAGCAGTTTTGTGCTTGGGGAGTTGTTCTGTGCATGGAAGAAGCACAGAGAATTATTACATTCAGGGGAGAGGTACTGAGATGGATTATGTGCTCTCTGCATTAAATACCTGTAGACAGGGGTTCTCTGCATGACAGAGCTGTATACAGGGGTTCTCTAAAAGATACAGATGCAGAGAGGCATTCTATGCGGTTGCATATGATGTCATAGATAAACGATTTAATGGAATACCAGTACTTAGAAACCATTACATCTAAAGTTTCAGTATGAATGGAATTTAACATTTCATAGAAACAAATTCGGAGAAAGTATTTTTTTAATTGGTTTCTACATAATTATTTTTTCAGCTTTAAATTAAATGGTTGCCTGTCTTACTTTCAGAAACAATTCAAAGTATTTATTTCAATACTTTATATCAGGGGACATTATTTCAGATTTATATCTTTTATATTGTCAAACAACTACTTCAGATGCTTTAAAATGCTCTAGGCTCTAACCACCACTAACAACCACCCATCTCTGCCCTCTAAATTGACTCCCCAAGGATACATTTCACCCATCTCTTAGCTTAACACCTCACCTATCCCTGAACCCTTAAAGCCCTTTCCACTAAAAACTCTACCTCTCCTTTAATCTAAAACTCTCTCACTGCTATGAAACTCCACCCATTCTGGAACCCTAAAAAACCCTTTCTATGCCTAAACCCCACCCATCCCTGATCCTGAAAATCCTGCACACCCCTAAACTCCACTCATCCCTGAACCCTAAAAAAAACCCTCACCACTCCTGCAAGTCACATGTTCAGGACCCCTAAAACACCCCACCGCCCCTGCATTCCTTTATCCTTGCACCCTAAAAACACTTTCTACATATAAACTTTATCTGTACCTGAACCCTTAAAACCCCCACCACCCTAAACTTCACCCATTGCTGAACACTAAAAAACGTTCATCACCACAAAAATATAACCATCACTGAACCTTAAAAATACTTACCAGCCCTAAATTCCACCCATCCATAAAACATTAAAAAAACAACACCCACACTCGCCATCTATTTCTAAACCCAAAAAAACACTCACCACCCCTAAACTCCACTAATCTGTGAACCCTAAAAACCCTCTACCACCCTAAAGTCTGCCCTTGCTTGGTCCCTTAAAAATACTTACCAGCCCGCCCTAAACTCCACCCAGCCGGAAAACTTTAAAAAAAAGCAACACCCACACACGCCACCATCCCTGAACCCGAAAAACCACTCACCACCCTTAAACTCCACTCATACTCATCTGTAAACCTTAAAAACCACTTACCAACCCTAAACTCCACCCATCTCTCAACCCAAAAAACACTCACTACCCCAAATCATCACCCAAGGATGTGATTTTTGGATGTTTCCTTAAAATGATCTATCCTTTAAAATGTTTTGTTACATTTTCAATTTATTTGTATTTCCTTAAAATGTTCTTTCCTTTAAATCGGTTTTCCATGATTCAGTTTCCTTAAATGTGATTTCTCAGTTATCATTTTTCCATTAATTAACATACATCAGTTCTATGCAGGGGATAGGTGTGGACAGGCATTCTGTGCAGGGAAGAAGTTTCGAGAGGTATTCTGGGCCGGGTTGTTCTAAGTAGGGGTGGGCGGAATTTGCGTAATCGCATTATGCAAATCTCCACGAAACGGTAAAAAATCTCTGCGAACGCGCAGAAATTCCGCAAACACGCAGAATTGCTTATCTCGTGAACAAGTATTTTGAGAACGCGAACAAGCAAAAAATTTCGTGAAGTCGCGGAACGCAGAATTTTGGACAATTTTGCGTTCTCCGTGGAACGCAAAATTACCCAAATTACGCCAATTCCACGAACGGAACGAAATTTACCGCCCAGGCCTAGTTCTAAGCTATGAATATGCATTTCATGATGGGATATGGAGAGGGCAACGTGCACAGGGCAGGAGGGCAGGAGGAAGCTGTGGACAGTCTACTGTCCAGAGGAGGTTTTTTCTGGGCATGTGTGATTTGTTCTGGGTGGGGGAGGATTTTTTTTTTTCTCTAGAGGTGGTGTGTTCTGGGAAAGGGGTGTGTGAGGAGGTGCCCTCTCTTGAGAAGATGTGTTCTGTGTATGGTTGCTGTGTTCTGAACAGAGGGTCTTACTTAGAGCATTCTTCGGGGTTCCCTTCTCCGTCAGTCTTTCCCTCTTCGTCGGTTTTAGGGTCCTCCGTGTTGAGTTTCTGCTGCTTTTTCCGCCGGACACATTTTACGATGACAAGAATGAGAATCACCACCGCCAGGGAGCCACCCACTGAGGCACCCACAATCACCGCCACCGTGGAGTCCCGTTCTGGGGGTACTACAGAAAGACAGGCATGGGTTAGTCATGAGAGAGAGGCACACCGTTCCCATAAGAGGAGGCAAGGCAGTGGAGGCGCAAAAGACAAGAGTGCAGAGTAACTGTAAGGGGAGGAGAAGGGGTCCTATCCTCAGGGATATTGACCGCTTCACAGACTGGTTGATTTGACCATTTCTAGAGCGCACGCTACCTGCAAATGTGTCTTGGTACTAAGAGCAGCAGCAGTCCGCCACTGTCCTGACACTCTGTTCGGGGCAAGGGGCTGATAAATAAAATGGTAATAAATGATCTTTTTATTTTTCATCTCTGGGGTTTTGGGGGTATTTTAAGTGAGGCGATGCTCCTCTGCTCTAATGGAGGAGTCGCCAGAGATACTGCAGAAAGAAGAGCTAAAAAAAGCACTAAAGGGCAAAACAACTTGGCTTTCATTACTGGTAACTCCTGGAACTCCTGTTGCTATCTATCTATCTATCTATCTATCTATCTATCTATCTATCTATCTATCTATCTATCTATCTATATATATATATATATATATATATATATAATGATTATATTAACATCGTCAATATTAATAAAATGAGACTCTGCAGGGGCTGAAGAGTCATTCCGTACTTTTTAATCACAATGTTTATAAAGAGGAGTGGAAAATATGGTCTGTACTGGACGGTTGGGCTCTGTTGTCTCTTGCAGTGGTTTTGGACACACGAGGGTGTGAGACCTTAATATGTTGTAAATTATGTATATACTCAGTTAGGAAGCTATGACACGCAATGTATTTGTCCCGTTTTAGAAATTATGAGAACACAGGAAAAGCTTATATGAAAAATATTGCATGTTTATGATGTATCTCTTTTTGATTTTCCACTACCTTCACTTTTGTTTTTCACTAATTTCGTACGTATAAAAACGACATACTCCATAATGCTTAGCGATCTAGGAACAGGAAGTTGTAAGATACACATTTGTATTTAATTGGCCTTAACAAACCGGTAAGTTAAAACCGTGAACAAGGTCTTAGGCAGACTGAAATGCTGGTTGTAAATACTAGGCATGCGGGTTTTGATGTGCTACCTACCTGATAAATTCTGACTCATCCAAGTCTGATATTCATGGATTAGCCTGTGATAAATATCACATCAATAAAGCCCTAAATACATTTTATGTTTTTAGTTGTTTATGAAAAAAAGTAAGCAATTGAATTGAATCTAAGCGGAGCATTCCATGCTTTAGAAGTAAGAAAGCTAAAAGACGTTTCATCTAGCTTGGAAGGTCTAATGGCAGGAATGCACATAAGATTAGCAAAAATGGAACAGGATGGATAATTTTTAAGTAGTGATTGTTAAACTGCATTTATCAGCAAAGGTGAATTTGTAACTAAGCAGGCGCGGACTGGGACAGAAAACAGGCCCTGGCACTAAAATAAAAGTGGTCCCCCTGAGTGAATTAAAAAGCTAAAAGAGGGAACCATGTTTGGAAGTTGGGGCAGTTTTAAACTTGTAAATACACTGAAGAAGTGTTTTGCGGGGTACGGAAGACAGCATGGATTTGAGCTTGCTGCAGGCAATGTTTGTTTTAATATTTGAGAAATCAACAATAAAAACTGACTCAGCAAACCCTAAAATAGACCCTTAAGCAGCCAAATCATCAGCTCACACATTGACATGTCAGACCAGCCCATCGGACACAGTTTGATTTGCCCTATAGGCCTGTCCGAGCCTGTATCCAACAGAAAAATTGAGCTTGCTGGGGTTTATCTGGCAGGACATGGTGGGCTTCCAGAGTTTGTCTTTGGCAGGAAGTGAGGATCACTGAGTTTGTCTCTCACAATGAATGTGGCTGACTGAGCTGCATCTATTGGGAAAGAGAGAACCTTGCAGATAAATCTGACAGAAAGCGGGTTTGATGACCTTGCATTTGGGATGAAGTTTCGATCACTCAGTTTGTACCCAATAGGAATGTTTTTTTTTCTCTTGCATTTTCCATTGTCACACAAGGGGCTCCCACAAGCACAATGCTACTGGTGCATCGGTCAGGATTCCTCATACTGGAAACGTAGCAACTCTCCCCTAAACTCTGCTCTTGGATGGAATGCTTAGCAACAGTTTTTAGACATTTTACATCTGTTCTCCATCCCTCACAATGCTATCAACCCTCTGTCCTGGAGGGCTTGGACTTTAAGCATACTGACTAGACACAAACCTTCTGTAACCACTCGAAGGAGAATCTTGCCAATGCCAGTTGTGCGGTCTGGTGGGTTTTTCACGTAGCAATTGTACATCCCTTCATCTTCCAGCTGCACGTTGCGAATGGTGAGGGACACGTCATTCTTCGCCGTATCCCCTGTGAACTCAATGTGCTTGAAGCGCTCCAGCTTTAGGTTAATGACTTTCAAGCGAAATGTGATGAACTGCAAAATTGGAAAGAAAGGATAGGAAATGATCATGGGACACACATTGAAAGACTGATACAGACTTGGGCAAAGACACATACACGTACTGGGTTAAGAATTACAAACTGAGCCAAGATCCACAGATCTGTAACCGAGCTAAGGACAGACATAGTCAGCCAAGTTCCACTGATATAACTCCCCGGCATCATCCACAGACACACAGACTGATCCGAGGACATACGCATTAACTGGTACAGACTTAGGGCCTGACTTTGACTTTGTTAGGTGGTCTGCCGCCCATGATAGTAGCAGAAGTCTTTCTTGTTCACCCTGGCTAGACAACTGTCTGCCATATTTTAAGATCCCCGTGACCCCAGGCTAGGTGATTGAGGCTTCAGAGAGGAGCTGCCATCACAGCAGTTCTTCTGAGGGCACTGAAAGTTTGGTCAGCTTCCGAAATGTTTCAGACAACAGCTCACCAAACTTTTTTGATTTCCAAAAATCAACTCGCCAACTGGCACCTTGTTTTTGAAAAATAAAAAAGTTAATGAGCCTGACACCCTGGGAGTTTTCTCCTAGGGTGTCGGAGTCATTTTTCTGTTTGGAACCGCCAGTGTTTGTTGAGGACTAAATGGCCTATGGCAGATTGAGTTAAGACATACAGACATGGCGATTGAGCCAATGATGCTCAGACTCAGCCCAGAATAAGAAGACACAGAGTGATACAGATGACACCAGGAACATAGACACAATTGAACATGGAGGAAGAAAAAGAGAAGAAGAGATGTTGAGAGCAATGGTGGTGGGCAGAATGGGATAGGTAATGACAAAAGTGGGTTGAAGATGGTGTAAGTACGACTAAGCCCACATCCTATTGCTACCACTACTGCACAGTGCCATAAATAGAAAGATGGTATAGGACAAATCAACCAGCAGTGAGAAAAGGGGGCGGAGGATGATAGGGAATAGGAGAGTAGGCATAAAACGACAATATACAGAAATACAAAGGCCCAGATTTACTGACATTTTGCGCTGGGTTTGCATCACAAAAGTGATGCAAACTTGTGCAAAATGTTTTTTTTTAACTTTACTTTCCAGCGCAAAACTTGCTTTGCCTTGCTCTGCGTCCATGGGCGTTCCATTCGCGGACATGGGCATTCTCATGCAACCACCCATGGTTTTTGACGCAAAACCATATCTACTAACAAGAGTAGACAGGGTTTGCATCACAAAATATTGTCTCTTTGAAGCAAGAAAAAAAAGAAGAAATGTTTTTATTTCTCTTAACTTTTCCCACTTTGCATTTGTACTGCACTGTACAGTACACATTTAAAGTGGGAAAAGTTTCAAAGTTAGTATAAGCATAGTATTTTGTACTAAAATGTACCCTTCCAGTACAAAACCTATGCAGACATGATGCAGTCAATTGGCTAGGGAGAGAGAGCAATCTAGTGCCATATTTAGTAGAGATGGCCCTTTTTCTGCTCTCTCCTTCTCACGCATCGCAGCACAGCCACTTTGGGTGCTGTGCTGTATTCTGAGAAACCTCTGGAAATCAATGCTAAAGTGTGATAGCCAGGCAAGGGAGAATGGCTCAGGTGGGCAAGCGAGATATATAGATTAAGGTTTTAGTGATGCCATAGAAACAAGGGATGGGAAAGAGGGACGGTAGTGAGAAAAATAGTGAAGATTGGAACAAATAGAGGAGGCTAGAGAACTGATATGAAGAACAGGGCACGGCGCTCCGTGACAGCGATTAGCTCTCCACATGGTTACTTGTCATCATCGTTATCATGTCAATAAAATTAAAAACAAGCCGCAAAGATTCCGCTAAGATTATTGACGCAGGGGCTCCATATATCTATAGAGAGTTAATATGAGAAGATAAAATATGTAAGTATAAATTATATGTATACCTATGAAAAAAAATTGTTATAATTATTTAAGAAACAAATGACCCCAACACCCTGGAAGAAAAGTCCCAGAGTCTCAGGTTCATTTGTATATTATTTTCCAAAAACAAAGTTCTACTTTGGGGTTTTGTTTCTGAAAAACAAAAAAGTCTGCGGACCGACCTCATGAAACATGGCCGCCCCTCAGCAAACTTTCTGTGCTTTCAGAGCCGCTCCTGTGGTAGCGGCTTGTCTGAAGGCATAGAGATCTCCGCAGCTCAGCTGCAAACTCTAAATATAGTGTTCTGTAGTGCGCCCAGGGTGACGGAGGTAATGACGTCTCCTGCCCTGGCCAATGGCAGGCCACCAGCTAAACTCTAGTGGCTAGATATAGGTAATTCCCATTTACAGACTCTTAAATACCGAATTTTACTGAATCGGTACTTAAGAGTCTGTAAATGGGAAGGGGGCAGATTTAGGTAATTTCGATTTTAGGAATACCGAATCTGTAAGATTCGGTATTTACCGATTCGGTAAACACCGAATCGGTATTGCCCATTGATTCCTATGGGCCTTGAAGCCCATAGGAATCAATGGGAAATACCGATTCGGTATTTACCGAATCGTGAAATACCGAATCCTGCAAGGGTGCAGGGGGTGTCACTTTGACACCCTCTAGCACCCCAAGTACAGGCTTGTGTGACATGTGGCACACATACATGCCCTAAGGGCATGTCTGTGTGCCACATGGCACAGGTGTGCATGCACAGATGTGCATGCACACCTGAATTCGGTATTTTACCACACAATAGGATTGTGTAGTAAAATACCGACTCTTAAGGGCCTGTGGCACTCTTAGGAGTGTCAGCTACATATGGATTTACCGATTCGGTAAATATACCGATTCAGTATTTTACCGAATCGGTATATTTACCGAATCAGTAAAATTACCGATTCGGTAGGCCCCCTACATCTGAAAAGCCTAATACTGGTCAGAAACGGCCGGAATCGGCCGTTTCCGACCGGTATTAGGGCTCCTACATCTGGCCCTAAATCAGGCACTTGGGTGCTTATGTAATGGTACTGTAATTAAGTACTTTTACATAGATTGCTCTTTCACCTACTCTGATCTAATTTGCGCTACATAAAACCACAATAAATGAATGTATTTAAAATATTTATTTTTAATTGGGAATGGTACTACCTGCTACTATCTAAGTAGCAGGCAGTACCATCTAAGTTCACCAGCGATCTCAAAGACTCCAAGAAATCCTGCCTTGACCTCGAGAAAGCCTGGCGCCACAACCAGTCAACGGACAACATGACAGCCCTCAAGAACGCCACCCGTAAACACCACCAGCTGATCCGCACCACCAAAACGTCATCCTTCGAGAATGACTGGACAACAACACCCACAACAGCAAGGAACTCTTCAACGTCATGAAAGAGCTCTCCAACCCCAACGCCAGCAACAACGACATCACGCCTTCTCAAGACCTCTGCAACTCTCTGGCCACCTTTTTTCACCGTAAGATAGTCGACATACACAACAGCTTCGGTGCTCAGAACACGTACCCCACCACCAAACCTACACCCCCCACCACCACCATGTGCGCCTGGACTCAGGTCAGCACGGAAGATACCACCCACACGATGAACACCATCCACTCGGGCTCCCCAGCCGATCCCTGCCCACACCACATATTCAACAAAGTCGACTCCCTCATCGCACCCAAACTTTGGGACATCATCAGCAACTCCTTCATATCCGCCACCTTCCCGGAGAGCTGGAAGCACGCAGAGACCAGCGCCCTCCTGAAGAAAACCACTGCAGACCCCTCAGACCTCAAGAACTTCGGCCCCATCTCGCTCCTCCCCTTCCCTGCAAAAGTCATTGAGAAAACCGTCAACAAACAGCTGACAGCCTTCCTGGAGACGAACGGCTCCCTCGACCCATCGCAGTCCGGATTCCGAGCGAACCACAGCACCGAGACCGCCCTCATCGCGGCCACCGACGACATCCGGACCCTGCTGTACAACAGAGAAACCGCTGCCCTCATCCTGCTCGACCTTTCGGCTGCGTTCGACAAGGTCTGCCACCGCACCCTGACAACCCGCCTCCGCCACGCCGGGATCCAAGAAAAGGCCCTGGAATGGATCACCTCCTTCCTCTCCGACAGAACCCAAAGAGTCCGTCTCCCGCCCTTCCTCGCAGAAGCTACCAAGATCATCTGCGGCGTACCTCAAGGCTCCTCGCTCAGCCCCACCCTCTTCAACGTCTACATGAGCCCCCTCGCAGCCATCGCACGCAAGCACAACCTCAACATCATCTCCTATGCCGACGATACCCAACTGATCCTCTCCCTCACCAACGACCCCACCTCTGCCAGAGCCAGCTTCCAGGACAGAATGAAAGACATCGCAGACTGGATGAAGCTCAGCCGCCTGAAACTAAACTCAGAGAAGACGGAAGTCCTCATCCTCAGCCCATCCATCTCCGCCTGGGACGACTCCTGGTGGCCCCCTGCTCTGGGCCCCCCACCCAAGCCCACGGACCACGCACGCAACCTGGGCTTCATCCTTGACTCCTCCCTCACGATGGCCAAGCAAGTTAACGCCGTTACCTCCTCCTGCTTCAACACTCTCCGCATGCTCCGTAAGATCTTCCGCTGGATCCCCACTGGAACCAGGAAAACGGTCACTCAGGCCCGACGTCACGAGCCGTCTGGACTACGGGAACGTCCTCTACGCTGGGACCACCGCCAAACTACAGAAAAGACTCCAGCGCATCCAGAACGCCTCAGCACGACTCGTCTTGGACATCCCCCGACACAGCCACATCTCCACCCACCGGAGGGACCTGCACTGGCTCCCCGTCAGCAAAAGGATCACGTTCAGACTTCTCACCCACACATACAAGGCTCTCCACGACTTGGGCCCCAAATACCTCAACAACCACCTCACGTTCTACATGCCAACCCGCCAGCTCTGCTCCGCCAGCCTCGCCCTTGCCACCGTCCCACATATACGCAGAACCACCTCCGGAGGAAGATCCTTCACCAACCTGGCGGCCAAGACCTGGAACACCCTCCCCACCCACCTACGACTCACCCAGGACCACCTCTCCTTCAGGAAGCAACTCAAGACCTGGCTTTTTGAGCAGTAGCAGCCCCCCCACCCCCAAGCGCCTTGAGACCCTAGCAGGTGAGTAGCGCGCTTTACAAATACTCTTGATTGATTTATTGAAATACCACTTTCACTGCATGCATCATTTGTTTCGACTGGTTGATTCCTTGTCTTTTTTATACATTCTAAAAAGGAAGGTTTTAATTCTGAAGATGTACTACTATTTTGGGTTCAGAATTCCACTATTACTGGACAAGATTCTGGCTGAAGGGACCAAATTTAGATTTTTGAATTTAGCACACAAAGTATTATGTGAGAAGTCTTAAACTCTGAAGATCACATCTTACAAGAAAGTAGGTCAGACCCCTTGTTACACTCTACACAACTACTGCAGAACGTCATAAAGGTTCCTGTGCGGCAAGGGGAATTCAGCAGTTTACAGAAAATATAGGCCCACACTAAACTAGTTATGCAGAAATGTGATCTGTGCAAATATAATTAATATGCAGGATTAAAGAAAAAATTAAATAATGGAATGTCCTTGCTTCCAGCTGAATCTGTGCCCTGAAATGTTTTCTCTCTGGAGAAGAGTTTTATACCTCGCATTACATTCCTAGGAAAAATATGCTCCAAGGACAACGTATCATGTGATTTTCGCAAATGCTCTTTACGTACAAAGATAATCCATAGGGCTCTAATGTACATTCTATAGATTCAGGCACAATGCATTAGCAAAGTTCAGATCCAAGTCTGAGAGCAATCACTCTCTCACCGCGGCCTTGTCCATCTCGCTTCCTGGTAAGTTCTCTCCAGAGACAATTCCTTCAGCTTAGAAAGGTTATGTGCCTTCAGCTGCTTAGTCTTAGAGAGTCCAACCCTTTTAAAAATGTAGAGGCATATTACCAAGCAATAGCGATAATTATCGCTATTGCTTAGTTAGAGACAAAAATGCATCGCCGACCTGCGGCGATTTTTATCGCAGATAAACCTTGATATTACCACGGTTTATCGCAAATGCGATAAAAATCCACCGCAATGCATGAATATCGCTGAATATTCAGCAATATTCAGGCATTACCGAGCTAATGCTCTTAGCCATGTTATCCACCTCCCATTGGATAACATGGCTAAGAACTGCTCAGGGCAGGTGTTAGCTTTTCGAGATATTCGCGCTTAGCGCGAATATCTCCAAAAGTTGGTAATAGGAGATAGCGATGTTAGCGACTGTTTCCAGTCGCTAACATCTTGGCACGCCCACTTTGCATGTCATTAGTGATAAATATCACTGACATGCAAAGCGGGGCCCAAGATGGTCGCTATCTCCTACTAGCTGTCGCTAACTGGTGTTAGCGACAGCTAGGTAATAGGGAGATAATTTTATCTCCGCTTTCTTGGCTTTTAAAGCCAAAAACACGGAGATAAACCCCCTTGATAATATGCCCCTAAATCCTCAGCCTGCCGTGATGATAAACCCCAGGCTTGTTCTACTTCACAATAAAAGGCATTTTTATAGGGAGATCAGGTAGCACTGTGTAACTGTTCCCATTTCGTCTCTCATTTCATGTCATACTCTCATACGAATCAGGATCTATCCCTGCTTGTCTTATTTGTTAGGCCCCTTTGCACCTGAATTCAAAACCTGGGATAATATTTTACAAGATATAAAGTTATACTTTTTGTTAGCACATCTGACAGTCACTCAGAAATGCATCCCATGCAATTGTAGATGTGTTCCTAATAAAAAAAAATGCTTAATTTAAACGTGTTTAATTTAGCCTAATTAGGCCAGAACCAGCTAGCAATTACATCATTTCACATTGGCAGAAAGAAATTACACTTTTATTTTATGTGAACGAGAAGTGTATGTGTTCATCTGTGCTCTATTCCATTTCAGAAAATCAGCAAAGTAGAAACCTCATTCATGGTGGTGTTCACTTTGCAACATGGAATTGTATTAATGTGCCTTTTAAGCGAAGAATCCATGCTGAGGATGTCCATGTCTTTGTAACATTCAAGGTCCTGTGCTCAAGTCTTTTCTAGGGACCATTCATCAGCTGGACTGTGTGTGTACTGTATTTCTGTATTATATAAATGTCATGTCATCTCCTTAATTTCCTGGACATACCTCTGTATTATTATGCAGCAAAGTTGGTGTGTACTAAATATATCTTATTTGATATATTGTGTGTTTTGATTAATGATTGGTTTTGGCAAATATATCTTTGTTAAACTAGCCCAGTTTTGTGTCATAACTCACCATACTGAGTGTGGTTTCTTCGCCTAAAACCCTATGAAATGTCATGTTTTTTTAGATTGCCAGATTTTCGATGTTTTCCTAATTGTGCAGCTTCAATGTCAGTCTGTCATTTAATTTATACTTAGGTTTGTTTGCACTTGCTTCGGAGGCAGACTCTATATCAGTCCTCTTGTTGAACTTTACTTTGGTTCTGGCTTCTATTTGCCTTAGAGATTATCCTTACGTTAGTTATCTGTTTGACCTAGTCTTATGCAGACCCAGACGGTCCCAATTCAACCCTCTTTGTTGTGTTAATTAGAGCATCAACTCCCTCCATTTTGATTTTCATTGAGCCCGATAGTTAGAACAGATTGCAGAACTACCTTCTCAAAGAGGATTTATGCCTACATAACCAATTCTGAGTAAGCATCCATGACTTTCCAGAAATGTTTGGGTTCTTGTGATGAGTAGTAAGAGTTTTTGATGCCAGTGTCAGACCCAATGCTCAGTTCTACAGGTAGTTGTTTGTCGCCAGATTACCACATGCCTGGCATAATATGTCATCTTCCCAGCATCCTCTGCTCAGTAACCTGTTGCTACACTTTGGGACTAGAGGAGAGTGTAGGAAGCATCACTCATCTGATGTAAGTTGGGAATGTAGGCCAGAGGGTGCTTCCTGTTTCCCCACCCACTGTTGTTAAAGGTCCCACACCAGCTGTATGCTTCCAGAAGGAATCCTATATACAGTGCGGCTCTCACCAAACATCAAGGGGTGAATGTAGGAAAGAACTATCCATCCCCTGACCTCACTGTAGCCGGCTTGTCAATTCACAAAGTGGTACTGTGTTTCACACAATATCGGCACCCTTCACACGGTCATCAGATCCAATATCATAAGGTGGCAGGGAAGACACGTTGAAACCCCTGCACTCAGTGGGTTACTGAGTCATCTTTTAAGGCTCTAATCAGCCAATGTCCATAAGGGGTGTGAAAACACCCCAGGATATCAGCGGCAACCTCAGCAAGCCTTTGGTTATTTTTGGAGGTGGGTGAGATTTGTGGGGAAAGAGGGAAGAAGATCCTTTTAGGTAGTTGTCACACAAGGCCCATCTTCCTCCAAGTCCTCTTCCCCTCCTCACATGCTGAAATAAATCGGTTTTTTTAATTTGGCAGGTCTGCTTTGGTGGGGCAGGGTGGAAAAAAGAACAACAACTCTCTTTTAGTTTGGTGTGTCAGATGCCTGACCACAGCTGCCAATCTTTTATTGCCTCATTCATGATGAGGTGTCATCACAGTGCACACACATCAAGTATAACACCGCATGGGACACTACATCTCTTAGCAACTTTAAACAAAATTACAACATTTCAAATGATCCTTAATGTGATTGTTAGGAAATTCCTTTTTTGGTATGGTCACCCCTAAGTTTTTGGACTGATACTGCTGGGTTTTTTACTCTGAGAGTGCACTGAGGCCTGCTTACCACTTCCCAGTGCCTGTTCCCTTACCCTTATACTGGGTAATAAGCATATAGTGTTAATTCTGTTTTTCTTTTTGTATCAGTGTATGGTGGTGTCTTTCAAAATTGCTGATTTGATCTCCTTGAATGCTTTGTAGTAGGCCAGACATGAATCCCATTGTGTTGTCAACTTGATGAGATTGTTGCTGTATTGAGACATGGTGGCTAAGTTTGCGATAAAATACCCACAATAGTTCATCATGACTAAAAGGCCTTGGACCCCTGTTGCAGGTCTAGATGCTGGCACTCTGCAGAGGCCTTCGACCTTTTAAGGGTTGACACTGAGTCCTTCATTGGAAAATATACGTCCAAAGGATTTGATGATGCTTTTCAGAAATATACATTTTTCAGTGTGTTAGGTCAGTCCAACTTCTCTCAGCTTGTGAAGGGTCGCATAGATTCTCGGATTCTGTTCAGCCAGGGTTGGTGCACAAATGAGTACTTCATCACTCAAGCTGATGAGGTCATTGAGACCTGTCAGTGTTTCCATTACTGCTTTTTGGAAAACCTATGCAGCAGATGAAACCCCAAAATGTATCGCCCGATTAAGAGTTTAGTAGACAGAGGTTAAACTGTTGATATGCCGGTGTGTACTTTACTCCCACAATACCAAGGTGTAGTACCTTCATCACTACACAAGGGTCCTCCACAAGCCAAATTGTTTTATAACACAACTTTTATTGGCTTAAAAGTTGCAGGAGTGAATATCAACATCACCCCAGCTGGACATCTCCAGGCATCATTGTTACAGTAAAGGGGTGTAACAGTGCACATCCGTACATCTAGCATTACAGTCTTTGTTAACCAGCTCGAATTAATTCCACAAGTGCCCCCATATTTAAAGATGTCTGCTTGGCAACCACAGGCCTGATACGTAGGTTCCTCCAGCGTTGCACACCAGTCCTTAGCAGCCTGCCGATCTGATATGCAAGCTCGCTGGGATGAGTTCCAGCGGTGGGTGATGTCTCTCTTGGCCAAGGTTGTGCCCACACCAGACCCTCCAGTGTGCCCTCTCCATGGGTGCCTCCCAAGTTATCCAGGATACCTAATAGTGTAACTCTATTGGACAACTCCACTAGTGTCCCCAAAACCCAGGTAAGTACTCTTCAATGGCCCTCCCATATTAAGCGATCACTAAAGTTGTGAGCCCGAGGCCACTCCAAAGAAGTCGAGGTGTGAAATATGTAGCATGTAACTATTTTAGGTGAATGAGTCTCAGATGGGAAGCAATCACTAAAGTCAGGGGAGAGGGAGGGCATCCGAGAATCTCTCCAATCAGCAGTGTCCAAAGGACCCACCCAGCCCTCCCATTTCTGTTTGAGGTCTACAAACCTATTTAGAGTATTAATCAATAATGATGAATACATTTAGGAGATAACCCCCTTCCCCAAGCAACCCATGAGGGATTTAGTTTTGAGTGGACTGTATTCAGGGGGTGCCAGTATCTCTGCTTGGTGGCATGTAGTAGCTGTACGTATTTGTGGAATTGAGTTTTGGAAAAAACTAATTGGGACTGAAAGACTTGAAAAAATTCATGTTAGGTAATTGCCAAACATGTCCCAGGAAAATGATACTGAACCTTTCTAACCGTGAAACATGAGAGAGCGTCAGTTTCCTGTCCAATCCCATCATAAGTAGCACCAAGCACAAGGCCAGGAACACCACTCTGGTGTTTCCTGGTTGATGTTTGGGGGTAGGCCCTCCATTAAGTATGTTCATAATGTTACTGTGGCCTAAGAGGAGGGACAGTTCCACTCGATGGTTCGGGTCCCCTTATCCACCATTCAGCCAATCATTTATCACAGGGAGTTGCGATGACCATTAATTTAACCACACTTCCGCCATGCCCATCGCTCCATCATACACTGTTGGGCGGATGAAGCCGTATTGAGGAACCCCAAGTACAGCCGAAACCAAGGTCCGATTCCCATCCACACGAGGACCTTGTTGAGGAAGAACCAGTCAACAGAATCAAACACCTTTTCAAAGTCCACGAGGACTTTGTATACCTTGAAGGCAAGCTACCTCCAGCATTAGGCCTCTAGTGCAATGACTCATACTGCGGCTTAGCATGCAGATACAGTGATCCAGGTGAACAAGGAATGGCAGCACCTTGAGGAGCCTATGGGTGAAGGCTTTGGCGAAAATCTTGATTTCTGAACTAATCAGTGAAATATGCCTATAAGAGGAGCTCTACTCTGTAGGCAGCCCTGGTTAATGAGTTATCACTATAGTGGCAATATCAAGTACTGAGGGGAACATAGCCCTGGCCGCAGCTTCCACATAAGGGCATGTAAGGGTATCTTGAAATTTGTGGTATTATTTAATGGGAAAGGCATCCGGCCCATGTGTATTACCAGCTTTCATCTTGGCCAGATCACCCTCTATTTTATTCACAGTAATAGGCAAAACTAGATATTTTCGCTAGGACAAGGAGAGCGAGAGCAAGGGGATATCTGCAAAGAATCAGGTATGTTCACTTTGAGATTGCGGTTGATGGGCATACGGGGCACAATAATAGTCATCAAACATTGATGCAATATCTGTGGTTTTACAGCGTCGCAACCTGGTGCAGTCAAGGATCTTGGATACTATCCAGGAGGTCATCATTCTAGTGGCCAGCCAGTAGAGTAGTTTGCTAAATTTGTCTCCATGCTCATAGACTCTCCGAGTATATGACCTACAGAACAGACGAGCTTCCTCTAGGGTCATTGACAGAGTGATGTTTTGCCTAACTCAAGTTGATGCTGGAGGGAGTGGAACAGCCTGGTCAGGCACTGTAGCTCAAGCTAATCCGCCCTCCAAATTTGCAGATGTCCACCAGCCCAGCGGACATCTATTAACACTGGCAGGAACTGCAGTCACTTTGATCCCTATCAATGCGCTAAATTATTGACAGAAAGCTCCATCAACATGATGGTACAGTTCATCGAACTTTTAACATGTTTATGTATTTTCAAAAATAAATTTCCATAGCAGTATTTTGTTTTTAAAACTGCTACTAATGACCGTCACCCCATAGTAGTTGGTTCTCATGGTGTGTGGGTCACTTTGCAGTTTTCGCTGCACCTGACCCGTGGTGACAGACAGTGAAAACTGGTCATTCAACTGCCCACTCTAAATAGGGTAGGAGGTCAAATGGCCAAACCTCCTACAGAACTTACTCTGTCGAGCCATCGAAGGAGTATGTCAGCGCTGGAGACAGAGTAGTCTATGTCACTGACATACTTAAGGTCCGCCCATCTGTAAATCAGAGCTGGCTGATTTTCAGTTTGGCAGAAAGGGTACTCCGCCACTGTTGTGACAGAGTTTTCTCTCCACCAAACTCTAAATTAGCCCCGATATCTTGTGTACCACCTTAATCCTACATGCTTTAAAAAAGTAGTGATATATCTGCTAGTTCCATCAAGTAGCAGCTGATGGTAGCCAGCATTCAAGTCTGATTTAGAAAAACACATGGCACTGATTAAGTCCGCTAACATATCATCTAGCTTTGTGGTGATGTGTCTTTCCCTTTTGATAGCAGCATTTGCCAATCTCATATCTATACATAGTTCGATTTCATCAGGATGGTTGGGTTTGGTCGCTACTCTCATGAATGAGACCTGCAGTGTGGGCCCTGTGACCTTCTCTATGATGCCCATTTGCCATAATCTCCCTGGTTACGTTTCTACTATATTGCAACGGTGGAATGGTATGCGCCTGCGTGTGAGAGCAACTAGTCTGATGTAGTCATCAACATATAGTTTCACTGATTTCGGCTTAAGGCACACTAATTCCACAAATAGGTCTTCAAATTCACTTAGGATGTCATCTATTTTAAGTGTGTTCACACAGTATGCAAATGACATTAGTCCTTAGTTTCTGCTGAGGTTAACCTGATGACTCGTGCACGCATTTCTGTGGTGAAAATAACGTTTATAGGACATTTCTATCATGTTGGATTGACGTTGCAATACCTCAGCGACGAGTAGTGGTTTGTGGCTGCCATATGGGAAGATGTAATTCTCTGTATTCTAAAATAGCGCGTTGGGCTTGAGCAGCTCAAAGAGTTTCTTTTGCATGACATTCACAGATGCTCCTGTGTCTATCACTGTGACAGTATTTTTCCAATGAGTCTTGACTTCGCATTTGGGAGGGGGACTTCTACCTATGGCTTTATAGTCCATAGCTGGAATTAGGAAAACATCTTCCCCTTCAATGGCTGGAACAAACTACTGTAGGTTCAATTGATCATCCATCAGTGGTGTCCAGTGTTGCATATCCATGCATGGGGAGTGTAAGGCACATATGCCCATGCTGGTCAATGCACTTTATCTGCCTGAGTATGTTCTTTTGCCTCCTCTACACAATCTCCACAAGCTGAAATGTTTTTCCCGGAGCGGGTCAGCTGCAGGGTGAATCTCTCAGTCACAGTACCCACACACAGCCTGCTCACTGGTATTGCTTCTTTTCTGGAAAGGGACCATTTTGGTTGTTGTTCTGGTTCGAATTGCGTGAGCTATCTTGGTTTTGATTGGTTGGGATATTTTGCTCTTTCTTTCACCTCCATTCTCACTATAGAAGTTTACTTCGTGGTGGCATAGGCATCGGCCATTTCATATGATCTCCCCAAAGCGGGTTTGTCATTTAGGCTTATGAATGTTTTTCAAAGGTTCCACCATCATAGCGCTGTCTACTGGCAACCTAAAATACGTTGTGCCCGCCCTCATTTTAACACTGTTATCAGTGCAGGGGCTGGCTAGGTCTCTCAGGCGGACATTGAAATTGTCAATGGATACGCCTTCTTTTTGTTTGGTTCATCTGACAAGAAATTATTCAAAGTCTTGATTGAGCCACGAATTGAAATGCATTTCTGGTGCAGCAACTACAGCATCATATTCGTCATTGCTGCCCATGGATTTTGGCGTATTCCCAGATTTATCATGAGTGGTAGACCTGCGAAATGCTACACCTTCCATGGGGAGGTGTAATGTGGAGGTATATCTTTATTTCTCCTCGTTTTTCTATGTGTACTGCATTCTGTAGCACATGTACACAAGGCAAGGAAAAAGCCCCAATGGACTGTTTTTGTGCAGGAATGTGTTTCATTCTGCACAAAAGCACTCCTACCTGTAACACAGGCACCATTGGATCAAGGTGCAAGGGTGCCTTGCCTGCCAAAAGTGCACTAGGGCGAGGAGAGAGCAGGAATGCGCCTTAGTTTGATAGAAATGACATGTTCCTGCCCTCTCCCTTTCACACTGCACAGCAAGGTGTCTTGTTGCACTGCGTGAAAAAAATTATAAATATGTCCCACAGGGTTTAACAGGGCTTCAAGTAGCAGCTTAGCTGTCAGCTCCTGCGCGGCGGTAGAATGACAACCGAGGCGAGAGAGTGCCGCTCTGACTCACCCGCTTTTCAAGGCACCGATGTGGTGGTGTGGCTTGGTGAGTGCTTCACTGTGCAGGCGAATAAAGGCCAAGTCAGCATGACATGCCTCACACCCCTCCCCATTGAATTGTGCTGCAGGATCTTTTTCCTATTGGTGTGTGCATCACAGGCTCCTACTGCCCTTCTCCCCCCCCCCCTCTCTCTCTCTCTCTCTCTCTTTCATTGATTCTCAAGCATGGACTACTTTCAACTTTTTCAGAGCAAGTAGTAACTTGTTTGGCTGGCTGTTTGGGGTTTGTTTCGCTCCCAATCACACGGTTGGGGGTTTCTTTTGCCTCATCGCCAATATGGTGGGGCAAGGAGGTTACATAAACATCACGAACACCATTCTGTTAGTTTAGTGTCGGCTGATGCCTAAGTCTAATCTTCTCTGGCTGTCAAATTTTATCTGACATTGATCCTTTTAAATACTGAGGCTCGAGCCCCATCACTCCATATTCACTTTGAATTATTTAGTCACTGTTTTTGATTTTTTATAGGTTTGTGACACATTATCACAGTTGAGTTTGTTTAGAGGGATAGCAGCATAATTGGTCGTGGATAGTGGTGAAATGTTAGCAAGTTTCTTAATCAGTGGGTTCTCATTATTATCAAGTCCTTTTGTGGAATTTCTCGTTGAGTTTGGGGCAATGATTGTCCTACATCTCAACGCTTGGATCTTTATGGTGGTCTGCCCGTCTTGTGAAGCAAAGAGCACCAGCTTCTACCTGTCAGTCCTTGTTTTAGAGTTTTTGCAGAGCTGTCCGATACCTCTCTTGGCAACCACTTGAAACTGATGAAGCATTCGACATTGTGGGTCAGATATTTCAATTGATTGCACGCACCTTTCATTTTAGGCAATGACTTATCTTCAGGAATAGATACAATGCTGCTACTGTGGTTGATGCCTTTTTGGTAAGCTTTCTTAATGTGATTTCTCTAGTCTAGTTTAGAATCAAGAGTTACCATTAGGGTGGAGCTGCTGTTTTTTCACTTTATTACCTCTCTATTGAGGCAGGTCTGTGAATGCTTTTTAAATCTTCTTTCTGGTGAATAATGTTGCTGAGATTTTGCTTGTTTGGAGAATTATCTGCCAAAAACTATACCATTCAGAGTGATGCGGGCATGCTTTAAATTCACCGCCGACTGCCCGAGGCCAGGTTCGCTCTAAAGAGGAGCTGCGTTAGGCTGCTCCCAGGGCTGGGCAATGCAGGCCCCTGCTCCGGATTCCTCCTGCTCAGGTTGATGTGCCCCATGGCTTCCCTTGTGGAAAGTTCTATAATTCGCCTCTTGCCTGCTGTGCGTGCTCTCAGATGCACAGTCCGCTCCACTCGCTGCCTGTCCCAGCCTGCTCTGTTCTCAGCTGAGCTCTGGAACACGGGCCTGAGCTGCTGATAGTCTAGTGTCTACGCCCGCCCGCACAGGATCTCAGCATCGGGGAGGGGGATGCTAGACTGGAGTGCGGGTAGCAGCTGGTATCCGGCGCTCTGCCAACATAGTGGAGAAGTGTGGCTCAGGGGTTAGAGGCGGCAGACCCGGAAGCTGAGATCGGCCCTGGACCAGGGTTCAATTCCCCGCCCCGACGGGGGTTGGGCTCAATAATTCCACGGACTCGATAATTCTCACTCCGGTGCCTACTCGACTCACGGGTTCACACTCTGCGACTCTGGGCAATAGCTTGCTTAATCTCCACAACGGCCCCTCACGGCGGGATGCCTGGCTTTCACCTTGTGGATACCCTTCCGGAGTATCTCACAGGGGAATACCAGGACGGGTTCCCTAAGCAAGCGCATAGATGCCTGCGATGTGGGCGATTTGCGCTATATAAATACATGTACATTACCTCCTCGTAAGTCTTCCTCGCCACATGATTTACATAGTGAGCTTCAGCTCCACAACAGAACCCTCCAAAGCAAAAGAAAAAACCTCCCACCCCCTCCCAACATGGCCGACCAGTACCACCTGACCTCTATAAGAGGCGGACCGGCCCCACCAACAGCCTGTTTTTTTTGTTCTGCGCATTCTACTCCAGAGCGCCGTAAGGTAAGAAGGGGACCTGCCCTAGCTCTTGGGTTGGAGGTCCTGCCCTAGCGGACCCTAGGACCTGGGACCTTGCCCCCTCCCCCTCCTCCGTCCCCCGTCCTATTGACGGGTGAGGTGCTGCTCTAGCGTGCCTGGGCTCTTGGGGGGAAGGGGGGGCGGCGGGGGGGGGGGTTGAGGTTTCGCCCTTTTCCCTGTACCGGCCGTTTGGTGTGACCCTCACCCGTTTCTCGGGCTCTGGGACCCGTCACTGCCTCTAGGGGGTGGGGAGACGCGGCGCCGGTCGCTGGATACTGCGTCCGCAGTGTTTGTGTCTCCCCGTTGGGCCGTTCGGCAGTGGCTGCGGCTGCCGCGTCTGGCCTGAGCCTGGGGTCTCGCTCGCGGGATTCCGCGCTCCCCGCTCGGGGCTGGTGGAAGTTTTACCGGTGTACGCCGGGCCGGGGGTTGGCTGTCTTCCCGCCTCGGCGGTTCCTGGACTTACTTGTCGACTCCCCGGGGGCTCCTGGACACCGGCGGGTGAGGCGGATTTCAGCGCTGGACGCTGCCGCCGGACGGGGTGTTCTTCAGCTACGACCCGCGAGTCAGTGCCGTGCCCTGATTGGCCAGGTCGCGTCCCGCCTTTTGGGGGCGGGGCTTCGCGCCAGGTGCAGCGCATGAGTTGAGGACTTGCAGCTGTGTCCTCGGGCGGCTTTATTGGGCCCCCTACTCCGGGGGTCATTGAGTTTCTCCGCTTGCTTTGGTTTGTGGTGTTTTCTCTGGCGCTATGGAGCAGGAGGATGTCACGGCGGGTCAGGGGTCTGACCACAGTTCTGCTTTGCCCATTTCGGCTCAGTCCTTGCAGCTGATGATCCAGTCGGCGGTCGCCGATGCCCTTGCGATACGAGATGCGCAGGGTCCTTCCTCGCCGAAACGTCCACGCAGGGACCCCTCTCCTGTCTCTGATGCGGAGGGGGAGGAAGAGGATCTCCATGGTCGCTACATCCAGGGCCAGGAGCTGCGTGAGGTCCTGGCGCACATTAAGGATAACTTGGCCTTCCCGCCACCGGCAACGGAGGAGGCGTCCGAGGATTTCTTTGTCCAATATCAGCGCAAGGCGCCGGACTCCCTGCCGCTGCATGCCTCCATCAAGAAGGTCATCGAGGGGGAGTGGCTGGACATTGATAAACAGGCTTTTCCACGTTATCTGACGAAACGTTACGCTGTGGAGGAGTTTACCAAGGACTTCCCTCCGGCGGTGAAGGTGGACTCCCTGGTAGTGGGTCTGTCGTCCCAGGGTTCCATCATTTCGGAGGACGCCTCTCCCTCTGACCCTGTGGACAAACGCGTGGAGGCTGCCGCGAAGCGCTCTTATGCGGCTGCTAATTTCTCCATCCGGGCCTCGGCCTATTTGTCGTGCAAGGTACAGTCTCTGTTAAAAGACTTCCAGTCCTTGGGGGAACTCCTGGATCAAGGGGCTGATGTGGTGCCCACGCTAGCCCTGATGGAACAGCAGACTCGCCTCCTATCGGACATTTCCTTTGACACTCTGGGTGCGGCGGCTGCCACGGGGGGTGCTGCGATTCAGGCCCGGCGACAGATCTGGCTGCGGCATTGGAAGTCGGAGGCGGCCCAGAAGACTCTGCTCATGAAAATTCCATTTACAGGGGCTAAGCTGTTTGGTCCTCCTCTGGAGGCGATGATTAAAAAGTCGGCTGAGGACCGCAAGTTGCTGGCTCCCATCAGGTCATCAGGGCCCCGCTTCCCGGGTCGCGGCCGGATTTTCCCCTCAGCTCCCAGGGGTAGGGGCGGCGCGCCCTTTCGTGGGAGGGGTCGCGGCCGGGGCGCACCTTACTTCGGAAAATCCCGGTCTCAGCCGGCGGCTGCCGCTTCCTCTGCCACCCAAAAATCCTGACTTTCGGCCATCTCCCTCCGGGGTGCTCCCTGTGGGGGGCCGTCTCCGCCACTTCATCGAGGCATGGGAGTCTTCGGTCACGGATCTTTGGGCTCTTCGGATTGTGAGGGAAGGATTATCCATCACCTTCTCCTCCCCTCCTCCGGATTTTTTCCGCGCTACGCCCCTTCCTTCCTCCCTGGTCAAGAGACGGGCATTGCTGGCCGGAGTTCAGGACTTGCTGGCCAAACAGGCCATCCGCCCGGTCCCTCCGTCACAGCGGGGTCTGGGCGTCTACTCCACCCTGTTTCTGGTAAGGAAGGTGTCTGGGGATTTCCGCCCTGTGTTGGATTTGAAGGGGTTGAATGCTTTTATTCCTCATACTAAGTTCAAAATGATCTCTCTACAGGAGATTCTGCCTCTTCTGGTGCAGGGCGAGGTGGTGGCTTCGCTGGATCTCCTCGACGCCTACCTCCATGTCCCGGTTCATCCGACTTCCCAGTCCTTCCTCAGGTTCTGCGTGGGAGGCTCCCACTATCAGTTCCAGGTACTTCCGTTTGGCTTATCGTCTGCCCCGAGAGTTTTTACTAAGATCCTGGCCCCCCTGGTGGGTATTCTGCACCGGGAGGGGATCAGGGTGTTTCCGTACCTGGACGATTGGCTAATTTCTGCCTCTTCTTTTTCCAAGGGGATGCTGCACGTCAGAAGGGTCTGCGAGGTCCTGTCCACCCACGGCTTCCTGATCAACGAGCGGAAGTCTCATCTGTTGCCCGCTCAGGACTTGGCATTCATTGGGGGTCGTCTGGACATGGTGCTGGGGAAGGTGTTTTTGCCTCTAGGGCGCCGGGACACTTTGTGGCGGGATCTGGGGTCCCTGCTGGCTCAGGGGTCTGCTCCGGTTCGCCTTTGGTTACGTGTTCAGGGCCTAATGTCGGCGACCATCAATGTGCTCCCCTGGGCTCGCCTCCACCTCTATCCTTTGATCAACCATCTGCTGTCCTTCTGGGACCCCCGCTCAGAGGATTACGAGCTTCTGGTCCCGGTCTCCCCTCGGCTCCGGACGGAGTTGGGGTGGTGGTTGGTGGAGGCTCACCTCTCGGAGGGGCTTCCCTTCTTGGTATCCCCGTCCAGGGTGCTCACGACCGATGCCAGTCTCCTCGGCTGGGGGGCGACCTTGGGCGGGGAGTCGATTCAGGGTCATTGGAATCCCCTTCAGTCTCGCTGCTCCTCGAACTATCGGGAGTTGAAGGCAGTCCTCCTGGCCTGCCGTCGTTTTGCTCCTTCACTGCAGGGTCACCATGTCTTGGTGCGGACGGACAACCAGGTGGTGAGGTGCTATGTCAACCATCAGGGAGGGTGCAGGGTTCGCTCCCTCTGGTTGCTGACTCAGGAGTTGTGCTCGTGGGCGGAGGCATCGGTCCTGTCGCTTCGAGCTGTCTATCTCCCGGGGTCCGACAATGTGGAGGCGGATCGACTGAGTCGGATCTTTCCTTCGCTGCCTTGTCTCTCCCTGTCCCCGAGGGTGTTTCAACGCCTGGTGTCTCGTTTCGGTCTTCCTCTGGTAGATCTGTTTGCGGACGGGGACTCGGCCCTTCTGCCCAGATTCTGCTCTCTCCTCCTGGGTCCGGGGGTATGGCGAGTGGATGCCCTGTCGTTCGCTTGGCCTTCCGGTCTACTGTACGCTTTCCCCCCGTTCCCTCTGATCCCCCGGGTCCTCTGCAAGATTCGCTTGGACAGGGCCAGGGTGCTCCTGGTGGTGCCCGGCTGGGTCCGCCGCCCCTGGTATCCTCTCCTTTGCGATCTGGCGGTTCAGGCCTGCTGGCCGATCCCGGATCTGCCCTTTCTGTTGAGGGGCCCCCCGCTCCCGGAGTCGGTGTTGCGCCGCTCCATCTGCAGGCCTGGCTCTTGAGCGGGTGACGCTGCTGGCTCGGGGGTGTTCTTCTGGGGTAGTGGATTTGCTGCAGGGCTCACGCAGGTCTTCCACCTTGTCGTCCTATGCCCGGCACTGGGCTTCTTTCACGCGTTGGTGCGGTCTGCGGGGTACTGACCCCGCCACCGTTGTTCCCTTGCGGGTCTTGGATTTCCTGGCTGAGGGGTTTTCCTTGGGCTTGGCCCCTTCTTCCCTGAGGGCCCAGTGGGCGGCCTTACGGGCCTTCCGCAGTCCGGATTTCGACGGGCTGGATCCCCTGGTGGCTCGCTTGCTCCGGAGTTGTTTTCTCCGTCGCCCTCGGTCACTCTGCCTGTCCCCCCCGTGGGATCTGCCTCTTGTGCTGCGGGCGCTTCAGGGTCCTCCTTTCGAACCCCTGGCCTCGGTGGCTTTGCGATTTCTCACCTTTAAGGTGGTTTTCCTGGTTGCCGTGGTGTCTGCTGGGCGGATGGGCGAGCTGGGGTCGTTCCTCCGCTCCCCACCCTTCTTGCTGGTGTTGCCGGACCGGTTGCTGCTCCGGCATGACCCACGGTTCCTACCCAAGATTCCTTCCCTGGTGAACCGGGCTCGGGAGGTGTCTTTACCTTCTTTCCCCCCCGACATGGATCCTGCCTTAGCTTTGCTGGATGTCCGGCGGGCAGTGTTGGTTTACCTTGAACGCACATCTCCCCTTGCCCGGTGTGATAGCCTGTTTGTAACTTTCGGTCCGGTCCAATCAGGCCACAAGCCCTCTCTTTCCACCTTGAGTCGCTGGCTAAAACAGGCTATCATCCTTTCCTATGCTTCGCTGGGTTCGGGGGTTCCGGCGGGGGTCCAGGGGCGGTCCACGAGGAGTGTCGCTGTGTCCTGGGCCTACTTCAAGGGTGTCTCCATGGAGGAGATTTGTCGGGCGGCGACGTGGTCATCCCCCCACATGTTCATGGAACACTATCGCGTTGTCTTGGGTGGTTCTGTCCAGGGGGACTTCGCGGGGGCCGTTCTCAGTGCGGGAGCGGTGGCTCCTTGAGGTGTGTTTCTGTTATGTCTGGATTCAGGTTTGCTGTAATTCCTGTTTGCTTTACTTTATACTGATTAAAACCTTATGTTGGTTTACCTGCATCACCGGGTGGTGTGGTTCTTCTGGTGGTCAATGAAGCCTTGTTGGCTTGGGTATTTGCTCACTATGTAAATCATGTGGCGAGGAAGACTTACGAGGAGGTAATGCCCCGGTTACTTACCGGTAATCTTCATTACTCCGAGTATAGTCTTCCTCGCCACATGAGTTCCCTCCCCCCCTCCCTGTCTGGCTATCGGCTTCATTGTTTGCTTGGTAGATCAGGCTGTTGGTGGGGCCGGTCCGCCTCTTATAGAGGTCAGGTGGGACTGGTCGGCCATGTTGGGAGGGGGTGGGAGGTTTTTTCTTTTGCTTTGGAGGGTTCTGTTGTGGAGCTGAAGCTCACTATGTAAATCATGTGGCGAGGAAGACTATACTCGGAGTAATGAAGATTACCGGTAAGTAACCGGGGCATTTACATTTACATTTACATTTACATGTACATACATTGCCCCCTGCCTACCTCCTCCACTCCTGGCTCAGCTCCCCCTCGCCTCCGGGCTCCCATGCAGCGCCCTCAGTGAAGTCGGAACCTGAGCCTGAGACCATTGTAGAAGGGAGCGCTGCCGGCGGACCATGTCGTGCTGATTTGGGAGCTGGGTTGGCCGGGTCACATGAACTTAAATAAACACAAAGAATCCAACACAGAGGGAGGGAAGGGGGAGGAGTGATCAACAGTTGTTGAAGCACTCAGTGTTCTGTAAAATACCCCTCACACACCAAAAGGCCCCTTTGGTGTCATGCTTCATCATCGGGGTCTTCGCACCCCTCTATCGGGATGCGGCGTGCTGCGACTACGCGGGAGCACTTATAGAAATGACTATGTGTGGTGTGAGGTGTGTGGGGTATGTTGTTTCTAAGTGAGTGGTGGGATGTGGTGAAAGATTAAAAAGTACCTGGCACATGAGTATAAAAGAAAAAATGTTTTATTCTGAACTGGCTGGTACTGTTAAAAGAAGTGCAGTGTGAGGTCGAATCTGTTGTGTTAAGCAACAGGACCTCTGGTGTGCGTTGTCGACATGTTTCGGAGACAAGCTCCTTCTTCAGGACGGGGGCACAACCTCCCCACCTTACTCACGTCTTTTTTAGTAAAAATTGTGTATTTACAAAAAAGTGAAAATTCTAGGCTAAGTGTGCCTACAGCGGTCTGCTACAAGTACAATGACCTGCAGAAAGACAAAAAAAGAACAACTGATGGTTACCCATATAGCGGGTAGTTCAAGCAGGTGCAGTCACCTGGAACCTCACCATATGCTTGTAATAATCCTGTTAAAAGGAAAAGTACTCACAACACAAACAACATAAAACACAAAAGGTACTAGGAGTTACTGTTAGTTGTTGTCATACTTGTGAAGCTTGCTTGTGGGCTTCATGAGCAGAAATTGGACGTCAGGGGTGTTGCTTGATTTGCAATCTGTAGTGAGGAATGATGCAGGTTTTAATAAATCATTCTCACTTACTTAGGAGGGAGAGTTCAGATGGTCGTTTTTCAGTTGTTATTCTGCATGATACTCACATTAACAGGACGCTATGATCACCATCTTACCCCTCGCGCTGCTCCGCTGGTGTGAGGCGGTAGTATGGTTTATGCTATTTATACCCTGTGTGACAATTGGGCGGAAGCATCTATATGTCCTTATAAGGGTGTTCCGCCGTTAAGTATGTGCCCATGTATGGAGCATCCGCTCCTTAGCCATACATAGCCCTCGTATGTCTAACGCGGGCTTACACGGGGCTTACACGGGATCAGCGTCTGTACAGACGAGTGTTTGTCTGTTCTGCATGCGCATAAATATCTGTCCTTCCTTTGCGCATGCGTATTGAGCACAGGTGCGTCTTGCGGGACGCTGATGTGTAGAGCACGCGTGTTAGTTCCATCTGTGTCTTTAGAGAAACCAGGGGATGGAATACTTCTTACTGAGAAGGTTCGGCAACAGGGATTATTGCTGGGGTGGTCATAGTAAACATATGTATTAATTACACCAACCACATATGTAGGGAGTAGGCAACAAAAGACGACTGTTATAGAGTGCAAGCAATGAAAGATTCAGAAGTTAGTGATGGGCATCTGGACACCACAACAGTGTGTCTTGTATTTGTGATGGTCCACTTTTAGTTGGACAGTTGGCTCCAGGGCACATCATCATTGAGCCCTATTAGGTGGGTACCAAGTCTAAACACCCATCTTTGTTCCTTTTGAAAAAGGCCGGCATCTGAAGGTAGTTGCTCAATGATTGTCCACTTGAGGTCATTCACGCAATGTTGTGCAGTCAAAAAATGTGTGGCCATTTTAGTAGTGCTTTTTTTGCAGCGCACATTGCTCTTGTGCTCATTCATTCTTGTTTTCATGGCTCTTGTGGTCATACCCACATACTCAAGGTTGCAGGGGCATTTTATAAGGTAGACCACGTTTTTGGAGTTACAGTTAGAAAATCTCCTTTGCTCCCAGGTGGTTCCATTGCGGAAGGTAAGTTTTGTGCTTTTTTCTGTCAAGTGGCAACTACTGCAATTGCCGCAAGGGAAGTGACCTTGGATGCCTATAGATGGTTGTGAGGCAATTGTCGTTGGTTTTGGTCTGGTGTGTACCAGCATGTCTCTGAGGTTGCGTCCCCTGCGGTGAGCAAACAACGTTTTTTCCAGATTCAGGTTGCCACATGTTAGTATCCTCCAATGTTTGTTAACAATTTTGGATACCTCGTTGGACATGGTGTTAAATGTCGTCACACATATTGGTCGTTTGTTCTCATTTGGTTCTTTGCTTCGCTCCTCCAATAATGCCTCTCTGTTGTTGTTCTTTGCCCTCTTCATTGCTTTATCAATGATTCTAACAGGGTATTCTCGTTGTTTCAATTTTTCTCTCAAGTCATTGGCCTGCTGTTTGAAATTGGACATATCTGTGCAGTTACGCCTGAGACGTAGAAATTGTCCATACGGCAGATTTTCTCGAAGGTGCCTGGGGTGAAAACTGTTGTATCTTAACAAGCAGTTTCTGGATGTCGGCTTAAAATGGGTAGTGGTTTTCAAAATTCCTTCGTCTGCGTAGATATTTAGATCCAAAAACACCAATGTGGGGTCCGAAATTGTACTCGTGAAGTTCAAAAAGGCGTTTTGGTTATTCAGCCATGTTTGGAAATTTTCCGCAGATTGTCGGTCACCCTGCCAGATGACCAGGACGTCATCTATGTACCTCCTCCTGCATTTTATATTTGATCTGTATGGATTCTGGTCATGGAGAATCTTGGTGGTCTCGAGATGGTGTACATAGAGCCCGGCCAGGCTCGGAGCAAAAGTACTGCCCATGCTGGTCCCATGGCACTGCTGGTAAATCGTGGTTTTGTACTGAAAAAAGTTTTTTTGCAAAGCCAAAGAGATGCATTCCAGAACTAGCCCTCGTGGTGTCTGATACTTCCATTGTGTGGAAAAAAGGACCTCTTCGATGATCATGAGTATTTCGTCGTAGGGTGGCTGGTATAGAGACTTACTACGTCTAGACTGATGAGAAGTTGGGTTTTTGGGTCAAATGTTGCAGGAGTTGTAAGACAGCTTTTGTGTCTTTTAGGTAAGTGTTTGTCGATTGTACCAATGGTCGCAGGAAGGCGTCTGCAAATTTCGACAGGGGTTCCAGAATTGAGCCGATACCCGATACTATCGGTCTCCCTGGTGGGTTGGTGAGGTTCTTATGGATCTTCGGGATGCAATAGAAGTAAGGGATGCGAGGTCGTGTTATGGAATATTCGTGTGGAGGACACATCCAGTTGGTTAACTTCAGCCATGAGAGCTTTTTCAAAAGCTAGTAGCTCTATTGGGAGCAAGGCATCTGGTGGGGTAAATGTAGACATCCAGTTGGTTAACTTCAGTCATGAGAGCTTTTTCAAAAAAGCTAAGGCCTGTGTCTGTTGTCCCGATAGAGGGGTGCGAAGACCCCAATGATGAAGCATGACACCAAGGGGCCTTTTGGTGTGTGAGGGGTATTTTACAGAACACTGAGTGCTTCAACAACTGTTGATCACTCCTCCCCCTTCCCTCCCTCTGTGTTGGATTCTTTGTGTTTATTTAAGTATCATTGTGGAGCAAGAATCCAACCCTTCGCTCTACCTCCCTCTTGTGTTTTTTGACATAGTCTAGGCAGCGTGCAGCTGCGGGAGTCATACTCTCACACAACACATATTCACTAAACACTAGGTAGTTACAGACCTCAGCGGTCTCAAGAAAATGGAGGACGAACATGGCCTTACGTTTGGTGAGGATGAAATTGATAAAATTCTTACTGCAGTCAACCCATTTGAGGGTCTCAGCAACCCAGAGACTGGTCCAAACATTAATGATTGGAACAAATTAGTCAACCTGAGACGCAACCAAATCAAAGCAGCATTACACGGTCTGATAATGACGGATTACCTCAGGAACAAAATGGGACCACCAGGTTTGATCGTCAAGAACGAACAATTTATTTTCCAGTCAGATACACAGTTCAAAAAAGAATGGTCGCTGATCTCTTGGCACTGTACCAGGGACTGGCTAGTCCTGATTGTTAACACAGCAACCAGAATCACACAAGAACTAAAGATTGAAATTCAAAAAATTGAGGTACAACTGAGCAGCTACATTTCAACAGCCGACCTCAAGATCAGACTAGATGAACTCAACCAACAGATGACCGAGTTTAAATTTAGTCTCAAACAAAGTAAACTAAATAAATTGAGTAAGGACAAAGATAAATTCACACCGGAAGGAGCATACCCATATACAAAAGCTGATTACGTGCCCCCAAATCGGAATAGCGATATGGACAGTGATGGGTCAGATAACAGTTCATCTAGCTCAAACTCTAGCAATGGCCGAAGGTACCGCCCAAATAGAGGCGGATGGAGACAAAGAAGACAACAGTTCCAGAGACAACGTGGGTGGAGAGGGTACCAACCTCAATTTCCACAATACATGGGACCGACACCATTCCCACCGTTCCAGTTTAACCACCCTACAAATGCTCAGGGATATTCACAATGGAACCAGGACTTTGATGGTGGTTTCTACGGTCCACAACCTTTTTTAGGCACCCGCCCTGGGACACAGGGAAAGAACCGGAAGGGCAACAACGTCACGTGGGAGGAGAAAGACCAAGGGAACCCCCGACAAACCAGGAGCATGATAGGCTCCCTGCCCAACCAACCATCAACCAGCAACCAGAGAGGGACCTAGTGGTGAATCTAACTCAAAAACCACTGACGAGGATACAACAACAAGTGCTGAATAAAGGCCTAGGCTTTGTGCCCACACAGAGACCAGACATCTTTAAGGTGAACGTGGAAATGCAAGAATTCATACGCAAATTGAAATTACAGGCCTACTTCATGGACAAACCGTCCACGACACCAACAATAGACACAGGCCTTAGACCAAAGTCTACATTTACCCCACCAGATGCCTTGCTCCCAATAGAGCTACTAGCTTTTGAAAAAGCTCTCATGACTGAAGTTAACCAACTGGATGTGTCCTCCACACGAATATTCCATAACACGACAAGGGAAGAACAACAAGCCTTGAAAGCCCTATCTGAAGATACAAGTACCATCATAAAACCAGCAGATAAGGGGGGAGCAATCGTCTTGCAAACGACTGATGCTTATGACAACGAGTGCATGAGACTGCTGTTGGATAGACGCAACTACATGATCCTACAACAGGACCCTACAGAGAGCCTCAGGATAAGAATCGGGGGCTTGATCGAAGAAGGCCTGGCACACGATTGGTTGAGCAAGAAGGAAGGGGAATTTTTAGAGCAGAAAAAACCTCGCATCCCTTACTTCTATTGCATCCCGAAGATCCATAAGAACCTCACCAACCCACCAGGGAGACCGATAGTATCGGGTATCGGCTCAATTCTGGAACCCCTGTCGAAATTTGCAGACGCCCTCCTGCGACCATTGGTACAATCGACAAACACTTACCTAAAAGACACAAAAGCTGTCTTACAACTCCTGCAAGAAACAACATTTGACCCAAAAACCCAACTTCTCATCAGTCTAGACGTAGAAAGTCTCTATACCAGCCTCCCGCACGACGAAACACTCATGATCATCGAAGAGGTCCTTTTTTCCACACAATGGAAGTATCAGACACCACGAGGGCTAGTTCTGGAATGCATCTCTTTGGCTTTGCAAAAAAACTTTTTTCAGTACAAAACCACGATTTACCAGCAGTGCCATGGGACCAGCATGGGCAGTACTTTTGCTCCGAGCCTGGCCGGGCTCTATGTACACCATCTCGAGACCACCAAGATTCTCCATGACCAGAATCCATACAGATCAAATATAAAATGCTGGAGGAGGTACATAGATGACGTCCTGGTCATCTGGGAGGGTGACCGACAATCTGCGGAAAATTTCCAAACATGGCTGAATAACCAAAACGCCTTTTTGAACTTCACGAGTACAATTTCGGACCCCACATTGGTGTTTTTGGATCTAAATATCTACGCAGACGAAGGAATTTTGAAAACCACTACCCATTTTAAGCCGACATCCAGAAACTGCTTGTTAAGATACGACAGTTTTCACCCCAGGCACCTTCGAGAAAATCTGCCGTATGGACAATTTCTACGTCTCAGGCGTAACTGCACAGATATGTCCAATTTCAAACAGCAGGCCAATGACTTGAGAGAAAAATTGAAACAACAAGAATACCCCGTTAGAATCATTGATAAAGCAATGAAGAGGGCAAAGAACAACAACAGAGAGGCATTATTGGAGGAGCGAAGCAAAGAACCAAATGAGAACAAACGACCAATATGTGTGACGACATTTAACGCCATGTCCAACGAGGTATCTAAAATTGTTAACAAACATTGGAGGATACTAACATGTGGCAACCTGAATCTGGAACAACCGTTGTTTGCTCACCGCAGGGGACGCAACCTCAGAGACATGCTGGTACACACCAGACCAAAACCAACGACAATTGCCTCACAACCATCTATAGGCATCTAAGGTCACTTCCCTTGCGGCAATTGCAGTAGTTGCCACTTGACAGAAAAAAGCACAAAACTTACCTTCCGCAATGGAACCACCTGGGAGCAAAGGAGATTTTCTAACTGTAACTCCAAAAACGTGGTCTACCTTATAAAATGCCCCTGCAACCTTGAGTATGTGGGTATGACCACAAGAGCCATGAAAACAAGAATGAATGAGCACAAGAGCAATGTGCGCTGCAAAAAAAGCACTACTAAAATGGCCACACATTTTTTGACTGCACAACATTGCGTGAATGACCTCAAGTGGACAATCATTGAGCAACTACCTTCAGATGCCGGCCTTTTTCAAAAGGAACAAAGATGGGTGTTTAGACTTGGTACCCACCTAATAGGGCTCAATGATGATGTGCCCTGGAGCCAACTGTCCAACTAAAAGTGGACCATCACAAATACAAGACACACTGTTGTGGTGTCCAGATGCCCATCGCTAACTTCTGAATCTTTCATTGCTTGCACTCTATAACAGTCCTCTTTTGTTGCGTACTCCCTACATATGTGGTTGGTGTAATCAATACATATGTTTACCATGACCAACCCAGCAATAATCCCTGTTGCCGAACCTTCTCAGTAAGAAGTATTCCATCCCCTGGTTTCTCTAAAGACACAGATGGAACTAACACGCGTGCGCTACACATCAGCGTCCCGCAAGACGCACCTGTGCTCAATACGCATGCGCGAAGGAAGGACAGATATTTATGCGCATGCACAATAGACGAACACTCGCCTGTACAGACGCTGATCCCGTGTAAGCCCGCGTTAGACATACGAGGGCTATGTATGGCTAAGGAGCGGATGCTCCATACATGGGCACATACTTAACGGCGGAACACCCTTATAAGGACATATAGATGCTTCCGCCCAATTGTCACACAGGGTATAAAGAGCATAAACCATACTACCGCCTCACACCAGCGGAGCAGCGCGAGGGGTAAGACGGTGATCATAGCGTCCTGTTAATGTGAGTATCATGCAGAATACCAACTGAAAAACGACCATCTGAACTCTCCCTCCTAAGTAAGTGAGAATGATTTATTAAAACCTGCATCATTCCTCACTACAGATTGCAAATCAAGCAACACCCCTGACGTCCAATTTCTGCTCATGAAGCCCACAAGCAAGCTTCACAAGTATGACAACAACTAACAGTAACTCCTAGTACCTTTTGTGTTTTATGTTGTTTGTGTTGTGTGTATTTTTCCTTTTAACAGGCTTATTACAAGCATATGGTGAGGTTCCAGGTGACTGCACCTGCTTGAACTACCCGCTACATGGGTAACCATCAGTTGTTCTTTTTTTGTCTTTCTGCAGGTCATTGTACTTGTAGCAGACCGCTGTAGGCACACTTAGCCTAGAATTTTCACTTTTTTGTAAATACACAATTTTTACTAAAAAAGACGTGAGTAAGGTGGGGAGGTTGTGCCCCCGTCCTGAAGAAGGAGCTTGTCTCAGAAACATGTCGACAACGCACACCAGAGGTCCTGTTGCTTAACACAACAGATTCGACCTCACACTGCAATTTTTTTAACAGTACCAGCCAGAGTTCAGAATAATTTTTTTTTTCTTTTATACTCATGTGCCAGGTACTTTTTAATCTTTCACCACATCCCACCACTCACTTATAAACAACATACCCCACATACCTCACACCACACATAGTCATTTCTATAAGTGCTCCCGCGTAGTCGCAGGTCGCAGCACGCCGCATCCCGATAGAGGGGTGCGAAGACCCCGATGATGAAGCATGACACCAAGGGGCCTTTTGGTGTGTGGGGGGTATTTTACAGAACAGTGAGTGCTTCAACAACTGTTGATCACTCCTCCCCCTTCCCTCCCTCTGTGTTGGATTCTTTGTGTTTATTTAAGTATCATTGTGGAGCAAGAATCCAACCCTTCGCTCTACCTCCCTCTTGTGTTTTTTGACGGGTCACATGCACGCCATTACAGGCATCTGGTACCGGAGCCAGCTTACAGGGGGCATTTCGCAAATCTTACTTCCTCACCTCGTGTACAGAGCTGAGGCGCTAAGGGGAGCTGCGTAGCGTCTTTTTTTTTGCATTAAATGCCACACACACACAGAGCTAGTCTAGGGATTTACGGAGCCCGGGCCTGCTGCTGACTGACTCTCTTTGTCCCTCAGTAATGGTCCCTGCATGCGCTGATTGTGCGCGCTGAATCCGCACTTGGCCAGGGTTACCCCTGCCCTTCTGTGGTGGCACATTTACTGCTCATCTTGAGTGAGGGTTAAACGCATGATCTGTGCTCCCCCCCCCCCCCCGCTGCTCCCCCCTGCTCCTCTGTCCCCTTACACGTGCCTCCTCCGCTTCCCTCTCGTTCATCTTTCATTTGAGTGTCGTGTTTGCACTGCCTAGTTCCTTCCATTACCCTCCTTGTTTCCAATATGTTTGGTAATAAATTTACATTTGAAACTTTCGTGTACTAGCGTGGGTTTATGGTCCGGGTTTGCCTAGTCTACAATGTTTTGCTCTTCGAAATCTACTTCACTCTTCATGTGACTGTGTAAGGCTTTGTATCGGTTTTCTCTTCTGCAGAATGCCTTTCTGTACCTCAGCTATTTAACATAAGCGATGAAAGTACTGTCCTAACACCTGTCCCTCCCTTGTGTCCCGAGAGACTTGGGTTACGGCTTGTTCATGGTTCGCAGTTTGTATTGACAGCACGACTCCCAGCTGCTCTTGAAGTGCTCTTTATGACTTTCATAGGGAACCGTTCTACATGAATGAGATTCAAAGCCCTGTATTCTCTTTGCAGTGCATCACGTCAGTAAAAACCAAAACCTGGCTTCGGTACCTGTGTCTTCCTTCACTTCCTGTGTCAGTCCTTCACTTCAGAGCATATCTATAGGTATGGGGGGAGCCTGGGGGTGACAGGGCGCGTTATAATTTTGTATGACTCACTCAGATGGCCGAATTAGACCGACATACATTCAACATTGTGCCCAGAGCACAGAGTGAGAGACTGCTGTTGTACGTGTGATGCAACAAATATGAACCGGTCCTGCTGTAACTGCCACTACCTCCTTTTGTCTTCTTTTCCCCTTCCCACCTCACGCATTACTCTGCTAGCTTCCCCAATTCCCTCCGCTCTTCCTTTTCTCTGAGGCTTTCTGTAGTAAAAATGATGATTCAGAGACGTAGGAAGCTTCTTATGTTCAAGTTTATTCGGCTCAAGAGCAGCACAGCGACAGGCTAAAAGTACAGCATCCAACTGACAAAACTCTCAGCATTCTACTCGAGCCTCGGAACTCCCAACACTCAGGGTTCCAACAACCAGTGCCTGGAGGGCACAAACACAGAATACTACATTATCCTCATTTCTGCAAACAAAAGGAAGAAAAGCAAAGAGTTAAGAGATTGACAGGAAGAAACAAAGAAGTAAAGGAAAAGCAAGAAGAAAGGGAAAAGGAAGTACAAGAGAAGAAAGGAAACCAGACAAAACACGAAACAGGGGAAGCACCTCACATAGCAGGTGAGGAAAAACAGAACTATCTGAACCTGACAGGAATTCTGGGTACTCTTAAACTCCTGCGAAGTGTAGGCGACAGATCTTCATTACAACATTTGTTGCCAGAATTGGTGGATTCAGGGGAGGCAATTTTAACTTTGACAACCTTACAGACATTCCACCAATGGTTGTTGTTAACTTGCACAGCATTGCCACAAACCTTGTTGACAACAAACGGTTCAGAGAATTTACTCCTGCCTTTGGTGACATGAGCAGGATTCTTAATGCGAACAACATCACCAACACAAATACCATGAGACACCACTTTTTTCCTCTCATCAAAATGGCTCTTCTGCCTAGCCTGTGCTTTGTTAACATTTTCTCTCACAAGACCATCAATGCCATCTATGACATTCATCTTGACCCACTTGGACATCCAACCAGGACAAATCTTAGTCGACGGTTTCCTCCCCCTTAGAAGTTCAAAAGGGGAGAAACCAGTGGAAGAATGTGCGGTCGAACGGTAAAACCATAGCATGGAGCGAACAGCGTTTTCCAACACACACTTACTGGCAATGGCCCATTGCACACAGTTATTCAACACACGGTTCATTCTCTCGACAAGGCCATTGGACTGGGGATGGTATAAAGAACTCTTCTTGTGAGAGACACCACTCTGGGTAAGAAAAGACTCGAAATCAGAACTGACGAACTGTACCCCATTGTCGGTCATGATACACGAAGGAAATCCCTCTCTAAGAAAGATATCCTTCAGGAACAAAATGACATTAGCGGAGGAGGGCTCATTGATGAACCGAACCTCAGGCCACTTGGAAAATAATCAATGGCCACGATAGCATATCTTGAGGTGGGTGGTAAGAGGTTAAAGGGTCCAACCAGGTCAACTCCAATCTTTTCCCAAGCTCTTTCTGGAAGTTGAACCGGCACCAGGGGGGGCGTCCTCACTTTTAGACATTTGTCTGAATTGTTGCATATAACACAACCATCAATCATAGAATCAACACACGCATCCATTTGTGGCCACCAAAAAACATCTCGCAACCTGCGTTTGGTGAAAGTTTTCCCTAAGTGACCTTCATGTGCACCATCCATAAGACGTTCCCTCAAACTCTCCGGAGGGACCAGTCTACCACAACGCAAAAGAATACCATCCTCTACGGTGAGTTCTTCAGCAACCTTAACATACGTCTGAAAAGGTCCAGAGACATACTTCTCCCTCGGCCAACCAGACTTCAAAAATTCAATGACACGAGCAAGGATGACATCCTTTGCCAATTCTCCCCTCCACTCAGTTTCATTCACAGCACACATGCCTTCTAAGTCCAATGCTGCAACAAAACAATCCTCCTGATCATCTTCCCTCTCAACCTCGGAGTCATTACCAGAGATAGGAAAACGTGAGAAATAGTCCGCCCTGACATTTTTGGCTCCAGGCAAATAGGTTATGTCAAAATCATACTGTAGAAGCTTGGTCGACAACCTTGCAATTCTAGGGGTGTGCTCTTTAATTTTTTCACCAGACAAGATTGAGACCAAGGGACTGTGATCTGTGCGTATAGTGAAATGACTGCCCCAGAGAAAGGAATTGAATTTTCTGACTGCCCACCAGCAGGCCAATAACTCTTTCTCGATGACTGAGAAATTCATCTCTGCACCACGCAAAACTCTTGACGCATAAGCTATGGTGTTATCAACCTGACCATTCTTCTGGGTGAGCACAGCCCCTAGACCAAACCCGCTAGCATCAACAGTCACCACACATTCCTTATTTGGGTCAAAAGCTCTGAGAACACTGTCACTCACAAGCTGAGACTTGATCCAGCGAAAAATTTCATCACAATTCTCATTCCACACAAAAGGAACATTTTTCTTGAGCATGTTGGTTAAGGGTTGAATTTTTGACGCGTAACCCTTAATGAATCTAGAGTAGAATTCACTCAACCCTATAAAGGATTTCAAACCAGGTTTATCCAGGGGAGGAGAGGCATCGACAATGGCTTTTACTAACCCTGGTCGTGGTTCAACACCCTTGTGAGATACTACATGCCCAAGGAATTCCATTTTCTCTTTGAGGAAAACACATTTCTCCCTTTTTAGAACAACGCCTTTACTTTGCATGATGCCTAACACCTGACTCAAAGAAACATCATGTTCCGCTTTGCTCTGCCCAAAAATTAAGACATCGTCTTGAAAAACGATCACTCCGGGAGTGTCCTTGAACATCTGACTCATTAACCTCTGGAAAACTGCTGCCGCAGAGGCAAGACCAAAGGGCATTCTACAGTATTGGAAGCTGCCAAAAGGCGAAACGAAAGCAGTTAAGTGCCTAGAAGACTCACTCAACACCACCTGGTGGTAAGCTGATGCAAGATCCAACTTTGTGAACCACCTAGCGCCCCTGGTTAGAGACAGTAAATCGGTGATCTTAGGCAAAGGGTGCGAGTCAACCCAGATGTTTCTGTTAAGGCTGCGTAAGTCAACACAGACGCGTAAATCTCCATTCCTTTTCCTTGCGACAACAAGGGGAGACAACCACAACGATGACTCGATGGGTTCGATAATGCCCTTTTTGCACAAATCCATGAGCTCCTTTTCAAGACTATCCCTGACGCTAAAAGGGACACCCCTTACCTTATGGTTGACTGGAATGGCCCCATCCTTAACTCTGATTTCGTGTTCGAAACCTTTAATCGTTCCTAGACCTTTGCTGAAAACAGAAGGAAACTTAACGGCCAAACCCACCACATAGTCATCAGTTTCTACAACTGCCAAACTCTCTGAAATTAAAACATCTTCTTCCATCCCAACCTGTTCTCTTGCTCCAGGCCTTAATATTAACCGAAACAAACCACCATGGAACCAACCCAAAATGTTAAGACCCTTGCAAGCCACGTATACTTTCCCAAAAATTTTCCTCCCCCTGAACTGAATGATATCCTCAAAATAACCATCCAAAGCTATTCTGCGCCCCTCAAAGGACACAGGAGCCCTGTCGGGAGGTTCAAGTTTTCTTCCTGGCCAAGTCTCATTAAACAGTTCTTGGGTGATCATGGTAACCTTCGCTCCTGAGTCTACTAATAAAGAAATGATTTTATCACCCACACCAAAATTTTCATATGGGTCAACACAATCCGCAGGGTCACCAACAATGACCCCATCATCACGCACAGCTATGACCATGTCTTTGTCGACTTTGGTAGACACATCAACCAAATTCTCCCCCTCACGAACCACAACAACCATATCTCTAAGATCATCCTGAATGGTACTAATGTGATCTTCCCCCCTGCTGGTGTTATCATTGCATTCTACAACACATCCTACCCCAGTAGTGTTAACCTGACTCTGAGACTTAATGCCCAAACTCATATTTCCCTGCTTAGGATTTTGGCAAATTTTGGCAAAATGTCCAAATTTCCCACAAGTGCGGCAAATAGCACTCCTAGCCGGACAGAACTTATTATCCTTGTTGTGAGAGGGATTCCCACATCTATAACAAATGTCGCGTCTAGAGAACAGATTCCTATCGTTGCGTTGTGGATAAGAAGAAAAGTTCCTCTCAAAAGGTTGTTGACTTGGAACAGTTCTGGTTTCTCTGTTCTCCTTGGACCTCACAATGGAGACTGTCTCTTCGTTCTTTTTTTCGAGCTCTTTAACCTCTTTCTTAGATAGTTCAATACTCTTGGCTGTGCGGATTATTTCTTCCAGAGTAGGATTCCCTAAAGTGAGCAACTTCTGTTGAATCGACTTGTCAGTGCACTTGCAGATGTACTGATCCCTTATCAATTGTTCTCTGAATCCTTCAAACTCGCACTCTGCACTCAACTGTCTCAGAATGGAAACATAGGTTTCCACATCTTCGCCTGGGAGTTGGTCCCTTTTGAAAAACTTATGTCTGATCACAACAAGACTTGGTTTCACGTCAAACCTCAACTCCAACTTCATCCTTGTCTCGATATACTCATCGATGTCATCTTCGTTGTTCCTTGCAATAGGGGGTAAATGTTTAAAGATTTCCCTGCCCTCGAAACCCAAAGAATGCAAAAGGAGACACTTCTTCCTTTCTGCGCGGTATCTAGACGCGCCTATTGCACCTAGATAGGTTTCGAAGGCGTCGAACCACTTCCTCCAAATTATTGGTGGATTCCCTGGTGTCTCCAGGAAAGGTGGTGGAGGCGATACTGACTGCATTGCAAGAAAAAGTAAACTGAAAGAAAATAAGAGAAGACAACAGATCTTGTGATGTCGCTGTGCCGATTGAGGAGTAGGGTATTACAAAGAACGTGCTGGAAACTGACTAGAAGGATTGCATAACTGAGTGCAGAAGTGAATGGTAAATACTCGTATGGTTTTTATTTTATATTGTTTTTGAACCAACTCACTGTTCAAATGACATTAGAGCGTTATGAAGGAGAGCGCTTTTACTTTCTTTGTCCTTTGAAAGTTCTTTGCCCCACAGCGTCTAGCACACAACAGTAGATGCCTTTTTACTAGTTTACCGGTGTAGAAAATGTACTTTGCCCACAGCACGTAGCGCACAACAGCGTAGAACAGTATTGGGAGTCTATTCGTGATTTGCCAACCACGTAAGTTTCCTTGAATAAAATGGCCGCTGAGTGCGTGGGACCGCGTTGCCAACCACGGACGTCAAAGTCAAAATGGCCGACGGATGGAAATCAGCGTGCCTAATGCTGCCAACCACACGCTCCACCCAGCGCCAACCACGACAGTTGCGCAGCCGCTCTCAGCCCCCAACTTGACGCGCTGTGACAAGGAAAACAGCACACTTATCTTGGGTTGAACTTTGTCGTGCGCTCCACTCAGGCTCCTTCTTCTTCTGTGGGACATGTGCTACTGGCAAAACGCGACTCCTCCTCCTCGCCGGCGCCGAGACACACCGACCTTCACTCTCGATTGAGCACATTCACGAGGTGAGACTGCAGGTTCGTTTTGTGCTCTTGAGCATCGTCGCCATCCTCGTCGCCATCAATTCTGTAGTAAAAATGATGATTCAGAGACGTAGGAAGCTTCTTATGTTCAAGTTTATTCGGCTCAAGAGCAGCACAGCGACAGGCTAAAAGTACAGCATCCAACTGACAAAACTCTCAGCATTCTACTCGAGCCTCGGAACTCCCAACACTCAGGGTTCCAACAACCAGTGCCCGGAGGGCACAAACACAGAATACTACACTTTCCTCAGTCTTTGTCCTGCTTTCTCATCCTACTTACTTTCTTCTCTCTCTTTCCTTCTTTCTCTGTTTGTTTCGTGCACACCAGCTCTCTTAGTTAGTTAACCGGCTTTCAGGTTACACGAGCACGTTTCTTTTTTCTCACACTTTAGATCAATGTTTTGTGAATAATATGACAAACATTACTAATGTGCCGACCCAGTGCGCACTCGAGAAATAGGTCCTAATAGCATAAATGCATAAGGAGGAGAGTGAAAGATGAGCCTCGGTTGTTGGGTGTGTGAGTGTGGGGGGGTATCTCGAGCTCCATTTGTACAATTGAGGAAAAGGAGAAACTAGGCGTAGGAAAAAGGAGTAATAATCTATTAATGTTTCTTAGTTAGGGGGTTTGAACCCGCCCCTATTGACATTGTAAATGACAATGCCATTTATTTAACGATTAAACTGTTGGCAATGTAAATGAAAATGCCATTTATTTATGATAAAAAAAAATGTAAAAAAAAATGTAATGAGCAATGCCAATAGCTCTACCTTTAATAATGCCGAGACCATTGCATTGTAAATGCTTGTTTTTATTTGTAGCTTTGCTCTACAAAAATCTTTATTTTTAGGCTGATTCTACCAGACAGTGCAAACTGTCTAGTTGCAAAAAGACCTATTACGAGTTTACAGACCATCCATTGCTTACCATTGGTTGGCTTTCTAGTCATTCGTTTACTTGCATCCTATTCAATGTTTTTCCTTGTTCATCTTGTGTTTGTCCCTCTCGTGGAGCATAGCTGCTTTACCTATTTTTCTGATTTGCTGGATTTTTCGCTGCTCACTTTTAAGGACCTTCTTTCCTTTTTGTTACTTGCCCTCTGCCTCGTACACTCCACCCAAATGCCCACTCCTGCTCTCCGTGTTTTTGTCTTGTGTACTTCTTAACCTATCCCCCTCACACTCCATGTTGGTCCCGCCCGCAATTGCTCTTCCCCCACGCCATGTGTTGCTGTAAATTTTCTGTGCTTTTCGCTTTCTGCTGTGCTTCTCCTGAAAGTACTCTTGGCTGTTTTTCCCCCGCCCTCCAAGTTCTTCTCTGCCCAGTGCACCTGCATTGTGTGTCCTTCTCTGAATGTGTGCTTCTCCCTCCCAATGTTGCTCTCTCCCTCGTTCAGTGTTATTCCTCTCCTTTTCCCCACCCTCTCCCCAAATCACTCCTCCATTATTCCCTCCACCTGGGGTGTTTTTTTCTTAAAAAACAATGTCTCCATGGCTCTAAAAAAATTCTTTGTGTTTCTTAATTTTGTGATCCAAGTGGTATCACCATATTGGAGAGATAAATAAACAAGATGTCGGATAGTAGAACTTAAACTTGTAATGTATGGTCCGTGACATACATCTGTTGGATGTAAGATTTAGATTCTTTTATAAACAAAAATCAGAACTGAATCAACAATTTTCCTTTCACCAATACATATTAACTATAAAGGAAATCACCCTCCCAGCTATAGACCTCTGGCCTGGTCGCCCCCTCTGCCTCCCTGCTGCCCGCTGCATACCTGTTTTCTGTGCCGCTGCCCCAGCCGCCGCAGGGCTGCTCTCCTAGCCTCCGCACTTCGGCTTTTCCCGCCGCTGCCCCAGCCGCCGCAGGGCCGCTCTCCTAGACTCCGCACTTCGGCTTTTCCCGCCGCTGCCCCAGCCGCCGCAGGGCCGCCCACCAAGCCCGACTTCTTTTTCCCGCCGCTGCCAGCCCGCGGCCCCGCCCCCCGCCAGCAGATTGGTCGGCCCGCTCCCGCCTCCCCGCAGACCCTCCCTACCGGCTCCCTTCTTATGACGCCCCTGGAGCGACCGCGCAGCGGACGCGCGCAGGGGGAGCGCCGATTGAGCGCCGAAGGCGCGCCAAAGGTAAGTCCGTCTGCGCCCGTCCGCGCCTGGACCGCGCCCAGTGCCAGGACCCCGGCCCTCGAGGACCCCAGCCCACCCACCGGACGTACACCGCCGCCACCCTCAACGCACTCAACAACGGCCGAATCCCGGGATGCTACCGAGCCACCCCGAGACGCACCCACGGACCCTTCAGCTGCCACGCCTGCAAGTTCACCTGCATCCGGACCTGCCTCGCACCAGCACCCGCCAAGCCGAACACCAGCAGCAACCACCTCAAGTGCATCCTGCTCAACACCCGCTCCGTCCACAGGCACGCCATCGAACTCTGGAACCTCCTCGACACCACAGCCCCTGACGTTGCCTTCCTCACGGAAACCTGGATGAACAACTCTTCAGCGCCCGACATCGCCATTGCCATCCCAGAGGGCTACAAGATCACCCGGAGGGACCGCACCGCCAACCAGATGGGAGGAGGCATCGCCATCATCCACAGGGACACCATCCGCATCACGACCAACACCGGCGACACCCTGACCACCGCCGAACACCTGCACTTCCAGATCCACACTGACCCGAAGACCACCCTCAGAGGCACCCTGATTTACCGACCCCCGGGACCACGCACACAATTCAGTGAGGACATCGCGGACTTCGTCAGCCGGCATGCCCTCCCCTCCGCTGACTACATCCTCCTGGGGGACCTCAACTTCCACCTGGAGAACAACAGCGACCGCAACACCATCACCCTGCTTGACAACCTCGCCAACCTCGGACTCAAGCAGCTGGTGTCCACCCCCACCCACCTCGCCGGACACACACTCGACGCCGTCTTCTCATCCAGCAAAGACATCGCCTTCAGCCACGCCATAGGACTCCACTGGACGGACCACAGCTGCGTCCACTTCACCTTCAGAAGAACGACGATCCACCACCACCAGCAACAGGTTGCCTGAAGAAGCTGGAACAAGATCACAGCCGACCAGCTCGCCGCTTCCCTGAGCCAGCACCCTCCCGCCAGCTCAGCGAACCCCAGCCAGGCCGCCGACAACCTCACAAAGTGGATCAGCAACTGCACGGACGAACTCGCCCCTCTGAGGACCCCGCCCAACAGACCCGGCAGCAAGAAAGCCCCATGGTTCACCGACGAACTCAAGAGCTCCAAGAAGAACTGCCGAGCCCTCGAGAAAGTCTGGAGAAGGGAACCAACAGCGGACAACATGACCACCCTCAAGCTTGCCACCCGGAAGCACCACCAACTGATCCGCGCCACCAAGAAAACTGCATTCAAGGACCGGCTGGACAACAACGCACACAACTGCAAGGAACTCTTCAACATCGTGAAAGAGCTCTCCAACCCCAACGCCGGAAACAACGACATCACCCCATCGCAAGACCTCTGCAACTCCCTCGCCTCCTACTTCCACAACAAGATCGCGGACATACACAACAGCTTCAGCATTCAACCGACGCACGCCACGACCGCAGCAACGCCGCCCACCACCACCCTCCGCGCCTGGACTCCGATCAGCACCGAAGACACCGTCCGCATGATGAACTCCATCCACTCCGGATCTCCGACCGACCCCTGCCCTCACCACGTCTTCAACAAGGCCGACGCTGTCATCGCACCCCACCTGCGGGACATCATCAACACCTCCTTTGACACCGCCACCTTCCCGGAGAGCTGGAAGCACGCCGAACTCAGCGCTCTACTCAAGAAACCAACAGCGGACCCCACCAAACTCAAAAACTACCGCCCCATCTCGCTCCTCCCGTTTCCAGCCAAAGTCATCGAGAAGACCGTCAACAAACAGCTGGCCGCCTTCCTCGAGACGAATGGATCCCTCGACCCCTCACAGTCTGGCTTCCGAGCCAACCACAGCACCGAGACCGCCCTCATCGCTGCCACCGATGACATCCGAGCCCTGATGGACAACGGAGAAACAGCGGCCCTCATCCTCCTAGACCTCTCCGCGGCATTCAACACTGTCTGCCACCGCACCCTAGTGCAGCGCCTCAGCAACGTCGGAATCCAGGAGAAGGCACTAGAATGGATCGTCTCCTTCCTCGACGGAAGAACACAGAGAGTCCGTCTACCACCGTACAAGTCAGAGGCCACCGAAGTCATCTGCGGCGTCCCTCAAGGATCCTCACTGAGCCCCACCCTCTTCAACGTCTACATGAGCCCCCTCGCGGCCATCGCACGCCAACACAACCTCAACATCATCTCCTACGCCGACGACACCCAGCTGATCCTCTCCCTGACCAATGACCCCGCCGCCGCCAGAGCCAACCTTCACGAAGGGATGAAAGATGTAGCCGAGTGGATGACGACCAGCCGCCTGAAACTGAACTCAGACAAGACGGAAGTCCTCATCCTGGGCTCCTCGCCCTCCGCCTGGGACGACTCCTGGTGGCCCACCGCCCTGGGCACCGCACCCAAACCGACAGACCAAGCACACAACCTGGGCTTCATCCTGGACTCCTCCCTCTCCATGACCAGACAAGTCAACGCCGTCTCCTCGTCGTGCTTCAACATCCTGCGCATGCTACGGAAGATCTTCCGGTGGATCCCCACCGAGACCAGGAAGACGGTCACCCAGGCCCTCGTCACCAGCCGACTGGACTACGGCAACGCCCTCTACGCCGGAACCACCGCCAAGCTCCAGAAGAGACTCCAGCAGATCCAGAACGCCTCAGCCAGACTCATCCTCGACATCCCACGAAACAGCCACATCTCCGGACATCTGAGAGACCTGCATTGGCTCCCCGTCAACAAAAGAATCACCTTCCGCCTCCTCACCCACGCACACAAAGCCCTACACGATCAAGGCCCGAGCTACCTCAACAACCGCATCAACTTCTACGCTCCCAAACGCCACCTCCGATCAGTCAGTCACGCCCTCGCCGCCGTCCCCCGCATCCGAAGAACGACAACAGGAGGAAGGTCCTTCTCCTACCTGGCCGCCAAGACCTGGAACTCCCTCCCGACCGACCTGCGCCTGACCCAAGACCACCTCTCCTTCAGGAAGAAGCTCAAGACCTGGCTGTTCGAGCAGTAGCAGCACCCCCCACCCCCCCCCCCCCTCCAATCGCCTTGAGACCCTCCGGGTAAGTAGTGCGCTCTAGAAATGTCTTTGATTGATTGATTGAGAACAAAAGCTCCAGCCATGGAAGAATTGAAATACCAAAAAAAAAAATGTCGGGGAAGTGAGGATTTCTAGCTTGCCCCCACCCCCAATTTAGGGTGAGGACCCAGGAGATGATCTGATGGCATGTGGCACTGAACAGTTAGGTGGTGGCCCCATCATCCGAGTACCACCACAGAAGAAGATATGGGTAACGTGATTTTTGAAACACAAGGCACTGCAAAGCATTATGGGGCCAGTCTCCATGGTGCGGTGAATTTTATAGCAGCTGCTGTCTGTTGTACCGGGTAGAGCCATGAAGGGGTTTTTGTTTGTCTTTCCCCTATTTTGGTATGGCTTCACGCTTCGGTTTAATTTTCCTTTAAGATGTTTCAACAACACTAAAGCAAAACAAGCATTTGCAATGCAATAGGTTCCGCATTTGGAAAGTTTGAGCTAATGGTATTGTAAATGACAATTTATTTATTTATTTATTTTTGTCCTCATTAGCCTAGGTAAGCAGCCCGAAGGTATAGATAATAGTTTCTCGCTTGCTTGACCTAAGTTGGATCACTATATGCCATAGGTGGCCTTATCCAATGACCAGGCTCTCTCATCTGCCACCATCGGAGTGACTAAGCAATAAATGGTATAGAGGCCTAATCATTGGACAGTTATTTATGAATTTTCAATACCATTTATCCAGTTTTCGAGGGGAACCCAGAACTAATTTCGCCTGGTCGTTAGTCCTCTATCCAATGCAAGTATATATTTAATTGAGTAAAACCACTCGATTTTACTAGGCGGTATAGCATTAATCAATTTTTTACAAATTTCCCTGCGAGCCAACAGTATTAAATAGAAGATACATTTTTTAGCATTTAAAGTAAGAGAGTCGTAATTCTCTGGTAACCCAAAAAATACAAGGGATACGCTTACCTGGAGCTGTACTCCAATTATTGTATACAGTGTATTACTTACATCCCTCCAAAAAGTTTGCAAAGCCAGGCATTCCAGAAACATATGCACATCATTGCTTCTTACTTCACCACATTTGGGACATTTCGGGATAGCACCTTTTGCGAATTTTGCTAACTTGTGGGGTGTCCAGTAAACTCTGTGAATACAAAAGAGGTGGCTCCGCCTTAGGTTTGCAGCACGCACTGTGGAGTATAACATGTTACAAGATACTTGCCATAAATTTATCAACTGCTCTCCCGGCAAGTACTCTTCCCACAGTGTTGCTGGTAAATTGAATTCCCCATCGGCGCTGTCCACCAAACTCCAATACCATCTCGCCACCTCTTATCGGCTGGGACCCCCAGCCATTATTGAAGCTTCAGTCAGATTGGATTGCCCCGCATCACATCCCTCCGCAAGGCTCCAACTTTTCATTTGAAGATATTTAAATTTAGACAAATTCCCCTCCGTTATCTCTTAAGCCTCTTCCCAGGAGATCAATTCCCCTTCCTTTATCAGCTGTTCCCAAGTTTCTATCCCCGCCTCTCTCAGGGAACACGCCAGACTGTCACTTAACCATTCTGGGGACCCCGGAGAATTCCACATCGGGGCAAATTGACTGTAATAATTCATATCGATTTCTCTCCTGATTTTGAACCAAATTATTGCGAAGCTCTGCAGGGTTTTGAGCCGTACTTTTTTGAAGTAGCGCGGATATCCATACTTTTGTACACACCCCTTCTCTCCCCCTTGTACCCCGGATAACATAGCTCTAAACATCTTACCCGTTTCTGAGCTATCTGGGACGCTCAATAAAGATTTCCCTCCTTTTAACAGAAAAACCCAGGCATAATATGTCAAGTCTGGTAGCCGTAAGTCTCCTTTATCATACTTTCTTCTGAGTTTTTTCCAGGCAATCCTGGTTCCCCTCGAAGCCCAAACAAAGTTACAGATCCTGTATTGTGCTTTTTTAAGCCAGCTTTCTTTAAAGGCCATTGGTATATTTTGAAATAGGAAGGTAAATTTAGGCAAAATTGCCATTTTCACCAGATTTACTCTGCTATAGATTGTTAGCGGGAGATGAGCCCAGCTAAGTAAGAGTTTCCCTACTGCCTTATTCACCTTTTGATAATTCAGTTCCGGTATCTGTTCTACCTTCTGCACCACTTAGATCCCGAGATACCTAATTTCCTCCTTGACCCAATTTAGTCCCGACGTAGCATTCCATTCCATCACCACCGTCTTGTTTTCATTAATTTCATACCCAGAAAGCCGTCCAAATCGTGTTGCCAAATCATATACTGCTGGTAGGGCAGTATTCAGGTCTGAGGTGTATATAATTAAATTGCCTGCATACAGACCTACTTTCTTAACCCAGTCCTGAAACCTAAATGGTTGTATGCCTTTGTGGGATCAAATTTTTTTCACCAATGGTTCAACATATAAATTAAAAAGCAGAGGAGATAAGGGGCAACCTTGCTTGGTCCCTCTATGAATATTGAAGCTGCTAGAGATGTTCCCGTTCACTACTACACTGGCCGTAGGGTCCTTATAGATAAGCATTACTGCCCTACAGAAGGTTTTGCCTAAATTGGAAAGTTGTAAAATCTCCTTTAGAAAAGACCAGTTCACTAGGACAAATGCTTTTGTAGCATGTACAGTGATTGCAGCTAAGGGCAGTTTAAAAGTAGTTGCTATATCCACTGCACCAATTAAGTTATATGCTAGGTCTTTGATTCCCCTGCCACGCATAAATCCTTTTTGGTCCTCATTTAATAAAACATGCAATACTTCGCTCAACCTATCTGCTCAGACCCTCGAGGAGATTTTATAGTCTGAGTTGAGTAATAAAATGGGCCTGTAGGAATCGCAGCAGTTTGGTGGTTTGTCCGGCTTAAGGATCAAGGTGATGGTGGCATCGTTCCAGGACTTTGGGATCTCCTTTCTGTCCTCAAAGATCTCTTTAAAAAGTCTACACATTACAAGTGTTAAGCAGCACTCCAGCTTTTTATATACCCCAGCAGGGATACCATCTGGTCCCGTAGCTTTATTTATTTTCCCGGCTTTAATTGCCTTCCTTATATCTGAGTCTAGAATCGGACTATTCCGATTTTCTCTTTGTGTCTCAGAGCGCCTACAAGGAGTATCTTGACCTAACCACTCTTTCACTTCCTCACCCTTAGTGACTAGATTTTCAGAGTATACTGATTCAAAATGGATCACTAAGATTTCCTCAATCCCCTCCCTTGATCTAGCTAGAGCTGCTGACCCATTTGATTTCAATTCTTTTATATGATTCCTTGCTTGATCATTTTTTATCTTCCAGGCAAGAAGCTTGCCACAACCCTCTCCATAATTAAAGTGTGCCAGTCTGCTTGCCTTCCATCTCTCCTGTTCCCTTCCTTCCAAGACACCTTTCAACTCCACTCTCAAGGCTTCAATAACATTCAGCTCATTTCCCTCAGCCCTTTCCTGCGTATGCACCCGATATTGTAACATTTGAATTTTTTCTTCAATGGAAGCTATCTCTGCCTTTCGTTGTTTATGTTCATAAGTCTGCATAGACATAATCCTTCCTCTTAAGAAGGCTTTATAGGCATCCCATACTACCCCTAATGGGGCACTATCTAAGTACTGTTTAAAGAATAGCTGGGAATCTTGCTTAAGCTCTTCCATTCTGGCTTCATCAGCCAGTATAGTATGATCAATAGTCCATCTTTTTTGAGATACAGTATTTAATAGTGCCAAACGTAGGGTCACGGCCGAGTGGTCTGATAAGTGGGAACCTACATGACTGACATCCCTAACCTGTTCTTTTATGCCTTGATATATTCGGAAAAAATCTATTCTCGATTGATGTTTATAATTCATGTTGTTAAACATGAAACTCTTTAGCCCCCCATCCTCTCTCGCCAGATGTCACACCAACCCAGATTTTTAATGGAGTTTATAATTAAAGAGCGCGTTTTATCATAGGTTACAGCTCTACTTTTAGTTGATCGAGCTAATCTTTCATCAAGTACCACATTAAAGTCGCCTGCCATTCTTACTGGGTCAGGAAAGTCTAAGAGCTCTACCAGTAAGTTACTAAATGGATCAGGATTATCCAGGTTTGGCCCATAATAGCCAACAACTGTAAAAATCTGGTTGTGGCATCGTATTCTCACAATTACCCACCTACCTAGATTATCCACTCTGCTATCCTCAATTATTATTTGGGGATTACTTTTAACAAGAACTGCCACACCTTTTATAGTTAAATGATGGTCAGTGCATACCACTTTTGGATCCACTTTCTGGACTTAAAAATCTCCATAGTTCTTCTTTTGTTAAGTGTGTCTCTTGCAAGATTATAATCTGAGCAGAGGCATCTTTTAAGTACTGTAGAACTCTTTCCCTTCTCTGTTTTACTCTAAGGCCATTGACATTCCATGAGAGTAACTCTATTTGGGCCTCCCTAGTGGTGCTCATGGTCTAGTCCTCGCACCCACCACTCTCCTATGGTAAGCATTGCAGAGCATTAACAGAGGACAAATATTTTTTTAATTTTCTCCCTATGCTCCCACACCCTTGACTGTGTCCTACCCTTCCCCTCCCTTGGAAACCCCCCCTTCCCTTTTTCCTTAATGGCCTATGCCTGAGGAGTCCTCTGGGGACTTGAGATCTATCTCACTAACATTTCTCAGTGAAAAAAGTGTAATAACTCAAACAAAAGGAAAAGAAAAAACACATAAGTGCATGGCTTAAATTAAGATACACACCATCAACTGTGGCTAAGATTAAGATAAAAATGATTAGGGGGAATACCTACCACCTACGCATAACCAGCTGATAGATAGCCTATATGTCGGGAAGAAAAGCGTTGAAGACTATGATTTTAACCAGAGGTAAACCAATCTCATCAATTTCCAATTTTCTTATTTCTGCTTCAGAAGGGATATTGATTCCAAAAACGCTTCAGCCTCCTCTACAATTCGGAAGTTCTGCATTTTATTGTTATGCATCACAGGCAGGCTAGCAGGGAATCTTAGTTGCGCCATTGCGCCACACTTCCTAAAGGGTTCAATCAACTTACCGAGCTCCCACTGTTTACTGGCCATTATCTGAGACACATCTGATCTAATATCAAAAATCATTCCGTCTAATGATAGGCTTTTCTGTTTTAAGGCTTTTGAGAGTATCTGTTCCTTTACTTTATAAGTGAGTAGGTTGACTAAAATTCTCCTAGGCTTGGATTTCTTTGCATTGAGCCTAAAAGGATCTCTGTGCACTCTCTGAATATCTTGGATCAACTCCTCTTCTGAAAAGTCTACATGTACTCCCTGCTTAAGTAACCGTACCACAAAAGCTCCTATATCATCCCCTTCAGATCCTTCCGGTACTCTTAGAATTCGGAGATTATTTATTCTCTGGTTATTTTCCAACTATTCTAGTTTTTCTTTTAGCATAGTCTCATTCCCCTTTAAGATTGTAATCTGTTTTTGGTTTGCCTCAGATTTTTCCTCTAGATCTTTTACCTTACACTCTAGCTGTATTGTCCTTATGGTAATGTCGTCCAGTTTTTTTCCAAGCTGTCGCAGGCCGTCCTAATCTCTTTTTGATTTGTCTCCGAAGTCTCAAATCTACTTCTTACCTCCATTGTTAGTATTTGAATCAGCTCTGACACTGATTGTACTTGTGCTTGCGGAGGTATTTGTAGCTGAGTCAGGTCTTGAGAGTTACTTTGAGAGTGAGTACTGACAATATCACCTGTAGCAACCATGTTAGCTGCAGGCTGTACTTCTAATAAGTTATTGCTATCGATTTGTGTGCTCATGTTATCAGGCAGTGGGGCTCCTTTGTCTGTCTGTTCCACTGTTTGTTTTATTGGCAGAGTTGAGGCCTGAAACTCCCCCCCTTCGGCGATCTCCCCCAGTACCTGAAATCTATTAGGACTCAAAATAGCTGTGTCAGCTCCCGGGTCTGCGGCGTGGGGGTTTTCAATTCTACTATCTTGGGTGCTACTTTAAAATATGATCTCAAAGATTGCGTAATTTTGACTTTGGAGAGTGGATCTCTCTTTTCCCTCTCAGCCCTTTTTTCTTCAGAGTCTCCCACTCCCGGTTTACGTCTTGAAGACTGTTGGGGCCTGCTTCAATAACTCTTTTACCGACTCTGCCTAGAGTACTTTGCACACTCAAGGCAGGATTTGCAGAATTTGCCTTCTTTCTTGCCTCCATCTTCCTAAGATTATAGCCACAGTACAGGGTGACTTTTATTTTTAACCCTTTCGTTACCCTCTGCTCTGCCACCCTTAAATCACTACCTCTAGAGTTTTCATTAAGAGACACAGTACTTAGATGTGGAGAACACTCATTCGCTGTTTTTTGCACAAGTACACTAATAGCGGACTCAGTTCTCTTCGTGAGCTCTCCCCCCCTGCCTGGCCTCTCCACCTCAAGCACTTTGTGGGAAAAAACACCTCCAGTCCCAGCCACAGCCGTAGCTCCTCATTTCAGCCCTCTCACCTCCAATGCAACGCCTCCGGGACTTGTGCGACTTGTTCGGCTCTGCCACTGCCCCCACCAGCCCAGGCGTAGGAGCCTCACTGCGAACGCCGCCACCACCGCGGCAAGAAAACACCTCTACGCCAGCACCGAGGAGCACAATAAGGACCCGGCACCTCCACACTCTAGAAAACAACGCCCGCACGGTAAAACTATAATGGTTTCTCACTGTCTTGATAAACCTATTCTACGTGCTCCTTCTCCTGTCCATATTTCCTGTTTGAAATGACAATTTTTGTATTTATGTGTTGGTTTTGAAAATAGCGAAATTAATAGCTTTGTCATTTACAATGCCAATAGTTATAATTTTCGCAAATGTGACACCTATATCATTTGTAATGCAATATGTGTTGTATTTATGTGACTTTTGTGCAGATTATGTACAGTGTATTTTATTGTGACGAAAATCCAAGAACAGAAGTAAAATATTAACATATTTTTATAACATTTGTAATAAAGCTTGAAACATTGATAGAACATATTTGAACCAGTTGTTGTTGAATGGTTGCACAGATTGATGCTGTGGTGGCGACGAGTGATGCTGTGGCGCTCAGTGATGTTGTGGTAGCGCATAGTGATGCTGTGGTTCCCCTGAGTGATGCTGTGGTGGTGATGAGTGATGATGTGGTGATGCGCTAGATAGATAGAGTGAGAGCGATAGATAGAGTGAGGGCGATAGATAGATAGCGGGAGGGCGATAGATAGATAGCGGGAGGGCGATAGATAGATAGAGGGAGGGCGATAGATAGAGTGAAGGCGATAGATAGATAGGAGTGAGGGCGATAGATAGATAGATAGATAGATAGATAGATAGATAGATAGATAGATAGATAGATAGATAGATAGATAGATAGATAGATAGATAGATAGATAGGAGTGAGGGCGATAGATAGATAGATAGATAGATAGATAGATAGATAGATAGATAGATAGATAGATAGATAGATAGATAGATAGATAGGAGTGAGGGCGATAGATAGATAGATAGATAGATAGATAGATAGATAGATAGATAGATAGATAGATAGATGGCGATGGATAGATAGAGGGCGATAGACAGATTGATAGAGTGAGGGCGATCGATAGAGTGAGGGTGATAGATAGAGTGAGGGTGATAGTTAGAGAGAGGGCGATAGATAGATAGAGGGCGATAGATAGAGTGAGGAAGATAGATAGATAGAGGGCGATAGATAGAGTGAAGGCGATACATAAATAGATAGAGGGGGATAGATAGATAGATAGATAGATAGATAGATAGATAGATAGATAGATAGATAGATAGATAGATAGATAGATAGATAGATAGATAGACAGATAGATAGACAGATAGATAGAGGGCGGCAGATAGAGGGCGTTAGATAGATAGAGTGAGGGTGTTAGAGTGAGGGCGATAGATAGAGTGAGGCCGATAGATAAAGTGAGGGTGATAGATAGAGTGAGGGCGATAGATAGAGTAAGGGCAATAGATAGAGTGAGGGCAATAGATAGAGTGAAGGTGATAGATCAAATGAGGGCGATAGATAGTTAGAGTGAGGGTGTTGGACAGGCCACATGAAGGGCCGCTCTCCCCCGGCCCAACCAGGCCCGAGTCCAGTCACGCAAGTACCACACACCACCATTGCACGTCCTCCGTCCCCTCAGGGACCCCTGCCCTCGAGCATGTTGACCTCGTGGGTCCGATCCACTGCCGGCCCACGCGCCCAGCCTGGGGCGCCATCTTGGACACTCCACCACGAGGCCGCCTGGCCCCCGATCGACCTCAACCCTGGGCCTGGCCCGGCCTCAGACATTCCGGCACCACCCTCCACCCAGGAGGTGAGCGGGCTACTTGGCAAGTCAATGGGAGAAAGAGGTGCCAATGGCTCTCCCCCGCCAAGTGCCGCTCGCCCATCGCCGCCCCGGGCGCTGGCTCCACCCCCCTGCTGGGTGTCTGGACTCCCTCATCCCGGACCTCCCGACCTCCAAGTGCGAGGGTCCGGACATCAAAGCACGCCAGCCCTATAACTGGGGCAGCTCCAGAGCAGGAAGGCAGTTGTATCTTGGAGTCGAGAGACGTAAAGAGGAACTCATCCTAGACGGACTACTGGCGCTGCCGTAGCTCTGTCTTGTGCACCATCGTCCTGCCTGTTGGCGCTGCCACAGCCTTCGCAACCTTCAAATCCATCATCGTCGTCGGGACCTGCTGGCGTGGCCGCGGACCGTTGTAACCGTCATCTTCACCGGGACCTGCAGGCTCCGCCGCGGACCGTCGTCTTTCCTTCGTCCATCTCGGGACCTGCCTGGCTCCGCCGCGGCCCGATCATCTAGAACGCCGAGCTCGAGGATTGAGAGCTATTTTTCACTCATTGGTAACAAAGACTGTCCCGCTACCCCTTTCCTAAGCCAGAGACTAGAACCGAGGGGACCCCTGAGTCCAGACCTCCTTGTATCACATCATCGTAACATAAGAATTGCATATAAAGTCTCGTAACCTTCAATCTTGTGTGGTGTCCGTCTGTGGGGGGGAAGTTACTTGTCTGTACAGTCGTTGGAGGCGGCTCTCCCCGGAGACCTCTCCCCGTAATCTCGGCCGACCCTCCCGGTCCGTCTAACATAGGGCGATAGAGAGATAGAGTGAGGGCGATAGATAGAGTGAGGGTGATAGATAGAGTGAGGGCAATAGATAGAGTGAGGGCAATAGATAGAGTGAGGGCGCTAGATAGATAGAGTGAGGGCGATAGATAGGCGTGTAATTATGTGGCACTGAGTGGTATTGTTTGGAGTGTATGTTGCATTGTAATTATGTGGCATATAATTATGTGACACTGAGTGGTATTGTGTGGAGTTTGTGTTGCATTCAGTAGAGTGTAATTATGTGGTGTGTAATTATGTGGCACTGAGTGGTATTTGGAGTGTATGTTGCGTTGAGCGCAGTGTAATTATGTAGCATAGAATTATGTGGCACTGAGTGGTATTGTGTGTAGTGTATGTTGTATTCAGTAGAGTGTAATTGTGTGTGAGGGTGCAGAGTGTGTGAGGGTGCAGAGTGTGTGAGGGTGCAGAGTGTATGAGGGTGGAGTGTGTGAGGGTGCAGTGTGTGAGGGTGCAGTGTGTGAGGGCACAGTGTGTGTGGCCTAAAGTAGTGTGAGGGCACATTATGTGTGGCCTAAAGTAGTGTGAGGGCGCAATGTGTGTGGCCTAAAGTAGTGTGAGGGCACAGTGTGTGTGTCCTAAAGTAGTGTGCGGGCGCAGTGTGTGTGGACTAAAGTAATATGAGGGTGCAGTGTGTGTGGCCTAAGTAGTGTGTGGGCTCAGTGAGTCTGGCCTAAAGTAGTGTGAGTGTGCAGTGTGTGAGTGCGCAGTGTGTGAGGGTACAGTGTGTGAGTGCGCAGTGTGTGAGGGCACAGTGTGTGAGTGTGCAGTGTGTGAGTGTGCAGTGTGTGAGTGCGCAGTGTGTGTGGCCTAAAATAGTGTGAGGGCACAGTGTGTGTGGGTGTGTTTGGGGGTTGTGTGTGTGTGGGGTGTGTGTGTGGCTGGGGTTGTGTGTGTGGTGGGTTGTGTGTGTGTGGGGTTGTGTGGGGGGATGTGTGTGTGTGGGGTTGTGTGTGTGTGGGGTGTTGTGTGTGTGGGATTGTGTGTGTGGGGTTGTGTGTGTGAGGTTGTATGTCTGGGGGGGTGTGTGGGTGGGTGTGTGTGTGGTTGTGTGTGTGGTTGTGTGTGCTGTGTGTGTGGTGTTGTGTGTGGTTGTGTGTGTGGTTGTGTGTGCTGTGTTTGTGGTCTTCTGGTGTATGTGTGTGGTTGTGTGTGTTGTTGTATGTGTGGTTGTAGTTGTGTGTGTGTGGTTGGGTGTGGTTGTGTGTATAGTTGTGGTTGTGTGTGGTCGTGTGTGTGGTTGTGTGTGGTTTTGTGTGTATGGTTGTGTGTGTGGTTGTGTGTGGTTGTGTGTGTGGTTGTGTGTATGGTTGTGTGTGTTGTGTGTGTGGTTGTGTGTGTTGTGTTTGTGGTTTTGAGTGTGATTGTGTGGTTGTGTGTGTTGTTGTGTGTGTGCTTGTGTGTGTTGATGGGTGTGGTTGTGTGTGTGTGTTTGTGTGGTTTTGTGTGTGGTTGCGGTTGTGTGTGGTTGTAGGTGTGTGTGTGTTTTGTTGTGTGTGTGTGTGGTTGTGTGTGTTGCAGAACAGAAGCACAGCAGGACTGTTTTATTTATTTCCAAGGCACAAACAGAGAGCATATAGAGGTGCTTATGAAAGATTTCAGTTGCAAACAATTTGAATGAAATGAATGAAAAAATAAGCTACTTTGAGTTCCTTTATTTTTACCAAAACAGAAGTATATTTATATAGCGCAAACTGGACCCAAAGGCATTGGAGCGCTTTACACGTGCACCAGTTTACAATGCAGCTCAACCTGCAACTCACATATTCCAATTCCAATAAATAGCCAACTGTAGAAATAATCAATGATAGTAATATAGTTGGAGGGTTAGACGTCATAAATAAATGTGAGTTTAGAAGCAATAAACTGTTGCAGGACACAAGCGCGGCAGGACTGTTTTATTTATTTTCAAGGCACAAAGAGAGCGCAAGTAGAGGGGCTTATAAAAGTTTTCACATTTTAAAGCAATTTGAATAAGCAACTAAGCTCCTTTGAGTCCCGTGGGTGCATGGTAAGGAGAACAAGCTCTCTGCATTACTGTGGCGGGGGCAGGCGAGCGCATTCCTTTGAAGTCTGATGCCGAGGCTTGTGGTGTGCTATGTGCATGCGCCTGGCTCACATGAACTGTACCCGATCCACAGCAGTTTGGGTAGACTTTTGAAAGCCTCACTATAATCTCGACAAACATGCATTGCTAAAGCAATGCTGTAGGTTGACACCTAAAAAAAAGGATTGCAGATTAAGTGATGAACCCAGAATCACAGGATGTTGAGCCAGCGCTGCGACTCAAACCTGGTTCCCATGCTCCAAGGTCAGCTATGCTGGACGTTACACCACATCCTTTCCCCTATAAAACACAAATCCTGGGAAATGTAATGAAAAGAGCAGAAGCAAAGAAAGAGCCCGCCAAGATGTACAAGCAGTGTTGTGAGGGTGCAGTACCATAGGCTGTCACTAGGAGTCCCTTGGGACCTCTTTTGACCATATATGGAACAGCAATGTGTAACACAGATAGGGAAAGGAGGTTGCTCAGTGGTGAGAACTGCCAACTGGGAATCTGTGGATCCGTTTTTTGTTCTGCCGTCGGCTCAACATTGACCAACATGGATAGGTGAGCTATATAAATAAAAACTACTAATTTAAAATAACATAAGAGTTCAAAGTACACTATATATATAAAAGCTACTAATTTAAAATAACATACAAATTCAAAGCAGTGATCTCGGGGGAATGCAAGGGGATGGGGGTAGACTGCATAAATTAACCAAACAAGCAAAACAGCAGTGGCCTTAGAGGGTTGGTGTGGGCCTGCGAGCCGTGCTCTGGGAGAGGTGAGGGGGAGGCACCGGAGATAAGAGCCTAGAACAGTGTTGTGGGAGGGGTGAGGTGGAGGCAAGCAAATGAATGACCAAAGTTTTGTTGCACAAGTAAACAAAACAGCTAATGAGCAAAGAGGCAGGCCAACTAAAAATGAGTTCTCTCTTAGTATAAATAACCTGAATAGTAATAGCACAGTAATAGCACATGTAAAAGGGCCAGTCCTCATGGGGAGATACCATATTCCAAAAGGAGGAACTCCTAAGTGTATTCACTAATGAAAAGCCAGAATTTCTAAAGAACAGCAAGAGGAACCAATGAAAAAGATGGGTTTTTCTTCAAGCCCGTATCCTAGGCGAGAACTAAAAATTACAGCAAATGGTGTCTGCCTCATTTTGCTGGTATGTGCATGTGTTCTGATGCACATTGTCATTACACATGCAGATGCCAGTGGAATGGCATGACTGTCATCAGCAGCTGAGTCATTGCACCTTTTTTTAACTTAACGCTGGACCGTATCAGCAAAGGCTCTGGCAACAGCAGTTGGTCCCAAAGGCGAGCCCAATAGGCATTACCAAAGTGTATTTAATTTACTAATAGAAGTGGCATTTACCGTTTTGTATTAGTAAATATCAAAGTGAGAGCAAATGGCATCATCATGTGCTATTATGCATGTGTGCAGCATTAAGGAGAGTTGCAACATTGTGCCTTTGTGTTTTTTGATGATGCTGCACAGCGCCAGGCAAAAGTCTGATGCTGAAAAGCATCGTCAAAAGGCATTGGCAAAGCCAATAGTGTCCAAAGGAGATACCTATTGGCTTTGCCAATGCTTGTTTAAATTTGTTTTGGTGTTTGTATTCTGTAGAGCACTGCGTTAAATCTTCTGCTAGGTTTCCGCATAAAGTGGCAATGAAATTCATCATGGAACATATGGTGCATCTTGTGCCCGCCCCAGCCCCCTATCTGTGCCCTCCCGAAAAGAACCCCCCCCCCCCCCCCTCCAGAATGTTTGATTAGTGCAACTGCTTGTCGATAGTAGAGGGCAGTGCTGCTCAGCATATAACAGAGGGGGCTTTGGAAAAGTGGGAGGAGAAGACAAGAGATTCTATTCAAAGCTTTTAATAGCTCGGCGTAGAGCTTAAAAAATCAATGTATGAAATGTTGAGGGTGGTGAGAAGAAAAGGCATGAAGGTCTGGCGGGTGGCAAGCGAGAGCATGAGGATAAAAGAGAGTCAAGGGAGCAGAAAGAAGCAGCAAAGAGAGGTGGGAAGTGACCTGCGAAATGGAGGGCGAAGAAAGAAATGGAAGGTATTGGAGGGTAGAGGAGGAGGGGAAAAGAGAAAGGGAGAGAAAAGAGCGAGAAGGTTAAAGGAAGGTGAAAAGGGGACAAATAGTGGTAGGGGCACAGAACTGAATTGAAAGGAGATAGCGTACGAAGAGAGGGGAAGCAGAGAGGGGAGAGAATGAGGCCTTTGGAAGAGTGAGGTACAAGAGAGGAATGAGAAAAAATATAGGGGCAAGAGGAAAGTATAGGGGTAGGGAAGAAATCAAGGTGATGGTGGAGCAATGAAAGTGGTGTCATCTCGGGGTACCGCCCTCTACTCACTGTCTCCTCGCTGCAGTTCTCGCACTCCCGGTACGTCCAGTTCATGGAGAACAGCTTGTTCTCCACCTTGTAGCAGGAGTTGAAGGTGCAGGGCAAGCGGGAATCCGTGCCATTGAGAGCGGTGACGATGGCTGGCACTGTGATCTCCATGCCCAGTGAGAGCGGCACTGTGAGAAGAAGAGACAATGGACAAGAGTGAGCCAATGAGAGAGGGTAGGGAGGCTAATGCTGTGCCACCAAGAGCGCGGCACTGACAACATGGCGCCGTAACCTCTTGGCATCAACCATAGTGCAACCTGACTTTTGGATGGCATCTAACATCAAGAGATCTAGCTCTCACACCCAACAGGAAACAGTAGAGAGAGCTCCTCTCAGGTGTCCAGCGTTGGTGCGCAGGGCCGAACTGGCCGTAGCGGTCATTGTGCATTTTTCCAATGAGCCGGAAGGGTGGGAGCTGGTTTTTGACCCATGGGGGCCGGTTTGGTTACTGGGGGGGCAGTTTTGCAGCAGTGCTGAAATATCGCCCCCCCCCCCCCCCCCTGTGACAAAAGCAGCAGCAGAGCTTGACACTAGCACCCCCAACCCCGGGGCCAGAGCCTCTCAGTAGCACAAACCAGGGCCAGGAATTGCCAGGGCTGGTTTCTGTTCCCAGTCCGGCCGTGGTGGTGCAATGGTTCCGCGTTAGCAAAGCTCAGCAGGGCCTCCAACCTTAAAATGACAGTGTAGAAACATGTCACTGGTGATAGCTCTGCAATGACAAGTCTCAGCAGGATTGGACCATGGGTCCTATAGTAAGGGGGGCTTACCAGTGTCCATGAAGACACCCTTGGCATAGTAGAGTAGACTGATTATACCCAAAAGTCGGATGGGGTTCCAAAGACTAGAGTTCTTGGATGTACAGTCCTCCAAGATGTACACCTGGCCCATTTAACATGATCATATGGTTGCTTAACAGTACCTGCGGGAGCTGTGATGCCTCCTTTCTTTTGGGTGGATCCCACATTCTATGTACCCTGAATGCTTGAATGTTGATGGGCCCACGTGACATATACCCTGGTGGACCCTACTGTATATATACAGGTTGTCTGAAAGAGCCTTCAGGGGTTGTGTCTTTTAAGTAAAGCCTGCACAATTTATATTCTGATTTTTAGCAGTGACTGCAGGGATTGTTTCTCTTTTACTGTTGGATGGACTATGTATGATTTATACCCTGGTTCTCTTGAAGTGTGACCAGGAATTGCGATTCTCCTATTAACATGACCAGAGAATCTGGATTTCAATAAAGACACAGAGGCTAACATTATGCATTAATCCTTTAATGCAACTCACAAACAGCAGCTTACATCATAAAGATAAGACTAAGAATGTGATGACAACATAGCAACAATATAAGGCATGAGCAGGAGTAGAGCTGCCTCTTTTAAATGCAGCTCACAGACAGATAAGTTGCTCTGATTACTCTCTTTCCTTGACATTGTCATTATATTGCTTATATTAATTTTACTTGCTATGCTTACGCTACTCGCTGCCTCTACTTATTGACTGCTATTGACAAGAGCTTGGGTTGTCTCTGTCCCCTCTCTTGCTTGTATGGTTACTTTCCCCGTAACCCATCTCCCTCCTGACTTCAATCTATGGTAGTCGCCCTCCCTCCCTTCCCCTCCTCCCCGATGGTTAGGCTTCACCTTCATGGCAATTTATTTCCGATTTGCATTTTATTACCTTTCCCCCTCCGGGATCGCTTTATTACTTTTCAGCCCCCACGTGCGGTTTGTGGGACAGGCGGGGCGCTTACAATCAGGCCCCCACCTTTTACTGCCTCTGGGTCAACGGTTCTTCAAATTGGCACTGTCGACGCACTCGCTTTCAGCGCGAGCGCGTCTCTCTCTCTTTCTCTCTCCCCCATGTAGAGGAATGAACCTTGGCAGCGGCGGCGCTACACCCCCTGCCTCCTAAGGTTCATTCCTCAACTCCTTTGAGATCGGCTGCCTCGAGCGCGTCGGTTGCGCTTCCCGAGGTCCGGATCAGCTGTTTTTTTCCTCGCCTGCCTCTCACTTCCCTTTTCTGCCCGATTTTGCCAGCAAATTAGTTTTAGCTGGATCCCTTTGGCTTACTTACGTTTATTTCCCCCCAAAAAAATTTTTTCAAAAGGGGGGGGATTTAGTTTAACATTATATTTCTCGATAAAAAGATTTAGTCTGATATTCTATTTAATTAGAAACAAATTAATAGAGTTTTTAATTTATTTAGAAACAAATTAAAAAAGTTGTTTCTATATCGCATTTTAACTTAATCTACCCAGTATTTACTTACCTGTCATGTCTGACATGGAGTCAGATGATGCTGTCACTAGTTCCCCTAACCATACCAATGATTCATTTAAAATATTCTTACACAAAGAGATGAGTTACTGCATCCTGGACACGCTGAAGGAGGTTATGTCACATAAGAGACCCTTTTTACAAGACTATGACTCTCCTCGTGATCCTGGGGTTATATGCTCAAAATCTTCTAAAAAAGTCAAACACTGTGAAAGCACTATTGGAGGTCGCGGTAAATCACTTGACCTGGGGGGTCCTAGCACCTCACGCTCTATGGGAGGCCCCTGCGCCTCAAAAGGTACTGGTTCCCCTAGTGGCACAACTAGGAGGGGTGTCCCTAGCGGCACGACTTTGGCGGGTGTCCCTAGCGGCACATATGTAGATAGTGCACGTGTTGACTCAGACACTAACTCTGATGATGACGAAGCCTTCAATGACCCCTATGACGAGTTTGTTCTCGACCTTGATGACCCAGATCTGGGAGACTTAGATTTTAATTTCCATTCGGAGGCTGACTCTTCCCCTTCTTCTAAGGATGCCATTCTCGACCCTCTGGGTGGTGAAATGTTTTCCCCTAATAACATCTCCCACCCTAGTAGTTCTAGATGGTTCCCACATGATCATGTCGCCAAATTTATTACTAGATGGCTGAGAAATTCCCTAGAGAGAGATACTCGCAATACCCTGAGATCCGAATGTCCGAGACCTTCCATCGTGGACAAGGTTTGCCAGACCCCCAACCTTGATCCCGACCTCATTACATTTTTATTCAAACTGGGTAAAGACCCCAGAAAAGGCCTCGAGAGGGCCCTTAAGGGTTGCCAGGATCGCCTCCTTGATGTTCTCGGCCCCCTTACTAAAATCCTCGATCTAGCCGAGGAATCCCATATTTCAAATTTACCCCTTGATACTAACCTAATTAGGGGCTGGAGCCAGAGGGCGATTGTTCTACTTGGTAACGCGAACTCTGGGCTTAATATCGAAAGGAGGAAGACCATCCTCAATAAGATTAACCCTAAACTCGGTGACCTTGCTGAAAAGGAACCTTCCAATAAATCTAAGAGCCTTCTCTTCTGGGAAGATATGATTAAGACCATAGGGAAATATGTTGCAACTTTCACCCCCTTGGATAAGGCACAAAATAATATGAGACGTGTCTTCTCGACTAACCTTTTCGGACAGGCCGGAAGAAGGGGACGTTCTTCTGGTCGTGGAAACTACCGGCCCTTCTCATCCAATAGAGGAAGAGGTACCACCGGCAGTGGGTTATACCCCTCCAACCGACAGTTCTACCCGCAAAGAGGAAGAGGTTCTTGCAGCAGAGGTTTCTCTTCCCGTGGAGCTTCCAACAACAACTGTCCAAGTAAGTCCTTCTCTCTTTTCTTCCCCTACCAGGATCGGGGGAAGGCTCAAACACTTTTATCACATTTGGAAATCCTTGACCCAAGACCCGTAGGTCCTAAAGACAGTTCAAGGGTTCAAAATAGATTTTGTGGATATTCCATATCAAACTGTCACACCCAATCCTTTGATTCCTCCTTTGGAACATCTAGAAATCGTCAAAGAGGAAGTTTCCTCTATGCTCCAGAAAGGTGCTATTATCGAGGTTCCTTGGTCTCAAATAAGATTTGTGAGCCCGCTTTTCTTAGTCGAGAAGAAAGACAAAGGTTGGAGACCGGTTATAAACCTTCGGGGGGTAAACAAATACCTTGTGTACTGACATTTCAAGATGGAAGGCATCCATCTCCTCAGAGACCTTCTCCTTCAAGGAGATTGGCTGGTCAAATTGGATCTAAAAGACGCTTATTTTACCATCCCTATGGCAGTAGAACATCAACCCTTTCTTCAGTTTATATGAGACGGTCACCTCTTCCAATTTCAGGGCCTCCCTTTCGGGCTTTAATGCGCTCCTTGGTGCTTCACCAAGGTCATGAGGACAATTGTCTCTCTCCTGAGGGAGAAAGGTATTCGCCTCATTATCTATCTGGACGATATCCTCATCATGTTGCAAACTCATTCTCAAGTATTGGAAGACCTCAGGATCACCATGGATCTCATAGAGAATCTTGGCTTCATTATAAACCGAGAAAAAACCATTCTTACCATTTCAAAGTCTTTAGAATTCCTAGGATTCACTGTGGACACTTCCAAATGTCTCCTCCTACTTCCCAACAAAAATATCGCCAAGATTCGGAAGGAGATCAGGTTACTCTGAGACAGCAACCCCTCACCCTTCGGGAATTGGCCAGACTTCTGGGCTTACTTTCTTCTTCGATTCAGCCCATCTTTCCCGGGCCCCTCAACTATCGTGCCCTCCAGAGAGTGAAAGCCAATGCCCTCAGATCAGGTCTGTGGTATGGGGACCTTGTTTCCTTGGATCAACAAGCGAGGCTGGAACTCTCTTGGTGGCTGGACAATTTGGATGCGTGGAACGGAAGAGCTATCTTCGGTTTAACTCCGGGATTTGTCTTGGAGTCAGACGCCAGCCTTCATGGCTGGGGTGCACGTCTCCTCGACAGAGATACCGGTGGCGTTTGGTCTCGGACAGAGTCCTCCCACCATATAAACTTTTTAGAGTTGACTGCCGGTCTTTATGCCCTTATGAGTTTCAAGCACTCTCTTCAGGGCAGATCCGTTGTTTTGAAGATGGACAACGTTTCGCAAGTCTCCTATATCAACCGTCTTGGTGGTACGAGATCAGCAGACCTCTCCGATTTGGCCAAGAAACTTTGGATGTTCTGTTTAGAACACAAAATTTCTCTGAGGGCGGAATATCAGGAATTGTGTCTCTGTCCGTCTCTCAATATAAGCCTTGGTAGAATGCGCCTATCCACATGCTAAGGGGCTGTTTCAACTTTAAGACACTGACCATTCGTAAGAAGCAGGCTTGTATGGATGCACCTATTTTCTCACGCCCCACAAGACCTGACGTTTATATGCATTACCATCTTAAGGATTTTGGGGGCCCCAAGCAAGACATATTTTAGTTGTCCCTGTCCAGAAAAGCTTGGCATTTTATTACCCATTTTTTGCTAACTCAAGCTCCATGATGCTAAACAAAATTGAATACATTAAAGGTTGAGATGGATAAACAGACAGATGTGAGATAGAGAAAGTTCACTTTGCCAGGCTGCTCTTTGGACGGTGGTGACCAAGGGAAATTGCCTTCTTTGCCCATGCTTTAAAATGTCTCTGCTTCTACATAGCATGTTTGCCACATCACGTTTTAAGCACCTCATAGAACCTTACACACCTCATCCAACACCCCTACGTAGACTAAAGTACATCTAACTCCCTGTCAACCATGTGGGCCAAAAGGGTACCAGGAACCTAAAGCAAATAGGATTGCCTCATGGCCTTGCAAGGGGTATGTATAAAAGCTGTATTACAATAAAAAAGCATTAGCCACATGGACTGTAGTTCGATGACGTGGCACCCTGGCCACATCGCATTGACAAAATGAAATCCTGACCATATGCCAATAAAACAAGGCAGCCTTAATTGCAAGAAATGAACAGCAAACACGAGTGAGACAATTTAAAAGGAATTATAGGCATTGGCAATTTTTAGTTCAAGCCTGTGAGAGCATTCACTAGTGTATGCACTCTCACTTGCGAGACTCTTGTGTTCAGTAATGGGCGTGGAACCCACCTATAGCTTATAATTTGCTAGCATTGTTGTAACTCTCCTTTGTTGCCTTCTCACTGGGCAACGCTTGTCATGCATCAGTTTCTATTCTTGCCGTTGTGAACGGACCAAGTACAGATTATTTAACTTGCATTAGTGCCCCCCCCCCCCCGTTGGCATCCACTGCTCTCACTGGAGTTCAGGTACTGTTTCTGAGCTATGAAGAGGTTGGAGAAGTGTAATCTTCATCCCATCTGAGATAATGTAAGAGTGCATCGTAATCATGAGTAGTCATTACTCAAAGATATTCTGTGTGATGATTGTTACTAAAGAGAGTGGAGTATTGCAAATTTAAAGTACTCCGCCTGAAGAATTTGCGTATAGAACGTGATTAATAAAGGTCCATGTAACATTTATATATTAATGTGACAGGAGAAGTTACAAAATTGTGTCCCATTGTGAGGTTAATAAATTAGAATGTGTATGTGTAAACAAGCGTTTAAACATTTATACGTGTAACAAGAATTCTTTCTGTGCAGGTGCATTTAGAATTACATCCTTGTAATCCTTTACAATTTATAAGTGTCTTAAGAATTTGCTTTTATTGTGGGTGTAGAAATGTGTATATATTCTGTAACCCTGTGCATTGTTAAAGTTGACAAGAGTGGGCCTCGAGAAACCAGTTCAGTTCATGCTCACGTTTAAAATCTAACATGCAATTTGCATTTAACCTTCAATGCTGAATATATTTGCTTTTATTTTATCTCCACTGCAGGTACTGATAAAGCCTCATTAGGTGGCATTGAAGGGTTTTGTTTTCATTATATAGCAAGGCATGAGAAGACAAAGCTGGCAAGGGGAAGCACAGTAACGAGCAAGGAGGCGAGTTCTCATGGAAGAGGAGAGGAACAACCAAGGACGAAGAAGTTGCAACTTATCGATGTGGGAAAGGTGGTACAAGTATCCAATTGTGCCGGAGCCATGGAAATTCATTAGCAAGGATCACGTGGGATCATCTAACCGAGCGCAATTGATATTTAATGCTGAAACATAGTCAGGGACAGGGGGAGTCATTTTAGGATTTCACTGAGAGCAGATCCACACTTCTGCTTGTGTGGCTTTATGCTACCTGACACATGGTTAGAGTGCCTTCGACTGAAGACTCCGACAGCTGACACCTTTCTGATTTCATCTTTTCCAAAAGCTTCTTAGTTTAGGGTTGCCCTTTTAAGGTAGTGTAGGGAGAGATAGCTTGTTCATGCTTACTTTGGAAAATCATCTGATACAATGTAATGCCCAATTCTTATTGCTGAATATCTGTATAGTCGTCATAGAGTTGGCCATCTGTTTTGTATTATATGGAGTAAGGGCCTTGTTTTGAATTTAGCGGTCTTGTAGCGGGCCACCATGCTGCTGCACCGCTCTGAGCCCGCCAAAATAGACTGCCCAACAGAGTATGAATTTAAAGTCTCTGGCTGGCAGTTCTTTTGCAGTCCCAGGGTGGTGCCTTTGAAATATGCACTACAATGGGAGCATCAAAGGCAGTTCCTGCAGGGCATGGACTTGTAAGTCCATGCCCTGCAGGAACTGGGGTGCATACATACAGGCGTTGTGCCCCCCTGCATGCACTCCATGGCGCAAAGGCAACAGGGGGCAATGTAGGGCCCCCTTTGTTTTCTCACAGCCACACTTTTCATGACGGATTCACTGTCGTGAAAAGTGTGGCGGTGAGGAAACTAGTAATATTCTTGGCAGTGCTGTAATAGCAACACCAGCATATTACCAGCCTCACACCACTGCAAGACAGCCAGGGATCGCAGATCCCTGGCAGCAGCTGTAGTTCTGTGGCAGTCCGACCGCTATAGTCGCAATATGGCAGGTGGACTGCCGCCCTAACTACAGCAGTGCAATAGACTGCCATAGTCGTAATAAGGCCCTAAATCTGTTCAGGAGATTTGGACTTATATTATTCTTTCCGTATTTCTATATGCTCATGTTGAAATTGGTCTATATTGATTTGTTTCTAAATTTAAAATGTAACCCTACTAAACTCAGACTAAGCTGTCGAGTGGGTTATTGTATGACAGTATTGTTACACTGTATTGAGATGTTAACACGTGATAGTTTTGTCCCTGTACCTCTCATGCAGCTATAATAATTCATCAATCAGGAGATAATTCTTTGAGTGGGCCCGAGATACAGCAGGGTCCACTCTGGCCGCACCATAGCTCTTTTTGTTAATTTATTAAACTTATTCCCATTCCCTTCCCATTTTTTCTCCTCACTTCTCCCTCCCTTCCCTGTTTCTTAACCTTGTCTTTTTTTTAACTTATCCCCACCCCATCCCTGTTTTTTCTCATCCCTTCCATGGTTCTTACCCCCCTCCCACCACCCCATGTCTGCAATCTCGATCTAAAAAGCAATATGAAACAACCAGTGCTAGCCGCGCTATAGTACTTTTAAATATTATCCTGTTATCCAGCCCCCCCCCCATTAGCCACCGTCAATTGATTGCCAAAGCCAATGTCATGCCCGTGGGCGAGACATATTGGCTTTGCCAATACTTGCTCACTAAGTGTATGGCACCCTGACTGAATAAATTAGCACCTAAAAGCCTCCCTGGAAATTATTGTATTATCTGCCCCACATGGCACGAGAGAGCAAAGCGAACAAGCCCACTACACAAACCTCTCCAGGTGTTTTTTTTATCTGGGTCAATGGTTAGGTTACTAAATACAGTGACTGAAAAGCCAGAAGATTTAGATTCAGTCCTGAGGAGAAAACCAGAATTTCAGGTTCTGCATCAGTGCCCAGGAGCATTCATTTCTGCAGCAGCAAATCTCATATGTGCCTATAAGACCGTAATCTGCTGCTTCCTCAGGGTCTCCCTCTCAGCCCATCAGTGTTGAAAGCAACTCCTGTCACTCAACTCACCGAGTTATTTCCTTACATCAAGCATGGCCAGCCAGACTCTTACAGCATGGCACCAACTCAGTGTCACAAACCAACTACTTGACTTTTGCCAGGATCTGTATAACACAGCTCTGGCCACCTTACACCAGGCCTAACCCCTTAGTATCAATGCCAGGTTAGAAATCACTTTCAAGATGTCTTTTGGCAGCTGCTTAGTCGTTTTGATGTATGCACATTAATACATTTTGGTGCAGTAGCACTACATAAAACTATTAAATACAAAAGAAGCTATCACCATGTACCAGAGAGCTTGATTATTGCCTCACACACACTCATATACTTATGTTGGACAATGGGCTTGTGATCCGTTCTATGGGGACATTTAAGCATTTTAGTACAGCCCTCCGGTCTCACCATCAACAACTAGGAACAGTTACCCTCAACTCTTTGAAGTTGACACACTCACCCAGCATTGAAATGTACCCAGCCACATTACCCATAGTAACTCTTCAGAAGCCAAAGCAGATCCCGGTCTGCCGAGGAACCCTCCAATGCCTGGACTACCAGCAATGCCACACCAATGGAAGATTGTTTGCCACACAAATATCAGCAAAATAATATCAACGATTACAAGTGCCCACTTTAGCTTCCATGGTCATGTAGGCATACCATGCTCAGGTCTTGTACCTGAGTCGAGTGCTGCAATGCCCTTGTTTCTGTGCAGGGCAGTGCTTATTTTGAGCCGGTGGTTGCCGGTGTTCAGCACCGGCATTTAATTGTCATCGCCAGCACTTATGACAGCTGCCACATGGTGGCGCTGTTTGTGTAATCAAAAGATGAGCAGCACAACATTTGTTTATTAATTCAATATACATTAAAAGCAACTAATACCAGTCATCCAAGCCATTCTTAAAGCTTTGAGGGCCTCGACCAGTCTGAAACGTCACACTTGTAGCAGTGTGACGGTTAGTAGATTGTGTAGTTACTGTCATTGGCAGCGATGGCAGAGCAATGAGTGATGTAAGGTGTGGTGGCCTCTTGACAAGATCCCTGGCACTTATATTATTTACAAATTATTTACTGGTGTATGGTATACATTTAGGCGGACAATTTACACCCGGACCAATTTACTCAAGATTCTCAGGGGGAGAAGTGAGAATTTGAAAGAATGGATTAATTACACATAGGAGTAGCACAGACGTAGACATGGAGTATATTATTCACAATCACCGAACCTTCCTGAATCAGGTCCTGAACGAGGATTATAGTTGTAACATCTCAGACGGTAATCAAAGGGCAGATGTTTTGACTATTATACTGCGGGAGTGGCAGCCGCCTGAAAAATAAGCGAAATAGCTATCTTATGTAGCGCATCATACAGCATTTGTGTTGTTAGTAAGCGCTATAAATAAAAGGTACCAATACTCAAAACCCAGTAGTGCCTTTGGATTAGTTTAAGTTCCATGTATTTACAAACAACACTGCTCTAACTTTCACAGTCACATTGCATTCAATTTAAAAAAACAACACTTATATTAAACCCTAAATTTGAAACATACCTTCGCCGCTGACGCAGTCACCGCCGCAAGCCTCTCCCACCGTCGCACATCTCTCCTCCATCTGGTGGAAGCACCCAAGCTTCCGGACTCTACCAGCAATCACGACGCTGCCTGAGCAGTATTGTGTTTGGTCTGAGCCGCCTGTTTGGCCGCTTAGGCGGGGCCTCGGGAGGCTCAGCATGTTCTCCACGGGACTGTACAACACAGCCCAATGGAGAACATGCCAGTGCGCATGATGGTTTGGCCAGCCCTCGAGGGCCGGTCAACCTGTCATGTGCACGTAGTGAGGGAGTGCGAAGCACTCCTGCTCCCTCTGCAGTGAGACAGCCCCGCCCCACCAACCTGGCTGGAACAAAGAAAAAAAATTATAATAACTTATTGTTATTATCATTTTATTTCTATTTTGCACTGCTCAAGGAGCCTTACCGGAGGAGCCGCCACTGCATCTCATGCCACTTTAATCCACTACCAGACCCTTTATGTCACTCTTGCAGGATCCTGCTTTCTCACTTTATGGAGGTATTCCCTTCTTTCTATTACTCCGTCTTTCCACTTTCTTTGTTTTTCCCTCTGTTGCTTTCATTAAATGTCTGATGCATAAAAATAAGTGCCGGTCCCCAAAAATGAGTGTTCTGGCAGCTATCGGCAACACTAGATCAAATTAAGCTCTGGGCTCCCTAGAGCCTTGGCACAATTCATTGACACAGTCTGACTACTCATTTCTGGCTCCCCCGGGTCCAATCTGAGGTGCCCAGGGAAAACCCGTGCTTTGCAAGTGTTCTCATAGCTGTAAGCTGATACAACACAACCCATGCATTTAAACTGAACATCTGGCGATGCAGGAGGTCCTTTTTCTGTTGTGCTTATGTCTGCTGCTTTATGGGGCTATGGGGGAGAGTTTGGAAGACATTCTGTATAACCCCAGTTCTTAGCATAGATCAAAGAATGAGTTGACACAGGCAAGGCAGCATCATGGCACTGTTGACCAAACACTGTCAATACCAAAAGGTCTGGTTTATTAAAGAAAGTGCCTTCCCTGATGGGTTTAGGAACTCAATACATCAGCATACATGCACACTGTCAAGCATCTTTGCAATCATTCATCCAGTCGTCCATTAACTCTTTCTTGTATTAAAACACATAATTACCTCAATAAACACACATGTAAAGTCAACAGTGTTTGCAAGATAAATTAAAAGAATAAAAGTAGAAAAGGAAAACATGCAGCTAACTAAACATGCTGGGCACAGCTTGCAATGACAAAGAAAATGAAACATAGCAGCATGTGGATTCCATACTACAGAACTGAACATCATTGTTTAGGTCGAGCCTAGCTATTGCGTAAGCAATCGCTATGTGAGAGATATAGAGGGGCACCAGAAATCCTGCCAAGAGGGCTTTGGAATGTGGATTATGGCCAGTGCATGTGCGCCAGGCGCCCGCTCGTCATTTGCTCCCAGCCCCCACATCAGACTTGAAAGGAAGCCGCTCACACACCATCATTTGTCTGAGCCTCAGCATCAGACTTCAAAGGCAGACGCTCTCCTGCACCCCCCCATCAGTCTTCAAAGGAATGTGCTCCCGAACTTGCTGGCCTCGCTCTCATAAGCCCTTATTTTTTTGTTTTCATGGTCTATTCTTCATCCAGCTCTCTCTCTCCTTACCTCTGTTTCTTCCCCTCTCTCTCGCTTTCAACCTTGTTTCCATAGGTTACTCTTCTTTCCCCAATCACTCTAATTTTCCTCCTCCCAATACCTGCTTTCCTTTCTCTCACAGCTCTCTGCTTTTTCTTCCCCACATTCTTAATTCACTTTCATTTTTCCGTGCTCTCTGTTTTCCATTCTGCAAAGCTCTGTACTTTTCTTTCATTTTTAAGCACTCTCTGCTTTCTTTTCTCCTATGTTCTCCTTCGTTCCTCCCACACGCCGTCTTCCTTACTGCCATTCTTTGCTTTCCCTTTTGTCAAATAAGCTGCCTTCTTTTTCACATACGTTCTTTGCTTTATGTGATAACGTTTGCTTACTTTCTCCTAGTCTACCTTACATTCTTTTCTGTGCACAGTGCCCCAAGTTTCTCATGCACTCTGCTTTTCTTCTCCCATGATCTCTGCCTTTCTTTCTCCCATGCACTCTCCCATCCTTTCTCCCTTGCTGTCCGCCTTCATTTTTCCCATGCACGCTGCCTTCGTTTTTCCCTCTCACTCTGCTTCCCTTTCCCCATGCCGTTCACCTTCCTTTTCCCATGTCTGCCTTGCTGTCACCCACGATCTCAGCCTACCTTTCTCCCTTGGTTTCTAGCTTCTTTTTCCCTTTCTCCCATACTGTCAGCCTTCCCTTTTTTCCATTACGTCTGCCTTACTCTCTCCCATCAACTCTGTCTTCTCTTCTTCCTTGCTCTCTGCTTTCCTTTTTCCCATGTCGGCTTTTCTTTCTCTCATGCTCTCTGTCTTACTTTTACCCTTGCTCGCTGCCTCCCTTCCTCCCATCACCCCTCCTTTCAATTTCCTGTTCCCCGATACACATTGCCTTTTGTTCTGTCTTATCGTCTACTGTTGCTTCTTTCATGGTCTCTCATCCTTTCTTCCATGCAGTGTAACTTTCCCCTTAGTCTCTGCGTTCTGTTATCCCATAAACAGTTTTTAGGTCGTGCCTTCTGTCATAACTTCTCCCAGAATCTGCTCTGTTTTCTCCATTAGTCTATTTGTTTTCAATACAAATATTTTATTTTGCATACACTGTATCCCCCTTTAACACATGCACTCTATCATACATTATCCAATACAACCTACCTTCCTTACTCCCATAAAGTCTGTAGTCTTCTCCCATTCAACCAGACTTTCTTTCTCCTATATGCGCAGCCTTCCAAGTTTTTACAGTCTCCCTGAATTTACCTGATACATGATGCCTTATTTCTTAGGCTGTCCTATCTCCCATACACTATACCTCCCTATTTCCCATACAGTATGTGTTCCTTTCTCCCTGCAATATTCTTCACTTTCTCTAACCTAATCACTCGGGGACACCACCACATCACTCTGGGACACCACCACATCACTCATGGACACCACCACATCACTCAGGGACACCAACACATCACTCTGGGACACCACCACATCACTCAGGGACACCACCACATCACTCAGGGACACCAACAAATCACTCTGGGACACCACCACATAACTCAGGGACACCACCACATCACTCAGGGACACCCCACATCACTCAGGGACACCACCACATGACTCAGGGACACCACCACATCACTCTATGTCACCACCACATCACTCAGGAGCACCACCATATCACTCAGGGGCACCACCACATCACTCTGGGACACCACCACATCACTAAGGGGCACCACCACATCACTCAGGAGCACCACTCAGGGGCACCACCACATCACTCAGGGGCACCGCTCAGGGGCACCACCACATCACTCAGGGACACCACCACATCACTCAGGAACACCACCACATCACTCGGGGACACCACCACATCACTTGGGGACACCACCACATCACTTGGGGACACCATCAAATCACTTGGGGACACGACCACATCACTCAGGGACACCACCACATCCTCCAGGAACACCACCACATCACTCGGGGACACCACCACATCACTCGGGGACACCACCGCATCACTCGGGTACACCACCACATCGCTCAGGGACACCAACACATCACTCTGGGACACCACCACATCACTCAGGGACACCACCACATCACTCAGGGACACCACCACATCACTCAGGGGCACCACCACATCACTCAGGGGCACCACCACATCACTCAGGGGCACCACCACATCACTCAGGGGCACCACCACATCACTCAGGGACACCATCACATCACTCAGGGACACCACCACATGACTCAGGGACACCACCACATCACTCTGGGACACCACCACATCACTCAGGAGCACCACCACATCACTCAGGGGCACCACCACATCACTCAGGAGCACCACTCAGGGGCACCACCACATCACTCAGGGGCACCGCTCAGGGGCACCACCACATCACTCAGGGACACCACCACATCACTCAGGAACACCACCACATCACTCGGGGACACCACCACATCACTTGGGGACACCACCACATCACTTGGGGACACCACCACATCACTCAGGGACACCACCACATCCTCCAGGAACACCACCACATCACTCGGGGACACCACCACATCACTTGGGGACACCACCACATCACTTGGGGACACCACCACACCACTCAGGGACACCACCACATCACTCAGGGACACCACCACATCCCCCAGGAACACCACCACATCACTCGGGGACACCACCACATCACTTGGGGACACCACCACATCACTTGGGGACACCACCACATCACTCGGGGACACCACCACATCACTCGGGGACACCACCACATCACTCGGGGATACCACCACATCACTCTGGGACACCACCACATCACTTAGGGACACCACCACATCACTTAGGGACACCACCACATCACTCGGGGACACCACCACATCACTCAGGGACACCACCACATCGCTCAGGAGCACCACCACATTACTCAGGGGCACCACCACATAACTCAGGGACACCACCATATCACTCAGGAACACCACAGCACCACTCAGGAACACCACCACATCACTTAGGGACACTACCACATCACTCAGGGACACCACCACATCACTCAGGGGCACCACCATATCACTCAGGGGTACCACTCAGGGGCACCCCCACATCACTCAGGGACACCACCACATCACTCAGGGACACCACCACATCACTCAGGGACACACCACATCACTTGGGGACACCACCACATCACTCGGGGACACCATCACACCACTCAAGGACACCAGCACACCACTCGGGGACACCACCACATCCCTCGGGGACACCACCACATCACTCGGGGACACCACCACATCACTCGGGGACACCACCACATTACTCTGGGACACCACCACATCACTCGGGGATACCACCACATTACTCTGGGACACCACCACATGACTTAGGGACACCACCACATCACTAAGGGACACCACCACATCACTCGGGGACACCACCACATCACTCAGGAGCACCACTGCATCACTCTGGGGCACATCCGCATAACTCAGGGACACCACTACATCACTCAGGAACACCACCACACCACTCAGGAACACCACCACATCACTTAGGGATACCACCACATCACTCAGGGGCACCACTCAGGGGCACCACCACATCACTCAGGGACACCACCACATCACTCAGGGAGACCACCACATCACTTAGGGACACCACCACATCACTCAGGGGCACCACTCAGGGGCACCACCACATCACTCAGGGGCACCACCACATCACTCAGGAGCACCACTCAGGGGCACCATCACATCCCTCAGGGGCACCGCTCAGGGGCACCACCACTTCACTCAGGGACACCACCACATCACTCAGGGAAAACCCCACATCACTCAGGGACACCACCACATCACACAGGAACACCACCACATCACTCGGGGACACCACCACATCACTCGGGGACACCACCACATCACTCGGGGACACCAACACATCACTCGGGGACACCACCACATCACTCGGGGACACCATCGCACCCCTCAGGGACACCAGCACACCACTCGGGGACACCACCACATCACTCGGGGACACCACCACATCACTCAGGGACACCACCACATCACTTGGGGACACCACCACATTACATTGGGACACCACCACATCACTTGGGGATACCACCACATCACTCTGGGACACCACCACATCACTTAGGGACACCACCACATCACTCGGGGACACCACCACATCACTCGGGGACACCACCACATCACTTAGGAGCACCACCACATCACTCAGGGCACCACCACATAACTCAGGAACACCACCACATCACTCAGGAACACCACCACATCACTTAGGGACACCACCACATGACTCAGGGACACCACCACATCACTCAGGGGCACCACCATATCACTCAGGGGCACCACTCAGGGGCACCACCACATCAGTCAGGGACACCACCACATCACTCAGGAACACCACCACATCACTCAGGAACACCACCACATCACTCAGGAACACCACCACATAACTCAGGGGCACCACCACATCACTCAGGGACAACACCACATCACTCAGGGAAACCACGACATCACACAGGAACACCACCGCATCACTCGGGGACAGACCATATCACTCGGGGACACCACCACATCACTCGGGGACACCACCACATCACTCGGGGACACCATCACACTACTCAGGGACACCAGCACATCACTCAGGGACACCACCACATCACTCAGGGACACCACCACATCCCCCAGGAACACCACCACATCACTTGGGGACACCACCACATCACTCGGGGACACCACCACATCACTCGGGGACACCACCACATTACTCTGGGACACCACCACATCACTCAGGAATACCACCACATCACTCTGGGACACCACCACATCCCTTAGGGACACCACCACATCACTCGGGGACACCAGCACATCACTCAGAAACACCACCACATCACTCAGGGACACCACCACATCACTCAGGGGCACCACCACATCACTCAGGGACACTACCACATCACTCAGGGACACCACCACATCACTCTGGGACACCACCACATCACTCTGGGACACCAACACATCACTCAGGAACACCACCACATCACTCAGGAGCACCACCACATAACTCAGGGGCACCACCACATCACTCAGGCACAACACCACATCACTCAGGGAAACCACCACATCACACAGGAACACCACCACATCACTCAGGGACACACCATATCACTCGGGGACACCACCACATCACTCGGGGACACCAACACATCACTCGGGGACACCATCACACTACTCAGGGACACCAGCACACCACTCAGGGACACCAACACATCACTCAGGGACACCACCACATCCCCCAGGAACACCACCACATCACTCGGGGACACTACCACATCACTTGGGGACACCACCACATCACTTGAGGACACCACCACATCACTCGGGGACACCACCACATTACTCTGGGACACCACCACATCACTCGGGGATACCACCACATCACTCTGGGACACCACCACATCACTTAGGGACACCACCACATCACTCGGGGACGCCACCACATCACTCGGGGACACCACCACATCACTCAGGAGCACCAAAACATCACTCAGGGGCACCACCACATAACTCAGGGACACCACCATATCACTCAGGAACACCACCACACCACTCAGGAACACCACCATATTACTTAGGGACACCACCACATCACTCAGGGACACCACCACATCACTCAGGGGCACCACCATATCACTCAGGGGTACCACTCAGGGGCACCACCACATCACTCAGGGACACCACCACATCACTCACGGACAACACCACATCACTCAGAGACACCACCACATCACGCAGGAACACCACCACATCACTCGGGGACACCACCACATCACTCGGGGACAACACCACATCACTCGTGGACACCATCACACCACTCAGGGACACCAGCACACGACTCGGGGACACCACCACATCACTCGGGGACACCACCACATCACTTGGGGACACCACCACATTACTCTGGGACACCACCACATCACTCAGGGACACCACCACATCACTCGGGGAAACCACCACATCACTCAGGAGCACCACCACATCACTCAGGGGCACCACCACATCACTCAGGGACACCACCACATCACACAGGAACACCACCACATCACTCGGGGACACCACCACATCACTCGGGGACACACTACATCACTCGGGGACACCACCACATCACTCGGGGACACCATCACACCACTCAAGGACACCAGCACACCACTCGGGGACACCCCCACATCACTCGGGGACACCACCACATCACTCGGGGACACCACCACATCACTCGGGGACACCACCACATTACTCTGGGACACCACCACATCACTCGGGAATACCACCACATTACTCTGGGACACCACCACATGACTTAGGGACACCACCACATCACTATGGGACACCACCACATCACTCGTGGACACCATCACATCACTCAGGAGCACTACTGCATCACTCAGGGGCACCACCTAATAATTCAGGGACACCACTACATCACTCAGGAACACTACCACACCACTCAGGATCACCACCACATCACTTAGGGACACCACCACATAACTCAGGGGCACCACTCAGGGGCACCACCACATCACTCAGGGACACCACCACATCACTCGGGGACACCACCACATCACTCGGGGACACCACCACATTACCCTGGGACACCACCACATCACTCGGGGATACCACCACATCACTCTAGGACACCACCACATCACTTAGGGACACCACCACATCATTCGGGGACACCACCACATCACTCGGGGACACCACCACATTACTCTGGGACACCACCACATCACTCAGGGATACCACCACATCACTCTGGGACACCACCACATCACTTAGGGACACCACCACATCACTCGGGGACACCACCACATCACTCAGGGACACCACCACATCACTCTGGGACACCACCACATCACTCAGGAACACCACCACATCACTCAGGAACACCACCACATAACTCAGGGCCCACAGGAACACCACCATATCATTCGGGGACACACCATATCACTCGGGGACACCACCACATCATTTGGGGACACCACCACATCTCTTAGGGGCACCACCATATCACTCAGGGGCACCACTCAGGGGCACCACCACATCACTCAGGGACGCCACCACATCACTCAGGAACACCACCACATCACTCAGGGACAGTGGCGGCTGGTGACATTTCAAAGTGGTGGGGCGTAAAAAGTAAATCATACTGCACCGTAGCGAGCGAGCGTAGCGAGCGAGCCCGAACCCCCTAAGGAGGGTTCGGGGGGATTTCCCCCCGAGAAATTTTTCAAAAAATAGTGGAAAAATGGTGCATTTTCAAGCAAATTTTAGAAAGCAGGAAGGTTAATAAAGCAATTGTGAAAGTGCAGGTATTACATTATTAAAGAGATGTCATATAACATAGGTAGCTGCTTATTCAGTATAACCACAGAGCTTCATAACAGACTTCAAGATACAATGCTGAGAACCTCACAGATTGTTTTTATTTAAACTGCAAACAACAAAACAAACAACTTTTTTTTATTTAAACTGCAAACTACAAAACAACCAACCAACCAACAGGTCACAAACTAGCACCATTCAACATGTTTACTTTTTGTATCTAAATTCAGCACGTCTGTCTTTAAGCGCAGCAAATTTTTCAATTACTTGGATGTTAAAGTCAGCAATATTTTGAACAAGCTTGCTCTCTACAGAGAGCATTGCCAACGCATTGAGTCATTCGTAGCATGGTGTTCCTCAGGAATGTCTTAATCCTCTTTAAGGTGGAAAAAGATCGTTCTGCCTCTGAGGTTGTCATTGGAGTGATAATGACTATTTTTAGTAAAGCTACTGTCTCTGTAAATATCTTTTCCATATTAAGTTCATGTATTAAAGACAGCAAAGACCTGGCATCTTTGGCCTTCTGGTACACAGGCATTGAGTACATTACTGTCAACTCAGTTTTCAGGTCCTCTTGGTTGAGCATCGGATAAGCTTCCACAGCCTCATGCAGAGCATGCTCAGGGAAGGATTCATTATATTTTTCAAAGTATTTACTTTCCAATAATGCGGCACTCCCCAAATGTTTTGTGAAAGCAAAACGCTCTTGTGCATGCACAATTACAATGTCACATATCTCTTTTGCACTTCGGACCAGAGTGGTGATGTTTTTCCTGTGGTTTGAAAAAGTTGAAGCCGCTGGCAGTTGGCTGTCTAAATTGTCAACCTCATCTCTCACTTTGTTTATGCTTGCGACAAAGTCAGTGGTATATCTTTTCACAGAGACAGTATCTATGTCTCGTCCTTGTAACGGATTGTATAAAGTCTCGACATTTGACATTATCTTTTCAAATAAAAACAGAAAGAACTGAAACTATCTTTTAGTGTTCTAGCAAAGCCACGGGCTTCACTGTGACTTTTGAAATCAAAGGTTTCATTGGCTTCTATGGCTTCAAAACATTTCACAAGGTCCTCCCTATATTGAAATATTAGTTGGACTGTACGTATGTTATAGTTCCAACGAGTTGAGGCTCCCCTCGGAACCCTTTTGTCCACAATCTCCTGAAGTGCTTCCATTCTTTTTGGGGAACGTGAGAAGAATGCTGCCATGCCTCCTACATCCTGAAAGAAAATTTGTGTCTCAGAGATCTTTGATACTGCCTGTTTCATAATAAGATTAAGTTGGTGGGCGTGACAGTGCACATAATGAGAATGCGGGTAGACATCTCTAATTCTTTTATGTACGCCACCATGGCTTCCACTCATTACGGATGCACCTATTTACAGCATTTTGTGATCTGCATCAGGTACATGATTTTTGCAGCAGGCACATCAACCTTCCGTGCTAACTTTCCATGAGTCAAAATTTCCATTAGACAAAACTCTGACCTCTCTCTAGGAAAAACATTAACAATGTCCTTGGTGCAACAGCAAGTGTTGCATGGCTAAACATTTATAAGGTCCCAAAGGCGCAACCTGTAGGCTATGCCAATGATTGTTCTGTTTTTTACACTGGCATTCCAGTGCAAAAGGAAGACTCACGACATTGGGACTTATTCCTATAGTAATCTGTTCTCAATCTCACAATGCCAAAATTAAGGCGTTAATGCTGGATCATTTTTAATGGCGCTGCCCTTACTTTAATAGAGCTGTGAGCGTCCCACTGGGGTCCCACTGTGACTGTCTGCCTGTGTGTTTATTTTGGTGTTTGTGTGAGTGTTGTATGAGTGTGTGTGTACCTGTGACTGGAGTCCCTGAGCCTGGGGCACTCATGGTTTAGCCACCTGCCCACCACTGCAGGGGGTTTGGAGAGGAGAGTTTGCATTGGGAGGAAGTAAATGTAAATGTAAATGTCATGGTACTTATAGAGCGCACTGTCACCAGACGGTCATCTTGCGGTGTCGCCTATGGGGCTTCCTGGCGCTGATACTCATACCGCTGTGGAACCCCTCCTGGCTTTCCCTGTGAAGTGTCCACTCCTGGGCACCCCCAGGGTGAAGCCAGGCATCCTTAGCGCTGTTGGGGCCGGTGTGGAGGCTAAGCAAGCTATTGCCCAGAGTTGCAGCGTGGGGCCCGTGATTAGAATAGGCACCGAGGCGAGAATTAACAGGTCCGGGGAAATTTAGCCCGAGACCCCGCAAAGGCAGGAATCGAACCCTGGTCCCTGGCCAGAACTCTGCATCAGGGTCTGCCGCTCTAACCATTGAGCCACACACCTCCTCCAGGATGTACCTGACCTCCCCCCCAGACCACCATCACCATCGTCTCTAAGGGGAGCATTGTGGCATATCATAAGTGTTTAGAAGGAACTTTTATGAGGGCACGGTTACCCATGGGTCCAGCAGGCAGGTCTGCGTGGGGCTTGCTTTTGTGACTGGTGGCCTGCTTCTATACTCCTGTTGATTTGTGTTTACACAACCACACCCAGGGTATGCTGTCAGGGTCTTGGCACGGGCCAGGGCGCCCTTGCAGAACAGGAGACGGGGTGTTGGCATAGCCAGCGCGGGCGGCATGCTGTCCACCACGTAGCCACTTCCGACTGACAAGCATGAGGAAAAATGTCATCTGTGGAATCTCAGAGTTCACTTAGGATCTTGTAAAATAATTTACATTGTGGCGGCTGCACTCCCTCCAGGAGCCTCTACTGGCTTTTATGAATCCCAAGAGTTCCCAAAACCCATCATACTTTATTTAGACCACTTAATGTTCAGACAGTAAATTACAAAGCTTCAGGCGTGATAAATGACACAGGGGTGGCACAAGGCACGTGTGAGGGACGGGTACAGGAGGGAATATATGTTGGGGTAGTCCAGTGAGACAGGAGAGGTTCAGGGGTGCAGGGTAGACTTTCAGACAGTAGAAAAGATGCCCCAGGCGGGAGGGTACGAGAGTGAGTGAAGGGAGAGATTAAGGGAAGTGACGTCATGTATAAAGGGCACTGCTGCTGATCGACTCCCAGCCGCTAAAACTGCTGAGAACTTCTGAACAGTTACTTACAGGCCACAGATCTAGCAGAATAGAATTCTTTTTTTCTTAAAAATGCTGTGATTTTATATCTGTTTGCTTCATGAAGCATGTTACATATCTCGCGCACGAGCAAAGCGACAGAGTGGACCTAACAACACCTGCATAAATGTGGCACCACCTTTAATGTAACTTGTATTTTAACAGGACAGAGAGACCTGGATGTGTGATCCCGGTGTATGCGTGCACACAATATAACAAAGATAGTAAGATACTAACACAAGCACATCCGTGTAGATCATGAGAGTGAGAATGGCATGTTATGAATCCCGCGCATGAACATTAAGAAAACCATCGTCATTAGAAGAGGGGTTTTAATCTTAGCGCACGCTCCCCAATGAGAGTAAAAAATTACATGGCACTCGCCCGGGATATTTCAAAAAGTATATAGAGCACTTTGTGAATAAAACTAGAGTACTTGAGAGTGACTCGATTTGCCCAACAGCAATTTTACAAGAAGGGTAATGAGTGAACATGCATCCGACTTCTTAGGGAGTTGAATCTTGGCATCAGATATTGGTTGAACATCTTGTGATTCTGGGCCCATCACTTAATCTCACAGTGCCTAAACAAATATGTATATGAAATGTATGTGTGTAATCCACACTTGATGTACTCAATATTTTTAATTGTCTCCCTCGACCCCGCCATATAACGTAGAGTGCCCTGTTGCATCTGGGTCGGATTTTGCTATATAAAAAACAAATAATAAAAATAATTTCCTTTCTTAGTTATTAATTCCAGTTGTCTATGTCTACCTACTCAATGAAATATGTTTTACTCATAGATGAGCCAATCGACCTTTTTTGGGTTTCAAGGTAATTTAAACATCCGTTTCATAAAACATTTCCACAGTTTCTCAAATCTTGGACGCATTATTTTGTTCATTCATTCATGTTCATATTTACTATAGTTGTTTAAAGACCTATTGGGAGACATATGACCCAAAAGACAGAAGTGACATAGCTGGACGAAAACCAGAATCTGCAGAACATAATTAAAAGACCTACAAAAACAGTTATTAATCAGTTGCAAAAATATATTAAAAATCAATTCAATGTAAATATGCCAAAAGTGCTGTGTCTCAGAATGCATAATACCATCATGCAGACATATTCTTCTATCTTTCCTGTTATTAACTAAGTGCAAACAATAAGCACGTTTCAGTTCTCTCCTCCTTTGCCCTTTCTGACGATCTCTGTTCATTTTAGGAACACATCACATCACTACGCGACTGTAGTAAGGAAACTAATGTCAGGTTCCTCCTGTGCTATTGCAGGCTTCCATGGAAGTATTACGTTTGATATAATACAATGTGATTTGTTTAGTGTCTTTAACGACGACGGTATTCCTTGTGGCACAATCTGTACTCTCAAAGACCTGTTTTTTTCGTTTCTTGTAGCTCTATACTAGGTTTGTTAGCGCTGCGTTACACACCATGCCAGTCGACAAACCAGCAACCAGTTTAACTTACGCGGACGCGGTCGTGCTGACTCACTCAGTCTCAGTGCACTCACTGGCACTGACCCACCCCTGTTAAAGCCTTGGCCAAGAGAATGTTGCCTTTTGCAACTTATGGTTCTGCTTCTAACTTTGTACATATTAGGATCAGAAATACTGACCAACATGCATAGCACTTTCAGTTAAAGACCACGACTGAAGGGACCACACTTAGAATGGGCAGGTAGGTGAAATAATGAGTATGGCTTACAGACTCGCACACTTTACCGACTAGTCACGCACAGACCTTTGCAACCAGTGCATTCACTCACTGGCTTATCTTGGAAACCAAAAAGCCATACGATTTAAGGAGCCGTGTGAAACAATAATACAGCGCACTCTACGGCACACTCCTCTAGCAACATGATCACAGAGCACAGGAATTAGTGGGAGGGAGTACATAAAAGTACGGAAAAATACCAGATCATCGTCAAATGCAAGTCTTAAAACATTTGATCATGCGGATACATTTTATTTGATTAAATTATTTGTAGAATATGCAGCAAAATAATACTTCTCTGGGTGTTTTAATTGTATTCAGCTCATTGGAAATTATACATATCTAAAGGATCAAAAGCTAAAGGAACCTTTCTGTGACGTCCTCCACACGGATCCCTGCAGCAGGGGCATTAGTGCACCGAGCTAAGGTACAGCCTTGGGCACAGTCTTCGGTATTAATGCACACTTAGTGTCTGCACTCTCTGCATAATGCACACAAAAGCAAAGCGCAAGTCCAGGCAGCAGTCCTAGCCTGCAGCACGCCACACACACAAGTTGACCTGTTACGAATCCCGGGCATGAACAATAAGAAAACCATCGTCATTAGAAGAGCGGGGTTTTATAATTATTCTTAGCGCACGCTCCCCAATGAGAGTAAAACATTACATGGCACTCGCCCGGCATATTTTAAAAAAAGCATATGGAGATAGAGCACCTTGTGAATAAAACTACTAGAGTACTTGAGACTCGATTTTTCCAACAGCAATTGTACAAGAAGAAGGGTAATGAGTCATAGAGTCAGTGGAGTGGACATGCATCCGACTTCTTCTTACTAGGTTCCGTTAGCGCTGCGTTACACACTACACACACGACACACCATGATGAAATCATTGGTCGACAAACTAAACCAGCAACCAGTTGAACTTACGGACGCGCCGGTCGTGCTGTGACTCACTCAGTTTCAGTGTGCACACCACTACTGGTACACACTAGTGTCTGCAGTGCACTCTCTGCACACAAAGCAAAGCCGCAGCGCAGGTCCAGGCAGGCGGTCCTAGGCTGCAGCACGCCACCACACAACGACGGACTCACTGCTGCTGGTCACGGCGAGTCACGAAGATGAGTAGCCACTAGACTGACTCTCAGACTCTATGCCATTGCCTCATCCGTAACCTCAACTACTACAAGTTCTACATTCAGTTTCACACACACTTACTCAGTTATTTCTTGTTGTTGACTAGACTGTGTGGCACTGGCAGCACTGGTGTGCCACGCTCTGTTACGTCCCCACAGCGTACGGAAATGGCCAATCACAAACAACATGGCTGGATATAGCCATATATGATTGGCCATACTGTGCGGCCCTCAGCAGAGCAGCCAACACCCACGCGTGGCCCCATCCTGCTGCAGCAGCCACTCCTGGCGCAGTGTTAACAGCGCCACTGCGCCAGGATTGGCTAAAGAGCAGCATACTATCTGCCCTACATGAGCCCGGGGCCCCGGATTCTGCCTATGTCTATGAGTGCAAGAGGGGGAGGGGGGTAGGGAGGGGTGCACTGTCCGCATGCGCGGGAAAGTCTAAATATTGAAGACTCCGGGATTTAACATGCGTAGTCACTGCCTGCTGCCTGTCTGTACTAGCTGCCTGTCACTCTCTGCCGCAGCCCCGCCCCCCCACGGCCCACTTCCTTATGGATGCCCGATTCAGTCGGGCTGGTCCTGAAACGGTAGCGCGCAGTGCTCGGGTGCCTGAGCCAGTGCGCTCGGCTAAGATTTATTTTAAAATAAGTTATTATTGATTGGTTGGCAGTGCGGTCGTCCATGGCTAGTGGGGCAACGCCCCAACGCCCCCAATGGACGCACCGAGGGACACCACCACATCACTCAGGGACACCACCACATCACTCAGGGGCACCACCACATCACTCAGGGACACTACCACATCACTCAGGGACACCACCACATCACTCTGGGACACCACCACATCACTCAGGAACACCACCACATCACTCAGGAACACCACCACATAACTCAGGGGCACCACCACATCACTCAGGGACAACACCACATCACTCAGGGAAACCACCACATCACCCAGGAACACCACCACATCACTCGGGGACACACCATATCACTTGGGGACACCACCACATCACTCGGGGACACCACCACATCACTCGGGGACACCATCACACTACTCAGGGACACCAGCACACCACTCAGGGACACCACCACATCACTCAGGGACACCACCACATCCCCCAGGAACACCACCACATCACTCGGGGACACCACCACATCACTTGGGGACACCACCACATCACTCGGGGACACCACCACATCACTCGGGGACACCACCACATTACTCTGGGACACCACCACATCACTCGGGGATACCACTACATCACTCTGGGACACCACCACATCACTTAGGGACACCACCACATCACTCGGGGACACCACCACATCACTCAGGGACACCACCACATCACTCTGGGACACCACCACATCACTCAGGAACACCACCACATCACTCAGGAACACCACCACATAACTCAGGGCCCACAGGAACACCACCATATCACTCGGGGACACACCATATCACTCGGGGACACCACCACATCACTCGGGGATACCACCACATTACTCTGGGACACCACCACATGACTTAGGGACACCACCACATCACTAAGGGACACCACCACATCACTCGGGGACACCACCACATCACTCAGGAGCACAACTGCATCACTCTGGGGCACATCCGCATAACTCAGGGACACCACTACATCACTCAGGAACACCACCACACCACTCAGGAACACCACCACATCACTTAGGGACACCACCACATCACTCAGGGGCACCACTCAGGGGCACCACCACATCACTCAGGGACACCACCACATCACTCAGGGAGACCACCACATCACTTAGGGACACCACCACATCACTCAGGGGCACCACCACATCACTCAGGAGCACCACTCAGGGGCACCATCACATCCCTCAGGGGCACCGCTCAGGGGCACCACCACTTCACTCAGGGACACCACCACATCACTCAGGGAAAACCCCACATCACTCAGGGACACCACCACATCACACAGGAACACCACCACATCACTCGGGGACACCACCACATCACTCGGGGACACCACCACATCACTCGGGGACACCAACACGTCACTCGGGGACACCACCACATCACTCGGGGACACCATCGCACCACTCAGGGACACCAGCACACCACTCGGGGACACCACCACATCACTCGGGGACACCACCACATCACTCAGGGACACCACCACATCACTTGGGGACACCACCACATTACATTGGGACACCACCACATCACTCGGGGATACCACCACATCACTCTGGGACACCACCACATCACTTAGGGACACCACCACATCACTCGGGGACACCACCACATCACTCGGGGACACCACCACATCACTTAGGAGCACCACCACATCACTCAGGGCACCACCACATAATTCAGGAACACCACCACATCACTCAGGAACACCACCACACCATTCAGGAACACCACCACATCACTTAGGGACACCACCACATGACTCAGGGACACCACCACATCACTCAGGGGCACCACCATATCACTCAGGGGCACCACTCAGGGGCACCACCACATCAGTCAGGGACACCACCACATCACTCAGGAACACCACCACATCACTCAGGAACACCACCACATCACTCAGGAACACCACCACATAACTCAGGGGCACCACCACATCACTCAGGGACAACACCACATCACTCAGGGAAACCACGACATCACACAGGAACACCACCGCATCACTCGGGGACAGACCATATCACTCGGGGACACCACCACATCACTCGGGGACACCACCACATCACTCGGGGACACCATCACACTACTCAGGGACACCAGCACATCACTCAGGGACACCACCACATCACTCAGGGACACCACCACATCCCCCAGGAACACCACCACATCACTTGGGGACACCACCACATCACTCGGGGACACCACCACATCACTCGGGGACACCACCACATTACTCTGGGACACCACCACATCACTCGGGAATACCACCACATCACTCTGGGACACCACCACATCCCTTAGGGACACCACCACATCACTCGGGGACACCAGCACATCACTCAGAAACACCACCACATCACTCAGGGACACCACCACATCACTCAGGGGCACCACCACATCACTCAGGGACACTACCACATCACTCAGGGACACCACCACATCACTTTGGGACACCACCACATCACTCTGGGACACCAACACATCACTCAGGAACACCACCACATCACTCAGGAGCACCACCACATAACTCAGGGGCACCACCACATCACTCAGGCACAACACCACATCACTCAGGGAAACCACCACATCACACAGGAACACCACCACATCACTCAGGGACACACCATATCACTCGGGGACACTACCACATCACTTGGAGACACCACCACATCACTTGAGGACACCACCACATCACTCGGGGACACCACCACATTACTCTGGGACACCACCACATCACTCGGGGATACCACCACATCACTCTGGGACACCACCACATCACTTAGGGACACCACCACATCACTCGGGGACGCCACCACATCACTCGGGGACACCACCACATCACTCAGGAGCACCAAAACATCACTCAGGGGCACCACCACATAACTCAGGGACACCACCATATCACTCAGGAACACCACCACACCACTCAGGAACACCACCATATTACTTAGGGACACCACCACATCACTCAGGGACACCACCACATCACTCAGGGGCACCACCATATCACTCAGGGGTACCACTCAGGGGCACCACCACATCACTCAGGGACACCACCACATCACTCACGGACAACACCACATCACTCAGAGACACCACCACATCACGCAGGAACACCACCACATCACTCGGGGACACCACCACATCACTCGGGGACAACACCACATCACTCGTGGACACCATCACACCACTCAGGGACACCAGCACACGACTCGGGGACACCACCACATCACTCGGGGACACCACCACATCACTTGGGGACACCACCACATTACTCTGGGACACCACCACATCACTCAGGGACACCACCACATCACTCGGGGAAACCACCGCATCACTCAGGAGCACCACCACATCACTCAGGGGCACCACCACATCACTCAGGGACACCACCACATCACACAGGAACACCACCACATCACTCGGGGACACCACCACATCACTCGGGGACACACTACATCACTCGGGGACACCACCACATCACTCGGGGACACCATCACACCACTCAAGGACACCAGCACACCACTCGGGGACACCCCCACATCACTCGGGGACACCACCACATCACTCGGGGACACCACCACATCACTCGGGGACACCACCACATTACTCTGGGACACCACCACATCACTCGGGAATACCACCACATTACTCTGGGACACCACCACATGACTTAGGGACACCACCACATCACTATGGGACACCACCACATCACTCGTGGACACCATCACATCACTCAGGAGCACTACTGCATCACTCAGGGGCACCACCTAATAACTCAGGGACACCACTACATCACTCAGGAACACTACCACACCACTCAGGATCACCACCACATCACTTAGGGACACCACCACATAACTCAGGGGCACCACTCAGGGGCACCACCACATCACTCAGGGACACCACCACATCACTCGGGGACACCACCACATCACTCGGGGACACCACCACATTACCCTGGGACACCACCACATCACTCGGGGATACCACCACATCACTCTAGGACACCACCACATCACTTAGGGACACCACCACATCATTCGGGGACACCACCACATCACTCAGGGACACCACCACATTACTCTGGGACACCACCACATCACTCAGGGATACCACCACATCACTCTGGGACACCACCACATCACTTAGGGACACCACCACATCACTCGGGGACACCACCACATCACTCAGGGACACCACCACATCACTCTGGGACACCACCACATCACTCAGGAACACCACCACATCACTCAGGAACACCACCACATAACTCAGGGCCCACAGGAACACCACCATATCATTCGGGGACACACCATATCACTCGGGGACACCACCACATCATTCGGGGACACCACCACATCTCTTAGGGGCACCACCATATCACTCAGGGGCACCACTCAGGGGCACCACCACATCACTCAGGGACGCCACCACATCACTCAGGAACACCACCACATCACTCAGGGACACCACCACATCACTCAGGGACACCACCACATCACTCAGGGGCACCACCACATCACTCAGGGACACTACCACATCACTCAGGGACACCACCACATCACTCTGGGACACCACCACATCACTCAGGAACACCACCACATCACTCAGGAACACCACCACATAACTCAGGGGCACCACCACATCACTCAGGGACAACACCACATCACTCAGGGAAACCACCACATCACCCAGGAACACCACCACATCACTCGGGGACACACCATATCACTTGGGGACACCACCACATCACTCGGGGACACCACCACATCACTCGGGGACACCATCACACTACTCAGGGACACCAGCACACCACTCAGGGACACCACCACATCACTCAGGGACACCACCACATCCCCCAGGAACACCACCACATCACTCGGGGACACCACCACATCACTTGGGGACACCACCACATCACTCGGGGACACCACCACATCACTCGGGGACATCACCACATTACTCTGGGACACCACCACATCACTCGGGGATACCACTACATCACTCTGGGACACCACCACATAACTTAGGGACACCACCACATCACTCGGGGACACCACCACATCACTCAGGGACACCACCACATCACTCTGGGACACCACCACATCACTCAGGAACACCACCAAATCACTCAGGAACACCACCACATAACTCAGGGCCCACAGGAACACCACCATATCATTCGGGGACACACCATATCACTCGGGGACACCACCACATCATTCGGGGACACCACCACATCATTCGGGGACACCACCACATCTCTTAGGGGCACCACCATATCACTCAGGGGCACCACTCAGGGGCACCACCACATCACTCAGGGACGCCACCACATCACTCAGGAACACCACCACATCACTCAGGGACACCACCACATCACTCAGGGACACCACCACATCACTCAGGGGCACCACCACATCACTCAGGGACACTACCACATCACTCAGGGACACCACCACATCACTCTGGGACACCACCACATCACTCAGGAACACCACCACATCACTCAGGAACACCACCACATAACTCAGGGGCACCACCACATCACTCAGGGACAACACCACATCACTCAGGGAAACCACCACATCACCCAGGAACACCACCACATCACTCGGGGACACACCATATCACTCGGGGACACCACCACATCACTCGGGGACACCACCACATCACTCGGGGACACCATCACACTACTCAGGGACACCAGCACACCACTCAGGGACACCACCACATCACTCAGGGACACCACCACATCCCCCAGGAACACCACCACATCACTCGGGGACACCACCACATCACTTGGGGACACCACCACATCACTCGGGGACACCACCACATCACTCGGGGACACCACCACATTACTCTGGGACACCACCACATTACTCGGGGATACCACCACATCACTCTGGGACACCACCACATCACTTAGGGACACCACAACATCACTCGGGGACACCACCACATCACTCAGGGACACCACCACATCACTCAGGAGCACCAAAACATCACTCAGGGGCACCACCACATAACTCAGGAACACCACCATATCACTCAGGAACACCACCACACCACTCAGGAACACCACCATATTACTTAGGGACACCACCACATCACTCAGGAGCACCACCATATCACTCAGGGGTACCACTCAGGGGCACCACCATATCACTCAGGGACACCACTCCATCACTCACGGACAACACCACATCACTCAGGGACACCACCACATCACACAGGAACACCACCACATCACTCGGGGACTCCACCACATCACTCGGGGACACCACCACATCACTCGTGGACACCATCACACCACTCAGGGACACCAGCACACAACTCGGGGACACCACCATATCACTCGGGGACACCACCACATCACTCGGGGACACCACCACATTACTCTGGAACACCACCACATCACCCGGGGATACCACCACATCACTCTGGGACACCACCACATCACTTAGGGACACCACCACATCACTCAGGGACACCACCACATCACTCGGGGAAACCACCACATCACTCAGGAGCACCACCACATCACTCATGGGCACCACCACATCACTCAGGGACACCACCACATCACTCAGGAACACCACCACACCACTCAGGAATACCACCACATCACTCAGGGACACCACCACATCACTCAGGAACACCACCACACCACTCAGGAACACCACCATATTACTTAGGGACACCACCACATCACTCAGGAGCACCACCACATCACTCATGGGCACCACCACATCACTCAGGGACACCACCACATCACTCAGGAACACCACCACACCACTCAGGAATACCACCACATCACTCAGGGACACCACCACATCACTTAGGGACACCACCACATCACTCAGGGACACCACCACATCACTCAGGAACACCACCACATCACTCGGGGAAACCACCACATCACTCAGGAGCACCACCACATCACTCATGGGCACCACCACATCACTCAGGGACACCACCACATCACTCAGGAACACCACCACATCACTCGGGGAAACCACCACATCACTCAGGAGCACCACCACATCACTCATGGGCACCACCACATCACTCAGGGATACCACCACATCACTCAGGAACACCACCACACCACTCAGGAATACCACCACTTCACTCAGGGACACCACCACATCACTCAGGAACACCACCACACCACTCAGGAATACCACCACATCACTCAGGGACACCACCACATCACTCAGGGGCACCACCATATCACTCAGGGGCACCATTCAGGGGCACCACCACATCACTCAGGGGCACCACCACATCACTCAGGGACACCACCACATCACTCAGGAACACCACCACATCACTCAGGAACACCACCACATAACTCAGGGCCCACAGGAACACCACCATATCACTCGGGGACACACCATATCACTCGGGGACACCACCACATCATTCGGGGGCACCACCACATCACTCAGGGACGCCACCACATCACTCAGGAACACCACCACATCACTCAGGGACACCACCACATCACTCAGGGACACCACCACATTACTCAGGGGCACCATCACATCACTCAGGGACACTACCACATCACTCAGGGACACCACCACATCACTCTGGGACACCACCACATCACTCAAGAACACCCCCACATCACTCAGGAACACCACCACATAACTCAGGGGCACCACCACATCACTCAGGGACAACACCACATCACTCAGGGAAACCACCACATCACCCAGGAACACCACCACATCACTCGGGGACACACCATATCACTCGGGGACACCACCACATCACTCGGGGACACCACCACATCACTCGGGGACACCATCACACTACTCAGGGACACCAGCACACCACTCAGGGACACCACCACATCACTCAGGGACACCACCACATCCCCCAGGAACACCACCACATCACTCGGGGACACCACCACATCACTTGGGGACACCACCACATCACTCGGGAACACCACCACATCACTCGGGGACACCACCACATTACTCTGGGACACCACCACATCACTCGGGGATACCACCACATCACTCTGGGACACCACCACATCACTTAGGGACGCCACAACATCACTCGGGGACACCACCAAATCACTCGGGGACACCACCACATCACTCAGGAGCACCAAAACATCACTCAGGGGCACCACCACATAACTCAGGAACACCACCATATCACTCAGGAACACCACCACACCACTCAGGAACAACACCATATTACTTAGGGACACCACCACATCAATCAGGGACACCACCACATCACTCAGGAGCACCACCATATCACTCAGGGGTACCACTCAGGGGCACCACCACATCACTCAGGGACACCACTCCATCACTCACGGACAACACCACATCACTCAGGGACACCACCACATCACACAGGAACACCACCACATTACTCAGGGACTCCACCACGTCACTCGGGGACACCACCACATCACTCGTAGACACCATCACACCACTCAGGGACACCAGCACACGACTCGGGGACACCACCATATCACTCGGGGACACCACCACATCACTCGGGGACACCACCACATTACTCTGGAACACCACCACATCACTCGGGGATACCACCACATCACTCTGGGACACCACCACATCACTTAGGGACACCACCACATCACTCAGCGACACCACCACATCACTCAGGGAAACCACCACATCACTCAGGAACACCACCATATTACTTAGGGACACCACCACATCACTCAGGGACACCACCACATCACTCAGGGGCACCACCATATCACTCAGGGGTACCACTCAGGGGCACCACCACATCACTCAGGGACACCACCACATCACTCACGGACAACACCACATCACTCAGAGACACCACCACATCACGCAGGAACACCACCACATCACTCGGGGACACCACCACATCACTCGGGGACAACACCACATCACTCGTGGACACCATCACACCACTCAGGGACACCAGCACACGACTCGGGGACACCACCACATCACTCGGGGACACCACCACATCACTTGGGGACACCACCACATTACTCTGGGACACCACCACATCACTCAGGGACACCACCACATCACTCGGGGAAACCACCGCATCACTCAGGAGCACCACCACATCACTCAGGGGCACCACCACATCACTCAGGGACACCACCACATCACACAGGAACACCACCACATCACTCGGGGACACCACCACATCACTCGGGGACACACTACATCACTCGGGGACACCACCACATCACTCGGGGACACCATCACACCACTCAAGGACACCAGCACACCACTCGGGGACACCCCCACATCACTCGGGGACACCACCACATCACTCGGGGACACCACCACATCACTCGGGGACACCACCACATTACTCTGGGACACCACCACATCACTCGGGAATACCACCACATTACTCTGGGACACCACCACATGACTTAGGGACACCACCACATCACTATGGGACACCACCACATCACTCGTGGACACCATCACATCACTCAGGAGCACTACTGCATCACTCAGGGGCACCACCTAATAACTCAGGGACACCACTACATCACTCAGGAACACTACCACACCACTCAGGATCACCACCACATCACTTAGGGACACCACCACATAACTCAGGGGCACCACTCAGGGGCACCACCACATCACTCAGGGACACCACCACATCACTCGGGGACACCACCACATCACTCGGGGACACCACCACATTACCCTGGGACACCACCACATCACTCGGGGATACCACCACATCACTCTAGGACACCACCACATCACTTAGGGACACCACCACATCATTCGGGGACACCACCACATCACTCAGGGACACCACCACATTACTCTGGGACACCACCACATCACTCAGGGATACCACCACATCACTCTGGGACACCACCACATCACTTAGGGACACCACCACATCACTCGGGGACACCACCACATCACTCAGGGACACCACCACATCACTCTGGGACACCACCACATCACTCAGGAACACCACCACATCACTCAGGAACACCACCACATAACTCAGGGCCCACAGGAACACCACCATATCATTCGGGGACACACCATATCACTCGGGGACACCACCACATCATTCGGGGACACCACCACATCTCTTAGGGGCACCACCATATCACTCAGGGGCACCACTCAGGGGCACCACCACATCACTCAGGGACGCCACCACATCACTCAGGAACACCACCACATCACTCAGGGACACCACCACATCACTCAGGGACACCACCACATCACTCAGGGGCACCACCACATCACTCAGGGACACTACCACATCACTCAGGGACACCACCACATCACTCTGGGACACCACCACATCACTCAGGAACACCACCACATCACTCAGGAACACCACCACATAACTCAGGGGCACCACCACATCACTCAGGGACAACACCACATCACTCAGGGAAACCACCACATCACCCAGGAACACCACCACATCACTCGGGGACACACCATATCACTTGGGGACACCACCACATCACTCGGGGACACCACCACATCACTCGGGGACACCATCACACTACTCAGGGACACCAGCACACCACTCAGGGACACCACCACATCACTCAGGGACACCACCACATCCCCCAGGAAAACCACCACATCACTCGGGGACACCACCACATCACTTGGGGACACCACCACATCACTCGGGGACACCACCACATCACTCGGGGACATCACCACATTACTCTGGGACACCACCACATCACTCGGGGATACCACTACATCACTCTGGGACACCACCACATAACTTAGGGACACCACCACATCACTCGGGGACACCACCACATCACTCAGGGACACCACCACATCACTCTGGGACACCACCACATCACTCAGGAACACCACCACATCACTCAGGAACACCACCACATAACTCAGGGCCCACAGGAACACCACCATATCATTCGGGGACACACCATATCACTCGGGGACACCACCACATCATTCGGGGACACCACCACATCATTCGGGGACACCACCACATCTCTTAGGGGCACCACCATATCACTCAGGGGCACCACTCAGGGGCACCACCACATCACTCAGGGACGCCACCACATCACTCAGGAACACCACCACATCACTCAGGGACACCACCACATCACTCAGGGACACCACCACATCACTCAGGGGCACCACCACATCACTCAGGGACACTACCACATCACTCAGGGACACCACCACATCACTCTGGGACACCACCACATCACTCAGGAACACCACCACATCACTCAGGAACACCACCACATAACTCAGGGGCACCACCACATCACTCAGGGACAACACCACATCACTCAGGGAAACCACCACATCACCCAGGAACACCACCACATCACTCTGGGACACACCATATCACTCGGGGACACCACCACATCACTCGGGGACACCACCACATCACTCGGGGACACCATCACACTACTCAGGGACACCAGCACACCACTCAGGGACACCACCACATCACTCAGGGACACCACCACATCCCCCAGGAACACCACCACATCACTCGGGGACACCACCACATCACTTGGGGACACCACCACATCACTCGGGGACACCACCACATCACTCGGGGACACCACCACATTACTCTGGGACACCACCACATTACTCGGGGATACCACCACATCACTCTGGGACACCACCACATCACTTAGGGACACCACAACATCACTCGGGGACACCACCACATCACTCAGGGACACCACCACATCACTCAGGAGCACCAAAACATCACTCAGGGGCACCACCACATAACTCAGGAACACCACCATATCACTCAGGAACACCACCACACCACTCAGGAACACCACCATATTACTTAGGGACACCACCACATCACTCAGGAGCACCACCATATCACTCAGGGGTACCACTCAGGGGCACCACCATATCACTCAGGGACACCACTCCATCACTCACGGACAACACCACATCACTCAGGGACACCACCACATCACACAGGAACACCACCACATCACTCGGGGACTCCACCACATCACTCGGGGACACCACCACATCACTCGTGGACACCATCACACCACTCAGGGACACCAGCACACAACTCGGGGACACCACCATATCACTCGGGGACACCACCACATCACTCGGGGACACCACCACATTACTCTGGAACACCACCACATCACCCGGGGATACCACCACATCACTCTGGGACACCACCACATCACTTAGGGACACCACCACATCACTCAGGGACACCACCACATCACTCGGGGAAACCACCACATCACTCAGGAGCACCACCACATCACTCATGGGCACCACCACATCACTCAGGGACACCACCACATCACTCAGGAACACCACCACACCACTCAGGAATACCACCACATCACTCAGGGACACCACCACATCACTCAGGAACACCACCACACCACTCAGGAACACCACCATATTACTTAGGGACACCACCACATCACTCAGGAGCACCACCACATCACTCATGGGCACCACCACATCACTCAGGGACACCACCACATCACTCAGGAACACCACCACACCACTCAGGAATACCACCACATCACTCAGGGACACCACCACATCACTTAGGGACACCACCACATCACTCAGGGACACCACCACATCACTCAGGAACACCACCACATCACTCGGGGAAACCACCACATCACTCAGGAGCACCACCACATCACTCATGGGCACCACCACATCACTCAGGGACACCACCACATCACTCAGGAACACCACCACATCACTCGGGGAAACCACCACATCACTCAGGAGCACCACCACATCACTCATGGGCACCACCACATCACTCAGGGATACCACCACATCACTCAGGAACACCACCACACCACTCAGGAATACCACCACTTCACTCAGGGACACCACCACATCACTCAGGAACACCACCACACCACTCAGGAATACCACCACATCACTCAGGGACACCACCACATCACTCAGGGGCACCACCATATCACTCAGGGGCACCATTCAGGGGCACCACCACATCACTCAGGGGCACCACCACATCACTCAGGGACACCACCACATCACTCAGGAACACCACCACATCACTCAGGAACACCACCACATAACTCAGGGCCCACAGGAACACCACCATATCACTCGGGGACACACCATATCACTCGGGGACACCACCACATCATTCGGGGGCACCACCACATCACTCAGGGACGCCACCACATCACTCAGGAACACCACCACATCACTCAGGGACACCACCACATCACTCAGGGACACCACCACATTACTCAGGGGCACCATCACATCACTCAGGGACACTACCACATCACTCAGGGACACCACCACATCACTCTGGGACACCACCACATCACTCAAGAACACCCCCACATCACTCAGGAACACCACCACATAACTCAGGGGCACCACCACATCACTCAGGGACAACACCACATCACTCAGGGAAACCACCACATCACCCAGGAACACCACCACATCACTCGGGGACACACCATATCACTCGGGGACACCACCACATCACTCGGGGACACCACCACATCACTCGGGGACACCATCACACTACTCAGGGACACCAGCACACCACTCAGGGACACCACCACATCACTCAGGGACACCACCACATCCCCCAGGAACACCACCACATCACTCGGGGACACCACCACATCACTTGGGGACACCACCACATCACTCGGGAACACCACCACATCACTCGGGGACACCACCACATTACTCTGGGACACCACCACATCACTCGGGGATACCACCACATCACTCTGGGACACCACCACATCACTTAGGGACGCCACAACATCACTCGGGGACACCACCAAATCACTCGGGGACACCACCACATCACTCAGGAGCACCAAAACATCACTCAGGGGCACCACCACATAACTCAGGAACACCACCATATCACTCAGGAACACCACCACACCACTCAGGAACAACACCATATTACTTAGGGACACCACCACATCAATCAGGGACACCACCACATCACTCAGGAGCACCACCATATCACTCAGGGGTACCACTCAGGGGCACCACCACATCACTCAGGGACACCACTCCATCACTCACGGACAACACCACATCACTCAGGGACACCACCACATCACACAGGAACACCACCACATTACTCAGGGACTCCACCACATCACTCGGGGACACCACCACATCACTCGTAGACACCATCACACCACTCAGGGACACCAGCACACGACTCGGGGACACCACCATATCACTCGGGGACACCACCACATCACTCGGGGACACCACCACATTACTCTGGAACACCACCACATCACTCGGGGATACCACCACATCACTCTGGGACACCACCACATCACTTAGGGACACCACCACATCACTCAGCGACACCACCACATCACTCAGGGAAACCACCACATCACTCAGGAGCACCACCACATCACTCATGGGCACCACCACATCACTCAGGGACACCACCACATCACTCAGGAACACCACCACACCACTCAGGAACACCACCACATCACTCAGGGACACCACCACATCACTCAGGAACACCACCACACCACTCAGGAATACCACCACATCACTCAGGGACACCACCACATCACTCAGGGGCACCACCACATCACTCAGGGACACCACCACATCACTCAGGAACACCACCACATAACTCAGGGCCCACAGGAACACCACCATATCACTCGGGGACACACCATATCACTCGGGGACACCACCACATCATTCGGGGGCACCACCACATCACTCAGGGATGCCACCACATCACTCAGGAACACCACCACATCACTCAGGGACACCACCACATCACTCAGGGACACCACCACATTACTCAGGGGCACCACCACATCACTCAGGGACACTACCACATCACTCAGGGACACCACCACATCACTCTGGGACACCACCACATCACTCTGGGACACCACCACATCACTCAAGAACACCACCACATCACTCAGGAACACCACCACATAACTCAGGGGCACCACCACATCACTCAGGGACAACACCACATCACTCAGGGAAACCACCACATCACCCAGGAACCCCACAACATCACTCGGGGACACACCATATCACTCGGGGACACCACCACATCACTCGGGGACACCACCACATCACTCGGGGACACCATCACACTACTCAGGGACACCAGCACACCACTCAGGGACACCACCACATCACTCAGGGACACCACCACATCCCCCAGGAACACCACCACATCACTCGGGGACACCACCACATCACTTGGGGACACCACCACATCACTCGGGAACACCACCACATCACTCGGGGACACCACCACATTACTCTGGGACACCACCACATCACTCGGGGATACCACCACATCACTCTGGGACACCACCACATCACTTAGGGACACCACAACATCACTCGGGGACACCACCACATCACTCGGGGACACCACCACATCACTCAGGAGCACCAAAACATCACTCAGGGGCACCACCACATAACTCAGGAACACCACCATATCACTCAGGAACACCACCACACCACTCAGGAACACCACCATATTACTTGGGGACACCACCACATCAATCAGGGACACCACCACATCACTCAGGAGCACCACCATATCACTCAGGGGTACCACTCAGGGGCACCACCACATCACTCAGGGACACCACTCCATCACTCACGGACAACACCACATCACTCAGGGACACCACCACATCACACAGGAACACCACCACATTACTCGGGGACTCCACCACATCACTCGGGGACACCACCACATCACTCGTGGACACCATCACACCACTCAGGGACACCAGCACACGACTCGGGGACACCACCATATCACTCGGGGACACCACCACATCACTCGGGGACACCACCACATTACTCTGGAACACCACCACATCACTCGGGGATACCACCACATCACTCTGGGACACCACCACATCACTTAGGGACACCACCACATCACTCAGCGACACCACCACATCACTCAGGGAAACCACCACATCACTCAGGAGCACCACCACATCACTCATGGGCACCACCACATCACTCAGGGACACCACCACATCACTCAGGAACACCACCACACCACTCAGGAACACCACCACATCACTCAGGAACACCACCACACCACTCAGGAATACCACCACATCACTCAGGGACACCACCACATCACTTAGGGGCACCACCATATCACTCAGTGGCACCACTCAGGGGCACCACCACATCACTCAGGGGCACCACCACATCACTCAGGGACACCACCACATCACTCAGGGACACCACCACATCACTCTGGGACACCGCCACATCACTCTAATATACCACCACATCACTCTAATACACCACCACATACCTCAGCCCACCACATCATCACTCAGCACCACAACAGCACTGTCCTTGCATGCTACCAACAAGCATTGCCATAGCCAATAGGACTCGCATTAGGAAAGTGTAAGCTATTGGCTTTGTGAATAACAATGCTATTAATTTATATATTTTCAAAGCCAACACATATTAAAAAAATTGTCATTTACAATACCAATAGCTCACACTTTCCTAATGCGAGACCTATTGCATTACAAATGCTTGTTTTGCGTTGGGCATGGCTGCCATATTTAGAACCAACATGTTGGGCATCTTGAAATGGTAAAACAATGATATACTATGGGCAATACCATTCAATAATGGTCTCCGGGTGTAGAGGTGGTGGCAAGGTGGGAAGCAGGTCCCTGCACACAAAATAAGCTGCAAACAAGGGGGCCTTTACCACTTTCTCAGGAGTGATAGTATGCCCTAGAAGTTGGACAGATTAGAAGGAAAGTAATTAAATGGAACCAATAAGAGGAGAAAATGTAGAACTGACAAAACTGGCCCAACTTTAGCGCATTCATTTTCAGGCTGATGTGCACATGTGGTAAGAAAACCGTTGTCACTCACATGGCAAGAAACCCAATGGTTAAAGTGGGCTGGCCCACTGCCCCATGCAGTATGCTACTGTTTTGGAAGGCAGAAGAGTGTAAATGATAACAATATATTCATACAGACAAATGGCAGGAGAGTGCTTATCTGAAGCCCCTTAATGAATATATATACATATATATTCACCAAAAAAACAAAGGTTAAAGTAATGCTATAGTTAGGTTACATGTTCAGTAATAACTTTGGGGCCAATTACGATGTGAGTCGAATTTGCCTCCGACCGACATCGTTGTTGATTCGGGACTGATCCATCTCTGATTGGCGGTCATAACTGCATGATTACGTTGTGCTTGCACACTGTCCGGTCGCATAATCCCATTTCTCTATGGGAGCTTGGGCAATGGCTGAAAAACGTCCGTAGCACAAGCTCCCATAGAGAAATTGGGGTTTGTGTAAATACCTGCACCATGTGGCAGGCACCTCAAGGTCCTTGCCACACGGAGTAGGGATTTAACCCCTTCGAGGCTGATGACGAGCTGGGCTCGTCATGGTGTAGCCTCCTCGCACACTGACGACGAGCACACTGGCTAAGGGGCTCCTTAAGTCCATCCGAATCTAGCCGGAATGACTGGTGGGTTTCAGTTCCAATCGCCTGGGCTGTGATTTGGCAGTTAGAAGTGGAAACCCGGGAAGGGGGCGTGGTTTTGTGCCGCGACAAGATGGCGGAGCTCTTTTGCTGAATAAAGCCTTCATTCTGCATCTTCTCCACAGACGGATGCTGAACTCTGCCGTCTGAAAGGTCGGCTTTACAAAAAGGGGGGTTGAACCCATGCAGTCACGGGGACCTGGGCGCTATGTGGTACATATGTGAAGGGGTCCCCGTAAGGAGAGTGTATTGTGAATAACATACACTGGAATAAAATTAGAATTAAAGACAACCAGTAAAACAAAAATTAGAAAAGGCAAATTTTCGATTGGTATTTGTGATTTATTACCAAACACTGCGTGATTGCCGGTGGCAATATATGAATTAAATTTGTAAATAGCAAGCCCCAAGGGGGGAGGAAAAAGGAAGGGGAGGGGGTAGTGCTCAAGGGAGTGTTTAGAACAAGGAAAATAACACAGTATCAGAAAGGTTGAGGAACGCGGACACTGGTGCAACTCTCACACAGGAGGATATAAACCAGTAAGCAAGGTATTGTAAGACAGTGATCACTCAAAGGGACAACATTCAAAATGATATAGTGTAACAGATCCACGCGACGCTCAACACACAAGGTCATAGGTGGAAAACATTTGACAGCAAATCATGGCAGTATGCTTGTGCACTTCTCCAACATGAGAGTGTAACGAGTTGGGTGGGCAATTGAAAAACATTTGAAAATGTGGGATGTAGCTTAACTAAGTGCTGCCAATTGTGATATGCTACTATCCTGCTCATTCAACCCATTCTGAATGGAGTCCAGAAGGGACATCCATTTGGACTCGCGTGTGTTCAGTATTGATAAAAGATTACCTCCTCTTCTACCCAGGGTTACCTTTTCAATAACAAACCAGCGTAAGTCTGTGATCGCATGTCCCGCTGTCAGCCAATGGTCTACCAAAGGCGCCCCTGCCACTTTGCATCTTAGTCTGCTGCAATGAGATGAAATTCTAGATTTGATTTTTTGTTGAGTTTGGCCTACGTATAACTGGCTGCATGGGCACCGAATGATGTAAATGACTCCAGTTGAATTGCAGTTCGTATAGTGTTTTAGATAGTACGTTCTGCCCCCGTGATCAAAGGTTTTGGTCTGGATAGTCGTGTCGCAGGCGGTGCATGTGCCACACCTGTGATGGCCAACTACAGGGGGCAGGTTCCAGAGGGATGTTAAGGTTGGTTGACTTGCTGACTCCAGGTAAGAGTGGACCACCATGTCCCTTATGTTTTTAGCTCTCTTGAAAGAATGAAGAGGTAGTTTGGGTTGTACCACGCCCGTTTTCTAGCTCGTTTCACCATCCTGGAAGGATACCCCCATGATATGAGGCGTTCGCTTAAGACCTCTGACTCTTTGAGGTAGTTGGCTCTTGTGGAACAATTCCTCCTGATTCGGAGAAATTGTCCGACCGGTAGGTTATCCATGAGGCCTCTCGGGTGATGACTCTGATATTGCAATAGTGAATTGCGTTCTGTCGGCTTCCGGAACAACGTTGTTTGCAAGTGATCTGTTTCCACATAGATCGAGATGTCTAGAAAAGGGTATGGTTTTATTGCTGGATTCCATCGTGAACTGAATATGAGGGTTCCGAGAGTTGAGCCAGTCGTGGAAAACTTGAAGTTGATCCCCATTTCCTTCCCAAATGCAAAGAACGTCATCGATATATCTGACCCATAGGGGCAGATTGGCCTTGAAGGGATTGGTTGCTGGGAAAATGTGTTGATGTTCAAAATGGTCCATGTAAATTATTGCCAAGTTTGGAGCGAAGGTAGCCCCCATCGCTACCCCCTTAGTCTGCAGATAGAATCCTTCCTGAAAGATAAAGAAGTTGTGCATCATGGCAATCTCCAGTAACTCAATTATGAATTCTGTTGGGACCTGAACCGGTGCAATTCGTTTGTCTAGGGCCTCTCTCATAACTTCCAATGCATCTTGTTGGGGGATGCTGGTGTAGAGCGATATGATATCGCAGGTGACTAAGAGTGAATGTTCTGGGTTGAATGATCTCTCATCCATCAAATTAATGACCTGGGTAGTGTCTCTTAGGTAGGCCCTGGTATTGAGGGCAATGGGCTTAAGAAAGAAGTCCACATATTGGCAAAGGGGCTCTAACAAAGATCCACAGCCGGACACGATGGGGCGTCCTGGGGGCTTGTTAAGGTTCTTGTGCACCTTCGGCAGGGTGTAAATGGTAGCCAGTCTCTGAAATTTTTGATTGAGGAATTCGAATTCCTGTTTGCCCAAGAAGCCGGTATCCAATCCTTTCTGTGTGATTCTGAGAATGGTGCTGGCCAATTCACGCGAGGGATCACTGGATAGGAGGCGATAACTGATGCCATCCGACAGTTGTCTGTAAATTTCTGCCTTGTAATCCGAAAGGTCCTGCACAACAATGGCACCCCCTTTATCAGCAGGTTTGATGACTACTTCTTTGTTGTTGCGTAATTCTGCCAGGGCCTTTTTCTCTGTTTTGGTTAAGTTGAGCTTCGTGAATTTAGGTTGTTTTAGTGATTGATCTACTGAAGAGGTAACAACTTCTTCAAAGGCAAGAATCCGACTATTCATAGCATACGTGGGTGGAAAAAAGGTTGAGGGTACTCTAAGTCCTGTAACCGAGTTTTGTTGTCTTGATGTTTGATTTCGAAAGAAATATCGCAGTCTTATCTTCCTGAAAAAACTGTATAGTTCTGTTTTTAACAGGAATTTATTCACCGGAGCACTAGGGACATAAGAGAGTCCTCGGCCGAGGACCTTAAGTTCTTCGTCCTGTAATTTGTATTTGGAGATGTTGATCACCGGGCTGGTGGTAGTCGGTGAGGTAGGGCCCTGTGTGGTACGTACATCTACCATCTGTATGTGTTCCTGCGGGTCGAGATCTCCCCGTGCACTTCCGGTCGAAAGGTCACCCGTTTCTGCTGCTTGCCTCGTCTGCCGTCCCATCCCGCCTGATTCTGTTGTTGTCCTCTTGTTTGGCCCCGGGGGCCAGTTGTTGCCACGACCCCGTGGGGGGCCCAATTGACCCCGACCTTGGTCTAAAAAATGAGGTGGAAATTGTGGAGGATATTGTTGGTAAACTGTGTCTTGCGGGGGATAGGATGGATAAGAGTACCAGGTGCTGGGTCCTGCCTCACCGTCGTTTGCGGAGCTGTATGAAGAGTCAGAAAAGGTTGTGAAATTCCTTCGTCCTCTGTACCCCCGCGCCCGCGGTTGGTAAAACGACCCTGATTGTCCTGTTTATAATAGTCTGGCTGTAGATACGGGTAGACTAGTTTCTTGTCAAACAATCTGAGGTCTCGTGCTAGTTTTTCCAGCTTTTTAGTTTGGGCTGTGGTATCGAAGTCTTTGATTGTGGCTTCCAAATTCTCTACAGCTTCCTTAGCTTTGGTGAGTGTGTTATCTCCCAGGATTTCAGCCTTTAGGTCGGCAATTTCCTTGCTTAGAGAGACTACTTGTTCAGCAGCTGTCTCTACTCCCAGCACCATCCAGTGCCGGGAGCAGTTATTTGCCACGTAGCTGAAACCCTCTTTAAACTGTGGTACATCTACAAAGATCACTGGCTCGATTTTAATTTGCAGTCCCACCGGGATTATGTTTTCTTGCAAATATCTGGTAAAAGGTGCCCATGTAGCCGAGTTCTTATGAGTTTTTTCTCCAATCTTTCCAAACGGGAAGTTTTATCATTTAAAGTGATATCAATTGTCGGGACAGAAGTGGATAGGAAAGTGGTTGACAAATCTTTGGTTAGCTGATTGATGTACTCCTCTGTATAGGAAAGTAATTCTGATTCCACCATGGTATAGGTAAACTAAATTTTCAGAAAAGGTAACCTCGCAGGTCAGCACCTGCTCAGAAAGCGTTACAAAAAGGGGGGTTGAACCCATGCAGTCACGGGGACCTGGGCGCTATGTGGTACATATGTGAAGGGGTCCCCGTAAGGAGAGTGTATTGTGAATAACATACACTGGAATAAAATTAGAATTAAAGACAACCAGTAAAACAAAAATTAGAAAAGGCAAATTTTCGATTGGTATTTGTGATTTATACCCAAACACTGCGTGATTGCCGGTGGCAATATATGAATTACATTTGTAAATAGCAAGCCCCAAGGGGGGAGGAAAAAGGAAGGGGAGGGGGTAGTGCTCAAGGGAGTGTTTAGAACAAGGAAAATAACACAGTATCAGAAAGGTAACCGATATATTACAAGGTTAGTGACAGTATAAAAACAGTTGTAGTACACATGCCAAAATACAAGGCAAAATTTGAAGCATTGTCAATAAATCACATTCAACGGTCACATCTGAATACTAGATGAATCGGGGGTGTGCCGGAATTACAACAAAAAGAAAACAGTCGACGTTTCGACCCCTATCAGCAGGCTAATTAAAGTCCTTTCACGGGGTCTTCATCAGGACGTCACACAGGGAGGGGGGAAGGGGCAATACTGTATGAAAAAATAGAGCAAATGAACTTTAGTACATGGTAGGGAAGACGATTACTCATCCTATCTAATATATAGACCAAGGGATAAATTAAAGACAAGATTACCATGGGGTACGACCCAGCCGGGCTCTGTACATGGAAGGGACGTCACGCTGAGAAGTCGTGGTCAGTAAAATAAGGTGGAGACCTCAACTGGAGAGGAGACAAACAATCGATGAGATTCAAAAGAATCGGTGGGATTCAAAAGAATCAGACGGCTATTCAAACCAAAGTGAAATTACTTCCACCCTGTAGTGGAAGATTAATGTGAAGCAGGAACAATGTTGGCCAAACATGGTTACCAACATTAGCACGTCACACTCAGGGATAAATCAGAACAGTGTAACAATTTGGCCATATGGAGATTTAAGACTATACCTCTGAGTTTGTAGAAAGTCGATCCTTCTAGGATCCACGAGTCTGGCACAATGCAGGAAACAAATTGACTGCTTTGGTCTCCTGTGGTCAACTAAAAGGAGAAAAGTTGTATACTAAATGTGCTGGACGAGCGAATCTCCTAGTCTGAGAGGTTCGCTGCAGAGGGACAGATACTTACGAAAATAGAGCGGACAGCGCCGTCTATGTAGGACGTTCAGTCGAACTCTGTCACGTTGAGAGCGCAGAGTGAGAGGTTCACAGACCTAACTCGAATCGGGATATGAGGTCTAACAGACATTTCGAGCGGATGAATTCATATCCCGATTCGAGTTAGGTCTAACGTTATTCCGGAAGCCGACAGAACGCAATTCACTATTGCAATATCAGAGTCATCACCCGAGAGGCCTCAAGGATAACCTACCGGTCGGACAATTTTTCCGAATCAGGAGGAATTGTTCCACAAGAGCCAACTACCTCAAAGAGTCCGAGGTCTTAAGCGAACGCCTCATATCATGGGGGTATCCTTCCAGGATGGTGAAACGAGCTAGAAAACGGGCGTGGTACAACCCTCGCGACTCCCTACTCAATCCAGACGACTTGCCACGTGCTTCAGCTGACCGCGTCATTTGTGTCACGACCTTTTCAACACGTAGCAATGACATCAAGAAGATCGTTAATCAAAACTGGCCTTTGGTTGCGGATGTCATTAAACAACCCGAACTACCTCTTCATTCTTTCAAGAGAGCTAAAAACATAAGGGACATGGTGGTCCACTCTTACCTGGGAGTCAGCAAGTCAACAAACCTTAACATCCCTCTGGAACCTGCCCCCTGTAGTTGGCCATCACAGGTGTGGCACATGCGCCACCGCCTGCGACACGACTATCCAGACCAAAACCTTTGATCACGGGGGCAGAACGTACTATCTAAAACACTATACGAACTGCAATTCAACTGGAGTCATTTACATCATTCGGTGCCCATGCAGCCAGTTATACGTAGGCCAAACTCAACAAAAAATCAAATCTAGAATTTCCTCTCATTGCAGCAGACTAAGATGCAAAGTGGCAGGGGCGCCTTTGGTAGACCATTGGCTGACAGCGGGACATGCGATCACAGACTTACGCTGGTTTGTTATTGAAAAGGTAACCCTGGGTAGAAGAGGAGGTAATCTTTTTTCAATACTGAACACACGCGAGTCCAAATGGATGTCCCTTCTGGACTCCATTCAGAATGGGTTGAATGAGCAGGATAGTAGCATATCACAATTGGCAGCACTTGGTTAAGCTACATCCCACATTTTCAAATGTTTTTCAATTACCCACCCAACTCGTTACACTCTCATGTTGGAGAAGTGCACGAGCATACTGCCATGATTTGCTGTCAAATATTTTCCACCTATGACCTTGTGTGATGAGAGTCGCGTGCATCTGTTACACTATATCATTTTGAATGTTGTCCCTTTGAGTTATCACTGTCTTACAATACCTTGCTTACTGGTTTACATCCTCCTGTGTGAGAGTTGCAGCAGTGTCCGCGTTCCTCAATTTTCCTAAATACAATTGTTCTAATTTTCACTATTTGTATACTCGCCCTATGAATCCATATCCAAATATGTACTTTGGCCATTAAATCCTACTCAGATGCCCATCTCGGCGATCGTGAGTAACTCTTCTATTTAACTGATTTGCTATATCAGTTAGCTCCTCCCCAAACTCTGCATTGCAGTCGCTGCGGAGTTTGTGGCAGGACCAGTGTAGACGGCGTTGCCCGCTTTTCCTTTTGTAAGTAATAAGTAATTCTCGAGTCCGATATCTTTCTAAAAGTACAGTCCCGGCCTTTAGGTAAACAATTACTTCATTTACCGCAGGTCTAACAGACATTTCGAGCGGATGAATTCATATCCCGATTCGAGTTAGGTCTGTGAACCTCTCACTCCGCGCTCTCAACGTGACGGACTTCGACTGAACGTCCTACGTAGACGGCACTGTCCGCTCTATTTTCGTAAGTATCTGTCCCTCTGCAGCGAACATCTCAGACTAGGAGATTCGCTCGTCCAGCACATTTAGTATACAACTTTTCTCCTTTTAGTTGACCACAGGAGACCAAAGCAGTCAATTTGTTTCCTGCATTGTGCCAGACTCGTGGATCCTAGAAGGATCGACTTTCTACAAACTCAGAGGTATAGTCTTAAATCTCCATATGCCAGAGTGTTACACTGTTCTGATTTATCCCTGAGTGTGACGTGCTAATGTTGGTAACCATGTTTGGCCAACATTGTTCCTACTTCACATTAATCTTCCACTACAGGGTGGAAGTAATTTCACTTTGGTTTGAATAGACGTCTGATTCTTTTGAATCCCACCGATTCTTTTGAATCTCATCGATTGTTTGTCTCCTCTCCAGTTGAGGTCTCCACCTTATTTTACTGACCACGACTTCTCAGCGTGACGTCCCTTCCATGTACAGAGCCCGGCTGGGCCGTACCCCATGGTAATCTTGTCTTTAATTTATCCCTTGGTCTATATATTAGATAGGATGAGTAATCGTCTTCCCTACCATGTACTAAAGTTCATTTGCTCTATTTTTTCATACAGAATTGCCCCTTCCCCCCTCCCTGTGTGACGTCCTGATGAAGACCCTGTGAAAGGACTTTAATTAGCCTGCTGATAGGGGTCGAAACGTCGACTGTTTTCTTTTTGTTGTAATTCCGGCACACCCCCGATTCATCTAGTATTCAGATGTGACCGTTGAATGTGATTTATTGACAATGCTTCAAATTTTGCCTTGTATTTTGGCATGTGTACTACAACTGTTTTTATACTGTCACTAACCTTGTAATATATCGGTTACCTTTCTGATACTGGGTTATCTTCCTTGTTTTAAACACTCCCTTGAGCACTACCCCCTCCCCTTCCTTTTTTCCTCCCCCCTTGGGGCTTGCTATTTACAAATTTAATTCATATATTGCCACCGGCAATCACGCAGTGTTTGGTAATAAATCACAAATACCAATCGAAAATTTGCCTTTTCTAATTTTTGTTTTACTGGTTATCTTTAATTCTAATTTTATTCCAGTGTCTGAAAGGTCGGAGCGGCATATGGAGCCGCTCTGACCGCATTTCCGATTTCTGGACGTCGCTCGCATCTCCTCAGGTAATCCGGCGTTTTCTGGTTTAAAAACGCTCGGCAACTTGTTCTCTTTTCTCTGCATCTTCACCAGCTTCAGCCTTTTCTGTCATTATGATTGCGCTACAAGTTCATGATACTTCAACCATCAATATGTAACAATACATATAGACTTTTGCAGAACTTTATTGTACTACATTCTTTTATCATTCTCTAACAAAAGTATCAATTTCTGCATTATTCTGCATGAGCTTCTTCAAGATGTTGCTATCTTTTACTCTTCTGGATTTTTTACCTCTTTTTCCTCACACAATTTATTGTGAATGCATGTCACACCTTCCAGCCTCCGATGTATTTTATTTTTTGGCGTTTGTCCAACTAATATGGGCACCAAAGTTGGTTCTCTTTACTTCTTTTTTGCCACACGCCGTCTTCCTTACTGCCATTCTTTGCTTTCCCATGTCACATAAGCTGCCTTTTTTTCACATACACTCTTTGCTTTATGTGATAACGTTTGCTTACTTTCTCCTAGTCTACCTTACATTCTTTTCTGTGCACAGTGCCCCAAGTTTCTCATGCACTCTGCTTTTCTTCTCCCATGATCTCTGCCTTCCTTTCTCCCATGCACTCTCCCATCCTTTCTCCCTTGCTGTCCGCCTTCATCTTTCCCATGCACTCTGCCTTCGTTTTTCCCTCTCCCTCTGCTTCCCTTTCCTCCATACCGTTCACCTTCCTTTTCCCATGTCTGCCTTGCTGTCACCCACGATCTCAGCCTTCCTTTCTCCCTTGCTGTCTAGCTTCCTTTTCCCTTTCTCCCATACAGTCAGCCTTCCCTTTTTTCCATTCTGTCTGCCTTACTCTCTCCCATGAACTCTGCCTTCCCTTCTTCCTTGCTCTCTGCTTTCCTTTTTCCCATGTCGACTTTTCTTTCTCTCATGCTCTCTGTCTTACTTTTACCCTTGCTCGCTGCCTCCCTTTCTCCCATAACCCCTCCTTTCAATTTCCTGTTCCCCGATACACACTGCCTTTTGTTCTGTCTTAAGGTCTACTGTTGCTTCTTTCATGGTCTCTCATTCTTTCTTCCATGCAGTAGGGTGTAACTTTCCCCTTAGTCTCTGCCTTCTGTCATAACTTCTCCCAGAATCTGCTCTGTTTCCTCCATTAGTCTATTTGTCTTCAATACAAATATTTTATTTTGCATACACTGTATCCCCCTTTAACACATGCACTCTATCATACATTATCCCATACAACCTACCTTCCTTCTTCCCATAAAGTCTGTAGTCTTCTCCTATTCAACCAGACTTTATTTCTCCTATATGCGCAGCCTTCCAAGTTTTTACAGTTTCCTTGAATTTACCTCATACATGATGCCTTATTTCTTAGGTTGTCCTATCTCCCATACACTATACCTCCCTATTTCCCATACAGTATGTGTTCCTTTCTCCCATGCAATATTCTTAACTTTCTCTAACCTAATCACTCGGGACACCACCACATCATTCAGGGACACCACCACATCACTCAGGGACACCACCACATCACTCAGGGGCACCACCACTTCACTCAGGGACACTACCACATGACTCAGGGACACCACCACATCACTCTGGGACACCACCACATCACTCAGGAGCACCGCAACATCACTCAGGGGCACCACCACATCACTCAGGAGCACCACTCAGGGGCACCACCACATCACTCAGGGGCACCGCTCAGGGGCACCACCACATCACTCAGGGACACCACCACATCACTCAGGAACACCACCACATCACTCAGGGACACCACCACATCACTCAGGGACACCACCGCATCACTCAGGGGCACCACCACATCACTCAGGGACACTACCACATCCCTCAGGGACACCACCACATCACTCTGGGACACCACCACACCACTCAGGAACACCACCACATCACTCAGGAACACCACCACATAACTCAGGGGCACCACCACATCACTCAGTGACAACACCACATCACTAGGAGACACCACCACATCACTTGGGGACACCACCACATCACTCGGGGACACCACCACATCACTCGGGGACACCACCACATTACTCTGGGACACCACCACATCACTCGGGGATACCACCACATCACTCTGGGACACCACCACATCACTTAGGGACACCACCACATCACTCGGGGACACCACCACATCACTCATGAGCACCACCACATCACTCAGGGGCACCACCACATAACTCAGGGACACCACCACATCACTCAGGAACACCACCACACCACTCAGGAACACCACCACATCACTTAGGGACACCACCACATCACTCAGGTACACCACCACATCACTCAGGGGCACCACCATATCACTCAGGGGCACCACTCAGGGGCACCACCACATCACTCAGGGGCACCACTCAGGGGCACTACCACATGTAAATGTGGCATATTTGTATAGCGCGAACAGTGACCCGAAGGCATCCCGGCGCTTGTACTCCTACCACAAGGGAACCCCTCCTGGCTTTTCCTTGTGGGGTGTCCACTCCTGGGCATCCCATGGTGAAACCAGGCATCCCTTGTGTATCAGGGGGCCTTTGTGGAGACTAAGCAAGCTATTGCCCAGAGTTGCAGCGTGGGACCCATGCTTAGAATCGGCACTGAGGCGAGAATATCCGGTCAGAGGAATTTAAGCCCAAAACACGCCGAGGCGGGAATCGAACCCTGGTCCCTGGCCAGCGTTCTGCATCAAGGTCTGCCGCTCTAAGCATTGAGCCACACTTCTCCACCTCACTCAGGGACACCACCACATCACTCAGGGACAACACCACATCACTCAGGGACACCACCACATCACACAGGAACACCACCACATCATTTGGGGACACCACCACATCACTCGGGGACACCAGCACACCACTCAGGGACACCAGCACACCACTCAGGGACACCACCACATCCCTCGGGGACACCACCACATAACTCGGGGACACCACCACATTACATTGGGACACCACCACATCACTCGGGGATACAACCAAATCACTCTGGGACACCACCACATCACTTAGGGACACCACCACATCACTCGGGGACACCATCACATCACTCGGGGACACCACCACATCACTCAGGAGCACCACCACATCACTCAGGGGCACCACCACGTAACTCAGGGACACCACCACATCACTCAGGAACACCACCACACCACTCAGGAACACCACCACATCACTTAGGGACACCACCACATCACCCAGGGACACCATCACATCACTCAGTGGCACCACTATATCACTCAGGGGCACCACCACATCACTCAGGGACACCACCACATCACTCTGGGACACCACCACATCACTCTAATACACCACCACATAACTCAGCTCACCACAGCATCACTCAGCACCACAACAGCACTGCCCTTGCTTGCTACCAACAAGCATTGCCATAGCCAATAGGACTCGCATTAGGAAAGTGTAAGCTATTGGCTTTGTGAATAACAATGCTATTAATTTATATATTTTCAAAGCCAACACATATTTAAAAAAATTTCATTTACAATACCAATAGCTCACACTTTCCTAATGCGAGACCTATTGCATTACAAATGCTTGTTTTGCGTTGGGCATGGCTGCCATATTTAGAACCAACATGTTGGGCATCTTGAAATGGTAAAACAATGATATACTATGGGCAATACCATTCAATAATGGTCTCCGGGTTTAGAGGTGGTGGCAAGTTGGGAAGCAGGTCCCTGCACAGAAAATAAGCTGCAAAAAAAGGGGCCCTTTACCACTTTCTCAGGATTGATAGTATGCCCTAGAAGTTTGACAGATTAGAAGGAAAGAAATGAAATGGAAGCAATAAGAGGAGAAAATGTAGAACTGACAAAACTGGCCCAGCTTAAGCGCATTCATTTTCAGGCTGATGTGCACATGTGGTAAGAAAACCGTTGTCACTCACATGGCAGGAAACCCAATGGTTAAAGTGGGCTGGCCCACTGCCCCATGCAGTATGCTACTGTTTTGGAAGGCAGAAGAGTGTAAATGATAACAATATATTCATACAGACAAATGGTAGGAGAGTGCTTCTCTGAAGCCCCTCAATGAATATATATATTCACCAAAAAAACAAAGGTTAAAGTAATGCTATAGTTAGGTTAAATGTTCAGTAATAACTTTGGGGCCAATTACGATGTGAGTCGAATTTGCCTCCGACCGACATCGTTGTGGATTCGGGACTGATCGATCTCTGGTTGGCGGTCATAACTGCATGATTACGTTGTGCTTGCACACTGTCCGGTCGCATAATCCCATTTCTCTATGGGTGCTTGTGCAATGGCTGAAAAACGTCCGTAGCACAAGTTCCCATAGATAAATTGTGGTTTGTGTAAATACCTGCACCATGTGGCAGGCACCTCAAGGTCCTTGCCACACGGAGCAGGGATTTACAGGGAGGAACCGTAGCTGCCCGCAACCGCAGGCCGCGGAGGCAAGGCGGGCCTGCTAAGGGCTCCCAAATTGCTTTCTGACAGCCTTTCCATATCGGAAACGCAGCCAAAAAAAGGATGTCGGAAACCATCATTGTAATCCCGACACAGAAGCATTGTTTTATTGGGATTATGGTGCGGTCTCCGACTGGCTGATGGGCTCCTCAAGTCCATCCGAATCTAGCCGGAATGACTGGCGGATTTCAGTTCTAATCGCCTGGGCTGTGATTTGGCAGTTAGAATTGGAAACCAGGGGGGCGTGGTTTTGTGCCGCGACAAGATGGTGGAGCTCTTTTGCTGAATAAAGCCTTCATTCTGCATCTTCTCCACAGACGGATGCTGAACTCTGCCGTCTGAAAGGTCGGAGCGGCATATGGAGCCGCTCTGACCGCATTTCCGATTTCTGGACGTCGCTCGCATCTCCTCAGGTAATCCGGCGTTTTCTGGTTTATAAACGCTCGGCAACGTGTTCTCTTTTCTCTGCATCTTCACCAGCTTCAGCCTTTTCTGGCATTATGCTTGTGCTACACGTTCATGATACTTCAACCATCAGTATGTAACAATACATATAGACTTTTGCAGAACTTTATTGTACTACATTATTTTATCATTCTCTAACAAAAGTATAAATTTCTGCATTGTTCTGCATGAGCTTCTTCAAGATGTTGCTATCTTTTACTCTTCTGGATTTTTGACCTCTTTTTCCTCACATAATTTATTGTGAATGCATGTCACACCTTCCAGCCTCCGATGTATTTTATTTTTTTGCGTTTGTCCTACTAATATGGGCACCAAAGTTGGTTCTCTTTGCTTCTTTTTTGCCATTCGCCGGAGTGCATCTTTTGACTCGTATTCTTTTGTTTTTGTTTTTTTTTCTCTTCTTTTATCTCTGCTCTTGCTGGTCCTTCATTGCTTATGGATGTACTTTCATTGAGCTTATGGGCAAATTGAAAACCTCATTGAAAGTTTCCTCTCAGCATTCACAACATTCCAGGATGGCTAGTGAAGCTCCAATTTCGGTCAGAGCTTTGTCTTAGGGTGCTAAGCCCAAGAGAGCTAAAAATGATCCTCCTTCCCCCGTCCTATCATCTCAGAACCCTGTTCTCGATATCATTTTGGATGAGGTGAGGGGGTTAAAATCCTTTATATCCACGACTAATGAGAAGCTTCAGCAAATTGAGGACATATGGATTAACATGGAAGTTAAGGTTTTAGATATGGAGCAACGAATTAGTGATCTTCACGACATATCAACTGAAATTCCAGTTCTGGAACAGAAAATACATCGTCTTAAACTACATACGAGGACCTTGAAAATCGTAATAGACGCAATAACCTACGTCTTTATGGTGTTCCATAAAATCTTGAGGGATCTGATATGCTTTTTTTCCTGAAGAAATTCTTCTCAGAACTTTTAGAACTTCCTCCAGAGCCTTCATTAAATATTTAACGTGCTCATCGGCTTGGACGTTTTCAATCTAAGGCTTCCAGACCCAGAGGAATCATTATGTTATTTTTGGAATTCAAGGATCTCATGCGTGTCCTCTCAGCAGCTAAAGTGAAACGTCGTCTCGTATGGTCTGGTCACACCATTCATTTATCACAGGATCTCTCTAATGCCACTAATGCAAGCAGAAAGGAATTTTGGCTCTTCGTCCTCAAATGAGACAATTAAATATTCGTTATGGTATTCTTCACCCTTGCCTTTGTAAAATCACTCATGAGGGCTCCACGCATTCTTTTGATGATCCTTCTAAATTGAGATCTTTTCTCCATAACCTCTCTACGAATTCCGCATCCGGTTCTTCTCAACATCTCTAAACTTTCGGTATCTTTTACACTTCTCAACTGATATGGCTGTTCTGTAATCTATTTTCTTTTTCTCCCTCTCTGGCGCTCCATGTTCAGTCGGTGTAGTTGCACCTCATGCTTCAGTCTTTGCTGTTTCCTCTTAGATCTGGATCTTTTTCCTTGATCTATCTTCTTTTTCTTCTATTCTTTTCTCTTCTTTTTATTTCTCTTATTTTTTATGTTTGCATATCTTGTTCAATGATGTTCCTTTTGTTGCATGTATATATTAGTTCTGTTTACTGCTATATAACATATTTTTTCCTCCCACCTCTTATATGCTGTTTCTCTCCTTCCAGCTGTGACCCTGAAGTGTGTCATCTCCTTACCTGTAATACCCATCCGTCCCTCCATTATGTGTAATCTTGTCAAGTGGAATGTTTGTGATCTTGGACACCCCGTCAAAAGACAAAAGGTACTTCCTCATTTAACAAAATTAAATGCACAGGTTGCCTTTATTCAGGAAACGCATTGCAATGACTCTGAATCGCTAAAGTTAAAAAGACAATGGGTGGGTCAAGTTGTGTTTTCTCCTTCAGCTACTAATAAAGGGGGTGTTGCGATATTGTTTCACAAGCCATTACATGTACAAATTTTATCTACACAAAATGATGCTGATGGACGATGGGTAATGGCGAACAGCTGTAGCCTCTTCCCGCAGCGGCCACGCCCCCTCATCCTCCGAGGCTATAACCTTTCGCGGCACCCGCTTCGCGGGTGCTACTCATCGTCCACGCTGTGCTGATACCTGCTTGTGAGCTGTAGGCGAGCTGGAGCTTGTCTGAATCGCTGAGACCGGGGATTTTGGAGAGGCATTACTAGCGCTGCACTCACCTTCCCAGAGTGCACCAGGACGCTGTTTGCTGACCTACCGCTGCGGGACTGCGAGGCTTGGGAACAGCTGTAGCCTCTTCCCTCAGCGGCCACGCCCCCTCATCCGCCGAGGCCATAACCTTTCGCAGCACCCGCTTCGCGGGTGCTACTCATCGTCCACGCTGTGCTGATACCTGCTTGTGAGCTGTAGGCGAGCTGGAGCTTGTCTGAATCGCTGAGACCGGGGATTTTCGAGAGGCATTACTAGCGCTGCACTCACCTTCCCAGAGTGCACCAGGACGCTGTTTGCTGACCTACCGCTGCGGGACTGCGAGGCTTGGGAACAGCTGTAGCCTCTTCCTGCAGCGGCCACGCCCCCTCATCCTCTGAGGCCATAACCTTTCGCAGCACCCGCTTCGCGGGTGCTACTCATCGTCCACGCTGTGCTGATACCTGCTTGTGAGCTGTAGGTGAGCTGCAGCTTGTCTGAATCGCTGAGACCGGGGATTTTTGAGAGGCATTACTAGCGCTGCACTCACCTTCCCAGAGTGCACCAGGACGCTGTTTGCTGACCTACCGCTGCGGGACTGCGAGGCTTGGGAACAGCTGTAGCCTCTTCCCGCAGCGGCCACGCCCCCTCAACCACCAAGGTCTACAAGGTCAACCTAGGGTCCTACGCGTAGCGGAACGCGTGCGGGACGAGGCCCGGGACGAAGCCCGGACTAAGGGCGGACAGTCTAAGACAGTCCGAGACAGGCAGAGACTGGCCTGGGCCAGGACCTCTGCCTGTTTCCAGCAACTCAGGGGGTGAGCTACTGTTATAGCATGGGGTTAATTAGTGCTGCACCGTGTTATTGCTCTCGACCTGGTGTAGACAATTTGTTTTGCGGCTTTAGGAACATAGCTTCATACTCTCCGCTTCTCTGAGGGTTTGGTTTTTCGCTCTACGTTGTGTCATGTCGGGGAAAAAATCATCTCCTCCTAAGAACACTATGGACAACTATCTCCTTCAGGTAGTTGCAAAAATCAACAACGACAGGAGATCCTCACTTGGCTTGTGCACATCACCTAACCCAATTACTCCTACATCGCCGATACCAACCCTGGTCCAATCCCCAGATCCACACAGCTCCTGTAGTGCTTTTGCTGCTGTTACTGATCACGTTGACAATACTACAATTACTCAATCAGTCTATGTTGAGTCAGACAGCGAAAATGAGGAGGAGGTTGACCAGCATTTAGTTCAGGACAAAGCACCTACTCCAGTGCCTGCACCTCGCACTACTAGAGGAGCTAGAAGGACCCAGCCTAAGCGTGGTGGGCTAAGATCAAGTCGGAAAAAGGTCACATCCCCCCTAATAAAACCTTGGTGGAGGAAGATGGATCTATAGACGACGCTAGCAAGTCTATATCTAGGGGACAACTTATGACATTGTTGGATATGATAGACATTAAGGTACAGGGAATTGTCAAGCCGTTGATTGGTAGAATAGAGAAACTAACTAAAGAGGTCAACCGTCTAGGGGATTTATTGAACCACACCTTAGCTGAAGTTGGTAAACTACCCGAAGCAATTTCCAGCAGTATTGAGCAAAAGAGGGCCTCTCCCATTCCGGTGGGTGGTGGGGCTCCCCCTTCTATTGACTATCTGGTGGCTCCCCAGGTATCCGCATCGAATGGTGTGCAGGCGAATGATGTTCCTCCCACTGTACCCCCTGCTCCGGAACCTGCTAGCGACTCGGTGGAGTTGATAGTTGAGGCCTCCCCTTTGGTTTTGGTTCTAGCTAACGTCCCTCTCCTGGCGCCTGGGCAGGAAGAATCTACCTCATCCCTGTTGTCTAAAGCCCTTTATTGGTTGACCAATAATATGTTAATCACTCCCTGGGGTAAACACCAGCTGGCCGAAGAACTAGTAAAGGCCAGGAGAGTGAAGTGGATAGGAAATAGTCTTGTTAGGAGGTTTCGGGGGGATTGTGTTATTTTACATTTCTCTGACCCAGAGGTTCTGACTAACATCTTGCCCAACCTCTTTCCCCCACAGCGAAGATCTACCGAAATTATTCCACTGACCCTAGATTTCTTCTATCCACAAAGTGGGAGGGTTTCTAATAAAACTATGCTAAAGACATAGTGGAATGTAGTTTCATCGAAAGGGCGGAGGGAAGTGCAGCCGACAGAGTGGGGTTTAAATCTAGAAAATAGGTACTCAGCTCTTTCCAATCTAAATGATTGTGATTGACTCCCCAAGGGTAATATTGTTGCACCCCCGACTAGTGTGGAACAAATCATATCTAGCTTGCCTCCCCAGGATGATAGCTGCCATAATAGCGACTTGTTGAACAACCTAGATGTCCCAGTAGTAGGTGAGAACTGTATAAAGAATTTTCCATCAGGGTCTGCTAACTTAATCTCCTGGAACTTAGCTGGTTTGAGTTCTAAGCTAGATTGTGGGGACTGGCTTGGTTTTGTCACTCAATTTGATATCTGCATATTTCAGGAGACTTGGGCATGCGAACCTGTCTTTATACTAAGGTTACTTGAATTTTTCTGTGCCAGCTATAAAGGGTGTGAAAGGTAGACCTATGGGGGGGCTTACTATCTGGGTTCGACAGTCACTAAACCTCTCAGTCAAAAACATAGATATTAGACACAGCGATATTCAGTTGATTAGGCTAACCACGGCCACTCTCGGGTCACTTGATATTTACAACTTATATGTTAGGAGTGCCAAAGGTAGTAGATCCGAAGTTCTAATAGCCTTGGAAAACTTCCTTGATGAGCACTCCCATGAGAACAATATTGTCATAGCAGGTGACCTTAACCGGATGTTTGAGCCTCGGCCTATACTGGAGCTGAAGAGGACTCTCTTTGGGGTATCCCAGAACTACAACTGAAACCAGTTTCTCGCTGGACTGAGGATATAATAGCTATCAATGCAATGTGCCTCGAAAAGGGTCTGAGAGCCATGAATGGGAGAACAAGAAAGGATAAAAATGGCTCTGTAACTTTTGATAATGGGAGGCATAAAAGTAGAATTGATTATGTAATCTGTAGTCTGCCTTTGTGGCCTACCCTCAGTGACATGGAGGTTACCATGAGACCTGAGAGTGACCACAACCCCCTATGTGTGACTCATAAATGGTGGTCTGCAGAGATAAATTCTACTTGCACGAATTACCTCGTTCCACCGCTGATCATTCCTGAGAATAATATGCGTAGGCTAAGATGGGATACTGTAGCTAATAATCAGCAGGCTATAGATACTATCAACAAAGACATTGACCAAGCCATACAGGCCATGGAACTGATTAGTGCCTCTTCTTCTGATTTGGGGGATGTGGTTAAAATTCATGAAACACTTTTCGCCAAGATCAAGGAGCACTTTCTTAAACCTGACAAGAGAAAGGGGGCTAAGACCTGCAAGGATGCAAGATGGTACAATACTGACTGCAGGAAGGCAAGGTTCGCCCTTGGGCAGGCAATTAAGAGGAGAGACGGTGTACTCGTAAGTCTTGCCAGAAAGGAATATAAAGCATGTATAGCTAAAGCTAAGCGGGAGTGGGATGAACAGCACTGGTGCAAATTGAAGAAGGCCAGCGACATGAAGGACTCCAGAGCATTTGGAATATTGTAAAATGAGGTTCAGAGAAAGCTGAAGAGTCTCCAAGCAATAATGTATCACAAGAGGCATGGGTAGAATTCTTTAGCTCACAATATACCCTTAACACATTAGGCGTAGATGAGGATTGTCTTATCAGAACGTTTTCAGAAGACTTTATCTTTACTCTTAAAGAGATAGAGTCGGCTATAAGCGTAGTAAAGCGAGGGCGTGCCCCTGGCTCAGATGGGGTACCTGCTGACATCTTTTTAAATGGTAAAGATCGCTGGTGCAAATATATTTATTTGCTTATCAATTTTATTGCACAGGGAGCGGATGTTCCTGATTCATGGAGAGGCGCAGTGATCATCCCTGTATACAAAAAGGGGGACCGTTCCCAGCCCTGTAACTATAGGCCTATTAGCCTTATTGACACTGTCCAAAAAATAGTACGGCGTGTAGTGGTTAATAGGCTTCTTGATTGGGCAGAAGATAATAACATTCTATCTCCTTTCCAAGCAGGATTTAGAAGGGCAACCAGTACGGTTGACCAAGTGTTCCGCTTCCAGTTGCTACAGTGGAAGACCGTGGTGCTAGGGGGGGCAGCCTGTATGCGGCATTTGTCGATCTGCGGGCTGCCTTCGATCTGGTCCCACGGGCCAAACTGTGGCAAGTCTTTCATAGTTTGAGGGTTCCAAAAGAACTACTAACAATGATATTGCGTCTCCACAAATCTAATTTTGCCAAAATCCAATGGGGCGGCCACAGGATGGTTACAGCTGATTTCAGTGTCGAACGAGGAGTCAGACAAGGGTGCTCAATGGCCCCCACTTTGTTTACATTGTTTATAAATGGTGTCGTCTCCCGATTGGTACCCGCAACTGTTGACGCTCCTTCCCTTTCAGGCCTAAAAATCCCCATACTAATGTTTGCGGATGACACGCTAATTTTATCAAAAACACCCAGTGGTTTGCAGCGTGCTCTATTGATTTTTGAAAATTTCTGTGGGGAACATGGACTTGAGGTGAATACCACCAAAACTAAACTTTTGGTTTTTAAGCCGCATCGTAGCTTCAAATCTAAAATTATGATGAGCGGCCGGCCATTAGAGGTAGTCAACTCATTCACATATCTGGGTATCCAAATCTCTAATAACAATAGGTGGAGCCAGCACTTAAATATCGCTACATTGCGGCATAAGCAATTATCGGGTGCCATTAATTCAGAGCACAGGAAATCCCTAACTAAACCTGTTAAACCAGCCCTATTGGTCTACGAAGCAAAGGCTATTGGGTCTGCATTGTATGGTGCAGAGATGTGGGGATTCGAAAATCTTAATGCTTTACAAGCTTCAGAAAATATATTTTTACGTGCATTGACTGGTACACCTAAAAGCACTCCGCTGCTACCCCTGAGATATGACCTCGGAAGTAAACAGATTAAGGATTTAGCCAGACTACGTCCGATCTTGTATTGGCGTAGACTCTGGACTACTCCCGAGCTCTCACATTACGCCACAGGTTTTTTGGACATCATCAAGGCTGATGGCTTCCATAAAATAAGTTGGCTTAATTCGTTGAAAGCCATATTATTTGAGCTTGGGTTGAGTTCTTTATGGTTGGACCCTGCTGGCGCATTATTCCCCTTAAAGCTTGTCTTAAAAAACATTTTTTGGGAAAATGTTGCTAATAAAGCCTTAAGTAATCATAGTATCGGGTCCATGTCTATGTACTATCTTGAGGCTAAAATGTATCCAACCTTGGAAACCTACTGGGACACCATCTCAAAGTCAGGTGATAGGAAGCTTCTATTTCAATTGAGAGCTGGTGCACTTCCAATAAAAGCATTGACTGCAAAATGGGGTCATGGAAGCACTAACATCTGCCCAGTCTGTGGGACGGGGAAGGAGTCATTGGGCCATTTATTATTCTCTTGTAAGGCCTATGCTGTGCCAAGACGTGTTTGGCTAGCACCGATGTGCAGGAACCTTGGGACAACTTGTAGCTTGGTAGCCATACGAATCATATGTACGAGCCAAGTTACCTGGATTATGATAGCTACGGCAAAATATCTCGGATGGGCGTGGGCAATCAGGCAGAGACTGCTAGTTAAATAACTATTCTCTGTCTGAAAAAATTGGTCCCCCTGTAGCTGTAATTACTGCTTTTTTCTATTACAAATGATCTTGCATCAATACAGAGACTGCTAGTTGAATAACTATTCTCTGTTTACTATAAAGTGTGTTTTCTGTATTTGTATCATTGATTTTAGCTTACCAGCGTTCTATATCTTGAAAAGTTTTCGTATTGTATTAATTCTTTTCTAACCATTTATCAATTTCTGTAATGGAAAAATCTTTTAATTCAATGTACTTCTGTATGTATTTTAAAGTGCTGTGTCATTGTGTTTGACAGAAAAATTTAATCTGTTTTTTAAAAAATTCTGTGTTTACCATGCTTTTATGAGTAATACTCGAATAAAGCACTTTTTGACTTGACTTGACTTGTAATGGCGAAGGTTGTCATCCACAATAAAGAACTAGTTCTTTTGAACATTTATGACCCATTCAGACCAGATCCAGAATTTTGGAATTCTATTAAGATTTTACTTTCCTCCATTGAGTGTCTGAATATTGTGCTTGCTGGTGACTTTAATCAATGGACAGATCCTTTTCCTGACAGACAATCTAAGTGTAAATTTAATCCAGATAAATCCCACAAAGCTTTTCAATCTGCCAATGCCTCTCATTCATTATATGATGTTTGGAAAACTTGTAACCCTGATTCTCTTGAATTTACTTTTTTCTCAAATGTTCATCAGACTCGGTCTATATTTGATTATATTATGGTTGGTAAATCCCTTCTCCCATCTCTTCAGTCCTCGGAGATAGGATCTATTTTTATTTCTGACCATGCTCCTGTCCTTTCTGTTTTGGACCTGTCCTTAAGTTCCCCAAAATGTAGTCGTTGGAAGTTAAATAACTTTCTATTATCAGATACCCTTTTCCTCATTGAAGCCACTGCCTTTATCAATGAATTTTTCACCTTCAATAACCCCTCTGACACCTCTATTTCTAATAATTGGGATGCCTTCAAGGCTTCTTTTGGTGCCTTTACTATTTCATTTTAGCAAAGAAAAAGATACGTTACTATAACAACTCAAATTATTGGAACAGACTTATTTTACTTCTAAATCTCCTCCTGCTCTTCACAAATCGATTAAGGCCAAATCTGAATTTAATAAACTGGCTACAGTTGATGCTTGTAATGTCCTTCTTAAAATTAAATCTAATAATCATGGGGGTCAATAAGGCTTGTTGGATGTTGGCCAATTACTTAAAAATTAAATCTGTACGTAAGAATATTGGACCATTTTAAATGAATCTACAAACAGCCTTGCATCATCAGGCGATATCTTTCATGAATATTACCAATCACTTTATTCTGATGATACGAATCCCTCTACTCAAAATTTAAATACTTTGGGGGTCATTAGTATGACGGGCGGACTTTGTCCGCCCGCCATCCTGTCGGAATTCGGGACCGCCCACCAAAAGAGCGGGGGTCCTGTGGGGGGGTATTAGGATGTGCCCGCCACAGTGGCGGGCACATCCTGCATTTTTAGCATTGTGGCGGGCAGGGCTCTCTGCACCGCCCGCCACAATGCTAAAAATGCATTTCAGCATTTGCATTAACAAAGCGGCAGGCACCGCGCGGTGCCTGCTGCTTTGTTAATGCAAATGAAGGGGGGTACCACAGGTACCCCCCGTGTGCACTCCCCACCTATACTTCACTCTGGGGGCCTGCAGGGGCCCCCCAGAGTGAAGACTGCCTGCCTTTCCGTGGAGGCATCGCCGCTGCGGAATGGCACCTAAATTCAACCGTCATAGTGTGGCTGGTGGTGTCTGATAGACACCGCCACCATATTATTCCTTTTCAGCCCCGGCCGCAAGGCGACCGGGGCGTAAAAGCGGCGGACGGACTTTCCATCCGCCGAGGTCCCCCCTGCCATACTAATGTAGCGGGGGGGAAACAAGTGTGGATGTCGGGCGGATTGCCCCGCCAGGCTGGCGGTGGCTACCGCCAGCCTGGCGGGGGCAATCCGCCCGACATCGTAATGGGCCCCTTTCTTTTCTGGCTTTCCCATTCCTCCCTCCTTACCTGACGAATTTGGCTCATTGGAGAAAGACGTTTCTCTTCAAGAGATAACTGATACTATTAAGTCTTTAAAAAAATCATAGGCACCAGGAACTGATGGCCTTCCTGTTGAATTTTACTCCACTTTTTCCTCTATTTTTGCTCCCAAACTCCTGGCTCTTTTTAATTCCCTCATTACTGATTCCAAAGCCTTGGGTTCTTTTATGGATGCCTTGATCGTTCTCGTTCCCACACCAGGTAAGGATCATTCCCTTTGTAAAAATGATCGAACCATATCATTAATTAATTATGATTGTAAGATATTCGCTAAAATCCTTGCTACTCGCCTTGAATCTATTATCCCATTGCTGGTTAAAACTGATCAAGCTGGTTTTATTAAGGGCAGGCTGGCTGCGGATAATGCTCGTATGTTTGCCAATGTAATTTCCTTTGGTAAAAAATGTAAATCCCCACTTGCTGCAATGTCCTTGGATGCCGAAAAGGCTTTTGATCGGATCAATTGGCAATTCATGTTTAAAACACTTCACTAGTTTGGCTTTGGTCCTACTTTTATTTCATCTGTTAAATTGTTATACTCTTACCCCGGCGCCAGTATCTTTGCAAATAATCGCTTCTCAAATTTTTTTTCTTTATCCAGGGGTACTCATCAGGATTATCCTCTTTCTCCCTTATTATTTGTTTTATGTCTTGGACCCTTCCTTGAGCGTATCCTTGTTAACACACATATTTCCAGTTTCACACATAATTCTATGGAAACCAAAATGTCAGCATATGCTGATGATATATTAATATATATGTCTAACCCTCACACTTCCCTACCTCCCTTTTTTGGACGAGGTTCAATTATGCTCCAGCATTTCACGATATAAATTGAACTTCTCCAAAACAGAAGTATTACCATTGAATTCCATATGTTACCAATACATGGAGTGGTGGAGAAGTGTGGCTCAGTGGTTAGAGGCGGCAGACCCGGAAGCTGGGATCGACCGTGGACCAGGGTTCGATTCCCCGCCTCAGCGGGTCTCGGGCTCAAAAATTCCACGGCCTCGACAATTCTCGCTCTGGTGCCTACTCGACTCATGGGGTCTCACTCTGCAACTCTGGGCAATAGCTTGCTTAATCTCCACTACGGCCCCTCGCGGATGCCTGGCTTTCACCCTGTTGACACCCTGCCGGGGCCTCTCACAGGAGAATACCAGGACGGGTTCCCTAAGCAAGCGCCAGGATGCCCTTTGGGTGACAGGTTGCGCTATATAAGTACACCTACATTTACATTTACATTCACATGTTTGATGATACTAATTTTACTTGGTGTCCTGCAAAAATAAGGTACCTTGGTATCTGGTTTTATGCTACTTTGTCAAACACAATTAAACTCACGTTTAATGCACTAATCATCAAAATTCAATCTCTCCTACTTTCTTGGTCCCCTCTTCATTTATCCGGGTGGGGTAGATTGGACATAATTAAAATGATGAGTGTCCCCCATATCCTATACACACTATCTATGCTGCCCTTTTGGATCCCTATCTCATATTTTTCACAAATTAATTCCATATGTACAAATTTTTTATGGAATAAAAAACCTCTCTGCATTTCTCTTAACTCAAACGCCCCAAGTCTGAGGGAGGAGTGCGTTTTCCTGATTTTAAAGCTTATCATTCTGCATTTCTGATTAGACAATTCTTTGCCCTATCCTATGAATTTGCTGATACTCCTATACCCAGATGGATAGTTTGTGAACTTTCCTTATTGAAGGATTTTCCTTTCCGTAATATAATCTATATGTCTAACTGTACTTTCATATCAAACAATCCTATTTTAAAATATTCCCAAAACCTATTATATAACATATTCGTTGATGGTTTAGACCCGTTACAATGTTTTTTATCCTCTACTATCTGGTATAGTAAATATATCAAATACAAAAGTAAATCATTCTATTACAAACATTGGAAGGAGAAGGGAATTATTTTTGTCCATCAATTATTTCACCAAAATTCTGTTCTTCCCTTCCCTGAATTACAATTGAGATACCATTTGCCTGTCACCTTCCTCAATGAATATACCTTAATTTCAACAGCATTGCAGTTCCACTTAGCTTCTTTTGATCTCTCCAATGTTTCCACCTCACTTATTCCACCTACACCGATATATATAATTTCTCAAGAGCACAAACCTAAAGCCGCACATATTTACAAATTATTGTCATTGCATGTTACTGAAAGACCTAAAACCCCTACAGAGTTAGCTTGGGAAACTGACTTATCTTTCTCAATATCTGTTTCTGGTTAGGACAAATGATGGTCTAAGTTATTCAAAGTTTCTGCTTCTGCTCGTATAACTCAATCTCTTTATTTTATTTATAATTAGCAGCCAGCCCCGACATTGTCCACGGCAGAACTATGTGCAAAGGGTTTTAAGGGGGCAGCACTGCTGCAGGAGATGCGCAGCAGAGTGGCCAGCCCCGGGAGCAGCAGAGCTGGGGAAGGAGCGGACTGAAGGGGCGGAGGAGGTAGCGCGGCTGAGAGCCGGGGGGAGTGAGCGGGGCCGAGGACACGCACCGCCACCTTTACTCACCAGCATCGCACGCCCCGCAGCAACACGGCCAGCCCCGGGAGCAGCAGAGCCGGGGAAGGAGCGGACTGAAGGGGCGGAGGAGGTAGCGCGGCTGAGAGCCGGGGGGAGCGAGCGGGGCTGAGGACACGCGCCCCCAACTTTACTCACCAGCATTGCGCACCCCGGACACGGGCACTCCGCACCGCCTAAGGTCCTTAGCTATCCGTTGTGCGTGTGGTGTTTGTTGGGCATGTCGGACTTTGCAGGGTGTCAGTTCCGCGCTCCTGGCCATTTGTTGGGCATGTCGGACTCCGCAGGGTGTCAGTTCCGCGCTCCTGGCCACCCAAGCGCACATTACACTCCTGACCGGTTTACTTTACCAAAATGGCCGACCCGTGATGTCAACACGCCTACTGCATTCAACGTCGTTAACGCACACGCCCACCTCAGAGATGGCGCTACTTCCAAGGGACTATTTTGGCAAAGAACGTACTTTGCCCTTCTAACCTATATTTTTTGCTGCTATATAGCCTATGTCCATCTGCTTACCCTGCCCTTTCCAATGCTGTATTGGGTGTTTTGATTGGCGCTGTGGTTCCTGAGTTTACCCGCCTCACAAGGTTCCCAGTTCTCTCTTTATAATTAGTAGTATAGAGCAGTTCTTACTCCTGTTTGTATATCCAAGTTCTCCCCTTACTCTTCACCTTTGTGGTGGTTTTGTTCTCAATTTACTGGCACTTTAAGACATCAACTTTATGAATGTACCCAATGTATCAACCTTTTGGAAATCTATTTGGTCTACAGGCATGAAAATCTTTAAATGTGATGTTACATTATCATTGCTAAATGTTTTTCTAGGCTAATCTTCTCCTGACTTAGATAATTTTGATCCTATATCTTTATTGATCGACCTATTTATTGCATTATCTTTCAAAGTTATTTTGTCATGTTGGAAAGATAATTCCAAGTTATCCTCATTGACTTGGTGGAATTGTATTTGTGATGTACATAGAATTGTTACTTTCCCCTCTTCTATTATATCTCAGAAAATCAAATCGGATCTCCTTTGGTTACCTTTTACATCTTATCTTGCTACACATGCACCTATTTCTCCCTTTTAATTCCATATTTCATTAAATCATTTGTATCTCTCTTTTATTTTTTTATTTTTTTTTCTTCGTTTATGTTTCCTTTTCTCTCCTTTTTTTTTACTTTCTTTCTTCTTTTTGCTTTCGTTTTCTTATCTACAATTATATATTGTATACATATGTATTATTTGAACTATATGTATTGCTTTGACAATGTTGTTTGCTTTCTTCTTCTTGTTTTTGTTTTATCCTTAAAATTCAATAACATTCTTAAACAAACAAAAAAAAAGAATTGAAAACCGCAATGTCGGTCGGAAAGCCTCCGACCATCGGTCAGAGGCTTTCCAACCGACATCGTTATCGGCCCGTTAATGTTTTAAACTAAAAATAACATTGAAACTCACCAGACAGGCAGTGAGGCCGCTGCCCCTCTAAGTATACAGGGTTTTATTTGATGTTACTTAATCTCTTTCTAAGTTTTACCGTGATATATTTTAACACAACATATTTTATTATTGGCTGCATCTCGCTAGAGCACATTTCTCCCTTACATACGATCCTTACCGGTGCTTTCCTTACCACTGGTGTGTGTTCTGTGCTCTCTCATCTCCCTGGTTTGCCGTGCTTGCCAATTGAGTAGAGGGAGATGAAACATCAATAAGTTTTCCTTGCTGGACCATTACGATCGCCATTTTGGATGGACATGGTCCAGCTGCTGATCTCCTTTAGTGTCAGCATAGGTGCAGGCTGGTGCCGTAATACAGTGCACGCACACAGCGGGCGGGCTGCTGATATGCCAAAAGCAACTCCGTCTGCGCCCGTCCGTGCCTGGACGGCGCCTGAGCCCAGGGATGCTAGCAGTTTCAAGTCCCATCCCAATTTTGATGAGGTATGGCAATACTCACATGCCCAATTTATGGACCTCTGACGCAGAAATCCTAAGGGGGCATGCCCAGTTAAATCTAATTTATTTGAAAGCAAAGTAGGGCACTGTCAGAACTGTATGTTTCATCTTAACTGTATGTGCTACTCTAATTCAGGGAATCCACTCAATATGTTCCACTGGTCTGATGAGGATAGATTTCTTAATGATGATGTTGGGAAGGGGACAAGCTGTTGCATATTCGTGGGGCGCTAATTAACTTTCCCTACCTTATTAAACATACATCTGAGGTTTGTGACCTAATTCTCTCACTGTACCTTGACTGCCTAATTATCATGGAGACCTGGGCAAAAGAGGACTCTGGCACTGAGTTGGTGGTCGCGTTCCCCCAGGTTACATTATTCTTAGAAGTAATCGTCAGGGGCAGAGGGAGGGTGGCTGGGCCTTATTAGCATGTGAGGTTTTCAGCTGCACCCTTAATCCTGTGGCCAAGAGTACAGATGACTCTCTGGAAGCAGCCCTATTTAGGCTTAAACTCTCTGCCAAGAACACTGCTTCAGGCCTATTGGTACATCATCGGCTGGGCCCTCGAGGCAGCTTTACTGTTGCATGGTGCCAGACCTTGGAACCTCATTTAATGTCCTCCCATTTCAATATTCTAGGAAATTTCAACTTTTATTTTGACGATTCTCGGTGTAAAGACTCTGCCTTATCCCTTGTCCAATTTTGGATTTGTACAGCTGGTGCAATCTCCTACTCATACGGCGGATCACACTCTAGATGGGATTTTTACTAACCATAACAATCTGGTTATTGAGGAAGTCCTCTCCCTTAGCTTGAAGATCAGCAGGCAACCCAATTTAAATTATCTGTTGCTCGCCTCACAAGTAGCATAGGCTCTACCCTTCCCAAGCAATCATGCTGCAGGAACATAAATAAGATCACAGCTGTCAGCTGGGAACACGCCCTTGAATCCTCCATACCAGCCAAGGACAGCTCTTTCCCTTTCTCTGCGGAAGGATTTCAAGACTGGGTTAATACAGCTCAGGACATTGTTGCTCCCTTTCAAACCACGGTCGCAGTTAGAAGTAAGACTTTGCAACCTTGGAATTCAACAGAACTCATGACTCTAAGGCAGAAATGCTGCAGACAAGAACGGAAATGGAGGGCAATTCCATGCTCTAGTGAAAAAGAGCAACATAAAGTACTGCTTCAGGACTATAAATAGGCCATAATACAGACTTCAAGCAAGCCGGGCCGAAGACGGCTGAAATGCCAGAAACCGGTCCCCGGTAGCTTGTCTCCTTTCTGGTAAAGAATTGGCTTGGTAGTTTAGTCTGCCCTGTTCCCATGATGCACTGGGCCAGGGACAGACTGATTTGCATATAGCCAGGTTCTGAGCTGGGATGGTGAGGTGAGATAAATAACGGTGATGGATCAAGCCCTGATCTTTGGACTGGGTAAGAGTGGTCTGCTTAATTCAGACACTCTGTTCATCACCACCCCCTTTTATGAATCGTTTTTGGCCACTATAGGTGTGGCAGGGTATACTCAGACATGAGTCCCTTTCTCACTGCACCATCAGGATTCAAGCAAGCCGGGCCGAAGACGGCTGAAATGCCAGAAACCGGTCCTCGGTAGCTTGTCTCCTTTCTGGTAAAGAATTGGCTTGGTAGTTTAGTCTGCCCTGTTCCCATGATGCACTGGGCCAGGGACAGACTGATTTGCATATAGCCAGGTTCTGAGCTGGGATGGTGCAGTGAGATAAATAACGGTGATGGATCAAGCCCTGATCTCTGGACTGGGTAAGAGTGGTCTGCTTAATTCAGACACTCTGTTCATCACCACCCCCTTTTCTGAATCGTTTTTGGCCACTATAGGTGTGGCAGGGTATACTCAGACATGAGTCCCTTTCTCACTGCACCATCAGGATTCAAGCAAGCCGGGCCAAGGACGGCTGAAATGCCAGAAACCGGTCCCTGGTAGCTTGTCTCCTTTCTGGAAAATAATTGGCTTGGTAGTTTAGTCTGCCCTGTTCCCATGATGCACTGGGCCAGGGACAGACTGATTTGCATATAGCCAGGTTCTGAGCTGGGATGGTGCAGTGAGATAAATAACGGTGATGGATCAAGCCCTGATCTTTGGACTGGGTAAGAGTGGTCTGCTTAATTCAGACACTCTGTTCATCACCACCCCCTTTTCTGAATCATAATACAGACTAAAGCACTCTTTTTTACAGAGAAAATTAGGGCAGGGGAAGATTCTCCGAAACTGCTGTTTAAGGCAGTGAAGGAGTTATCAGACCCCCCTACTCAGTGGAGGCGCGATTCTTCTCATGAGTTCGGCGACAAAGTAGCAGTATACTTTCAAGATAAAGTTCTCAACATCTTTCGGAATTTTAAGCTGCCTGCTGCAGATTAAATACTTTCTGACAAATCCGTTTTTGACTCCCCTGACAATCTTCTCTCAGATTTCCCGCCTATCTCTGTTGAACAGACCGAGAACTTATTGCTGAGTATAAAATCCGGGTCCCCGTTTGATCCTTGCATGGCCAAAATGTTACAACTTGCTTCGGATCCGATTGCTAAATTTTTACAGAAGGTCCTTAACTGCATGCTACAATCAGCCATTTTTCCTGCAATTTGGAAGGAAGCTGTTGTTTCTCCGGTTCATAAGAAAGCCAATGTTGATCCAGAAGATATGAACATTTTTCATCCCATTTCCTTGTTGACGGCTCCTGCTAAGATCCTAGAAAAATGTATTAACCCCTTCACTGCTGGCCCGTTTCCGCCCCTGTGCGGTAAACAAACGAACAGGGGCGGGCCATGACGAACCCCAGCCGTCATCAGCACACGAGCACCGTAGTGCATGACGGCTGGGGTTCGTCATCAGCATGGAAGGGGTTAATCATGAGCTGATGAAGTTTATTGATACTCAGGGGATCCTTGATCCATCTCAAAATGGATTTTGCGCCGGCCATAGTACTGAGGCGGCCCTTATTGTGGCTGCAGACAGCATCCACTCCCAGGTCGATAGGGCGGCTATCCTGGTAATGCTTGACCTGTTGGCAGTATTTGAAACTGTCTCGCCTGCACATAAGGTTCAGCGTCTGCAGCAAGCCGGGATCAGTGGGAACGCTCTTCAGCTTCTCCATTCTTTTTTGTCAAACAGGGTGAAAACTTTCAACTGTGGTAGTTTCAAGGCAAAGGCGTTTAGTCTCCCTGGTGGGGTGCCTCGGGCCTTATCTTTTAGCCCTACTATTTTTAATCTTTATGTGGCCCCTCTGCCTGATCTGATGCATTAATTTGGGGTTCAAGTGCTGTCATATGCAGTTGATACTCAAATTTTTTGTATGTATCTCTAATGCCTTGCCTTTGGTGGTGGAGAGGTTCGCTCAGTGTATGTCAAGCATTATTTGCTGGATGAAAGACAATTCACTGATGATGAATGCAGGCAAGACTGAAGTTCTCGTGTTTGGCTCTCAAAACTCCATCTGGTCCAACACTTGGTGGACGGATGTTTGCTGATCCCTCCCCAACTCTTCAAGTCAGCTAAAAACCTTGGGGTCATCTTTGATAATACTTTGAGTTTTGACACACAGGTCAGTTGCATTATCAGCACCTGTTTTTACATCATCAGGACCCTGAAAAAAATCTTTCCTTACATTCCATCGGAAGGGCACCAGACAGTTACTATCACCCTTGTCACTTCACGGTTGGACTGTTGCAATGCACTTTATCTTAACATCAATAGTTCCTCCCTGAACAAACTTAAGATTGTACAGAGTGCGGCAGCCCATCTTATTCTGAACATTCCCAAATGGCACTCGGTTAAAGAAGGAATTTGTTTCCTTCATTGGCTTCCTATCAATCAGGTGACTTGTAAAGCACGACTACTCACCTGTAAGGGTCTCAAGGCGCTGGCCTATTAGAATTCGAATTTCTCTGCTGTGCTTAGTTTTTAACGCTCTTCATCACAAGGGCCCTACCCAAATGTATGAGCTTTTTGATTGCTACACTCCTGGTAGACCACTTAGACTCTCAGGTTGTAAAAAAGTCAGGATACCAAGATTTCGGAAGACTAGATGGGGTGGGTGCTCCTTAAGGTGGCCGCCGCCAAACTATGAAACACTATGCCCACCTATATCTCAGAGCAGAATATCTTATGTACTTTAAAAATCATCTGAAAACCTGGCTTTTTTCATCTTAGAATCCTGATTCTTAGTTATACTGCTTTTTCTTATTCCTCTGTTCTGCTATAGCGCTTTGGCATCTTCGGGTTTGAGAGCTCTCTATAAATTCTATCCTATCCTATCCTAGTTATGGTTACAGATATCTTAAGTAAATTTAACTCAGGCCTGAGGGTAACTATAACATGTGCCCTGCCATGCACAGTTTTCTAATCAATAATTTAATTGCAAAGGCTGCAGTGATATTGTTAATGATCTCATAGAAGATGTCATGAGTGATGTTGTTGGACAGGCCCCATGAAGGGCCGCTCTCCCCCGGCCCAACCAGGCCCGAGTCCGGGCCCGCAAGTCCCACACACCACCATTGCACGTCCTCTGTCCCCTCAGGGACCCCTGCCCTCGAGCATGTCAACCTCGTGGGTCCGATCCACTGCCGGCCCTCGCGCCCATCCTGGGGCGCCATTTTGGACACTCCACCACGAGGCCGCCTGGCCCCCGATCGACCTCAACCCTGGGCCTGGCCAGGCCTCAGACATCCCGGCACCACCATCCACCCAGGAGGTGAGCGGGCTACTTGGCAAGTCAATGGGAGAAAGAGGTGTCGATGGCTCTCCCCCGCCACGTGCCGCTCGCCCATCGCCTCCCCGGGCGCCGGCTCCACCCCCCTGCTGGGTGTCTGGACTCACTCATCCCGGACCTCCCGACCTCCAAGTGCGAGGGTCCGGACATCAAAGCACACCAGCCCTATAACTGGGGCAGCTCCAGAGCAGGAAGGCAGTTGTATCTTGGAGTCGAGAGACGTAAAGAGGAACTCATCCTTGACGGACTACTGGCGCTGCCGTAGCTCTGTCTTGTGCACCATCGTCCTGCCTGTTGGCGCTGCCACAGCCTTCGCAACCTTCATATCCTTCATCGTCGTCGGGACCTGCTGGCGTGGCCGCGGACCGTTGTAACCGTCATCTTCACCGGGACCTGCAGGCTCCGCCGCGGACCGTCGTTTTTCCTTCGTCCATCTCGGGACCTGCCTGGCTCCGCCGCGGCCCGATCATCTAGAACGCCGAGCTCGAGGATTGAGAGCTATTTTCCACTCATTGGTAACAAAGACTGTCCCGCTACCCCTTTCCTAAGCCAGAGACTAGAACCGAGGGGACCCCTGAGTCCAGACCTCCTTGTATCATATCATCGTAACCTAAGAATTGCATATAAAGTCTCGTTAACCTTCAATCTTGTGTGGTGTCCGTCTGTGGGGGGGAAGTTACTTGTCTGTACAGTCGTTGGAGACGGCTCTCCCCGGAGACCTCTCCCCGTAGTCTCGGCCGACCCTCCCGGTCCGTCTAACATTGGTGGCCAGCGGCGCGATCCGAATCACCGCATAACGTACAGAGAGTAGCTCACCCCACGACGAAATCACAATGACAACCAAAGAAAGCGGATCAACCGAGAAGTTCCAAATGGAGAAACTGGAGGAGTACAGCCATCGTGAACTAAAACAATTCTGCATCGAACTGGGTATCGCTACCACCGGACTAAGCACCAAAGACGATTTTAAGCATGCCCTAGAATCTTGGGCAGAGACCGGGGCTGCCGGAACCCCCGATCAAAGCACCGCAGAAAAAACCACCATGGCCCCTGAAGGGCAAAGAACGGGTCTCTCGCAAGACGAGATCCAGGAAAGAGAAAGAACCCGACTACACGAGCTAGAAATGGCCCGACTCAAGATGGACGTTGAACTCAAGTTGGCCGAACAAAAAATCAACTTAGAGCACCTGCGTCTCCGAGAAGAAAGAGAGGAGAAACAGAGACAAAGGGAGCTCGAGGAAAAGAAACTGGCGTACGAACACGAACGGAACCTAGCCGAGATCAACCTGCGCAAGCAGAATAAAGAAGCAGGGGTGCCCGAGCGACCCCACACCTCAGGGGCCACAGACAAAAAGGTACACATCCCCAAGGATGTTGTCCGAGAATATTTCCGAGAGGACGACATCCAGCAATGGTTTAAGGCCTATGAAATCGCTATGACTGCACACCGGATCGATAGAAGCGATTGGGGAGCCGGTCTATGGGGGAGATTCCTCAGTGAGGGCCGCGATACCCTGCTACAGCTCCCGGACCACCAGATGACCTCCTATGACCATATGAAAGCGGCACTCCTCACCCGCTATGGCCTCACACCCGAGATGTACCGTCAGAGGTTCCGAGACTGCACCCGCATCCCGGGTACAACTTGGGTGGACTATGTAACGTACTTTAGCCGAGCTTTCGAGGGCTGGATCAGAGGAAGCAACGTCACGACCTACGAACAACTGTTCAATCTGATGGTATGGGAGCATCTGTCGAACAATTGCTTCATTGAGCTCCGCCAGCACCTCCTCGACAGTAAGTTAACGGATCCCCGGCAGCTCGCGGCCGAAGCTGACCGGTGGGAGATCACCAGAGTGGGCCGGAATGGGTCCTACGAACAGAACCGGAACAACAATGGTCAGCACCGACCAAGAGGAGGAGGAGGGGGCCAAGGACGAGGAAGAGACAACGCTCCGGTCGCCCCCGCTACCAGCACCACCCCCCCGGCCAACCGGGGCGGCACCCCGGCGCGACCGGGGTACAGAGCCAATGTCACGTGTCACCGATGCCAACGAGTAGGCCACTATGCAAACGACCCAAACTGCCCGCAGTACCAGAGCCCAAGACCCCGCCAAGTGGCCGCTGCGGCCCTAGGGGAAGAACAGATCTCCGAGGAGCAGGAAGAATACGAACAAGAGCATCAAGAGTGGGAGCCAGCCGCCATGGCTCTAGCATGCTTAGGGGGGAAAGACATGGTCCCGCGGGTCCCCCTACCCGCTAACACCCAGAAGTACAGCCAATGGGTGAGCATCAATGGACGCCGGGCCGAAGCCCTTCGTGACACCGGGGCCAGTGTAACAGCCATCCGCTGTCACCTGGTGACCCCAGAACAGTATCTACCGAACATTCTCTGCCCTGTACGATCAGCCGATAACTCGGAAAGTCTGTGTCGGATGGCCTGCGTCCCTTTCGAATGGGGAGGGGTCTCCGGCATGTTGAAAGTAACGGTCCGAGACGATGCCCCCGTAGACTGCCTCCTTGGAAATGACCTTGAAAGCTCTCCGTGGGCAGCCGTGGAGCGAAGAGAACACCTAGGGATGTTAGGCATCCCGGACTGGGCGTGCGTCACCACCCGGTCCATGGCCGCCCGTGCCAACCACCGCCCAGAAGAACCCGAATGGCCGGCGCCACCGCCTCCGGTCGCCCCAGCCGAAACCACCGACCATGATATCCCCCCCGAACCAGCTCAACCTTCCGACCTCGCTAACCTCGACCAGTGGCCTCAAGAGGGGGGGCCCACGCAAGAACAATTTCGCCAAGAACAGAAGACCTGTCCCTCCCTCGAGGGACTCCGCCAGCAAGCGCTCGCCCAAAGCGCAGGGGATACCTCCGGAACTCATTGGGTCTACTGGGACAATGATCTGCTGTACAGCGAGCAAAGAATCGCCGAGCTGGGGGCCAACCGAGTATTAGTGGTGCCCCTCCGTTTTAGAGACTTTCTGCTAAACCTGGCCCACGATGTCCCCCTAGCAGGACACCTGGGACAAGATAAAACCTACAGTCGCCTAGTGACCCACTTCTTCTGGCCCAAAATGAGGAGCGATGGGCACCAGCATTGCCGATCTTGCCCCACGTGCCAAGCCAGTGGGAAGAGCGGCCGCAAACTAAAGGCCCCCCTGCAACCTTTTCCTGTGGTCACTACCCCATTTGAGAGGGTCGGAATAGACATTGTGGGGCCCCTGGACCCGCGCACAAAACAAGGCCATCGATTCATCTTGGTGCTAGTGGACCACGCCACCCGCTACCCTGAGGCTGTTCCTCTGCGGACTGTGACAGCCCCGGTAGTCGGCCGGGCTCTGATGGGGATCTTCTCCCGTGTGGGCTTCCCCCGAGAAGTCGTCAGCGACAGAGGCACGAACTTTATTTCTAAATACATGAAATCCCTCTGGCAACAGTGCGGGGTCACCTACCGATTCACGACCCCCTATCACCCTCAAGGGAACGGACTTGTTGAGCGGTTCAACCGCACGCTAAAGGGGATGATCGGGGGGTTGGAAGAGCCCCTCCGTCGCCAGTGGGATGTGCTGCTGCCGTGCCTCCTCTTCGCCTACCGAGAGGTCCCTCAGAAATCCCTGGGCTTCAGCCCATTTGAACTGCTATATGGACACCCCGTGCGGCGGCCGCTCAGCCTAGTCAAAGAAGGCTGGGAGATGCCTCCGTTAAAGAACCCTCCAGATGTCTTCCGGTACCTCCTAACCCTCCGCAACCAGACCCGGCGGTTCAGGGAACTGGCAAAAGCCAACCTAGAGGCCAGTCAAGAGGACATGAAAAAATGGTATGACCAGAATGCCTCATCCATTGAATTCGAACCTGGCCAACAGGTATGGGTGATGTCCCCCACTGAGCCATGCGCCCTGCAAGACAAATGGACGGGGCCCTTCAAAGTAGTCGAGCGCAAGGGCCCTGCCACCTATCTCATCGACATGGAATCCTCCCGGAACCCTCTCCGGGTCCTCCACGCTAACAGACTAAAGCCCCACTTTGTGCGAACAGAGCTCAGCCTCCTGATGGCCACAGACAATGGGATTGAAGAAGACTCCGAGCCTCTCCCTGACCTCCTACGGACTCAGGAGCAAGACGGCTCCGTGGATGGGGTCCGACTCTCGGAGGCCCTCACCAGAGAACAACGCCAAGAGTGTCAAGCCCTCCTATCACAGTTCGCCAGCCTGTTCTCCCTCACCCCCGGTGTCACTCCCTGGTGTGTGCACGATGTGGACACGGGGGACAGCCCCCCTATCCGCCACCGGGCCTACCGCGTGCCAGATCGGGTACGGGCCTGCATCCAGGAAGAGGTGGCCAAGATGCTCACACTCGGGGTCATCGAGCCCTCAGACAGTCCCTGGGCCAGCCCTGTAGTACTGGTCCCCAAAGCAGCTGCACCCGGCACCACACCAGAACTCCGGTTCTGCGTCGACTACCGGGGCTTGAATGCGGTCACCAGAACAGACGCGCATCCCATACCCCGGGCAGATGAACTAATCGATCGCATGGGAGCTGCCCGCTATCTCAGTATCTTCGATCTGACGGCGGGCTACTGGCAACTCGGCCTCACACCCCGGGCGCAGGAACGTTCTGCCTTTTCCACCCCCGATGGCCATTACCATTTCACCGTCATGCCCTTCGGCATGAAGAATGCCCCGGCAACATTCCAACGGCTCGTCAATCAGGTCCTGGCGGGGCTCGAAGGATTCAGCGCCGCCTACCTAGACGACATCGCTGTATACAGCCACCATTGGCCCGAGCACCTCCACCACCTCCGAGCAGTGCTGCAAGCCCTTCAGCGAGCTGGCCTCACGATCAAGGCCAGCAAGTGTCAAATTGGGCAAGGGTCTGTAACCTACCTCGGGCACCAGGTGGGAAGCGGCCTGGTGGCCCCTCTGCAGCTAAAAATTGCCGCCATCCAGTCTTGGCAGCCCCCCATCACTCAGACCGAGGTACGAGCCTTCCTGGGCCTCACAGGATATTATCGAAGGTTCGTGAAGGACTACGGTACCATAGTAGGGCCCCTCACAGAACTCACGTCAAAAAACCAGCCCAAGAACGTCAACTGGACCCCAGAGTGCCAAGCTGCATTTGAACAACTAAAAGCCGCCATGTGTTCTGCCCCTGTGCTCCAGGCCCCCGACTACAGCCGGGAGTTCGTTGTCCAGACGGATGCCTCCGACCATGGCATTGGGGCAGTCCTGTCCCAAGTAAACACCGAAGGCCTTGATCAACCGGTGGCCTTTATCAGCCGGCGACTCCTACCACGGGAACAACGCTGGAGCACCATAGAGAGGGAGGCCCTCGCTGTGGTATGGGCCCTCAAGAAACTCCGGCCCTACCTTTTTGGCACCCACTTTCGGGTGCAGACTGACCACCGACCCCTGCAGTGGCTGATGCAGATGCGGGGGGAAAACCCGAAGCTACTACGCTGGTCCATCTCCCTGCAGGGTATGGACTTCACAGTTGAACACCGTCCTGGGCCAGATCACGCCAACGCGGATGGCCTGTCCCGCTTCTTCCGCCTCGACAAGGAGAGTCCCCAAGAGGATGGGTGACTCTCCCCGCCTTCAGCTGGGGGGGACGCATGTTGGACAGGCCCCATGAAGGGCCGCTCTCCCCCGGCCCAACCAGGCCCGAGTCCGGGCCCGCAAGTCCCACACACCACCATTGCACGTCCTCTGTCCCCTCAGGGACCCCTGCCCTCGAGCATGTCAACCTCGTGGGTCCGATCCACTGCCGGCCCTCGCGCCCATCCTGGGGCGCCATCTTGGACACTCCACCACGAGGCCGCCTGGCCCCCGATCGACCTCAACCCTGGGCCTGGCCAGGCCTCAGACATCCCGGCACCACCATCCACCCAGGAGGTGAGCGGGCTACTTGGCAAGTCAATGGGAGAAAGAGGTGTCGATGGCTCTCCCCCGCCACGTGCCGCTCGCCCATCGCCTCCCCGGGCGCCGGCTCCACCCCCCTGCTGGGTGTCTGGACTCACTCATCCCGGACCTCCCGACCTCCAAGTGCGAGGGTCCGGACATCAAAGCACACCAGCCCTATAACTGGGGCAGCTCCAGAGCAGGAAGGCAGTTGTATCTTGGAGTCGAGAGACGTAAAGAGGAACTCATCCTTGACGGACTACTGGCGCTGCCGTAGCTCTGTCTTGTGCACCATCGTCCTGCCTGTTGGCGCTGCCACAGCCTTCGCAACCTTCATATCCTTCATCGTCGTCGGGACCTGCTGGCGTGGCCGCGGACCGTTGTAACCGTCATCTTCACCGGGACCTGCAGGCTCCGCCGCGGACCGTCGTTTTTCCTTCGTCCATCTCGGGACCTGCCTGGCTCCGCCGCGGCCCGATCATCTAGAACGCCGAGCTCGAGGATTGAGAGCTATTTTCCACTCATTGGTAACAAAGACTGTCCCGCTACCCCTTTCCTAAGCCAGAGACTAGAACCGAGGGGACCCCTGAGTCCAGACCTCCTTGTATCATATCATCGTAACCTAAGAATTGCATACAAAGTCTCGTTAACCTTCAATCTTGTGTGGTGTCCGTCTGTGGGGGGGAAGTTACTTGTCTGTACAGTCGTTGGAGACGGCTCTCCCCGGAGACCTCTCCCCGTAGTCTCGGCCGACCCTCCCGGTCCGTCTAACAGATGTAATATGTGGGGTAATTAGCAGAGCATGGCGAGTGCGCGAGTTATAGTTCCCATAGGACATTATTCTCTGTAGTGTTCTATATATACCTATGTGACTGGGCGGCAGAAGAGGACTCCTATGGTACCAGTACGTCACCTAAATGTGCCGACAAACCCTTGTCTCCCTTGTCCATGCAGCAGGCTGAAAGCTGGAAAATGGAACCCGGCATCCCGTTTCCGGTATCTGAGCACGGGGACGAGGAGCACTGTTTCTTTAATTGGGCGGAATTTGAGCCCAGATACACCCCCTGCCTTGACAGGGAAATGGAAGAAAAACCCAGGGGCGGAGACCAACAGGTATGTGAATCACCCGGAGGTAGAGAGGACGTGTGGAGCGGAGGCGGCATTTGGGAAGGCGAAGAAGGAGAGGACGGAGACGGGAGAGAGTCGAGAGCGGGAGAACAGGGAGCTGAGTCGAGGCAGCAACGCGAGGAGCCAGGAGGCCAACGACAAGGCGTTCCGCCCAGCCACGCTTCAAGGGAAGCGTGGCTCACCCAGGTACATTCCCGTATCGTGGGCTGGGCGGGTAGAAAGGGGTTAAAACCCCCATAATTCACTCAGCATTATCCCGACACTCCCCACACAACCAGCACCCCGTTGTCTCACTATTTTCAGTTTGAGAGCACTAGTGCACTTGTGTGACTCCTCACCCCTTTTCCCCTTTTCGGCTGTACATATCCAAACCCTTGACTGAGGCAAGTCTTTTCATTCTTTCCCCACGTTGCTCCTAACCCCAGAGGTCACAACGGAGTCAAGGGGAACTACTCCTACCAGAGGTCCCACGGAGAGGTGGAGAACCGGAGGGGAGTCCAGGAAGGAGAAAACCTCACCGGCAAGAAGGGATACGGACCCCCCCCTTACCTTATTACAGGAGTGTGACCCACCAGCGATGGCTATTGCAATCAATAAAACCTGCGTTAACCACACCTAAAGTCCCCGTATGTTCTTCTACACCGCAACAACCGAATCGCCCGATAAGTCAATTTTTGCATGTTTAATATAGTTATGCACTTCATATGATGATTTCCTATCTGTCAAACTATACATTTTTCTAAATCATTTCACATCAGTGCCATCAATAAAATGCACATTACTATGCCTCATATATATGGTGAACTTTTCACATTCCAAACCTAATGACCTATAAAGTGCAATTGTTTTCTCAAAGAATGTTTTTTAAAAATAAACAAAGGCCATTCCACAATAAAATATCCCAAACATGAGGGCAGGCAGCTAAAGTTATATCTATAATCATATAATGCGACCATACACTTTTGCACATAAAATGCATAGTATATAGTTAAAAATATCTTATAATGGGGGGGGGGCGTGGCTAGCAGCCAACGATGGCGGCCGCAGCTTAGGGAGGCTCCCGGGTAAAGGCGGCTTTCCGCATCAATCCGCACAAATATCCTGATCCACTCCGGCTCCAGAAGGGGAACCGGACCCAGAGACCGTGCAGCGACCATCTCCGGAACTTTCCGGTGCGGCGAAAGCCCGAAACAGCACGCTGCCGCGGGCCGAAGGCGGAGGAGGAGCCGGGCCCACACGCGGCCACAGAACCTCGGAGCCACAGCCGAGTTGAACCCAGCCGGAAGCAGCCGACAGTCGGGTCCGAAAGACCGGAAGTGCCGGCTCAACGATCGCCTCCTTCCGAGGATCCACTAACTCTCTCCGAAGAGACCGGAGCCCGAGTGCCCACCCTCCGACCACCTGTTGACCCTCTCCGGGCATATTCAGCGCTGCAGGAGACTCGGAAGACGACGGATCCTCCAGGTTCGTCGCCGCCATTACTCGGCGAAGGCGACCGGGGAAGTCACTGTGCCGCCCCGACAAGAACCACGCCATGTCGCACAGAGGCCCCAAGAACACTACGACCCAGGCTAAGCTGGACAAATTTGCATACGACCGACGCTCGCCACCGCAAGACCAACGCAAAACCGTTGGAGGGAAAATGGCGGAGGCTGAAGCGGGGAAGAAAGCCACACTGGACGATGTCCTGGCGGCGCTGGCGCAGGTACAAGAAACTGTGGGGGCCACGGCGACCGAAGTCACCTTAATCAGGGCGGATTTGCAAAAGATGAACGAACGGGTCAAGCAAGTCGAAGTGGTCACGAAATCTTTGATTGAGGACGTGTCCGAACTGCAAATTGCGATGGAGCGCCTGCAAACGGACAACAAACTCCTTAGAGACAAGCTGGACGACCAGGAAGGTCGCTCAAGGCGCAATAATGTCCGTATTCTGGGCGTTCCGGAATCGGAAGACACGGGGGCCCTAGACCTGTATGTGGAAGATCTGGTGAAGACTCGGCTCCAGCCTAAAGGCCTATCGAACTTCTTCTCGGTCGAAAGAGCCCACCGGGTTCCGGGAGGGAAGCCCAAGACCGGAGGCCCGCAGCGACCAATACTGGCGAGGCTGTTTAATTTCCGGGATAGAGACGCCATTTTGCAGGCTGCTAGAGTGGCGCCGACCATCCAGATCCAAAACTCCAAAATCGCTTTCTTCCCGGACTACACAGCGGCGGTATCGAGGAAGAGGAGAACGTTCCTGGAGGTTAAGAAGACCCTACGGGAGAAAGAACGACCCTACTCCATGATATTCCCAGCCAGGCTACGAGTGGTGGCGGACAAGAAAGTATGGTTCTTTGACTCCCCTGATACAGCCCGGGACTGGCTGGAGGGCTGGCACACCGTTGGGAGACAGCGCAGGATGAACAGACAAGAATCGGACCGCAGAGGAGGCAGCAGGAATGGCTCGCAGGCGTCAGGGCGCGTGGAGGGCGCAGAACGCTCGCCTTCCCATGGCTTTGAAGGGGGTGGCGAAACTGAATGACTCCGGCGACGGCCACTGAACTGCATTAACTCGCCGACCACCGGCACTAACTTGTCTTTCACAGCAGCACGTTGACTCTGGCGTGGCAACCCCGAGAGCCTACAGGGGAGCCGCCAACCCGGGGAGGCGCTCTCCCCCTTACAAGCAAGTACTGTGTTCATTGGGAAGGGTATTGCACTCTGCTAAGTTGGGGTGGCGGGCAGTTGAAGGTCCGTTAAGCAGGGGGGCAGGGAGGGGGGAATGTTTTGAATGGTTCTTGTTAGGAATGGGTACAAGGGGTCGGGGACATTGTTTCAGGGCCTCTGGAATTCGGGGGACACTGTTGAGAATAAACTGTGACACTATGCCCCCATGAGGACTCTGACCGCCTCGCCGCGCGGCAGTGCAGCCAACAGAGCAGTCCCATCTCCGGGGCGCCACAGCATCTGTCCCATACTCCCCGATGGCTAGTAATACTGTACAGACAGGGAGTCTGAACCCTACAGAGGCACAGTCTCCGCCATTAACCGTGCTGTCCTGGAATGTGAGGGGCCTGGGTGATAAGGTAAAGCGGGGATTGGTTTTAACTGCTGTGAAGCGCCTGCGTCCTACTGTGGCCCTATTACAAGAAACACACCTGATGGGGGGAGCTACTAAGGCCTTAGATAGGCGAGGTTACAAAATGTGGGCCCACTCTGCCTTCACGTCCGGCTCCAGGGGAACCGGCGTACTCGTGCAGAAGAACTCACGATTCCTGCCCCTATCCACCAAAACTGACGACCAGGGCTGCTTCGCGGCCGTGCAGGGACAGTGGGAAGGGAAACTCCTGAATCTAGTGTCAGTGTACGTCCCGCCTGCCTTGCACTCAGTGCACCTCCCGAGACTAGGGGAATTCCTCCTGACTCTCCCTGAGGGTGCGATCATTCTGGGGGGAGACTTCAATGCTGTCCAGGATCCACAACTGGATAAATACCCCACTCCAAACCAGACTGGGGGGAGACATATTTCCGGCGCTTCACCACGGCCATGGGCCTGACCGACATTTGGAGACACCTACACCCAGGCATGCAGCAATACACCTTTCAATCCGCGGTGCACGGTAGCCTGTCGCGCATAGACTACTTCCTATCCCTGGGGGAGGCCCTTAGCCGAGTAGACACTTCAGTGATTCACCCCCGAGGTATTTCAGATCACTCCCCGCTCACACTGACGCTTTCTCTACAGACGAAAACACGTAGGCGCATTTACCCCCTGCACGCTTCTTGTCTCAAGATCCCACAGGTTCGCAAGGCACTTAAACAAGCCACGAAACATTACTTCCTCGAAAACTCACAATCGGTGCGTTCCCAGGCGACGCTCTGGGAGGCCTACAAAACTGTTCTGCGGGGTCAAGCCATTAACACTATAACCGGACATAAGAGGCAGCAAACACAAGAACTGGCAGATCTAGAAATCGCCTTGCAGGAACGGACCAGGGCCCATGAATCTCACCCTTCTCCCTCCACCCTACACGCACTTACTCTCCAGCAGCAGCTCTACACTGACCACTTACGGACGGTAGTTAAAGGTCACATCGCGGACACTCAGAATAGGGTCTACGAAGTGGGGGACAAGGCAGGGAAGATGCTGGCGTGGCTCGATAAGCGTGAGGGCAGCTCCAGGGGGATCCAGAGCCTAAAAGATGCACAGGGGGTGACACACACCGACCCGAGACATATAACGGAGTTGCTAGCGACCCACTTTGAGCAAGTATACACCCCAACACGTCAGGTTACATCGGAGGAAGCCAGGGCACTCCTCGCGCCGATTGCAGTCCAGACCCTATCCCCAGAGGCATCGAGCGACTTGGAAGCGGACATTACAACCGACGAGGTCCAGATGGCCATTGCGGCATTGAACCCGGGCAAGGCCTCGGGTCCGAACGGGATACCGGTAGAGTGGTATCAGGTAATGCCGGACACCCTTAGCACATACCTGTTGGGGATGTTCAAAGACTGCCTGGAGGGGGGCTCCCTTCCGCTAGACCAGCGTGTGGCGACTATTGTGACAATCCCAAAACCGGGCAAGCTGCCGGAAGAATGCTCCTCGTATCGACCTATTTCCCTCTTAAACGCGGAGGTGAAAATCCTGGCCAAACTCCTGGCGCAAAGACTCCTGCCCCATCTGTCCTCGATTATACACCCGGATCAGTCCGGGTTTATGCCGCACAGGAACACTGCTCAGAATCTGCGGGGGCTACATGGTGTCCTGGCTCGATCTGACGCTAACACAGACCCGGCGGTTATCCTGGCGCTAGATGCCAAAATGGCATTTGACCTGGTGGAGTGGGAGTACCTCTTCGAAACGTTGAAGCGGATGGGGTTTGGACCTCGCTTCCTGGCATGGGTCAGATTGCTCTACACGGCCCCGGTGGCCCAAGTAGTGGCAAATGGCCATATATCGCGCACTTTCCCGTTGGGAAGAGGCACACGGCAGGGATGCCCACTGTCACCACTGCTGTTTGCTATCTCGTTAGAGCCCCTGGTGACTCTCATACGGGCCTCTCCCCTCCTCAAAGGTGTACCGGGGACCGGGGGTTGGGAAGACCGCCTGTCTCTATACGCAGATGACATGCTAGTATACCTCACAGAACCTGAGGAGAGCATACCGGCCCTCTTGCGAATCTGCGACACATACGGCAGGATCTCCGGCTACACGCTGAACTGGTCCAAGTCGGAGTTATATGTTTTGCGAAGTCCGGCTCCGACTCTAGACGATACGTGTCCATTGCGACTGGCGGGATCGTCCTTCAAATACCTAGGCATACACATTACTAAAGATGCGTCGGAGTTCATGGATAAAAACCTGAAACCGCCCTTGGATAGGCTCAAGCGAGATGTCGAGTTCTGGTCGGGCCTGCCGCTGACACTTCTAGGTCGGGCAGCCCTTTATAAGATGATGGCGCTACCGCGCTTCCTCTATGTCCTCGAGAATTCACCATACCCGGTGCCTCCCAAATTTTTTCAGAAGGTGGCAGCACTGGTCTCCAACCTCCTCTGGGGCGCTCTCCCGGCAAGAGTGGCACAACCCAAATTGCGCAGGGACTGGTACAGCGGAGGAATTGCGCTTCCAGACCTAAAACTATATTACTGGGCAGCCCACCTCAAACCTATTAACCAATGGCTCCACGCACCACACACCGAGCCGGCGTTCCATTCCGACAGGGTGCAGCTGGGCGCGGAGGGCATGTTGGGTCCGCTGTACGACCACCGCAAGGTACGGACCTTGGTCGGCCCCACCAAATTAACAGTACAGATATGGCATGCGGCGACGACAGCTCTAGGCTGGAAAGGGAAAATCACGAAGATGACACCACTGTGGGACTCCCGCGCACTGGGCAACCTTAGGAACACCAAAGGGTTTACACAATGGGACACAATAGGTATATCTACGGTGGGCGATCTGTGGGAGAGAAATGAGGTGGTACCTTTTGCCCGCCTCCAGGAACTCCATGAGCTCAATGATAGGGAACTATATAGGTACATTCAGATCCGCCACGCTCTGCTTGCGGCTATCCCAGCCAACACACCACTGCCAGAATCTTCACCCTTAGAGGACCGCTTACTCACAGACTACATGTTGGAACGTGCGACGTCCCTCACTTATCGCAAATTACTTAATAACACCCCCGATCCCACGTCCCGCCTGAAAGAGAAATGGGAAGGGGAAATTGATGACATGGACGAACACGAGTGGAACGAGGCACTTGGGTCCCCCAAAAAGGTAGGCATCTCAGCACGCATGCGACTGGTACAATTTAAGATCCTGCACCGGGTTTATTACACGCGGACGATGCTGCACCGCATACACAGAGCGCCACACCCCTACTGTCTGCGAGGGTGCGGGGAGGAGGGCACGTTCTTCCACACCATATGGGACTGCCCCAAGATACAGGAATATTGGAAACAAATACACCGCACTCTCTCACAGACACTTAATCACTCTATACTGCCTAACCCAAGACGGTGCCTACTGAACATTTGGGAACCCACCGACCTGTCCCGTTATGAGCAGCTTTGGGTCACGGCAGGGATAATGGTGGCAAAAAGGGACATAGCGCAACGCTGGGGGGCAGCGGATCTCCCAACTAAATCCCAATGGTGCCTTAACATGGATCGTGTGATGTTGACCGAACGGGCAGTCTACTCCAACCGAGCCTGCCCGGTGAAATGGAATAAAATTTGGCTGAAGTGGAACGAATATAGAGGGGACATTTGTGAGCCCTTGCGGGAGGAGGACCTGGAAGATTCTGATGACGAGGGTGGAGGAGGGTAACTTAGACGGGTTGCAGAAGTGAGATGGCGGCCCTACTTGTGGCGGGAGGCAACCTATGGGCACCTACACTGTGGAACTGTGAGGGGGGAGGGGGGTTCTTGGGACTAGGAGGCACGCAGGTACTGACCGGGGACCCCGAATCTTCATGTTCCCGAGGGACGATTGTTATCTATGTTGCACTGATTCATACCAAACCAAATGACCATTCCTACTTGTTAATGTTCTATGTTTGTTGTTTTCCAAAAAATGAAAAAACTCCATCAAAACCTCAATTCCTGCATTGAATATTTGATCATCATGCACTTTTACTATTCCAGTATGTCTTGTCACGACCTTAATGTCTTTATATCCTAGCTACTTGTTTTACTGGAAACACGATATGCACTGATCCTTGATAGCGGCCGGCCCGCAGGGTTGTAGGCGTTCCGCTGTGTACTATGCAATGTGCAATAAAGGTTTTGGAAAAAAAAATATATATATATATCTTATAATGCTAAAAAGCTTAACTTAGCAAATTTTGCACTGATTTCAACACAGAGCATCGTAAATATGAGGGCATGCAGCTAAACACATATACCAATTGCATAATGCAATCATAGATCTTCCAATATAAAGTGCATAATGCATAACATCTTAAAATGTGAAAACACACTTGGCTCTAGGCTAAAATACATACCAAATAAAACATATTGTACTAGTTACATCATAGCAAATTCCACTGTTCATAAAGTGCCAAGAGCATAATTAAAGTGCATGAGATATTTTAAAGTGCGTAAGTTATAATGGATCATTTTTCACTTTACAATTATAAATGTGCATACACACTCAAATAAACTCCTTTTGTAGTGATTTCAACACAGAACTTCCCAACTATGAGGGCATGTAGCTAAACTTTAATCTCTAGTTGCATAATGCAATCATAGATCTTTCAATATAAAGTGCATAATGCATAGTGCAAAATATCTTACAATGTGGAAACACACTTAACTGTAGGTTAAAGTGCGTAACCATATAAGATATATTGCACTAGTTCCATCATAGCAGCTTCAACTATTCATAAAGGGCCTAATTGTCAACTGGCGGTCTGAAGACTGCCAGACCCATGGTGGTGCGGCGGTGGCAGTCCAGCCATCACCGCACCTGCGGTCTGACCGCCCTATCATGACTTGGGCGGTCAGCCTGTAAATAAACCACCGACTGTACCAGGGAACCGCCGTTCCCTGGCAGCGGTGCGACGATCAGGGGCTATGTAATATGCAGGTGGTGCTGCTGCAGGACCTCCATGCGTATTACAAGTTTCAGGACAGGCAGCGGTTTCATGGAGGTCTTTCCTCCATGAAAAGGCTGGCGGTGCTGAAACAGAGTGGGACCTACAGGGCCCCTGGTACACCCTCAGCCTGGGGATGCATGCAAGGGGCCACAACATGTGTGCCCCTATGTTCATGCACACAGGTTCCTTCACTGCATGGACTTTTGAGTCCATGCTGTGCAGGAACCCCATGTGGCGTTCCCATTGCTGTGCATCTTTCAAAGGTACCGTCACCTTTGAAAGAAAAATGGCAGTAGGGCCACAACACTGCCCACCCACCAGACCAGTAAATTAATCATAATCTGGCAGGCGCGTGGCAGCGGCCATCGGCGGAGCTGTGGCATGGCGGTTGGCACCTCCCCAGGGCAAAATCTTAGTTAATGTGGGGTGCTGAAAGGTCTCCCCCACGGCCCTGGGGAACACCACCTCCCTGGTGCAAAAGAAAACAATGCGGGCCGCGCAGCCCCCCCACCTGGAGCAAATACCCCCAGGGCCGGTTTCTGCAATGTCCGGTGTGCCCACCCACAGGACATTGCAGTTTGCTATGGCTTTCAGGAGCGTTTCTGCTCCCGCCAAGCCATAGTAAACTTTGCTCTGCTTTGAGTAAGCAAGAGCATGTAAAATGCTCTTGCTTTCTCGAAGTAGAGCAGAATTGCTTTTGGACAGAGGGAGCTGCATGAAGGGCCGGACTGGCTACCGGGCAGTTTGGAAGGCTGCTGAGCTGGGGGCTGATTTCGTTCATGGAGACCTGCGTGTGCTAAACGAAATTCGTTTAGCTTTAATTATTTTGAAGCACACTCAGGTCTCCATGAACGAAATCAGCCCCCACCACAGTGAAATCCGCCCCCAGCTCGGCAGCATTTCAAACTGCCCGGTAGTCAGTCGAGCCCTGGCTGCATGCTTAGCAGCCCCCTCTGTCAAAAAACAATGCCAGCTCCCACAGGATGCGGGGAGCTGCCAGAGACTGCGGGACCTTTAAACGCCCCTGTGGTCCCCAACAGATGAGTGGGTGCCCTGGGTGGGATCAGGGCACCCACAATAGAGGCCTGACTCCAGGGGATGCGGTCTCCAGGGCCAAAATCGGCCCGGGAGGGGCCACTAAGGCCCCTCTCCCTTTTTAAAAATAAATAAATAAATAAGGGGCAGGCCCCAGGGGATGGGGTCTCCAGGGCCGAAATTGGCCCGGGAGAGGGGCAACGCGGCCCCCTCCCTTTAAATAAAAAAAGAAAGTAAAAAAAATAAAGGGTGGGGCCCAGGGGAGGGGGTTCCCAGAGCCGAAATTGGCCTGGGGAGGGGGGCCATGCGGGACTCCTCCCATTTTAAAAATGTCTGGCCCCGGCGGATGGGGTCGCCAGCATTGAAATCAGCCCAGGGAAGGGGGGCTAGGCAGCGCCCTCCCATGAAAAAAAAATGTAAACATTTTTTTAAACTACCTAGCTACTCGCTGGAGGCCCCTCTTCTTTTCTCGGCCACTCTGCAAACGCACCTCCTTGTGCTCTACTGGTTAGTGGATGAAGTCCCCTTGCCTCCAGAGGGTCCCTGGGGGTGAACAACCCCTCCTGTTACCTCCAGTAAGTCCCAGATAGTGGGATTGCTAAGAGGTTGTCAGAGGCCAAGCCCCCTTTCTCCAACACTCTGCAAACACACCCCCTGGTGCACTGCTGGTTGGGGGATGAAGCCCCCTTGGCTGTTGAGGGCCTCAAATCTAAAGTGGACTTCTTCCACCATCCAAGAGTGCACCAGGAGGCGTGTTTGCAGAGTGGTAGAGAAAGAGGGGATTGCCTCTGACGACCTTTCAGCAATCCTGCTGTGTGCGACTTACTAGAGGTAACAGGAGGGATCGTTGGCCCCCAGTGTCGTCCTTGAGGGACAACTACCCCTCCTGCTACCTCCAGTAGGTTGCACACAGCGGGACTGCTAAGAGGTCTTCGGAGGCCACGCCCCCTTTCTCCACCACTCTGCAAACGCACGTCCTGGCACACTACCGGTTGGGGGATGAAGTCCACTTTACTCCTGAGGGACCTTGGGGGCCAAGAAGCCCTCCTAGTACCCCCTGTAAGTCCTACACATGGGGATTCCTTAGAGCTGGTCGTAGGCCCAGTCCCCTTTCTCCACCATTCTTCAAATGCGACTACTACTTATAAAATTATAGAAATTCACTGGAAAAAAACAAAGGTTACAGGTATGTTATAGTTAGTAATTAGCATTTAAAGAAATCTTAAAAATTCACTGAAAAAAACAAAGGTTACAGGGATATTATAGTTAGGAAATGGAGTAAAAAAATCCTTTGAAATTCCCTAGAAAAAAACAAAGGTTAGAGAGACGTTATAGTTGGGCTCAGGTTTCACTCGTACAAAACCAGTCAAATTATAGTAAGCTAAGCTAACTGCAAGGCTGGATCCTCCCTGGACCGGTGACGGGCGTCCTGGGGCCGTTTGCAGGGTATCACCCTTTAACTGTCAGGCTGGCTTGAGTCCAGTGGCACAGCGGGCAGGGGACCTACGTCAGGGCATGCCCATCTCACTTATGGCAAAAAGTACTGAGTCAGCGATTGATGGACGGAGTGCTGAATGAACCAAGTATTCACCCCAGTCATGAGATCTGGGTTGAATCCATTGTTGTTTTGCTCATTATGCCACCCCGGTTTGGACCCGGCCATGTGCGGATCGGTCTTGGCCCTGTTCCTCATGAGGCCAGTCCAGCCTGTGCTGCCGGGTCGGGTCCTCCCTGGACTGAATACAAGCATCCTGGGGCCGCATTTGGGGTAACACCCCTCATCAGCCAGGCTAGCTTGAATCCAGTGGCACAGCGAGCACCAGTATAGAGTGTTTGAGCTAGTTACATAACATACATATACAGAGACAATGAATCATATATGTGTAAATCAGTGTCTAGAAAATGTTACATAAGACAAGGGGGACTTTAAATTTAGGATTCACATATCATCTATACTGGTAAGCATTTTGCTTGGTCTGGGGAAGCACAAACTCCGGATTCAGAATGAAGCACAGTGGTTAGGGTTGACTTCACTAATAAAAAATCATATTGTTTCTACTGTTGCTGGCTTTCAGGGGGACTACATGGTCCAGCTGCCCAGGGCCCCATGAGTCGGTCTCTGGTGCATCACACACATGGCTCGAATCAGCGCTATAAAGCTCGTCTTCTAGTCTCGCCACGTGGGACATGGAAATCATCTTGTTGCTACTGTTGTTGGCTTTCAAGGGGACTACATGGTCCAGCTGCCTGGGGCCCCAGGAGGCGGTCTCTGATACTTCTCACACCTGCTTTGCATCTGCACCATAAAGCGCGTCCTCTAGTCCCGCCGCGCAGGAAGCACCGGGGCAAAGATGGGCCAAGGGCTGACCAATCTTGAGCCCATCGACAACAGCAGGAGCAGGGGCAGGCTACCCCCTTCACTTCATCTTTGGGTGACAGCAAGCTTTGTAGGGACTCAAGGTACCTGGAGACTGGTGTGTGCATTCCATTGAAGTCGTACATTGATCTGCGAGCTATACAAGTTTACGTGTTTGTAACATGGCACTACATACTGACTAGTGAATAACCCTCTGCTGACAATGCCAAAGGGGGGGGGGGGGGGGACTGATGGCGATTGATAGTCTTTGGCTCTAGTCACGGGTTAATGTGCTGCCTAGTGACTTTTCGGTCAGTTTGTGGTGCCCCTGCATGCATTTCGTTAGAAGGATATCTTCTTGACCCCTACAGTTGACCTTGCCGTGAATGACACTAACAGCTGTCTCTGACAGTAAATAGTGGTGTGGGCCAAAGTACAACAACCGTGTTCTGCACATGAGTTGACTGGTTCGGTTCCAATCCACTATGGGAAAATGTAAGACATCTGACTAGAGCAGGACGCTGCAAAACACAACAAGACTGGGAGCAACTCTGGGAACCAGACTCCATGAAATTGACCAGCTAATCAAGGAGGTGGAGTGTGGAAAAGATATCCCTTACAAATCATAACCAGAAATAACGATGGAGAAACAGGTACAATGTAGAGCCATTTATTTCTTGTCTGACACTCGTCCAGTACCAAAGTAAGAATGTTAAACTGCTGCTTACATAATGCCTATATCTCCTGATCACCATTCAAACATACACATACCACGCGGCAAACATACACATCCCACAGCTCTCTTCAAGTCAAAACACCTTGTGAGTTTTACTTGAAATCGACACGCGCGTGGGCGCTCGTGTCCATTTCAAGTACTAACATACAACACACCTCCCCCCTTTTATTATTTTGTTATTTTTTTATTATGAAAGCACAAAATCTTTAAATCTGATAGGTAAATTGAGAACTCTTGGACTTCTAGTTGACTATGCAGGAGCAAAAACACATTGTTCTCTGAAGGTTGCTCCAGAATTTGAAGTACTTACATCCTCACCATTAACATCTAGGAATACATTTGAAGAGTCATCATCACCAACATTCTTCCTGCCTTTGAAGATAGAAACCTTATTAAAGTTCCAAACACTCCCATCTTCCACTCGAACTGCATTCTTGAACACTTCTACTACTTGCATGGGATCAGACCAATTTGATAATCCCTTACGTACAGAGCAGCCTTTCTTCAACCATACCAAATCACCAACTTGAACAAAAACATTCCTCACCGTCTTATTTTTTTATTTTTTTGGGAACCTTTATTATTACTTCAAGCAAATACAAGTATGGGCCTACAACCATCCCGGCTGACCGCTAGTCAAGTCATAAATACAGCAATCAATGTGAAAAATTATAGCAGCCCGAAAACCGGGGTCTAACAAGTGTCCAGGATATGACTAGCATCCAAGCGTACTGGCCTAAATTCAGGATTCATGAAGGTTCATTTTTACAATAAGAAAAACTAAGGATCAATGCCGTACAGTCATACATGGTCCCACAATAACAAGCATGAATCAGGAAATCCGCAAATAATGCAAATACAATTGAAGTACTGGGGGTAAGGTATACAAATCAGGATAAACGTGAACACCAACCCGTTTCGTAGCAAAGCTGCAACCCCCCCCTCAAAACGAGAAGACTGTAGGAAACATGAAAAACGACGGCATCAAAAAGGAAGAAAGACAAAAGGGCCATAGAAACAAATAACGGACAAATTAATAGACCCCATCCCCCCACCCCCCACCCTGCACGCCTGCAGAAAGCCACGGCCTACCCCCCCCCCCCAGCAGCGTGCCTGTCGCCCTAAATAAGAGACCCGAAATATAGAAAAAGAAGAGAAAGAATTAAAGAAGAAAAAAGTGGAGAAGGGCCCTCGATCTTGCCACCCGCCCCCCCCCACCCCCGGTAAACATCCTAAAAGCAAAACAAAATAGCCTTGGAAAACATCCATCACCGATAGCACCATCAATAAAATCCCCGCTGAGTGTCCCCCAAATCACCGTCAGCCATCAATAAGTCCACCGGATCCTAGGCGGTATCACCCCTGGCCTTTTCTATCAGCAGTACCAACATACTTCCACTTATCAGTCGGCATACAGAGCGGCATGGAGGGTACAAGCGATCCAGGCAGACCGGGCCGTGTTATTACTCCATGGGACTTCGGCAACCAAAACCCAGCCGAGTACGTATGGCGGAAATCCATCTGTGTCGATATCAACTCCGAATACATCCTCGAGTCCGAACACAGTCTCAGCATCCAAGGAGAGAGAGTCACACCATACGGCAAGCGCTGAGACGTAACCGGGGCAGCCCAAGACATAGATCGGCGTTGTTTCCCCATCCGCTGACCAGATATGTGCCCCGACGAGTCACTCACATGTATTACAGTTCTGTCCAAGGCAATCTCATGAGCCGGGTCTTCCGGCGTCTCAACAAAACTAGGCGTAGCTGGAGCACCCTTCATCGACATATAGGCGGACACGTCGGCACTTCCTTGAAATCGAACTGTGCCTGTGTGGAACGGCGGGACAACAATGGCGGCCATCCTTCTTCCCAGGTCCCGGGCGTCACAGATCAGGGTCGCATGTAGGGTCGTTAGAGCAGCCAATATATCTTTGGATGTGGGCTCTCTCTCATGCCGCCCGACCCCAGAACTCTCCCGCATGGCCACATTTCCATCCAGATGTGGTCTGCGTATGAGGGTGGCAGCCGCCATCTTAGCTGATCCGGCCCTGTCCCTGTAGACCTCACCTCGGGACCGGGACCCACACCAGGGCGCAACAGGAGTCACAGCGCGGACCCAGAAAGTCAAGGCAGGCTTCCCAGCGAAGAGTCACCAAAGGGCTAAACAAAATCGCTGACGCTCCCCTGGAGCCGCCCGCCGATTCCGGGGGAAGCCATTAGTTATGCCCAGACACATAGCTGGAAAGGGGGCCAGTTATCATGAACTCCCCTCGATCTTGCTTTGCCGCGCATCTCCACGAGACACTCCGCGAGATGGACTGAGTCGTCGCTGTCACCATCGGCCCATCGAACCTCCGGCGCCCTCCAGCCGACTCCGCACCTCCACCAGTGGCCGCTGTTGTCACAGTCACGGCCGGCTGCTCTCCTCACTCGACACCCCGGTCCCAACGCCGTGAGGGCCGCAAAACTGCCGGGGACATTTCTTCGGATCTGCAACACGTAGAAGCCCCAGGAGCAAACGGTAAGTGAAAGTTCTCCTTCGCCTAGTTAAATACGCCGACACGGCTCAGGATAATTGCCAGGATGTATGTGCGGGGTGAGAGGGTTCACGGAGCCGAGCGTCTATGCGGCCATCTCGGATGCTAGCTTGGCTCCTCCCTCACCGTCTTATTTTTTAACAAATCATACTTCATCTTTTCTTTGTAATTATCTACTTTATGACGAATTTCTTTAAAATCAATCTCAGCAAAATCTGCCTTAGTTTTATTCTTGTTTCTTAACAACCATGGAACTAATTTTGTACTAGGTTTGCGACCTCTTAATAATTTGAAAGGAGTCAACAAAGTGACAGCATTTGGAGCTGTTCTATAAGAAAGCAACATGGATTGTAAACCTTTATTCCAACATAATCCACCTTTAACAGCCAATTGGATTGCTTCCTTAACAACCCTATTAAACCTCTCGATTTGACCGTTTGCCTCTGGATAAAAAAAATGCAATTTGTTTGTGAGATATACCACATCTCATTAGATAATCCTCCATTTGTTTGCTAACAAATTGTGGTCCATTATCTGTGACAATCTCCTGAGGAATGCCTTCTCTACAGAATATTTCATCTAAAAATAGTATGATATTTTCTGAAGTAACTTCCCTGACCATTTTAATTTCTGGCCATTTAGAAAAATAATCCATTAGCACAATGCCAAATGAATATTGATGCGGTACAATACTGAATGGTCCAATAATATCAATGCCAAGCTTACTCCAAGGTGCAACAGGTAGGTCCCCAGGTTGTGGTATAGGAGTTAAGGCTTTAGCTGACTTATCACTGTTAGCACATAATGCACAAAGTCTTATCTGATGTTCCACATATGAATCTATTCCTGGTCACCAAAAATTGTCTTTTAAACGTCTCCTAGTTACTGAAATTCCAAAATGCCCTTCATGAGCAAAGTCCACAAACATCTTCCTAAGACCAAAAGGCGGAATGAATTTATCCCCCATTAAGACAATACCATTCTCTATGGCCAGCTCATCACGAATTTTATAATAACTAGTTAAACTCCCTATAAGTTCTTTCTCTTCTGGCCAACCCTTTAATATAAATTCCATCACTTCTTTAAGTTTTTGATCCTTCCCCATGTCTTCATTCCACAGTTTCTCATGAACAACAGCATTCTCACCAAGCCAAAAATGTATATCACATACTACATGCGCAACTTCACATTCATCAGCATCAACCCTGTCCGAATCACTACATCTAATCCTCGTCGCCAGTGTGGAAAAGATATCCCTTACAAATCATAAACTCCAGAAATAACGATGGAGAAACAGGTACAATGTAGAGCCATTTATTTCTTGTCTGCCACTCGTCCAGTACCAAAGTAAGAATGTTAAACTGCTGCTTACATCATGCCTATATCTCCTGACCACCATTCAAACATACACATACCATGCGGTAAACATACACATCTGCAGCTCTCTTCAAGTCAAAACATCTCGTGAGTTATTACTTGAAATCGACACGCGCGCAGACGCTCGTGTCCATTTCAAGTACTAACATACAACATGGAGTCCATCATAAGTGTAGTCACAGCTTTTGAACGGGATGCAAAGGAGGTGTATCCCTGCTTTCCCTCCTCTTGTCCTTTCTTAGTGTCATGTTCTCTGATGCTCAGCCTGTCTCGATGATGTCATACTTAGTTCTATCTGTGTATGATTGAGTATACTGTCAGTTACCTTGGAGGCTGAGCAGCAGGGCAGCTGCTCCCTGTGGGGCCTTTACCTTAGCCTGTACTGGATTTAACTATCTTGATTATATGCTGTGTCTATTTATCTTATGACTTCATATCAACAACAAATATTCATCTGGAACACAGCAACCAAGGAGTTATCTTTATTTTATGGAATGTAACAAAAGGGTAAAGACAAATACCCATCTCCTAATATTGCTGGCTATTTTAAAAAACACGGCATTGGCTCAGGTACCATCAAACCAAAGCACGGGGACTGAGCAACCGAGGCCAGATGTGTGCATTGTTACTGATTCTTTCTCAGGTCCACCTGTACCATGTAATAATTGATTTTTGTCTTTACCGCAGTTTAATGATGATCCTGCCTGTTAGAACCGGCTGTCTCTAGTTGGCAGAGCTATACACTTCTGACAAATAGGGACACTCCTTTTCTAGTCAGGGCAAGGGGATCACACCCTTCGATAACCCCTGCTCACCCCCTCGGTAGCTTGGCAGAGCAGAACAGGCTTATCTCAGAGGCTGTGCGTTAAGCAATTATGACCACATACAGTAACACCGTGAATACGCTACAAATGGACACGACACCGTAGTATTATAAAAATAAGTATTTTTATATAAGGCTTAGCACAAGACCAAAATAACGGCAAAACTGTACACAATCGGAATAAATACGTTTGGGAAGGAAAAAGGATAGTTCAAAGGTAGTTTCTTCTGTAGCACGAAAAAGTCTTTTAGTATCAAGCAAATCTTCTTCTTGGAAACACAGTTCTTAGCAACAGGGTAACTCACACGGGAGCTACACAACGCCGGGGCAAAGATAATCCACAGGTTCGGCGTCGACCGCGAGGAGCGCTACGTCGGGCCTGGAGTCACACGGACCCCCAACAACACAGTACCTTAGGAAAATGAAGCACACGATGATCAGCGGCGTCGAGCAATCCGGCGTTGCGTCTTCGGTGTCGATCCGGCCTCAGCAGGCGTTGTCGATGATGCAGTCGCACAGAGTGAGCAGCGCTCACGGCGTCGAAGGGCACACGGTTGATGCGGTCAGCAGCGGGGCAGACACGAGGTCCTCTGGAGTTAGAGCCGTACTCCCACTCACTGGCGTTGCTGCTGGCGTCGGTCGGGCCCAGCGTCCGATCGTCGTGTTTGCTGGTCCTTTCAGAGGTGCGGGATTCACACTTCCAGCAAATAGCACTTTTAGCAGATGAAGTCCTTTAGCCCTGTGACTTCAGCAGGAGACTGGCACTCTTCCAGTCCTTGGAGATTTTCTTAGCAAGCGTGAGAGTACACACCCAGTTCCTCTCTCCTGGTTCCTTGGCAAAAATAAAGAAGCACTGCAGGATTCCCCCAACAACAGCACACTGGCAGAAGGGGTAGGCAGTCCTTTAGATCAGCAGGCTTCTTGTCCTTGGTTACAGGGTTCCTTGTCAGAAGTGATCTGATTTCCTATTTCAGGGGTCCTTCTCTTATACCCCTTTTCGTCTTTGATCCCTTTGTCTATGCCGGGGATTTCCCAACATCCTGGGTCTGTGGTGGGTGGAGCTAGGCAGTAGCACCTGGCCTATTCATTGAGCCGGGCTGAGTCCTCAGACGCCCCGCAGGAGGTGGAGCCAGCATTGATACTGGCAGGAGCAGAGCTATCGTCCTCCTGGCAGGAGGTGGGGCTAGGATCGTCCATGGCAGGCACAGAGCCATCAGTCACTTAGCGGGAGGTGGAGCCAGCATTGTATCAGGCAAGGCAGGCTATCAACAACTACTCTCCCCCTACTCTCAACGTAAATGTCCCACTCATCCCACACTGACTCATCCAGACCTGTGGAGCCACCCAGCTCCTGTCACACACACGCAAGACCAGCAGAAACCAGATATGGTTAGGCAAGAAAATAGACACTTTCTAAAAGTGCTATTTTCGAACCCAGTGTCCAAAAACCATCCACACCAACGGATGCGTAATTAAACCCCGAGTTCAGGGATACCAAACTCGGCATTGCACCGTGCTCCCCGAGCCAGCTAGGATTATAGCGTTAACAATCCCGGCGGCCCATTCTATCCAACGGAGAGCAGGCTACCTCGCAACAGTGAAGCACGAAGATGGCGGCACTTCACTATCAGGACATGCCAACTTGGTCAGGCGTGTCCTGCCTTACACTTACAATGCACCCTGCCCATGGGCCTACCATAGGGGTGACTAACATGAAGTTAAGGGAAGGTTGGAGGGGCTGGCAAGTAGGGATACCTGCGCAGCCGGCGTGACAGTACAGGACTGCACGTGGGTCTCGCAATGACCGACCCGTAGACATTCTTTTACAAGGCCGCTCCTATGGGTGGCACAACACGTGCTGCAAGCCCACGAGCGGCATTTGTATTTACAAGCCCCGGCACTCCTGGTGCACTAGACTAGGGACTGACAGTAAACCAAATAAGCCAAACATGGATACAATAGATACATCATTTTAACATAGGGAGCACTTGCGCTATGGCACTGATCAGCAGTGACACGGCGCCCAAAGCATATACCAGCAAAACATCGTAAAACAGTAGAGGCAAACAGAAAAAATGGAGGAGAGACTCAAGCCAATGATGTCAGGTCTAACACGTGTCCCCTCCAGCTGAAATGTGGGGAGAACTACCCTTAACCTAGGGAGTCCTCATCACTAAGGCGGAAAAATCTGGACAGACCATCAGCATTGGCGTGATCTGTACCAGGGCGGTGTTCCACCGTAAAGTCCATCCCCTGTAGAGCAATGGACCACCTCAACAGTTTTGGATTCTCACCCCTCATTTGCATCAACCATCTGAGGGGCCTGTGGTCTGTCTGAACCCGGAAGTGAGTCCCAAACAGGTAGGGTCTTAGCTTCTTCAGAGCCCAGACCGCAGCGAATGCTTCTCTCTCTATCGCACTCCACCTCGTTTCTCTGGGAAGTAACCTCCTACTGATGAAGGCTACCGGCAAGTCTCTGCCCTCTTCATTCACCTGAGCTAGAACAGCCCCCACGCCATGCTCTGAAGCGTCCGTCTGAACAATGAATTCTTTCGAAAAATCGGGTGCTTGGAGTATAGGTGCTGTGCACATTGCAGTTTTCAGGGTGTCAAAGGCCGTTTGACAGGCATCAGTCCAGATCACGTTTCGTGGCTGCTTCCTGGAAGTCAGCGAAGTCAAGGGGTGCACAATGTTGCCGTAATCCTTGACAAACCTCCTGTAATAACCCGTGAGTCCTAAGAAGGCTCTCACCTGCGTTTGGGTTTTGGGCGGTGCCCAAGCCAGGATGGTATCAATCTTGGGTTGCAGGGGGGCCACCTTACCGCTCCCTACTTGGTGCCCCAAGTACACCACAGAACCCTGCCCAATCTGGCACTTACTGGCTTTGATTGTGAGGCCTGCTCCGCGCAGGGCCAACAACACTTCCTGGAGGTGGCGCAAGTGTTCCTCCCAGCTGGCGCTGAACACTGCGATGTCGTCCAGGTAGGCGGTACTGAATTCCTCCAGTCCAGCCAAGACCAGGTTGACCAACCTCTGGAAGGTGGCAGGGGCATTCTTCATCCCAAAGGGCATCACCCGGAACTGGTATAGCCCATCTGGTGTGGAGAATGCTGACCTCTCTTTTGCCCCATCAGTCAAGGCGATCTGCCAGTACCCAGACGTTAAATCGAACGTACTAAGGTACCGGGCAGCCCCCAACCGATCGATGAGCTCATCAGCTCTGGGGATGGGGTGCGCGTCAGTCTTCGTGACTGAATTGAGCCCTCGGTAGTCCACGCAGAACCGGAGTTCCGGTGAAGCACCAGGCGCTGCAGCCTTCGGGACCAAGACCACTGGGCTGGCCCAAGGACTGCTAGAGGACTCAATCACCCCTAACGCGAACATTTTGGAGACCTCCTCCTTAATGTACGCTCGGACCTTGTCAGTCACCCTGTAAGCCTTGTGCTTCACAGGAGGGCTGTCTCCGGTGTCAACGTCATGGACACACCAATGCGTGACACCCGGAACCAAGGAAAACAGATCCGGGAATTGCCCCAACAGTTGGTGACAATCCTGTCTCTGCTCAAGGGTCAGTGTGTCAGAGAGGACCACACCATCCACTGACCCGTCTTGCTCTTTAGCATACAGGAGGTCAGGAAGAGGCTCACTCTCCTCCTCCATCCCATCATCTGTAGCTAGGAGCATGCCCACTTCGGACCTTTCTAAGTGGGGCTTCAAACGGTTGACATGCAGGACCCGCAGGGGGTTCCTGGGAGATTTCAAGTCCACCAAGTAGGTGACATCGCTCTTCTTCTCCACAACCTTAAACAGTCCAGTCCACCTGTCCTTGAGCGCACAAGGTTCCACAGGGGACATGACCCACACTTCCTGACCAGGCTGAAGCTCTACCAGAGTGGCATTCCGGTCGTACCATCGCTTCATCTCCTCCTGGCTGGCCTCCAGATTTGCCTGAGCAAGTTCTCTGAAGCGCCGAGTCTGGTTCCGAAAGGCCAGCATGTAGCTGTATACATCCTGGGGAGGTTTCCTGGGAGATTGCTCCCAGCCTTCCTTGACCAGACTCAAAGGTCCTCTTACCGGGTGACCGTATAAGAGCTCAAAGGGGCTGAACCCTAGAGCCTTCTGCGGCACCTCACGGTAAGCAAACAACAGGCATGGCAAGAGGACGTCCCATTTCCGCCTCATTGGTTCTTCAAGACCCATAATCATGCCTTTCAGGGTCCGGTTGAATCTCTCAACCAGCCCATTTCCTTGAGGGTGGTAAGGAGTGGTGAACTTGTAGGTTACCCCACACTCCTTCCACGGAGACTTCATATAGTTCGAAATGAAGTTGGTGCCTCGGTCGGACACCACCTCTCTGGGGAACCCCATCCGGGAGAAAACACCCATCAGTGCTTGTCCCACCACGGGGGCCGTAACCGTTCGGAGAGGGATGGCCTCCGGGTACCTCGTGGCATGGTCCACCAAGACCAGGATGAACCTGTTGCCCAGGGCTGTCTTGGGGTCCAGGGGCCCAACAATGTCAATACCCACCCGGTCAAAGGGGGTGCTGACCACCGGAAAAGGTTGGAGGGGAGCCTTCTGCTTCCTCCCGCTTTTCCCACTTGCCTGGCAAGTGCGACAAGTCTTGCAATGGATGTCTACATCCCTACGCATCTGAGGCCAATAAAAATGGGTGACAAGCCTGTCATAGGTCTTGTCCTGCCCCAGATGTCCAGCTAACGGTACGTCATGAGCCAAACCCAGTAGGAAGGCTCTGAAGCGCTGGGGTACCACCAGCACACGGGCTGACCCAGGCTCAGCAGCCTTAGGCTCGCTATACAGGAGGTCGTTCTCCCAGTACACAAAATGTGACCCTGACTGATCACCTGAGGATTGGGCTGAGGCCTGCTGCCTCATGCCCACAAGAGAAGGGCACACCTTCTGTTCCGCACAGAATTCCTCCCTGGAGGGACCACCATCCTGCTGCCAGTGGGTCAGCTCGGGCAGATCTCCCAGTTCGGCAATTTGTTCCCCTGTGGGCTCCAGGGCATCCCCCTCAGGGTCTACCTCCTCCTGGACCACGGGAACAACGGGGGCCGGTTTCCCGCGCCTCCTGCCTCTTCTCTTCACAGCTGGGTCCTGGGCCGTACTTTCAGGCTCCGGGACCCCATCAACACCCTTACTCGCTGTCATGGATCGAGTGGTTGCACAGACCCACTCTGGCACACCCAACATTTCAAGTGCGCCGCTCGCTCCACCTTAGCCCAAGGGGAGTCTTCCAAATCATTGCCCAGGAGACAATCGACAGGCATGGCGGGCCTCACAGCAACCTGAAGAGTACCTGAAACTCCCCCCCATTCAAAGGAAACCTGAGCCACCTCACACTCTTTCTGGGAGTTATCGGCAGCTATCACGGGGTAGAATGCGTGGGGAACCACCTGCTCTCTGGACACCAAGTGACACTTGACAGCTGTCACACTCGCTCCGGTGTCTCTGAGAGCTTCCACTCTATGGCCATTAATGGTCACCCACTGCCTATATTTACTAGTGTTACTAGGCAGAGGGGGTGGAGGGACCATTTGCATGTCTCCTAGCGAGACCAGGGACATTTCTGCGGGACCCCTCCCACCATGGACAACCATCTCCTCCCCTCCCAAGGCTACACTTGCCAACTGACGAGGGGGTGCACGCGGCGGTGCATTCGAATCCTTTTTGGGACACTGGGGGTCATAAAACCGGTGTCCCACCTGCCCACAACCGTAGCAGGTTAGGGGGCCCCTATGAACAGGTTTACCCGTCGGGCCCCTGGCTTCTTCTCAGGGGGAGGCTGGGAACCTTTCCCTTGGTTCCCTTGGGGATTACTTTGGGGCCCTTTCTGAGACTCCTTCTGTTTACCCTTGTCCCCCCACTCTTCTGCTGGGGACCCTGCCCACCTTTGGCTGAGTCTCCCACTGGACCCTTGTGGACCCTGGTACTGACCCAGCGGTCCGCCTCCTCAGCAAGTTTTCTAGGGTTAGATATCTTGCTATCAATCAGGTGCTGGCGCAGCTCTGGAAAACAGTTATTAGACAAGTGCTCCCACGCAAACAAATCATAAAGAGCTTCATAACTTTCCACTTTGCTGCCCTTTACCCAACCATCCATGGCTCTGCAAAAATAAGACACATATTCAACCCACGTCGTACCAGGCAACTTCTTACATTCTCTAAAAGCTTGTCTGTACTGCTCGGGGGTTAGACCATATCGCAACATTAAAGCATCTTTCATATGAGCATACGACATCCTATCCGCAACAGGCATGTCTAACAGGGTATCTCTTCCCTCATTCACAAAGCGACCCCACAACCCCGCTCCCCAATTCTTCTCAGGGACCTGGTGGGCCAACAATGCTAACTCATATGCTTTAAACCATTGACCAATATCTTCATTCTTATTGTAATCTTTGATCACATCTTCCGGGAAGTAAAACTTACTTTCTGCAGGCTCGGATGGAATGCTGCCACCATAGGGATTCAACTCTAACTTTTTAGCTTGGATATCCAGTTCCCTCAACCTGGCTTCACGCTCCAAAGCTAACTTCTCTTGTTCAAACTCCAACTTTTTGATCTCTAAATCAGCTTCCCTTCTACCTCTTGCATTTTCTAACTCCAACTGCCCATTTATTTTTAGCCTTGCCATCTCCATGTTGTAAGCTCGCTCTTTCGCCCTTTCTTCTCTTTCTTCAGTGGAAAGACCTTTGGAGGAAACACTGCTTCCGGGAGAGGGCACAGGTCCATTCACTGGCACCTCCTCATCCCCTTCCTCTGTGGGTACCACCACCACATCAGAGGGATTTCTGGACTCCCACCAGGCCTGCAATGCTTTATAAAAATCATCTTTTCTCGAGAGGCCGGTGGTAGGAACTTCAAACTGGTTGCAAAAGTGTTTCAGCTCATCTTTCTTGTATTTCTTTAGCTTACTCCTCTCGAACTCTTCCACAACAACGATAGCAGGGGCAGTGACTCCGTTGTCACTCATGGTTAAAACTGGCAGTGTTCAGAAAATCAAGTTTCAGAAAAGCGGAGAACAAAAATAGGATCCTTCCGAATCAGATTGTGACTGCGCTATGGTCTGCTTTCACTATGTAGCGCACACTAATCACTGTACATGGGTCATAAATGCAAGGTCCAAATCCTCACCGCTGACCCACCAATGTTAGAACCGGCTGTCTCTAGTTGGCAGAGGTATACACTTCTGACAAATAGGGACACTCCTTTTCTAGTCAGGGCAAGGGGATCACACCCTTCGATAACCCCTGCTCACCCCCTCGGTAGCTTGGCAGAGCAGAACAGGCTTATCTCAGAGGCTGTGCGTTAAGCAATTATGACCACATACAGTAACACCGTGAATACGCTACAAATGGACACGACACCGTAGTATTATAAAAATAAGTATTTTTATATAAGGCTTAGCACAAGACCAAAATAACGGCAAAACTGTACACAATCGGAATAAATACGTTTGGGAAGGAAAAAGGATAGTTCAAAGGTAGTTTCTTCTGTAGCACGAAAAAGTCTTTTAGTATCAAGCAAATCTTCTTCTTGGAAACACAGTTCTTAGCAACAGGGTAACTCACACGGGAGCTACACAACGCCGGGGCAAAGATAATCCACAGGTTCGGCGTCGACCGCGAGGAGCGCTACGTCGGGCCTGGAGTCACACGGACCCCCAACAACACAGTACCTTAGGAAAATGAAGCACACGATGATCAGCGGCGTCGAGCAATCCGGCGTCGCGTCTTCGGTGTCGATCCGGCCTCAGCAGGCGTTGTCGATGATGCAGTCGCACAGAGTGAGCAGCGCTCACGGCGTCGAAGGGCACACGGTTGATGCGGTCAGCAGCGGGGCAGACACAAGGTCCTCTGGAGTTAGAGCCGTACTCCCACTCACTGGCGTTGCTGCTGGCGTCGGTCGGGCCCAGCGTCCGATCGTCGTGTTTGCTGGTCCTTTCAGAGGTGCGGGATTCACACTTCCAGCAAATAGCACTTTTAGCAGATGAAGTCCTTTAGCCCTGTGACTTCAGCAGGAGACTGGCACTCTTCCAGTCCTTGGAGATTTTCTTAGCAAGCGTGAGAGTACACACCCAGTTCCTCTCTCCTGGTTCCTTGGCAAAAATAAAGAAGCACTGCAGGATTCCCCCAACAACAGCACACTGGCAGAAGGGGTAGGCAGTCCTTTAGATCAGCAGGCTTCTTGTCCTTGGTTACAGGGTTCCTTGTCAGAAGTGATCTGATTTCCTATTTCAGGGGTCCTTCTCTTATACCCCTTTTCGTCTTTGATCCCTTTGTCTATGCCGGGGATTTCCCAACATCCTGGGTCTGTGGTGGGTGGAGCTAGGCAGTAGCACCTGGCCTATTCATTGAGCCGGGCTGAGTCCTCAGACGCCCCGCAGGAGGTGGAGCCAGCATTGATACTGGCAGGAGCAGAGCTATCGTCCTCCTGGCAGGAGGTGGGGCTAGGATCGTCCATGGCAGGCACAGAGCCATCAGTCACTTAGCGGGAGGTGGAGCCAGCATTGTATCAGGCAAGGCAGGCTATCAACAACTACTCTCCCCCTACTCTCAACGTAAATGTCCCACTCATCCCACACTGACTCATCCAGACCTGTGGAGCCACCCAGCTCCTGTCACACACACGCAAGACCAGCAGAAACCAGATATGGTTAGGCAAGAAAATAGACACTTTCTAAAAGTGCTATTTTCGAACCCAGTGTCCAAAAACCATCCACACCAACGGATGCGTAATTAAACCCCGAGTTCAGGGATACCAAACTCAGCATTGCACCGTGCTCCCCGAGCCAGCTAGGATTATAGCGTTAACAATCCCGGCGGCCCATTCTATCCAACGGAGAGCAGGCTACCTCGCAACAGTGAAGCACGAAGATGGCGGCACTTCACTATCAGGACATGCCAACTTGGTCAGGCGTGTCCTGCCTTACACTTACAATGCACCCTGCCCATGGGTCTACCATAGGGGTGACTAACATGAAGTTAAGGGAAGGTTGGAGGGGCTGGCAAGTAGGGATACCTGCGCAGCCGGCGTGACAGTACAGGACTGCACGTGGGTCTCGCAATGACCGACCCGTAGACATTCTTTTACAAGGCCGCTCCTGTGGGTGGCACAACACGTGCTGCAAGCCCACGAGCGGCATTTGTATTTACAAGCCCCGGCACTCCTGGTGCACTAGACTAGGGACTGACAGTAAACCAAATAAGCCAAACATGGATACAATAGATACATCATTTTAACATAGGGAACACTTGCGCTATGGCACTGATCAGCAGTGACACGGCGCCCAAAGCATATAACAGCAAAACATCGTAAAACAGTAGAGGCAAACAGAAAAAATGGAGGAGAGACTCAAGCCAATGATGTCAGGTCTAACACTGCCATTCCTATTACCTGTGATAGTATACTCCCGCAGGCTCATCTGTCTTCTCCTCCAGCCTCACCTTTGGTTGGCATGGCCACTTATGTCTCTCTCATTATGGATCTTAAAGCCTAGGTGGGAGAGCTTAAGTCTATGATAGGCTAGCTTTTTGCTAACATTGACCAGGATTTATCCTGTAGGCTAACATTATACCCATCACAGGGTCACTGTGTGTTAGCCAGTTAACTAAAGAGCCAAAGCAATCCCACATCGCCAACAGGGGGGCTTTCAGCAAGGGACCATTAGAAGCTTTAACAGAGAGGCCTGTAGTAATGGCATATTCCGTTAAGGAATGTGGTGTAAGAATATTGTCTATGTAAGTGTAGAATCTTGTATATGTAATGATTGTAAGTCTGTATACTGTTAAAGAATGTTATGATTTCATTGCCACCACAAGGCCCCTGAATGATTATGGGGAGAGCCTTTTGAAACCAGCTTATTTGACATAGGCAGTATATGGTAGCCCTTTGGCAAATTCTTCTGTCCCCCCGGGCACTCAATGGCCATAGAAACAACAACTCACTATCTACCGTTTCCAATGATAGGATAAATCAAAGAAGGCAAGTTCACAAAGTTAGACCTCCTTTGGCTGGGGTTCATCTGGCCATGACTAATGTCCCAAAACTGTCAGGCACGAAAACATTTGAAGATGAGGAGTCCATAAAAAATAAAGCTATTTACTGGATAAGGCATGTTAGGGGTTGCTCTACAGTTATAAGAGAAGATTTTTTTAGTGCCAGAAGATGTTCTAATACAGAGATGCCTTATGAGAGCATTGAGCTGTGCCTAAAGGATAGGTACATTGCTGGCAGTCTGGTTGTTTTAGACATCAGGTCCTGCCCACCAAATAATTCCAGCATTCAGTTTAAGTACATTGGGTTGGGAGTCAGCATGCCCACAGTCACATGGAATCCAGCTGGCTGGCTTGTAGCCCAGTCCGGGTTAGATACCAGCGATTAATATACAGAAGATCCTGCCACTCTTTTGAATCTCCTATTTTTAGCAAAGACTTACCCTGTGTGCCCCTGCTCTTGTAAGAATTTTCTTGGTCCAACCCCAGTAGTTTCCACCAGAAGTTCTCCCATAGTTGGGGCAAATCTGATGGCACACAATTAGGTAGTCTGTCAACGATAGTAACTGAAAATGTCACATTTCAGGGGACATATGATAATGACAGGATGGGCTTAGATGATCAACCCCTTGTTGATGTGCATTAGAGCTACCTGGTGACTTATGTAGCTCCTCCCAAGCACAGGAGGCCACTTCACATCCCCTCGCAAATCATACTCCTCTCCAAGCAAACAACAAACTCTATTTGGACCATTGTGTGCTGGTAACGATTCATTGGAGCCCAAAGTCTCAAGTAGTGTAATTACTGAGGTAAAAGGTATTTCTTAACCACTGGGGAGCTCCCCTGAAATGTACTCATTACCATCGACCTTGGTGGTCTCTCGGAATGTGGCGGGACTCAGGGCCAAACTGACGCAACCCCTATGGTGTGAATTTATTGAGAATTACGATATATGTCTTTTCCAAGAAACCTGGTCTACTGACCCGTTATTTTAAATTGGGTTAACTATCATACCAAACTCCAGCCAAGCCGAGCAATTTTGGGAGGCTTGAGGGTGGAATATTAGTGAAGTCCTCCCCAAATTGTAAGATTCGCGAATAAGCAGTTGAGTGCCCTGATATATTAGGAAAAGAAGTCAATATGGGGAGTTACCTCAGTGTGACTCTTTTTAATATTTACGCATGCGGGGTCAAATATGGACTTGCTTCTATGACTATACAATCAGATCAGATCAATCAACTTTATTCGGCAATATGCCATCAAAGTACAAGCACTTAAAATCACAATAAAATAGATAAATACAAATTGCATAAATACATATATAGTAAAAAACATTCAAAATAATCATACAGCAATTAATTCCACTCCACAGGTCTAAATATTTAGACCACGAGGGGTACTAATCAATGAGGTGCTGTTTTATGTTAAAATGCCTGTGGTGATGGTATGTTTCTTTAAGCTTTATTAGAACTGTGTTATGTAATGGAATCTTGTGTGCTGTTCTGAGCATAGTAGGAATGTCGTGACTTCATTGTACTGCTACCTGCTTGTTCTGCTTTAGAACTTTGATTTTTCGCTTTAAAGAAAGAAAAGCAATTGGAAAATTGTATGTGGCAAGAGTTGGTCCATCTGTTTTAGGGTGGAAGGACCAGAAATCGCTAGACATCATTCTTAATCCTAACAGTAAGGAACAAGTTTTGATTTCCTGTGAGTCTGAGGATACCAAGAAGTGGGTGCTTAAGGAATTTCCTGAGGTATTTTCGAATCATATGGAAAAACTGAAGGGTTTTACTCATAGAATTCTTTTGAAAGAAGGTGCAATTCCGAAAGTCCACAAAGCTAGAAATATACCTTTATAATACGTGATGAGGTTAAAGGAGAATTGGATAAAATGTTAGCAAATAAGGTTATTGAACCTGTTGAGGCAGCTGAGTGGGTTTCGCCATTGGTCGTAGCTCGAAAATCCAATGGCAAGGCCCGTTTGTGTGTGGATTTGAGGTATTTGAATAATAACATTTTAGTAGACCAGTTCCCTCTACCGAGGATTGACGAAATGCTCTCCTTAACACGTAATGCAAAATGGTTTTCTACGCTTGACATATCAGCTGCTTATCATCAGGTGGTTTTGGATAAAAACAGTAGGCACCTTACATCCTTCTGCACACCTTTTGGCTGTTTTAGGTTTAAGCGAATGCCTTTTGGGTTGGCATCAGCCGCTGCAGTGTTTCAGCGTATGATGTCTAACTTATTCAGCCATATCCCTGAAGTCGTGTTTTTTCAGGGCGATATTTTGATTATGGGAAAGGACAAAACACATCATGACACTATCCTTAGAGAGGTTTTAGAAATACTCAGAAGCAATGGACTAGTGGCAGAAGGAACTAAGTGTAAGTTCTAAGAAAGGTCCCTCACATATTTGGGACATGAGATTGGCACCTTTGATATCAAACCCAAGACGGAATTGGTTGAGGCCATTCTCAAAGCAGCTGCACCCAAATCTAAGGATGATCTGCGATCCTTTTTGGGCTTAGCAGAGTTTTATCCGAAGTTTGTTAATAATTTTTCCCAAAAGACGTATAAAATGCGCCTTTTGATGAAAAATAAGGTAACGTTTGAATGGAGTGATGCTTGTCAACAAGCGTTTGAAAACATAAAGAGAGATATTGCACAAGCACCGATGTTACAGGGTTTTGATCCTCATGCTGCATCCATTATAACCACTGATGCAAGTGCTACTGGTATTGGTGGTGTCCTTACACAAGTGTCCAGTTCTGGGAATGAAGTAATTATAGCTTTTGCCTCTCGTTCATTATCCCCTGCTGAAGAAAAGTATTCGGTCATAGAACGAGAGGAATTAGCATGTGCTTGGGCCATGGAGCACTACAGAAAATTTGTATGGGGAAAGAAATTTTTACTAAGGTCAGATCATAAACCTTTGACAAAACTCCTCACCACTGAGGGTCTGTCCAGAGCATCTGCCAGAATTGCTAGATTGTCAATGAGATTACAGTATTATGTATATGATGTACAGTATGTTCCTGGTACAAAAAATGTCATAGCGGATTTTCTAAGCAGATTTTCTTTACCGCTTAAAGAATTAGACAATGATCCATGAAAAGATTACTGTGTTGCTGGCGTGTTTGATGATGTTCCTGGCCTTTCTAAACAAGTTTGGCAGAAGGAATATCAAGAGGACACAATTTTGCATGCAGTCAAAGACAAAATTGCTAATGGATGGTCTAATGAAGCTAAGGTCGATCCAAAATTAAGGCCAATTTGGGAGGTGCGAGACGAATTAAGGGGCCGATTATGATTGCGGTTTTTCCGCATCCTCGGGGCCGGCGGAAGCCACCGCCGGCCCCGAGGATGCGGAAAAACCGCAGCGGACTACCAAGGACCCACCGCCAGATTAGGATGGCTGGTGGGTCCTGGTTTCCGTCCGCAGCTTTTCCGCCGCGGTCGGCTTACAACCGCGGCGGAAAAGCTCTGATATGGTGACGGTGTCTCTCAGACACCGTCCGCCATATCAGGATGGGATTTTAAAAGTGCTTTTCCGCGGCGGGTTTTCCGCCGTGGAAAAGCATACGGATCTTCACCTAGGGGGCCCGTTGCGGGCCCCCTAGGTGAAGGGGGGGTGGAGGTGCACATGGGGGGTACCTATGGTACCCCCCTGCATTTGCATGCAGAAAGCGGCAGGCACCACGCGGTGCCTGCCTCTTTCTGCATGCAAATGCAATGCGTGCATTTTTAACATTGCCGCGGGTGCAGCTTGAAGCTGTACCCGCTGCAATGTTAAAAATAGAGGATGTGACCGCCAGGGTGGCGGTCACATCCTAATTGCACAGGAGGGGACTCCGCAGCCCATGCGGAGGTCCCCTCCTCCTCAATGATCGCGGACGGACGCAAGCCCGTCCGCGATCATAATCTGCCCCTAAGTGTGGAAATGGATTTTGTCTGCAGGGCAGGAAGGATTGTACCTCCTTCTGGCATAAGAGACAAGATTATTGATATAGGCCATGAAGGGCATCCAGGTATCACTCGTACCAAGAGAAACATAAAGGTTTTGTAATGGTGGCCTAAAATCGATGTTGATATAGAGAGAAAAGTTCGTGAATGTTTCAGTTGTGAAAGTGCAGACAAAAGCTAGAAGACTTTAAATCCTCCTTTGTCGTCTCTAGGATGTCCGAATTTACCTTGGGAGTGTGTTGCGTTAGATATTCTTGGACCTGTCTATTGGCAGGATGGTTCTTTGAGATACATGTTGGTCTTGGTTGATCTTTTTTCTAGATGGTTAGAAGTGGAAGTTGGATAATGGCGTCCAATTCAAGTCTGAGGCTATGAGGGTATTTTTGGGCAATATTGGAATTGAACAGAAATTTACAGCACTGTATCATCCTAGGGGTAATTCTGTTGTTGAAAGAGTGAACAGAGTTATTAAAGGGGTTTTGCAATTGGCAAAAAGAGCTAATAAGATTTTTGAGGATGAACTTAACAAGCTTATCTGGTCTTATAGGATAACTATTCATGACACTGTTGGTAAAAGTCCTTTTGGTTTAATGTGTGGAAGATTTCCCCACTGCAAAATTAATCCAGGCTGAATGGGCAGAAGCAAAAGGTATAATTGGGATGTGGATCAAGTTAAGCACTCCATTAGTATCTCTCAAGAGAAAAATAAGGAGTTCTTTGATAGCAAACATGGTACTAGAGAAGTGTCTGTTAAAGTTGGACAATGGGCCAGAGTCAAATCCGGAAGAAAATCAGGAAAATTGGAATCCAGATTTTCGGATCCTATGCTTATCACTAAGGTTATGAAGAATACTGTTCAATTCGAGGATGGAAGCATTCACCACATGAGTCGCATAGCTTTAGCTAAGGCTGGTTTTATTTCAAAAGATTGTGAGGATAGTTGTAGGGATTATTGGTGGTTAAATGCGTTTTCAAATTTGAAGGAGGGGGATGTGCAGGGCGTTGCTGAACCTCTTGATTGTGCAGTCTTGCCTGGGATTAGCTCATCAGAGCCCGAGAGTGACAGTGTTTCTCTTGAACCCCTTTGCCTTGATGCGAACACTATTGGTAGTCCTAGTTCTGATCCAGAAAATCCTGCAGATGTAATTTCCGATCTTCCTTCAGCTGAAGTGACATGAAATGCTGGGGTTACTAAGTCTAGCAGTTTTGGGAGACCTATTCGTATTCCTGGCAAATTTGATGATTTTGTTCGTCTGTAAATATTTATTTATTTTCTTTCTTTTGTGTTATAAAGAAGGGGGATGTGTGGTGATGATATGTTTCTTTAAGCTTTATTAGAACTGTGTTATGTAATGGAATCTTGTGTGCTGTTCTGAGCATAGTAGGAATGTCGTGACTTCATCGTACTGCTACCTGCTTGTTCTGCTGCATGCACTTTTATCTCCTGAACTACGAGTCAAATAAATACTTCTTACTACACCTTGGATGTCGTCTTATTGGTGAAAAGGTCACTACAATGCCTAATCCTCCACACAGCCAACAAATACTGTGAGACTGCGAATACCACACACCGGCTAGTGTCACATTTCAGAATTCTCAGTGCCACTCTACACATCCCAAGCGCTAGGTTACGGCACAATGGGCAGATGTACAAATTCCTAGGGCCTCGGTAAGCCGGCAAAAAAGTAAAACATGCTACAGTCATTTACTCGCTGAGAGGAATGTAGCACATTCCTGGAGGACCTCGATTTAACCCCCAACCTAGCTGTAAAAGAAAGTAGAGGGAGAGACCTGTATCTAAATTGCATATAAAGTTTCCTTGCAGCTTCTGGCTTAATAGCATCGAAAAAGTTCTCAAATCATAGTTATTTTTATATTGGAGAAAAAACATAGTAAAGGTTCCTTGTGCCTGGGGGTGCAGCAAATTTAGCTTATATTGCCAATAAGCAATCCTTATTTGGGCCTTAGATGTTTCACTTCCCTCGTAGGGGGCATCCCAAGGGCGATTAAGGCCAATGTTTGAACGGGTTGCCCTAATATACTTGAGCCACGGGTATCAATGGCTCCCTCACTACAGAGTATCTCCTGCAACCCTATCTGAAAGGAGCCAGCTCTGGGGTGGGCCAAAATCTCTTCCAATAAAGTATGAGCCTTAATCCAACCACATCTGTTACATTGTTTTGCCCCATGTCTAGCCTTAATGGTAGCAATGGGGTACTAATGGTGAGACCAATCAACTCTCCCAGGAAACGATTTTCAGCAACTCATAGGCTAGACACATCCATGTGCCCCCAAAGCTCTGCTCCATAGAGAGCTGAACCAAGTGCTTGACAATTGTAGATTTGCAGTGTGGGGGAAATAGGGCGGAAACATTTGTTGTTTTACAATACCAACCAAAATCTGCTCTAGCCTTAATCTGCCCCTAACTATATGCAGTTGCCAGTCAAAATGATCAGTGAATGTTACTCCCAAGTACACAAACGTGCGCACATGCTCCAAGTGGGACCGTCTAAGGGCAGGATTAGGGTGGGTGGTGCTGTAGGGGTTAAGCACGATAAACTTTGCTTTTGTGATATTAATGTCTAAGCCTTTAAGAGTACAAACGGAATTAAATCTATTTAGAATACTTTGGAGACCCATGGGGGATTTCTAAATAAGCAGTGTGTCGTCTGCAAACAACATGGGCGGGTATCCTGGTATTTGCGAGAGACTGAGCATCAGAAATAACACAGTCCACAAAAGTTGCTAGGTCATTAATAAAAAGCGAGAAGATGGTTGTGACAAGGACACTCCCTTGTCTCACTTCCCTTTGGACAGGAAAAAGCTCAGTTGGTTCACCCATCTGACCACATTTTACTTGAGCAAAAATATTTTTGTGTAAACCGTAAACGCATGATCATATTCAACAAGTAATACGGTGCCCCCAAATCAACCATCACCTGCCATAACTTGGGGTGGGAAACCAGATCGAACGCTGATCTATGATCAACAAATACTACATAGAGCCGTCCCTGCCCCAATAAAGCATACTTCCAAAAAAGGAGCTGAAACCGGAGAACCTGATCTAATGTGCAAGGATGATAATATCCAGGTCACAGTCATCCATTCTAGGAGCTTATTAAGCATAACCCTTGCAAAGAGTTTTTAGGTACAATCAATTAGGCTGATAGGCCTGAAATTGGCTGGGTTGTCCTGAGTTCCCTTTCTATAGATTTAGATAATTTCAGTCCCAGCCCAGGTTGGGGGGATGGGAGCGCCCTTCATTACAGCAGTAAAAACAGAGGGAAACTGTACAATCCCTTGAGACATATATGGACAAGCATCTGCCATGCTCGAATTTGATCCTCAATGGGGACTTCAACACCAATTTTTAGACCCTTGACATGGATGTTATCAAACTCATAGAAGAGGAGGATGAAACATGGGATATTCCCTAGCAGGAGCTTGCCCCAAATAAAATTTGGACACAGGCTGCCCTCTAACTAAAAGAGATTACTATTGAAATGGTTGTCAGGGCCAATAATGGCTAAACTAAATCAGACTCCAAGGGGGCACATACATTTTATAATCACTTTCCTAAGATTTGTAGTGATTATATTTTGGTTGATTTAAGATTGTAAATGGGCGTGTGAGAGAATGTAAATAGGTGTGTTAGTTGTTTCTAGGCCTCTGACTGGGTGTGTGAGTGGCTGCATGGGTGTCTGACTGGGTGTGTGAGTGGTTTTCTTGGTCCCTGATTGGGTGTGTGAGTGGCTGTGGGGTGTGTGAGTGGTTCTCTGAGTGGATGTGTGAGTGACTATATTGCTATGTGAGTGGGTGTGTAATGACTGTATGGATGTGTGACTGGGTGTGTGAGTGGTTGTGTGGGTGTCTGAGAGAGTGAGTGGGCCTGTGAGTGGATGTATGTGTTTTCTTAATTGGGGTTTGATTCTTGGATCCAGTGTGGATTCACATGGGGGCCGAGCTGAGTACCGTGGTGGATCGCGGATCTTCACGCACGCAAAATAAATATTTTTTCACAATTTCTCCCCCATGAAGGGGTCCCTCACAGACCACTGCATCAGCCCCATGAGGTCAGAGTACCTCTATCCTGACCCTTATATCCTATTTCTACTTTATTCCCCCTCCTCCAGGAACCATGTCCTGATTCACAAAATGGTGGCTGCAACCTTTCTCTCAGGTTGGAGTCAGCCAATCACAGCATTATTGTTTCTGCGTAGATCTGGGGATCCCCCGCTGTGGATCTGCGTCTCTAGATGTACATAAATCTTTTTTCTTTCATTACTCCAGATCTACTTAACAGATTTGCACCAAATTCCAAAAAGCACTCTTTCTGACCAAGATCTAGCTTTCTCCCAATTTGATGTAATTCCGTTTGTTGGTTCAGTCTGTATCGACTGGCAGCTACCAAACAGGGACACCTGAAGCCGTGATATTTAAAGACACATGACACGTGGGACTGTGTTTGCCTATCAAGACTGCAACAGCCATTATGCCCAGGAAAAAGGAGCAGACAGCTCTGAAATGCGTTGGCAAAGAGGATTAAAATAATGGATGGATTGCCACTTTCAGAAAACGTAATAAAATGTATGGTAATAACCTACCTGCTGTGGAATGCTTCCTTTCTGCAGAGCTTTTGTTTCACAAAACATATATATATATATATATATATATATATATATATATATATATATATATATATATATATATATATAGAGAGAGAGAGAGAGAGAGAGAGAGAGAGAGAGAGAGAGAGAGAGAGAGAGAGAGACAGAGAGAGAGAGAAAGAGAGAGAGAGAGAGAGAGAGAGAGAGAGGGAGAGAGAGAGAGAGAGAGAGAGACAAAGAGAGAGAGAGAGAGCGAGAGAGAGAGCGAGAGAGAGAGAGAGATAGATAGATATGTACTACAAGATCCTGCCAGACAACTACATCTCTAAGGCCCTTCAAATGAAATGTATCAATAATTATTACAGAGCAAAGCATCTACCACTAGGGTTTGTCAAGGTCGGTCATCAGCACCAAAATCCTTGCCTTAAAAGTTAATATGTGAGATTTCATGTAACAAAATACATGTCTGAAAGCTGTAATATGGTTAAAAAACAACCCACCTTCAGAGGCCTATTCGTTTTAAAATATGTGTTACATAACAAATAAATCATGAATGCTGTCTATGTTGTAACTTTTCATAATAAGTATAGACCTATGGCATCTGAAATGTCGTTCCCAATTAACCAAATGAATCAATTATCCCTTCAGCTTTATCATTGGCTTTCAGTCGCAGCTGGCACAGGTAAGAGCAGTGAGGCGGGGGCGGGTGGGGTGGGGGTCTGGGAAGTCAACATACAGCGGGATAAGTTTATAAAAAATAAAAATTAAAAAATAAAATCCCTTATCTTGTTGAGTTGCAATGCGGCGAGCACAAGGTATGTGGTTTTATTTGTTTTAAAATGAAATTTAACTTAACCTGTCGTATGCAGACCCCCCCACCCCGCCCCACCGCTGCACCTCTTTTACCAGTGCCTGTCATCACTGTTGGCTTTTCACCAGAAACAACTCAATTCTACTGTTTTTAGCAGAAGTTTTCCCACAAGTCAAACATCAGGTATACTGTATTAAAAATACAAATGTGTACTAAATGATTCTTTCAAAAGGAACCCCAAAGGAAATGACCCAAGTAAAATTACTAGTTGTATCTTGGAATGTTGCAGGACTAGCGGCCAAATTTGAATCGCAGGAATGGCTTAGCTACATAAATAAATTCCATATTATATGCCTGCAAGAAACCTGGGTTACCGACCTAAACGATTACAGCTTGGAAGGTTATAAAAGTTTCTTCGTTCCAGCTAAAAAAGTAACCTCCGGGAGAGCCAGTGGGGGTCTCGCCATATACGTCAACTTAGACATTAAGGGCACCTGGTCCGACATCAAATGGGCCTCACATAATCTTCAAGCATTAAGGTTCACCTCACCAAGACTAACCTTTTTCCTAGTTAATTGGTATAATGCTTCTGCAACAACGGAGAAGGGAATAGCTGTAAAGGAACTGGATGAATGTATAAGAAATTTGAACCTTTTAAATAAGACACCAAACCTCCCAAGTTTAATATTAATGGGAGATTTTAACTGCCATTTATGTGATAGATTAAAACCCTTCAACAAAGACTGGTCAAGATGCACTTTAATGAAAGGCCCACATTTTGTACATTCAAAAGAGGGATGGGACTTAGAGAGACTAACGAAAAGGCATAACTTAACCCAAACCTTAGACCTTGTGGCACTGGGAGAAAAAGGAGAACTGACCCCAACATACAAAGGAAGAGGTTGCCACTTCTATATTGACTTTATTCTAGTCTCCCCCATTCTAAAAAGAAATATCAGTAACACTACAGTCGAGGCCAGCAGTTTTAGTGATCATAACCCGGTCATTATCACAATTGAAGGTTTTGATTTTAACTCGTGCCCAAAGAGATCTGACATCATGGAAAAAGCAGTAGACCAGGGAAGAAGAATTAAATGGGCCGAAATCGATGGGGATAGATTTTACAAAAAATTACTAACAGAGGCCTCAGCTGCAATAGATAACTGTCTGGACCCAAGTGTGTGTGGTGCTCGGGTGGTCAGGGCATTCGAAGAAATCGCGCACCACGTAAATAACTCTTTAAAGACCACTGGGTCTATCAAAACGTATTCAAACCCCCTCTGGTTTGATTCGAATTGCACCAGGGCGCTCAAAAAATTGAAGGATAGCCTCCACTCCAAACCAAGGGACAAGATCATGGTGGCACAGAACAGAGCTGAATATAAAAAAGCTCTGAAGAAACGTAAGCAAAGTCTTCAAAATCAAGCCTGGGAAGATTTAAGGGATGCAGCCGAAAGGAAAGACTCTGCAAGCTTCTGGAAAGTGATTAATTCCCCATGTTTCCAGGACCAAGGGGCACCAAAAATTATGAACATCATCTTGCCGGAACAATGGCAGACCCACTTCCAGAGGCTATATAACCACTCAAGTCACCTAACCCTGGAGGATGCACCTAGGGATCATCAGCCGGCCAAGTTGGACTTCTCCCTGAAAGAAGTTGAAATGGGAATAACTGGGCTCAGCAAAAACAAAGCTCCGGGTCCGGACAGTATTCCACCAGACCTATACCTAAGTAGACCCGATCTGTGGGCACCGTTGCTCACCAGGGTACTAAACGAGGCAGTGGTGGCAGGACTGCCTCAGTTCTGGTCAACGGCGATCATAGTTCCAATCTACAAGAAAGGGAACCGTGATGACCCCCAATGCTACCGACCCATCTCGCTCATAGATGTGACCGCAAAGGTACTAGGGCGAGTCATCCTACAGCGACTGCAAGACTGGGCCGAGGAGCACCAAGTCCTCTCGGAAACGCAATACGGCTTCAGGAAAGGTAGATCTACCACCGATCAATGCTTAAACTTATACCTCCTGATAGCCAAATATACCATCGCCGGGAAGGGGTCCATTCATATGGGGTTCATGGACCTCTCAGCGGCTTTCGACCGTGTAAACAGGAGCAAGCTTTGGGCCATGTTATCAGAATTGGGGGTGGACCAACCACTAGTAGACACCCTGCAAAATCTCCACCGGAACACCACTGCAAGTGTGAGGTACAACCAAGAGACCGACCCCTTCACTTGCTCGAGTGGAGTAAGGCAGGGATGTATCCTCGCGCCCTTCCTTTTTTCCATTTATATCAACTCGCTGGAAAAGGACCTCCTTAAACTCAAGGTGGACTCACCTCAAATCGGTCATCGTGCGGTACCTGTAATACTCTACGCCGATGACGCGGTTTTGCTTGCCAGAACCCCCCTAGGACTACAAAAACTGATTGATGGGTTCGTCATGTTCATGGACAAACTAGACCTGGCCACCACCTGGAAAAATCTTACATCATGTCATCAGGGCAACCAACAAAAGGGTCTTTTTCCTATCACATCGGGCTACATAAAATAGACCAGGTCAAGACCTTTTCATACCTGGGGGTATTATTTGACCATCACCTCACTTTTAAACCCCTGGTAGAAAAGCATTCTATGAAACTGGCAGCCTCAGTAGGAGCCATCATGGGGTACGGGCAAAGACTAGGAAAATGGTCCCCGGAACAAATATTGAACCTATATAGGTCAATCTGCTGTGCGAAAGTATCCTATGGTGCAGAAGTGTGGGGCTTCCTGGATAATAAAGTACAGCAGATCCAGATTGAAGAAAATAAATTCTTGAGGAGAATTCTGAAAGTCCCGCAGAGCGTATCAGCCCACATCATCCATGAAGAAGTAGGAGAAACCTTCATAGAAGGCAAGATTAAAATCAAACCTCTCCTGGCATTGGTCAAAGTATGGACCAACCCAGAGGCGGCCCTAACAAGACAAATCATAGGGGACTGCCTCAAAAGAGATAAAGGGCAAACCATCCCCTGGCTGAAATACGTAAAGAAATCTCTAGTAGAAATTGATTGCTCTAACTTCTTTACATACCCAGACTCCATCACACCCGAGAGCAAGACCCTGGTGAAAAAACTCTTCTCCGCAAAGCTTAAGTTGTCAAGGGCAGAAAAAGAAAACCATAAACCCACTAACCTTTTCTATAATGAACTCACAGTGAAGCATGGCATGGAACCTTATTTAAGGGTCATGTTTAACGCTCAGGATCGCTTCGTCGTGACCCGCTTCAGACTTAACATGCTCCATCACCTCCTCGCGGTCCCGGCTGGGTTCACTCATACTGTGGAGGAGAAGGGTACCTGCGGCTGCGACCACAGGTCTCCGCAGGATACCCTTCACTTTGTCTTACTGTGCCCATTGTACACTATGCCAAGACTCAAGTTCCTGGTGGGGCTCTTGAAAGACCTAAAGTTTAAACACGCAAGATTGGCCTTGAGGTTCTTACAGGAAGCGGAGGATGCTTACACCCTTTTCTGCACCATAAACTTTATTCGAATAGCAATAAGACTGAGGAACACTAGAGAAATTGGCCCCTAATATCACCCGCCCCTTTGAACATTTAAATTTATGATCCCCCTGTCTTTTTAGAGTGTCAGATAAATTTTAACATTTAAACCTTTTTATGGAAATTCATTGATGTTTTTTAAACATTTTGTGTGTACTTTGTACTTGTGCTTTTATGGTGTCTTTTTAAGAACCGAATACAGATTACAAATTGAAAATTGATTCTTTCAAAACAGTGTAAAACTTCTCATAAGAGGGCCTGTTAAAGATGTTCATAGTTCAAATCTTCTATCCCCTGGGTTTTTGTCTACTATGGTAATTTGGAGGTCTCCCTGTAGGATATAGTGCAGTGTAGAAACAGTCTGCTTTTAAAAGCCAATTGCCTTTAACACGTTTTCACGATAAGTAAGTCAGACCTACTGGCTGTGTCATAACTTTTCATAATTAACAGATCAAACCTATGGAATGTGCCATTATTTCCCACATAAACCGATAAGGGCTTTAGCTTTTATCATTGGTTTGACACCATAACCAACACAGGCACAGCACACAAGTGCACAAAAACTGGCTATCATCACACAGTTATAAAATTAACACAATATATACACAAAGGCACAGTTGGAAAAACAACATACAACCCCTCTGAAAATACAATAACCCGAATCATCACAATAAAAATGTCTACCCCAAAGGTTTGCCAGAGTGGGTGACCAACCCCAAATCCCTTACCTACTACAGTAATCTGTGAGAATCCACGTATAAAAATACCCATCTACAGCCTGTAGCACAGTGTGATAATAACCCAAGTGTTAAAGGTGGCTTTAACAAATGTTTTTCACAATAATCATGCCAAGGACACTGCCTTTGCATAACTTTAGATAATAAACAGATCAGACCTATGGCCCTGGACATAACTTTTCCCTGGGAACCAATCAGTCTATGCCCTTTTTCTTCGGCAAATCAGGCCGCCTGTATTTAACATAAACTGTCCCATGATGAAACCATCAGGCATTCACTCATAAAATTAGAAATTTGAACACAAATGGCGAAGCAGAATACTATATCTCCTAAAAGGGCCTGACGAGCATCATCAGACTGATAATTGTCTAACCCGTGGCGCGGCATAGGGGTTAACCAACACCACAACCCTTGACTACCATGGTACGGCAATTCATGCGATTCCATGAAACAAAATACCTATCTGTGTGCTTTAACACAGAGAAATAACAACCCATCAATGACTCGCTATTGACTTTAACATAGGATTTTCACTATCAATATATTAACAAACTCATTCCTACTGTACTGAGCATACGCTTATCAGAAATCCACAAAATACAATACAAGCACTCTTTTTCAGTGGGAGCACACAACTTCAGGCCAATCACATTCTGTACTCAAGGTCACAAATATGTAGATTAGTCTAGGCCCCTTTCTCTGTAGTGCTTCTCAAAGTGAATTTTCTTGTGATCACATGAGGTCTGTAGACAGCTGTTCTATCAAACCAGACCTAGAAAACAGTTCACTAGTTGACATCAGACCTCACAGGATTGAGGCTTAAATGAATGTGTTTCGTTTGATAACATAAAAGGCATTCATTAACCCTAACTGCCTTTTAATTAAACCTGGCAAAAGTTATTAAGGCGCTTCCGAGGGCCATCTGCCCCCTTGCTGCGTGGTGGCCTGGCAGAACCAGATCGCTGCTCAGAGGGACTTGTACCCTCCTCGCGGCCAGAGCAGGATTTAACAGCTGACAAATTTGTGATCCATAACTGTCAGGTGCCATTCGTTGACTGCGAGTCTCGCCTACCAGTGAATGCCGATCACTGATTGGCTCAGAGCAGCGAATGAATGCAAGTCACTCTCAGAGCTTCTTAACCCTTTGTGATATTTCAGTAGGTTGACATATGTGTGTAATGCGCATAGCATACATTTCAATCAAAGGTAGGTAGGTCAGTGGATAAATGAACCCGCTGCAGTGTTATGTGTATGTAATGTGCAGAAGCACAGAAGATGAATGTCCCGACTGTAGAAATCTAGCTTGCTATAAGGAGAAAAAAAACGTAAATGGGTTCGGAACTCTAGAAACAGGATACAGCTCCTTCGCCGTCTCCCCAGGGCACTTCCTGTCGGTGAAGACCATTCCTTAGCACGCGCCGCGCTTTCTGCTGAGGTCGGGTAAAAGCCTCTCTTCCCTTCCCGTCTGTCAGAGCGTACAATGGTCTCGCGCACAGAATCCATAAAACGGACCAATAGCGCTGCGTCGCGTCAGCTCGCGCCCGAGTGATGAAGCAGCGACAATGCCGAAGCTGGCGCCTTTCCACGACGACGTTTATTTATTATTCACTTTAAGGTTTCGTCAAGTGCTGACCACAACAAATACCAGCACGGGCCCTCCTCCACCACTGTCATTCTGCCTCCGGGCAGAGGCTGCACTGCGGACACAGGGCCCGTCCTCCATCCATGCCCTCCGTTTCCTGGCAGCCGCCACTGCGTACACAGGACCTCTCATTCCTACCAGCGCCTCTCTCTGTCTTGGGAGGCTGTACTGCAGGCCCAGGGCCTCTCACCTCCATTGGTGACCCTCTATCTCCTGGTAGCCTCTACTGAATATACACAGGACTTATTATGAAAACTGTCGCATTGCTGCCTGAAAACATCGATGCATCCGTTTTTACTGCACCCTCCTTGCCACGCGATGGATGTGCCGTATTTACTGTACGGCGCTCCATGTCATAAGGCGTAGTAACAACGCATTACTGGAGTGTGTCGCAAAAGTGTCGCAGCTCCAGCAATGAGTCATTACATATGAGCAAGTCGATTTTAAAAGTGCCTGCATCAGTCTTATGCCTGCTGTGAGGCAGGCGTAAGATTTTGATGCATTGGCATCCTAGAAGTGGCGCAGTGAAATGTGTGCCACTTCCTATGAGGCTTTCTGTGAGGTTACGCCTACCCTGCATACATTATACCTGACACAGGTATAAAGTAGCACAGGGCTTTACAAAGTGATGCTTCTAGCGTCACTTTGTAAATAAGAAACTTGGTGCATTTTTTACGCCACTAGTGACACAACAGCAGTGCAAAAGTGTTGCAAGGCCTCATAAACAACACTCACAGGGCCTCTCATTCCGAGCAGTGTCTCTCTCTGTCTTGGGAGGCTGCACTGCAGCTGTAAGGCCTCTCCTCATCCTGGGTCGGTGGTTGCTCTTCTGTCTCCTGGTAATCTGCAATGCATACACAGTGCCTCCCAAGCCCTCTACCCCCAAACGTGTCTCTGTCTCCTGGGAGGCTGCACTGCAGAACAAGCATTGGAAATGCAATAGGTCTCGCATTAGGAAAGTTTGAGCCATTGGTATAGTAAATGACACTTTTTTTATTTATGTGTTGGTTTTGAAAATAGCAAAATTAATAGCTTTGTCAGTTACAATGTCAATAGTTTTAACTTTCGCAAATGTGACACCTATAGCATTTGTAATGCAATGTGTGTTGTATTTACGTGACTTAGATGTATTGATATTACCAATAACAATGGCTTTTAATTTTGTAATTAATTAATACTTAAATAAAAGTTATTGTAATTTATAATGGCAATACCTTAAACGTTTGTAAATAACTTTTGTGAAGATTATGTTCAGTGTATTTTATTGTGACGAAAATCCAAGAACATTGCATTTGCACCTACACACACACAGAGCCACACACACACACACACACACACACACACACACACACACACACACACACACACATATAGATGTGGTGGTGGTGGATCTGGGGGATATGGTGGTGGTGGATGTGGTGGTGGATGCGGTGGTGGATGTGGTGTTGGTGGATGCGGTGGTGGTGGGTGCGGTGGTGGTGGTGGATGTGGTGGTGGTGGATGTAGTGGTGGTGGATGTGGTGGTGGTGGTGGATGTGGTGGTGGTGGATGCGGTGGTGGTGGAAGTGGTGGTGGATGTGTTGGATGTGGTGGTGGATGTGGTGGTGGTGGGTGTGGTGGATGTGGTGTTGGTGGATGCGGTGGTGGATGTGGTGGATGCAGTGGTGGATGTGGTGGTGGTGGAAGTGGGGGTGGATGTGTTGGATGTGGTGGTGGATGTGGTGAAAGTGGTGGTGGATGTGGTCGTGATGTGGCGGTGGATGTCATGGTGGATGTGGAGGTGATGGTGGATGTGGTGGTGGATGTGGTGGTGATGGTGGATGTGGTGGTGGTGGATGCTGTGGTGGTGGTGGATGCAGTGGTGGTGGTGGATGCAGTGGTGGTGGTGGATGCAGTGGTGGTGGTGGATGGGGTGTTGGTGGTGGTGGATGCAGTGGTGGTGGTGGATGGGGTGGTGGATGTGGTGGTGGTGGATGGGGTGTTGGTGGTGGTGGTGGATGGGGTGGTGGATGTGGTGGTGGTGGGTGTGGTGGTGGATGGGGTGGTGGTGGTGGATGGAGTGGTGGATGTGGTGGTGGTGGATGCAGTGGATGTGGTGGTGGTGGATGCGGTGGTGGTGGTGGATGCGGTGGTGGTGGTGGATGCAGTGGTGGTGGTGGATGCAGTGGTGGTGGTGGATGGGGTGGTGGTGGTGGATGGGGTGGTGGATGTAGTGGTGGTGGGTGTGGTGGATATGGTGGTGGTGGTGGATGCAGTGGTGGTGGTGGATGGGGTGTTGGTGGTGGTGGATGCAGTGGTGGTGGTGGATGGGGTGGTGGTGGTGGATGGGGTGGTGGATGTGGTGGTGGTGGATGCAGTGGATGTGGTGGTGGTGGATGCGGTGGTGGTGGTGGATGCAGTGGTGGTGGTGGATGGGGTGGTGGTGGTGGATGGGGTGGTGGATGTAGTGGTGGTGGGTGTGGTGGATGTGGTGGTGGTGGGTGTGGTGGATGTGGTGGTGGTGGGTGTGGTGGATGTGGAATACCTCGGGCGTTTGCGGTGGATTCTCCTTTAATGTACATAAATTACATAAAAATGGAACAATGAAATGGAATGCAGTTGTTAACTATATTGTATTATAATTTAGGTTTGTTTGATAACTTTCACTTAGGTAAAATGATGCAGATGCTTAGACTCAGTTGCCACCCACTCTATAACACGTTCAAATTCCCTTTTGAGACTACTTCTCAAATTCGAAAATAAACAATTAACTGCATTGAATAATTTCCGACGTGCTTAACACTTTTAAACAGGAAAAAAACAGGATTAGGAAGATGCTGTATGTGGACTCTAACCTCCCACAATCTCAAATTCGGAAATTATTCAATGCAGTTAATTGTTTATTTTCGACGTGCATAACACTTTTAAACAGGAAAAAAACAGGATTAGGAAGATGCTGTATGTGGACTCTAACCTCCCACAACAAGATTAGTTAATGGCATTCCAGCACAAAGTAACTTCTAGCTATGCAAAGTGTCTGTAAAGTGCTGCCTAAGTGCTGGGCAGAGTGGATGAGCGCGGAAATGACACGTTGCCCAATAACAGGGTACGGTCAGGTTGTTTGGGGCGGTATCTGTCTAGGTCGGCTCCCATGCCCCCTGGGCCTGTTCTGGGGAGATGCTCCTTAACTACAACCTTGATGACAGGTGAGGGTGCTTTAATGGGGCCGACTGGGCCCAGCTCTTCCCGGTTGCAGCCTCCCACTGTGCACAAACGGCCTGGAACTAAGGGTTACGTCTCCTTCCTGGCCCGGAGCCTGTCGGATGGGATGTGCTATTCGGGTTTGCAGAGTTCTGATAGCACAATCTAAGCCTATTTTTTTATTTGGGAGCGTCGCATGATTCACTGCCTGGCAGCTCTCTCTTTAATTGTATACACGTAGAAGGTCCTCTGCAAAATAGGTAGCTCGGTGGGTTGTGTGTGTAATCAACAGGTCATCTCAGATCCAAATCTGATACAGCGTTTAAAGATCGACTACAAGAGTGCTGTTTATTGGGCAATATTAGCATGCATTATTTTAAACAAAAAGAACGACCCACTTTGTGGTGCATGTTAATTACAAAAACAATGTTAAAAAGCTCCGTGGAGCCAGGGTTGGCCCTTGGCTCAGCTGCTTGGCAAGAGGTGGGTCCCCGCCGAAAAAGAAGATCACAGATTGGGGAAAGCAGCACTCCGGAGGAATTCGTCAGCGATTGAGGCATATAAAATGTCATTTTCTATGTACCACTGTCGCTATCTCATACACTGGCAGTAATTCGATATTTATTTATTTTAATGTTTCTAGAACACTAAAGACAACCCAAGCATTAAAAAAAAGCAAAATACTATTGAGACAAGCAAAAGAAGTAAAATAGGGAGACACGGCCGGCCGAGCGGCCGTGAAACTGAAAGCACGGCCGCGCGGCGTGAAAGCCTTTGATCCGGCAGGGGGTGGAGCGGCACCAAGCTGGGCAACAGATGGCTGGCGATTTGATGCTGTGCACGCGCATTTTAGGTCAATACGCAAGCGCATTGACCTAAAAGCCACGGGCACAGCATCAAATCGCCCAGTTAGTTTAACTCTGGTTAAAGCCCTATATCCTCGCAAGCTCGATGCGCATGCGCATCGAATAGCGAGACCTAAAAAGGGGCGGGGGGGCACAAATACTTACAATTAGTACTTAATTTGAGCCGCTGGTTTCCGGTGCTCGTTTGGGCACTTGATTGTCAGCACTGGGGCATGTACCAGTCGCCACATAGTGGCACTGTTCTGACTAATTTAGAAATGAGCACAACAACAGTTGTTTATTAATTCAATATACATTAAAAATTACTATTAACTGCAGACCAAGCCATTCTTATAGCTCTGGGGGGCAGGAATAGGTTGAATTGTCACACTTGTATGAGTGTGGGGGTTAGTACTTGTTTTGGTACTGCCATTGGCAGCGGTGGCACAGATAATGTTTGGTGCAAGCTGTAGTGGCCGCCTATTGAGTGCCCTGGCACTTTTTTTGTGCAAATTAAGCACTGCCTACAATTCATGCAATGCATCAGGCTGCACCATAAAAGTGACAAACCCCAACACAAAGCCTTAGTAAATGTCCTCCAAAGGGTCTCACAACGCCCCAGTGTCCCTCTGTCTCCTAAAATGCTGCATTCCAGATGCAGGGCGTGTCTGTGTTCTGACACAGATTCTGGCAGTGCACTGCAGCCACAACAAGGTTCTCCATTGTGTGACTCCGTGACTGACATGTATGGCAGGTCACAGCAGCAGGCACAGTGGATCACTCTGGACCTATGTCCCCCTAAATAGGCTGACAAAGCAGAGAGTGCACACTGCAGATACATCAGGGCTCGCCAGATCCTGTATCTCGCACTCCCTTCTGACACAAGTCTAGCACTGACTGCAGTGAAAGACGGGGGCTCAGGCTGGCAGTGAAACACAGTAGAATTCTCCTGCTCCTGGTACCTGTGTTTATTTTCTGGTATGGCAGTGCACTGTAGACACAACGGGGTTTCCTTGCTGCTGCATGCTCTGGTAGAGGGCTGGACAGGAGTGGCGTAACAAAACTTGAGCCCCCCCTGCAAGGTACAGGGAGCCCCCCAACCTCAAGAGCTCTCTGGCCAGGATACTGTGTTGAGGGCCCCCCTGGAGTTCCCCCCTGCACTACGTTATGTTATGCCACTGCTGGCTGTCTGCTGATACACAGGAAACAGCAGACGCGGTGGGCTATGCTCACTGTGCGCAGGTACACTGCAGGCAGCTCTTGTGTTCTCATGCCCGAAACAGAAAACACATATAAGGAGCTCAGCGATCATTTGTTCACAGGACTGTGGGCCAACAGTGGCGGCTCCTCCACTAAGGCAGAGGAGCGTCACCCCACTGCAAGAAAGCAGCAAACAAAATGAAAAAATAAAATGATAATACCAGAATGTTATAATCAGTTTATTTTGTCCTCCTACTGCAGCAGTGCGTGAGGGGCTGGGGCGGAGCTGCAGGCGAAGAGTGGCAGAACACTCCTGTGTGCAATGACTGTTTGGTCGGCCCTCTCAGGCCACCCAAAACAGTCATGCGCACTTTCCCCCTTCTCCATGTAGGCTGCATTACAGCCTGCATGGCTAACCTGTCACCCCCTGCCGACCCTGGCTGAGCGCCATGTCACGGCGCTCAGACCAATCACTATGCTGCTTGCAGCATTAGGGTTGGCTTAAGGGTGGGAGCTTGGCTGCCTGCTTCCTGTTCGACCTGGAGTCGGACACAGGCGAGCAGGAGAAAAGACGCAGTCCTGGAGGCGGAAAGGTAAGTCTTTTTATTTAATTTTTTTTATCCATGCACCCGTGCCCCCATCCCCACCTGGGGGCCCACCCGCAAGCTGTGCAGCCGCCACCTGAAGGCCAAAGTATTGTCAATTCTGGCACACAGTAGATGGTGCTGGGAAATTGCAGAATACAACCCTGCGGACAAACAGGCCTGCTGCTGCCAAGATCTTTATGTGTGTACAACAGCTCCCTGGGTTCGAATGGTTTCTGGACGTTTGTAGGATGGGCAAAGTGGGCAATTGCCCAAGCCCCATTTTTCCAAGAGCCCCCTATGAAAAGGACCTTTCTTTTTATTTGGCCCCTGACAAATCTATTTCTCTATCAAAACCTCTCTCCCTGTCTACCTTCCTCTACCTCTGACTCCCTCTTTCTACTCAGTGTCATCTTAAGAAAATTTGAAGTCCCAGGCAAGACATATTTCAGCTGTTTTTGTGTGATCCTCTTAAAGTATTACATATAATTTAGTGCTGTGTGGTATCATATGAGCTTGAATTAGCTTCGAATGGGTAACAAAATTCAAACTTCATCCATGCTGAGGTATCCAAAATATGTCTTGCAGAGGGCCTCTAAAACCCTTAAGAGGACACTGCAGTTTCCTGGAAAGCTGCGGGAGCGAGTGCTTGTCTCTCCATGTGTGTTTTGTTTGCAGTTTTATTTAATGCAAGTTTCATCCAAAGGCATTGGAAAATCTTGGAGGGTCTAGGTTGAGGGATGGCGCAGGTATGTCTGCCGCCACAAATATAGCTCCTTACAATGCATGCGATTTGATTGCATGCCATTACAACGCGGTTGTTACAACGACCGTGTTGTTAATACGCAATACCATTACATTGCAAGTCATTACAACAAGTCAAGTCAAGTCAAATGATTTATATAGCACGCTACATACCCAGAGGGTCTCAAGGCGCTTGAAGAAGGGTGGGAGAATTACTTGTCGAATATCCATGTTTTAAGTTGCTTTCTGAATGCTAGGTGGTTCTGAGTGAGGCGAAGGTGAGTGGGAAGTGAGTTCCAGGTTTTAGCTGCCAGGTAGGAGAAGGATCTACCTCCCATGGTGGTTTTGTTGATGCGAGGTACAGTAGCAAGGGCTTGGTTGGAGGATCGCAGCTGGCGGGAGGGGGTGTAGAAGGAGAGTCGTGTGTTAAGGCATTCGGGTCCAAGTTCGTAGAGTGCTTTGTGTGCGTGGGTTAGGAGGCGGAAAGTAATCCTTTTATTGACGGGGAGCCAGTGGAGGTTTTTCAGGTGACCAGAGATGTGGTCTTTACACGGGATGTCTAGTATGAGTCTGGCTGAAGCGTTCTGGATGCGTTGGAGTTTTTTCTGGAGTTTTGCGGTGGTACCGGCGTATAGGGTGTTTCCGTAGTCCAGGCGGCTCGTGACCAGTGCGTGGGTGACAGTTTTTCTAGTTTCGGTGGGGATCCAGCGAAATGTTTTTTTGAGCATGCGAAGAATATTGAAGCAGGATGATGAAACGGCGTTGACTTGTCTGTTCATGGAGAGTGAAGAATCCAGGATGACACCCAGGTTCCGTGCGTGGTCCATCGGGAGGGGTGCTTTTCCAAGGGTCTCTGGCCACCAAGAGTCATCCCAAGCGGAGGGGGAGGAACCTAGCATAAGGACTTCTGTTTTGTCTGAGTTCAGTTTTAGTCGGCTGTGTTTCATCCACTCGGCTACTTCTTTCATTCCTTCATGTAGGTTGGTTTTGGCAGTGTTAGGGTCTTTGGTGTGTGAGAGGATCAGTTGAGTGTCATCAGCGTAGGAGATGATGTTGAGGTTGTGTTGGCGTGCGATGACCGTGAGGGGGCTCATGTATACGTTGAAGAGGGTGGGGCTGAGTGAAGATCCTTGTGGCATGCCGCGGATGACTTCAGTGACTTCTGACTTGAATGATGGGAGGCGGACTCTTTGGGTTCTTCCGGTGAGGAACGAGGTGATCCAGTCCAGTGCTTTTCCTTGGATTCCGATGTTTCTGAGGCGCAGTAGTAGGGTGCTATGACAGACTGTGTCGAAGGCTGCGGAGAGGTCGAGGAGGATGAGGGCGACTGTGTCTCCATTGTCCAGTAGAGTTCGAATGTCGTCTGTTGCTGCAATGAGGGCGGTCTCAGTGCTGTGTTTGGCTCGGAAGCCGGACTGTGAGGAGTCGAGGGATTTGTTGGTTTCGAGGAATGCGGCGAGCTGGTTGTTGACAGCTTTCTCGATGACTTTGGCCGGGAATGGAAGGAGCGAGATGGGGCGGTAGTTTTTGAGTTTGGTGGGGTCAGCTGTGGGTTTTTTCAGAAGGGCGCTGAATTCGGCATGTTTCCAGCTTTCCGGGAAGGTGGCGGAGTTGAAGGAGCAGTTGATGACGTCTCGGAGGTGTGGTGCTATGATGGAGTCTGCTTTGTTGAAGATGTGGTGAGGGCATGGGTCTGTGGGGGATCCTGAGTGGATGGAGTTCATCAGGCGGATGGTGTCCTCAGTGGAGATTGGGTTCCAGTCATTAAGGATGTTCAAGGGGGGTGAAGGTCCTGCAGAGGGTTGGGTGGGTAGGTCTCCGGGTCGGTTGTCGAAGCTGTTGTGGATGTCTGCGATTTTGTTGTGGAAGAATGAAGCTAGGGAGTTGCAGAGGGCTTGAGAGGGGGTGATGTCGTTGGAGTTGGCTGAGGGGTTGGTAAACTCTTTGACGATGTTGAATAATTCCTTGCTGTTGTGGGCGTTGTTATCTAGTCGGTCTTTGAATGCGGCTTTCTTGGCAGACCGGATTAGTTGGTGGTGTATGCGGGTGGCGTTTTTGAAGGCGTCCCTGGTGCTGGTGTTTGGGTCTTTTTTCCAGGTCTTCTCGAGGGAGCGACAGAGTTTCTTAGATTTCTTAAGATCGTCGATGAACCAGGAGGCGTTTTTGCTGCCTGGTTTGATTTGGCGTTTTTTCAATGTTGCTAGGATGTCGCGCTGTTGGATAGCCATTGGGTGAGGTTAATGGCTGCTTGGTCGGGGTTTGAGGAGTGGGCAGGGGGGTTTTGAAGAAGCGATGAGGAGATCTGGTCGATGGTGATTTTGTTCCAGTTTCTTCGCAGGGTAGGTTGAGGATGGTTGTGGGTTGTGGTCTTATTGTAGATAAAGTGAACGTAGCTGTGGTCCGTCCAAAGGAGAGCTGTGGTGTGGCTGAAGGAGACATGTTTGCTGGAGGTGAAGATAGGGTCGAGTGTGTGACCTGCAATGTGGGTGGGGGTAGTGACAAGTTGTTTGAGTCCGAGGTTGGCGAGATTGTCCAGAAGGGTGGTGGCGTTGCTGTCATTATTCTTTTCCAGGCTCTCTGGGGCAGGAGAAAAGTGTCCGCATTTGAATTTTCTGTCAGAGAAGGTGTAATGCCTTTGTTCACCACACTTGTGATATGCCCAGGTAAAGGAGATTTGGGTGAATGTGGTTAGCTCTGGATAGGAAGATTTAACTGAACACCTGTGCACACTTCAAGTGTCACATGCCAGATATAGGAATATATGGGCACTGCCTCTCTATAACTATAGCTTCACAGATAATTGGACAATTAAAAGAAGTTGCCTGTTCACACACTTGGGAGGGCGGGGGCTGTCCCACTTCAGTGGTGTCCTGCCATGTGTACGGAGATGTGGAGTTTGTGTGGCCATTCCTGTCCATTCATGATCTGCTAGAGCAAGATAGATTTTGTTAGTAGGCGTACATACTGCCTAGTGGTCTGACAAATATGAGATATTGGCGGTGAGCTGTGCTCACTGCATTTGTAATGGTCCATTGGCAGGGAGATTTTCCGTTGTAAAAGATCCATCTGGCCATTTCACTTATGAAATTGACGTATGAGATACTAGTGATTTACCGCACGAATGTTCAAGTCCACTTGAGATTTGTTGAAGAGTCCATAGTGCCAATATGCAACACTCACCATCCCCGCCACAGCAATATCCTGGAGAAATAAACAGTCAAGACACCTTCTTTGTGGATAAAATTGCTGCAGGTTTATTCGCATAACAAATATGTCAAAATGGTGGGTTATCTTACGGGCGATCCCAGGGCAGGCAGCCCCTCGCCGCCTGCCCACCTGTTGAGCCAAATCACACCGCCCACTCCTGCCCAGAAGTGACGCGGACATGCGGACCCTTAGGGGGTCGCAAACACTGGGCGGCTGCCTCCTGTGACATCATGTGGCACTAAGGGGGCTGTCCTCTTAGGAGGGTCCGCTTTGTGGACCCAGGGCAGCCCGCATTATCTGTGCTGCGTTCAGGGCTTTGTGATGACACAGGTAAACAACCCCTGCACAAAGAGGCAGTGCCACAGGCATAGGAAATATGAAGTGCAGTTACCTGAAAAGTACAGATCCTTCGGACGGAATGTGCATGCAAGCGAAGGAAGAAGAGTGGGTTGGGATCATGAAAGGTGGATGTAAGCCGCCTGCCAAAAAGACAAAAGCCTCCATATAACACGGGATAGCAAACAAAAACTATATCGCATAACCCAGAAATGTCAATGCAGAATCTGCGGGAATGGTGGGATTGCCGAGAATGGGGAAGAGGAGCAGAGGAACTGCTTATCCTGCCGGGCCGAGACAAAACCTACTTGCTTTTTGGTGTCCCGGTCCAAGCAGCAGCAGTGTTCTCCAGGCACCTACAGGCACCTCCAGGTGGGGGGATGTGACGCAGCAAGTGAGTAGACAAACACCTCGCCTGCTCGCTGACCCCCTCCTTTTATTTGGCTTAGTGGTCAACGCTGAGACAATAAAAGGTATTTTGTGGGCACTTCTGTAAAATGCACTGCCTTTTTTGACAAAACTGCAGATTTTGCGATTTTTCAGGAAATCACACAATCCTGGAGAGTCTGAACCACTACCTGTATGAACATTTCTTAGGAAGCAGGTGTGTCAACAGCTGACGCAGCCCTTGGGCCTTCCAATTCTGCTACGTGGGGGTTTCGCCTCCATCTAGTCAACTGGTTGCTTCTCAAGTGTGAACTGGTAAAGAGAGGCATTCATGGGGAACTCTGGGGTCCAGTTGTGGAACATTATGTAAGAACGCGCACCAGAGGCCATACCACGACATACTGACCGCTGAAACACAAAAAAAGCTCAAAGTCGACCTTCAGTGGTGCTGTGACTTGGCTCTTTATGTTTTGGGTAACCTTTCCAGAGGTGCCAGGCCTTCATACTCATTTCCATCAAATATCTTCTCTATGTCTGTTCCTGCTGTTGTGAAAGTCTAGCTACAGGAAGGCCCGATCCATGCCAGCTTTCCAAGATGAATACTGACTGTAAACGAGATTCCATTTGGATTAATTGTATGTTAATGTCCCTTGTTGTTTTAGCTCTCTGTCTAGACAAAACCGGAAACCGAATTGAACAGCAATAACAAGGGACTGTTTACCTCTAGACTTTGGTACAAAGAATCTCTTGGTTGGCATTTGTTAAGACCTCCTGGTCGCTCCTGAAGCGACCCAAATTATTTGATAAATCTGAAATCATATGCCTAGCTTGGACAAAGCGTACCACAGAATTAACTAAACCATCTTTCCCAACCCATAGTATTCTGAAAATGTCCCCTCCTATTGAGCCATATCTAACCTTTGTGACAAAAAACACAATCATTGTGTTTTGTTAACCTGGTTCACACTGAACCCGATCAATTGCTCACTTGTGGAACCCCGAAATTGGTCACAGATTTCAACAACGTTTTATTGTTTCAGCCGAAAGGCCATAACATTTAAAATTACAATTAAAATTCAATATACAACTCAATTTTTCATCAGTATTTCCACGAATAAAATACTACAATGCAATTAATAATCCTTTAAAAACTGTGTAATTATTTTAAAATCATCTTAATTCCTATGCTAAAAGTTTATCTCGAGTGTTTCACACGTATAGTAAATATCTACCACTCATTCCTTAATACAGTATAAAACAATAGGTTTTAAAGGCAAGCTTCCTTCTTACTAAGCCAATTGTTTTCTCAGATTTCAACCTCACCCTTGCAGGTGTGATTTAGGAGCAGTCACAAGAACCCCCGATCGCGCAAACTGCCAAGTCTAGACCAGGGCTTGGCATAGTTTGGTCCATGAACTCTAAAATCCACCACAGCGGCAAGCCAATTGCAAAGATATAAGACGCCAGCCTCACCTTGGACTTCTGGTGGGTTCTGCTCCCTGCTGCCGCTGTTGCCGCTGCGACTGGCCGGACCCGCTTCGCGGGTCCCGCTGCGCGGCTGACAGCTTTGCCATCGTCGATTTCCTGCGGAGGCTTGGGCGTTTCTGCTGACCGGCAGGGCTGCGAGCTCCTAGCGGGGGACTCCGAGGACCAGGAGTCCCCGCGCGCCCGTTACCACCTGGGCTGCTCTCCCTGCCGGCTCCACCCCATTATCCACCAGTCTCACAGACATAAAAGCCAAGTAACTTCCCCGCTGCGCGGGAGCGCGCGGGAGGGCGCCGGGAGAAGCCCGGGACAAGGGCGGGACCGTTTTAGGCCGTTCGAGGACGGAGAGGACTGGCCTGGCCCACCCCTCTTGGTTCTTCTCAAGGTTATCGTGCCTGGGCATTGACTCTAGTGAGTACCATAGAGAAACTGTAACTGTCACACATTATGTGTACCCGGGGGAGTCGCAGTAAGACCGCGCTGGGTTTAACCAAGCCAAAAGGCACCTTGGACGATTTCCTCGTAAAAACAAATTTGGCAATAGATGCCGAAATCACAAAAATGCAGAAGAGGGTTTCAATCGAGTTAGATGCTGCACGCAGGCTTTCCCAAACATTTGCTAACTCTAAAAAATCCTCCCTGGGAAATATTGCATCTGCTGCATCTCCCCAACAGGTGGAACGTCCGCCTCCTTTATTGATCCTTGCCGACGTTCATCATTCCCCCCCTCCTTCCTCTCCACCAGCATTAGACTCCTCATTTATTTTCTACCCCATGACCGTCCAACCTAGTGAAAGTGACCCACCTACCGAGCAGGGAAATTCCACCACTTTCCCGGTTATAACTGCCCCCTCCTTCTCTGTACCAAAAAGTACAAACCCAGGTCGCCAAGCATCGAAGAAGAAAAACAATGTAAAATCTGCCTATGCTCGTAAAAAAGCCAAAGTTGCAAGGCAGCAGTTTTTCAACCATAGAAGACCACTACCCAACGCAGGGGATCCTAGAATAAACGATTGGACTACGCCAACGCCCTTTATCATGGCATTCCAGCGTACAGCCTGCGCAGACTCCAAACCATCCAGAACCAGGCGGCTCGGTTGGTATACGGTCTTCCACGCTACCACCACTCCACTCCCCTTCTAAAGGAGCTCCATTGGCTCCCCGTGAAACAACGCTCCCTCTTTAAGATCGGATGCATGGTCTTTCAGGCCCGTCAGGGCACTGCCCCCGCCTTCATCTCCTCACTAGTCAAACCTTATGTCCCCGCAAGAGATCTCCGGTCTTCCTCCAAGTCTCTTCTCCAGATCCCCCGCTTCTCACGCAAAAAGTGCGGCGGGTCTAACTTCTCATTTCTGGCCCCCACTTTCTGGAACTCACTTCCAGACCATCTCCGCTCCGCATCCCACTACCTCTCCTTCCGTAGAGATCTGAAAACCTTCCTCTTCTGCCAGGCTTTCCCCGCCTAAACTTATCTCATTCTTTTCCTGGTCTTTCTCCCTCAGTTACTCAACCCCCAGCGCCAAGAAACCGCAAGGTGTACGCCGCGCTCTACAAATGTTTTAAATTAGAAATTAGAAACACCACCCCCAGCTATCCACCAAATAGGGGGTGATAGTAACCTCACTACGGCTCCTGCGGTAGAGAATCCCATTATCCTCGCAGATAATCCAACACTGGGAGGGCTAAACAAGAAAGAGAGGGACAAGGATAAAGTGGGTGATGATGAAGACTTTCTCCAGACAGTCTGGGTCACTTTAAAACAACTATTGACACCCTTCGAACTCAGACTGTCACGTATTGAGAATCACTTATTCGAGATGGATAAAACGTTAGTATCCCTGGCCACGCTTAGCCTAAAACAGCTGGAAGCAACACATCCCCATATTAATGAGAGTCCACCTCTGGCTAGAAATGCTGGCATCCAACCTGCTCCAGCCTCTAACATTGGCACTAAAGAAGCTACAGCGCCTAAGGAGGTTCCTCCCGCCCCCTTGATTCTTCCTGCACCCTTACCCCCCCCCGTTATCCAAGCCGACTCCGATGCCCAAACCTAGGACACTTGCAAATGTCGCTGCCAACCCCCCAAAAATAGAGGAAAAACCCCCTAAAAAACATCTTCAGCCCAAACCCCCTCCTAAAGCCGACCAGAAGGCGAATAATCCCATCACTCCTCTCTTAGAGCGCACACCAAATTTATACCCAAATCACCAGAACTTTCGCGGAGGCTATATTGATCTTCCCCCTGAGGCTGGGCCCTATGTGGTTATCTTGGCAGGGGTACCACCGCTTGCCCCGGATATTGTCGAAACCCAGTGGTCCTTAAAAAACAAAGTGATCCACTGGTTAAATACCAATAGGCAGATCTCTCACACCAATAGGAGTAGGGTACTAATGGTCAGGAGAGTCCCTTGGGTGGGCCGTACCCACAAATCGATACCAGGAGACTGTATCGTGGTGTCTTTTGCAGACCCTCATACAGCCCATCTCATTGCCACATGGGACCAATACGTGACTGAACAAATCATTGTCACCAAACCCCTAACCTTTTTCTACCCTCCAAAACAGCTAGTAGAGCATCCTGGGGCTTGGACCACAATCCACAACCACAGATGGAAGGGTCAGGTGCAGGGATGGCAACCCATCAATAATTGGTGGGAAGGTGCACACACCATGAATAGGTTTGGATGCTTAGATCAGGTGGATTGACTGGGAACAGTCGATCAAACACCCCGATCAAGTGATCAAAACCACGCAATGATTGCCACTAATAGCAATACATTGCCACCCATTGTTAAGAACTTGACCCATTTGATGGTGGTTCCACCCACCTCTGCCCAGCGCCCGCCCCCTGTGCAAGCCATACAACACCTAGACAGGGCACATGTCCAAGATCAGGTAGAGTTAATAGAGAGTGAGGGCCACATACATCAGGTAGATAGTGAACCGAAACACTCATTATTGTCCTGGAATGTAGCAGGACTGGGCTATAAGATCAAGCATATACCCTGGTTGGAGACGGTCCACAAGCATGGCATACTTTGCCTGCAAGAAACCTGGCTGGTAGAAGAAAGGCACATCCTGGGGTATCGAACGTTCCATACACCTGCTGCTCCCGCCATTCAGGGCCGCAATAAAGGGGGTCTGTGTATATACGTTTCGAATGTGGGGGATATAAAAGTGTATAATTTTCACTCTGACCAATATTTTCAAATCCTTTCTTTTAAATGGGGCACCACACAAAAGGTCATACTGGTGAATTTCTATAACAATATGCCACCAAATGAGATGGAACCCATCTTAAATAAAATGTTAAACCGCATCCATAAAGTGAGGGACCAAAACGCGGGAGACCATACAGTTATTTGGGTGGGAGATTTTAATTGTGCAGTCTGCCCACTTTCTGAGTTAGGTTTGTGCGGCCTTGCAGATCGTGAGGAGGATGGCCCTTTTCACTTCTCACACACCAAACTGGGGTCTCTCCTTAACAGTATTATGTTTGCTTTTGACCTCACCTTCGTTAATCAGGCATGCTCTCCCCCAGTTCCCTTTGCCCCAACATATAATGGTAGAGGTTGTGAATCCACAATTGACTTTGCACTGATATCCCCCACCTCGCCCAACTTTATAACCTCTTGAGAGATAGGGGAAGATCCAATGAGTGACCATTACCCTATTACCTTTGGGGTTAGGCTCCCAGCGGAGAAACTAAAGGAACCTAGCGGCCCACTATACCCATTGGAGGTCACCTTAGCAAAGATAAATGGTTATGTGCTAAAGTGGGAGAAATTGAACCCCACCATCTTCTTCCACAAATTAATATTATCCTGCCTTGAAGACATATTCGTCTGCTTAGAAGAAGATGCGGAACCTAAGGCGATTATGGCAGCTTTCGCCAATATACAGGAGTACATAAAAGGCGTTTTAACTAAGAGCCACAAAAAGAAGGGGAGACGTGCATCCAGGTGGTTTGATTCTAGGTGCACAGCCGCCTTAAAGAACTTGAAGAAAGTTTTAAACACCATCCCGAAAAATAGGGCCCAAATCTCTGAGGCTAGACGAGAGTACAAGAGAGAAATTAACCTCCGGAAAGCAACCATAAAAAAGGAGGCCTGGGAAGCACTGGGAGAAGCTGCCAGGAATAAGGACACCAACCTTTTCTGGAAAGTGATAAGATCAGTATACAACCCAAAACATACTGATAATTGCATAGATGTAGCAATTACAGCAGAGCTCTGGGTTGAACACTACGGGAAACTCTACACCAACAGACAGGGGAACAGCATGAATCAACAAAAGGCACTTTCATCGTCGAAGAATTTCATGCGAGACCATCAGCAAAGCGACCCCCTAGTTTCGCCGTATCCAATTGACTTGGTCTTTACCACCCTAGAAGTCGAAAATGCAATCAGGGAAAGTCCTTCAGGGAAAGCTCCTGGTCCGGATCACACACCAGTGGATGCCTATAAAACAAACTTGGAATTTTGGGCTCCGCTCTTAAGGAACGTTTTGAACATGGGAAACAAATGCGGCTTAATTAAGACCTGGTCAGATGCCATTGTAGTTCCCATTTTTAAAAAGGGAAACAGGGACTTACTAGACGGCCTCATGAAAATTGCAGGAAGGATCGTCCTAAAGAGGATCCAGCACTGGGAGACAGAAAATAAGGTTATTTCGGAACTCCAATATGGATTCCGAAAGGGACTGGGCACCCAGGAGCAATGCCTAAATCTGTCCTTATTAATGTCCAAATATACTGAGGCTAAAAAAGGGGATCTGTTTGTTACATTCGTTGACCTTAGCTCAGCATTTGATTGTGTGGATCATCTGCAGCTCTGGTCAACATTGGAGCTCATTGGGGTGGATCCCACAATAGTGGTTTTTATCAAAGAACTTTATAGAGATGCTGGTGCCAGGGTGAGGTTCGGGACCCAGGGGCAATGTACACAGAAATTCCCCATAAATAGAGGGGTTAGGCAAGGTTGTATACTCGCGCCCCTTCTATTTAGTTTTTATATTAATTCTGTTGTAGAACATCTAACAAATCTCCAGAATGACTATCCAGCTGTCAATGGTAGGCCTGTACCCATCCTATTATACGCCGATGATGCGGCTATTATGTCTAGGACTAGGCTAGGGTTGCAGAGAGCGGTAAGAGAATTCTCGTCCTACATGGGGAAAAGAAATTTGAAAGTGAACATCTCAAAAACTTTCTCCATGCCATGCACCCAAAAGAGTAAAAGGCCACAATGTTCGATATACCTTGACGAGCAAAGAATCGAGACCACAGACACTTTTTGTTATCTGGGTGTTGTCTTTGAGAGAAAAGGAGCCTGGAAACATGCAGTATCGGCTAGGAGGCTTGCCTTTACCCGTGCTATTGGTGCCCTGAGAACTTTTGCAGCGAAAATTGGGGGCAAACCGACTGCTGAGATGATACAGATTTACCAAGCAAAGTGTATAGCGACAGTCACTTATGGAGCAGGCTTATGGGGCTATGAAGACGTGTCCTCACTCCAAATTTGCGAGAATCTTTTTATTCCTTACCTATTGGGGGTGAGCAAATCTACTTCAACTTTTATTACTCACATTGAGACTGGCCTCAAATACCTTAGTGACTTCATAAAGCTGTCACCATGTTTGCTTTGGCACAAAATTTGGACTACTAGGGAATGCCAACTTAACAGAGAACTAATCAGGGATTGCATGAGCTTGGATGCCGCATCCAAAATTAAATGGTTGCGACATGTCCGGTTGATGTTCGCCAAGATTGGTTGTCCCGAATACTATGATGACCCAGAGTCCCTTGAAAATCTGTCTAGGTCGTCTCTCAAAAAACTTTTAATTACCCACCTGGAAGGTGTTAGATGGGATGCAGAGAAACTCAAAAATACTACCTTGAGCTACCAAAGAATTACTCCCACCGAAGGTTTGCAATTGTACCTCAGGACCGAAACTGCACCTTACCCTCGTATGCTTCTCACCAGGCTGCGCCTAGGCACCTTTTTCCGTATGGTCACCCTCCCTAAACAAAATGACTGGACTGCCTCGAACCTAATTTGCCCATGCGATGATCACTCATCACAAAGTAATATTCATATTATGTTCTTTTGCAATCTGTATTCTGCCCCAAGGAAATTGTACCTATTACCTCTTCTAAAACACTGGGGCATAAGAACATGCAAAGACGCTTACTTCAAATTACTTTTGTTAGATGAGGTGTATGTCATCTTTGTCGTTTCACGTTTTTTAATCTCAGTGATGAAATATAGAAATTCCATGATGTAACCCTTACATGTTTTAACTTTTGCATATGTTTTTACATGAGGTCAACTGCTGTAATTTCATCATTGAATCACAATACAGGCCATAACGTAAAATCAAGGGAAACGTGTGGGACATGGGGCACTCAGCCCGTTGAACATAGTATAACGTATACGTTATATCAATAGCTCCTTGATGAAAAGTGTTTATTGTGAAAGCACAACATGGACTATAATTGTGAATTTAATTTAATAATTAGCATATAATTTTATTGTTATAAAATTTATGTTAGAACATTTCTTATAAGGAATGTTACCCACACGTGAATCCCAACATGAATGTTTTGTTTGATTTTGAAAAACATACGTTTAAATGTATAAACTACAAGGCCCATAATTCCTCATTCTTGTAAACCTGAGTGAATAGTATAAATGGTGGAAAGTGAAAAGGGACTCTTGTAGAACACTGCCGTGACCAAGAACGTTAGTTCGAAACGCGTAGGAGTTTTTGCAAAGAGACCTAAAAATAAACTATTGTGTTCAAGAGGAGTGCCGCGTCCTTGCCTTTTGTTTACAAAATTACCTGGGAGACACGTTCCCGGTCTCCAAACGCGTGCACCAACCAATGGAGTTCCCTCTGCTACGGGGACATTTGTGAGGAATATATATATATATATATATATATATATATATATATATATATATATATATATATATATACATGTATTGTTTAGGAAAGAGGCAAAACATTTATAACAGAGCAACACATTACAGATTGTTATAAAAAATAGAGGCTAGGGCCTCAGTTTTAACTACCAGCTTAAATGAGAAGTACCATGCAACGGGAATATGCGGAATTAGAATGTAGAAGTACCTTTTATAAAAAAATAATATCTTTCAGTACTAATGAATTGAGCCCTCAAATACACAAATGGCTCAGACTTAATGCAGACAAAACAAACATGGCCATGGCCTGGACGAAATTTGCATGATTTCCTTTGCAGGAATGATGTGAAATGCCTGGGAAATTATGCATCATTACACAAAATGCTGGCTTTGGCATTTTTATGCTAATTTTGGGGCAAAATGCGCCCTTGCATCCATTTTTGGCACGAGGACGCATATAATACTACAAGATGCGCAGAATCACACTTGTCGAAAACAAATAGCAGCTCGAGGTCGGTTTATTTGTTTCTTCCTCTGCTCCTGCAATTGTGTTTTTACCCAAGGTCTCAATTACACAGGGTGGCAAAGCATTTCAGGTAACAATTGTAATGTAAAGTGCCGGAAGTTACTCAAGGTTATGCCGGTATAAATTACATTTTGCTTGGGCATAATTAAAATATGATTCGTACCTAAACTACATGACCTTGCTTCTTACTGTAAATAGGTACGATGATAATAGGATATGGGAAACCAGGGGCGTGGCTACCATTGATGCAGCAAGTGCTTATCGCCCTGGTGAGGGTCATTGAACCATGACAACTTTTTTAGCAGCAGTCAAATAAGACATTTTCCTTGCGTGCATCAAGGCACATGGCACCGTGCCACGTTACTGTGTGAAAATGTATGATGTCACTGACACAAGTATTCCCATCTCATATAATATGAATTAGGGACTATGGAAAAGGATGATATATGTGACACACATGTTGAAAGTCTGAAATATTAGGAATTTAGATATACTAAAGACCATCACCTAAGATGTATTGAAACAGTAGTCCACTGTTGACCACCACATACATCTCATCACTGGTCTTTCCGAAGAATCGGTTGCCTCCCCTTTGGACTACTTGGTTCCAAGGGCCATTTCGGCTCTGCCTCAGAAAGGAACAACACCCTTCTCCATTCAATAAAGAATATGTCATTTGTTGGTGCCTTCATGTGGTCAATAACTGTCTTACCACTACATTTACTTTATTGTAGATATGTATGCTTTGTTTTTGCAATATAAATGTTTGAAAATATTCTGTTTTCGTTGATTACATTTAAATCTGGAACGATTCGATAGATGCTTTGAGACTTATGACAGATATTAATAAATTCACTTGTTCCAACATTTAAGTTTACAAAAAGAATTTAAATATTTGTGAAACTTTCCCTGCAGTGGGGGCTACTAAGAACATGCTTAACCCAATTCTGAGCAGGGTACACTTTACTCATAGTAAGCATTTCAAGTTACGGATAACCCGTTAGAGGTCACTCTGTCTTGGGGAGGATCCCTACACCAGCCCCCTCCTGGAAGTTGCTGCTGCAGATGCTAGAAGATGCAGTGTTTCTATGGCCACAACCATCACTAATTATTTTGCCCAAAATGCTGATACTGCATCCTTGCAACTAACAGAATGGGAAGCATTCAAGACTGTAGTGAGGGGTACAGCTATCAGCGCAATAGTAGGGGCCCGACAAATGGTTCACTAGGACTTAAAAGAGGTAGAAAGCAAGCTGAATAAATTAGAGCAGGAAACTCTCATTGATCCCACTAAAGCAGCATCTCTGCAAGAAATACGCGTAACACATGCAGATATACTAGAACGGCTATGCATAATAGATTATCAATCCTACACACAACTGCGGCACGCGGAAGCGGACACGTCGAGCACTCTCCTAGCTCGAATTTAACAATGCACCATCCCCCTCCACCCCAATACATAAGGTGTTACCACACCTAGTGGCACAACAGTGAACATGCATATGGACATAAACTTAGCCTTCCGCGAACACTACAAAACACTGTATGAGGCCCCCGAAGGGATAGGTGAGAAAACAATAGAAACCTTTTTGTGTGATCTTAATTGTCCCCAACTGTCCCAGGTGGTTTAAAAAGATTTAGCAGGCCAAATCTCCAAAACTGAGATCAAGGAAGCTATGCAGGAACTCCCACGCAGCAAAACATCTGGGTTTCTCTGACAAATTAGTCCCTAATTTAGAGCCTCTAACCCACCCAGCTCTAGAACCTGGAAGCCTCCAACCCACCACAATGCAAGCCTTAGTTACCTCACTTCCCAAGCTCGGCAGAGATCCTACAGACATCTTAGGATACCGGCTGCTATCGCTATTAAATACTGAATATAAAATCCTAAGTAAGATATTAGCCCGCCGACTACTTCCTTTCCTGTCACAACTTATACACACACATCCCTTAATATCAGGCATCTTTATCACGTCCTGGATGCCACTCCTAAGAACCTTTTAGGAGCCGGTTGCATCTCCTTAGACCTGCGCCAAGCCTTTGATACCCTCAGTTGGAAATACATGTTGATAACACTCAGCAAGTTTGGTTTTCCTCCTGCAAATGTGTGATGGGTTAAATTGCTTTATACGTTACCCACAGCGAGAGCCCGTTCAGGTGTGTATGTATTGCATCCCTACCCAGTGGGCAGAGGCACATGTCAAGGCAGCCCGCTATCACCACTCCTATTTGTGCTAGCGCTTGAACCCCTAGCAATAAAACTTCGGAAAGAGGCAGCAGGAACAGGCATTTGCATTGGTAACACTACGCATACACTATCATTATACTCTGACGACATTATCACTTACATTCACAACTTAAAAGACAATCTCGAGCCCATACCACGCATATTTAAGCAGTTGAAACAAATTTCGGGACTTACCATAAGTGAGGCCAAGTCCTATGCAGCCCTATTTCACCCAAAGATACACCCAGAACCTATCCGATTTGGGATCCTTACTTTTCTGGTTACACCAATCACCTTTAAATATTTAGGCATACAATTATACAGGGCCCCACAAGAATTACCAGATGGTAACCTTCTGAGGACAGTCAATGCACTTCAAACCCAAATAGAATTTTGGATATCACTGCCCATTTCGGTGGCGGGCAGAATAGCCATCTCCAAAATGGTCATGCTCCTGCGATTACTTTATTATTTCACCAACCTTCCAATTGTGATCCCGACTGTTTTTATCAAAATCCTGAACACACTCTTATCGGACTTGAAAATGTGGAAGGGCCTTAAGAGGGTGGGACTGCCAAAGCTGCAGTTGGGAACGGACAGAGGGGGCATGGATACACCAGATCTCCGGCAATCTGCTTTGTGAGCCAGCTGCAATGGCTTGCGTAGTGGCTTACAGGGCCGCAACTTACATGAACTAGGGTATACGCCACAAACCTTGGCCCCCAGGCGCTCGCCATGCCTTACTACTGCCCCAAAGCAAGATCCCGCCTGCAGCCCCCGTGTTATGTAGGATAGGCCTAATTTACTGGAGAAGAGCATTACAATATGCAAACCAGCTGCTCCCATATGCTCCCAATACCCCACTGCTAGGGATTCCCACACCTACAAGATTAGTAACCAAGCAAAGCATATATAAATGGGAAAGGGAAGCAGTGAGTACGGTAGGGATGCTGTTTGTGGATGATATGCTGCTGAATCATGAAAACTTCACTTGAGAACAGGGAGTTCCACGATCCCTTTTCATTTTGCATGCAAGTATATCTAAATATATTAAGAAACATTGGCCACCGGATAACAAGGAGCCTCCTGCACACAAACTAGTTCATACTCTGTAACTAATGGGCAATGGTCGCCATCTGATTAGATGGCTTTATAAAGGCATCCGATCGCATGCAGCAACCCCCCTCATGGCACTTAGAGAAAGGTGGAGTAGAGATATTGGCAGGGAACTATCAGATAAGGAATGGGACTCTCTTCTGGAATACCTCAAGAGGGTGTCCCTTAACTCTAAATGCATATTTATACAGTACATACTGCATAGGGCCTACCTCACACCACACCTGCTAAACTAAAGGATCTATGACATTACAATGCATGCTTTTACCACGCATGCTTTTACATCGCAACTTTTACATCACATGCCTTTACAACGCATAGTGTTGAGGGGTGCTGGATAGTGAATAGTTTAATTTACTATTCCAACTCCAGTCCCCGTCGATAGTAGGGAAGGTGTCTGATAGTAAATTAAATCTATTCCCTATCCTAGAGCTCCCACCAGCGCAATGCGTTGTAATGGTTTGCATTATAAAAGTTGCGATGTAAAGGCACTGCGTGGTATAAGTTGTGTTGTAAAGGATGTTTCCCAAACTAAATGTACCCAGCTGCACAGAAACACTGACCAAGATGTCACACATACGATGCCGACCTTATACACATGACATGGGCATGCCCACGCCTGTCTGGCTTCTGGGCCAATTTCACAAGTGTAATAGGAACTGCGACAGGGATTGCTAACTGGGACACATATTGGGATTACAGCATCGCCCTAAGACACAGAAGGTAGAGCTCAGATTTGCAGACTTGGCCTTACTCATCACAATGCAATTCATCACTATGATATGGAAATAAGCCTTTGCCCCTACAGCACAAAGTTGGCACGAAGAGGTGATCAGATGGGTAATGGCAGATAGTGCAGTTATAAGTAGGGAAGAATACAGAGGCTTACAGAAAACGCCTATTTCCATGGAATGGGACCTGATGTTGGAAACATTTAAAGCCACAGAATTCCTAACATTATAACACAAAGTAGGGTGCTAGTGCACCCCGTAATGTGTACTGTAGGTAGTGACTTTATGCTTAGTAAACACCGCCAGTCATAGGAAAGTGCACAAGTTCCAAATAACTTAGCATGAATATAGCATCTTGATAGAGCTGGATCTTGTACTCTCCTGGGCGTAGATAGGGGTGAGCCAGGAAGGAGGGAGGGTGGGAGGGAAAGGGTGGTTTAGCGGAGTATGATATTTTTTAATATGTATGAATATGTCATAATACATCGAGTGTGTACTAGTATATGCAATTCCACACCCGCTCATGGACTTTACTACTTTTGTAAACATACCCACGGAGAAGCATAACTGTTTTGTACCCCACGGGGTTCACTGTATGCCTCAAGCAATGGTGGATATAAGAAGTATTGTGCATCGATAAAACCAATAAAGTATGGTTTAAAAAAAGCATTTCCAGGTGCTCCTATAACAGATATACCTAGCTCTCAAAGTCCATATCTGAGCAAGGCCCTGGAGACGTATTATAGAGGTGTTTCAGAATTGATGATGTGCAAGCCGAAGGCCATATGCATCCCCAGACTTTGCGGGTCCTTCTGGAACCAGAGTCCTTTAAACATGCACACAAAAAGTCCCAATGAATGATTTGCCTTTGCTCAGTCTGTGTTGTACAACAGGTTTAAACAGTGTAGGTTTTAAAGGACTGATTGGCATATTTACAAGGCCCCTGCGCCACCAGATGGTCACGTTTTTTGATGCTCCGGTAGCGCACAATGGTGAGCCATATTTACAAGGCCACACAAAGCCTCCCTGCATGGCTTTTCATGGCCTTGTAAATATAGTCTCCTTTCAGGCATTACTCTGCGTGAAAAGGGCGTTCCAAGGGTTTTGCTGTGGGTGTTCCCACGCAACTTCCATGGATTCTGATGCATTTCCAGATTTACAAGGTTCGTAAACCTGGGAATGCATCTCATTCTAAAGCCTCCCCAGTGGCTCAACAAGGAGAAATATATTTATTTCTCCTTGGTTTTTGCTCTTTCTGGAGCTGCTGCATTCTGCAACACACATAGTAGAAGGAAAACTACTCCATTGATTGTTTTTTTTTGCAGGAAGGAGTCCCTTCCTGCAAAAAAACAATCATCCCTGCAACGCAGGCACCCTTGCACTATAGTGCAGGGGTGCCTGCATTGGCGCTAGGCAGCCAATTGTGTAACAGCACAGAGGAAACCACAGGGATGTATCGTAATACTATAAATAAGATGCATCCCTTCACTTTCCTAATGATGCAGTTTGGCGTAGCAAGATGGCTTATAGCGCCACACTGCGTCACTTTCTAGTAAATATGGCCCACAATTTCTAGAGTGTATAATTTTTTTAATGAGAGGTTTATTCAGCCTAGAACAAAACAACTGGTTGTTGCCATTAAAGTGAGCAATAATAGGGAATACATTGAATCACCTTGTGCACATCGGATACATGCATATAGTCCTCCTAGGCAATAATTTGCTTAAACTGCAGGACAATATACACAATATATTGTGTTCCCTTCAAAGATTATCTTAGGTTTAGGCTATAGTTGCTGGGCTGGGTGCCTTAAATGAAAGATGCAGTCATTTCAGTCCTGGGTTGCTTGTATTTTGGTCCAGGGAGGACCTGGCCTGGCAGTTTGGGCTGTGCTGTTCCCATTGGGCACAGGGTCAAGACTGATTTGCATATGGCTGGTTCCAAACTGAGGTAGGATGGCGTACAAAAGAACGATGGGTTGTAATGCTACCCCGAGCAAGTGCCAGTGGTTTGACAAATTGCACGATGCCTCCCATCACCTTTTGTGTATTTAATGAAGGCATTTGTGCTCTGTGCCCTATATCCACATTTGCAAGCCTGCTGGGACTTTTTTTCGTAAAGGTATCAAAAATATACACAAAATTGAGCACTTGGCCTTATTTTTTAGGCTTAAAATACAGAAATGTTGAGTGTCAAGCAAGGTGTATGAAGCTGTTAATAGCGTGAGACTTGTGTAGGCGTGCTCCTTCAGTGGTGAAAGAGGGAGACAGGACTCTTCGCCCAGTCTGAAAACTGTTGGTTGTCTAGGCACGTTGGGTCCAGCCTTCAATGCATCCGAAGGCTTTAAGAGCTTGTTACTGCGTGAGCTGCTGGCTGGAGGGTTAGTAGGATGTCACCTCACTCCAGGTCAATACGGACTCTGTCTCCAGTCCTGAACTGTTCACGTACAAATCACTGATTTATTGAGTGGATGTGGCCAACTATCGCATTTCAGGCCTCATTTACCAGGCCCTTAGTGACACTTGTGCGCTGCCAGAGCATCACTTTTTTGATGCTCCAGTGGCACAATGTGCCGCAGCATATTTACAAGGCCATGCAAAGCCACCTTATGTGGCTTTGCACGGCCTTGTAAGTATAAGTATGTGCCACTTTTACGTAGAACACTGTGTGAAAGGGGCGTTCCATGGGGGTTGCTGTGGGTGTTCTTACGCAACACCCATGGAATCTGAAACATTCCCAGATTTACGAGGAATCATATTCCTGGTAATGCGTCAGATTCTACTGCCAAGGCACAACGAGGAGAAATATTCCTATATCTCCCCATTTGTTCCTCTTTGTATGTGCGCTGCAGTCTGCAGTGCACGTAGAAAGAGGCAAACACCTCTTGGGGTTGTCTACAATGCAGACACCTTTGCACCATGGTGCAAGGGTGCCTGTGTTGGCACATGGCAGACCATTGTGCGCCAACGCAGGGAAAAGGGCAGGAATGTGCTATATCTCATAGATACATCGCATTCCTGCCCTTTTCTTTTGACGCAGGGCAGTGCAGCAGGATTCCTTGCGGCACTGGCCTGCGCCAAAACCTCATAAATGAGGCCCTTCTTTTTTAGATTACCCACTTGAGTCAGAGGCCCTAAAACTAGAACAGGCAAGGGTGAAATATCATTTTTATAGAAGTAACTTGCAGTACAGCAACACTATGGTTTTAAACTAAGAATGTATGATGTTAATAATTCAATCAGCGTCTATGGACGTTAACCAGAGGCGCTTGTGAACAGATGAATGCATTAATGATTTTATGTAAATTCACTCTCATGTGATATCACGTGTAAATGAAAATAAGCTAATTTTTTGCATATGGTTTTTAAACATCTTTTGTTACTAGTTTCCGTGATAATGTTTGGTTTAAGTGATTAGTCAGACAATGGCTTACTAAATGCGTAGAACACATAAGATAAAAAAATTATAGTATATCGCCTCCATTTTGGACAGTCTTGCAGTAGGAGAGCAGTACTCCTCTTCGCCACTCCAAGGCTCACTGGGCAGTGGTGCAGTAGTGGTGGGAGAACTACTGAACCGGTGCTTAATTTGTACACATAAAATAAAAAATTGCCAGTGCCTACTCAGGAGGCCACTGCAGCTTCCAACAACAATTGCCCCTTACAGTGCTGCCAGTTTCACTACCAACACAACTACTAACCATCACACTACTACAAGAGTGACAATTTAGACTATTCCAGGCCCCCAAGCTATGAGAATGGCTTGGGCAGCAGGTGTTAGTCCATTTAAATGTGTATTTAATTAATAAACAAATGCTGTGAGTTCATCTTTAATTTAGACAAACATCGCCACCATGTGGCAGACTGTCATAAGTATCGGTGTTGGCAAATAAGTGCTGGTGTCAAACACCGGAAACCACTGGCTCAACTTAAGCACTGCTGAAGGCTATAGTCCGATGCCAGGCTCTAGCTCAGCTTGAAGTCCTCTTGGAATCTCGAGTCAGCCAAGCCTTCGTGTTGCGGCTGCGCCCAGTTTCTTACCCCAGTCTCCAACACCTTTGCCACGCCCCCACCCCCTCAAATCCAGCATCAAAGAAGGTGTTACACAATGCTGCATCCTGCTCGTTTTGCAAATCGTTCTATGCTTTGCGCACTTCCACAGCAGTCTGCAGATTCTTAATGGTCAACCCTCTGAGATACTGGCATCACCACAGTGGCAATGAATCGTGCAAGAAACGATCTGCATGGAGTGGGCTCTGTTTGAAAGCCTGCCTACATCTGAGCTCTGTGCTTCACCTGAGTCACGTGACCTCGGTGGGCTCCCCCAGACCTTTGTTAATAGTGTGATTGGCTCCCGGGTAGGTGTTGAGCCTTCCATGAAATCTCATGAAATCAATCTCTATATCAGTGGTTCCCAAACTTTTTTGACCTGTGGCTCACCTGACCTAATCAGCAGTTGGCCGTGGCTCCCCACCATTATTTTACCGGTGGTTGGGTGGGTGGTGTGTACCTCCTGTTATCTCCCTTAAAGTATTTGGGACGCAATGAAGGTATTATATTGGTTGGAATGCTTGAATTATTAATCTCATCCACTGGCTGCATCCCAATCCATCGTTTTTTTCCCCCAACAGAGTACCTGGTCCCAAACCCTTATTTATGCCAGCTGCTGCTTTCAGTACCTTTTGGTACTGAGACCCGCTCTGAGAAAATGGAACATTGAGTTTGGTCTGTCGTAATCAGTATCCCCAGCCTTATTTTTAACTAAAAAGGTCTGTCCTTCCATCTGTGTGTCCATCTATATCCAAACATATTCAACCATTTGCACACCTATCCACCATATATCCTTCCGCCCATCATTTCACTCATCCATCCCTCCATCCACCCTTTCACTCATCCATCCATTATTCATCTACCCACCCTTTCACCCCATCCATCTGTACAATCATCCATGCATCCACTCTTCCACCCAGCCATCCATTCACTTACTCATCCATGCACCCATTCACTTACTCATCCATTCACCCAGTCATTTATCCTTCCACCCATTCACCCTTTCAGTCATTCATCCTCCCTTTCTCTCTCCATCCCCCTTTCACTTATCCATCCATCTACCCACCCATTTACTCATCCATTCATTAATCCATCCATTGATCCTATTACTCATCCATTCTTTCACTCATCCAACCATCCGTTCACTCACCCAGCCATCCGTTCTCTCATCCATCCACCCTTTCACTTCACTCATCTATCCATCCTTTTGTCCATCTACCCCCTTTCACTAACTCATCAATCCTTACATCCACCCTTTCACTCATCCATCCATTCACCATTTCACTTATCAATTCATCCATCCACCCATTCACTTGCCCATCATCTACCCTTTCATTCATCCACCCATCCATCCTTTCACACACCCATCCACCAATTCACTCGCCCATCAGCTGCCCTTTCACTCATCCATCCATCCTTTCACACACCCATCCACACTTTTACCCATCCATCTACCCTTCCACCCATAGATCTACCCTTCCACCCATACATCCATCTATTTACATTTTCTCTCATCCATACTTCCATTCATTCACTCATCCGTCCATTCTTTCTTTCATTATCTATCCATTCCCCCTTTCATTCATGCATTCATCCTTTCAGTAATCCATCCAGCCATTCAGACATTCCTTCACTTATTTACTCACCCACCTTTTCACATTATGAGCTGAGCCTTTGTTTGCAGAGTTGCAGGCAGAAGAGTCCCATTAAGAATGAACCACAGCAAGGGGTGGGGTGCGGTGGTGGAGAGTTCACTATGCCCCTGCACATAGGCAGACTGAAAACGTAGAAGTCATGCATGATGCACAGTGCCAGGATGTGAGGTTACTGTAACATGGTGTTGTTTCCAGGGCTTTAAGCGGTGTAAAAAAACTAGGGGGGTCTCTTCAAAGGGGGTGTTTGACGTAATTAAGAGCGCAGCTTAAAACACCTAGGCTAAAAATATGCGCTTAGCATAGTGTTCTGCCTCACTGGTATTATGTTGTCTCTGTCATTGCATCCAGATATATAATACAGCAAGTATCATTACACCCAACAAGCCAGGACTATTGGCTTTGTCAATGGTTGCTAGTTCCTTAAAAAAAAAAAGGAGCAACCATGGCTTTGATGAATACAATATTGAAAATACTTCAGTTCTAAAATGACAGGACAATGTTCTTTTAAACTTATTTTACAGGCTTCTTTGAATAAAGTGTTTTCTAACGTTGCAGCATGGGCCGTTTTACTTTTTATCGTACAGAATGCCCTTCTGTACACTGAGGCAGGAGGAGGACGCCACATGGTGTCACACCCCCAGACTGCCCCATTGTCATTCAGTAAGTGGCAATCAGCGGCATACTGAATGACAATGGGCGGGAGGGCTGCTCTCGTGCTCCTGGAGGAGTGCGAGGCGCCTCCAGCAGCAGGGGTGAGGCCTCTCACAGGGGAGCAGCGCTGCTCCCCTGTGATGGCCAAAATTACAAATAGTGTGCGCGGCGCCCCTGGCACCTCATTACGGCGCACCGGGGCGCCGCGGCGCACAGTTTGGGAACCACAGCTCTATATGAAGTCAGGGGAAGCTGGTGACATTGATGTTAAAATGAGCAACTTGAGAACTTTGAGAGGGTATGGGGCAAGTGTCTGAACATGGTGGGCTGAAATTCACGCTGACTTCCCACTTGCTTTGTGGTTTTATTTTATGTCCGAGAGGGCCAGTGGAAGGACCTTGTATTTTGATCGGTCTACCTTATTATTTGTCGATGATGAACACTGATGTATCGTGCACTTTTTTGCTGTCTTCCTATATTTTTGTTTTTATAAATGCTAATAAAATTGATTATCAAAAAATGAGCAACTATGTAATTTTTTTTTTTTAATCTTCTGTTTCAATTTAACATGTTTCATCTGTTTCACCTGCATTTATTGACCACGGTTTACACAGGGATATCCTCAAACAAATAAAGACAAAACATTAACCTTTGATATGAAACCGCAGAGGGCAAGAGATACCCATCCAGCAGCTGAATTGCACAATATAAACTACCTTAGTTCAATCCTGTCTTCTCTGATTGACCAAATTGTGTGATCCTATGCAATTACATTATTTCAATGTGTCCTCTTTTCCTTTATCATCACACTGGAGTGCACCTTGAAATACATTTCTGCAGTACGTGCATTGTACAAAAGCCTCTCTGGTATAAGTTTTATTTTTCGAAATTATTGCCTCATTTACAATAAAAAGGTAGGCCACTTATAGGGTGCACTCTTAGTTCACTAGTGACGTCGTCGTCGTGCCATTTGGGGTGTGCATGAATGTTTCTAAGTATATATGTATTAACTACCACCTCTAAATTTCACTCAAAGTTACCATACAATCTCATGCACTAAAGTGCAACGCTTCCCACGTTAAATAAATGTTCTGTTTTTAATTGTGAAGAGTCTTTACTAACTTTTCCCATGAGCTTTGTTGCACGATTTGAAGGCCATGTATGTTGATGTGTCACTGGCATTATGGATCTTAGAGCCAAGCCAGACACTAGGCCAGCTCTGCTCTCGCTGTTAAACTGCTGGCTCTATGATTGGTTCTATGGTAGATTGACACAGTCCAGAACCAGTGGCGTAGAGTGGCATAGGCTCCCGCAGTGCAGGGGAGGAGAGGGCTCCAGGGGCCTCCGCAGCACAGTACCCTGACCCGGGAGCTCCTGATTAAGCTCGGTGAGCTGCCCCTCCGTGTACCTTGCAGGGGGTGGGGTTCAATGTTCGCTACGCCCCCGACAGAAACTGTCACTTAATATAGCAGCTGTATGTGGAAAACTTCGCAATGCAGGGAGCAGAGGTGCGATAGCGCAGCGCCTCCTTCAGGACAGTGGTGCATAGTACAAGGCTCCAGGGAAGGGGGCACGTTCTGTGGGGCAGTCTCCACGTCTGCCCAACAGACGCAAAAGCTGCTGTTCACGTGCTGCCACTGGTCCCAGTCCCAGAGCGGCAATGAAATAGTGCAGCCCCGGTCCTCTCACTCAGGGCGCTGGCACACTGGTGCAACTCGCCCTACCACGCCCGTCAAGGGCATCGGTGCACCTCCTGCGCGTGCTTCCGAGGCTCCGCATCTCCCCAACACAGGGCGACGGTCCAACAGAGCAGCGTCCGCTCTCCTTTCACAGTCAAACAAGAGAGTGCGGTAGAGGCGCTCCTTCACGCAGAGTGCAGTGGTGAGAATGTGCCCCCTCCGCACAAAGTGCCGTGGTGCTTTAATTCATCACCAACAAACAGCTATGAGGCAACGGTGCAACTCCCCCTTCCTGGACCATTAGGACAGCGGTGTAGCAATGCAGCTCCCTCTTCCTGGACCATTAGGACAGTGGTGTAGCAATGCAGCTCCCTCTTCCTGGACCATTAGGACAGTAGTGCAGCAATGCAGCTCCCCTTCCTGGAACATTAGAGCAGTGGTGTAGCAATGCAGCTCCCTCTTCCTGGAACATTAGGACAGTGGTGCAGCAATGCAGCTCCTCTTCCTGGAACATTAGGACAGTGGTGCAGCAATGCAGCTCCCTCTTCCTGGACCATTAGGACAGTGGTGCAGCAATGCAGCTCCCCTTCCTGGACCATTAGGACAGTGGTGCAGCACTGCAGCTCCCCTTTCCTGGACCATTAGGACAGTGGTGCCGCAATGCAGCTCCCTCTTCCTGGAACATTAGGACAGTGGTGCCGCAATGCAGCTCCCTCTTCCTGGAACATTAGGACAGTGGTGCAGCAATGCAGCTCCCTCTTCCTGGACCATTAGGACAGTGGTGCAGCAATGCAGTTCCCCTTCCTAGAACATTAGGACAGCGGTGTAGCAATGCAGCTCCCTCTTCCTGGACCATTAGGACAGCGGTGTAACAATGCTGCTCCCTCTTCCTGGACCATTAGGACAGCGGTGCAACAATGCAGCTCCCTCTTCCTGGACCATTAGGACAGCGGTGCAACAATGCAACTCCCCCTTCCTGGACCATTAGGACAGCGGTGCAACAATGCAACTCCCCCTTCCTGGACCATTAGGACAGCGGTGCAACAATGCAACTCCCCCTTCCTGGACCATTAGGACAGCGGTGCAACAATGCAACTCCCTCTTCCTGGACCATTAGGACAGCGGTGCAACAATGCAGCTCCCTCTTCCTGGGCCATTAGGACAGCGGTGCAACAATGCAGCTCACCCTTCACAGACCATTAGGACAGTGGTGCAGCAATGCGGCTCCCCTTCCTGGAACATTAGGACAGTGGTGCAGCAATGCAGCTTCCCCTTTCTAGACCATTAGGACAGTGGTGTAGCAATGCAGCTCCCTCTTCCTGGACCATTAGGACAGCGGTGCAACAATGCAGCTCCCCCTTCCTGGACCATTAGGACAGCGGTGCAACAATGCAGCTCACGCTTCACGGACCGTTAGGACAGTGGTGCAGCAATGCAGCTCCCCGTCCTGGACCATTAGGACAGTGGAGCAGCAATGCAGCTCCTCTTCCTGGAACATTAGGACAGTGGTGCGGCAATGTAGCTCCCCCTTCCTGGACCATTAGGACAGCGGTGTAGCAATGCAGCTCCCTCTTCCTGGACCATTAGGACAGCGGTGCAACAATGCAGCTCACCCTTCACGAACCATTAGGACAGTGGTGCAGCAATGCAGCTCCCCTTCCTGGAACATTAGGACAGTGGTGTAGCAATGCAGCTTCCCCTTTCTAGACCATTAGGACAGTGGTGCAGCAATGCAACTCCCCTTCCTGGACCATTAGGACAGTGGTGCAGCAATGCAGCTCCCCTTCCTGGAACATTTGGACAGTGGTGCAACAATACAGGTTCCTCTTCCTGGGCCATTAGGACAGTGGTGCAGCAATGCAGCTTCCCCTTTCTAGATCATTAGGTCAGTAGTGTAGCAATGCCACTCCCCCTTGCTGTACCATTAGGACAGTGGCGCCCCTGCAGCTCCTTTACACAAGGCAGGGGACACGATAGTGCAGCTCTCACACAGGACCATGGCACAGCTAAGCTACACAGGACAGACGAGCAAACGTACTGCTCTTCCCGTCTGGACAGTGCGGCAGGGCTACAGTTCTAACCTCTCACAGCAATGTCGTACTGAAATTCTGTCACGCACGTCAGTAGTGCAATACGCATGTCCCCGTGCCCCGGAATCACAACCAGGGCAGTGGTGCATTGCTGGCGCTCTACCCCGAGAGCAGTGACAGACTATTGCCCCAGACTCCCAAATTCCTTCCCCCAGCAGTCCAGAAACAGGGACAGACAGGGCAGAGTAGTGCATCTGAACATCACCAGTGCCACGCCGAACCAAGGGACAGTGGTGCAGGCGGCTCAAACATAAAGGCCATTGTGCACAGAAGGACTCCACACACAGGGACCCCCAACGCCCAGGGGCAGTGGTGCGGTACTAACCATGTGACGCATATAACAGTGGCAAGTTATGAAACGCGGCGCTGCGGAGGACCCGGGTTCAAAACTCAGCCTTCGATCCCTGGCTGGCAAGCCATTAAATGTGGTATGTGTGACACCTGTCATTTATAGCGCTTAGAAACGGTATCTAAAAATTACCCTTGCAACTGTGCAGTCTCGGTCTGTCAGGGCAGTCGTCAAAATTCGCAATAATATTTCGATAGGCCAGAAATGTAAAAAGAAACTGCATTTTCTCTCTCCGGCATTCCTCGTGAAAGTGTGATGCTTTCTGTGTGTTTTGCACAGTCACTGCCCCCCCCCCCCCTGCGCTGCCGCATTAAACCCGCGTACGCAGCAGCCCCGACATGCCCCTGCCCCCACCCCTCTCCCGTTGCACCCATCCCCACTGCAGGGTGACGGGGAATGTCCCTCTTCGGGTGGGCTGCGGAGAAAGCCCCCACCCCTCTGCATGCAGTGCGTTGATCCGAGCCTTACCACCACCCTACTTACCACTGCAGAGAATGGCGGCCAGCAGCAGGAGCCCGGGGGCTGCCCCGCTCCCCATGGATGCGCTATGCGGTGCTCCGGGGTGATGTGCTATTTTGATGCGCTAAGAGCCGCTCGGTGTGTTTCCCGGACGCTGCTTTATTCCCAACCCTGGATAACGCCTAAAACATGGCGGGGCCCGGGAGCTGCCAGCACTCGGGGTGGGGGTGGGTGGGCTGGGGGTGGTGTTTTCTTTGGTTGATAGAATTCAGGGCGCGCTGCGCGGGAGGGCCGGGAATGCGCATTCTACGCAGGGAGCCGAGCGGGATTGGCACCAGGGCGAGGGGGACACTGATATTACATACACAGTCACATATTATCCGGGCGATAACGACTGTAGTCGCGATGACGCTCGTGTCCTGATTTATATCGATGTGTAAAAAGCCTTCTGCAGACGAGGAGCAGGAGCCACCGAGGGAGAAGGATGGGAAGTGGGTAGACGGGAAAAGAGTGAAAGCGGAGATGCCCCTCCCCCTTTACCACAAAATATCATGTCGTCTCTGTAGGGGCGGTGGGGACAGGAGACAGGAGAGAGAACAGATGGCACCTCACTTCCGAGCTCTCCCTGCTATAAAGATGCTGAGGGTCACAACCTCATCAAAACAAGCATTTGCAATGCAATAGGTCTCGCATTAGGAAAGTTTGAGCTATTGGTATTGTAAATGTCACTTTTTAGGTCTCGCCTAGACGAAAGCAAAAGCGAAGCTTTTGCTGTCTAGGGCGAGACAACTTATGTAATCACTTTTGGGGGAATGTGGACAGCAGACTGTCACGAGCTTCTCCTGCCGGAGATTTGACCTCGTGAGCGCGCCTTGTCTGCTTCGAACGTGTGTGTGGCTTGAATTAGTTACAGTTTCTTTTTTTTTTAACGTGGGCCGGGCGCTTGCTTCATAGTCAGTTTCGCTTTCAAGGGGCAGGCGTCAACGCGTCTGGTAGTTGTTGATGTGGAGTGCCGGGCGCTTGCTTCATAGTCAGTTTCGCTTTAAGGGGCTGGTGTCAACGCGTCTGGGATTTGGGGATTGATGTACGGCGTGCAGTGGCGGGCGCGCATTACATACTCATTTATTTGTGGGAGTGGGGAGGGAGTCGAAAGGGGCTGGCGTCAACGCGTCTGGGAGTTAGTAAGGAATCTTGAATTAAACGGGGTTTTAAAGTGCTGCTAAATAGTGTAGTGCTTTGATATTTAAGAAGACTTGACAGAAACGGCCCGTTAAAGTGCTGCTAAATAGTGTAATGCTGTGACATTTGCTTACGGAGTAACCTTGAATAAAACAGTCTGTTAAAGTGCTGCTAAATAGTGTCATGCAGTGATACTTTGAGGCATGTTGTACCTATTATTTTTTTTCTTAAAAGGGCTTGCGTCCTGGAGCGTGCTGTAGTGGTCATTTTGAATGTAGCCTAATATGAAATTGGCTGGCGGCAATGCGTGTATCAGTTAAAAACTTGATAAAAAGAAATCTGTTTGTAAATTAATAAAGAAGAACGTGCGGCGTGTCTCATTCAGTTAATTTCGTGCAAATCGTAATAAAAGTAGGCAAGTGTAGTCTTTTAATGTACGTGCACATTTCAATTACATGTTGCTTGATTATGTGCACATTTAAATTTCTGCGGCGTAGTGCGTTCGACATTTATTTAATTCCTAAAAATGGAACTTTAAAATGTTGTATTTCAGTGATGGCACGTTGCAATATGCAAATATACGGGCAAAGCTGTTTACTAGTATTACTTCTCGTGCCTCTCGTTAACTATTGTCCAAATGCACATATACGGGCAAGGGTGCTTAATACATGTACAAGTTAGTTTCAAAGTTGATGAAAGCAAATAATTTTCGAATGCATTAAAAAACAACATGCGGCGTGTCTCATTTATTAATCACACAATATACAAATACACATGACAACGGCAGTCTACGTTTTACTTTTTGCTTAAAAATGTTGGAGTTGTTGGGCATGCTACCTTTTACATTTAGCTAATTCGAATAAACGAAGTGTATACATATAGTAAAAAAACATACGGCCACGGCTGCCTACTCCATACCTTACCTAACGTTTGTTTAAAATGGTTGCCGGTGTGGGGATTCGAAGAAATAAAAGTTGTAAAATGTGAATGTTAGTAATGGCGCATTTTAATATGCGAACTGCAAACATACAGGCAAGGTTGCCATCTACTTTTACTTTTGTGCCTCCTGTAAATAATGTACATTTAGTAATAGCCCTTATCACTGCACACAGTTCAGTATACACATATACTAAATAAAACATATGCCCACGGCTGCCTAGGCCATACCTTACCAACGTTTGCTTAAAATGGTTACCGGTGTGGGGGGGCGCTCTATATGGTCAGTTTTGCGGGCTCAATGCGTCTAGTAGATACATACAGTTCATTAAAACTAAAATGTACATTTAATATTAGGCCTTATCACTGTAAACAATTTATTTCTGGCAATATACTCAAACATACGCGCAGAGCTCGTTATGCCTTTGTATTATTTTTGCTAAAAAAAATAGCGTGGTGGGAAACGCTGTACATGGTCAATGTTAAGTGAACATTGCTGCCTACGCCATGCCTTACGTAACGTTTGCTTGAAAAGGTTGCCGATGTGGGGATTCGAAGAAACGAAAGTTGTAAAATTTGAATGTTTGTAATGGCGCATTTTAATATGAGAACTGCAAAGATACAGCCAAGGTTGCAATCTACTTTTACTTTTGTGCCTCCTAAATAATGTACATTTAGTAATAGCCCTTATTACTGCACACAGTTCAGTATACACATATACTAAAACATACGCCCACGGCTGTCTACGCTATACCTTACCAACGTTTGTTTAAAATCGTTACCAGTGTAAAGGGCGTGCTTTATATAGTCAGTTTTGGCGGCGCAATGCGTCTAGTAGTTACACAGAGTTTATCGCTATGCTATGCCTTATGTATTATTTTTGCTTTAAAAGCCTAGCGTGGTGGGGAACGCTGTACATTGTCAATTGTAAGTGAACATTGCTGCCTACGCAATGCCTTATGTAACGTTGGCTTAAAAAGGTTGCCAATGTGGGGCGCGATGTGTATGGTCAGTTTTGGCGGCACAATACATCTAGCAGTTACACTGACTTTATAAAAATAACGATGTACATTTAATAATAGCCCCTATTACTGCAAAAAAATTATTTTACGCAATATACTGAAACATACGTGCAGAGGTCGCTATGCCATGCCGTATATTGTTTTTGCTTTAAACGCCTAGCGTGGTGGGTAGATAGACAGCGCAATAGCAAAAGGAGGCGCTTTTATAATTTATACGTTCTTTACGCTGTATTACATTGCGCCTAGAAGTTTATAGCACTTTTTAAATAAAAATGCGTTGTGCTTTCTTTACTTATACTTACATCCGTGCACATTTAAAATTTAGTTTGCTATTTTAGCCTAAAACTGTGCTTTTTAGGTTTCGCTGGGGGGCGGAGCCGTTAGGCTCCTCCTCCAGAGAAATCTGTAGTTTCTAGTATGGGTGACTTGAACACGCCTCTCTGCTTCATTGGCTAGCTCCATAAATGGAGGCTAGCCATTGGAACAGAGAGGCGTCCGTCAATGCCGGACCAGACACGGGGGCGTTCCCGAGATTCTTTGGCTTTTGCCGACGTCACGCGACGCCGGGAACGCCCCCGTGTCTGGTCCGGCCGGGCCGTGCTTGCTGCTGTCCTGCCTTGTGTCCCTCCTCCCGCCGTCCCCACGTTTCCCGCCTCCCTCCCGCCGTCCGTTCCTCTCGTGTCCTTTCCCGCCCCCCTCCCGCCCCCTGTGTCCTCTCCCGCCCCCTCCCGCCGTCCGTTCCTCTCGTGTCCTTTCCCGCCCCCCTCCCGCCCCCTGTGTCCTCTCCCGCCCCCTCCCGCCGTCCGTTCCTCTCCCGCCTGTCACGTGGATAACTAGTTGTGAGGTACTTGGTGCAGCCGCGCGCGCCCTTTACTGCCCCTGAAAATCTTGCATCTTTATACAGAGAACTGCTGTGTTGCACGAGACGCAAGTGGATGGGTTTAAGCTACGGCAACAAATGACTGTCGGACCAAAGCCAAAACTGAACCCGCCTGCAGGATCCATCCGGTGATTGGTGGAGGTGTTTATGCACGCCTATTCTGCCGCCTTCTTTCCCCTGAAGCATGGATGCCTCCTTCTGCACGCTGCACGGAACATGGCTTGCTGTTTACACCCAGCTCCGCCCCCTTCGGAGGCCAGCCCCTTGCTGTGTCCTGGTCCCGCTGCTGAATGAGCTGTGTCCGAGGTAGTTGAACAGCATTGGAAGGAGTGGAGCGGCGGTGGGTGCGAGAACCGCGGTGCGGGGTGAGTACCGCTGCTGCGGGTGGCGTCCCTCCAGTGGCGTCTGGTGTGCGGCTGCTGCTGAGAGTGCAGTGAAGGGCCTTGTAGCAGCCTCGTGTTGTTGGTGTCACCGTCCCTATGCGCAGTGAAGGGCATTGTAGGTGCCTCGTGGTGTTGGTGTCACTGTCCCTGTGTGCAGTGAAGGGCAATGTAGGAGCCTCGTGGTGTTGGTGTCACACTCTCTGTCTGCAGTCACAGACTGATACGCCCCCCTGCCACGGCGTCATCACTGCACTCTGGAAGTGCCGCAGTTGTGGCCTCTGCTTAGGTTAGTGCATTGTAGCAGAAGCCGCAGAGCAGGAACAATGCCAGGCCCCTTAAATGACCACCTCACTGAGGTACCCTGTTATTGAAAGACATGCGTCGCTGTATTATTAATCACTGGTTCCTATGATGCATTTGTCCAGAAGCCCTACGTCAAGTCACCGTGACTCAGAGGCCCAACCGCGGTGCGGGGTGAGTACCGCTGCTGCGGGTGGCGTCCCTCCAGTGGCGTCTGGTGTGCGGCTGCTGCTGAGAGTGCAGTGAAGGGCCTTGTAGCAGCCTCGTGTTGTTGGTGTCACCGTCCCTATGCGCAGTGAAGGGCATTGTAGGTGCCTCGTGGTGTTGGTGTCACTGTCCCTGTGTGCAGTGAAGGGCAATGTAGGAGCCTCGTGGTGTTGGTGTCACACTCTCTGTCTGCAGTCACAGACTGATACGCCCCCCTGCCACGGCGTCATCACTGCACTCTGGAAGTGCCGCAGTTGTGGCCTCTGCTTAGGTTAGTGCATTGTAGCAGAAGCCGCAGAGCAGGAACAATGCCAGGCCCCTTAAATGACCACCTCACTGAGGTACCCTGTTATTGAAAGACATGCGTCGCTGTATTATTAATCACTGGTTCCTATGATGCATTTGTCCAGAAGCCCTACGTCAAGTCACCGTGACTCAGAGGCCCATATATTATTTATGTGATGGTGGGCCCATGTTTTATGATCCAGGACACGTAATCATAAGTATACAATGTATCTAAGAGAAAAATATTTAAATTAGTCTGATCAGAATACTTTTAACATTTAAAATACCCCCTGATGCATCGCAACACTCAGTAGGAATCCCAAATGATACGTCAGCCAGCCAATGGCAAAAGGCGAGAGAGGACTAGTCCTCCGATGAGAGCCAAAACCCTATTTATCCTTGTATATGCTAAAAGAAATAGTAACATTTGGTCGTACAGATAGCTGTGCTGCGACACCAGACCTCATTAAAGCACTCGTGATTCACAAAATAACTTATAAGGCTACAATAGCATCTCCTTCTTGCCTGTGAGACCGCAGTGTTGGACCCTGCAAAAAGAAAGCGCCGACCCTGTCATTCGTGGGCTTAATCGCTTTCACCAGAGGAGCTACGTTCAGTGCATTCGCAATATTTCAAGTTTTTAGTAACTTCCCTTGTTACTCCCAAAACCCATCCCTCTCGACTCACATTGGTTTCATGTTGTGAAGAAATCCTCTTCTGCTGAAAGATACACCCCTGACCAGTTCAGCCTTTCTACGACGGAGCCCAGCTGAGTGTTTGCCAAAGAGATTGTGTTTCCGGGGCTTAGCAGCCAGTACGTTTGAAACTCTCTGTGGTGCCCCGAATCGACTTACCTTTCATTGGGAGGTGGCTGCCAGTGTGGCTTCACTGTGCGGGGAAGCGGCTGCCTGTAGTGTGTGCTTTCACAGATGGGAAGTCCTCTGTTGTATGTGACTTCGCTCCTCTCGGATGGTACAACGAGATGAAGCGGCTGGTGCAAGGTGAGTCCCCCCAACCTCACGTGGGTCACTCTTCAGGGTGGGCAAGGGTCGGTCCGGGCGGGGAAGGGAGGGGTCTGCCAGTGGATGGGGGGCCAGGGGCTCCTTTCTTTCAGAAGGGGGGGGAGCAACAGGGTGAGCCTGGAGGGGCGGGGGCTGGGCTTCCTCATGACCCTTTGACATGCTGGGGTGGGAGTGGAGATGTTTGCAGCAGGTTCTCCCTGATGGGGGTTATGTTTTCTTCTAGGGTCGTTGGGGGTCCCCTCTCTGTTCCTGCAGAGAGGTGCAGGGGCGTGCAAGGTGTGCCTCGAGCCCCTCTGCCTGCTGGAGAGGCTATAGAGGCCGGGGGGAGGGGCATAAGAGCCTGCGGCCCTGGCACGCATGGTGGGGGGCACATGACCCCCTGGTTGGCATTGGACTCGTCCCTGCATGTCCCTGGAGCTCACGTGCTGGCTGTGCACCTGTTGACCCTACGCAGGGCTGCTGCAAGTTACAATTATATTTTAGTTGAATTTTCTCCAAAAGATAGTCGCGTGATATTGAAATATGACGCCATTATTACGAATCACTTGATACAGACTCTGGTAGATCTTCTATTGCTCTTATTAATGTTTCTCTCTACAGGTCAATAGAGACTGTATGTGAGAGATTGTTAATTTGGGGGGAAAGATGCTGGTGTGAAGTCTGCTAGGCTGCAAGCTGAGCATTGATTCAATCAATTAAAACAGATGCCAGGGTTGCTGGCCTAGGGTTTTAGATCCCTGCACTAACAATACATAGTGATCTTTTCCAAATGTATGGTGTAACTGCTTGTGCTAACTATTGCACGCTTTGTTGATCCCAAGTAATTCATGGAAGAAAGCTGCGGACTGCACCCGATTAGGTGCTGTGGTTTACGTCCAGGGGGTCAGTTCCATGCTTCAGGATATACACGAAGTACATTTGCATACAGTGAATCTAAATGGGAAATGTTGCATACTCAGTGGTTACCATGGAAATGTGGAGATACTGCAACCTTTGTAAATCGATGTTGGATAACATTGCCATAAAACAGTTTAGACTATAGCACTCCGACGTGCAGTTACGAAGGGAAAGGTGGCAGGCAGTGTGTAGAAAATTCAAAGTGTGCTACAAAGTGTTTGTGTCTCATGAGGTTCTTTAAAAATTGTCTATACTATAAATGAATTCTGCAGTGGAAGCTACCAAAATGAGACTTTTTACTGTTAGTAAACTGTGCTGCTTTGTTGTCTGTGTTCTCTTTTAGTGTTCTAGATACTAAATAAACTCATAATTAGCTCTTCATTTTGTGTTGCCATAGAAATGGAATCTTTGCAAAATGGCAGATGCCAGCAGGGGCCTGCCTGCCAAAACTGTCTGTGAGTTAATATGTAATGAACCCCTATTTTTACGTTTTTAGCAGAGCACTGGTTTTAATTCATAGTATTTATGTTCCAGTTTGACATTTCCTGCGTGCTGATCTGTAATCCATCCCAAGCAGAGCTTTAGTGCTGGAGTCCTGCTGCAGAGCATCAACCAGTCGCACTCAGCTCTAAGTGTTAACAGGGATATAGGTGACCCTTAATGTGCAGCTGGCCAGTGTTGCTTGAAAACATTAATACACTCTCTGATTCGAGACAGATCTGCTTTTTTTAGGAGAGCTACACTAATCAAGGCTTGGTCTTCCTAACTTTGTCAGGGGGTTAGGAATGAAAGTTGTATTTTAGTGAAGCTTTGGTTTCGAGAGGCATTTTTGTGTTGATATGGGGGGATATATATAGGCACACACAGTATATGTATTGGTTCATATAACATTTACATTAAATCTAGAAGAGAGGCAACTGGTTTTCTGGTTGACCCGCCATTATTTGTACCAGAGGGGAAGCGGTGACTGGTGGGTCATAATGTGAGAGGTAGGTGCTTCTATTGAGGTTTCCAGATCCTTGGGGGCTGAGTATGGGGATCCACCATGGAAGAAGCTAAGTAACAAATAGGAGCCACTGGGAGAGTCCTAGACTGGGCTTGGATCTTGAGGGCGTGCCAAATTGCACTTTGTCCTTGATTTGATTTAATTATTTTTATATTTTACATATATAATGTCGATAAATCCAATGTTTTAACTTTTTAACCTTTGGTTTTATTGATCTGTAATCTTCTCTTTTTTATTGGGTTTTATACGAATTCATGCCAGCCATCTGTTTTAAACTGTATTCCTGATGTATTGCTGGTTGCATATGCTTTTATGATTGTAAAAAATAGAATACAGCTTTTTGAATGGAATGGAGTCAGCAGTTTTGACATTTAAGAGAACAGGATTATGTAGACTTGGCAGAACAGCAGTAAATGCTTCAAGCATTTCTGACACATCATGTTCTTATCACAGCTGACTAGTGATGTCATCACTAGATTGTAATAGGTAGGAAAAATAGAGACTGGATTCTTTAGATGGACTGCAAGCTCTCATGTATAGTAGTGTTACTACACTGTCCTTAAATGTGCAGCTTTAGTATGCATGTTCTCTCTCATAGCAGCTTGACAGGTGCTATCAGAGCTAGACATGTCCTATTCTTTTGTATTCACATTGTTATTCTGAATCACTCAGACCTCAAGAAAGCACAACGTTTCGTTCTCCGATGACGTAAAATTTAAGAAACTTGCTCTGCGTCAAGCTGAACATAGCCTTCGTCAAGAGCAGTGGCTTCAAAGGACAGCCCGGATGGGGGTAGGCGAGGGCGACATGCCCTGCCCTTCACAGTCCATGGGGTGCCTGCCATCCAGAGATAGGCAGGGAACGGTAGCCTTCATACCACAACTGCCGCTACAGGAGAGAGAAAACTGGACACTATTACCAAATCTACTTGAAATGCCTGTTGACTCAACCCCAGACGGATCTTTTCTTTGGGAGTCCGACCTCTCGCCCGTTTGTCCTCCGCCGGCCTCTGCCACAAATATTTGGCTGTTTTTCACTTTTCTCTGGCGCCCGTGAAGCCTGCGCCTATTGGTAGATTAATCATTCTTTTCGAAGAAATTCGCCCCTGGGCGCATTTCTTAAATGTTTCCCAACCTCTGGGCACACAGAGGCAGCCGGCTCACGAGCGTGCATGTGCGCAGGCCGCTCTCACAACAGGGTGTGCCAGTACTAGCCTGGATCAGGGGTACGAGATTGCGTGAAGATACAAGCTGAGGTGAGCAGTAACCCCCCCCCCCAAACCCCTCACCCCATGTCCCCCCCCCCCGTCGGAGCTGGGATCGAGAGCGTGCGGTCTAAGTGTGGAGTGGGCTAAGGAACTGCTTCTGGAGGCCACACGAGCGCCTCGTTGTGCAGTGAATAAATAACATATAAAGAGCCTGGGCCTACGTGAGGTGCACTGGTCCTGCCAGCAGGGGGAGTCTGGAGCTGGTGACTGCCGCCGCTGCAGTGAAGGCGGGCCCCTGTGTACCCAGTCCCGGAGGTAGTGAGTGCGGCGCGGCCTAGGCCCAGTTAATGGTGGCAGAGGCGGATGCAGGCCGGGTGCGGGCGGCGTCCCGTGAGCTGCAGAAAGGTGATAGGGGGCGTGGGTGGTGCCGGAATTCACTGCGTGCGGCTCTTGGAATTATGCTCTGGGGCTCTGTGTGTGGGAGTCTGGCTCTGTGTGGGCGTCTGGCTCTGTGTGGGCGTCTGGCTCTGTGTGGGCGTCTGGCTCTGTGTGGGCGTCTGGCTCTGTGTGGGCGTCTGGCTCTGTGTGGGCGTCTGGCTCTGTGTGGGCGTCTGGCTCTGTGTGGGCGTCTGGCTCTGTGTGGGTGTCTGGCTGTGTGTGGGCGTCTGGCTGTGTGTGTCTGGCTGTGTGTGTGTGTGTCTGGCTCTGTGTGTGTGTGTCTGGCTCTGTGTGTGTGTGTCTGGCTCTGTGTGTGTGTGTCTGGCTCTGTGTGTGTGTGTGTCTGGCTCTGTGTGTGTGTGTGTCTGGCTGTGTGTGTGTGTGTCTGGCTCTGTGTGTGTGTGTCTGGCTCTGTGTGTGTGTGTCTGGCTCTGTGTGTGTGTGTCTGGCTCTGTGTGTGTGTGTCCGACTGCGTGTGTGTGTGTGTGTGTATTTGTGTGTGGGGCTCTGTGTGTGAGCAATGCCAATAGCTCTAACTTTTCCAAAGGCGAAACCATTGCATTGTAAATGCTTGTTTCATCTGCTATACGTTTCTTAGCATTTTACAACATTTGAAGAAACGAAAACGAAACAGGTTAGATACTATAGCTGACCTTTGATCTTTTATTTACATTGATGTTTAGCAGACCGCTTCCTGTCACACGTTGACATTTTCACACCAGTACTATGCATTTGTTAGCTTTTCTTGCATTTTATTGCCCCTAAGTTCTTATCTGATGAGAAAAAAACGTACTTAACTAGAGACGTTTCTCTATTTCTAAACACATCGCTACTTGGCCAGCGCTGAACTTTTCGACGTCTGCCATCTCTTTGCAAAAGGTAAGTTTTTTTGCTTTTTTATTAACATTTGTTAATGAATTTTTTGTACTAATTTTACAATTTATTTAAAAGTATTAATGCGATGTACTTAATTTTAGCATCGCATTATGTAATGTTGCCTAAACACACAATGTTTACATCTCCATTGCTGTTTTATGTACAAAAAATAATATATTGCTGCTTTTCCCACAGAATAAATTCCCCGCACACTTCTAAAAAGCGTTTACGGAAAAAACTATACATACATAGGAGTTTGCAGTTTAAGTCGCAATATCAACGTAAGTACTGTGTAAATACATCAATGTGCCTTTGAAATTGCTGTCATGCTTATTTTCTTTAACCTCATAGCTGCTAATAAACATCCCTCCCCAGTGCTGCGCTGTCCATTGGAACTAGTGCTGAATGGACGTCCAATGGTCGTGCGCAGCACTGGGGAGGTAGTGCTGCCGTCGGCCAACGCACCGAGGCAGCACTTAAGGGGTTAATCTGTTTCTCATTTATTTGCTAATACGTGCGCATATACTTACTGGCAACATTCATGTCTATTTGCTATAAATAGTATCTTACATTTTGCTACCAACATACAAGTTGACCCAAAAAAAAACATACTGCTAACGTGCACACTTTTCTTGTATGCTCCGCTAGTACACAGTGAAAGTGCGTAGTAAGAAATAGTTATATGTTACATTTTAAATTACGACAAACAATAGCATTCGCTTTCATGCTTATTATATACATCTCTTTCTCGTGTCTTTGCAAATGCGTGCGCACATAATTACTGGCAACATTCATGTATATTAACTTTAAAATCGTCATCTTACGTTTTGCTTCCAACATTCAAGTTGGCTTAAAAAATCGTACTGCTAACGGGCACACCTTTCTTATATGCAGTTTGCAGCATTCATTTACATTTAACTTTCGGTCGCCATCGTCGCCATCTTACACGCCTTTAAAGCTTCAATTAAATTAGATACTGCCGTTGCATTATTAACAAGTCTTATTGGCAAATAAAGCAGCAATAATATCAAAAAGCGGCTTTACTAGTACACGTTTGTTTTTTTAGTCGTGCTGCAGTGAACAACATGCAGTGCAGCGTAATATGCACTTTACATTCACTTGTTAACGTACTTGCAAAATAAATATATATAATATTAAACACTGTGTACGTATTAGTACCAAAAAGTTATTTATATGATTTCCCATATTAAATAGGAAATAAATATTAGTGCTTACTTGCATACGTTAAAATAAAGCCTCCATTGAATAGCATGCTTACTAGGCGCTATAACAATTACTTGTCGGGCTATTTTTAAATTAATTGTGTATATAAGCAAGAAAAAATGTTTGCAGTGAATTACCAAATATATTAGGTACAGCAGTTGTACAAAAAAACGTATTACGGACTTATATTTACATGCATTGTACTATGCATATTTAATTAACGTATTCTTTGCACACTTCAAGTTCATCGCATAATATAACGTCTCGCTATGATAATTATTTGCCAATGTGTTCTAATTAAAACTACATAACTACTGCGTATTAATTAAGTCACATTATACAAAATATAACATTATTTAACAGTCGCTTTAAAACACACATACATCTAATTTACTGGCCACAAAAAAAGTCTTGCTGCTTACGTACACGCTTGAAACTAATGCCGCCATTTTACAAGCTTCTTAAGTACATTAGTGTTGAGTAACTTGCCAAATGCGTGCGCATATCATTTGTGGTGACATTCATATAAATTAACTTTTAATTTCATATCTTACGTTTTGCTGCAATCATTGTAATTTATTAAATGCTGCTTTTATATTAGCGCTAGCCTTCTATTAATAAATTACCCAGCAGTTATATACAAAATCGGCTTTTGCAATACACAATTTATTTACTGGCCCCCAAAAAAGTCTTGCTGTTTACGTGCGCGCATGCGGAGTAAAGTTCGCAGCATTCATGTACATTCAACTTTCGGCCGTCATTTTACGCTTTCTGCTATCGTCTCAATTAAATATCATTCTGCCTTTGCATTTTTTATTTGTACTTGGAAATGCATGCGGAGTAAAGTTTGCAGCATTCATGTACATACAACTTTCGGCCGCCATTTTACGCTTTCTGCTATCGTCTCAATTAAATATAATTCTGCCTTTGCATTTTCACAATATTACTTATCGTAACATAAGCAGTAGTTATATAAAAAAATAGATTTCGTACGACACTTTTTTTTAAAACTCTGCTATACTAAATAACATGCAATGGCTAAAATGCACTTTACATAGACTTGCTCGCGTATTTGCAGCAAACTTTATATTATATCAAACACTCATTTAGTATCAATACAAACAATCATCGTAAGCATGGGAACTTCTTAGTAAAAATAAAACAAATTGCCGCTTTCTTATTTGTTATAACTTGATTTTTGCTACCGTTTGCAATTGATTATAAATTACCTTTTAAAGCCAGCTTTGCCATCACGCGAACACCTTCTGCAATCGCTACCAAGCAGCATGTGCCTCATACATACAACAATGTTTCAGTTACCTCCCTTCATACCAATACTGCATTCTTATTGGTTCTTACCAAACGCCTATCCTAACGTTCAAACACAAGTATTAACCATTTCATGGCTCAAAAACAAACCGCACGTAAGCGGTTACTTATTTCTGAGTACATGCCATATTTTGGGCATTCACTTTATGTTCAGATAATTTTACATTAAATAACAATCAGCGCTACCAAGCAAAGCCCTTTCACAAACAGTGCAGTACAGGTTACATTTCATATGTAAATTCATTAGGCAATAACATTACGGCACACAATGCTGCACAACTATTGGCTTGAAAGTAACGCCTTTGTTAACAATGCTATATGGTCTATTAAGAAATAAAGCAGAGTAAATAATGTGCACACACGCTTACTTCTTAACTAAAATATTGTTTTTTATACTGCATATATTGTTATTGTAAGTTTAGCAACACAAAAAATTATTGCCAGCATGCACACATTTCTTTTCTATTCTTTTAAATGATTTTACATTTCCCAACAAAATCTATACTCGCTACTACACTAACTGCTTTTACAACAATTACCAATTAATATATGCTCCACACGTACACCATCTATTCAGTTGATTTCTAACATGCAAATATTGCATTATATACTACTGTTAACTAAAAACTACAATAGATTGACTGTCTGAACTCCAGTATGACTATAAATATGGTAAAAAAACAGTTGTGGTTTAATATATTACCATGCGTTGTTACATCTGTTTTAACCCGTTAAGCGCGCGCAAACATTCCGCCCCAGTGCGGACGTTCGATTGCGCTAACGGGATTCAGGCATCCAACGGTCGTGCGCAGCACTAGCGAGGTAGTGCACGCGACGACCGTTGGACGTTCGAAGCACTCAACGGGTTAAAATGTGCTCGCAGGATATCATGCAAGCTGTAACTCCCCATGTAATCTGTTTGAAATCTAGAATAATTTATATTTGATAAAATGTCAGCCGCTGGCGTCTTCAAAGGTGACAGGTGCCTTTTATAAATTGAGCAAGTTAGGGAATAATTTATGTTTAGTTTATCTATTAAAGATTAAGTGCTTTGGGTAATTACGCTTTCCATTTCACTGTGTACCACGTGCGCATCTTCTGCGAGCCTAATAACTGCTTAGCAATTGCATCTTAACATTTATCAACATCATTATTTTTTTCTGACTGTAATTTAGTGTATGTCGAATATAAACGCTGTGTGTAGATTGCAGACTGAATTGTGTCAAACGTGAGGGTGGTACTTAATTCTCAAATTTATTTACTTATTTATTTTTGCGATTTTATATAGTGCTGACTTTACTCAAATGTGTCACAATACTTTACAATAGAACAAAGTATGTTACATAAGGAGATTTACAAACCTACACATTACAGATACATATGGGATAGTTCAAAAAGTAAAATAAAATAAGAGGTGGCAATCACAAAAAAAAATAGGATTAAGTTAGTACAGGCATAGAATACATATTAATATTATAAAATGCATATTAATATTATAAGAAGTTACACCGTCAACAGAATGCCAAGCAGTCGTAAGGGACATGATGAATGAACTTGAAGTCTATATTAGTACAACTAAAATAATTTCACTCTTGCAGCCAGGATATTCATAATTTAAGTTTCAATTTTTCGACAAGAGTACAAAGTAATCGCACTCATTGTAGCCAGAACAGAATCAATCACCTTCAAGTCTTAATCGCCACATGTAGGATAAATTGCAGCCGTTAATATGTCTGCAAGGATAAATAAATCTGAATAATTACACTCTTGCACAGTGGCAGTGGGGACATTGAAAAGTAATAAAGTGGAAACTAATAATCATATTGCACTGTAGCGAGGGAGCATAGTGAGGAGCCCAAGGATTTCCTCCCCTCCCACCCCCCTGAGAAAATTTTGAAACAAGCATTAGGAATGCATTAGGGCTCGTTTTTTGTTTGAGTTACAAATAACAGCATTGTAAATGGTAATGTGTACTGACAGCTGCTCACTGTGACTCTGCACTCACAATCTGCACTCTGCACTCTGCATTTGCACTCTAAATTTGCACTCTATAACTGCACTATCTCAGCAGCAGGGGCATCAACCGCTGAGCTATCTCGCTCACTCACACTCAAGGTAACTGCAGACTTCAACTAGACGCACATATAGAGGCTACTCTGCAATGACTACTCTGCATTTACTACTCTGCACTCACTACTCACTACTCTGCACTTACTACTCTCCATTTACTAATCACTACTCTGCACTCAATACTCTGCACTCACTACTCTGCACTCACTACTCACTACTTACTACTCTGCAGTCACTACTCGGCACTCACTACACGGTACTGTGCCCTCACTACTCTGCACTCACTACTCTGCACTCACTAATCTGTACACACTACTCACTACTCTGCACTCACTACTCTGCACTCACTACTCTACACTCATTACTCTGCATTCACTACTCTGCACACTCACTCTGCACTCACTACTCACTACTCTGCACACTCACTCTGCACTCACTACTCACTACTCTGCACTCACTACTCTGCACTCACTACTCACTACTCTGCACTCACTACTCTACACTCACTACTCTGCACTCACTATTCACTACTCACTAATGACTACTCACTACTCTGCACACTCACTCTGCACTCACTACTTACTACTCTGCACTCACTACTTTACACTCACTACTCAGCACTCACTACTCTGCACTCACTACTCTCCACTCACTACTCACTACTTTGCACTTACTACTCTGCACTCACTACTCACTATTCTGCACTCAATACTCTGCACTCAATACTCTGCACTCACTACTCACTACTCTGCACTTACTACTCTGCACTCACTAATCACTATTCTGCACTCAATACTCTGCACTCACTACTCTGCACTCAGTACTGTGCACTCAGTACTGTGCACCCACTACTCACTACTCTGCACTCACTACTCTGCACTCACTACTCACTCATGACTACTCACTACTCTGCACACTCACTCTGCACTCACTACTCACTACTCTGCACTCACTACTCTGCACTCACTACTCTGCACTCACTACTGTGCACTCACTACTCTGCACTCACTATTCACTACTCTGCACTCACTAATCTGCACTCACTAATCTGCACTCACTAATCTGCACTCACTATTCTGCACTCACTACTCTGCACTCACTACTCACTGCTTACTACTCTGCAGTCACTACTCTGCAGTCACTACTCTGCACTCACTACTCTACACTCAATACTCTGCACTCACTACTCACTTCTCTGCACTTACTACTCTGCAGTCACTAATCACTATTCTGCACTCAATACTCTGCACTCAATATTCTGCACTCACTACTCTGCACCCAGTACTCCGCACTCAGTACTGTGCACTCACTACTCACTACTCACTAATGACTACTCACTACTCTGCACACTCACTCTGCACTCACTACTCACTACTCTGCACTCACTACTCAGCACTCACTACTCTGCGCTCACTACTCTGCACTCACTACTCTGCACTCACTACTCTGCACTAACTATTCACTACTCTGCACTCACTAATCTGCACTTACTATTCTGCCCTCACTACTCTGCACTCACTATTCTGCACTCACTACTCTGCACTCACTACTTTGCACTCACTACTCTGCACTCACTACTCTGCACCTACTACTCACTACTTACTACTCTGCAGTCACTACTCTGCACTCACTACTCTGCACTCACTACTCTGCACTCACTACTCTGCACTCACTACTCTGCACTCACTACTCTACACTCACTACTCTGCACTCACTATTCACTACTCACTAATGCCTACTCACTACTCTGCACACTCACTCTGCACTCACTACTCACTACTTTGCACTCACTACTCAGCACTCACTACTCTGCACTCACTACTCTGCACTCACTACTCAACACTCACTACTCAGCACTCACTACTCTGCACTCACTACTCTCCACTCACTACTAACTACTTTGCACTTACTACTCTGCACTCACTACTCACTATTTTGCACTCAATACTCTGCACTCACTACTCACTACTCTGCACTTACTACTCTGCACTCAATAATCACTATTCTGCACTCAATACTCAGCACTCACTACTCTGCAGTCACTACTCGGCACTCACTACTCGATACTCTGCCCTCACTATTTTGCACTCACTACTCACTACTCTGCACTCACTACTCTGCACTCACTACTCTGCACTCACTACTCACTACTTTGCACTTACTACCTACTCTGCACTCACTACTCACTATTCTGCAATCAATACTATGCACTCAATACTCTGCACTCACTACTCTGCACTTACTACTCTGCACTCACTAATCACTATTCTGCACTCAATACTCAGCACTCAATACTCTGCACTCACTACTCTGCACTCAGTACTCTGCACTCAGTACTGTGCACTCACTACTCACTACTCTGCACTCACTACTCTGCACTCACTACTCACTACTTTGCACTTACTACCTACTCTGCACTCACTACTCACTATTCTGCAATCAATACTATGCACTCAATACTCTGCACTCACTACTCTGCACTTACTACTCTGCACTCACTAATCACTATTCTGCACTCAATACTCAGCACTCAATACTCTGCACTCACTACTCTGCACTCAGTACTCTGCACTCAGTACTGTGCACTCACTACTCACTACTCTGCACTCACTACTCTGCACTCACTACTCACTACTCACTAATGACTACTCACTACACTGCACACTCTGCACTCACTACTCACTACTCTGCACTCACTACTCTGCACTCACTACTCTGCACTCACTACTCTGCACTCACTATTCACTACTCTGTAATCACTAATCTGCACTCACTAATCTGCACTCACTACTTTGCACTCACTATTCTGCACTCACTACTCACTGCTTACTACTCTGCACTCACTACTCTGCACTCACTACTCTGCACTCACTACTCTGCACTCACTACTCTACACTCACTACTCTGCACTCACTATTCACTACTCACTAATGACTACTCACTACTCTGCACACTCACTCTGCACTCACTACTCACTACTCTGCACTCACTACTCAGCACTCACTACTCTGCACTCACTACTCTGCACTCACTACTCAACACTCACTACTCAGCACTCACTACTCTGCACTCACTACTCTCCACTCACTACTAACTACTTTGCACTTACTACTCTGCACTCACTACTCACTATTTTGCACTCAATACTCTGCACTCACTACTCACTACTCTGCACTTACTACTCTGCACTCAATAATCACTATTCTGCACTCAATACTCAGCACTCACTACTCTGCAGTCACTACTCGGCACTCACTACTCGATACTCTGCCCTCACTATTTTGCACTCACTACTCACTACTCTGCACTCACTACTCTGCACTCACTACTCTGCACTCACTACTCACTACTTTGCACTTACTACCTACTCTGCACTCACTACTCACTATTCTGCAATCAATACTATGCACTCAATACTCTGCACTCACTACTCTGCACTTACTACTCTGCACTCACTAATCACTATTCTGCACTCAATACTCAGCACTCAATACTCTGCACTCACTACTCTGCACTCAGTACTCTGCACTCAGTACTGTGCACTCACTACTCACTACTCTGCACTCACTACTCTGCACTCACTACTCACTACTCACTAATGACTACTCACTACACTGCACACTCACTCTGCACTCACTACTCACTACTCTGCACTCACTACTCTGCACTCACTACTCTGCACTCACTACTCTGCACTCACTACTCTGCACTCACTATTCACTACTCTGTAATCACTAATCTGCACTTACTAATCTGCACTCACTACTTTGCACTCACTATTCTGCACTCACTACTCTGCACTCACTACTCACTGCTTACTGCTCTGCAGTCACTACCCTGCAGTCACTACTCTGCACTCACTACTCTGCACTCACTACTCTGCACTCACCACTCTACACTCAATACTCTGCACTCACTACTCACTATTCTGCACTTACTACTCTGCAGTCACTAATCACTATTCTGCACTCAATACTCTGCACTCAATACTCTGCACTCACTACTCTGCACTTACTACTCTGCACTCAGTACTCTGCACTCAGTACTGTGCACTCACTACTCACTACTCTGCACATACTACTCTGCACTCACTACTCACTACTCTGCATTCACTACTCTGCACTCACTATTCTGCACTCACTACTCTGCACTCACTACTCTGCACTAACTATTCACTACTCTGCACTCACTAATCTGCACTTACTATTCTGCACTCACTACTCTGCACTCACTATTCTGCACTCACTACTCTGCACTCACTACTTTGCACTCACTACTCTGCACTCACTACTCTGCAACTACTACTCACTACTTACTACTCTGCAGTCACTACTCTGCACTCACTAATATGCACTCACTACTCTGCACTCACTTCTCTGCACTCACTACTCTACACTCATTACTCTGCACTCACTACTCTGCACACTCACTCTGCACTCACTTCTTACTACTCTGCACACTCACTCTGCACTCACTACTCTACACTCACTACTCTGCACTCACTACTCTACACTCATTACTCTGCATTCACTACTCTGCACACTCACTCTGCACTCGCTACTCACTACTCTTCACTCACTACTCAGCACTCACTACTCTGCACTCACTACTCACTACTCTGCACTCACTACTCTGCACTCACTACTCTACACTCATTACTCTGCACTCACTACTCTGCACACTCACTCTGCACTCACTACTCACTACTCTGCACTCACTACTCTGCACTCACTACTCACTACTCTGCACTCACTACTCTACACTCACTACTCTGCACTCACTATTCACTACTCACTAATGACTACTCACTACTCTGCACACTCACTCTGCACTCACTACTTACTACTCTGCACTCACTACTCAGCACTCACTACTCTGCACTCACTACTTTACACTCACTACTCAGCACTCACTACTCTGCACTCACTACTCTCCACTCACTACTCTGCACTCACTACTCACTACTTTGCACTTACTACTCTGCACTCACTACTCACTATTCTGCACTCAATACTCTGCACTCAATACTCTGCACTCACTACTCAGTACTCTGCACTTACTACTCTGCACTCACTAATCACTATTCTGCACTCAATACTCTGTACTCAATACTCTGCACTCACTACTCTGCACTCAGTATTCTGCACTCAGTACTGTGCACTCACTACTCACTACTCTGCACTCACTACTCTGCACTCACTACTCACTACTCTGCACTCACTACTCAGCACTCACTACTCTGCACTCACTACTCTGCACTCACTACTCTGCACTCACTATTCACTACTCTGCACTCACTACTCTACACTCATTACTCTGCATTCACTACTCTGCACACTCACTCTGCACTCACTACTCACTACTCTGCACTCACAACTCAGCACTCACTACTCTGCACTCACTACTCTGCACTCACTACTCTGCACTCACTACTCACTACTCTGCACTCACTACTCTACACTCACTACTCTGCACTCACTATTCACTACTCACTAATGACTACTCACTACTCTGCACACTCACTCTGCACTCACTACTTACTACTCTGCACTCACTACTTTACACTCACTACTCAGCACTCACTACTCTGCACTCACTACTATCCACTCACTACTCACTACTTTGCACTTACTACTCTGCACTCACTACTCACTATTCTGCACTCAATACTCTGCACTCAATACTCTGCACTCACTACTCACTACTCTGCACTTACTACTCTGCACTCACTAATCACTATTCTGCACTCAATACTCTGCACTCACTACTCTGCACTCAGTACTGTGCACTCAGTACTGTGCACCCACTACTCACTACTCTGCACTCACTACTCTGCACTCACTACTCACTCATGACTACTCACTACTCTGCACACTCACTCTGCACTCACTACTCACTACTCTGCACTCACTACTCTGCACTCACTACTCTGCACTCACTACTGTGCACTCACTACTCTGCACTCACTATTCACTACTCTGCACTCACTAATCTGCACTCACTAATCTGCACTCACTAATCTGCACTCACTATTCTGCACTCACTACTCTGCACTCACTACTCACTGCTTACTACTCTGCAGTCACTACTCTGCAGTCACTACTCTGCACTCACTACTCTACACTCAATACTCTGCACTCACTACTCACTTCTCTGCACTTACTACTCTGCAGTCACTAATCACTATTCTGCACTCAATACTCTGCACTCAATATTCTGCACTCACTACTCTGCACCCAGTACTCCGCACTCAGTACTGTGCACTCACTACTCACTACTCACTAATGACTACTCACTACTCTGCACACTCACTCTGCACTCACTACTCACTACTCTGCACTCACTACTCAGCACTCACTACTCTGCGCTCACTACTCTGCACTCACTACTCTGCACTCACTACTCTGCACTAACTATTCACTACTCTGCACTCACTAATCTGCACTTACTATTCTGCCCTCACTACTCTGCACTCACTATTCTGCACTCACTACTCTGCACTCACTACTTTGCACTCACTACTCTGCACTCACTTCTCTGCACCTACTACTCACTACTTACTACTCTGCAGTCACTACTCTGCACTCACTACTCTGCACTCACTACTCTGCACTCACTACTCTGCACTCACTACTCTGCACTCACTACTCTACACTCACTACTCTGCACTCACTATTCACTACTCACTAATGACTACTCACTACTCTGCACACTCACTCTGCACTCACTACTCACTACTCTGCACTCACTACTCAGCACTCACTACTCTGCACTCACTACTCTGCACTCACTACTCTGCACTCACTATTCACTACTCTGCACTCACTACTCTACACTCATTACTCTGCATTCACTACTCTGCACACTCACTCTGCACTCACTACTCACTACTCTGCACTCACAACTCAGCACTCACTACTCTGCACTCACTACTCTGCACTCACTACTCTGCACTCACTACTCACTACTCTGCACTCACTACTCTACACTCACTACTCTGCACTCACTATTCACTACTCACTAATGACTACTCACTACTCTGCACACTCACTCTGCACTCACTACTTTACACTCACTACTCAGCACTCACTACTCTGCACTCACTACTATCCACTCACTACTCACTACTTTGCACTTACTACTCTGCACTCACTACTCACTATTCTGCACTCAATACTCTGCACTCAATACTCTGCACTCACTACTCACTACTCTGCACTTACTACTCTGCACTCACTAATCACTATTCTGCACTCAATACTCTGCACTCACTACTCTGCACTCAGTACTGTGCACTCAGTACTGTGCACCCACTACTCACTACTCTGCACTCACTACTCTGCACTCACTACTCACTCATGACTACTCACTACTCTGCACACTCACTCTGCACTCACTACTCACTACTCTGCACTCACTACTCTGCACTCACTACTCTGCACTCACTACTGTGCACTCACTACTCTGCACTCACTATTCACTACTCTGCACTCACTAATCTGCACTCACTAATCTGCACTCACTAATCTGCACTCACTATTCTGCACTCACTACTCTGCACTCACTACTCACTGCTTACTACTCTGCAGTCACTACTCTGCAGTCACTACTCTGCACTCACTACTCTACACTCAATACTCTGCACTCACTACTCACTTCTCTGCACTTACTACTCTGCAGTCACTAATCACTATTCTGCACTCAATACTCTGCACTCAATATTCTGCACTCACTACTCTGCACCCAGTACTCCGCACTCAGTACTGTGCACTCACTACTCACTACTCACTAATGACTACTCACTACTCTGCACACTCACTCTGCACTCACTACTCACTACTCTGCACTCACTACTCAGCACTCACTACTCTGCGCTCACTACTCTGCACTCACTACTCTGCACTCACTACTCTGCACTAACTATTCACTACTCTGCACTCACTAATCTGCACTTACTATTCTGCCCTCACTACTCTGCACTCACTATTCTGCACTCACTACTCTGCACTCACTACTTTGCACTCACTACTCTGCACTCACTACTCTGCACCTACTACTCACTACTTACTACTCTGCAGTCACTACTCTGCACTCACTACTCTGCACTCACTACTCTGCACTCACTACTCTGCACTCACTACTCTGCACTCACTACTCTACACTCACTACTCTGCACTCACTATTCACTACTCACTAATGACTACTCACTACTCTGCACACTCACTCTGCACTCACTACTCACTACTCTGCACTCACTACTCAGCACTCACTACTCTGCACTCACTACTCTGCACTCACTACTCAACACTCACTACTCAGCACTCACTACTCTGCACTCACTACTCTCCACTCACTACTAACTACTTTGCACTTACTACTCTGCACTCACTACTCACTATTTTGCACTCAATACTCTGCACTCACTACTCACTACTCTGCACTTACTACTCTGCACTCAATAATCACTATTCTGCACTCAATACTCAGCACTCACTACTCTGCAGTCACTACTCGGCACTCACTACTCGATACTCTGCCCTCACTATTTTGCACTCACTACTCACTACTCTGCACTCACTACTCTGCACTCACTACTCTGCACTCACTACTCACTACTTTGCACTTACTACCTACTCTGCACTCACTACTCACTATTCTGCAATCAATACTATGCACTCAATACTCTGCACTCACTACTCTGCACTTACTACTCTGCACTCACTAATCACTATTCTGCACTCAATACTCAGCACTCAATACTCTGCACTCACTACTCTGCACTCAGTACTCTGCACTCAGTACTGTGCACTCACTACTCACTACTCTGCACTCACTACTCTGCACTCACTACTCACTACTCACTAATGACTACTCACTACACTGCACACTCTGCACTCACTACTCACTACTCTGCACTCACTACTCTGCACTCACTACTCTGCACTCACTACTCTGCACTCACTATTCACTACTCTGTAATCACTAATCTGCACTCACTAATCTGCACTCACTACTTTGCACTCACTATTCTGCACTCACTACTCACTGCTTACTACTCTGCACTCACTACTCTGCACTCACTACTCTGCACTCACTACTCTGCACTCACTACTCTGCACTCACTACTCTACACTCACTACTCTGCACTCACTATTCACTACTCACTAATGACTACTCACTACTCTGCACACTCACTCTGCACTCACTACTCACTACTCTGCACTCACTACTCAGCACTCACTACTCTGCACTCACTACTCTGCACTCACTACTCAACACTCAATACTCAGCACTCACTACTCTGCACTCACTACTCTCCACTCACTACTAACTACTTTGCACTTACTACTCTGCACTCACTACTCACTATTTTGCACTCAATACTCTGCACTCACTACTCACTACTCTGCACTTACTACTCTGCACTCAATAATCACTATTCTGCACTCAATACTCAGCACTCACTACTCTGCAGTCACTACTCGGCACTCACTACTCGATACTCTGCCCTCACTATTTTGCACTCACTACTCACTACTCTGCACTCACTACTCTGCACTCACTACTCACTACTTTGCACTTACTACCTACTCTGCACTCACTACTCACTATTCTGCAATCAATACTATGCACTCAATACTCTGCACTCACTACTCTGCACTTACTACTCTGCACTCACTAATCACTATTCTGCACTCAATACTCAGCACTCAATACTCTGCACTCACTACTCTGCACTCAGTACTCTGCACTCAGTACTGTGCACTCACTACTCACTACTCTGCACTCACTACTCTGCACTCACTACTCACTACTCACTAATGACTACTCACTACACTGCACACTCACTCTGCACTCACTACTCACTACTCTGCACTCACTACTCTGCACTCACTACTCTGCACTCACTACTCTGCACTCACTACTCTGCACTCACTATTCACTACTCTGTAATCACTAATCTGCACTCACTAATCTGCACTCACTACTTTGCACTCACTATTCTGCACTCACTACTCTGCACTCACTACTCACTGCTTACTGCTCTGCAGTCACTACCCTGCAGTCACTACTCTGCACTCACTACTCTGCACTCACTACTCTGCACTCACCACTCTACACTCAATACTCTGCACTCACTACTCACTATTCTGCACTTACTACTCTGCAGTCACTAATCACTATTCTGCACTCAATACTCTGCACTCAATACTCTGCACTCACTACTCTGCACTTACTACTCTGCACTCAGTACTCTGCACTCAGTACTGTGCACTCACTACTCACTACTCTGCACATACTACTCTGCACTCACTACTCACTAATGACTACTCACTACTCTGCACACTCACTCTGCACTCACTACTCACTACTCTGCATTCACTACTCTGCACTCACTATTCTGCACTCACTACTCTGCACTCACTACTCTGCACTAACTATTCACTACTCTGCACTCACTAATCTGCACTTACTATTCTGCACTCACTACTCTGCACTCACTATTCTGCACTCACTACTCTGCACTCACTACTTTGCACTCACTACTCTGCACTCACTACTCTGCAACTACTACTCACTACTTACTACTCTGCAGTCACTACTCTGCACTCACTAATATGCACTCACTACTCTGCACTCACTTCTCTGCACTCACTACTCTACACTCATTACTCTGCACTCACTACTCTGCACACTCACTCTGCACTCACTTCTTACTACTCTGCACACTCACTCTGCACTCACTACTCTACACTCACTACTCTGCACTCACTACTCTACACTCATTACTCTGCATTCACTACTCTGCACACTCACTCTGCACTCGCTACTCACTACTCTTCACTCACTACTCAGCACTCACTACTCTGCACTCACTACTCACTACTCTGCACTCACTACTCTGCACTCACTACTCTACACTCATTACTCTGCACTCACTACTCTGCACACTCACTCTGCACTCACTTCTTACTACTCTGCACACTCACTCTGCACTCACTACTCTACACTCACTACTCTGCACTCACTATTCACTACTCACTAATGACTACTCACTACTCTGCACACTCACTCTGCACTCACTACTCACTACTCTGCACTCACTACTCAGCACTCACTACTCTGCACTCACTACTCTGCACTCACTACTCAGCACTCACTACTCTGCACTCACTACTCTCCAATCACTACTCTGCACTCACTACTAAGTACTTTGCACTTACTACTCTGCACTCACTACTCACTACTCACTACTCTTGTTAGACGGACCGGGAGGGTCGGCCGAGGATAAGGGGAGAGGTCTCCGGGGAGAGCCGTCTCCAGCGATCGTACAGACAAGTAACTTCCCCCCCCCACAGACGTACACCACACCAGGGTAAGGTTCAACGACACTTTATAAGCAATTCTTTAAGTACGGTAAAATGATACAAGGAGGTCTGGACTCAGGGGTCCCCTCGATTCTGGTCTCTGGATTGGGAAAAGGGTAGCGGGACAGTCTTGTTACCAATAGATGAAATAGCTCTCAATCCTCGAGCTCGGCGTTCTTAGATGGACGGGCCGCGGCGGAGCCAGCAGGTCCCGAGATGGATGAAGGAAGCGACGGTCCGCGGCGGAGCCAGCAGGTCCCGATGAAGATGGTAGTTACAAACGGTCCGCGGCCACGCCAGCAGGTCCCGACGACGATGAAGGTTACGAAGGTTGCGGCAGCGCCAGCAGGCAGGACGATAGTTCGCAAGGCAGGGCTACGGCAGCGCCAGTAGTCCGTCAAGGATGAGTTCTTCTCTGCGTCTCTCGACTCCAGGATACAACTGCCTTCCTGCTCTGGAGCTGCCTCAGTTATAGGGCTGTTGCCCTTTGATGTCCGGACCCTCGCACTTGGAGGTCGGGGGGTCCAGGATGAGGGAGTCCAGACACCCAGCAGGGGGGTGGAGCCAGCGCCCGGGGAGGCTGGGGGCGAGCGGTACCTGGCGGGGGAGAGCCATCGACACCTCTTTCTCCCATTGACCTGCCAAGTAGTCCGCTCACCTCCTGGGTGGATGGTGGTGCCGGGATGTCTGAGGCCTGGCCAGGCCCAGGGTTAGGGTCGATCGGAGGCCACGCGGCCTCGTGGTGCAGTGTCCAAGATGGCGCCTGGGTCGGGCGCGCGGGCCAGTGGTGGATCGGGCCCAAGAGGTCGAGATGTTCATGGTGGATCGGGCCCAAGAGGTCGAGATGTTCAGAGGCAGGGGTCCCGGAGGGGACGGGAAACGTGAAGTGGTGGTGTGTAACACTTGAGGGACCGGGCTCGGGCCTGGTCGGGCAGAGGGGGAGCGGGCCCTTCCTGTGGCCTGTCCAACATGCGTCCCCCCCAGCTGAAGGCGGGGAGAGTCACCCATCCTCTTGGGGACTCTCCTCGTCGAGGCGGAAAAAGCGTGACAGGCCATCCGCGTTGGCGTGGTCTTGCCCAGGTCGGTGTTCCACAGTGAAGTCCATCCCCTGTAGGGAGATGGACCAACGTAGTAGTTTTGGGTTCTCCCCCCGCATCTGCATCAGCCACTGCAGGGGTCGATGGCCGGTCTGTACCCGAAAGTGTGTGCCAAAGAGATAGGGCCGGAGCTTTTTGAGGGCCCATACCACGGCGAAGGCCTCCCTCTCGATGGTGCTCCAGCGTTGTTCTCGAGGCAGGAGTCGCCTGCTGATGAAGGCCACCGGCTGATCAAGGCCTTCGGGGTTCAATTGAGACAGGACCGCCCCAATGCCTTGGTCGGAGGCATCCGTCTGGACGACGAATTCCCGGCTGTAGTCGGGGGCCTGGAGCACGGGGGCGGAGCACATGGCGGCCTTCAGTTGTTCGAAGGCTGTTTGACAATCTGGGGTCCAGTTGACCTTCTTTGGTTGATTTTTGGACGTGAGTTCTGTGAGGGGCCCCACTATGCTACCATAGTCCTTCACGAACCATCGGTAATAGCCTGTGAGTCCCAGAAAGGCGCGTACCTCGGTCTGGGTGATGGGGGGCTGCCAGGACTGGATGGCGGCGATCTTGAGCTGCAGAGGGGCCACCAGGCCGCTTCCCACCTGGTGTCCGAGGTAGGTCACAGACCCCTGACCAATCTGGCATTTGCTGGCCTTGATCGTGAGGCCAGCTCGCTGAAGGGCCTGTAGCACCTCTCGGAGGTGATGGAGTTGGTCGGACCAGTGGTGGCTGTATACAGCGATGTCGTCTAGGTAGGCGGCACTGAATCCTTCGAGTCCGGCCAAGACCTGGTTAACGAGTCGCTGAAATGTTGCTGGGGCATTCTTCATGCCGAAGGGCATGACCTTGAAATGATAATGGCCGTCAGGAGTGGAAAATGCAGATCGTTCTTGGGCCCGGGGTGTGAGGCCGATCTGCCAGTAGCCCGCCGTCAGGTCGAAAATGCTGAGGTAGCGGGCAGCTCCCATGCGGTCGATTAGTTCATCTGCCCGGGGGATGGGATGTGCGTCTGTTCTGGTGACCGCATTCAAGCCCCGGTAGTCGACGCAGAACCGGAGTTCCGGTGTGGTGCCGGGGGTGGCTGCTTTGGGGACCAGTACTACTGGGCTGGCCCAGGGGCTGTCTGAGGGCTCAATGACCCCGAGCGTGAGCATCTTGGTTACTTCTTCCTGGATGCAGGCCCGTACCCGATCTGGTACGCGGTAGGCCCGGTGGCGGATAGGGGGGCTGTCCCCCGTGTCCACGTCGTGCACACACCAGGAGGTGACACCTGGGGTGAGGGAGAACAGGCTGGCGAACTGCAACAGAAGGTCTCGACATTCTTGGCGTTGTTGCAGGGTGAGCGTTTCCGAGAGCCGGACCCCGTCCACGGAGCCGTCTTTCTCTCGAGTCCGTAGGAGGTCAGGGAGGGGTTCGGAGTCCTCTTCGACCCCATTATCTGTGGCCATCAGGAGGCTGAGTTCTGACCGCACGAAATGGGGTTTCAGTCTATTAGCGTGGAGGACCCGGAGGGGGTTCCGTGAAGATTCCATGTCGATGAGATAGGTGACAGGGCCCTTGCGCTCGACTACTTTGAAGGGCCCCGTCCACTTGTCTTGCAGGGCGCATGGTTCGGTGGGGGACATCACCCATACTTGTTGGCCGGGTTCAAATTCGATGGAGGAGGCATTTTGGTCATACCACTTTTTCATGTCCTCTTGACTGGCCTCCAAGTTTGCTTTGGCCATTTCCCTGAATCGTCGAGTCTGGTTGCGGAGGGTTAGGAGGTATTTGAAGACATCTGGGGGGTTCTTTAGAGGGGGCATTTCCCAGCCTTCCTTGATTAGGCTGAGCGGCCCTCGCACCGGATGTCCATACAAGAGTTCGAACGGGCTGAAGCCGAGGGATTTCTGGGGGACTTCTCGGTAGGAGAAGAGAAGGCACGGTAGTAGCACATCCCACTGGCGACGGAGGGGCTCTTCCAACCCCCCAATCATCCCTTTGAGCGTGCGGTTGAACCGCTCAACGAGTCCATTTCCTTGAGGGTGATAGGGGGTCGTGAATCGGTAGGTGACCCCACACTGTTGCCAGAGGGACTTCATGTATTTTGAAATAAAGTTCGTGCCTCGGTCACTGACGACTTCTCGGGGGAAACCCACACGGGAGAAGATCCCCATCAGGGCCCGGCCGACTACCGGGGCTGTCACAGTTCGCAGGGGAACAGCCTCAGGGTAGCGGGTGGCGTGGTCCACCAGTACCAGGATGAACCGATGTCCTTGTGCTGTACGGGGGTCGAGGGGCCCCACAATGTCTATCCCCACCCTCTCGAACGGGGTGGTGACCACTGGAAATGGTTGCAGGGGGGCTTTCAGTTTGCGGCCGCTCTTCCCACTGGCTTGGCACGTGGGGCAAGATCGGCAATGCTGGAGTACGTCGTTCCTCATTTTCGGCCAGAAGAAGTGGGTCACCAGGCGGCTGTAGGTTTTATCTTGGCCCAGGTGGCCAGCCAGGGGGACATCGTGGGCCAGGTTCAGCAAGAAGTCTCTAAAACAGAGGGGCACCACTAGCACTCGACTGGCACCTAACTCCGCGATTTTTTGTTCACTGTATAGCAAATCATTGTCCCAATAGACCCAATGTGTTCCGGAAGTATCCCCTGCGCTCTGAGCGAGGGCTTGTTGGCGGAGTCCCTCGAGGGAGGGACAGGTCTTCTGTTCTTGGCGAAACTGTTCTTGGGTGGGTCCCCCCTCTTGATGCCACTGATCCAGTCCGGAAAGGTCCGGAGGTTGAGCGAGTCCCTCGGGAGCTTGTTCTGGGGGGACGGCACGGTCGGTGTCTTTTACTGGAGCGACCGGTGGAGGAGGTGCCGGCCATTCAGGTTCTTCGGGTTGGGGATTGGCACGGGCGGCCATGGACCGGGTGGTGACGCACGCCCAGTCCGGGATGCCCAACATCCCCAGGTGTTCTCTTCGTTCTACGGCGGCCCACGGAGAGCTTTCAAGGTCATTCCCCAGGAGACAGTCTACGGGGGCGTCATCTCGGACCGTCACCTTCAACATGCCGGAGACTCCTCCCCACTCGAAGGGGACGCAGGCCATCCGACACAGACTCTCCGAATTATCGGCTGAACGGACAGGGCAGAGAATGTTTGGTAGGATCTGTTCTGGGGTCACCAGGTGACAGCGGACGGCTGTTACACTGGCCCCGGTGTCGCGTAGGGCTTCGGCCCGGCGTCCATTGATGCTCACCCATTGGCTGTACTTCCGGGTGTTAGCGGGTAGGGGGACCCGCGGGACCATGTCTTTCCCCCCTAAGCATGCTAGAGCCATGGCGGCTGGCTCCCATTCTTGGTGTTCTTGCTCATATTCTTCCTGCTCCTCGGAGATCTGTTCTTCCCCCAAGGCAGCAGCAGCCACCTGGCGGGGTCTCGGGCTCTGGTTCTGTGGACAATTTGGGTCGTTTGCGTAGTGGCCGACTCGCTGGCATCGGTGGCACGTGACATTGGCTCTATATCCCGGTCGTGCCAGGGTGCTGCCCCGGTTGGCCGGGGGGGTGGTGCTGGTAGTGGGGGTGGCCGGAGCGTTGTCTCTTCCTCGTCCTTGGCCCCCTCCTCCTCCTCGGGGACGGTGTTGACCGTGGTGGTTTCGGTTCTGTTCATAGGACCCATTCCGGCCCACTCTGGTGATTTCCCACCGGTCAGCCTCGGCTGCGAGCTGCCGTGGATCAGTCAATTTGCTGTCGAGGAGGTGCTGCCGGAGCTCGATGAAGCAATTGTTTGATAGATGCTCCCACACCATGAGATTGAAGAGTTGTTCGTAAGTGGTGACATTGCTCCCTTTGATCCAACCCTCAAAGGCTCGGCTGAAATAGTTCACGTAGTCCACCCAAGTTGTACCCGGGATGCGGGTGCAGTCTCGGAACCTCTGACGGTACATCTCGGGTGTGAGCCCATAGCGGGTGAGGAGGGCAGCTTTCATGTGGTCATAGGAGGTCATCTGATGGTCCGGGAGCTGTAGCAGGGCATCGCGGCCCTCATTGAGGAATCTCCCCCATAGACCGGCTCCCCAGTCGCTTCGATCGATCCGGTGGGCGGTCATAGCGATTTCGTAGGCCTTGAACCATTGCTGGATGTCGTCCTCTCGGAAGTATTCTCGAACGACATCCTTGGGGATGTGTACCTTTTTATCTGTTGCTCCTGGGGTGCGGGGTTGCTCGGGCACCCCTAATTCTTTGTTCTGCTTGCGTAAGTCTATCTCAGCTAATTTGCGCTCGTGTTCATATGCCAGTCTTTTTTCCTCGAGCTCTCTTTGTCTCTGTTTTTCCTCTCTTTCTTCTCGGAGCCGCAGATGTTCTAAGCTCAGTTTCTGTTCGGCCAACTTGAGTTCACCATCCATTTTGAGCCGGGCCATTTCTAGCTCATGTAGTCGTGTTCTTTCTCGTTCCTGGATCTCGTCTTGCGAGAGACCCGTTCTTCGCTCCTCGGGAGCCGTGGTGTCTTTTTCTACTGCTGCGACATTTTGGTCCGGGGGTCTGACGGCCCCGGTTTCTGCCCAGGACTCCAGGGCATGCTTGAAATCGTCTTTGGTGCTTAGACCGGTGGTAGCGATACCTAGTTCGATGCAGAATTGTTTTAATTCCCGATGGCTGTATTCTTCCAATTTCTCCATCTGAAATTTCTCGGTGGATCCGCTTTCTTTGGTTGTCATCGTGATTTCGTCGTGGGGTGAGCTACTCTCTGTACGATTATGCGGTGATTCGGATCGCGCCGCTGGCCACCAATGTTAGACGGACCGGGAGGGTCGGCCGAGGATAAGGGGAGAGGTCTCCGGGGAGAGCCGTCTCCAGCGATCGTACAGACAAGTAACTTCCCCCCCCACAGACGTACACCACACCAGGGTAAGGTTCAACGACACTTTATAAGCAATTCTTTAAGTACGGTAAAATGATACAAGGAGGTCTGGACTCAGGGGTCCCCTCGATTCTGGTCTCTGGATTGGGAAAAGGGTAGCGGGACAGTCTTGTTACCAATCGATGAAATAGCTCTCAATCCTCAAGCTCGGCGTTCTTAGATGGACGGGCCGCGGCGGAGCCAGCAGGTCCCGAGATGGATGAAGGAAGCGACGGTCCGCGGCGGAGCCAGCAGGTCCCGATGAAGATGGTAGTTACAAACGGTCCGCGGCCACGCCAGCAGGTCCCGACGACGATGAAGGTTACGAAGGTTGCGGCAGCGCCAGCAGGCAGGACGATAGTTCGCAAGGCAGGGCTACGGCAGCGCCAGTAGTCCGTCAAGGATGAGTTCTTCTCTGCGTCTCTCGACTCCAGGATACAACTGCCTTCCTGCTCTGGAGCTGCCTCAGTTATAGGGCTGTTGCCCTTTGATGTCCGGACCCTCGCACTTGGAGGTCGGGGGGTCCAGGATGAGGGAGTCCAGACACCCAGCAGGGGGGTGGAGCCAGCGCCCGGGGAGGCTGGGGGCGAGCGGTACCTGGCGGGGGAGAGCCATCGACACCTCTTTCTCCCATTGACCTGCCAAGTAGTCCGCTCACCTCCTGGGTGGATGGTGGTGCCGGGATGTCTGAGGCCTGGCCAGGCCCAGGGTTAGGGTCGATCGGAGGCCACGCGGCCTCGTGGTGCAGTGTCCAAGATGGCGCCTGGGTCAGGCGCGCGGGCCAGTGGTGGATCGGGCCCAAGAGGTCGAGATGTTCATGGTGGATCGGGCCCAAGAGGTCGAGATGTTCAGAGGCAGGGGTCCCGGAGGGGACGGGAAACGTGAAGTGGTGGTGTGTAACACTTGAGGGACCGGGCTCGGGCCTGGTCGGGCAGAGGGGGAGCGGGCCCTTCCTATGGCCTGTCCAACAACTCTGCACTCACTAATCACTATTCTGCACTCAATACTCTGCACTCACTACTCTGCAGTCACTACTCGGCACTCACTACTCGATATCCTTCCCTCACTATTCTGCACTCACTACTCACTACTCTGCACTCACTACTCTGCACTCACTACTCTGCACTCACTAATCTGCACTCACTACTCACTACTCTGCACTCACTACTCACTACTCTGCACTCACTAATCTGCATTCACTATTCTGCACTCACTACTCTGCACTCACTATTCTGCACTCACTACTCTGCACTCATTCCTTTGCACTCACTACTCTGCACTCACTACTCATTACTCACTACTCTGCACTACTCTGCACTCACTACTCTGCACTCACTACTCTGCACTCACTACTCTACACTCATTACTCTGCACTCACTACTCTGCACACTTACTCTGCACTCACTAATCACTACTATGCACACTCACTCTGCACTCACTACTCTGCACTCACTACTCTGCACTCACTACTCACTACTCTGCACTCACTACTCTGCACTCACTACTCTACACTCATTACTCTGCACTCACTACTCTGCACTCACTACACTGCACTCACTACTCTGCACTCACTACTCAGCACTCACTACTCAGCACTCACTACTCTGCACTAACTACTCTCCACTCACTACTCTGCACTCACTACTCACTACTTTGCACTTACTACTCTGCACTCACTACTCACTATTCTGCACTCAATACTCTACACTCAATACTCTGCACTCACTACTCACTACTCTGCACTTACTACTCTGCACTCACTACTCACTATTCTGCACTCAATACTCTGCACTCAATACTCTGCACTCACTACTCTGCACTTACTACTCTGCACTCACTACTCACTATTCTGCACTCAATACTCTGCACTCAATACTCTGCACTCACTACTCAGTACTCTGCACTTACTACTCTGCACTCACTAATCACTATTCTGCACTTAATACTCTGTACTCAATACTCTGCACTCACTACTCTCCACTCAGTATTCTGCACTCAGTACTGTGCACTCACTACTCACTACTCTGCACTCACTACTCTGCACTCACTACTTACTACTCACTAATGACTACTCACTACTCTGCACACTCACTCTGCACTCACTACTCACTACTCTGCACTCACTACTCAGCACTCACTACTCTGCACTCACTACTCTGCACTCACTACTCTGCACTCACTATTCACTACTCTGCACTCACTACTCTACACTCATTACTCTGCATTCACTACTCTGCACACTCACTCTGCACTCGCTACTCACTACTCTTCACTCACTACTCAGCACTCACTACTCTGCACTCACTACTCACTACTCTGCACTCACTACTCTACACTCACTACTCTGCACTCACTATTCACTACTCACTAATGACTACTCACTACTCTGCACACTCACTCAGCACTCACTACTTACTACTCTGCACTCACTACTTTACACTCACTACTCAGCACTCACTACTCTGCACTCACTACTCTCCACTCACTACTCTGCACTCACTACTCACTACTTTGCACTTACTACTCTGCACTCACTACTCACTATTCTGCACTCAATACTCTGCACTCACTACTCTGCACTTACTACTCTGCACTCACTAATCACTATTCTGCACTCAATACTCTGCACTCACTACTCTGCACTCAGTACTGTGCACTCAGTACTGTGCACTCACTACTCACTACTCTGCACTCACTACTCTGCACTCACTACTCACTACTCACGAATGACTACTCACTACTCTGCACACTCACTCTGCACTCACTACTCACTACTCTGCACTCTCTACTCAGCACTCACTACTCTGCACTCACTACTCTGCACTCACTAGTCTGCACTCACTATTCACTACTCTGCACTCACTAATCTGCACTCACTAATCTGCACTCACTACTCTGCACTCACTATTCTGCACTCACTACTCTGCACTCACTACTCACTGCTTACTACTCTACAGTCACTACTCTGCAGTCACTACTCTGCAGTCACTACTCTGCACTCACTACTCTGCACTCACTACTCTACACTCAATACTCTGCACTCACTACTCACTTCTCTGCACTTACTACTCTGCAGTCACTAATCACTATTCTGCACTCAATACTCTGCACTCACTACTCTGCACTCAGTACTCTGCACTCAGTACTGTGCACTCACTACTCACTACTCACTAATGACTACTCACTACTCTGCACACTCACTCTGCACTCACTACTCACTACTCTGCACTCACTACTCAGCACTCACTACTCTGCAGTCACTACTCTGCACTCACTACTCTGCACTCACTACTCTGCACTAACTATTCACTACTCTGCACTCACTAATCTGCACTTACTATTCTGCACTCACTACTCTGCACTCACTATTCTGCACTCACTACTCTGCACTCACTACTTTGCACTCACTACTCTGCACTCACTACTCTGCACCTACTACTCACTACTTACTACTCTGCAGTCACTACTCAGCAGTCACTACTCTGCACTCACTACTCTGCACTCACTACTCTGCACTCACTACTCTGCACTCACTACTTACTACTCTGCACACTCACTCTGCACTCACTACTCTGCACTCACTAGTCTGCACTCACTAGTCACTACTCTGCACTCACTACTCTACACTCACTACTCTGCACTCACTATTCACTACTCACTAATGACTACTCACTACTCTGCACACTCACTCTGCACTCACTACTCACTACTCTGCACTCACTACTCAGCACTCTGCACTCACTACTCTGCACTCACTACTCAACACTCACTACTCAGCACTCACTACTCTGCACTCACTACTCTCCACTCACTACTAACTACTTTGCACTTACTACTCTGCACTCACTACTCACTACTCTGCAGTCACTACTCGGCACTCACTACTCGATACTCTGCCCTCACTATTCTGCCCTCACTACTCACTACTCCGCACTCACTACTCTGCACTCACTACTCTGCACTCACTACTCTGCACTCACTAATCTGCACTCACTACTCACTACTTTGCACTTACTACCTACTCTGCACTCACTACTCACTATTCTGCAATCAATACTCTGCACTCAATACTCTGCACTCACTACTCTGCACTTACTACTCTGCACTCACTAATCACTATTCTGCACTCAATACTCTGCACTCAATACTCTGCACTCACTACTCTGCACTCAGTACTCTGCACTCAGTACTGTGCACTCACTACTCACTACTCTGCACTCACTACTCTGCACTCACTACTCACTACTCACTAATGACTACTCACTACTCTGCACACTCACTCTGCACTCACTACTCACTACTCTGCACTCACTACTCAGCACTCACTACTCTGCACTCACTACTCTGCACTCACTACTCTGCACTCACTATTCACTACTCTGTAATCACTAATCTGCACTCACTAATCTGCACTCACTACTCTGCACTCACTACTCTGCACTCACTACTCTGCACTCACTACTCTGCACTCACTACTCTGCACTCAGTACTGTGCACTCACTACTCACTACTCTGCACTCACTACTCTGCACTCACTACTCACTAATGACTACTCACTACTCTGCACACTCACTCTGCACTCACTACTCACTACTCTGCACTCTCTACTCAGCACTCACTACTCTGCACTCACTACTCTGCACTCACTACTCTGCACTCACTATTCACTACTCTGCACTCACTAATCTGCACTCACTAATCTGCACTCACTACTCTGCACTCACTATTCTGCACTCACTACTCTGCACTCACTACTCACTGCTTACTACTCTGCAGTCACTACTCTGCAGTCACTACTCTGCAGTCACTACTCTGCACTCACTACTCTGCACTCACTACTCTACACTCAATACTCTGCACTCACTACTCACTTCTCTGCACTTACTACTCTGCAGTCACTAATCACTATTCTGCACTCAATACTCCGCACTCAATACTCTGCACTCACTACTCTGCACTAAGTACTCTGCACTCAGTACTGTGCACTCACTACTCACTACTCACTAATGATTACTCACTACTCTGCACACTCACTCTGCACTCACTACTCACTACTCTGCACTCACTACTCAGCACTCACTACTCTGCACTCACTACTCTGCACTCACTACTCTGCACTCACTACTCTGCACTAACTATTCACTACTCTGCACTCACTAATCTGCACTTACTATTCTGCACTCACTACTCTGCACTCACTATTCTGCACTCACTACTCTGCACTCACTACTTTGCACTCACTACTCTGCACTCACTACTCTGCACCTACTACTCACTACTTACTACTCTGCAGTCACTACTCAGCAGTCACTACTCTGCACTCACTACTCTGCACTCACTACTCTGCACTCACTACTTTGCACTCACTACTTACTACTCTGCACACTCACTCTGCACTCACTACTCTGCACTCACTAGTCTGCACTCACTAGTCACTACTCTGCTCTCACTACTCTGCACTCACTATTCACTACTCACTAATGACTACTCACTACTCTGCACACTCACTCTGCACTCACTACTCACTACTCTGCACTCACTACTCAGCACTCACTACTCTGCACTCACTACTCTGCACTCACTACTCAACACTCACTACTCAGCACTCACTACTCGGCACTCACTACTCTCCACTCACTACTAACTACTTTGCACTTACTACTCTGCACTCACTACTCACTATTCTGCATTCACTACTCACTACTCTGCACTCACTAATCTGCATTCACTATTCTGCACTCACTACTCTGCACTCACTATTCTGCACTCACTACTCTGCACTCATTCCTTTGCACTCACTACTCTGCACTCACTACTCATTACTCACTACTCTGCACTACTCTGCACTCACTACTCTGCACTCACTACTCTGCACTCACTACTCTACACTCATTACTCTGCACTCACTACTCTGCACACTTACTCTGCACTCACTAATCACTACTATGCACACTCACTCTGCACTCACTACTCTGCACTCACTACTCTGCACTCACTACTCACTACTCTGCACTCACTACTCTGCACTCACTACTCTACACTCATTACTCTGCACTCACTACTCTGCACTCACTACTCTGCACTCACTACTCTGCACTCACTACTCAGCACTCACTACTCAGCACTCACTACTCTGCACTAACTACTCTCCACTCACTACTCTGCACTCACTACTCACTACTTTGCACTTACTACTCTGCACTCACTACTCACTATTCTGCACTCAATACTCTACACTCAATACTCTGCACTCACTACTCACTACTCTGCACTTACTACTCTGCACTCACTACTCACTATTCTGCACTCAATACTCTGCACTCAATACTCTGCACTCACTACTCTGCACTTACTACTCTGCACTCACCACTCACTATTCTGCACTCAATACTCTGCACTCAATACTCTGCACTCACTACTCAGTACTCTGCACTTACTACTCTGCACTCACTAATCACTATTCTGCACTTAATACTCTGTACTCAATACTCTGCACTCACTACTCTCCACTCAGTATTCTGCACTCAGTACTGTGCACTCACTACTCACTACTCTGCACTCACTACTCTGCACTCACTACTTACTACTCACTAATGACTACTCACTACTCTGCACACTCACTCTGCACTCACTACTCACTACTCTGCACTCACTACTCAGCACTCACTACTCTGCACTCACTACTCTGCACTCACTACTCTGCACTCACTATTCACTACTCTGCACTCACTACTCTACACTCATTACTCTGCATTCACTACTCTGCACACTCACTCTGCACTCGCTACTCACTACTCTTCACTCACTACTCAGCACTCACTACTCTGCACTCACTACTCACTACTCTGCACTCACTACTCTACACTCACTACTCTGCACTCACTATTCACTACTCACTAATGACTACTCACTACTCTGCACACTCACTCAGCACTCACTACTTACTACTCTGCACTCACTACTTTACACTCACTACTCAGCACTCACTACTCTGCACTCACTACTCTCCACTCACTACTCTGCACTCACTACTCACTACTTTGCACTTACTACTCTGCACTCACTACTCACTATTCTGCACTCAATACTCTGCACTCAATACTCTGCACTCACTACTCTGCACTTACTACTCTGCACTCACTAATCACTATTCTGCACTCAATACTCTGCACTCACTACTCTGCACTCAGTACTGTGCACTCAGTACTGTGCACTCACTACTCACTACTCTGCACTCACTACTCTGCACTCACTACTCACTACTCACGAATGACTACTTACTACTCTGCACACTCACTCTGCACTCACTACTCACTACTCTGCACTCTCTACTCAGCACTCACTACTCTGCACTCACTACTCTGCACTCACTAGTCTGCACTCACTATTCACTACTCTGCACTCACTAATCTGCACTCACTAATCTGCACTCACTACTCTGTACTCACTATTCTGCACTCACTACTCTGCACTCACTACTCACTGCTTACTACTCTACAGTCACTACTCTGCAGTCACTACTCTGCAGTCACTACTCTGCACTCACTACTCTGCACTCACTACTCTACACTCAATACTCTGCACTCACTACTCACTTCTCTGCACTTACTACTCTGCAGTCACTAATCACTATTCTGCACTCAATACTCTGCACTCACTACTCTGCACTCAGTACTCTGCACTCAGTACTGTGCACTCACTACTCACTACTCACTAATGACTACTCACTACTCTGCACACTCACTCTGCACTCACTACTCACTACTCTGCACTCACTACTCAGCACTCACTACTCTGCACTCACTACTCTGCACTCACTACTCTGCACTCACTACTCTGCACTAACTATTCACTACTCTGCACTCACTAATCTGCACTTACTATTCTGCACTCACTACTCTGCACTCACTATTCTGCACTCACTACTCTGCACTCACTACTTTGCACTCACTACTCTGCACTCACTACTCTGCACCTACTACTCACTACTTACTACTCTGCAGTCACTACTCAGCAGTCACTACTCTGCACTCACTACTCTGCACTTACTACTCTGCACTCACTACTCTGCACTCACTACTTACTACTCTGCACACTCACTCTGCACTCACTACTCTGCACTCACTAGTCTGCACTCACTAGTCACTACTCTGCACTCACTACTCTACACTCACTACTCTGCACTCACTATTCACTACTCACTAATGACTACTCACTACTCTGCACACTCACTCTGCACTCACTACTCACTACTCTGCACTCACTACTCAGCACTCACTACTCTGCACTCACTACTCTGCACTCACTACTCAACACTCACTACTCAGCACTCACTACTCTGCACTCACTACTCTCCACTCACTACTAACTACTTTGCACTTACTACTCTGCACTCACTACTCACTATTCTGCACTCAATACTCTGCACTCACTACTCACTATTCTGCACTCAATACTCAGCACTCACTACTCTGCAGTCACTACTCGGCACTCACTACTCGATACTCTGCCCTCACTATTCTGCCCTCACTACTCACTACTCCCCACTCACTACTCTGCACTCACTACTCTGCACTCACTACTCTGCACTCACTAATCTGCACTCACTACTCACTACTTTGCACTTACTACCTACTCTGCACTCACTACTCACTATTCTGCAATCAATACTCTGCACTCAATACTCTGCACTCACTACTCTGCACTTACTACTCTGCACTCACTAGTCACTATTCTGCACTCAATACTCTGCACTCAATACTCTGCACTCACTACTCTGCACTCAGTACTCTGCACTCAGTACTGTGCACTCACTACTCACTACTCTGCACTCACTACTCTGCACTCACTACTCACTACTCACTAATGACTACTCACTACTCTGCACACTCACTCTGCACTCACTACTCACTACTCTGCACTCACTACTCAGCACTCACTACTCTGCACTCACTACTCTGCACTCACTACTCTGCACTCACTACTCTGCACTCACTATTCACTACTCTGTAATCACTAATCTGCACTCACTAATCTGCACTCACTACCCTGCACTCACTACTCTGCACTCACTACTCTGCACTCACTACTCTGCACTCAGTACTGTGCACTCAGTACTGTGCACTCACTACTCACTACTCTGCACTCACTACTCTGCACTCACTACTCACTAATGACTACTCACTACTCTGCACACTCACTCTGCACTCACTACTCACTACTCTGCACTCTCTACTCAGCACTCACTACTCTGCACTCACTACTCTGCACTCACTACTCTGCACTCACTATTCACTACTCTGCACTCACTAATCTGCACTCACTAATCTGCACTCACTACTCTGCACTCACTATTCTGCACTCACTACTCTGCACTCACTACTCACTGCTTACTACTCTGCAGTCACTACTCTGCAGTCACTACTCTGCAGTCACTACTCTGCACTCACTACTCTGCACTCACTACTCTACACTCAATACTCTGCACTCACTACTCACTTCTCTGCACTTACTACTCTGCAGTCACTAATCACTATTCTGCACTCAATACTCCACACTCAATACTCTGCACTCACTACTCTGCACTCAGTACTCTGCACTCAGTACTGTGCACTCACTACTCACTACTCACTAATGACTACTCACTACTCTGCACACTCACTCTGCACTCACTACTCACTACTCTGCACTCACTACTCAGCACTCACTACTCTGCACTCACTACTCTGCACTCACTACTCTGCACTCACTACTCTGCACTAACTATTCACTACTCTGCACTCACTAATCTGCACTTACTATTCTGCACTCACTACTCTGCACTCACTATTCTGCACTCACTACTCTGCACTCACTACTTTGCACTCACTACTCTGCACTCACTACTCTGCACCTACTACTCACTTCTTACTACTCTGCAGTCACTACTCAGCAGTCACTACTCTGCACTCACTACTCTGCACTCACTACTCTGCACTCACTACTCTGCACTCACTACTTACTACTCTGCACACTCACTCTGCACTCACTACTCTGCACTCACTAGTCTGCACTCACTAGTCACTACTCTGCACTCACTACTCTGCACTCACTATTCACTACTCACTAATGACTACTCACTACTCTGCACACTCACTCTGCACTCACTACTCACTACTCTGCACTCACTACTCAGCACTCACTACTCTGCACTCACTACTCTGCACTCACTACTCAACACTCACTACTCAGCACTCACTACTCTGCACTCACTACTCTCCACTCACTACTAACTACTTTGCATTTACTACTCTGCACTCACTACTCACTATTCTGCATTCAATACTCTGCACTCACTACTCACTATTCTGCACTCAATACTCAGCACTCACTACTCTGCAGTCACTACTCGGCACTCACTACTCGATACTCTGCCCTCACTATTCTGCCCTCACTACTCACTACTCCGCACTCACTACTCTGCACTCACTACTCTGCACTCACTACTCTGCACTCACTAATCTGCACTCACTACTCACTACTTTGCACTTACTACCTACTCTGCACTCACTACTCACTATTCTGCAATCAATACTCTGCACTCAATACTCTGCACTCACTACTCTGCACTCACTACTCTGCACTCACTATTCACTACTCTGTAATCACTAATCTGCACTCACTAATCTGCACTCACTACTCTGCACTCACTACTCTGCACTCACTACTCTGCACTCACTACTCTGCACTCACTACTCTACACTCAATACTCTGCACTCCCTACTGACTATTCTGCACTTACTACTCTGCAGTCACTAATCACTATTCTGCACTCAATACTCTGCACTCAATACTCTGCACTCACTACTCTGCACTCAGTACTCCGCACTCAGTACTCAGTACTGTGCACTCACTACTCACTACTCTGCACATACTACTCTGCACTCACTACTCACTACTCACTAATGACTACTCACTACTCTGCACACTCACTCTGCACTCACTACTCACTACTCTGCACTCACTACTCAGCACTCACTACTCTGCACTCACTACTCTGCACTAACTACTCTGCACTCACTACTCTGCACTAACTATTCACTACTCCGCACTCACTAATCTGCACTTACTATTCTGCACTCACTACTCTGCACTCACTATTCTGCACTCACTACTCTGCACTCACTACTTTGCACTCACTACTCTGCACTCACTACTCTGCACCTACTACTCACTACTCTGCAGTCACTACTCTGCACTCACTACTCTGCACTCACTACTCTACACTCACTACTCTGCACTCACTACTCTACACTCATTACTCTGCACTCACTACTCTACACACTCACTCTGCACTCACTACTCACTACTCTGCACTCACTACTCTGCACTCACTATTCACTACTCTGCACTCACTACTCTACACTCACTACTCTGCACTCACTATTCACTACTCACTAATGACTACTCACTACTCTGCACACTCACTCAGCACTCACTACTTACTACTCTGCACTCACTACTTTACACTCACTACTCAGCACTCACTACTCTGCACTCACTACTCTCCACTCACTACTCTGCACTCACTACTCTCTACTTTGCACTTACTACTCTGCACTCACTACTCACTATTCTGCACTCAATACTCTGCACTCAATACTCTGCACTCACTACTCTGCACTCACTAATAACTATTCTGCACTCAATACACTGCACTCACTACTCTGCACTCAGTACTGTGCACTCAGTACTGTGCACTCACTACTCACTACTCTGCACTCACTACTCTGCACTCACTACTCACTACTCACTAATGACTACTCACTACTCTGCACACTCACTCTGCACTCACTACTCACTACTCTGCACTCACTACTTAGCACTCATTACTCTGCACTCACTACTCTGCACTCACTACTCTGCACTCACTATTCACTACTCTGCACTCACTAATCCGCACTCACTAATCTGCACTCACTACTCTGCACTCACTATTCTGCACTCACTACTCTGCACTCACTACTCACTGCTTACTACTCTGCAGTCACTACTCTGCAGTCACTACTCTGCAGTCACTACTCTGCACTCACTACTCTGCACTCACTACTCTACACTCAATACTCTGCACTCACTACTCACTTCTCTGCACTTACTACTCTGCAGTCACTAATCACTATTCTGCACTCAATACTCTGCACTCAATACTCTGCACTCACTACTCTGCACGCAGTACTCTGCACTCAGTACTGTGCACTCACTACTCACTACTCACTAATGACTACTCACTACTCTGCACACTCACTCTGCACTCACTACTCACTACTCTGCACTCACTACTCAGCACTCACTACTCTGCGCTCACTACTCTGCACTCACTACTCTGCACTCACTACTCTGCACTAACTATGCACTACTCTGCACTCACTAATCTGCACTTACTATTCTGCACTCACTACTCTGCACTCACTATTCTGCACTCACTACTCTGCACTCACTACTTTGCACTCACTACTTTGCACTCACTACTCTGCACTCACTACTCTGCACCTACTACTCACTACTTACTACTCTGCAGTCACTACTCTGCACTCACTACTCTGCACTCACTACTCTGCACTCACTACTTACTACTCTGCACACTCACTCTGCACTCACTACTCTGCACTCACTAGTCTGCACTCACTACTCACTACTCTGCACTCACTACTCTACACTCACTACTCTGCACTCACTATTCACTACTCACTAATGACTACTCACTACTCTGCACACTCACTCTGCACTCACTAGTCACTACTCTGCACTCACTACTCAGCACTCACTACTCTGCACTCACTACTCTGCACTCACTACTCAACACTTACTACTCAGCACTCACTACTCTGCACTCACTACTCTCCACTCACTACTAACTACTTTGCACTTACTACTCTGCACTCACTACTCACTATTCTGCACTCAATACTCTGCACTCACTACTCACTATTCTGCACTCAATACTCAGCACTCACTACTCTGCAGTCACTACTCGGCACTCACTACTCGATACTCTGCCCTCACTATTCTGCCCTCACTACTCACTACTCCGCACTCACTACTCTGCACTCACTACTCTGCACTCACTACTCTGCACTCACTAATCTGCACTCACTACTCACTACTTTGCACTTACTACCTACTCTGCACTCACTACTCACTATTCTGCAATCAATACTCTGCACTCAATACTCTGCACTCACTACTCTGCACTTACTACTCTGCACTCACTAATCACTATTCTGCACTCAATACTCTGCACTCAATACTCTGCACTCACTACTCTGCACTCAGTACTCTGCACTCAATACTCTGCACTCACTACTCTGCACTTACTACTCTGCACTCACTAATCACTATTCTGCACTTAATACTCTGTACTCAATACTCTGCACTCACTACTCTCCACTCAGTATTCTGCACTCAGTACTGTGCACTCACTACTCACTACTCTGCACTCACTACTCTGCACTCACTACTTACTACTCACTAATGACTACTCACTACTCTGCACACTCACTCTGCACTCACTACTCACTACTCTGCACTCACTACTCAGCACTCACTACTCTGCACTCACTACTCTGCACTCACTACTCTGCACTCACTATTCACTACTCTGCACTCACTACTCTACACTCATTACTCTGCATTCACTACTCTGCACACTCACTCTGCACTCGCTACTCACTACTCTTCACTCACTACTCAGCACTCACTACTCTGCACTCACTACTCACTACTCTGCACTCACTACTCTACACTCACTACTCTGCACTCACTATTCACTACTCACTAATGACTACTCACTACTCTGCACACTCACTCAGCACTCACTACTTACTACTCTGCACTCACTACTTTACACTCACTACTCAGCACTCACTACTCTGCACTCACTACTCTCCACTCACTACTCTGCACTCACTACTCACTACTTTGCACTTACTACTCTGCACTCACTACTCACTATTCTGCACTCAATACTCTGCACTCAATACTCTGCACTCACTACTCTGCACTTACTACTCTGCACTCACTAATCACTATTCTGCACTCAATACTCTGCACTCACTACTCTGCACTCAGTACTGTGCACTCAGTACTGTGCACTCACTACTCACTACTCTGCACTCACTACTCTGCACTCACTACTCACTACTCACGAATGACTACTTACTACTCTGCACACTCACTCTGCACTCACTACTCACTACTCTGCACTCTCTACTCAGCACTCACTACTCTGCACTCACTACTCTGCACTCACTAGTCTGCACTCACTATTCACTACTCTGCACTCACTAATCTGCACTCACTAATCTGCACTCACTACTCTGCACTCACTATTCTGCACTCACTACTCTGCACTCACTACTCACTGCTTACTACTCTACAGTCACTACTCTGCAGTCACTACTCTGCAGTCACTACTCTGCACTCACTACTCTGCACTCACTACTCTACACTCAATACTCTGCACTCACTACTCACTTCTCTGCACTTACTACTCTGCAGTCACTAATCACTATTCTGCACTCAATACTCTGCACTCACTACTCTGCACTCAGTACTCTGCACTCAGTACTGTGCACTCACTACTCACTACTCACTAATGACTACTCACTACTCTGCACACTCACTCTGCACTCACTACTCACTACTCTGCACTCACTACTCAGCACTCACTACTCTGCACTCACTACTCTGCACTCACTACTCTGCACTCACTACTCTGCACTAACTATTCACTACTCTGCACTCACTAATCTGCACTTACTATTCTGCACTCACTACTCTGCACTCACTATTCTGCACTCACTACTCTGCACTCACTACTTTGCACTCACTACTCTGCACTCACTACTCTGCACCTACTACTCACTACTTACTACTCTGCAGTCACTACTCAGCAGTCACTACTCTGCACTCACTACTCTGCACTTACTACTCTGCACTCACTACTCTGCACTCACTACTTACTACTCTGCACACTCACTCTGCACTCACTACTCTGCACTCACTAGTCTGCACTCACTAGTCACTACTCTGCACTCACTACTCTACACTCACTACTCTGCACTCACTATTCACTACTCACTAATGACTACTCACTACTCTGCACACTCACTCTGCACTCACTACTCACTACTCTGCACTCACTACTCAGCACTCACTACTCTGCACTCACTACTCTGCACTCACTACTCAACACTCACTACTCAGCACTCACTACTCTGCACTCACTACTCTCCACTCACTACTAACTACTTTGCACTTACTACTCTGCACTCACTACTCACTATTCTGCACTCAATACTCTGCACTCACTACTCACTATTCTGCACTCAATACTCAGCACTCACTACTCTGCAGTCACTACTCGGCACTCACTACTCGATACTCTGCCCTCACTATTCTGCCCTCACTACTCACTACTCCCCACTCACTACTCTGCACTCACTACTCTGCACTCACTACTCTGCACTCACTAATCTGCACTCACTACTCACTACTTTGCACTTACTACCTACTCTGCACTCACTACTCACTATTCTGCAATCAATACTCTGCACTCAATACTCTGCACTCACTACTCTGCACTTACTACTCTGCACTCACTAGTCACTATTCTGCACTCAATACTCTGCACTCAATACTCTGCACTCACTACTCTGCACTCAGTACTCTGCACTCAGTACTGTGCACTCACTACTCACTACTCTGCACTCACTACTCTGCACTCACTACTCACTACTCACTAATGACTACTCACTACTCTGCACACTCACTCTGCACTCACTACTCACTACTCTGCACTCACTACTCAGCACTCACTACTCTGCACTCACTACTCTGCACTCACTACTCTGCACTCACTACTCTGCACTCACTATTCACTACTCTGTAATCACTAATCTGCACTCACTAATCTGCACTCACTACCCTGCACTCACTACTCTGCACTCACTACTCTGCACTCACTACTCTGCACTCAGTACTGTGCACTCAGTACTGTGCACTCACTACTCACTACTCTGCACTCACTACTCTGCACTCACTACTCACTAATGACTACTCACTACTCTGCACACTCACTCTGCACTCACTACTCACTACTCTGCACTCTCTACTCAGCACTCACTACTCTGCACTCACTACTCTGCACTCACTACTCTGCACTCACTATTCACTACTCTGCACTCACTAATCTGCACTCACTAATCTGCACTCACTACTCTGCACTCACTATTCTGCACTCACTACTCTGCACTCACTACTCACTGCTTACTACTCTGCAGTCACTACTCTGCAGTCACTACTCTGCAGTCACTACTCTGCACTCACTACTCTGCACTCACTACTCTACACTCAATACTCTGCACTCACTACTCACTTCTCTGCACTTACTACTCTGCAGTCACTAATCACTATTCTGCACTCAATACTCCACACTCAATACTCTGCACTCACTACTCTGCACTCAGTACTCTGCACTCAGTACTGTGCACTCACTACTCACTACTCACTAATGACTACTCACTACTCTGCACACTCACTCTGCACTCACTACTCACTACTCTGCACTCACTACTCAGCACTCACTACTCTGCACTCACTACTCTGCACTCACTACTCTGCACTCACTACTCTGCACTAACTATTCACTACTCTGCACTCACTAATCTGCACTTACTATTCTGCACTCACTACTCTGCACTCACTATTCTGCACTCACTACTCTGCACTCACTACTTTGCACTCACTACTCTGCACTCACTACTCTGCACCTACTACTCACTTCTTACTACTCTGCAGTCACTACTCAGCAGTCACTACTCTGCACTCACTACTCTGCACTCACTACTCTGCACTCACTACTCTGCACTCACTACTTACTACTCTGCACACTCACTCTGCACTCACTACTCTGCACTCACTAGTCTGCACTCACTAGTCACTACTCTGCACTCACTACTCTGCACTCACTATTCACTACTCACTAATGACTACTCACTACTCTGCACACTCACTCTGCACTCACTACTCACTACTCTGCACTCACTACTCAGCACTCACTACTCTGCACTCACTACTCTGCACTCACTACTCAACACTCACTACTCAGCACTCACTACTCTGCACTCACTACTCTCCACTCACTACTAACTACTTTGCATTTACTACTCTGCACTCACTACTCACTATTCTGCATTCAATACTCTGCACTCACTACTCACTATTCTGCACTCAATACTCAGCACTCACTACTCTGCAGTCACTACTCGGCACTCACTACTCGATACTCTGCCCTCACTATTCTGCCCTCACTACTCACTACTCCGCACTCACTACTCTGCACTCACTACTCTGCACTCACTACTCTGCACTCACTAATCTGCACTCACTACTCACTACTTTGCACTTACTACCTACTCTGCACTCACTACTCACTATTCTGCAATCAATACTCTGCACTCAATACTCTGCACTCACTACTCTGCACTCACTACTCTGCACTCACTATTCACTACTCTGTAATCACTAATCTGCACTCACTAATCTGCACTCACTACTCTGCACTCACTACTCTGCACTCACTACTCTGCACTCACTACTCTGCACTCACTACTCTACACTCAATACTCTGCACTCCCTACTGACTATTCTGCACTTACTACTCTGCAGTCACTAATCACTATTCTGCACTCAATACTCTGCACTCAATACTCTGCACTCACTACTCTGCACTCAGTACTCCGCACTCAGTACTCAGTACTGTGCACTCACTACTCACTACTCTGCACATACTACTCTGCACTCACTACTCACTACTCACTAATGACTACTCACTACTCTGCACACTCACTCTGCACTCACTACTCACTACTCTGCACTCACTACTCAGCACTCACTACTCTGCACTCACTACTCTGCACTAACTACTCTGCACTCACTACTCTGCACTAACTATTCACTACTCCGCACTCACTAATCTGCACTTACTATTCTGCACTCACTACTCTGCACTCACTATTCTGCACTCACTACTCTGCACTCACTACTTTGCACTCACTACTCTGCACTCACTACTCTGCACCTACTACTCACTACTCTGCAGTCACTACTCTGCACTCACTACTCTGCACTCACTACTCTACACTCACTACTCTGCACTCACTACTCTACACTCATTACTCTGCACTCACTACTCTACACACTCACTCTGCACTCACTACTCACTACTCTGCACTCACTACTCTGCACTCACTATTCACTACTCTGCACTCACTACTCTACACTCACTACTCTGCACTCACTATTCACTACTCACTAATGACTACTCACTACTCTGCACACTCACTCAGCACTCACTACTTACTACTCTGCACTCACTACTTTACACTCACTACTCAGCACTCACTACTCTGCACTCACTACTCTCCACTCACTACTCTGCACTCACTACTCTCTACTTTGCACTTACTACTCTGCACTCACTACTCACTATTCTGCACTCAATACTCTGCACTCAATACTCTGCACTCACTACTCTGCACTCACTAATAACTATTCTGCACTCAATACACTGCACTCACTACTCTGCACTCAGTACTGTGCACTCAGTACTGTGCACTCACTACTCACTACTCTGCACTCACTACTCTGCACTCACTACTCACTACTCACTAATGACTACTCACTACTCTGCACACTCACTCTGCACTCACTACTCACTACTCTGCACTCACTACTTAGCACTCATTACTCTGCACTCACTACTCTGCACTCACTACTCTGCACTCACTATTCACTACTCTGCACTCACTAATCCGCACTCACTAATCTGCACTCACTACTCTGCACTCACTATTCTGCACTCACTACTCTGCACTCACTACTCACTGCTTACTACTCTGCAGTCACTACTCTGCAGTCACTACTCTGCAGTCACTACTCTGCACTCACTACTCTGCACTCACTACTCTACACTCAATACTCTGCACTCACTACTCACTTCTCTGCACTTACTACTCTGCAGTCACTAATCACTATTCTGCACTCAATACTCTGCACTCAATACTCTGCACTCACTACTCTGCACGCAGTACTCTGCACTCAGTACTGTGCACTCACTACTCACTACTCACTAATGACTACTCACTACTCTGCACACTCACTCTGCACTCACTACTCACTACTCTGCACTCACTACTCAGCACTCACTACTCTGCGCTCACTACTCTGCACTCACTACTCTGCACTCACTACTCTGCACTAACTATGCACTACTCTGCACTCACTAATCTGCACTTACTATTCTGCACTCACTACTCTGCACTCACTATTCTGCACTCACTACTCTGCACTCACTACTTTGCACTCACTACTTTGCACTCACTACTCTGCACTCACTACTCTGCACCTACTACTCACTACTTACTACTCTGCAGTCACTACTCTGCACTCACTACTCTGCACTCACTACTCTGCACTCACTACTTACTACTCTGCACACTCACTCTGCACTCACTACTCTGCACTCACTAGTCTGCACTCACTACTCACTACTCTGCACTCACTACTCTACACTCACTACTCTGCACTCACTATTCACTACTCACTAATGACTACTCACTACTCTGCACACTCACTCTGCACTCACTAGTCACTACTCTGCACTCACTACTCAGCACTCACTACTCTGCACTCACTACTCTGCACTCACTACTCAACACTTACTACTCAGCACTCACTACTCTGCACTCACTACTCTCCACTCACTACTAACTACTTTGCACTTACTACTCTGCACTCACTACTCACTATTCTGCACTCAATACTCTGCACTCACTACTCACTATTCTGCACTCAATACTCAGCACTCACTACTCTGCAGTCACTACTCGGCACTCACTACTCGATACTCTGCCCTCACTATTCTGCCCTCACTACTCACTACTCCGCACTCACTACTCTGCACTCACTACTCTGCACTCACTACTCTGCACTCACTAATCTGCACTCACTACTCACTACTTTGCACTTACTACCTACTCTGCACTCACTACTCACTATTCTGCAATCAATACTCTGCACTCAATACTCTGCACTCACTACTCTGCACTTACTACTCTGCACTCACTAATCACTATTCTGCACTCAATACTCTGCACTCAATACTCTGCACTCACTACTCTGCACTCAGTACTCTGCACTCAGTACTGTGCACTCACTACTCACTACTCTGCACTCACTTCTCTGCACTCACTACTCACTAATGACTACTCACTACTCTGCACACTCACTCTGCACTCACTACTCACTACTCTGCACTCACTACTCAGCACTCACTACTCTGCACTCACTACTCTGCACTCACTACTCTGCACTCACTATTCACTACTCTGTAATCACTAATCTGCACTCACTAATCTGCACGCACTACTCTGCACTCACTACTCTGCACTCACTACTCTGCACTCACTACTCTGCACTCACTACTCTGCACTCACTACTGACTATTCTGCACTTACTACTCTGCAGTCACTAATCACTATTCTGCACTCAATACTCTGCACTCAATACTCTGCACTCACTACTCTGCACTCAGTACTCCGCACTCAGTACTGTGCACTCACTACTCACTACTCTGCACATACTACTCTGCACTCACTACTCACTACTCACTAATGACTACTCACTACTCTGCACACTCACTCTGCACTCACTACTCACTACTCTGCACTCACTACTCAGCACTCACTACTCTGCACTCACTACTCTGCACTAACTACTCTGCATTCACTACTCTGCACTAACTATTCACTACTCCGCACTCACTAATCTGCACTTACTATTCTGCACTCACTACTCTGCACTCACTATTCTGCACTCACTACTCTGCACTCACTACTTTGCACTCACTACTCTGCACTCACTACTCTGCACCTACTACTCACTACTCTGCAGTCACTACTCTGCACTCACTACTCTGCACTCACTACTCTACACTCACTACTCTGCACTCACTACTCTACACTCATTACTCTGCACTCACTACTCTGCACACTCACTCTGCACTCACTACTCACTACTCTGCACTCACTACTCTGCACTCACTACTCTGCACTCACTATTCACTACTCTGCACTCACTACTCTACACTCATTACTCTGCATTCACTACTCTGCACACTCACTCTGCACTCAATACTCACTACTCTGCACTCACTACTCAGCACTCACTACTCTGCACTCACTACTCACTACTCTGCACTCGCTACTCTACACTCACTACTCTGCACTCACTATTCACTACTCACTAATGACTACTCACTACTCTGCACACTCACTCAGCACTCACTATTTACTACTCTGCACTCACTACTTTACACTCACTACTCAGCACTCACTACTCTGCACTCACTACTCTCCACTCACTACTCTGCACTCACTACTCTCTACTTTGCACTTACTACTCTGCACTCACTACTCACTATTCTGCACTCAATACTCTGCACTCAATACTCTGCACTCACTACTCTGCACTTACTACTCTGCACTCACTAATCACTATTCTGCACTCAATACTCTGCACTCACTACTCTGCACTCAGTACTGTGCACTCAGTACTGTGCACTCACTACTCACTACTCTGCACTCACTACTCTGCACTCACTACTCACTACTCACTAATGACTACTCACTACTCTGCACACTCACTATGCACTCACTACTCACTACTCTGCAGTCACTACTCTGCACTCACTACTCTGCACTCACTACTCTACACTCAATACTCTGCACTCACTACTCACTTCTCTGCACTTACTACTCTGCAGTCACTAATCACTATTCTGCACTCAATACTCTGCACTCAATACTCTGCACTCACTACTCTGCACTCAATACTGTGCACTCAGTACTGTGCACTCACTACTCACTACTCACTAATGACTACTCACTACTCTGCACACTCACTCTGCACTCACTACTCACTACTCTGCACTCACTACTCAGCACTCACTACTCTGCACTAACTATTCACTACTCTGCACTCACTAATCTGCACTTACTATTCTGCACTCACTAATCTGCACTCACTATTCTGCACTCACTACTCTGCACTCACTACTTTGCACACACTACTCTGCACTCACTACTCTGCACCTACTACTCACTACTTACTACTCTGCAGTCACTACTCTGCAGTCACTACTCTGCACTCACTACTATGCACTCACTACTCTGCACTCACTACTTACTACTCTGCACACTTACTCTGCACTCACTACTCTGCACTCACTAGTCTGCACTCACTACTCACTACTATGCACTCACTACTATACACTCACTACTCTGCACTCACTATTCACTACTCACTAATGACTACTCACTACTCTGCACACTCACTCTGCACTCACTACTCACTACTCTGCACTCACTACTCAGCACTCACTACTCTGCACTCACTACTCTGCACTCACTACTCAACACTCACTACTCAGCACTCACTACTCTGCACTCACTACTCTCCACTCACTACTAACTACTTTGCACTTACTACTCTGCACTCACTACTCACTATTCTGCACTCAATACTCTGCACTCACTACTCACTATTCTGCACTCAATACTCAGCACTCACTACTCTGCAGTCACTACTCGGCACTCACTACTCGATACTCTGCCCTCACTATTCTGCCCTCACTACTCACTACTCCGCACTCACTACTCTGCACTCACTACTCTGCACTCACTACTTTGCACTCACTAATCTGCACTCACTACTCACTACTTTGCACTTACTACCTACTCTGAACTCACTACTCACTATTCTGCAATCAATACTCTGCACTCAATACTCTGCACTCACTACTCTGCACTTACTACTCTGCACTCACTAATCACTATTCTGCACTCAATACTCTGCACTCAATACTCTGCACTCACTACTCTGCACTCAGTACTCTGCACTCAGTACTGTGCACTCACTACTCACTACTCTGCACATACTACTCTGCACTCACTACTCACTACTCACTAATGACTACTCACTACTCTGCACACTCACTCTGCACTCACTACTCACTACTCTGCACTCACTACTCAGCACTCACTACTCTGCACTCACTACTCTGCACAAACTACTCTGCACTCACTACTCTGCACTAACTATTCACTACTCCGCACTCACTAATCTGCACTTACTATTCTGCACTCACTACTCTGCACTCACTATTCTGCACTCACTACTCTGCACTCACTACTTTGCACTCACTACTCTGCACTCACTACTCTGCACCTACTACTCACTACTCTGCAGTCACTACTCTGCACTCACTACTCTGCACTCACTACTCTACACTCACTACTCTGCACTCACAACTCTACACTCATTACTCTGCACTCACTACTCTGCACACTCACTCTGCACTCACTACTTACTACTCTGCACACTCACTCTGCACTCACTACTCTGCACTCACTAGTCTGCACTCACTACTCACTACTATTCACTCACTACTCTACACTCACTACTCTGCACTCACTATTCACTACTCACTAATGACTACTCACTACTCTGCACACTCACTCTGCACTCATTACTCACTACTCTGCACTCACTACTCTCCACTCACTACTAACTACTTTGCACTTACTACTCTGCACTCACTACTCACTATTCTGCACTCAATACTCTGCACTCACTACTCACTATTCTGCACTCAATACTCAGCACTCACTACTCTGCAGTCACTACTCGGCACTCACTACTCGATACTCTGCCCTCACTATTCTGCCCTCACTACTCACTACTCCGCACTCACTACTCTGCACTCACTACTCTGCACTCACTACTCTGCACTCACTAATCTGCACTCACTACTCACTACTTTGCACTTACTACCTACTCTGCACTCACTACTCACTATTCTGCAATCAATACTCTGCACTCAATACTCTGCACTCACTACTCTGCACTTACTACTCTGCACTCACTAATCACTATTCTGCACTCAATACTCTGCACTCAATACTCTGCACTCAATACTCTGCACTCAGTACTCTGCACTCAGTACTGTGCACTCACTACTCACTACTCTGCACTCACTACTCACTACTCACTAATGACTACTCACTACTCTGCACACTCACTCTGCACTCACTACTCACTACTCTGCACTCACTACTCAGCACTGTTGGACAGGCCACATGAAGGGCCCGCTCCCCCTCTGCCCGACCAGGCCCAAGCCCGGTCCCTCCAGTGTTCCACACCACCCCTTCACGTTTTCCGTCCCCTCCGGGACCCCGGTCTCTGAACATCTCGACCTCGTGGGCCCGATCCACTCCTGGGCCGCGCGCCCGACCTGGGCGCCATCTTGGACCCTGCACCACGAGGCCGCGTGGCCTCCGATCGACCCTAACCCTGGGCCTGGCCAGGTCTCAGACATCCCGGCACCACCATCCACCCAGGAGGTGAGTGGACTACTTGGCAGGTCAATGGGAGAAAGAGGTGTCGATGGCTCTCCCCCGCCAGGTACCGCTCGCTTCCAGCTCCCCCGGGCGCTGGCTCCACCCCCCTGCTGGGTGTCTGGACTCCCTCATCCCGGACCTCCCGACCTCCAAGTGCGAGGGTCCGGACATCAAAGGGCATCAGCCCTATAACTGAGGCAGCTTCAGAGCAGGAAGGCAGTTGTATCCTGGAGTCGAGAGACGCAGAGAAGAACTCATCCTTGACGGACTACTGGCGCTGCCGTAGCCCTGCCTTGCGAACTATCGTCCTGCCTGCTGGCGCTGCCGCAACCTTCTGAAACCTTCATCGTCGTCGGGACCTGCTGGCGTGGCCGCGGACCGTTTGTAACCACCATCTTCATCGGGACCTGCTGGCTCCGCCGCGGACCGTCGCTACCTTCGATCATCTCGGGACCTGCTGGCTCCGCCGCGGCCCGATCATCTAGAACGCCGAGCTCGAGGATTGAGAGCTATCCATCCACTCATTTGGTAACAAGACTGTCCCGCTACCCCTTTTCCCCACCAGAGACTCGAACCGAGGGGACCCCTGAGTCCAGACCTCCTTGTACCATTTAACCGTACTCGAAGAATTGCTGATAAAGTATCGTTAACCTTATCCTTGTGTGGTGTCCGTCTGTGGGGGGGGAAGTTACTTGTCTGTACGATCGCTGGAGATGGCTCTCCCTGGAGACCTCTCCCCTGATACTCGGCCGACCCTCCCGGTCCGTCTAACATTGGTGGCCAGCGGCGCGATCCGAATCACCGCATAATCGTACAGAGAGTAGCTCACCCCACGACGAAATCACGATGTCAACCAAAGAAAGCGGATCCACCGAGAAATTTCAGATGGAGAAATTGGAAGAATACAGCCATCGCGAATTAAAACAATTCTGCATCGAACTAGGTATCGCTACCACCGGTCTAAGTACCAAAGAAGATTTCAAGCATGCCCTAGAGTCCTGGGCAGAAACCGGGGCCGTCAGACCCCCCGACCGAAATGTCGCAGCAGGAGAAAAAGACACCACGGCTCCCGAGGAGCGAAGAACGGGTCTCTCGCAAGACGAGATCCAGGAACGAGAAAGACTACATGAACTAGAGATGGCCCGGCTCAAAATGGATGGTGAACTTAAGTTGGCCGAACAAAAATTAAGCTTAGAGCACCTGCGTCTCCGAGAAGAAAGGGAGGAAAAACAGAGACAAAGGGAGCTTGAGGAAAAAAGACTGGCATATGAACACGAGCGCAAATTAGCTGAGATAGACTTACGCAAGCAGAACAAAGAATTAGGGGTGCCCGAGCAACCCCGCACCCCAGGAGCAACAGATAAAAAGGTACACATCCCCAAGGATGTCGTTCGAGAATACTTCCGAGAGGACGACATCCAGCAATGGTTCAAGGCCTACGAAATCGCTATGACCGCCCACCGGATCGATCGAAGCGACTGGGGAGCCGGTCTATGGGGGAGATTCCTCAATGAGGGCCGCGATGCCCTGCTACAGCTCCCGGACCATCAGATGACCTCCTATGACCACATGAAAGCTGCCCTCCTCACCCGCTATGGGCTCACACCCGAGATGTACCGTCAGAGGTTCCGAGACTGCACCCGCATCCCGGGTACAACTTGGGTGGACTACGTGAACTATTTCAGCCGAGCCTTTGAGGGTTGGATCAAAGGGAGCAATGTCACCACTTACGAACAGCTCTTCAATCTCATGGTGTGGGAGCATCTATCAAACAATTGCTTCATCGAGCTCCGGCAGCACCTCCTCGACAGCAAATTGACTGATCCACGGCAGCTCGCCGCCGAGGCTGACCGGTGGGAAATCACCAGAGTGGGCCGAAATGGATCCTATGAACAGAACCGGAACAACCACGGTCAGCACCGTCCCCGAGGAGGAGGAGGGGGCCAAGGACGAGGAAAAGACAACGCTCCGGCCGCCCCCGCTACCAGCACCACCCCCCCGGCCAACCGGGGCAGCACCCCGGCACGACCGGGATACAGAGCCAATGTCACGTGCCACTGATGCCAACGAGTAGGCCACTATGCAAACGACCCAAGTTGCCCACAGTACCAGAGCCCAAGACCCCGCCAGGTGGCTGCGGCTGCCCTGGGGGAAGAACAGATCTCCGAGGAGCAGGAAGAATATGAGCAAGAGCATCAAGAATGGGAGCCAGCCACCATGGCCCTAGCATGCTTAGGGGGGAAAGACATGGTCCCGCGGGTCCCCCTACCCGCTAACACCCGGAAATACAGCCAATGGGTGAGCATCAACGGACGCCGGGCCAAAGCCCTCCGTGACACCGGGGCCAGTGTAACAGCCGTCCGCTGTCACCTGGTGACCCCAGAACAGTTCCTACCAAATATCCTCTGCCCTGTCCGTTCAGCCGATAACTCGGAAAGTCTGTGTCGGATGGCCTGCGTCCCTTTCGAATGGGGAGGGGTCTCCGGCATGTTGAAGGTGACGGTCCGAGACGATGCCCCCGTGGACTGCCTCCTGGGGAATGACCTTGAAAGCTCTCCGTGGGCAGCCGTAGAACGAAGGGAACACCTGGGGATGTTAGGCATCCCGGACTGGGCGTGCGTCACCACCCGGTCCATGGCCGCCCGTGCCAATCCCCAACCCGAAGAACCTGAATGGCCGGCACCTCCTCCACCGGTCGCTCCCGTAGAAGGCACCGACCGTGCCGTCCCCCCAGAACAAGCCCCCGAGGGACTCGCTCAACCCCCGGACCTTTCCGGCCTGGATCAGTGGCACCAAGAGGGGGGGCCCACCCAAGAACAGTTTCGCCAAGAGCAGAAGACCTGTCCCTCCCTCGAGGGACTCCGCCAACAAGCCCTCGCCCAGAGCGCAGGGGATACCTCCGGAACACATTGGGTCTATTGGGACAATGATCTGCTATACAGTGAACAAAAGATCGCGGAGTTGGGGGCCAGTCGAGTGCTAGTGGTGCCCCTCCGTTTTAGAGACTTCTTGCTGAATCTGGCCCACGATGTCCCCCTGGCTGGACACCTGGGTCAAGACAAAACTTACAGCCGCCTAGTGACCCACTTCTTCTGGCCTAAAATGAGGAATGATGTCCTCCAGCATTGCCGATCTTGCCCCACGTGCCAAGCCAGTGGGAAGAGCGGCCGCAAATTAAAAGCCCCCCTGCAACCATTTCCAGTGGTCACCACCCCGTTCGAGAGGGTCGGGATAGACATTGTGGGGCCCCTGGACCCCCGTACAGCACAAGGACATCGGTTCATCCTGGTACTGGTGGACCACGCCACCCGCTACCCTGAGGCTGTTCCCCTGCGAACTGTGACAGCCCCGGTAGTCAGCCGGGCCCTGATGGGGATCTTCTCCCGTGTGGGTTTCCCCCGAGAAGTCGTCAGCGACAGAGGCACAAACTTTATTTCAAAATATATGAGGTCCCTCTGGCAACAGTGTGGGGTCACCTACCGATTCACGACCCCCTATCACCCTCAAGGAAACGGACTCGTTGAGCGGTTCAACCGCACGCTCAAAGGGATGATTGGGGGGTTGGAAGAGCCCCTCCGTCGCCAGTGGGACGTGCTACTGCCGTGCCTCCTCTTTGCCTATCGAGAGGTCCCCCAGAAGTCCCTCGGCTTCAGCCCGTTTGAACTCTTGTATGGACACCCTGTGCGCGGGCCGCTCAGCCTAGTCAAAGAAGGCTGGGAAATGCCCCCTCTAAAGAACCCTCCAGATGTCTTCAAATACCTCCTAACCCTCCGCAACCAGACCCGACGGTTCAGAGAGCTGGCAAAAGCAAACTTGGAGGCCAGTCAAGAGGACATGAAAAAGTGGTATGACCAAAATGCCTCCTCCATTGAATTTGAACCCGGCCAACAAGTATGGGTGATGTCCCCCACCGAACCATGCGCCCTGCAAGACAAGTGGACGGGGCCCTTCAAAGTAGTCGAGCGCAAGGGCCCTGTCACCTATCTCATCGACCTGGAATCTTCACGGAACCCCCTCCGGGTCCTCCACGCTAATAGACTGAAACCCCATTTCGTGCGCTCAGAACTCAGCCTCCTGATGGCCACAGATAATGGGGTCGAAGAGGACTCCGAACCCCTCCCTGACCTTCTACGGACTCGAGAGAAAGACGGCTCCGTTAGCGGGGTCCGGCTCTCGGAAACGCTCACCCTGCAACAACGCCAAGAATGTCGAGACCTTCTGTTGCAGTTCGCCAGCCTGTTCTCCCTCACCCCAGGTGTCACCTCCTGGTGTGTGCACGACGTGGACACGGGGGACAGCCCCCCTATCCGCCACCGGGCCTACCGCGTACCAGATCGGGTACGGGCCTGCATCCAGGAAGAAGTAACCAAGATGCTCACGCTCGGGGTCATTGAGCCCTCAGACAGCCCCTGGGCCAGCCCAGTAGTACTGGTCCCCAAAGCAGCCACCCCCGGCACCACGCCAGAACTCCGGTTCTGCGTCGACTACCGGGGCTTGAATGCAGTCACCCGAACAGACGCACATCCCATCCCCCGGGCAGATGAACTAATCGACCGCATGGGAGCTGCCCGCTACCTCAGCATTTTCGACCTGACGGCGGGCTACTGGCAGATCGGCCTCACACCCCGGGCCCAAGAACGGTCTGCGTTTTCCACTCCTGACGGCCATTATCATTTCAAGGTCATGCCCTTCGGCATGAAGAATGCCCCAGCAACGTTTCAGCGACTCGTTAATCAGGTCTTGGCCGGGCTCGAAGGATTCAGCGCCGCCTACCTAGACGACATCGCTGTATACAGCCACCACTGGTCCGACCACCTCCACCACCTCCAAGAGGTGCTACAGGCCCTTCAGCGAGCTGGCCTCACGATCAAGGCCAGCAAATGCCAGATCGGTCAGGGGTCCGTGACCTACCTCGGACACCAGGTGGGAAGCGGCCTGGTGGCCCCTCTGCAGCTCAAGATCGCCGCCATCCAGTCCTGGCAGCCCCCCATCACCCAGACCGAGGTACGCGCCTTTCTGGGACTCACGGGCTATTACCGACGGTTCGTGAAGGACTATGGTAGCATAGTGGGGCCCCTCACAGAACTCACGTCCAAAAATCAACCAAAGAAGGTCAACTGGACCCCAAATTGTCAAACAGCCTTCGAACAACTGAAGGCCGCCATGTGCTCCGCCCCTGTGCTCCAGGCCCCCGACTACAGCCGGGAATTCGTCGTCCAGACGGATGCCTCTGACCACGGCATTGGGGCGGTCCTGTCTCAATTGAACCCCGAAGGCCTTGATCAGCCAGTGGCCTTCATCAGCAGGCGACTGCTGCCCCGAGAGCAACGCTGGAGCACCATCGAGAGGGAGGCCTTCGCCGTGGTATGGGCCCTCAAAAAGCTCCGGCCCTACCTCTTTGGCACACACTTTCGGGTACAGACCGATCATCGACCCCTGCAGTGGCTGATGCAGATGCGGGGGGAGAACCCAAAACTACTACGTTGGTCTATCTCCCTACAGGGGATGGACTTCACTGTGGAACATCGACCTGGGCAAGACCACGCCAACGCGGATGGCCTGTCACGCTTTTTCCGCCTCGACGAGGAGAGTCCCCAAGAGGATGGGTGACTCTCCCCGCCTTCAGCTGGGGGGGACGCATGTTGGACAGGCCACATGAAGGGCCCGCTCCCCCTCTGCCCAACCAGGCCCAAGCCCGGTCCCTCCAGTGTTCCACACCACCCCTTCACGTTTTCCGTCCCCTCCGGGACCCCGGTCTCTGAACATCTCGACCTCGTGGGCCCGATCCACTCCTGGGCCGCGCGCCCGACCTGGGCGCCATCTTGGACCCTGCACCACGAGGCCGCGTGGCCTCCGATCGACCCTAACCCTGGGCCTGGCCAGGTCTCAGACATCCCGGCACCACCATCCACCCAGGAGGTGAGTGGACTACTTGGCAGGTCAATGGGAGAAAGAGGTGTCGATGGCTCTCCCCCGCCAGGTACCGCTCGCTTCCAGCTCCCCCGGGCGCTGGCTCCACCCCCCTGCTGGGTGTCTGGACTCCCTCATCCCGGACCTCCCGACCTCCAAGTGCGAGGGTCCGGACATCAAAGGGCATCAGCCCTATAACTGAGGCAGCTTCAGAGCAGGAAGGCAGTTGTATCCTGGAGTCGAGAGACGCAGAGAAGAACTCATCCTTGACGGACTACTGGCGCTGCCGTAGCCCTGCCTTGCGAACTATCGTCCTGCCTGCTGGCGCTGCCGCAACCTTCTGAAACCTTCATCGTCGTCGGGACCTGCTGGCGTGGCCGCGGACCGTTTGTAACCACCATCTTCATCGGGACCTGCTGGCTCCGCCGCGGACCGTCGCTACCTTCGATCATCTCGGGACCTGCTGGCTCCGCCGCGGCCCGATCATCTAGAACGCCGAGCTCGAGGATTGAGAGCTATCCATCCACTCATTTGGTAACAAGACTGTCCCGCTACCCCTTTTCCCCACCAGAGACTCGAACCGAGGGGACCCCTGAGTCCAGACCTCCTTGTACCATTTAACCGTACTCGAAGAATTGCTGATAAAGTATCGTTAACCTTATCCTTGTGTGGTGTCCGTCTGTGGGGGGGGAAGTTACTTGTCTGTACGATCGCTGGAGACGGCTCTCCCTGGAGACCTCTCCCCTGATACTCGGCCGACCCTCCCGGTCCGTCTAACAAGCACTCACTAATCTGCACTCACTAATCTGCACTCACTACTCTGCACTAACTATTCTGCACTCACTACTCTGCACTCACTACTCACTGCTTACTACTCTGCAGTCACTACTCTACAGTCACTACTCTGCAGTCACTACTCTGCACTCACTACTCTGCACTCACTACTCTACACTCAATACTCTGCACTCACTACTCACTTCTCTGCACTTACTACTCTGCAGTCACTAATCACTATTCTGCACTCAATACTCTGCACTCAATACTCTGCACTCACTACTCTGCACTCAGTACTGTGCACTCAGTACTGTGCACTCACTACTCACTACTCACTAATGACTACTCACTACTCTGCACACTCACTCTGCACTCACTACTCACTACTCTGCACTCACTACTCAGCACTCACTACTCTGCACTAACTATTCACTACTCTGCACTCACTAATCTGCACTTACTATTCTGCACTCACTACTCTGCACTCCCTATTCTGCACTCACTACTCTGCACTCACTACTTTTCACACACTACTCTGCACTCACTACTCTGCACCTACTACTCACTACTTACTACTCTGCAGTCACTACTCTGCAGTCACTACTCTGCACTCACTACTCTGCACTCACTACTCTGCACTCACTACTTACTACTCTGCACACTCACTCTACACTCACTACTCTGCACTCACTAGTCTGCACTCACTACTCACTACTATGCACTCACTACTCTACACTCACTACTCTGCACTCACTATTCACTACTCACTAATGACTACTCACTACTCTGCACACTCACTCTGCACTCACTACTCACTACTCTGCACTCACTACTCAGCACTCACTACTCTGCACTCACTACTCTGCACTCACTACTCAACACTCACTACTCAGCACTCACTACTCTGCACTCACTACTCTCCACTCACTACTAACTACTTTGCACTTACTACTCTGCACTCACTACTCACTATTCTGCACTCAATACTCTGCACTCACTACTCACTATTCTGCACTCAATACTCAGCACTCACTACTCTGCAGTCACTACTCGGCACTCACTACTCGATACTCTGCCCTCACTATTCTGCCCTCACTACTCACTACTCCGCACTCACTACTCTGTACTCACTACTCTGCACTCACTACTCTGCACTCACTAATCTGCACTCACTACTCACTACTTTGCACTTACTACCTACTCTGAACTCACTACTCACTATTCTGCAATCAATACTCTGCACTCAATACTCTGCACTCACTACTCTGCACTTACTACTCTGCACTCACTAATCACTATTCTGCACTCAATACTCTGCACTCAATACTCTGCACTCACTACTCTGCACTCACTACTTTGCACTCACTACTCTGCACTCACTACTCTGCACCTACTACTCACTACTCTGCAGTCACTACTCTGCACTCACTACTCACTACTCACTAATGACTACTCACTACTCTGCACACTCACTCTGCACTCACTACTCACTACTCTGCACTCACTACTCAGCACTCACTACTCTGCACTCACTACTCTGCACTCACTACTCTGCACTCACTATTCACTACTCTGTAATCACTAATCTGCACTCACTAATCTGCACTCACTACTCTGCACTCACTATTCTGCACTCACTACTCTGCACTCACTACTCACTGCTTACTACTCTGCAGTCACTACCCTGCAGTCACTACTCTGAACTCACTACTTTGCACTCACTACTCTACACTCAATACTCTGCACTCACTACTCACTATTCTGCACTTACTACTCTGCAGTCACTAATCACTATTCTGCACTCAATACTCTGCACTCAATACTCTGCACTCACTACTCTGCACTCAGTACTCCGCACTCAGTACTGTGCACTCACTACTCACTACTCTGCACATACTACTCTGCACTCACTACTCACTACTCACTAATGACTACTCACTACTCTGCACACTCACTCTGCACTCACTACTCACTACTCTAAACTCACTACTCAGCACTCACTACTCTGCACTCACTACTCTGCACAAACTACTCTGCACTCACTACTCTGCACTAACTATTCACTACTCCGCACTCACTAATCTGCACTTACTATTCTGCACTCACTACTCTGCACTCACTATTCTGCACGCACTACTCTGCACTCACTACTTTGCACTCACTACTCTGCACTCACTACTCTGCACCTACTACTCACTACTCTGCAGTCACTACTCTGCACTCACTACTCTGCACTCACTACTCTACACTCACTACTCTGCACTCACAACTCTACACTCATTACTCTGCACTCACTACTCTGCACACTTACTCTGCACTCACTACTTACTAATCTGCACACTCACTCTGCACTCACTACTCTGCACTCACTAGTCTGCACTCACTACTCACTACTATGCACTCACTACTCTACACTCACTACTCTGCACTCACTATTCACTACTCACTAATGACTACTCACTACTCTGCACACTCACTCTGCACTCATTACTCACTACTCTGCACTCACTACTCAGCACTCACTACTCTGCACTCACTACTCTGCATTCACTACTCAACACTCACTACTCAGCACTCACTACTCTGCACTCACTACTCTCCACTCACTACTAACTACTTTGCACTTACTACTCTGCACTCACTACTCACTATTCTGCACTCAATACTCTGCACTCACTACTCACTATTCTGCACTCAATACTCAGCACTCACTACTCTGCAGTCACTACTCGGCACTCACTACTCGATACTCTGCCCTCACTATTCTGCCCTCACTACTCACTACTCCGCACTCACTACTCTGCACTCACTACTCTGCACTCAGTACTCTGCACTCACTAATCTGCACTCACTACTCACTACTTTGCACTTACTACCTACTCTGCACTCACTACTCACTATTCTGCAATCAATACTCTGCACTCAATACTCTGCACTCACTACTCTGCACTTACTACTCTGCACTCACTAATCACTATTCTGCACTCAATACTCTGCACTCAATACTCTGCACTCACTACTCTGCACTCAGTACTCTGCACTCAGTACTGTGCACTCACTACTCACTACTCTGCACTCACTACTCACTACTCACTAATGACTACTCACTACTCTGCACACTCACTCTGCACTCACTACTCACTACTCTGCACTCACTACTCAGCACTCACTACTCTGCACTCACTACTCTGCACTCACTACTCTGCACTCACTATTCACTACTCTGTAATCAATAATCTGCACTCACTAATCTGCACTCACTACTCTGCACTCACTATTCTGCACTCACTACTCTGCACTCACTACTCACTGCTTACTACTCTGCAGTCACTACCCTGCAGTCACTACTCTGCACTCACTACCCTGCACTCACTACTCTGCACTCACTACTCTACACTCAATACTCTGCACTCACTACTCACTATTCTGCACTTACTACTCTGCAGTCACTAATCACTATTCTGCACTCAATACTCTGCACTCAATACTCTGCACTCACTACTCTGCACTCAGTACTCCGCACTCAGTACTGTGCACTCACTACTCACTACTCTGCACATACTACTCTGCACTCACTACTCACTACTCACTAATGACTACTCACTACTCTGCACACTCACTCTGCACTCACTACTCACTACTCTGCACTCACTACTCAGCACTCACTACTCTGCACTCACTACTCTGCACTAACTACTCTGCACTCACTACTCTGCACTAACTATTCACTACTCCGCACTCACTAATCTGCACTTACTATTCTGCACTCACCACTCTGCACTCACTATTCTGCACTCACTACTCTGCACTCACTACTTTGCACTCACTACTCTGCACTCACTACTCTGCACCTACTACTCACTACTCTGCAGTCACTACTCTGCACTCACTACTCTGCACTCACTACTCTACACTCACTACTCTGCACTCACAACTCTACACTCATTACTCTGCACTCACTACTCTGCACACTCACTCTGCACTCACTACTTACTACTCTGCACACTCACTCTGCACCCACTACTCTGCACTCACTACTCTGCACTCACTACTCACTACTCCGCACTCACTACTCTACACTCACTACTCTGCACTCACTATTCACTACTCACTAATGACTACTCACTACTCTGCACACTCACTCTTCACTCACTACTCACTACTCTGCACTCACTACTCTGCACTCACTACTCTGCACTCACTACTCAGCACTCACTACTCTGCACTCACTACTAACTACTTTGCACTTACTACTCTGCACTCACTACTCACTATTCTGCACTCAATACTCTGCACTCACTACTCACTACTCTGCACTTACTACTCTGCACTCACTAATCACTATTCTGCACTCAATACTCCGCACTCACTACTCTGCAGTCACTACTCGGCACTCACTACTCGATACTCTGCCCTCACTATTCTGCACTCACTACTCACTACTCTGCACTCACTACTCTGCACTCACTACTCTGCACTCACTAATCTGCACTCACTACTCACTACTCTGCACTCACTACTCACTACTCTGCACTCACTAATCTGCATTCACTATTCTGCACTCACTACTCTGCACTCACTATTCTGCACTCACTACTCTGCACTCATTACTTTGCACTCACTACTCTGCACTCACTACTCACTACTCACTACTCTGCACTCACTACTCTGCACTCACTACTCTGCACTCACTACTCTACACTCATTACTCTGCACTCACTACTCTGCACTCACTACTCTACACTCATTACTCTGCACTCACTACTCTGCACACTTACTCTGCACTCACCACTCACTACTATGCACACTCACTCTGCACTCACTACTCACTACTCTGCACTCACTACTCTGCACTCACTACTCACTACTCTGCACTCACTACTCTGCACTCACTACTCTACACTCATTACTCTGCACTCCCTACTCTGCACTTACTACTCTGCACTCATTACTCAGCACTCACTACCCAGCACTCACTACTCTGCACTAACTACTCTCCACCCACTACTCTGCACTCACTACTCACTACTTTGCACTTACTACTCTGCACTCACTACTCACTATTCTGCACTCAATACTCTACACTCAATACTCTGCACTCACTACTCACTACTCTGCACATACTACTCTGCACTCAATACTCTACACTCACTACTCTGCACTTACTACTCTGCACTCACTAATCACTATTCTGCACTCAATACTCTGCACTCAATACTCTGCACTCACTACTCTGCACTCAGTACTCTGCACTCAGTACTGTGCACTCACTACTCACTACTCTGCACTCACTACTCTGCACTCACTACTCACTACTCACTAATGACTACTCACTACTCTGCACACTCACTCTGCACTCACTACTCACTACTCTGCACTCACTACTCAGCACTCACTACTCTGCACTCACTACTCTGCACTCACTACTCTGCACTCACTATTCACTACTCTGTAATCACTAATCTGCACTCACTAATCTGCACTCACTACTCTGCACTCACTATTCTGCACTCACTACTCTGCACTCACTACTCACTGCTTACTACTCTGCAGTCACTACCCTGCAGTCACTACTCTGCACTCACTACTCTGCACTCACTACTCTGCACTCACTACTCTGCACTCACTATTCACTACTCTGTAATCACTAATCTGCACTCACTAATCTGCACTCACTACTCTGCACTCACTATTCTGCACTCACTACTCCGCACTCACTACTCACTGCATACTACTCTGCAGTCACTACCCTGCAGTCACTACTCTGCACTCACTACTCTGCACTCACTACTCTGCAGTCACTACTCTACACTCAATACTGTGCACTCACTACTCTGCACTCACTACTCACTACTCACTAATGACTACTCACTACTCTGCACACTCACTCTGCACTCACTACTCACTACTCTGCACTCACTACTCAGCACTCACTACTCTGCACTCACTACTCTGCACTCACTACTCTGCACTCACTATTCACTACTCTGTAATCACTAATCTGCACTCACTAATCTGCACTCACTACTCTGCACTCACTATTCTGCACTCACTACTCTGCACTCACTACTCACTGCTTACTACTCTGCAGTCACTACCCTGCAGTCACTACTCTGCACTCACTACTCTGCACTCACTACTCTGCACTCACTACTCTGCACTCACTATTCACTACTCTGTAATCACTAATCTGCACTCACTAATCTGCACTCACTACTCTGCACTCACTATTCTGCACTCACTACTCTGCACTCACTACTCACTGCTTACTACTCTGCAGTCACTACCCTGCAGTCACTACTCTGCACTCACTACTCTGCACTCACTACTCTGCACTCACTACTCTACACTCAGTACTCTGCACTCACTACTCACTATTCTGCACTTACTACTCTGCAGTCACTAATCACTATTCTGCACTCAATACTCTGCACTCAATACTCTGCACTCACTACTCTGCACTCAGTACTCCGCACTCAGTACTGTGCACTCACTACACACTACTCTGCACATACTACTCTGCACTCACTACTCACTACTCACTAATGACTACTCACTACTCTGCACACTCACTCTGCACTCACTACTCACTACTCTGCACTCACTACTCAGCACTCACTACTCTGCACTCACTACTCTGCACAAACTACTCTGCACTCACTACTCTGCACTAACTATTCACAACTCCGCACTCACTAATCTGCACTTACTATTCTGCACTCACTACTCTGCACTCACTATTCTGCACTCACTACTCTGCACTCACTACTTTGCACTCACTACTCTGCACTCACTACTCTGCACCTACTACTCACTACTCTGCAGTCACTACTCTGCACTCACTACTCCGCACTCACTACTCTACACTCACTACTCTGCACTCACAACTCTACACTCATTACTCTGCACTCACTACTCTGCACACTCACTCTGCACTCACTACTTACTACTCTGCACACTCACTCTGCACTCACTACTCTGCACTCACTAGTCTGCACTCACTACTCACTACTATGCACTCACTACTCTACACTCACTACTCTGCACTCACTATTCACTACTCACTAATGACTACTCACTACTCTGCACACTCACTCTGCACTCACTACTCACTACTCTGCACTCACTACTCAGCACTCACTACTCTGCACTCACTACTCTGCACTCACTACTCAACACTCACTACTCAGCACTCACTACTCTGCACTCACTACTCTCCCCTCACTACTAACTACTTTGCACTTACTACTCTGCACTCACTACTCACTATTCTGCACTCAATACTCTGCACTCACTACTCACTATTCTGCACTCAATACTCAGCACTCACTACTCTGCAGTCACTACTCGGCACTCACTACTCGATACTCTGCCCTCACTATTCTGCCCTCACTACTCACTACTCCGCACTCACTACTCTGCACTCACTACTCTGCACTCACTACTCTGCACTCACTAATCTGCACTCACGACTCACTACTTTGCACTTACTACCTACTCTGCACTCACTACTCACTATTCTGCAATCAATACTCTGCACTCAATACTCTGCACTCACTACTCTGCACTTACTACTCTGCACTCACTAATCACTATTCTGCACTCAATACTCTGCACTCAATACTCTGCACTCACTACTCTGCACTCAGTACTCTGCACTCAGTACTGTGCACTCACTACTCACTACTCTGCACTCACTACTCTGCACTCACTACTCACTACTCACTAATGACTACTCACTACTCTGCACACTCACTCTGCACTCACTACTCACTACTCTGCACTCACTACTCAGCACTCACTACTCTGCACTCACTACTCTGCACTCACTACTCTGCACTCACTATTCACTACTCTGTAATCACTAATCTGCACTCACTAATCTGCACTCACTACTCTGCACTCACTATTCTGCACTCACTACTCTGCACTCACTACTCACTGCTTACTACTCTGCAGTCACTACCCTGCAGTCACTACTCTGCACTCACTACCCTGCACTCACTACTCTGCACTCACTACTCTACACTCACTACTCTGCACTCACTACTCACTATTCTGCACTTACTACTCTGCAGTCACTAATCACTATTCTGCACTCAATACTCTGCACTCAATACTCTGCACTCAATACTCTGCACTCACTACTCTGCACTCAGTACTCCGCACTCAGTACTGTGCACTCACTACTCACTACTCTGCACATACTACTCTGCACTCACTACTCACTACTCACTAATGACTACTCACTACTCTGCACACTCACTCTGCACTCACTACTCACTACTCTGCACTCACTACTCAGCACTCACTACTCTGCACTCACTACTCTGCACTAACTACTCTGCACTCACTACTCTGTACTAACTATTCACTACTCCGCACTCACTAATCTGCACTTACTATTCTGCACTCACTACTCTGCACTCACTATTCTGCACTCACTACTCTGCACTCACTACTTTGCACTCACTACTCTGCACTACCTACTCTGCACTCACTACTCACTATTCTGCAATCAATACTCTGCACTCAATACTCTGCACTCACTACTCTGCACTTACTACTCTGCACTCACTAATCACTATTCTGCACTCAATACTCTGCACTCAATACTCTGCACTCACTACTCTGCACTCAGTACTCTGCACTCAGTACTGTGCACTCACTACTCACTACTCTGCACTCACTACTCTGCACTCACTACTCACTACTCACTAATGACTACTCACTACTCTGCACACTCACTCTGCACTCACTACTCACTACTCTGCACTCACTACTCAGCACTCACTACTCTGCACTCACTACTCTGCACTCACTACTCTGCACTCACTATTCACTACTCTGTAATCACTAATCTGCACTCACTAATCTGCACTCACTACTCTGCACTCACTATTCTGCACTCACTACTCTGCACTCACTACTCACTGCTTACTACTCTGCAGTCACTACCCTGCAGTCACTACTCTGCACTCACTACCCTGCACTCACTACTCTGCACTCACTACTCTACACTCACTACTCTGCACTCACTACTCACTATTCTGCACTTACTACTCTGCAGTCACTAATCACTATTCTGCACTCAATACTCTGCACTCAATACTCTGCACTCAATACTCTGCACTCACTACTCTGCACTCAGTACTCCGCACTCAGTACTGTGCACTCACTACTCACTACTCTGCACATACTACTCTGCACTCACTACTCACTACTCACTAATGACTACTCACTACTCTGCACACTCACTCTGCACTCACTACTCACTACTCTGCACTCACTACTCAGCACTCACTACTCTGCACTCACTACTCTGCACTAACTACTCTGCACTCACTACTCTGCACTAACTATTCACTACTCCGCACTCACTAATCTGCACTTACTATTCTGCACTCACTACTCTGCATTCACTATTCTGCACTCACTACTCTGCACTCACTACTTTGCACTCACTACACTGCACTCACTACTCTGCACCTACTACTCACTACTCTGCAGTCACTACTCTGCACTCACTACTCTGCACTCACTACTCTACACTCACTACTCTGCACTCACAACTCTACACTCATTACTCTGCACTCACTACTCTGCACACTCACTCTGCACTCACTACTTACTACTCTGCACACTCACTCTGCACCCACTACTCTGCACTCACTACTCTGCACTCACTACTCACTACTCCGCACTCACTACTCTACACTCACTACTCTGCACTCACTATTCACTACTCACTAATGACTACTCACTACTCTGCACACTCACTCTGCACTCACTACTCACTACTCTGCACTCACTACTCTGCACTCACTACTCTGCACTCACTACTCAGCACTCACTACGCTGCACTCACTACTCTCCACTCACTACTCTGCACTCACTACTAACTACTTTGCACTTACTACTCTGCACTCACTACTCACTATTCTGCACTCAATACTCTGCACTCACTACTCACTACTCTGCACTTACTACTCTGCACTCACTAATCACTATTCTGCACTCAATACTCCGCACTCACTACTCTGCAGTCACTACTCGGCACTCACTACTCGATACTCTGCCCTCACTATTCTGCACTCACTACTCACTACTCTGCACTCACTACTCTGCACTCACTACTCTGCACTCACTAATCTGCACTCACTCCTCACTACTCTGCACTCACTACTCACTACTCTGCACTCACTAATCTGCATTCACTATTCTGCACTCACTACTCTGCACTCACTATTCTGCACTCACTATTCTGCACTCACTACTCTGCACTCATTACTTTGCACTCACTACTCTGCACTCACTACTCACTACTCTGCACTCACTACTCTGCACTCACTACTCTGCACTCACTACTCTACACTCATTACTCTGCACTCACTACTCTGCACACTTACTCTGCACTCACTACTCACTACTATGCACACTCACTCTGCACTCACTACTCACTACTCTGCACTCACTACTCACTACTCTGCACTCACTACTCTGCACTCACTACTCTACACTCATTACTCTGCACTCCCTACTCTGCACTCACTACTCTGCACTCACTACTCAGCACTCACTACCCAGCACTCACTACTCTGCACTAACTACTCTCCACTCACTACTCTGCACTCACTACTCACTACTTTGCACTTACTACTCTGCACTCACTACCCACTATTCTGCACTCAATACTCTACACTCAATACTCTGCACTCACTACTCACTACTCTGCACTTACTACTCTGCACTCACTACTCACTATTCTGCACTCAATACTCCGCACTCAATACTCTGCACTCACTACTCTGCACTCACTACTCTGCACTCACTACTCTACACTCACTACTCACTACTCTGCACTCACTACTCTGCATTCACTACTTACTACTCTGCACTCACTACTCACTAATCTTCACTCACTACTCACTACTCACTACTCTGCAGTTACTCTGTCACTCTTGCACTTAATCTATACTCATTGTCACTGTGCAGTCACTTTGCATTCACTGACACTCTTGCAGTGACTCTGCATTAACTGTTACTCTGCACTCACTTTGCACCCACTGTCACTATTGCAGTTACTCTGCAGTTATTGCCACTCTGCAATCACTGTCACTCTTCGCTCACTGTTACTCGCACTCACTCTGCATTCACTGTTAATCGCATTTACTCTGCACTCATTGTCATTTTGCACTCACTGGTAATCTGTAAACGTAGTATAATTTGTAGAGTGAGTAGTACACATTTGTTAAATAAATGCACAGAATGTTCACGTATGCCCAGACTGAATCATTTTGGAGTGTAATTCCAAAGACCACAAATGCTTTTACATCCTGGATAAGGAAGTAATGTGAGAGGTAGAAAATGTGTATCATCACATGGTTCCTGACCTCTTTCTCTGCTAGATAGTGTTGATGTGTCCCCTTGAGAAAACAGTTTCTCAGTGCATATGTTTACCCTATTGTATTGTATTGTATTGTAATTGCATTTATATAGCGGTTACTACACCTGACGAGGCAACAAATATCTTTTTTGACAATGAACACTATTTATTGTTCATCAAGTCCCTGTCTTTAGTTTCTCAGCTGCAGGCGCACAACCGTACTTCTTTGCATAAGATGTAAGCAGAAGGGCGCATTCTCATTGCTGGTCCCTACAATGGTCTGCAGTTGTAAGATGGAGGAAGGGGTGACAGCGAGAAGGCAAAACGCCTTTTGCTCAGCTGTGATAGAACTGTGTGAAAGACTAAACGAGGCATCAGTAAACCATCATGGATTGGAAAGACACAGTAAAGTAAAGTAGTGAAATGCGCCCCGCATTTTAACAACCATGCTGCACACCCTCCCGGGAATCGCTGTTAAGAGTGGACTCTGCAGCCAATCAGCACTTCAGTTGGCTGAGGTGAAAAGGATACTCAAATCCTACATCACTCTACACATTACGAGTCCCACACACTCCGAGAAAATGTTTAGACGTATAAGTGGCTCTCTGTCGACGCAGGAAGTTGTGACAATACGGAGACAGTTATTTACTGTTAATAAATCATTAATGGACAGCATGTTGCCCTCACGGGTAGTCCTTGTAAACTAAAGTTACGGGCAAATGAGCCAGCATTTTACATCAGCAAAGCAAAGCGGTTTGTCATGCTGTACTTTAGGCAAACTCTGCTGAGGAAAAAACTGTCTGTTCCCATAGAATTATTTACACTACAAAATGTACTTTTCTCCACCTTTTGCGCTAGAAGCACTGTTCCATCAGTGAAGCCTAGTAGGGTGTAATATAACCAAGGCAAAAATAAAACCAGGATGTCCATGTAAACACAGCAATATGCCTCTGGATAGCACTTCAATCGCACCTGCCCGAAGCTGCTTGTGAACGTGCATCATAAAAAAAAAGCCTTGGCCTCGCGCGGCGCGCCACTGCAGGCATATGTTTTCAATTATCTCAGCCTTCAGGATAAGATAATTGAACATATATGGCCTTCGCCTGCTTGTGCCTGCATACAAAATGCAGGAACTGAACCAACTCTACATCAAATGGCCTATTGCATGCTGTCTTCAAAAAAGACAGGCATGCGAGGCCCAATTGTCATCCAGATAGCAAAAAAAGAATGGAATGTGTGGCATTTTACAAGTGCTTTTCTGAGTGCTTACAATAGGGAATCGGACTCCTCCCACTGCCTGCGGCAGTGGCAAAGGCCTCACCCTAAAAATAGTGGGAAAATGCAGCATTTCTAAGCAAATTTGAGAAAGCAACAAGGTAAATAAAGCAATTGTGAAACTGCAGGTATTACATTATTAAAGAACTGTCATATGACATGCTAAGTAGCTGCTTATTCAGTATAACAACAGAGCTTCATAACAAACTTCAAGATTATTTTGCATGCTACTATTTCTTTCTACTACTGTTCCTCCCCATGAGAGACCTTAATGTAGGCAAAGTGGTAGGAGATGCTGGACAAACACATGTCAAACTATCAGTAGTAGAAGATACATAATAGTGCACATGGTAAGCTATGCACATGCAATTTAAATTAAAATATAACATCATGCATCAAGTATATCTCCAGCCAAGACTCTTTAAGTAAGACATACCCTGCCTAGGCACTTACGTACTAGTTGTAGTGAGTAAAACAAACTGTCAACTTAGTATTCAAGAACTCCCCCCCCCGCCTCTATAGAAAAGGAACAGCAATATGGCAGTCAAAACAATAACCAAAGCAACTAATGTTACAAAGTGGAAACTCCTTGAACTTCCTAACTATAGTAACTGGAGATAGATGGAAATAATGCAAATAAGGGATTGATAAGGAAAACATGAAAGAAATAAAAGCACAACCTAACACTTTCAAAATAGTCTCTGTAAACTAATGTACTTAGAGAATTGTAATCCTTTGTGTTACTTTGGGGGCATTCCTTTCTACATAATAATATACATAAATATTAATACAATACTACACAGTACACTATTGCAGTTGTAATGTTTGTTCTTGTGCTGAAGTGTGTGCCATTTAGAGCAGTATTACTTTGTATGCCTGCTTTTGTAACCTGCACACATCACCTTTTCCTCTTGTAATGACACATTATTTACTTTCCCGTCTTTTCAACATCACAGATTAAAATTCACACATCATAACTCTCACATATATCATACAAATTCACTTATTTTCCTCACACATTCTTATTATCTTACATTCTCATCCCTCACACACAATCAAACACACTCACACTACAACACTACCCTCCTCACATTCATACACCTTCAAATTCTCACCTAAACTTGCTAACTATCACACCTTCTTATCTTACAAAACATTACTTATACCATCATTACTACCATTATCAACACTTACCCTCAAATCACTACAGTTTAATGCACTTTCACAGCCTCAAACTTTTCATTTATTATGTTCACACAACATTACTTAACATTACACTAGTAATAATACTCACAATTTGGATACACTTTCTTCTTACACACCATCAATTCAATAGCTTTCGCCTATTTACCATCGCATTGTCACTCACTTATCCCCCTGACATATTACCTACACACTGTCACATACCATTAATCACCTTTACACTCTTGAACATTCATCTTTTAATCTTCACATACCTTAACGCTCACGCTTCTTACACAACCTCAATCACTATATTGAATAATACATAAAAACATTATTTAAAGCACTAGTTTTTATGTATGCAAACTGTTATCTCGCCCTCTAATACAAACTTACTTGTATCCACCTATCACCACCTGCACATCACAACGGTAAGCTCACACCATTTTACTATCACTCACCTTTCCACCATCTAATCTTTATACATACTTACTATAACACATCATTACATTATTACATTCTCACAACTTCACACCTTCACACACACACGATTACCTCTTCATTATCTTAACCATCACTTATTTATCTCCGTTCACAAGAAAACATTGTCATTCACCCTTCATCACATACTATTACTCACACCTTTCCCACCGTCATTATTACAAACCTTCACTTTATTTCCTGCCCCATTACACATCCTAATCGTCTTACATTCACACTTACACCCACACTCACTTTTACACTCTCACACCTAATCCACATTCATTTTCATACTTACTGACAGTCATCCAATTCCAAACTCTCAACTACGTTATACTTTTGCTCACCATCACTTGCTTTCCTATCTTCTCAACAATACTTATTCAACTTCACACACTCTAACGCTTATGTTTATGGCACAAAACACTACCTTAGTTTTCCCTCACTTCATGCACCATCACACTGTTATTTACTATTACTCACCATTATATCCTCACTTATTTTCATCAATAACACACACTTACACCCACCTTTAGACTTTCACTCATCATCACTTACTTTCACGTCTTCTTGATATCACATATACAACTTTAGTTCAAGTTCAAGTTCAAGGATTTGTATAGCACACTACTCACCCACAGGGTTTCAAGGCACTTAGGTGAGGGGTTCTTTTTTAAAAGACATGCGGTTTTCAATAAGGCAAAGGTGAGTGGGGAGTGAGTTCCAGGTCTTGGCCGCCAGGAAGAACATAGTTCTGCCATCTATGGTGAATTTTCAAATACGCAGGACTGCGGCGAGGGCTTGATTAGACGAGCTAAGTTAGCAGATGGATGTGTAGAAAGACAGTCGAGTATTGAGGCATTCAAGTCCTAGTTTGTAGAGGGCCTTGTGTGCGTGGGTGAGGAGACGGAATGTAATTCACTTGTTGACAGGAAGCCAGTGGAGGTCTTTTAGGTGTCTGGTGATGTGATCTTGTCAAGGGATGTCCAATATCAGTCTTGCTGATGCGTTTTACATGCGTTGGAGTTTTTTCACACACCATTACTTTCACATCTATAAGACAAATTCACTTACCAACATCCCTTACACACAATCACTCACACTCACACTTCAACACTCACTTCCTCACCTTCATACATCTTAACATACTCACCTACACTTGCTCACCCCATACATCCTTATATTGTACAACACAACTTATACCATCATTCCCACTATTATCGCCAAATCGATCACATTACTACACCCTAATCCACCTTCACACCCTCAAACCTTTCATTCCTTATTTCAACACAACCTCACTCAACATTACACTACTAATTACTGTTACAATTTAGCTCACCTTTTATCTTACACACTGTCAATCTTAATAAGCTTTACCCTTACTTACCATCACACCCTCACTCACTATTCCTTCTTACAAATTACCTTCACACTTTCACTTACCTTTAATCACGTTCACACTCTATAATTTTCACCTCTTGATCGTCACATACCTTAAAAGTCACACTTCTTATACAACGCTGCTCACTTTGCTTCCCTGCACAAAAACAGTTACCCTCACAATCTCTTACTCAATTCCACACATTTACACACCCTTCATCCATACCAACCTTCACAATTATCAAACTTCCCTATTATTACATACGTTCATATCTCACATTTCTTTATTCCTTCTATACTTTAAACTGCCTCAATACTATTTCTTTTCTTTTCTACATTTCTTTTCCACTCTTCTCTTATGTTTCATCTCCTGCTTTTCTAACCTGCTTACATTTTCTCTTTAAACACACATTATTAATACAACTAACAATACCTATATCACACTTAAAATCTACCTCTCTTACATTAACAATCACTATTTTAAATAATACTCACAAAAACGTATATAAAGCACTAGTTTTTATGTATGCAAACTTTGATCTAACTCTTTTAATACAAACTTAATAGTACTTGCCTATCAACACCTGCACATTACAACGGCAAAGCTCACACCCTCTCACTGTCATTTACCTATTCCACTGTCACTCATACTCACACATCCTAACTGTAGCAAAGTATTACATTATTACATCCTCACACTTTCACACCCCCACACACATACCATTATCTTTCCAATCTTTTACCTACCACTCAATAACACCTCTTCACCCTAAAGCACTTTCATTCACCCTCTGTCACATACTATTTGTGACACCTTTATTCACATTCAAAATTACACATCCCAGTTTCCTTCCCACCTCCTCACACATCCTTATTATCTTACATTCTCACTTACACGCACAAACACTTTTACACTATTACACCTAATTCACATTCATTTTCACACTTACTAACGCTTACCATATTTCACACTCTCACTCACTTTCATACTCTTACACAGCAATACACACATCTATGCTCACCTTCACTCTTATTATTCTTTTCCATTATCACAAGTTCAACTACTCTCACACTTACTCAGCCTTACATATCATCACTCATATTTCCATCTTATCTATCTATTAGGCTTCTGGTTTAAGATCTCTCTTTCAATGTATTGCCATCCTTTTACCTATCATACCTTTTCATACTATCAACTTTCTTTTATTTATCACCCTTCCACTAACTATCATCTCCCTAATATCTATCACTCTTCAACTATCAATTAAATTCCTTTTATTAATCACCTTCACAGTATTTATCAATCACCCTTTATTATATATTTATCCCTTTCCCTGTACAACTCTTTCTATCTTACCTTTCCTTTTCTTTATTCATCTTTTACAATATATCACTATCTCGCTATCTATCTATTTATCTATTTATATATCGCCCTCCATTTATATATCATACTACAATTATATATTCATCGCCCACCCTTTGCTTATTAGCATATCTACATGTATTTATCACCATTCATCTATCTATCACCCTCCCTTTATCTACATAAATATCATTCTCTCTCTATCTATCATCCTACTTCTCTAACACCCTCCTTTTCTTTATCTATCACCGTCAATCAATATATAACATCACCATAGCATCATTCAAAATAAAAATAAACATCACACTATTGCACTACAACATCACCATATACTAACACAGCATTAGTTAATACAATATCATCACTTTTTACTACCATCACATCATTTACAGCCACTACAATATCAATTTCAGTAACAATTCCATAACTATTTCAAAAACTTTTTCTTAATGTTTCAAACTTTATTACAAATCTTACCAAAAGTAAATAATATTTAACTTTTTTATTTATTTTCATACACGATAAAATACCCTAAATATACTATTTGGCAATTTATTAAAAATAATTTAAGCTATTACTATCATAAGTCACAATAACTTTAATATAAGTATATCAATACCCACAAAATCTATACTATCTATCCAACTAAACTACTCTATCTACTTCTCTACTGCAATCACATACACTGTACTCTAGCCACCCTATTACAATACATTTTAATTCAATGCAATCAACACTATTATAATTCAATCAACCTACATATAATAAAATAAATCTAATAAAACATTTACTTAGCCATTATAGAATTTGCTTAAAAAATGTGATTGTGCTGTAGCAAAATACATTTACTTCCTTTGTATTATTTAATGCAACAAAAAATTATAGCAACAATGTCATTATATAACAGCTCACATATAATCTTCCTAAGTATGCTATAGCTTATATAATAAAACTGTTTAAATACTTGCAACATGTAGTAATAAGCAATATATTGAACATAAAAATGGCCTTTTCAATGTCTAAAAGTAACATGCATGCTTTATTGTACTATGCTACAATCCATTAAGTATATTGCTGTCTCTGTTGGAATGCATTATATAAAAATATGCATGAATACAAACATTTAATATACATAATTTTCTATTACAGGTTATTCAAAAAAGAAGAAGCTAATAACAAGGTAATATACTTACTTCAGTTTTTTATAGAAGTATGACTAATATCATTGTATGCATACATTATTGAAGTTGCTTACCATAGTATGTCACAATAGTTCATAGAAACATCACTAGTAAGAAATTACTTTTTCATAAAAATTACAACAAACTATTAGTCATGTATGCATAACTATACCATAATATTAGCAGAATTACATATACAAATTAATAAAATACACCTAAGGACAGGATTAAATATAAATCTTTGATTATAGTTTTACAAAAAAAATACATGATGTATAGTAGCATACAAGCTCACTACCATCAAGCACATGACAAATTTTCGCAAAATTCTAGAGGTAGACAATGCTTACCAAATAGTCTATTTGCCATAATTCACAATTACAATAAACAAGCAAACATATGGGATGCACAAGATTTGCATTATATAATGGATCTTGGAAATGCATTATATTTACATATGCATCATATTAATAAACAATAATTTATGCATCCTGATGAACTACCAAAATATGTAATGCATGAAAATAATATATATTCAATTCATCTTGGCCAACCATACTATGGTAATATATTTGAGCGTTTTGATTTGTCATATCCAGACATTCAAGAAGCATTAAATATATCAATAACACATTCTGGAGTCTTATTATGCATGGATGTATATGTAATTTCTATATTTAAAAATGAAGATACATACTTTGTTTTTGATTCACATAAGCGAGATCATACTGGTATGCCACATCCATATGGCAAATGTGTAGTAATCATAAAAAAGTTTTGAAGATGTAATACATCATATTTGTAGTTTAGCAAGTTTTATAAAACCAGGTAATGCAGTAGATATACAATATGAATTAACACCAATAGATGTTATAAAAATAAAACCAAAATCATTTAAACAAGCATTACAAAAACTAAATAAAGTTGCAAAGGATAAAACTACATTTTTAGTACATGATGCAAACATTTTAGAGCAAGCAAATAACAATAGTAGCAAACTTGAGAGAGCAACAACATCTAAGTTACAATCTGGACAGACTAGTACTATTACATACACACAAGTTACAAGCACATTAATACATACAGCACCTGAAAATGTTACAAAAGAGAAATTAAATAAGAAAAGGTGTAACACAGATAGAATTAATTCTAAAACTGCTAAAAAAGCAAAAAATAGTGCTTTGTTAGGAACCGAAATAATTGAACAAAACAATGTAGATAAGCAAACACATATTAATGCACTCACAACAAACTTACCACTAACAGAAGAATTGCAAATTGCTACAAAATGTAACAAGAAAGTACTTAAAAAAAGGCATTAAAACATACAATTATTCAAAAGCCATTAACAGCAAGTTTGGTAACAGATAGTAGTAATCAAAAACTCAAAAAGAGTAATAAAAAGAAATTAAATAAAAATGCATTATTACAATGTACTACACATAAATTGGAATCACATGAAATAAATACTATTAATAGTAAAGATAACCATAGTAACATATTAATAGAAGTTAACTGTAATTTAATAAATACACAATTGCAAGGCATAGAAATAGACAACACATACATTTGCAATCTTATATTTGCTATTATTTATAGTCAAAATACAGATACAAGAAAATGGACTGCACAAGATATGCATAATATAATGCAACTTGGCAAAAAACTGTATGTAGATATGATAACTTTCTATAAGAAACAAAACATACACTTTGAAAATATACCTACTAATATTGAATATGATAATACAATATATTCCATAAAGATGCAAAAACAGCAGTTCTATAGCATAGTAAAGAATAATACAGTACAAAAAATCATACACTTAACTATAACAAATGCTTTAGCTACACATAATTGTAATATAATATTTTTACATTCAATTGTAATTATTATTATTAAAAGACATGATACCTATTGCATTTATTACTCACACACATCAAAAAGTAGTCATAAATATACTACTGACTACATTCCAATCAGTATAGAAATAAAAACATATACAGATTTAATGCAGTATATAACAACTCTAACTAAAAAAATGCTAGTCATTAATGAAGAATTATTAATACTCAAAGTAATACCTTTAACAGTGACTAAAATTCTTAAGTCTTCTTTTAAAAAAACACAAAAAAGACTAACTTTGAAAAAAATGTTGAAGCTGGTAAACAAATGCTTATACACTATAGCAAACAATTAACTTCTTCACCTATCACTTTCCAATCTGCAGTAATTACAAAAGATGTTACAGACATAAAAAATAATACAAATGAACAAATATCTACTTCACTTACATCTATTGAACCTGCAGTTACTAAAAAAATGTGACAAATAAAAAATATGCAAATAAAATACAAATAAATAGTAGTAGTGAGAATAGCATAGTACCAGAAATAGATAATAATAATATTCATAGTATACCATTTGCTGAAAGCACTGCAAACCAAAATATCCCGCTTACTTATATTAATAAAAATGCAATACCAAATAAAGACGCAAATATCTTAACAATATCAGAAATAATGGAAAGGGGCGACCATTCGGTCCCCCCGAACGTATGGCGGAGTACCACGATCCCCCCGGGAAGCCATCTTGGGCGGGGGGCGAGTCTCGGCTGGTATGCCCGAAGCGGCGTAGCCGGGGCGCGCCTTTTCCCGCCCTGGAGTGGGCTGGCCTAGACACTGACGCGGCCGGGCCACGCCCACGGGGCAGGCCGGGGCGGGTTTACGCCCGCCCTGAAGACGGATAAAAGGAGCAACAAGCCAAGGAAGCACCCTCTTGTTCCTGTGCTCTGAAGCTGCACCACCTCGCTGCACGTGAGCTCGAGACGGAACGAAGAGCCAATTTTGAGCGTTGTAATCTTTCTTGTTTGTTTTACAGATACTCTGTCGGAGAATGCCTAAGAAGGCGGGAAAGCGAATGACTACCGACCAGATGCTGCGTGTTCTCATGAAGGAGGTGACCGACCTAAAGAAGCGAATGGCGGAGAAAGACGAGGAAGGGGGGCCGAAACGTCCTCTGGCAGGAGCAGCTCCAGGAGGAAAAGGCAAGAGGCCCAGAAGGGGAGCAGCTGGGGGAGATGTCCCAGTTCCCTGTACCCCACTCGAAGCACCCACTCCTGTGCCGGAGGAAGGGAATCCGATTCCCGTGGTGGTCACCCCCGTGTCCGGGGAGGATATGCCGCCCGAGCTGGCAGCACAATTAGCAGCGTGGTTGGGTAAAGGTAGCAAGGGCGCCACGGCTGACGGCGCGCAGGTGTTGATGAAGCAGCTGCGGGAAACAAGGGAAGCGACGAAGGCACCATCGCCGGCTGCGGCAGTGGAGACGCCACCTGGCTCAGGTCCAGTCGCAGATACAGCTTCCGGTTCAGGTAAGCGGCCATTGCCAATTGCAAGGGATGAGTCGGCACCCTCTCGAAGGGAAAAGTTGGGTCAACATGTCCCTCTGGCTATCAGAGAGAAGATATGGGCAGAGGAGTATATAAACATCTTCTCGTTGCTTACTGATCATCATGAGATGGAGCATGTTAAGAGCCAGAAGGAGCTCATGCATCCGAGTGTTTGGCGCGCAAAGATGGCCGCCTTTAAGGTAAACGAAAACATTGGTAATTGGGGCAAAGCATGGGGGGTTTTTACATCCATCTTGGGTGAACGTAGGCCCGAATTGCTGCCCGAATTGCCGATTTATCAGTCACGGATCATGGGGTATTCAGTATCTCACGAGGGCAATCATTGGTTTTGTTACGACAATATTTTCAGAAAGGCGAAAGAGCATGATAAAAACTTAACTTGGGATTGTTATGATTCTGTCTCCTGGTCCAAAATGGAGGATTCTGGTATGTTGAAGGTGCCTTTGGTAGGGAGTAACATTGGTGAATCTTCCCGCCAATATGCGGGGACGCCCTTTCGATCAGGTTCGAGTAACGACAATCACTCGAGGCCAGTCGGCAACGCAGGTAAAAGGGGGGTTTGTTGGAACTTTAACAGGGGGAAATGTACGAGGCCTCAGGGGTCATGCAAATTTAGGCACGAATGTGGGGGGTGTGGGCAATCATCCCATCCTGAGTCCATGTGCAGAGCCAAAACGGGTGATAACGGGGGTAGAGGAGGCGCCAAACAGGTCTGACATAGTCCGAGGGGCGCCTTTACCTACTCCGATTGATACCTTGGCAATGATTCCCTGGCTCAGCGAATACCCGGATCACGCTTCCGCTGGGGTGTTGCGGAACGGATTTTCATATGGTTTCCGCATCCCAGTGGGGGAGTTTCGGGGTATAGCAAAATGTAAAAATCAGATATCAGTCTTACAGCATACGACCGTGGTACAGGAAAAGATCGGGAAGGAGGTGGCTCGAGGTCGAGTCGCCGGTCCATTTAATGTGCCACCAGTTGCTAACTTTGTTTGTTCCCCTTTGGGGGTGGTCCCCAAGAAGGACCCGGGTGAGTTTCGGCTGATACATAATTTATCAGCCCCACGTGGTCTTTCCGTAAACGATGCGATAGACCCGGAAGTGTGTTCGGTGCGGTACGCATCCTTCGATGAGGCCGTAGCCATATTGAATCGCCTGGGGCCCGGTGCGCTGATGGCAAAATTGGATATCGAGTCAGCGTTCCGGTTGCTCCCGGTACATCCAGACGATCAGCGTCTCCTTGGTTTCATGTTTCAGGGTCAATATTACATGGATAGGTGTATGCCGATGGGGTGCTCTATATCGTGTGCATATTTCGAAAAGTTCAGTTCCTTCCTGCAATGGGTCTTCACAAAGAAGACGGGGTTTCAACATGTCATGCATTATCTCGATGACTTTTTGTTTCTGGGGCAGCCGGGGATCCTGAATGTGGACAGGCTTTGACTGCATTTTGTGTCTTGATGAATCAGTTAGGCGTGCCATTGGCACCAGGTAAGACTGTGGGTCCCTCGACTTGCCTCGAGTTTCTAGGGATCGAGCTCGATTCCGAAGAAGGTTGTTTTCGTTTACCAGGTGACAAAGTGTTAAGATTCAGGGCATCCCTGCAAATGTGTATAAGTGAGTCTAAGGTTAAGCTACATCAATTACAGCAATTGGTGGGACAGTTGAATTTTGCCCTAAGAGTTATACCGATGGCCCGCCCCTTTTCTCGCTCGATCGCTCAAGCCATGGTCGGCCTGAAGGAGGGTCATCATCGCACAAGGCTCTCGGCCGAGGTTCGCCAGGACATGCGCATTTGGTTGGCATTTCTGGCGGATTTCAATGGTCGAATTGTCTGGAACAAACCGGCCGTGTCCTCTGAGGAGCTGGGGCTGTGGACAGATTCGGCAGGGAGCATTGGTTTTGGTGCCATATTCGGCACTCAGTGGTCGGCACAAAAATGGCCTCAATGGTGGCATGATAATGGTCTGACAAGCAACATTGCTTTCCTAGAACTTTTTCCCATTCTGGTGGCCCTGAGAACTTGGCCCGAGGGGTTCAGAGATCACTCTGTGGTATTCTGGTCTGATAACATGACCGTGGTTGAGTGTATCAATAGCCAGGCAGCACGATGCAAATGGATTCTGAGATTGCTCAAGGAGATTGTGTTATTGTGTATGCAATTGAATGTCCTATTTAAGGCAAGACATGTCCCGGGGGTGATGAACCAGGCGGCTGATGCGCTTTCTCGTTTTCGTATGCAGGCCTTCTGGGGTTTTCTGCCCACAGCGGACCCGGTGGCAGCACCCTTTCCCGAAGCTCTCTGGTCTCTCGGTGCCCCGAACTACAGAACCTCGTGGGAGAGAGTTTAGCACCCAGGACGAGGAAGGCATATGAAGGGGCGTTCCGTTCCTATTGGGCCTTTTTGGGGGCGGCTAGAGGGGAGCTGTGGGGCCAGGAGGAGTTGGTAGTGAAATTCCTGCTGTCTTTACGTCAGGCAGGCAAATCAGTGGCTACGGCCCAGAGGCATCGGGCCGCCATTTCCTTTGTGGCTAGGGCTCATGGGATCCAGGACCCGACAGCGTCTTTCGTTGTGCAAAAAGCGCTACGTGGGTGGCAACGCCTTGAGGGTCGCAGAGTAGATGAAAGGCGCCCGATAGGTTTGGATAGGTTGGCCCTGTTATTATCTAGACTCCCTGCAACATGTTCATCCCAGTATGAAACAGTGTTATTCCGAGCCGCTTTTACGCTGGCATTCCATGGGGCTATGCGGGTAAGCGAACTAGTGGCGAGGAACAAGCAGGATGTGATGGGGGGACTGTGCCAAGAGCACGTTCAGATCAGAGGGGAGACAATGACTGTCTCGTTCGTCAGGTCCAAGACCGACCAGGGTGCGATGGGTGATTGCATAATCATACAAAGGATCCCCGGGTCCTCCATGTGCCCGGTAAGTTGTGTAGAGGAATATTTAGCACAAAGGGTGGCATCATGGGGGGGGACCTTGTTGAGACACGCTGACGCCACCCCACTGACGAGGTTTCAGTTCCAGCGGGTGCTTGCGATGTCGATTACGGCTGCGGGCTTGAACCCGGGCGAGTTTGGGACCCATTCCTTTCGGATAGGGGCTGCTACAGAGGCTACAGCCAGGGGTCTGAATGTTGAACAAGTTAAACGTGTGGGGCGTTGGTCCTCCAATTGTTATAAGAGGTATGTGCGGTTGCACATGTTGTGAAGCTGTAATGATGTACTCACGCTTCTTGTTTTTGTTTGGTTTCAGTTGCGCAAGCCTACGAGACGGGGCGGACTATGCAGTCGACCCAACACCGGGCCAGCGGTCAGACTTCACCGGCTGTGAAAAAGGAGGTGTGGGTCGTGGGCCACTCATACGTGAGGCGTGCTGCGGACGTATTCAAAGCAGGTGACATGTTTCACGTGGCTGGGGAATACGGGTACAGTATGTCCTTCTACGGAAAGGGCGGACTCTGTATTGACCAGTTTCAATCATTTTTTGAGGGTTTGCTAGGGCGGACAAGGTCACCGCCGTCTATAGTCATAGTACATCTTGGGGGCAATGATTTGGTCACCACTGGTAGACGACTTCTTCTTGAGGCGATGCTTTCCACTGTAAGTTGGTTGGCGAGGAGAGTTCCAGGGTGCACGATTGCATGGTCACATATGATCCCACGAAAAGTATGGCGGGGTGCTATTTCTGTTTCTGCCCTGAATCATTCAGTAAGAAAAATTAATAACAAAGTGAGTAGATTGTTCCGTTCCAATACACTGCATTCTATTTCGCATGGTTGTATTACTGGTGACAGTATGTATTTGGGGGATGGTGTTCATTTGTCCCGGGTGGGGAACGAGTTACTCATAGGAGACTGTATAGCCTGGCTAAAGACTTTAAGACATGACCTTTAGGTAGGAGTGTTGTGGGGGGTCCGGATAGCCGGTCAACTATCCGGCCTGTGGCGGTAAGGTCATGATCGGTGAGCACTAATTGGTAGATCCCTATGAGTGGGCGTCACCCATTACGGATGGGAGCGCTCGAGGGAGGTGGCCATTGGCCCCTCCAAGGGGAAGGCGGTCCCTTCTAAGGATGGGCCGCCGAAAGGAAAGGAAAGGCGGTCAAGGCCCCTTCCTGGGTAGGAGGGGCTACAGCCCCCTCCTGGAGAATTTCCCGGGGCCAGGACATCTGCGACGGCAGATGCGGTAAGTTGTGTGGGGTTTGGGGGGGGGGTCTACGCTACCTTCTAGATTCCTCACACGAGTCCTCGAACGACCTTTAAGTGGCGTCGAGTTTATTGGGGCCCCCGTCAAGTCAAGGGAAATTGGTAGTTGCACTCGAGGTACACCTCTGTGCGGTCGCCCCTCACAAGTGAGGGGGATATTTCTGGTTAGGGATCTTGACACCGGTTACGACCTTGCCGTTGGCCCTTAAACGTTAGGATGTACAATTTCAAAATTTCAAGTTAGATGTTTTGTAGGATGTTAGTTCGGCTAGGAGAACCTTTGTATTAGAGAATATGTTAAGGTTAGCCAAACATCGCAATGTGGTAATGAAATTGTACATAATATGAAACTGTTATTTTAATGTTTTAATTTTGTTTCATATTTTAATAAATACGGCCGGGAGGGTCACTCCCTCCCGTCTTCCAAAAGTTCAGAACTGTTTCCGGTTTCCCATCCTTGGGGATTGTGTTGAGAGGGGGTGGCGGGTATCTCAGCCATATGGAAAGGGGCGACCATTCGGTCCCCCCGAACGTATGGCGGAGTACCACGATCCCCCCGGGAAGCCATCTTGGGCGGGGGGCGAGTCTCGGCTGGTATGCCCGAAGCGGCGTAGCCGGGGCGCGCCTTTTCCCGCCCTGGAGTGGGCTGGCCTAGACACTGACGCGGCCGGGCCACGCCCACGGGGCAGGCCGGGGCGGGTTTACGCCCGCCCTGAAGACGGATAAAAGGAGCAACAAGCCAAGGAAGCATCCTCTTGTTCCTGTGCTCTGAAGCTGCACCACCTCGCTGCACGTGAGCTCGAGACGGAACGAAGAGCCAATTTTGACCCACCCACCAGCCCCTGAGGACAGCAAGTGGTTTTGAATAAAGTTTGATGTAGTAACTCTTTTGTTTACAGGTCCGGATTATTATCGTGATGACTTTGAATATGTAATAAAGAAATAGTCACTTTGTGGTATGTTTTGCAAATAAAGTAATCCTGCTTAGTGTTGATCAGAAGTATGTTTTAATAAAGTTGTTGCTGTTAACTGTCTTTTAAGTAGTTTAGTCATTTAGTTTAGAACTGTCGTATTTATTTTGGTCGGGCGGTAAGGTCATGATCGGTGAGCACTAATTGGTAGATCCCTATGAGTGGGCGTCACCCATTACGGATGGGAGCGCTCGAGGGAGGTGGCCATTGGCCCCTCCAAGGGGAAGGCGGTCCCTTCTAAGGATGGGCCGCCGAAAGGAAAGGAAAGGCGGTCAAGGCCCCTTCCTGGGTAGGAGGGGCTACAGCCCCCTCCTGGAGAATTTCCTGGGGCCAGGACATCTGCGACGGCAGATGCGGTAAGTTGTGTGGGGTTTGGGGGGGGGTCTACGCTACCTTCTAGATTCCTCACACGAGTCCTCGAACGACCTTTAAGTGGCGTCGAGTTTATTGGGGCCCCCGTCAAGTCAAGGGAAATTGGTAGTTGCACTCGAGGTACACCTCTGTGCGGTCGCCCCTCACAAGTGAGGGGGATATTTCTGGTTAGGGATCTTGACACCGGTTACGACCTTGCCGTTGGCCCTTAAACGTTAGGATGTACAATTTCAAAATTTCAAGTTAGATGTTTTGTAGGATGTTAGTTCGGCTAGGAGAACCTTTGTATTAGAGAATATGTTAAGGTTAGCCAAACATCGCAATGTGGTAATGAAATTGTACATAATATGAAACTGTTATTTTAATGTTTTAATTTTGTTTCATATTTTAATAAATACGGCCGGGAGGGTCACTCCCTCCCGTCTTCCAAAAGTTCAGAACTGTTTCCGGTTTCCCATCCTTGGGGATTGTGTTGAGAGGGGGTGGCGGGTATCTCAGCCATATAGAAGCTTTTCATAATGAAATACAATATGGTCCAGAATATATATGTACTATTTGTAACCAAATGTGGCATAAGCAGACAGTTAAAAATATAGGTCATATTAGAAACCAAAAAAACATTTTTGTTATGTAACATTAGTGAATATCAAACAGATTATATATGTGATACATGCTATCACTACATAACCAAAAATAAAATTCCACCATGTTCTGTTTACAATCGAATGAGTTTCCCTAATATACCATCTTAATTATATTTACATAATTTAGAAGAAAGATTAATATCTCCAAGAATACCTTTTTTGCAAATTAGAACTTTGCCACGTGGATTTCAAAAAGCATTAACAGGTGCTGTTGTTAATGTACCAGCTGATGTTATGACCACGATTACAATGTTGCCAAGACAAATAAGTGATAATATGACAATTCCTATAAAATTAAAAAGAAAATTACGTTATAAATCATACACACATTTTGAAAATGTACGACCTAATAAAGTAAAAAATGCAGCTGTATATTTAGCTCGCAATAGTGAATTGTTTAAAGAATATGGTATAACTATAAACTCAGATTGGCAATATACACCAAATCAAGAAACAAATGATACAAATATGTCTGAAAATAACAATACTTCAAGTAGTACAGATGAACTACCTGTAGGTAATTTAGATACATTATTAACAAATGAAACTATTCCAACAGAGAACATTAATGTATTAAGTTTAGCTCCTGCTGAACATAATACACCACGTGGATTATATGAAGACAAAGATTCTGAATATTTAGCATTTCCAACAATTTTTTGTGGTAAACGTAGAACAGCTAATGAAAATAGACATGTACCAGTTCATTATAGTACTATATGTAAATGGGAATTAAGAAGTTTTGACAAAAGAGTAGCTAATAATGTTACTAATCTGTTTTTCAAGTTAAAAAGATTGCATATTAAACAAATACAAGACAACATTTTTATATAACTTAGAAAGTATTTTACTAATGGCAAAGTTATTACAGTGAAAGATATAAAAGATAACTTAGACAGCATACTACAATACAATGAAGGTTACAAAATATTGAAAACAATACGGAGTTCTCCTCCATATTGGGAAAATTGTAAGAAAGATTTATTTGCAATGATAAGGCAATTAGGTTTCCCAACATTTTTTAAACTTTATCAGCAGCAGAAACAAAATGGTACCATTTAATTAATATACTATTACGGATAAAAAAAAAGAATGTACCAGAGATGAATTCAAAAGTATGTCATGGGAAACAAAATGCAGTTTAATACAGCAAGACCCAATAACATGTGCACGGCATTTCGATTATCAAGTCAGAAAATTATTCAATTGTATTTTACTTCACAAATCAAACCCACTAGGTAAAGTAATAGATTACTTTTACAGAGTTGAATTTCAACAGAGAAGATCACCACATATACATGCATTGCTTTGGATTGATAATGCACCACAATATAACATACACAAAGATGACAAAGTTATTAATTTTATAAATAAGCACATAACATGTGCAAAAACAGCAGACATGCCTTTAAACAGTTTACTTCCATTACAAAAACATGGACATACAAAAAATTGCTGCATTAAACATAAAAAAAATGCAAATATCAATTTCCAAGATATCCAATGACATGCACAATGATATTAAAGCCATTACAATTAGAAAACACAAACACTATGTTTAAGCAACACACAGATATTATTCATGCAACAATGAATACAGAACAATTTGCAAATTACACATATGAAGAGTTTTTACAACACATGCAATTAACAGAAGAACAATATATAACATGCATACAATTACAAATAACTAAAACTACTATTGTTTTAAAAAGAACACAAGCTGAATGTTTTATTAATAATTACAATAAAGTAATTTTAAGAGCATGGCAAGCTAACATAGATATACAGTATGTTTTAGATGCATATGCTTGTGCTGTATATATTGTATCGTATATTAGTAAATCTCAGCATGGCTTAAGTAAAATATTAGCACAAGCTGCAAAAGAAGTTAGCCATAATGTAAACATGAAAGAGCAATTAAAGTACATTGGTAATACATTTTTAAATTGCACTGAAATTAGTGCACAAGAAGCTGCTTACCTTATATTGCAAATACCCTTAAGGAAAAGTTCAAGATCATTTGTATTTATTAATACAAGTATGCCAGAGCAGCGAACATATTTAATTAAAGACATTAATACAATCAATATGTTGCCAGAAACATCAACAAAAGTACAATTTGACAATGTTATTACCAAGTACAGTAAACGGCCAATAACATTAGAACAATGCACTTTAGCTGATTATGCATCAAACTATAATAGTAAACAGAAAGGTAACAAAAAAAATGCATATGATGACTTACTTTTAGAAACTAACTTTTATAGTTCAGATGAAGAAGAAGTTCAAATAGATGAATTAATAAGTAACATAAGCAGCAAAATGTACACTGAACGTAGGAAAGAAAAAGTACTTAGATATAGACGTTTCAATAAAATCAACGACCCTGAAAATTATTACAGAGAATTACTAATGCTATACTACCCTTGGAGAATAGAAAGCAATATAATTTCACCAAAAAGTACATACTATGAAAGATACCTACAAGTACAAATAGAAGTAGATACTAACTATAAATTATTTATAAGCAAGATATAATAATTAATACTGAAGAAACACATAATGATGAAGAAATGCTAACATCACCAGCATCACCTACAATATCAATAGTTATAGATAATCAAGAAACAACAACACATGCATATCAAGCAGATGCACAATATGATCTAGCATTAGATTTAGGAATTAGAACAATTGCAGAAGAAGAATTATTAGTGAACAATATACTACCACAAGAAGAGTACAGTAGTATTATGCAAGATTTAACAATGGAACAACTAAGTTTTGTATACCATCACTTAAACTGGCTAAAAACAAAAACAGCATGTTTTTTTACTTTTTGTACTGGTGGTGCTGGAGTAGGCAAAAGTTTTATAATTACGGCACTATATCAAACTTTAGTACGATACTATAATACAAAAGCAGGAGAAAATCCTGACAACATTTATATATTACTTACAGCACCAACAGGGCAAGCTGCACATAATATAAATGGACAAACTTTACATAGTACATTTATATATAAATAGAAGTGCACTACAAAGTAAATTAATGCATTTAAAAGTAGTTATAATAGATGAAATATCAATGGTTGGCACAAATATGTTAAATTTTATACACAATAGATTGCAAGAAATAAAAGCATCTAATGAACCATTTGGAGGTAGATCAATATTAGCCATTGGAGACTTTTACCAATTAAAACCAGTTTTTGATACATATATATTCGAAAACTCAAAAAATATGTATGGACCATTAAGTACTAACTTATGGCAAACACATTTTAAAATGTTTGAACTTACCAAAATCATTAGGCAAATAAATGATATGCCATTCGCACAACTGCTCAATAGACTAAGAATAGGTGAGCAAACAATAGATGATATTCAAAAATTGAAATCACGTGAAATAGAACCAGACTCAAGTATAATACAGTCTATACCATATATAATGTTTACTAACAATGAAGTTAATGAAATAAATCATAATGTTTTGATGCAACATATCAAACACTATCCAATGTATACTACAATAGCTATAGATACAGTACCAGGAGACTTAAGTGCAGAAGTAAAAGAAGCAATTTTACAAAAATTACCTACTAATACAAATCAAACTATGTCATTGGCAAAGATATTACATATTGCAATTAAATTACGTTATGATGTAACTTCTAATATTAATGTGAATGATGGTTTAACTAATGGTGCAACAGGTATAGTTGAATATGTCGAAACTACAAATAATATCCCAATTATTGTTTGGATGCATTTTGACAATCACAAAATAGGCACACAAATAAGAAAACAAAATAAACATCTCTACAAAATAAATATTTCTAAAAGTTGGACTCCAATATTACCGATTTCTCGTAATTTCCAATATAGCAAAAAATTAATAACAATAGTACGAAAACAGTTTCCATTACGACAATCATCTGCACGCACTATACATAGAACTCAAGGTCAAACAATAGAACCATTATATATACATTTTAGTAATACCAAAACACATCACTTACATTATGTAGCAATTAGCAGAGCAAAGTCTTTAAAAAACATATATATTAAAAACTTTAAGGAAGATAAAATATTAACACACTTTAAAGTGCACGAGGAAATGTTTCGCATGAGAACAGATATGTTATTACAAATTTCAATACCACAAATACATCAATACAACAAAAGTTTCACACTTATAGCACATAACATAAGATCACTACAAAAACATTTCAAAGCAATGAAATCTGATGCTAATATATTAAATGCAGACGTGTTGTGTTTAACTGAAATAAATATAACACACAAAACACCTAACGAAACATATAATATTGATCATTACAATTGTTTGTTATTTGACAAATTTTACAACATGCACACAAAACATGGAATAGCTATATATTACAACAAACAACATGTTATAAATCCAATTTTTACAACAGAACAACAAATTGACATTTTACAGTTCACACAAACAATTAACAACACACAATACTTAATAGTAATTATATACAAACCACCAAAAGTTGCAATACAAACATTATTAACAATTTTAAGTTCTACATTAAATGCATATCCACATCATAAATATGTCATAATGGGTGATTTTAATATTGACCTACAACAAACAACATACAGTAGCAAAGTACTAAAAAGCTACATGGAAATTTTTTTTAATTGTGAACAGAAAATAAACACACCTACAACAGAGTACAACTCTTTACTAGATCACATTTTTACAAATGCACATCCTACAAATTACGGAACATTAGAATCATATTACAGTGATCACAAACCAATATGGATAGCTATTTAATGTACTGTTTAAAAATGTTACCCTATCAAAGTACTGTCTTTGCATAAATAACTATAATGTTTCTTAATATTTACATATTATTTTACAGATGATTTCCATTGAAGAATTAAAGAGCAACAAACAATTTGATTCCAAGCCATACCAGAAAGCACTACGTGTCAACATCATCAAATGTTCACCAAAAACTTATTATCGGAATTCAAAACAAGAAAATAAAGTTTTGTATCATATGGCTTTAGCTGATGAAACTAGTACTATAAAAGCAACATGTTATAATGAGGATTACTATATGCAAACAAAAGAACAAAATGGATTAATTATTCGCAATTACATTTTCAAAAATGATATATTGTTGTTAAAAAAGCAAACGAAAATAGCAAGAATGCCACCACTTACAATTTCAGCAGGTATTATCCAAGAAGCTGAATGCATCCTACAGCCGCCAGCACCACCAGTGTCTCCGATAAAAGCTGTACGAGGGGCTGCTGTAAGGACACTACTGAGTGTGTCAGGAACAATAACAGAAGTAAGCAGTGTTTTATTATTATTTTACATGCAACTATTTGTCTTAGTAACTAATTATACTAAAAAATTGTTTGCAATTGTACAGTTATAAGTAATTGTCTCTATTAAAAATAACATGCAATGTTATATATGTATATAATTTTACAACTTATACTTTTCATATACTCATATTTAAAGAACTGTTTTATGATATTACTATTGCTTGCATGCCAATATTTTGTTAGAACAGTAAATCATAATATTAAAACATGCAAAACAAGTATTATCCATTAATACAAAGTAAGTAAATTCTTTATATACATTGTAAAAATCAAAACAAATGCTATGCCCTATACAACTTACCTGCAAATAATTTACTTGTTTCACATAAGTACTTGTACAGAAAAGAAAATGTACAATGCTATCTGCAACAAGTAATTACTATACAATTGTTTTCTTATAAAATTGTATTAGAAACTATTTTATAATGTTTACTATACCCTCCATAGCAAGCAATCAGCTACTAATACAAAGTAAGTAAATAACTTTATATATGTTACAAAAATCAGAAAACTGTCAATGCACAATACAAGTTACCTGCCATTAACAAAATGCATTTATAAACAGTTTTATACTTTACTATGTATATGTTTACTATATCCTCCATAACAAGCAATCACAAACTAATACAAAGTAAGTATATGTCTTTATATATGTTAAAAATAAAATAAAATTACAATGCACAATACAACTTACCTGCCAGCATTTACTTGTTTTAGAAAAGTACTAGTACAACAAAACAATTGTACTGTCTATCTGCAACAAGTAATTACTATTTTATTGATTTTTGCTAGTTTACTCTCCAATACTTTTTTTGGGACTTGCTAACTTATAAATTTTGCCCAATTCTATTATTTTCCCTATGAAATACCATCAATTTTGTTGCACACCATCACATTTTATACTAGAACAACTCAAAAGTTTTTTTAAAAATAATAGTCAAACTAAAATATTGCTATCATTAATACAACTTTTACAAACAGCATTTACTTGTTTCAAATACGTAATTATACAACAACAAAAGTTGTACAATAATATTTGCAACAAGTAATTAGTATAACTTCCCTTTTTGCTCAAATGTAAGTATAAAAGTACTGTACTATATCACAAAAAGTAACTAAAAAAATAACCTGTTATATTTAGTAATATGTTTTTCTTTGTTACAATTCTTATTTCTCACAATACTACAGACATCTTAGTTTCTTCTCTTTATAATGTTCCTTACTATTACTCTTCTAGACTACTACTATACATACTGTTCTATTACTTTAGCTCCACTAGGGACATGCCTGGTTAAATAAAAGATCATATTAATACTTTACGTGTATTAATTACAGCCTGTGTAAAGAAAAAGTAAATCACTGTATACACTCAATACCCAAACTACAAGTGTAGTAAAAAAAACAGCATTTACTTGTTTCAAATATATACTTGTACAACAAATAAAATTGTACAATAATATCTGCAACAAGTAATTACTACATGTTCCACAAATGCTAAGATGTAAAATATATCAAGTACACCATCAACAGCAAGTCACTCTATTAGCTGCTTAAAAATAACTGTTATAAACAATTTGCCTACCTAGCTCTCTAACAAGTTACAAACATACTGGCATAGCTATTACAGCTACATTTCTAGTAAATAGTAGGAATACTCATATCTTATACTTTTTTTAAATTTGATAACTTATAAATCTTGCTAATTCTATTGTTTCCTTTCTAACTTACCTTTAATTTTACTGGACACCATCACATTTTATACTGCTACAGTCAAATACTTTTCACAGAAAAGATAGTCCAACTAAAATATTGCTATCATAAATACAATTTACCTAAATAGCATTTACTTGTTTCAAATACATACTTGTACAACAACTAAAATTGTACAATAACATTTGCAACAAGTTACTATATATTGCACAATTGCTCGAATGTAAAGTGTATCCAATACTGTGCTAAAGCACAAATACTAACTCGAAGAAGATAAAGATATATTTTTAAGTAAGTATTTTTCTTTAATTAAGTTGTTATTTATTAGGAAAATACAAACATGTTAGTTCTTACTATGTTGATACCTCTTAGTATTACTTTTCTGGAGTCATACTATACCTGCTGTTCCATTCCTGTTGCTCCACCAAAGGACATGCACATAAACAAAAGCTCACATTGATACTATTAACTGTTTTATAATATTAGTATCGCTTGCATGCCAATATTTTGTTATAACAGTAAATCACCATATTATAACATACAAAACAAGGAATTACCTACTAATACAGAGTAAGTAAAATTCTTTATACACATTGCAAAAATCAAAATAATGCTATGCCCCATACAACTTACCTCCAAATTATTTCCTTGTTTCACATAAGTACTTGTACAAAGAAAATTGTATAATGCCATGTACAACAAGTAATTACTATACAATTGTTTTTTTATCAAATTTTATTAGAAACTGTTCTATAATGTTAACTATACCCTCCATAAAAAGCAATCACCTACTAATACAAAGTGAGTAAATAACTTTATATATGTTACAAAAAACAGAAAAATTGCAGTGCACAGTACAACTTACCTGCCAAAACAGTCACCTCAACCACTGTGTTTGTATATATGAATTTTGTATAGTTGTGTTTAATGTGAGAGACCAATATTTAAGGTAAAATGTGGTTTAATTAAAAGAAATAGTTGAACCATATATTTAAATTCATTCTTTTTTTGTTTTGGCTATCCATTTGGAGAAACTCTATATCTAAAAATATCTCAATTAAATTGTGTTGAGAATGACTAATACAAGAATGGATAATTGATAGTATCCAGTCTTATAATCAGTTAGATGTATTACAATTCCCTAGGCTTTACTTTTTTATTTACCTACTGTGACACTTCACAGCATGACCAGTAAGCCTTTTGGCCAGAGCACACAGCAATACTATAAACACCGGATGCTTGTAGCTGACCAGCAGCACTACCAGTGCTACCAGCCTTATAGAGCCCTATGGCCAACAGCATGTAGGCTTTGACTAAGGCAAGACTAAGCACCATGAGTGAGACTATACACTACGCTGAACTGTGGGGTTTGCAATGCACAGCAAGCAGTGGCGTAGGAAGGGGGGTGCGATAGGTGTGGGCCGCCCCGGGTGTCATCACTGAGGGGGGTATCAAAATGGAAAAAATATGTATTTAAACACATATTTTTGCTATTTTGTCAAGTCGGGGGTGACAATACATTTTACGCAACGGATAACACATGACCTTGCTAAGCCACTGACAGCAACCACATACACTTCCCTATCTGAATATTTGGTATGGTACCTTAGAGTGAACAGAGTGGGCATGTTCGGCATGCAGGTCTGATGGTACCCTGATTGATCATTATTGCAGAGTTGTTGCCTCCTTACATAACTTGTCCAACCACATAATGGGGTCATAGAGTGGGGCCAGCCCTGCATGGATGTGAAGAAGAACAACCAGCAAAGGCTATCCGGAGAAGTGGGCGGGAATGGAAAGGGGATTGGATAGATTAAGGTGAAGTGTACTGTTTACAACAATGTCCACTGAACTGTCAAGTCACAACCAGCATCCTTCAAAAGAGGATGAGATGCTCCACCGTTGTCCCATTCCTGTTGCTCCACCAAAGGACATGCATAAAAACTAAAAGCTAACATTGATACTATTATAGTATTATATCAGCTTATAGAAAACTCTGTATAACATCACTGTACTTGCTAAATACCCAAAGTACAGATGTAGAAAGAAAAAAAAGAGAGTTTAATCAAAAGCAAGGTCAAAATATACTGACGACAATGCACCTATGGATCTGTAAACTATCAACAGCAATACAAGGTAAGTAACAAAATTTATATACATTAGCATTTGTACACAAATTCAAAAGTGAGCAACACTTGCATACAAATGAATTAATAATTTTTGTTTTCCATTAATTTTATGTAAAGAATATAACACATGTCTATAGTATATTTTCGAAAAATATTCTAACTGTACATATACCACAAAGCACAAATCAGATTGTTTAGCATTCATGGAAGTATATAAAACTTCAACAAATGCCTACTTTACGTACCACAGGCAGAAGATACTAAAAATATACTCGTTGAAGGCCAAGAAACTAAAATAAGGAGCATTACGATTAATGATGCTACAGATTCAGTGAAGATAGGTCTATGGAGAGACGCCACTGATTTTACAATTGAAATTGGGAAATATGTACAGCTTACACATATGACTGTACATGAGTTCAATGGAGAGAATATATTGAACACAACTAGACACACTACAATACAAGTAAGTCAATATTTATATCAATATCATAATGCAATAAAAAAAATAAAAATGTGTACTAAAACACTATTTCCATAGGTCATACAACCACCGAAAGAAAATATAACTGTAACATTATTTGGAATGGAAAAAACTTACCAGGAGAAAAGCACAATGGTCGTGCAAATAGAAAATAATGAAAACTTGCAATCGATGGACATCAATAATAACCTTTGATGGACTTCTTAGGCATTGAGACTGACACAGAAGATTTTGAGAATGCTTTAATGCCATATTTGCCGATAACACTTAGTGTACTGTTTTGCAATGGTTGCATTACAGACATAATTAAAGAAATATAACTGCAATATAAAGAATGTTTGCCATACTAGGTACAAAAAATACTAAAAAGTAACGTGAATAGTTTGCATGATACTACTGATTACTTGTGTTTGATTTTTTCAGATAGTTATTTGTATACAAAATTTCATTTCTTGTTCATGTGACAGTGCTAAAATACTTTTTTTGTTTGCTAAACTGTGCATTTCTTTATTGATTGTTGCATTATTTAAAATACTGCACTTTATCATGATTATGCCTTAACAAATTGTTAGTGAAGTGTATATTACAAAACACCAAAATAAATTGCACCATCTTCTACTATAATTGTTTTGTTTATTTTACTTTATATCCTACAAAATATATTGTATTGTAAAATTGTTACTATTTATTTATTATTTATTTGCGGGTTTGTAGAGCGCTTGAATAGACTCCCGAGGGAGTATCTCCGCGCTACTACTTGTTTGATTTATGTTTTGGTTTTGAAAATTGCGAAATTAATAGCCTTGTCATTTACAATGCCAATAGTTCTAACTTTTGCAAACGTGACACCTATAGCATTTGTAATGCAATATTGTAGAGTCAGCGTTCTAGGTTATGCAGGTCGCGTGCCGACGCGACGTGCCTGCGGCCATCTTGCGATGCACGTGCATCGCATTTTAGAAGGCGCGAGTGCCGGAGCTCGGGGAGTCACCGGCTCGGCGCTCTCTGCGATACATAGTTTAAATAAATGGCGTACTCCCTCACAACGTTGTCCTGTCGTTATTGGGAGACCACCACAACCTTTACAATGGCGACGAGGTCGGGATAAAGACAAACGACAAAACAAAGAAAAAAAATGAACAAAATTGTGGGAACAAGCTAGAAGCCTCGAACCAGGCAGGAGCAACAACCAACCATTTCAACAGCCTGCAAGTAGGTAAACAACCACACAGAGGCAGAGGGACATCAGAGAGCGCGCAGACCCTATATCCCCACGGAGGAGCCACACTGAGCACTGGGGAGGAAGTGAAAGGGCACGCAGAGGGTAGACTGCTAAAGGCACCCCACAGCACAGCACAACCACGGGCAGGAGCACTGTCGACCTCAGGGAAGAGCGAAGGGGCAGAGACAAAAGGCCCCCAGCTGCAAACCGAAAAACAAGAGGAAAACGGTGCACCAGGCAGCCCCAGGAGCCACAGTGGGACCCCACCCCCGGGAAGGTGCGAAAATGTGTGCTCACAGGCATCGTCTGCGACGGCCCCTGTACAGTTCCTACCCAAGCCAGGGGAACCCCTCATGAGGTGGGAAGACTGGAGAGACTACATTGACAACTTCATTGAAGTACTTGAGGATGAAAATGAGGAAAAATTTACCAGCAAGAGGAAGAGGCGGATACTGCTACATAATCTAGGCCCGGAGGGGCTCAGGATTTTCAAAAACCTAGTGCCCAAACAACGAGGGAGTACAGATGACGACGTGTATGCTCACGCAATCGAAGAATTGAATGAACACTACAGACCCGCGGTTTGTGTCTCGATTGATCGATACAACTTCCAACAAAGGAAGCAGCAACCGGGGGAGTCAGTGGAAGAGTACGTGGCGGCATTAAGGAAGTTGGCATCCACATGCAGATACGACACATTCCAAGATGAATTCGTCAAGGATCAAATCGTAATGCACACCACGAGTACAGCCGTGCAAGACAAACTGTGGGCCAGTGGGGACGCCACGTTGAAGGAAGTAATGGTAATAGTCAAGAAAGCGGAATTGGCGCGACGATGCGCGGAAGCGGCAAAGAGAGAGACAGTGGCCAGTCCGATGGTGAACAGGATAGAAGAAGATGAGCCCCGAAAGGACAGTAGAAGCAAAGGGCCCACACCGAAGGGACCAAACAGGTGGCAAGGGAATCCAGGACCACCGGGAAAACAGATGGGGAACAACAAGAAGGCCTGCTATCGACGCAGAAGTTGGGCACACAAAGTCTACGACAGGAAGTGTCCGGCGTTTCGCGCCAAATGCATGCACTGTGGGATCGTAGGGCACTACGAGAAAGTGTGCCGCAGGAAGTCAGCCAGGAGTATGGTTAAATACATTGACCAAGGACAAGAGGACCCGGAGGAGAATAACCAAGAAGAGGATGACACCATACTCTGCATCTACGGCCAAGTGTTAAGCATAAACCATAAAAGATCGACCAAGCCGGTGCTGGACATGACGATTGGCGGAGTGCCAATAAGTATAGTGGCATACACAGGATTGCCCTATACTATAGTCCAGAGGGCGGTGTGGAATGAAACCTTTAAACCACATTAGTCCCAGAACTTGAGCGACTGGACATAAGGCCAGTCACGTACAACGGAGACCGCATACCCATGGTAGGGTTCCGGCCATTAAAGTTCAAATTCAGAGGACGAAGCGCCAACTGCAAACTGTACATATCTGAAAAAGGACTATCAGTGCTGGGATGGCTGGACCAGTGTCGCACAAAGTGAGAAATGTACCCCTCGCGGTGAGAGAAGCGGTGCAGGAAGAACTGCAAGAGTTGGAGAGAAGAGGCCATCATCGAACCGATCACGTGCGCTGAATGGTTTGCACCATTGGTAGTGGTCATGAAACCCAGCGGAAAGGTCAGGCTATGCGTGGACCTGCACGAACTGAATAAAAACATCATGGTGGAGAAGTTCCCCTTACCCAGGATCAAAGAGATGTTGGCCAAAACGAGAGGAATTAAGTGGTACTCTGTCATTGATTTAACTTCAGCATATCATCAGATCGCATTGCACCCGGGTGCTATCAGTTCCATCGCATGCCGTTCTGACTGGCATCGGCGGCAGCGGTGTTTCAGAAATTGATGCACCAACTGTTCAAGAATATGGACGGCATCCAGTACTTCCAGGATGACATCCTAGTGATGGGGCGAGACAGGTTGGACCATGATGCAAAATTGACCAAAGTAATGAGAGTGCTGGAAGGAAAAGGCTTAACGGCAGAGTGGGAAAAGTGCCGCCTGGGTATGGAATCAGTGACCTATCTAGGGCATGAAATTGGAGTGCGAGGAATTACACCCAAGACCGAGAATGTGTATAACACACAGAGCACTGCACAACACAGGCCCACTTATCCTTAGAAATAGGATTCAGTTCAATGCACCAACTAGAAATCTCCGCTCTCAATTCACGGCTAGAGCAGGAACTACTCGAGTGAACAGAGCCAGGATGGGAGAGCGAGCTTTCTCCCACATAGCTGCAACCAAATGGAACGAATTGCCCGTGGCTCTCAGACTTATGGACTGCCACCTGGCGTTTAGGAAATATCTGAAAACCTACCTGTTCCCGAAACCAGACTAAAATGATATTACCCATGATAAACCATCACTCGTTATAGCTGCTACAGCGCCGTGATATCCTACTCAGGATGATTGTTAGCGCTTTATAAGAAAATAATAACATAACATAACATAACAATGCAAAGGCGGTTTGTGATGCACCACCACCTGCCAGCAAAGAAGATGTCAGATCCTTTTTAGGAATGGCAGAATATTATAGCAAATTCGTGCAGCATTTCGCAACAAAGACGCACCACATGAGACAACTAGCAAGCGAGAAGTCAGCGTTCTGCCGGACGGAGGAAGCACAAGGAGAGTTGGAAAGCATAATGAAAGACGTCGTGGGAGCCATACCCCTGCAAGGATACGATCCCCAAGGAAAGACTGTGCTCACGACAGACGCCAGCGATAAAGGATTGGACGCCGTGTTAATGCAGGACCGAGGACAAGGAGTGGTGGAGTTTTGCATCTCGCACACTGAGCGACACGGAAAGAAAGTTCAGTGTCATTGAAAAAGAGATGTTGGCCGTAGTGTGGGCAATGACAAGGTTCTGACAATTTCTGTGGGGCACACAGTTTCAGTTGAAGACGGATCATAAACCGTTGGTGAAGGTACTAACCTCCAGTGGGCACGCGAGTGCCACCCCCAGGATTTCGAAAATGACTTTGAAGCTGCTGGAATTTAGATATGATGTTGAATATATTCCGGGCAGCCGGAACAAAGTGGCAGACTATTTAAGTAGGGCGGCAGCCATGGAACCCGGAGAAGAGGACCAAGCAGGTGGGGAAGAAATGGTAGCCCTGATAGATGACCAGGAAAAGGTCATCAGCAACCAGGAGTGGAATGAAGCCTACAGTGAAGATCAGGCCACACAGGAGGTGAAGGAATACATAGTAAAGGGCTGGCCAGAAAAGAAACACCTCGGTGAAAACCCAAGGAAGTACTACGAGGTCAGAGAAGAGTTGTCAATGGACGATCAAGGAGTGTTTATTTACAGGGGGGACAAGGTCATTCCCCCGCGGGCATAGTTCCAAAACTATTGGCGATACTCCATGAAGGTCATTTGGGGATAGGAAAGACGAAATTGTGGACTAAGCAAGGATACTGGTGGCCAGGCATGGACCTGCAAGCTGAATGGTATGTCAGGGAATGCATACAGTGCCAAGGAGCGGACCAGACGCTCAAGCCACTACGACCGGCGCTGGGAAGATTTGACCCCCCCAAAGAACCCTTGGGAAGAATTATCCATTGATATCTTGGGCCCGATCTTGGACGGACAAAGAACCCAAAAGTATGTGTGCGTCCTCATCAACAGGTACTCGAAATGGCCTGAAGTGAAAGTGGAAGAAATAATGGACACAGAGACAATCCTAAAGTTCCTGAGCGACACTTTTGTGAGAGAGGGCATACCCAAATCCATCCTGAGCAACAATGGCCCTCAGTTTACCTCAGACAAATGGACCAAATTCATGGAGAGAAATGGCATCCTCTCCAAACACACCTCAGTTTATCACCCGGCAGGAAATGGACTAGTAGAACGCTTCAATCGGGTGGTGATGGGCCGATAACCGCGATAACAAATAACAAGGACTGGGAGAAAGAAATATGGCACATGATATGGGCGTACAGAATCACCCCCACAGGAACAGGATATTGCCCCTTCCAAATCTTGAGGGTCCGTGACCCCTTCACGAAGGACAACAGAGCGTCGAAGGAGAAAACAATAACTAGCAAATGGTCACCCGCAGTGGTTCAGGCGAACTTGGAGAAAGCACAAGCTGTCTACGCTAAATACTACAACATGCGTTGGAATGTGAAAGACACTGGATTAGAAGAAGGTTAATGGGTGCGAGTTAAGTTGGCGGTAATGCAAAGGAAGGGGGACAGCAAATACAGTAAACCCCTGTAAGTCAAGGAGGTGTATGACAGAGCCGCCTTGTTGAGGGAAGGCAACGTATGGTCTCAAAACCGTATGGCGAGGTGCAATAAAGTATTACAGTGGAGCCAAGGTGAGCAGGAACCAGAAGGTGCGGGGGAGCCCGATGTAGGAAATGGACAATTCGATTTGGAGATGGACATGGAACAGGAGAAGTCAACGAGGAGCAAAGCAACAGAGGTAGCCCCGGGACGGAGAAGGAGATGAATACAAGGAGATCAATGGAGAGCCCAACTGCACTGAACAATAGGGGAGGTGGCACAGAGACTCACGAGAGAGAAGCCACGGCTACCCCGGTAAGACAGACCCGCAGGGGGAGAGCAGTGGTGAGACCTTCCAGATTCCAAGACTTTGATATGAGCAGCGGACTGTAAGTTTTATGTTGTTCCATTGTTTGGAAAAACGGAGATATGTAGAGTCAGCGCTCTAGGTTATGCACATCGCGTGACGACACGACGTGCCTGCAGTGCAGCCATCTTGTGATGCACGCGCATCGCATTTCAGAAGGCTCGAGTGCCGGAGCTCGGGAAGTCACCGGCTCGGCGCTCTCTGCGATACATAGTTTAAATAAACGGCGTACTCCCTCACAACGTTGTCCTGTCGTTATTGGGAGACCACCACAACCTTTACAATATGTGTTGTATTTACATGTATTTACATGACTTAGATGTATTAATATTACAAATAACAATGGCTTTTATTTTTTTTAATAATTAATACTAAAATAAAAGTTATTGTAATTTATAATGGCAATAGCTTCAACTTTTATAAATAACTTTTGGGAAGATTATTGTTAGACGGACCGGGAGGGTCGGCCGAGATTACGGGGAGAGGTCTCCAGGGAGAGCCGTCTCCAACGACTGTACAGACAAGTAACTTCCCCCCCACAGACGGACGCCACACAAGACTGAAGGTTAACGAGACTTTATATGCAATTCTTAGGTTACGATGGTATGATACAAGGAGGTCTGGACTCAGGGGTCCCCTCGATTCTAGTCTTTGGTTGAGGAAAGGGGTAGCGGGACAGTCTTAGTTACCAATGAGTATAAAATAGCTCTCAATCCTCGAGCTCGGCGTTCTAGATGATCGGGCCGTGGCGGAGCCAAGCAGGTCCCGAGATGGACGAAGGAAGGATGACGGTCCGCGGCGGAGCCTGCAGGTCCCGGTGAAAGATGACGGTTACAACGGTCCGCGGCCACGCCAGCAGATCCCGACGGCGATGAAGGATGAAGGTTACGACGGCTGTGGCAGCGCCAACAGGCAGGACGATGGTGCACAGGACAGAGCTACGGCAGCGCCAGTAGTCCGTCCAGGATGAGTTCCTCTTTACGTCTCTCGACTCCAAGATACAACTGCCTTCCTGCTCTGGAGCTGCCCCAGTTATAGGGCTGGCGTGCTTTGATGTCCGGACCCTCGCACTTGGAGGTCGGGAGGTCCGGGATGAGGGAGTCCAGACACCCAGCAGGGGGGTGGAGCCAGCGCCCGGGGAGGCGATGGGCGAGCGGCACTTGGCGGGGGAGAGCCATCGGCACCTCTTTCTCCCATTGACTTGCCAAGTAGCCCGCTCACCTCCTGGGTGGAGGGTGGTGCCGGAATGTCTGAGGCCGGGCTAGGCCCAGGGTTGAGGTCGATCGGGGGCCATGCGGCCTCGTGGTGAAGTGTCCAAGATGGCGGCCCGGGCTGGGCGCGTGGGCCGGCAGTGGATCGGACCCACGAGGTTAACGTGCTCGAGGGCAGGGGTCCCTGAGGGGACGGAGGACGTGCAATGGTGGTGTGTGGTACTTGCTTGACCGGGCTCGGGCCTGGTTGAGCCGGGGGAGAGTGGCTCTTCATGTGGCCTGTCCAACATGCGTCCCCCCCAGCTGAAGGCGGGGAGAGTTACCCATCCTCTTGGGGACTCTCCTCGTCGAGGCGGAAAAACCGGGACAGGCCATCCGCGTTGGCGTGATCTGGCCCAGGCCGGTGTTCGACTGTGAAGTCCATACCTTGCAAGGAGATGGACCAGCGTAGCAACTTTGGGTTTTCCCCCCGCATATGCATCAGCCACTGCAGGGGTCGGTGGTCGGTCTGCACCCGAAAGTGGGTGCCAAACAGGTAGGGCCGGAGCTTCTTGAGGGCCCATACCACAGCGAAGGCTTCCCTCTCTATGGTGCTCCAGCGTTGCTCCCGTGGTAGGAGTCTCCGGCTGATGAAGGCCACCGGTTGATCAAGGCCTTCGGTGTTCACTTGAGACAGGACCGCCCCAATGCCCTGGTCGGAGGCGTCCGTCTGGACGACGAACTCCCGGCTGTAGTCTGGGGCCTGGAGCACAGGAGCGGAACACATGGCGGCCTTCAACTGTTCGAATGCCGTTTGACACTCTGGGGTCCAGTTCACCTTCTTGGGCTGATTCTTTGACGTGAGTTCGGTGAGAGGCCCTACTATGGTACCATAGTCTTTCACGAACCTTCGGTAATAGCCCGTGAGGCCCAGGAAGGCTCGTACCTCGGTTTGGGTGATAGGGGGCTGCCAGTTCTGGATGGCGGCAATTTTCAGCTGTAGAGGGGCCACTAGGCCGCTTCCCACCTGGTGTCCGAGGTAGGTCACAGACCCTTGTCCAATTTGACACTTGCTGGCCTTGATCGTGAGGCCAGCTCGCTGAAGGGCTTGCAGCACTGCTCGGAGGTGGTGGAGGTGCTCGGTCCAATGGTGGCTGTACACAGCGATGTCGTCTAGGTAGGCGGCGCTGAACCCTTCGAGCCCCGCCAGGACCTGATTGACGAGCCGTTGGAAAGTCGCTGGGGCATTCTTCATGCCGAAGGGCATGACCGTAAAATGGTAGTGGCCATCGGGGGTGGAGAAGGCAGAACGTTCTTGTGCTCGGGGTGTGAGGCCGATCTGCCAGTAACCTGCTGTCAGGTCGAAGATGCTGAGGTAGCGGGCAGCTCCCATTCGGTCGACCAGTTCATCTGCCCGGGGGATGGGATGTGCGTCCGTTCGGGTGACTTCATTCAGGCCCCGGTAGTCGACGCAGAACCGGAGTTCTGGTGTGGTTCCGGGGGCGGCTGCTTTGGGGACCAGTACGACCGGGCTGGCCCATGGACTGTCTGAGGGCTCGATGACCCCGAGCGTGAGCATCTTGGCCACTTCCGCCTGGATGCAGGCCCGTACCCGATCAGGTACGCGGTAGGCCCGGTGGCGGATAGGAGGGTTGTCTCCGGTGTCCACATCGTGCACACACCAGGAAGTGACACCTGGGGTGAGGGAGAACAGACTGGCGAACTGTGACAGGAGGGCTTGGCACTCTTGGCGTTGTTCTCTGGTGAGGGTCTCCGAGAGTCGGACCCCATCCACGGAGCCGTCTTGCTCCTGGGTCCGCAGGAGGTCAGGGAGAGGTTCGGAGTCGTCTTCAACCCCATTGTCTGTGGCCATCAGTAGGCTGAGTTCTGTTCGTGCAAAGTGGGGTTTCAGTCTGTTGGTGTGGAGGACTCGGAGGGGGTTCCGGGAGGACTCCATATCGATCAGATAGGTGGCAGGACCCTTGCGCTCGACTACCTTGAAGGGCCCCGTCCATTTGTCTTGGAGAGCGCATGGCTCCGTGGGGGACATTACCCATACCTGTTGCCCCGGTTCGAATTCAATGGATGAGGCGTTCTGGTCATACCATTTTTTCATGTCCTCTTGACTGGCCTCTAGGTTGGCTTTTGCTAGGTCTCTGAACCGCCGGGACTGGTTGCGGAGGGTGAGGAGGTACCGGAAGACATCTGGAGGGTTCTTGGCCGGAGGCATCTCCCAGCCTTCTTTGATCAGGCTGAGCGGCCCCCGCACTGGGTGCCCGTATAGCAGTTCAAATGGGCTGAAGCCTAGGGATTTCTGTGGGACCTCTCGGTAGGCGAAGAGGAGGCACGGCAGCAGCACATCCCACTGGCGACGGAGGGGCTCTTCCAATCCCCCGATCATCCCTTTTAGCGTGCGGTTGAACCGCTCAACAAGTCCGTTCCCTTGGGGGTGATAGGGGGTCGTGAATCGGTAGGTGACCCCACACTGTTGCCAGAGGGATTTCATGTATTTAGAGATAAAGTTCGTGCCTCTGTCGCTGACGACTTCTCGGGGGAACCCCACACGGGAGAAGATCCCCATCAGGGCCCGGCCGACCACTGGGGCTGTCACGGTCCGGAGAGGAACAGCCTCAGGGTAGCGGGTGGCGTGGTCCACTAGCACCAGAATGAAGCGATGGCCTTGTTTTGTACGCGGGTCCAGGGGTCCCACAATGTCTATTCCGACCCTCTCAAATGGGGTCGTGACTACTGGAAAAGGTTGCAAGGGGGCCTTTAGTTTGCGGCCGCTCTTCCCACTGGCTTGGCACGTGGGGCAAGATCGGCAATGCTGGTGCACATCGTTTCTCATTTTGGGCCAGAAGAAGTGGGTCACTAGGCGACTGTAGGTTTTATCTTGTCCCAGGTGCCCTGCCAGGGGGACATCGTGGGCCAGGTTTAGCAGGAAGTCTCTAAAGCGGAGGGGCACTACTAGTACTCGGTTGGCCCCCAGCTCGGCGATTCTTTGCTCGCTGTACAACAGATCATTGTCCCAGTAGACCCAATGAGTTCCGGAGGTATCCCCTGCGCTTTGGGCGAGCGCTTGTTGGCGGAGTCCCTCGAGGGAGGGACAGGTCTTCTGTTCCTGGCGAAATTGTTCTTGTGTGGGCCCCCCCTCTTGGGCCCACTGGTCAAGGTTAGCGAGGTCGGAAGGTTGAGCAGGTTCGAGGAGGGTGTCATGGTCGGTGGTCTCGGCTGGGGCGACCGGAGGCGGTGGCGCCGGCCATTCTGGTTCTTCCGGGTGATGGTCGGCACGGGCGGCCATGGACCGGGTGGTGACGCACGCCCAGTCCGGGACGCCCAGCATCCCCAAGTGTTCTTTTCGCTCCACGGCTGCCCACGGGGAGCTCTCCAGGTCATTTCCGAGGAGGCAGTCCACGGGGGCGTCGTCTCGGACCGTCACCTTCAACATGCCGGAGACCCCTCCCCACTCAAAGGGGACGCAGGCCATCCGACACAGACTTTCCGAGTTGTCGGCTGATCGCACAGGGCAGAGAATGTTCGGTAGATATTGTTCTGGGGTCACCAGGTGACAGCGGACGGCTGTCACACTGGCCCCGGTGTCCCGAAGGGCTTCGGCCCGTTGTCCATTGATGCTCACCCATTGGCTGTACTTCTGGGTGTTAGCGGGTAGGGGGACCCGCGGGACCATGTCTCTTCCCCCTAAGCACGCGAGAGTCATGGCGGCTGGCTCCCACTCTTGATACTCTTGCTCGTCTGTTTCTTGTTCCTCGGAGATCTGTTCTTCCCCTAGTGCCGCGGCGGCCACTTGGCGGGGTTTTGGACTCTGATACTGTGGGCAGCTTGGGTCGTTTGCATAGTGGCCGACTCGTTGGCATCGGTGACACGTGACATTGGCTCTGTACCCCGGTCGCGCCGGGGTGCTGCCCCGGTTGGCCGGGGGGGTGGTGCTGGTAACGGGGGCGGCCGGAGTGTTGTCTCTTCCTCGTCCTTGGCCCCCTCCTCCTCCTCTGGGTCGGTGGTGACCATTGTTGTTCCTGTTCTGCTCGTAGGACCCATTCCGGCCCACTCTGGTGATCTCCCACCGGTCAGCTTCGGCTGCGAGCTGCCGGGGATCGGTTAACTTGCTGTCGAGGAGGTGTTGGCGTAGTTCAATGAAGCAATTGTTGGACAGATGCTCCCATACCATCAGATTGAACAGCTGCTCGTAGGTCGTGACGTTGTTCCCTCTGATCCAGCCTTCGAAAGCTCGGCTAAAGTACGTTACATAGTCCACCCAAGTTGTACCCGGGATGCGTGTGCAGTCTCGGAACCTCTGACGGTACATCTCGGGCGTGAGGCCATAGCGGGTGAGGAGGGCCGCTTTCATATGGTCGTAGGAGGTCATCTGGTGGTCTGGGAGCTGTAACAGGGTATCGCGGCCCTCATTGAGGAATCTGCCCCATAGGCCGGCTCCCCAATCGTTTCTATCGATCCGGTGCGCAGTCATAGCGATTTCATAGGCCTTAAACCATTGCTGGATGTCGTCCTCTCGGAAATATTCTCGGACAACATCCTTGGGGATGTGTACTTTTTTCTCCGTGGTCCCTGGGGTGGGTGGTCTCTCGGGCACCCCTAATTCTTTATTCTGCTTGCGCAGGTTGATTTCGGCTAGGTTCCGTTCGTGCTCGTACGCTAGTTTCTTTTCCTCGAGCTCCCTTTGTCTCTGTTTCTCCTCTCTTTCTTCTCGGAGACGTAGGTGCTCTAAGTTTATTTTTTGTTCGGCCAACTTGAGTTCTACGTCCATCTTGAGTCGGGCCATTTCTAGCTCGTGTAGTCGGGTTTTTTCTCTTTCTTGGATCTCGTCTTGCGAGAGACCGGTTCTTTGCCCTTCAGGGGCCGTGTTGGTTTTTTTCGCGGTGCTTTGCTCAGGGGCTTCGGCATCCCCGGTCTCTGCCCAAGATTCTAGGGCATGCTTAAAATCGTCCTTGGTGCTTAGTCCGGTGGTAGCGATACCTAGTTCGATGCAGAACTGCTTTAGTTCACGATGGCTGTACTCCTCTAGTTTTTCCATTTGGAACTTCTCAGTTGATCCGCTTTCTTTAGTTGTCATTGTGGTTCGTTGTGGGGTGAGCTACTCTCTGTACGTTATGCGGTGATTCGGATCGCGCCGCTGGCCACCAATGTTAGACGGACCGGGAGGGTCGGCCGAGATTACGGGGAGAGGTCTCCAGGGAGAGCCGTCTCCAACGACTGTACAGACAAGTAACTTCCCCCCCACAGACGGACGCCACACAAGACTGAAGGTTAACGAGACTTTATATGCAATTCTTAGGTTACGATGGTATGATACAAGGAGGTCTGGACTCAGGGGTCCCCTCGATTCTAGTCTTTGGTTGAGGAAAGGGGTAGCGGGACAGTCTTAGTTACCAATGAGTATAAAATAGCTCTCAATCCTCGAGCTCGGCGTTCTAGATGATCGGGCCGTGGCGGAGCCAAGCAGGTCCCGAGATGGACGAAGGAAGGATGACGGTCCGCGGCGGAGCCTGCAGGTCCCGGTGAAAGATGACGGTTACAACGGTCCGCGGCCACGCCAGCAGATCCCGACGGCGATGAAGGATGAAGGTTACGACGGCTGTGGCAGCGCCAACAGGCAGGACGATGGTGCACAGGACAGAGCTACGGCAGCGCCAGTAGTCCGTCCAGGATGAGTTCCTCTTTACGTCTCTCGACTCCAAGATACAACTGCCTTCCTGCTCTGGAGCTGCCCCAGTTATAGGGCTGGCGTGCTTTGATGTCCGGACCCTCGCACTTGGAGGTCGGGAGGTCCGGGATGAGGGAGTCCAGACACCCAGCAGGGGGGTGGAGCCAGCGCCCGGGGAGGCGATGGGCGAGCGGCACTTGGCGGGGGAGAGCCATCGGCACCTCTTTCTCCCATTGACTTGCCAAGTAGCCCGCTCACCTCCTGGGTGGAGGGTGGTGCCGGAATGTCTGAGGCCGGGCTAGGCCCAGGGTTGAGGTCGATCGGGGGCCATGCGGCCTCGTGGTGAAGTGTCCAAGATGGCGGCCCGGGCTGGGCGCGTGGGCCGGCAGTGGATCGGACCCACGAGGTTAACGTGCTTGAGGGCAGGGGTCCCTGAGGGGACGGAGGACGTGCAATGGTGGTGTGTGGTACTTGCTTGACCGGGCTCGGGCCTGGTTGAGCCGGGGGAGAGTGGCTCTTCATGTGGCCTGTCCAACAATTATGTTCAGTGTATTTTATTGTGATGAAAATCCAAGAACAGAAGTGAAATATTAACATCTTTTTGTGACATTTGTAACAAGAGGGCGAGAGAGAGAGAAGGAAGGGGGGGAGAGAGAGAGGGAGGAGAGGGAGGGAAGGGGGAGAGAGATGGAAGGGCCGAGAGATAGAAGGAGGGAAGAGGGAAGGAGAGAGGGAGCAAGAGAGAGAGAGAAGGAAGGGGCGAGAGAGGGTGGAGAGAGGGGAGGTAAGAAGGAGGGGGAGAAAGAGAGAGAGAGAGAGGGGTTGGAGGGAGGGAAGAGGAGAGAGGGAGAAAAAGAAAGAGAGAGAGGGAAGGAAGAGAGCAAGAGAGTGAGGGAAGGAGGGGCGGGAAGAGGGAATGGGAGTGGGAGTGGGAGAGGGAGCAAGAGAGAGAAAGGGAGAGGGAGAGAAAGAAGAGAGGGGGGCTCTAAAAAAATGACTCTCTCTCTCCATCAAAAAATACTTAGAAGGTCCCAAAAGCGAGACCTATTGTCTATGCCAATGCTTGTTTTATTTTTAGTGGGAAGAGGCTCAGAGGAAGCAGCGTTGGAGGAGCTGGGTGTTGGGGATGTAAACAAATGGGGGGGAGCATTTGGTTGGAAGAGTAACATAGAGAGGGGGGGGCAGGGATGTGAATGGGCAAGCAGCAGATGGCGAGGAAAGAGCAAAGCCAGAATTGCAGAGGAGCATACGCATACATGCCAACCTTTCAGAAGAGCAAAGAGGGAGATTAAAAAAAAAAATCGGGAGAATGTGGCCTTGAATCGGGTTACTGGCATGTATGGGCTTTGGAAGTGTGCTGCTGCAGGATTTGACATATGAAACACAATTGCACGTTTTTTTCATACCTTTTAGAAGCATGGAGCGCAATGGCAGGCAGAGAGAGGGTGATGCAAGTGTTGTGCACTGGCCTGGCAGGTTGCTGGCAGTGCATGCTCCGAACCTCCCGTGTGACAGCCTGGGCTAAAACAGCTTCCTGTGCACACACACAGCCCCCCCCATACTTCACAGGTCTTTAAAAGACCATTCCCTTGTCAATGGCGCTTTGTTGGTTATTCACCCCTTCTAGAGCCCCTGCATGGCCACTCTAACTATTGCTAGAAGATATAGCACTTAACACAATACTGAGCCCTGTCACTCAGCTGAAACCCAGAGGAATCGGGGTTTTGCTTGCAGGAATCGGGAGGCGGCAGACTAGCCTTGAAATCGGTTGTCTCACGCCTGAATCGGGAGGGTTGGCATGTCTGCATACGAACTGTCCCTGAGGTGAAACCGGGCATAGAACTCTACTATGTTTTGTCACAATCATCATCTAAGCCGGGTAGCAGTGGTTATTTATGGCGCTTAAATAGGGAGAGTCTTGCACCAGCGTTACATGTAAATACGTTATTCTTTCTATAATGCTTGGTTACCGCCGGCTTCCTTTGTTAACACAGAGCACACTGTCTGCTCCTGTGCAATGGAATAATTACTAACTCTCATCTCATATAAACATAGCGTCAAATTCCCTTTCATCAACACATAGAAGCTGTTTCATAGGAAGCGCCTAGAAAGCAATTTTATCCATGCAAACTCTGTTTCAAAACACACCGTATTTTAGATTGTCCTTGCTGCCTCTGGGCGCTAGCAGGCAAAAAGAGATAACTGATCTCTCTACCTTCTCCCAACCTTCCTTATATCCATATGTTGACGAGCCGGAAAAAGCACCTAAGGTTGTCTTTAAGGCGGTTTGGCGAAGAGCCCTTGTGTACGGCAGAGTTCTTCACTGGGGTTGTCACTGTGCAGGGGAGCACACCCGCCTGGCAACATTTCCCATGCAAATATGATTCGATCTGTAAGGGGCTCTTTGACAACTCTGAGCAGTGCTTGGAAGGCCTGCCAGATTCTGGGGAATTATGGGGGAGATTAAAAGCGGTTGTTGATAAACGTGTGAATGGATCGGATATCTTTTAAGGTGTGTATTATACTCTAAGAAAAGGCGGCCTCTTAAATGTATTTATTCACCTATAAAGTAAAATGCAACAACAGATGTTCATACAGCCGCAAACATAAAATAGGTACGTTTGTTGCATTTCCTCATGTATTCCACTGTTTAAAACATAAATGCCAAAGTACTGAGCAGTATTCGAACCGTGCCATTACTAACGAGCATAGCACGGAACAAGAATGCAGTACCAGCCGCAGACCCCTTTGAGTTTCGGACACCACAACACAAGTGACCTTCCTTCAACAAATGTCCCAAAAAGAGCAGCGGAAACTGGCATTGCTGTGGGGAGGGGGAAGGAGAAATGTGAGTCACGGCCTGGCGGCCGTGAAGTGTGAAGCAGTGGGCGGGGAAGCAGATCCCTTTGAAGCTCTCGGAGGCAGGGGGCGGGGGGCAGGGATGTGAATGGGCAAGCAGCAGATGGCGAGGAAAGAGCAAAGCCAGAATTGCAGAGGAGCATACGAACTGTCCCTGAGGTGAAGTCGGGCATAGACACACCAGTCAGTGTGGGGGGTGTGGCGTACGTGTATTGAATTAAAGCGCTTCAAAGCCATGCCAAGGGTAGCGAGCGCTATATGAATGCAATTACAATACATGTAGGTAGAATCAAATGCTGCTTTGTTTCTAACATTTTAAACATGTACAGTAACATCGTACTGCAGGTGTTAATTATAAAAAAAAGCCTGTAGGGTACAGGGTACTTACTTCCGGGTTGCAAGCCTCGCTTTGGCATTGCCCCTGTAAGGGCCTTTATGCTGTGGTGTAGCGCTCTACATATGCTCGCGTTGGAAGTTAGCCACCCAGTTAAATGGAGGTATAAAGTGAGGCCATTCATTTGATACTGGCGTGCTATTACCCACCTCGCGCCCACCGTCGTAGGCGCACAGTACAATTGTGCTGGTGAGCTAATGGCCGGGGTCGATGTAATCACAGTATACGCTGACCTCTGGGAAGTGCAACGGGAGCCCCTCTAGGACTGTGGGTTGCTGACCCCGGTAATTACAGGAGGTCAGATCTCTACAATTGAAAACGAACTGAAGTAGAACTGTGGTAGCGGTGAGGAAAGAAGTTGAAGGCTGTGCTTAAGGTGAGCTAGCAGCTCGATCGGACGGACAAAAAATGTAAAGAAAAACAAAGGGACACAAGTGTATGCCCGCCTCCGCACCAGTGAGATTGAGAAGGAGTGGGAAAGTGCACTTCACGGGAATAGTGCGTAAAACAAGATGAATGGATATAATTGAATACACGTTTAATATAGTGAAGAGCGCAGCGGTGGAAGAATGAAGCAGTGAATAGCACTTTGCACCGCAAAAAAAAGGATTAAGTACTTCACAAGAAAAATCTCACCTAAAAAACGAAGGCGCAAGTGTGTGAGCGCTGTGAGGTGTGTCAGGAGCTCCGTGAGAGAAAACGAAACAGTGTGGGGCATCCAGTTGCAGTGAATAGATATTTGTGGTAGCTGTGGACCTTGTAATTGCAAGTCTGAGGCATGAAAGGAGCCGAGGCATCGAGCGACCATATGCAGAGGGAGGGTGTGGTGAATAGCGAGCGAGAAAAGCTAGAAACACCAGGGGGTGGAAAAGCAGATTGCCTTCAAGGCAGGAGGCAGGCAGAAGGCTCGGGCAAGCTCGTGGAAGAAAGCCGTAAAGCAGGGGGCGGGGTGCCGAACCCTTTGATGTATCTCACGGCCGGCCGTGAAAACAAGCAATTAGGGGGGAGGAGAAGGGAGGCCAGTGCGCACTGCGCACGCTGGGGAAGCCTGTGGGATGGAGGCTGATGGCTTTGAGGTGGGGAAATGCGCGTGCTTGTGGTGCTTGTGGTCACGTGATTTCACGTGAACTGTTGGAAATCCACACTCGCAATCCGCCTGGTTTAATTTTCTGGTTTCACCGCAATAGGTCTCTCTGCGAGACCTAAAAATAATGAATAAGGTTGGATGCAGGCGCATTGACTTTGTTACAAGCATACGTCTGCTGCAGGTGCATCGACCCCTTTAACTAATTCACCGGTTTTCATCAGTCCACTGAGCCATCATACTGTTATTTTAGTGCCTGACTTAGTGTTAACACCTCTCACAATTGTAGGTGAGCAGCACATCGAGTTATTGATATGGAATGGAAATCTGTGACCTGCATGGTAGACAGAGCTCCGCAGGAGTGATCACACCTGGATTTGAACGTCTGACCTACCAGCTTCACGCATATTTTTCCTGCACCATTGGCACATCTGAACTGAACTGGAACATGTCACCTGCACATCAGCCACACATCCCAGCAGCCGGTGCAATAACCCATTCCCATCTTGCTCGAATCCAGCAGGTGACCGGCAAGCTGCATGCGCATAGCTGCAGCAGGGGCATCCAAACACACACACACAGGCTGTAGATCCGCCCTCGACAGAAGCTGCAGACGTCAGTAAAGAAGTTGTGCACTTTCTTTTGTTGACAGAGCCACAATACAAATATCACTACAGCCAAAGTGCATTATGCAGTTTCAATGTCGACCTACTGCATCCTTCATCGACTCGACGTTTTTACACGTTCACTAAAATGGCATCCATGGCTGAGAGTCCTTAAAAAAAGGTAAACTCTGCCTAAATGTAATGAAGAAAAATCCGACGCTGCTGAGAAAAACCGATGATGCTTAGGAAATAGAGGCATTCAAGCTTACAAAATTATAAAGGAAAAGGCAGAGCTGGAGAGGGATGAGGGATATTGGCAGGGACAAGAAAATCACAGGCTTTCAAAAACGAAGCATTGAATGAACTCAAGTAAAGAGGCTCAAGGTGAAGCTGCTGCTATGGAGGACCTGGCTTGGCAGTTCGGGCTGGGCTGTTCCCATGAGGCACAGGGTTAAGACTGATTTGCATATGGCAAGGTCTAAACTGGGGTGGCATGGTGAGCAAAAGAATGATGGATTTAACCCAGATCTCTTGACTGGGGGTGAATGTTTTGATTTGTTCTGCATTCCGTCCATCAATTGCTACGGAACATGAGGCACCCATCAGCCCAAGTACATTATGAGCAGGGCCACTGGAAGTATGCGGCAGGAGAGGGCTAAATTATGCAACAGGGTTGAGTACATTATGCGGCAACAAAAGGCAAATTATGCGGCGTGATGCAGCACATGTTTTACTAGTATTACTTCATTATTTTGCACTTTGTTCACTTGTTAATACTGTCTGGGTATTTGGAGCACCTCATTATTACCAATGTAACACCCAAATATAGCAATAACCTACAGAAAGGTCACCAGTCAACCTTTGCAAAAGTACTTTCACAGAGCGGCAATATGTGCCGCTGCATTTTTAGTAACTTTTGAGAACCGTTTGAGCTTGAAACTACATTTTTTTGTTAAATCTGCAGATTAGGCATCAGATGATGGATTATGTGGCAAATATATAATTATGCAAAAATCGTCTGTGACGCACAATCGCATTACTCCAGTGGACCTGATTGTGAGCTCTGAAGAAAATACAAAGAGATCTTTTAAACAAACAAGTTTGTAGCACACTTGTATTTTTAGCCTAAAAGCATTATCTTCAGTAGAGTAGCAAGAATGCCAGCCCAGTGACAGACAGGCAAGGAAAAGGGCCCCTTTCACTGTTGGGTAAAATACAGCATTGCCAAGTTTCAATGGGCTCCTCCCTCAGGACTTTAGGACCTGGTGCCACTGCACCTGCTGCACCAATGTTAGCAACGCCCCTGATTACCTTTCTACAAGGTGCAGGGCGGAGGCTAGAGTTAGAGAAGTTGTGAATAATTTAATGTTCAGTTAATTAAAACCTTCACAAAAGTACTTCTGTACAGGCAGAAACAAATACATTATAAATAAAAACATACTTTTTGCAGACCATAGTCAACAACTTACCAACATAATGAAGTAAAAACGTGTGAGAGCGGTAGTTCGATATACTAGAGAAAGTGCAGAGTGCAAAGTGCAGCAGGAATCTATGCTGTAGTGGATTCAAGTTTAAAGAACAACAGCTAAAGAAATTACAAGAAAGAGCGCAGAGGGAACAAACAGCCATGCCATAATTAATGCACATCATAACGGATAAAGAAGAAGCACAGGCAAAAGTGCAAAGTGCTAGAAGTAGCAAGACACAATACTTTGGGCAACAGCATGGCGACCAGACACCGTGCCAGATCTTTAAGGGTGATGAAAACTAAGGGGGTAGCCAGAAAATTATAATACACCCCACTTTGATGATACCACAAAGGCACTTAGGGAGCAAAGCAACAAGGTCCAACTATCCCTACTACTTTTCAGGAGGGTGTGTTGGTGCTGAGGGATGTTATGAACCTAATATTTAGTTGTATCCCCCTTTCCACTTTTCCTTTTTATTTTCCTTCCTGCTTTTTAGGTCAAGCCTAGGTAGCGCATGCGCTGTTCTGCGAGGCATGCTGTATTAGAATATGGACTTTAAGCCACGCACGCTCTCCATCCATATTTTCCATTGGCTGGTGTCATTGTCCTTCGTAAACGCTGGCTTCTGATTTGTTAATAGGCTTGTTAGTCACTCCTTAGTACCGCCTTGTCTTCATTTGTAACCTCCCATGAGGATACCCCCTTTTACATGTGTTGTTGCTCGGTAGGCTTTAATTACAGCCTCCAAGCACTATTTCCAATCCAATAAACTTTATTTCGGTCAGAGTAAACCATAAAAAGTAATTACCAATAAAATCACAAAACACAAACAGTACATAAGAATAAAAATCAAAAATATTTGGAAATTACCAAGATTAAAATTCATCGCACAATAAGATTCAAAGAGAAACAAATAAAGGACTAGTGATCAACGTCCAACAACTGCCAGATCAAATACACAGGTTACAACCACAATTATTAATGAAAAGGTGGCCATGTGTTATTTTGGTACTGTCCAGTTTTATTTCATTAAAACTGTAATTTATACGAAATATAAAAAGGATTCATATTAAGCTGAAAAATGGTTACAAAATTTAAAATAGATAAAATGTGGCAACATATACAATATGGGAGCCTTATGCTTGGGGTATTAGATTTAGGAGCAGCCTACGTCTAAAGCACATAGAATTCAGATATCGGGACACAGTAAATACAATAGGTGGGTAAGTATCAGTTCTTAATATTCTATATGCCTCCATACACTGCCTAAAACCTACATTTCTGCAAAGTGGCACAAGCCATCGCCGTCTGGCAATTTTATAGCCAGTGCAAAAAAAAGACATGAATGTCAGCCTCATCTACACTATTACAGACAGGGCACCCAAGGGCGGAGGCTTTTGACCAATTATTAGTAAAGGCAAGAACCGGCAGTGCAGCTTTCTTGCCATAATAGGTTGTATATCATCTGGAAAAGACTCGATGTACTCAGCTTTAATATTTAAAAAGTCAGCTGTTAGATGGCCAATTTGGGTGATCCCCTGAATGTCGGCTAATTTGAGAGATCTTTAGGCTCTAACTAAATCTGGATATGAAATTGTTGGGCAGACTGCCTCAGGGTTACTCCACAGGTGTGGGTTGCCTATCCTATAACATAACTCCCTGATATATGAAAACCATGGTAGTTTGCCCATGACCTCAGCCAACGCGTTTCGTTCAATGAGATTGAACTTGGGAGGATAGCATTAAACAGAAAAGCAAAAGTTTATGAGAAAAGAAGCAAGCAGAAAAGGTGATGGTGTCAGGGATGAAAGTGCACAGGAAAATGGGCTGGATAAGTCCCAACTCCTGAAGAAGTATAGGGCTGAAATAGCCAGATGATCCGCTTACCTGGAGCTGTGGAATTTCTATTCTTTTAGGAGCTGGCCTTTTTTATATTTATACATGTTTTGTGTTCACCATATAATTATGTTGCAGGTTTCTTTTTGTCTAGGCGTCGAACCCATGTGGGGTGTCCATTACAATTTTGGTTATGTTCCTTGTGGGTATTGTAGTATCACTTATTTATTGTGTTTCCTAAATACCTATTTTCTTTTTTGTCCTGTGCCCATGATGTCATGTGTATATACTTATATTATCTATGTTACACCTCATTTCAGCCCTGGCAAAGTTCAATCTCGTTGAACGAAACGCTTTGGCTGAGGCATTTTGCACATATCTGTTGGAATATCTGATGAAGAACGTTTTTTCACAAAAGGAAAATGACTACTTATTCTTACTGAAACAGACGACCAGGGTAGTGCACTGCTCCACTTGTTCACTAGTCTGTAAATGTTAACAGGTAGAGTAGCAGTAGGATGAACTTCCACCCACTCCAAGGAGAGGTGCTGCAGACTTCCCAACTCTACTGCTTTAAGTGGCAGGCTACCTCTTTTTCTGCCGTTCTATTAGTTCCTACCCCGGATCGAGCAGGTTTCTGCAATTTACTACAGCTTATGTATTGTAACACTAAAAAACAATGCCCAGAAAGGAAGGTTCCTGGAGAGTAAAACTAGTCATTAAGCGTCTGAGGAGAGCAGGGCAGTAAAGAGAGGGGCAACTTTAGACAACAAGCTCAGTCTTCTTATTCACCTCTGTTTATAAATCACTTTGGATATTTTGAGCGAACGGCAACAGGGTTATGTTTTTATTAAGCTTCACTAATAAAACACAAGGCAGGTATAGCAGTTGCAGCAGGGCAAGCTTTTTTAACACAATAAAAGCAGATTGACTAATGGAAGTGTGAGTGGTGTGTCTGTGGGAGGGTGAGGGTGACAGAGTGCAAATGTATGAAATAGTGCAAAGATATAGTGAGAATGTGTGTGTGAGAGAATGTTTGTGTGTGTGTTTTATGCTTGAAAGTGTGAAGCTGGCCTGGCATACTGGCATACTTGCCTTATGGACAAGGGCACTAATAGCATATGGACGGGAGGTATTACCTATGGCTAACTGAAGGCCCTGACGTGCTTCTATTAGGAAACCATCATTAGCTGTGGGGACAAGAACTGTCTAACAGAGAAAGCTGTAGCCCAGCCATACCCAGCGGCCGGGACACAGAACAGGCATAAACACACCTGGCCAAAGGCCATGACGATGCATTTAATTCTTTGCATATGGAGTGGATCCATATCAAGATGATGAAACTGATATTTGAGATAACTCTTGTCATAAGATTTCCTGTACTGATTTTATAGGGGTGTCAATGGCAAAATTCTGACTCTTATATATTGGAGGGAATTTTTAGAGGTACCCAAGACTGTGGCTGAAGTATCCATGGTAAATTTCTGTCACTGTCATACTGAATGTACTCCTTGGCATAAGGGGCTCACCCATGAAAAAATTATGAGCCTGGTATAGTGGAAGTCATTTCTGACTTAAGACATTTGAAAAAAATGAGATTGACTCTTAGGAAAGGCCAGGCTTTCTTGGTGCACCATGAAAGCCCTGGAATATTTCATGAATGCTCTGTAAGGGTATGCCACTCTTTAGCAAATTGTATCACAAAAGTTTCTAAAAATTCTCCAGGGAGAAGTCTACTGTCCCTTAAATTATCTGCAAGAAATCTGTTAACTTGTTTTGCTTGCTGGAATTTGAGGAAAGTATCACACGCCACCACTTACATAGATCTTTTTCTTTATATAATGGCTATGAGTTTAGCTCTGACCCATTTCTGGTAATGTTTGTCCTGCCCCATTGCTGGGAGCAGGCTGGCTGTAGGGCGGTGCTGATAGAGCGCGCAGTTATCCCTGGCCACCTGGGTTACCAATTCTTTACACGCACTGGGCCCTGGCGTGCGAATTTTCCAAACACCACACTAATAATTTGGGTGAATCGGGAGAGGATTTTATATTTCTCCTCCTGCACGCTGCTATGAGCAATTAAGGTTTGGTTTCACCTCTGCATACCATGTACCTGACTTACCACAGGCACAATTCTTACGACGGACCTGGAGCTATAAGGGAAAATAGTAGACAGGCCTAACATCAGATACTCTTTATAATCAGTAAATACTTTCCACAATTCCGTAAAATGACCACAGACACCTGAGGATGTTTAAAACTTTATATAAGTTCTTTAGAGAGAATATGACAAAGCAATAAGTGATAGGCAGAATAATGCGTCTAACATCAAAATCAACACTATAAAATAGCTATAGATTAATGCTAAGACCATTTGAGTACATGGGAAGACTAAAAGGTAGGAGTTTTTAGAACAAAACTAGTCACTGCAACTTTATACTAGAACATAGGATGTGGATGTGACCTAGAACACGTACTTAACCTAAGTGTTTAAACTATTCTTACTAAGTTCACCGCAATCAGGCTAAAGGAAGGGGAAAAATTGGAACATACTAATATAATATAACAGTAGGTAATTTTCTAAGGGAGGGGAGAGAAGTGGAACAATTCTAGAACAATTGCATATAACTCGTTCTCAAGGTGATAGAGCAATATCACAGGCAAGAGTGCTTTATTAAGAAAATAATGAGAGGAGAGGGAGAGAGAGAGACGCAAACCCCCAAGTTAATATTTACCTAGGTCTGAGAGAAGACTAACCCTGGCCACGGGTCAGTTGGAAGGACGGGGACAAGGACCCTCAGGAAGGAATGCCAGAATGCGAGCAGGTACAGCTCACGGACAGTAAGGACAGGATACCCCTCAGGATTTGGGATCAGGACTGGGCTCACCAAGGTACGACCAACACCCACAGCTTCAGAAGCAACGCCAGCGTTACCCCTTTCTGCAAGTAATCCGCCAGTAACCCCGATTGGGTTTTCGAATTCCCCAGCAAAGTGCTTCGCCAGCACTTAGGATTATTTCCACCCCTTAGGAGTTTGTGGAAAGTATGGACAGAGTGCTCCGCAGCACTTCAGATTGAGCACCTATAGAGTTCGTAGGGTCAGTGACAGGTCGGCTACTCGGACAAGTCGGACAATTTTCCTAAGCTAAACTAGGGCAGTTATACTGTTTTGGGGTCCCTCAGACCACCCACTAATGTTGCGAGTGACAGTTTCCCACATTATGATTGGTCAGGAGAGGTGGTGTGGTCATTACCACCTCCTAGAATTCAACTTTCTCATCCAAATATTAAAATTTTCCTACCCGCCCCTTGGGTTCACGTTCCCATGCATAGAATACAATAGAAAATCTGAGTGCACAAGACATTGCAACAAAATCAGTTATTCTCAAGGTGAGTGTCCTCATCTTGTGCTGGGTTTCTCAGGCGCATTTGGCCTCTGGGGCCAGCTGGCTGGTTTCAGCTTCTGCGCAGTTAGGACTTTCCCCGGTCACCTGACAGGGTTCAGAGGAGCCTCAGCATGGCGTCGCTCATGTATGCCCCAGCCCACAAAGACGCGGTACATGAAAAGTAAGCGAGAACGAATTAAAATCACATATAAAAATGATCACACTGTATACCATGATAAAATACTAACCAACCCTTACTTTATAATGACTATAGCATTATTGTTTAGTGCGAAAAGACAGATAGGCAAAAGCAGCGGTAGCAAGCGGAGAGCATGGTGAGAGACAAGCGGCCATATTTGCTACAGTGCGCATGAGCACAACTTCCCTCCAGAATGCGAGTGCGTCACATCACATGGGTATGACCGACGCATGCGCAGACTGAATTACAGCGAAGCAGCCGATTTTAGTGCAAGCTTCGTTAGTATGAGAAAAGACATACAAGCAAGCATCCTGGGGACACCCGCGTGTTTGGGAAACCACTTAATAAAGGACGAACAATAGTGTTAATATGATTATACGATTTAGGCAAGGGTTTTGTATGTGAGCAGGGCGCTTGCACGCGAATCCCAGCTCCATCAATCCCCTCTTTGATGATATTTACTATCATCACCACATAGAAGGAAACAGATGCCAACTTTTTCTCATTCATCCATATCATCCATCTTAATTTCAACAAATTTTTCGTTGAGTTTTCTTGCAGCTTCTCTATGAGAGTGGTAATTTTTCACCTTTTTGTAAATTTCACTTTTTAACTCTTCTAATTCTAAATCATCAATATTTCTTTTCACCCCCCTCTTATTTACAGTATATTTCTTTTTGCACTTCTGGCATTTGCAGCAGATAAAAATGATCAATACAACTACACCTATTATAACTATTGGCATCAGTATTTTCCACAAAAGGTTTCTACCTAGGTTAGTAAACCAACTACCTATAGAGGAGAGACCTCCAGTCAGTCTCGTCCAGGCACTGTCAACCTCCAATGGTTTGAGTTCTTTTTCCAAATTAGTTATGTTTTTCACATATTGTTTTAGTTCGATACTTTTATCAGGAATGTAGGTGCAACAATGTTGCGCTTTCAGCATTCTACAGACTCCGCCCTCTTTTGCTAATAGGGTGTCAAGGGCAAGACGATTTTGTAAAACCATTGATCTGATCGCAACCATTTCAGTATTGACCAGCAGGAATCCAGCAGCAGTGTCAGTAGATAACCGATCCACTACTGTAGACAATTTGCAGATTCTATGGGTGTTCAGAACTACCCCCATTCCAGGTATCAGTGCACTAAAAATATCACCTATAATTTCACCTACACTTTCACGTTTACTACGCACTAAGCCATTAGTTTCTTCATCGCTTCCAGCTGCATTATTCACATGGTATATTTTCGGGAAAACAATGCCAAAGTAGCAGCTTCCATACCAGTGATCCGGCAATTTGAAATAAGCCTTGTTCCCACATATATAATATATTCCGGGGAACACAGGTTCTGACCCATTTTTAAAACCCCAACCTCCAATTACCTTGTAATTATGTTCACACTCGCTGGAACCGATGAATACATTGTTATAGTACTCTGTCTTTTCCCTATGGATACAAAGTTTCCCCTTTCGTTCAAAATCCAGCAACAAGGCAGGACTAGCTTCGCCTTCCGAGGTGTTATCCATGTGCTCAGCCCACCTAGGGACTCTATCCTTTTCGTCATGCGCCTTCTTCTGAAACTTTTCTCTCCTTCTGTCTGCCATCTTTATAAACATCTTTTCCTGCTCTTGCAGAGAACAGGTCAGATTATCTTCTCTTGCTTTATCTAAATCTATGTTACCTATAGTCAGGAAATATTCTCCCATATAGCGGGTCACGTCACTTGTAGTATGTACACGATTCAGGTGTCCTCTAATAGGAAGTTCAGAAAATACTACATCATCATTTGAATAATAGTACTGTAAAGTGCTTCTATAAAACAAGCTGGCTAATATACTACAGGAGATTCCATAGGTCAAAGGTAGATGGTGGTATGTCACACCTTCAGCCACTGAAGTTGGCAGCTTCATGCAAACATAACAGTCCTCTATTTCCATAGCTTCTACATAATGCACTAACAAGTTAGCAAAAACATTTAGATGCGTCCTGTTTCTCATTTTGTGAAAATGTAGTCCATCCTCATCTGGTGCTTCTAAATTAGGTCGTGTGTGTGTCAGTCCTACTCGTTTGTCGCGTCTTTCTAGGCTTCGTGGTGTTTCTACAGTCTGTACAACCCCTACGTCTACTGCTTCGGGTTCAGTAGGGGACAAGTTAGGATTTTTACTTATCATAAAAGGTAGAAAAACGGTTAGTCCTATCCACATTACTATTAACATGGCTACACTACACAAGCATATTTTACAACAGGTTTTAAGACACCCACACCGGGATCTTCCAGAGACATTCGGATCAGACATATTTAGCTTACAGGTGGCTTTTGCTACCCCTCTTCGTTTCTTTGCCAACAAGGCTCACTTCGGGGCTCTCTCAAGGAGGGTCTTCGTCCGAACTCCGATCAGCAATGGACTCGTCGTCACTGTTGCCACTGTGGTGTGGCTCGTCAATTTCCTCCAACACAAAGTACGTCCACTCAGGGCTCCGATACAGTCGGTTCTGTTTCTTTATTCTGTCGCTCTTTCTTAGCGACTTGCCTTGGGCTGCCTTTCTTTCGCTTTCAGCCCTTTTTCTGTCTTTTAGTTTTTCTTCGACTGTCTTTAGTCTGAGCCTCAGTCTCTTGACGTATCGGGGTGCACTTCTGCCTCCGTGCCTCCCAGTTGTTGAGGAAACTTGGCCTTCTTCGTGCACTCTTTTTACTTTTTGATGTGGCACCTCTGTTTCCTTGCCTGTCTGACTTGTTCCAGGTCTTTCGTCTATTTCTTCTGCCTGGCCCCTATTCTGTCCCTGCTCAGATTCAAATCGTACTTGCTTTTTATTTTTCGTTATTGTTGTTTCCGTTGTCTGAGCACTTTGATCTAGTTCTATCTGTTCCTGTTCATGCTCTTCGATCTCTTCGTTTTCTTCTGCATGAACGTCAGCTCTAATTTCTAACTGTCCCTTTCCTACTTCTGGAGTTTCAGGAGAAGTTTCGATGTCTTGATCTGACCCTACTTGGCCTACGTCCTGATCAGGTGTGTTGTGGCTTTCGTTGACCTGACCTTCTTCTTCTATTTCTGACTCACCTGGACTATCCCACTCACTGTCTAAGTAGGAATATTTCCGGGTTCGTATTGGATCATGAACCTGGTCGTCGGCGGGGTACCATTCAACGTCTCGACTTGTGCTCGGCAGTTCAATGTCAGCTAGCTCCGGACTCTCCTCCTCGGAAGCTTCTTCAGCTGAGCTGCCTTCAGCTCCAGTCGCGTTTTCTCCAGATACCCGCTTTGTGTGGCTGGCGTGGATCCACTTCGGTACACCAGCGCACTTTACAGCAGTTGTAGTGACGAGGATCACTTGTCGTGGCTTTCCCCACCTCGGTTTCAGGCAACTGCTCCGGGTGTGTTTCTTTAACGCCACCCAATCTCCTGGTTGCAGTTTATGTGCCGGAGTCTTTGGCCACTCGTCTTCAGTCTCTCCGATCTGCTGAGAGAGAGAACGCACTTGGTCACCCAGCTGCTTGCAGTATTCTAATACCATATCATCAGAAATGCTTAGCAGTTTGTGTCCGGGCACCCAAGCCTGTCGCATCACTCTTCCCATCAACACTTCATGGGGACTTAGGCCAGTTTTTCTGTTCGGGATACTTCTCAGACTCATCAGCACAAGGGGTAAAGCCTCTATCCAGTTCATCTTTGTGGAATCACACATTTTGGCCAATCTGGATTTCAGGGTGCCATTTATTTGTTCCACTACCCCAGAAGCCTCTGGATGGTAGGCACAGTGCAATCTTTGCTTCATTTTGAAGGCTTTACAGAGTTCCTCTAAGACATCGTTGGCAAAATGCCCACCTTGGTCCGTTTCGATTGTCTCTGGAATTCCGTACCTAGGTATCAACTCCCTGAGCAATAACTTGGCTGTGGTGAGAGCATCATTTTTCTTAGCTGGATATGCTTCCACCCACCTGGAGAATAGGCAAACTATGACTAGGATATATCTATACCCTTTACATTTAGGCATGGTTATGAAGTCTGCCTGCATCCTGACAAAGGGACCTATTGCCTTTCCAACTGTACTTTGTTCTACTACAGTCTTTTTCCCTGCATTGAATTGCTGACACACTAGGCACCTCTGGCAAAGCCTTTCCGCCTGGTTCCTGAACTTTGAATTACAGAACACCTTATCAAACACCCGACACATCGCGTCTCTTCCCATATGTGTTGGTTCATGTATCATTCTGATCATGGGGTCGACCAAGCTATCAGGCAGTACAGGCACCCCAGTTGTGTTTACCACCACACCATCATCTCTCAGTTTGCATCCATTTGCTGCCCACCTTCCTTTTTCCTGCCTATCTGTTGCCTGTTGCAAATCCTTTAATTCTTCCCATGTTGACACATTCTCAAACAACATAAGTTGGCAGCTGGTTCCATCCCACAATGCAATTTGGAGTGACATATGGTATCGGGCACAAAACTGTGCAATTTGGTCAGCGTACCTATTACCGGCAGTTACATCATCATTTCCAGATTTGTGAGCCGCACACTTGACCACAGCCAATTCTTTGGGCAATTGGATAGCTTCCAGTAAGTTATGCACCACCTTTCCATTTCTGATAGGGGTGCCTGAGGACGTCATGAATTCTCTTTGCAGCCACAACTGGCCGAAGTCATGAACAACCCCAAAACAATACTGGCTGTCTGTGTAAACAGTTATTCTCTTGTTCTTACCCCTCTTACATGCTCTGGTTAACGCGATGAGCTCGGCCACTTGTGCAGATTTCACCTCGCTCATGTAAGATGCTTCTATGGTTTCTGTCAATGTTACCACAGCATAGGCAGCACTTAGGCTCCCACTTTCATGTCTTAAACACGAGCCATCCACGAACATTGTCTTATCCCCATCAAGTAACGCTATTTCACGGATGTCAGGACGGGGCTTGGTACTGAACTCAGTTAGATCGATGGAATTATGCTCCCCTTCCTCTTCAATTTCTACATCCAGGGGGACAGGTAACAAGGTCGCAGGGTTTAGGACATTGCACCGGGAAATAGTGACATTCTCGGCACCAATCAAAATTCTCTCATACTTAGTCAGCCGACTAGGTGTGAGGTACTGGGTCTTAGTTCTAGTCAGTAGAATAACAACAGAATGAGGAACATATACAGTGACATGATGTCCCATGACAATGTTCTCACTCTGTTCCAGACTGACGCAAGTAGCAGCAACTGCTTTCAAGCATCCAGGTAATCCAGCCGCCACCGGATCTAGGGTGGCCGAAAAATAGGCCACTGGTCTTCTAACTAGTCCGTGCTCCTGGGTCAGGACTGAAAGAGCACAATTCTCTCTTGTGTCACAGAATAGCTCAAAGGGCTTGGTGTAGTCAGGCATACCCAGTGCAGGAGCAGAACATAGACAGTTTCTCAAAGTTACCCAAGCGTTCATGCTCTCACTGTCCCAACTGACGGGGTCTTCTACGCCTTTCTTCGTCATATTTATCAGGGGTCTGGCTAGAGCTGCGAATCCTACAATCCATTGTCTGCAGTAACCCACAACTCCCAAGAACATTCTCACCTCCTTCTGAGTTCTGGGCAGTTCCATTGCTTTAATTATTTTTATTCTTTCGGTAGTAACGTTCCTGATTCCCTTTTCGATCTGGTGTCCCAGATATTTCACTGAATTTTTACAAAATTGTAACTTGTCAGGAGACACTTTATGTCCTCCCTTTCCTAGGTGATTCAACAAGGCAATGGTGTCAGTGACGCAGTCATTTTGGGTTTTAGATGCCACTAACAGGTCATCTATGTACTGCACCAAAACAGACTCTCTTGGCAGCACTAGGGATTCAAGGCACTTTTTTAATATCTGGTTGAAAATCGATGGACTTTCGGTGTACCCCTGGGGGACACGATTCCAGACATAGATATGGCTGTCAAATTCAAAACTGAAAAGGAACTTGCTTTCTGGATGCAGTGGGATGGAGAAGAATGCATGGCACAGGTCGATGACAGTGAACCATTCTGCATTCCAGGGAATCTGATATAGTATCACAGCAGGGTTGGGCACAACAGGGCAGCACGGCACAACAATTTGGTTTACCTTGCGTAAATCTTGCACCACCCGGTACTTTCCACTAGGCTTTTTGATCCCAATGATTGGTGAATTACAGGGACTGCTCATTACTTCCTCTATTATCTCTGCTTCGAGTAGCCGGGTAATTTCAGTCGCTACTCCAGCTTTTACTTCTGCACTCATTTTGTACTGTCTGGTTTTGGGGTATATAGCATTTGTTTTTATGGCTATCTTAACTGGGTCCACATTTGCCATTAAACCTACATCCTTTCCTGTGAAATCCCACACTTCTGGAACTACTCTTAACTGGAGCTCTTCAGGTAAATCTACAACTGTTAAAGGTTTGATATCAGAATCTTGTCTGACTAACATCAGCTTGTACACACCATCTTCATCGGGTGTCTGAATTTCGACGCCTTTTGGTGTGCAATAGATGGTACAATTCATTTTGCACAACAAATCACGTCCTAGCAGGTTCACAGGACTGGAATCACAGACTACAAATCTGTGCATTTCTTTGAAATTTCCTATAGAAACTTCCATTGGTTCGGTTACTGGAGTACTTATTATTTGATTTGAGACGCCCACTACTTGGATCGCTTCTCCCGAGAGGGGTAGGTTAGGAACATCCACTGTTCTTACAGTAGATCTGGTAGCACCAGTGTCCAACAGAAAGGTGACGTCTTTTCCCTCAACCTTTCCTTCAATGTATGGTCCAGTCTGGTCTACCGGTAAGGAGGCGCCAAGCACGCACTCCTCATCCTCCCCTCTCAGGCCCCGTCAATCTTGATCTTCACAGAGGAAGGTATCATTTAGCAAGTACTGTGGAATGATTGCGTTTCTTTCACTCTCAACTTCCCATACTTCCGCCCTCTCATTCTGCTGACCCTGACTCTTAAAATTCTGTCTAGGAGCGCGAGGTACGGGAGGTAATTTTACCTGTTGCTGGTTCTTTATTGTCCCCTCTTTCGGCACCTGTGGATTTAAACCATTTACAGGGGCATTACCGGCCTGCAGGTGTGGACACTCGTCTCGCCAATGCCCTATCTGGCCGCACCCATGACACGGAAACTTTTTCATGGCTTCTTCCCGACTCATTTTAGCTCGGGGCTTTCCTCCTCCCCCAGCAGTGGCATTCTGAGCATTATTACTGGAAGTCAATTTACTTAACTGTTTTTCCTGCTGTTCGGCTAATTTCACCTGTGCCCACATCACTTTCTCCTTGAGGGCTTTCCTTTTATTTTCGATTTCATCTTCGCAGTATTTTGCATATTTTAGGACATCATCTATGGGCTTTCCCTGCCAACTGATTTTATTATCTCGAATCCATTGTGAAATTTCAGGTCTTAATCCCAGCACAAATCTGTAACTGAAATGGGTCATGTCTTTCATGTCTACGTTATCGATACCACTGTAAGTTTTGAATACCTGCAGTAATCTTTCATAAAATGAGTGCACCGTTTCATCACGTTCCTGGGTGGTTCTATCTATTCGGGTCCAATCTGTCTCCTTTGCTGGCACCTTTTTCTTGAGGTATTGTATGACTTGCTCATACTTCCTCATTACTTCAGGTGCGGGAGCTCCTGTTTTCTCATCTCTGGGGAATTCCTCACTGGGCCAATCAATTTCAATTTTACAGTCGGTCCACAAATCTACAGGGACCACAATGTCGAAAAACCCATCCAGGTCTTTCAAGAGGCATTTCTGAACTTTTATGAAGCGTTCTACCTGCCTGTACCAGTCAACTGGCTTCTCACGTAATTTCGGGAAGTCATTTGTAAATGACACAATATCCTGTCTGGACCAAGGGACATGGACATATTTTCCTCCCGGGACCTCTCTCATAGGGCACAATTTTTCCGTTGGTGTTACTTCCTTTAACACGAATTCTGAAGCCTGGGACTTAGCCCTGCTGTCTTCCTTTTTCTTTGCCCACCTGGTCCTCCACTTTCCCACCTCTCCCCACTTTTGCAGGAGCTTCAACAATTCCTTTACTTGGATCTGTTTCCCCATCACATTCAGGCTTTCTAAATCCTTGTCTGAAAAATCTACTCTGTAGGGTTTCTGAAGAATTTTGGAGCGACTAACATCAATTCCCATTTCTGTGGCTGTATCCATTATCTTTTCATGGAGCAACCTAGCACTCCGGGTGAGGTTTTTGCTGATAAACAGTAATTCTTCTTCACTGTACGAGCTTAGGCGCTCAACTCCTACATTTCCAGCCATCATTTCTTCTATTTCTATTCTTAATTTATATATTTCCAATGCTTTAGGTTGGGGAGTGGTCTCCTTCTCTAGCTCCTTTGTCCATCTGTCCAAATCTTCTGGGGAAACTAAGGTGGCACTCCTAGCCCCAGTTGCACCTTCAATCAACACCTCCTTTGGTCTTGTCTGGCTTCTTGCCCCCGACGTACTAATTCTAGACTCTCTTATGGGCAAATCCATCAAGACTACAGATTCACACTCACTTTCCTGATCCTCATCTATGAATACTTCCTTCCTCGGGGTCGGGATGCTAGGAGTAGGCAGTATTGGGGTGATAACAGGAGGATGGGGACTAGTCAGGTCATTTCTATACAGTGGAATAGCTGGACCAATAGTTACTGGAATAGTCAGGGAATCAGGATGGGGATGTATCTGGGCAATGGTTCGAACTAAATCCTCTCGCTGTTTAGCCAGGGCTTCTTTCTCTTTTTCCTGCAACCCTCTTTCTGCAGAATTGCCATGCAATACCTGAGGTACCAAGGAAGGATAAATACTTGGGGCAGTTGGAGTGACTAATCGGGGTGGACCTTCCCCGAACGGCTGATAATTTGGGACCGTGGGTCTAGGTCTGCAAAACCCATCCCCCTCACTGGCTTTACTGTCTGTACCTGTTCCATCTGTATCACTATCCCTCCTACTTCTGGGATATTTGGCAAAGGGATTTGGAGAATGCATAGGCTCTGACTCTGCAACATATTGAGGTGGATTTTTCATTAACAAATCTTCCAGGTGCTCATCTTCTGAATCCCCCACGGGCATTAGGTGATGGGTCTTTTCTTTACATTTCCCTTTTCTCTCTTCCGATACCCCCATCATAGGGAACAGCCCTTCCGTCAACATAGATTGCCTCCACTGTTTCATTTTCTGCTCTTTGGTCTGCGTTTGAAGCCTCGGATACCATTTACTCACTCCCTTATCCATCCGGGGTTTATCTCGCTCTGCAGCCTCAATCTCCCATTCCTCCAGGGCTTCGTACTGTGTCAACCTAGGTCTAGGGTGTAACTCATTCATGCGGGTCCTTAAGTTAAACAGAATCCGACCATTAAATGTGCCTTCAACAGGAAATGCTAGGATTCCGTCATCTACAGTATATTTTGCCCAATTTTCTAACCAGACACAAGTGTGGTACCCTTTATCAAACAGCATGAAAGAAGCAGGGGTATTCGGCGGGGGAATGAGCACGCCTTCCCTCGTTCTAATGGGCTTGTCAGTTTTGAAAAAATTCTTTATTTTATCAGAGAAGGACAGTTTCCTTTTTACTCCATACATCATGTGCGGTCTACCTCGTCTAAGCTGATCCGTATGAAATCCTAGGTACTTTGGGTTCGGTATGAAATCTGGATACCACATGCAACTCTCCAGACTCGCTTCTAACTCGGCTTGATTAATTTTGTTTACCTTTGTGCTTCCAATGCTAGCGCGACTTTTATTTCGCACCACCCAATCAGGTCAGAGAATACAAATACTGTTAACCAATGGGTGCGCGGCCTTTTTGCAAGACTGAGTCTCACGCTTGGGCACTCACCCCTCCTTTACAAATTCAGCTCCACTACACACCCGCTGTCTTGACCAATGCCAGCGCGGCACGGAGTGACGTCAGAGCAGCTCTCCGACTGACTCCCTCCTTCACAAGGTAACGGAAACTTTTTACTCTCTCTAAAGTGCAAGTGCACGTTTTAGTCAACAACACACAATGTTTGCCACTATGTCTGAGTGTTCTAAAGAGAGAAAAGACTTTTCTTTCGCTACTAGTAAACCACTTCTGTCTACTTTTCATTCACTCTGGATAGACTTCTTTGCCTGTCCCTTCACTCTAGTAACATAGAACCCGTTATTCTTCTGACTCATCCACCTTAGTCGGGGATATGTACTGAGCCAGGATTTCACCAGCAAACTATTTTACTTACCAGACAAGCCTCAGAGACCCTACTACTCCTTCCGTATGCGACCCTTACTAGGTGATATCGCAATGAAAGTTTTATAAAGGACTCGTAGCTATCATTCACTCCAGAAACAAAGGTCCTAATTAGTGCTTCCAGTTATCCTTAACCCTGCACTAATACCTCGAACTTAGTGACTTCAACAGCTAACCGGATTCTGCTCACCGTTAGCTAAATACTTCCCCGGGGATTCGGACTACACTGAACATTCACAAACACTGGTTAATATAACATTTATAGCAGCAATGCAAAAATCATATACATTTACATATAAATCCTTAAAACATTTCAAAATATTTGAACCTAATACAGTAGAAAATCAGCAGCACATTTAATTTTCACGGTTTGTTTATGACCTATCCTGTCTACCTAATCTAACTAGTCCAAACCATCCTCTGGCTGCCAGAAAATTACTGATAGAGCGCGCAGTTATCCCGGGCCACCTGGGTTACCAATTCTTTACACGCACTGGGCCCTGGCGTGCGAATTTTCCAAACACCACACTAATAATTTGGGTGAATCGGGAGAGGATTTTATAGTTCTCCTCCTGCACGCTGCTATGAGCAATTAAGGTTTGGTTTCACCTCTGCATACCATGTACCTGACTTACCACAGGCACAATTCTTACGACGGACCTGGAGCTATAAGGGAAAATAGTAGACAGGCCTAACATCAGATACTCTTTATAATCAGTAAATACTTTCCACAATTCCGTAAAATGACCACAGACACCTGAGGATGTTTAAAACTTTATATAAGTTCTTTAGAGAGAATATGACAAAGCAATAAGTGATAGGCAGAATAATGTGTCTAACATCAAAATCAACACTATAAAATAGCTATAGATTAATGCTAAGACCATTTGAGTACATGGGAAGACTAAAAGGTAGGAGTTTTTAGAACAAAACTAGTCACTGCAACTTTATACTAGAACATAGGATGTGGATGGGACCTAGAACACGTACTTAACCTAAGTGTTTAAACTATTCTTACTAAGTTCACCGCAATCAGGCTAAAGGTAGGGGAAAAATTGGAACATACTAATATAATATAACAGTAGGTAATTTTCTAAGGGAGGGGAGAGAAGTGGAACAATTCTAGAACAATTGCATATAACTCGTTCTCAAGGTGATAGAGCAATATCACAGGCAAGAGTGCTTTATTAAGAAAATAATGAGAGGAGAGGGAGAGAGAGAGACGCAAACCCCCAAGTTAATATTTACCTAGGTCTGAGAGAAGACTAACCCTGGCCACGGGTCAGTTGGAAGGACGGGGACAAGGACCCTCAGGAAGGAATGCCAGAATGCGAGCAGGTACAGCTCACGGACAGTAAGGACAGGATACCCCTCAGGATTTGGGATCAGGACTGGGCTCACCAAGGTACGACCAACACCCACAGCTTCAGAAGCAACGCCAGCGTTACCCCTTTCTGCAAGTAATCCGCCAGTAACCCCGATTGGGTTTTCGAATTCCCCAGCAAAGTGCTTCGCCAGCACTTAGGATTATTTCCACCCCTTAGGAGTTTGTGGAAAGTATGGACAGAGTGCTCCGCAGCACTTCAGATTGAGCACCTATAGAGTTCGTAGGGTCAGTGACAGGTCTGCTACTCGGACAAGTCGGACAATTTTCCTAAGCTAAACTAGGGCAGTTATACTGTTTTGGGGTCCCTCAGACCACCCACTAATGTTGCGAGTGACAGTTTCCCACATTATGATTGGTCAGGAGAGGTGGTGTGGTCATTACCACCTCCTAGAATTCAACTTTCTCATCCAAATATTAAAATTTTCCTACCCGCCCCTTGGGTTCACGTTCCCATGCATAGAATACAATAGAAAATCTGAGTGCACAAGACATTGCAACAAAATCAGTTATTCTCAAGGTGAGTGTCCTCATCTTGTGCTGGGTTTCTCAGGCGCATTTGGCTTCTGGGGCCAGCTGGCTGGTTTCAGCTTCTGCGCAGTTAGGACTTTCCCCGGTCACCTGACAGGGTTCAGAGGAGCCTCAGCATGGCGTCGCTCATATATGCCCCAGCCCACAAAGACGCGGTACATGAAAAGTAAGCGAGAACGAATTAAAATCACATATAAAAATGATCACACTGTATACCATGATAAAATACTAACCAACCCTTACTTTATAATGACTATAGCATTATTGTTTAGTGCGAAAAGACAGATAGGCAAAAGCAGCGGTAGCAAGCGGAGAGCATGGTGAGAGACAAGCGGCCATATTTGCTACAGTGCGCATGAGCACAACTTCCCTCCAGAATGCGAGTGCGTCACATCACATGGGTATGACCGACGCATGCGCAGACTGAATTACAGCGAAGCAGCCGATTTTAGTGCAAGCTTCGTTAGTATGAGAAAAGACATACAAGCAAGCATCCTGGGGACACCCGCGTGTTTGGGAAACCACTTAATAAAGGACGAACAATAGTGTTAATATGATTATACGATTTAGGCAAGGGTTTTGTATGTGAGCAGGGCGCTTGCACGCGAATCCCAGCTCCATCAGTGCGACCAGTGCAGCAGCACATGGCGTTGACTTTGGTGAGAGGCGCCATGTTTAAAAACAATTTTTGGGTTAAAAGCACATGAACTTCCTTGTGCATTACGCAGTTTTCAGGCAACAATAAAAATGTCAAGATAACTCCCTGGATTAATGTTCCTTTCGGAATTTTGTTTAGTGGCAGTTTTGGCTCATCGTAATGTAGCACTGAGGGTTAATATGCCTGCTGCAAGGAATGTGTACCATGCAGATCACTCACTGCAGATTAGACTCCAGACGCTGCCCAACAGATGCCACAGCAGCTCAAGCTGCAGCAGCCTGGGCAGAGACACACAACGAGGGGGGAATCTAAAGACCTTTTCACCTTATGGGCGCTCCGCACATGCACATATACCTTTCACTTGTAACCCACCAAGATGGGGATGAAAGAGCCCTGATTAATGGAGACTCGCAGCACCTTTTAATAGGGGGGACTGCTGGGCGACACGCGGTGAAAGAGACAGGCAAAAAGGTCAGTCCCTTCACTATGAATGGGGCTGCCATCACCACTAGTCCAACCTGGCCAGGTTTAGAAAGGGCAGTGGCCAATTACTCAAGAAGGGATGCCCGTTGGGTGCCCCCCAACCTCAGATCGCAGTTGGGGACCATCAAGCCGTGTAAGAGTGAAGCACCTCAGTGAGCACGCATGAGTTTAGGCTCACTGTGAACTGGGGTGGGAATCAACATTTACTGCGACTTACTGGAGAAAACAATATCGTTCCAGGACCATTTCCGTCCCAGCAGTGACAATGTATGGTAGAGAGGCAAAGGTGTAGATGTCAGTACGAACGGAATAGTTGGAAGGGCTTTAAGAGGTAATATTAGTTCATGTGGAGTCAATGGAAGTAAGTGTAGGCTCTGTGGGGTGTTGTTGGGACACTGTGTCACCAACAGAGATGGGCAAAGGGTGTTCTGGCCCAGGGCCCCAGCCTTTCTTGGGGTCCCCTGATAGATCTGGCTCTATTCTCCACACAGTCCTGCCTTGATGACCTTGAATGATTTTTGAAATATCGATTATTTTAAATTACATTTTCCTTTATTTTGAACCCCTTCGATGCTGCAGACGGCCCGGCTGTCCCACATGACGGTGGGCCTGTGCGGAGGACAGCCGGGGGCCGTCTGAACCCCACCCACTGATTAGAATGCCAGCACTGTGGCAGAATTCGTGCTGCGGTCAAGGTGTTAATACCGGTAATGTGTGGGAGTCTATTACAGACATTTTACAGAGAAATGTTGTGTTTATGTTTTTCAACACCATGCAACATCCATAAAAAAGTTACTTTTAGATCAAAGCAGGACCTCATATATGAGAAACGACAGTGGGTCTGCTGCTATTTTACAATATAGAAAAAACACATCACTATCCCTAAATAATAAATGGAAACACATTTAGAATTTGGACCATTCTGCCTGTGCAGTGTCAGTGATCTGGCCAAAGTGGGCACAATAAAACTGAAATTGGATCATAAATTCAAAGGTGCCTTGAACAGAGCCCCTTAGACGAGGTAGAGGAGCATTGCCTCACTAGTTAAAATGCCCCCTGTGAAAAATAAAATGATAATAAACATTATTAACATTTTATTTTTCATTGGCTCTGCAAATCCTCGTTCGAGCCAAATCTAAGGATGGGGGCGGGGCCACTGCTCACTGGAAGCAGCAGAGTGGAGTGATGGGCTGAGCACCTTAAAGTGTGCGTGTTTCTATTGCCACCGTCTTGCGAAACCCAGACAGACATGCGCACTCTAAACCTCTCAACCCAGCTGCCTTGGATGGCTGGGTTGAGACCGACCAAAGCCCTCAGTTCTCTTTGGACCGCTGAGAAAGACTACTCCATCCAATCCTGGTGCTACTCTCATGCAGCATGAGAGCAGCACCAGGATTGGTTAGGGGACATGGCTGGGGCTTGCTCGAGGAGAGAAGAACCCCGTAGCGAGGACGGAGGTAAGTGACTTTAATTTCCAGGTTTTTTAAAGGTGTTTCATACCTGTATGTATTACTAAATCGCCAACATGCACCGCATTACCATTTTAAAGTTCGATATTTTACCTTCAAAATTATAATGTAATGCATGTTGGTATTAAGTTAATCTATACTGTTTTTCCCGCCCTCACCACTCTCCAGCGCAAGCAGCCACCACTGCCTTAGACTATGTCTGGCCCTGGGCCCCCAAAATCCTTAAATTGTCTCTGGTATCCAGAGAACCTTGGGGCAGATTTCAGAAAGTAACGCACCTGTAGAGATGCGTCACTTTCCCTGCGCCACCCTGAGAAACCCTTGTGCCACCATGGAAGTGCCGTATTTACAATTCGGCGCACCATGGTGCAAGGATTAACAGATGCGTCAGAAATTCTGACGCATCTGTTGGTCCAAAATTCACGCATTGCTGGAGTTGTGTCCCAAGCACAACGCAGCTCCAGCAATGTATTTTGAGGTCTATACTTACTGTACTGCGTCACTGCTTATGCCTGCTTCAAGCAGGCGTAAAGTTTTGACGAGTGGCGTCCTAAAAGTGACGCAGTGAAATCTTGTAGATTTCACTGTATCACTTTTACGAGGCCTTCCTGCGTGGGAATGCCCACCCTGCATACATTATACCTGGCGCAGGCATAATGTGATGCAGGGCTTTGCAACGTGACGCATCTCCCTAGATGCGTCACATTGTAAATAGGCCGCATTGTTTGCGCCACCATTGAGTCAAAAAAAGTGACGCAATGGTGGCGCAAGAAGGCAAAAGGGGCTAGTAAAGCTGCCCCCTTGTGTTCATCCTTGGATGTAATTTAACAAAAGAATATGTTTTGTAAAATGTAAGGGGCATATTTACATGTTCTGACGCATCTCTGCAAATCAGCAGGGATGCGCCAGAACAGATGCGTCATGCAATCCTCTCCTTCTGCAATCACAGATGCGCCGCATTTACAATGCGGCGCACCATGGTGCAAGGAAGGGAAGATGCGTGACGCATCTTGTGGCGTATGGGCGGCGCATTGCTGGAGTCGCGTCGCAAGCGCGACGCAACTCCTGCAATGTACAGGGACCACCCATACTCAATGTGGTGCGTCACTCCTCATGCCTGCTTCAGGCAGGCGTAAGAATTTGACGCAGCAGCGTCGTAAAACTGACTCTGAAATCTTGTAGAATTCCCTGCGTCAGTTTTACGAGGCTTTCCTGCGAGGGAACTCCCACCCTGCAACAGAACGCCCACATGAAACCTGACGCAGGTTTCATGTGGCGCAGGGCTTTACAACGTGGCGCATCTGCCTAGATGCGTCACATTGTAAACAAGTCGCAACGTGGCGCATTGTTTACGCTGCCGCTGCGTCACAAAACTGACGCAACGGCGGTGTAAAAGTGTCGCAAGGGGCTTGTAAATCTGGCCCTAAGTTTTGTTCCGCTCAACTGATTAACTGGGAAAACACACATGAAAAAAACATTTTGCGATGGGGAAAAAAGGCAAGAAAGCATGCAATTTGAAAGAGGCACCCTGGTGACTTGGAGACATTGGTGACCCCACTTATGGCGGAGTAGGTGGGATACGGTCTCGGTGTACATTTCTGGAGGGTGGTACTGGCACTGCTGCTGCTCCTCGTTTAATGCCAGTTCTCTGTGTTAGTGAAGCTGCAAAAATCTTTTCATTCGAGAGAACACAAAACTATTGGCTTTGGCAATGCTCCTTGAATTAGGTAAAAAAAGCTTTTCACCTGAGTACGTCTCCTTGATATTGTGTAGAATTCAGACTGCAAACGATCCCCGATTGCTGTCGTAAATTTAGTACATCGTGTGTGTTAATATATTAGGTCTAAGCAGATCGTCATGCTCCCAAACCAAGCCCTATTAGCAAATAAAATAAAATATGTGTTTCCACCACCGGCTACACCACACTTTCACCCTTAGTATGATGCCACGAACGTAATTTACAAAAAATATTTTAGAGTTGCGCACAGGCCTGAACCACCACTTCTTAGTTCACTGCAGACAGAACGGTCTGAATCCGACTACAGAGGCCAGAAAATGCACTGCGGCGGCGACGTGAAGCTGGAACCGCATTAAAGAGCAGTAGCCTGGCAGGGCTGGACTCCGGGCTGGAGTGGGAACGGCTTCAACACGGCTCCGTGGACCCCATCTCAAATCACAGCACCTGACACCTGCACACGTCAGACTCCTAAATATAGAGATGCTTCCAGGCAGAGGAGGCGGTGAAAGAGGCACAGGGTCGGCAAGGAGCTAGGAACGGCTGAGGAGGAAGAAGCAGTGGCACCTGAAGAAGTGAATTTTAGTGGAGCACACATTGGGTCAGTCTTTCAATGACAATCTGCATAGACCAAATGTGTATATATATATATATATATATATATATATATATATATATATATATATATATATATATATATATATATATATACAGTGCTTTAAATGGGCCGGTACTCACCGGTACTGAGTACCGGCACCTTTTCATTGTCTCCCCTTGAGTACCGGCACTTTTTCAAGAACGAAGAGAGTACCGGTACTCATGGGGACCTGACTTTAACCCAGGCAGTGCTCCTTTCATCCCTCAAGTGAAACCTTGGCAGTACTTTTAACAAGCGCTGCACGGAATAAATCATAGGAGCTCTTGTCACCAGGACACAGCGTGAGCTGCTTTAAAAGTCATCAGGGCAGGAGTGTGTCTACAGAGTGATTAGCGCTCCCATTGATCTTTCGCAGTGGGCCTGAGAGGGGTCTGTAAAATCAAATGGGTGTGGTGGGACGCACAGTTCAGGCCTAAACAAAAGTTTACTAAGCTTTAACCATCGCCACGCATATGAATTGCCTACTTGCATGGGTGAATAAGAATGGATCTTGTTACCAAACTCGCTCATCCCTATTTTACTAACCTTGGACAGACTGTAAGTCCATTGGAAAATGTGGAGATTTGCACCTGTTTCCCAGTACAGACGTCAGCTCTGGCCCTAACTCAGATTTGCAAATGTTCCAGGAGAGACTTGTGTACTGAACAGACGGCTCAGTGGGCTGTAGGGCACGGGTTCGATTTAAGGCAGGCTGAAGCAGCATGTCATCCTTAGGCGGTTGATAAAATGAATGCGTTTTAGTTAATCATAACATCCCTTATGCAATGACCTCATTAGTATTCAGACCTTGAGGCTTGATACATAAACTGTCCTCATTTCTTTAGAAAGCTTCACATTATGAACTTTATTTCAAACCGTTTGTAAGTGCGAGTGGTACCCTTTAAAAAGTACTACTTTTATGTACAGAATACGAAATCGAAGCAAATGGGAAATATTTGCTGAAGTGGACTATGTGGATGCTGTTTTCTGAAAGGATGGTTGATCAAAAGTCATAGTAATTAACATTGAAGGCACTTAAAGCTGAAACCTTCTAAAAGTGCAGAAGTGGGTAAATCTGCCTACCACCCTGAAGGAAATTGGAGTGTGCAACGGTTTAACAGCGAAGATAAATGGGTTATTGAGTTGGCATAAAAACAAATACACTGAATTGGGAATAAGAAGTAAAACAAGCATTGGAAAAGCCAATAGGTCATGTAATGGGACCGTTCTAAAGAAGCTTTATGAAGCAGCCAGAAGCAAAAATGGAAGGAATGGTAATGGGTGGGGGTAGAAGAAACAGGATGGGGAGAGGTGGAGGAGAGAAGAAACAAGATGGATGAGGGTGGGGAAGGTTATGTGGCAAGCATTCACATCGTTAAAAAAAACTATTGGAGGGGGAGGAGCCAAGATGGCGCTCAGGTCGGACGTGTAGTCCCTCGGCTCCGAGGACCATCTCCTCCCTCGAGACTATCCTGCCGGAGATCCTGCACCGAGGTGGCACGCTGCGACAGCGGATGTGTTCTAACGCCCTGCCGTGAAATCCTGGGGCTTGCGCTTCCTTCCAAGCGGGTGAAACGCTCGAGCGCAGTTTGCGGCCCACAGCAGCCCCGTGGCCGGGACCTCGAGTGGACGTCGAGACCGGCCGCCGGGCGACCATCATCGGGCTTTAGCAACGGAGAGGTACCGGTCGGAACCTTGCCGAGAGACGGCCGAACCTGCAACCTGCGCCCCGCTGTACTGCTAACACAGAGCCGAGCGAACCTGGCAATTTGACTGCGGTCCTCGTACGATCTCAGGCGCCCAGACTGTTGGCTGCCGAATGCCTGGTAGCGCACTTTCCTGCTAACGGCGGGGGGCTCCCGACTTTGCCGAGTTCTAGATACCTAACGGGGCGATGTTCTGAGGGGACAATGTTTCTGGCCACATCCCGGTTCTGCCAGCCGTTCCCTGCTACACAGGACCCAGATGCCTTGTGGTGCGCAGCCTGACTCGAATCGGAGTGTCTCTACCAGAGTTTGCGGAGGGCACCACGAAATGCAGCTTGAGGAGTTGGGGACACATTGTGGTTGCGGACGTGTTGAGCGGGAGGACATGTCTGGAAGGGTACCTGGCGATGCTCAGGGCTATGGCGCTTTACTGGCTGCTGTTCTTTCCCTACACCACGATATGATGCAATCTGCTTGCAAAAGAAGGTCTCCCGCCTAGGGAGAGGAAAACCCAGCGCACTACTTTAATGAGACCAGTGGTCTAGTCCATATTCCATTTAAACAATGAATGGTAGTCTGATATAAGTTTATCGATTATCCAGATTTATTCAAATAGATGTGACGTTGTTGAAGCAGGTATAGCACATCAGTAAATAACATTCCACACATATGTAATTTCGGGTGTGTTAACCCATCACACGACCCAATGCATTTCGGGCATGGCCCGTCGTCAGGGGAATTACTCTACAAACAAAAGACAAAAGTCAACTGTAGTATCCGGATTATTTGTAAGATCAAACAGAACTAATAATAACTGGATATGGTGCCTGATTATAACCCAATGAAAGAAAAGCCGAGATGAAAAAGACGACGTGAACCAGGTGTATAGATGTAAAAACGGATATGCAAGCATAGTGACAGGAACAAAAAGTCATGAGCTAGAAGTGCCCGGTAACCGTGATCGATATACAGTGATTAGCCCAAATGCTGTAGCGAGAATAGGAAAACATGCCCAAAGACAGCGTAGTTCGTAACCGCCACCAATATAGTGGAATTAGCAACGAGCTCAAGACAAGCGTACTCACCGGTGAGAAGCTAACACGGACTCCGCGGAGTTCCGAGAAGGTGAACGCTCAGAAAGTGAGCGGGGAAGTAAATAGTGATAGTGGTAAACATAGAGGTAGGACTACGTGGTGCAGAGAGGATAGGCGCCATCTTTGAATGTGTGAAAGTGGTAACGTGCAGAACATGTAAAGGGGGGCCATCTATGAATATGTACAGCGGTAAACAAATGAGATACATGGCAATATAAACAAGAGAAACGAGAGTGATAATGCAAAATGCAAAAACCAAAAATTTATAAATAACATAGAAATTCCATTCGATCGTTAAGACCCGAGGGGGCCATCGTGGTTAAGTAACGAATCCAAAAGTTCTCTCTTTTAAGGAGGTAGTTCTTGTTGTTCACTGTGATGGGAACTTGTTCTAGTACTTGGAATTTGAGTTGAACGACTGAATGTCTGTTCTCCATGAAATGGATGGCCACACTAGATTTCTGATTTTCAGTCCGAATATTACTCTTGTGTTCCAAGATTCTCGTGCGAATCTTCCTCTCTGTGTGGCCCACATAGCACTTGCCACATGGGCATTTAAGAGCATAAATTACATTCTTGCTGTTGCATGTAGCGTTCACTTTCAATTTGATAGGAAAACCTTTCATGGGATGGTTCATTATATTACCCTGTATACCATTATTGCAATTGCTGCAATTATAACAAGGTTTAAAGCCATTGTATGGTGTTTTTGTTTTAGGACCACTGGTATCACTCAAGATCTCTTTTAGATTCTTCCCTCTGGAGAAAGCGAAGATAGGAGGTTCAGTGAAAAGACCGTTGAAATCTGGTTCCTGTGTCAAAATGGACCAGTGTTTCCGAATTATTTTTTGGAACTGTGAAGAAACATTTGAGAACTTGGAGACAACCACAAGTCGATCCGTGGGTGTCTTAGGTCTGAATTGTAGTAGGGAAGCTCTACTTCGTTTCTCACTTCTCTGGACAGCCAGGTCCAGAATGGGCGTGGGATATCCCCGTGCTCGTAGACGGTCTAATACAGTTTTTATCTGAGTCTTGCTCTCCTCTGGTTTGGAGACGATCCTTTTTATTCTCAGAATCTGTGCGTATGGTAGGTTATTTTTAAGTCCCATACGGTGAAAGCTGGAGTAGTGAAGGGTTGAGTTCCTGTCAGTGGGCTTTCGAAAGATGGTAGTAGACCAATCTCCCAGTTCTCTCAATATTTTTACATCCAGAAAATGTATGCAAGAGGTGTTGATTTCCCAAGTAAATTGAATTCTTTTAGTGACTTGATTCCAGGTGTTAAGGAAATTGATAAGAGTGTCATTGTCACCTGCCCAAAGCACAAAAATGTCATCTATATATCGCAGATATAATCTGCCATGTTCTTGCCAGATTTGTTGTGAGAGGATGTGGTTTTCTTCAAAGTTTCGCATATAGATGTTGGCATAGCAAGGAGCAGCCGAATTTCCCATGGCCGTACCATTGAGCTGTAACAACCATTTGTCAAAAACTGTGAAATAGCTATGATATAGCGTAAATATGGTGAGTTCCATGAGAAATATTTTCAAGTCGTGGTCAATGTCGGATTGTGCCAAGGTTCTTTCAATGGCTTCTATACCCCCATCATGGGGGATGGAGGTATAAAGGGAACTCACGTCCACAGTGCACATGATGAGATTGGTGTCTTTTAGAGTGTTCATGACTGGTTCAACTTTCAATAGAAAATCCGTGGTATCTTTAACATAGGACTCAGCTGTGATGACAAATGGTTGTAGGTATTTGTCCAAGAATTTTCCAACGTTTTCATGGATGCTGTTTATGGTAGACACAATGGGCCTGAATGGAGGGTTGGTAGGATGTTTGTGTAGTTTTGGTAACATGTATAGGACAGGAGGTCTAGGATTGATCGGAGTGAGATATCTTTTTGTTTTCTCGTTAATGGTACCATTTTCAAAAGCTTTGTTGATAATGGTGATCAAATCTTTGGTAAACTCCGCTGTAGGATCACCAGAAAGAGTGTCATACGTATCAGTGTCACCAATATGTGCGGTGACTTTGTCTTCATAAAAGCTGTTGTCCATGATTACCAGGGCACCTCCCTTATGAAGCAGCCAGAAGCAAAAATGGAAGGAATGGTAATGGGTGGGGGTAGAAGAAACAGGATGGGGAGAGGTGGAGGAGAGAAGAAACAAGATGGATGAGGGTGGGGAAGGTTATGTGGCAAGCATTCACATCGTTAAAAAAAACTATTGGAGGGGGAGGAGCCAAGATGGCGCTCAGGTCGGACGTGTAGTCCCTCGGCTCCGAGGACCATCTCCTCCCTCGAGACTATCCTGCCGGAGATCCTGCACCGAGGTGGCACGCTGCGACAGCGGATGTGTTCTAACGCCCTGCCGTGAAATCCTGGGGCTTGCGCTTCCTTCCAAGCGGGTGAAACGCTCGAGCGCAGTTTGCGGCCCACAGCAGCCCCGTGGCCGGGACCTCGAGTGGACGTCGAGACCGGCCGCCGGGCGACCATCATCGGGCTTTAGCAACGGAGAGGTACCGGTCGGAACCTTGCCGAGAGACGGCCGAACCTGCAACCTGCGCCCCGCTGTACTGCTAACACAGAGCCGAGCGAACCTGGCAATTTGACTGCGGTCCTCGTACGATCTCAGGCGCCCAGACTGTTGGCTGCCGAATGCCTGGTAGCGCACTTTCCTGCTAACGGCGGGGGGCTCCCGACTTTGCCGAGTTCTAGATACCTAACGGGGCGATGTTCTGAGGGGACAATGTTTCTGGCCACATCCCGGTTCTGCCAGCCGTTCCCTGCTACACAGGACCCAGATGCCTTGTGGTGCGCAGCCTGACTCGAATCGGAGTGTCTCTACCAGAGTTTGCGGAGGGCACCACGAAATGCAGCTTGAGGAGTTGGGGACACATTGTGGTTGCGGACGTGTTGAGCGGGAGGACATGTCTGGAAGGGTACCTGGCGATGCTCAGGGCTATGGCGCTTTACTGGCTGCTGTTCTTTCCCTACACCACGATATGATGCAATCTGCTTGCACCCTGTTCAGCAAGATGGATGACATAATGTGTCCATCGGGTCGCTTGGAAATGGCTGACTCACAGGGCTGCAGTGTCTCTCCTTGCTCCGCGTCTGCCTGCGACAAGATGGCTGCCTCATGCGACAGGGATGGCTTTGGGATCCCGAGCCCAGTGATGATTCCCGCTGCAAATGGTGATTTCCCGGGACGATGTGTGCTTCGCGGATCTCCATCGCGACAGGAGTGTTCTCCCCACGTCATGCTCGCTGCTTCCCGAAGTCCGCTCCAGAAGGAGCTAGACATTGAGGCCTTCTTCCCTGTCCCGGTTACGCTGCACAAAAGGAGGATGGTGTACATTGTGCCCTGCCTGGGATCGCTGGATTTGCTTGTACCTGACACGGTTGGGTGTTTGCTACATAGTGACTCTATTGGACTGCTGAACACGTCCTCCTGGATTACATCGGTAAGCGGTGGTGGTAAGGAGAAAACGGGACAGGGATAAACGCTTCTTCCCACAGACTGGCAGATTCCTCGTTGCTGACCGTGGCGGATGGGCGGCGTGCTTATGTCCTTGATGGCGCGGTGTGCCGACTTCGTGCTTTACACTGTTTTGCTAAGTAATGCTCTATGTCACCGGACTACCTACCTTTTGTTAATATTGGATTCGCGGGAGGGTGCAGCCGAGGGACGGGTGGTGGGCTCCTCCCCACCTTTTCTTCCTTAAAGTAGTTTAGGTTTAGGACCTTTTTCTTATTCTCTATATTTCGGGACTCCTTTTGTGGGGCGTCAGGCACACTGCTAGGGGGGGTAGGCCGTAGCCAGCTGCAGGGGTGCAGGGTGGGGGGTGGGAGGGTTTTTTGTTTATTTTCTTTTGTTCTATGGGCCTTCTATTCTTTTTCCTTTTTTCTTTTTCTTTCTCTTCTTCTGGGTTAGACGTTTTTCTATATCGTGGCGAGATGTGGTTCTGGTGTTTTTTTAAGTGCATTGTATGCTACTCTCTCCTGATTCTATGTGGCCGGGACCAACGTGTTGTTTTATGATATCCTAAAATCGTTATCCTATAGACTTTAAATTTGAAAATTAGACCGCAATACCTCTGTAATAGATCCTCGGAGCGTCGTCTTATTGATATGTGCTACATTTGTGAGCCTTCGGGCTGCGTATTGGACTGTATGTATAACCTCTTATCAATAAAGGTCTTCCAAAAATAAAAAAAAATAAAAAAAACTATTGGACAGATACATCCCACATTCTAACAATGCATGCAGATTTCTTGCATACAATTTTGGCACGGTAAAAAAGCTAACCCCGCCCCTTGTTCTGCCTTAGCACCGCCCTTGTGCCCACCCTAAACTCCGCCCACTGCTCCATTTGGTGAGTACCTGCACTTATTTTTTTCCATTTAAAGCACTGTGTATATATATATATATATATATATATATATATATATATATATATATATATATATATATATATATATATATATATATATATATATATAAAACCTACTGGCAGTCGCCAGTAGGTAGTTACAGTTAGGATTTTTTTCAATGTTAAATCTCAAAATTCTATTTGGAATAACTTTGGCACCGGTTGACGAATCTGCCTGAAAATTTCCTGAAAATGGCCTCGTCGAGCTCCGGTCCTTCCTTGAAAGTTTGGGGGGGATACGTCAAGCGGGGGCCGAGATAAAAGGGGGGTCCCAAAACGCGTTTTCCCCATGTAAATTTCCATAGGGCGGTCGATTTTACTTTTAGCCCGAACGGCTGAATGGATTTCCACCAAACTTGGCAAAATTGAAGGGACTGGTAGCCCGATGTGCCTTTGCTATGTCTCAAGATGTGTGCTGCAGTGGATTTTGAGTAATTTAGGTTCAAAAAAATATATATATCTATAGGCGCTCTCCGGTGCGCGCACCGGAGTGCGCTCCTGGCGCGACACGCGACTTGCGCGCAGAAAGCTGATTGGCTCTTGGGTGTCTGTAAACATTCTAAACAGTCTGGAGCGGCCGCCATCTTGTGTCTCGGTAAAATCGAGACACAAGGGGTTTGAAAAAAAAAGGGGCAAACGACCATAAGGGGGAAGAGTAGACCCCCTCTGACCCCCTAGGTTTGATGTAGGGGCTAAAATAGGGTCCTGCGGGGCATTACATTTTTTTTTTTTTCGTTTTGCGCGGGGGAAGCGCATGGTACGCGCACCGGCGAAGCACGGGGAAAATCCAGGACCATATTTATGAAGGCCTTGCGCTGCTAGTTTTGCGCCTCCTGTGCGTCAATTTTTGTGACGCACCAGCGGTGTAAAAAAATGCGCATTGTTATGCAATATTTAAAAAGTGACGCATCTATCTAGATGCATCACTTTTTAAATATAGTGCAACGAGGCACCTTTTTTTACACTGCTGGTGTGATGCGTCACTTTTTTGTGCGCACTCCTTATGACATTCCAGATGTGTCATATTTAATGTATGACGAATCATGTTGCAAGGAGTTACAGATACATCAGTATTTCTGACATATCTGTAAACATAAAAGTGATGCGAGGCAGGTGCAAGATTTTGACGCAACAGCATCCTAAAAGTGACGCAGAGAAATCTTATAGATTTCAGTACGTCGTTATTACCAAGCTTTTTGCGGGGGAATGCCCCCTCTGCATACATTATACCTGACGCAGATATAATGTGGCGCAGAGTTTTAAAAAGTGACCCATGTACCTAGATGCGTCACTTTTTAAAAATAGCGTCAGGTATAATGCATGCAGAGGGGGTGTTCTCCCGCAAAAAGCTTTGTAATAGCGACGCAGTGAAATCTTTGAGATTTCACTGCGTCACTTTTAGGATGCTGTTGCGTCAAAATCTTGCGCCTGCTTTAAAGCAGGTGTTAGACTGACGCAAGACCTTTCACATGGTGCTTTTTCCATGTGAAAGGACACATTACTGGAGTTGCGTCACTTTTGTGACGCACTCCAGCAATGCGTTACTTGGAATGTCATAAGGAGTGCGCACAGAAAAGTGACGCATCGCACCAGTGGTGTAAAAAAATGTGCCTCGTTGCGTTATATTTAAAAAGTGACGTATCTAGTTAGATGGGTCACTTTTTAAAATCAAGCGCCACATTATATCTGCGTGAGGTATAATGCATGCAGAGGGGGTGTTCCCCCGCAAAAAGCTTTGTAATAGCGACGCAGTGAAATGTTTGAGATTTCACTGCGTCACTTTTAGGATGCTGTTGCGTCCTTTAAATATAGTGCAACGAGGCACATTTTATTACACTGCTGGTGTGATGCGTCACTTTTCTGTGCGCACTCCTTATGACATTCCAGATGTGTCATATTTAATGTATGACGAATCATGTTGCAAGGAGTTACAGATACGTCAGTATTTCTCACATATCTGTAAACATGAAAGTGACGCGAGGCAGGCGCAACATTTTGACGCAACAGCATCCTAAAAGTGACGCAGAGAAATCTCATAGATTTCAGTACGTCGTTATTACCAAGCTTTTTGCGGGGGAATGCCCCCTCTGCATACATTATACCTGATGCAGATATAATGTGGTGCAGAGTTTTAAAAAGTGACCCATGTACCTAGATGCGTCACTTTTTAAAAATAGTGTCAGGTATAATGCATGCAGAGGGGGTGTTCCCCTGCAAAAAGCTTGGTAATAATGACGCAGTGCGTCACTTTTAGGATGCTGTTGCGCCAAAATCTTGCGCCTGCTTCACAGCAAACCTTTCACATGGTGCTTTTTCCATGTGAAAGGACACATTACTGGAGTTGCGTCACTTTTGTGACGCACTCCAGCAATGCGTTACTTTTGTGTTTACAGATACGTCAGAAATACTGACATATCTGTAACTCCTTGCGAATTGATTAGTCATATATTAAATATGACATATCTGGAATGTCAAAAGGAGTGCGTCCAGAAAAGTGACGCATCGCTGTTTTCACGTAGCGATGCGTCACTTTTCAGAAATGAGGCCTCCAGTTTATTCACTGTGTCATAACTTTCTTTTCTAACACTCACCTTCTTTCATTCCTCCTACTTCACTTCCTTTCACCTCTCATACCTTTCTGTTCTTTCTTACTCATTCTCCTTTCAATTATCAATGCACTATATTTCACTTACTCTTCATTTTTTTAAGAATATAGCTCTTTGATGAGAATTGGAGGTAGTTCTGAAAAGAACTTTTGGTTTTCTTCTTTTAACTGAACAGGAACAAAAACAGGGAATGGAAACTGCTCAACAGGAGCAAAAAGAAAAGAAAAAAATTAGGGGTGGGAAGGGCAGCGATGGTTCTCCAATGCTCGAACCATGAGCAGGACACTTTGCTCCCCATAGGTGAGGAGTTGATTGCAGTATCTGCATTTGACGACCCCATGGTTAAATGCAGGTTGTATGTTTGCCACCTGCTCCTGCGATTGCTCTCTCCCAGAAGAAGTTGCTCCTCCTGTTGATGTAGAGGCCCCATCTCTGGGAACCTCTTGTGCCAGAGCCCTGACACTTTCCCGGGCAAAATTCTGGGGGTGCCTCCTCTCCACATGGCGAATCATGGTGAAGTTGCCAAAAGAGTACTTTTTTTGGGGGTTACCCCGTGACAGGACCTGTTTGCAGATCCTGCACTCTACTTTTGGTGCATTCACCTTTTTCTGGTCTGCTGGAAACTTAAAACATTTCCAGATGAAATGCTCTTTGACCTTCGGCTGAGGAGGCTCTTCATCAATGAAATCATTGGAGTCATCTTCACTGCTGGATGGTCTGGCAGCCATGATTATCCAAGAAATATGCAAGAGCAAAAAGGCAGGTCTTTCAGTCACAAAAGTGAAAGAAGAAGTGAAGGAAATGGGTGGGGATTTCATTCATTGTAAAAAAAACTGTTAGCAACCAATGAAAAGTGTTATTTTAGGGTCACATGCCCCGACGCGTTTACGCTGCGCGCTCCGGAGCACTTCCGGTGCGTTTACGCAGCGCGATCGTAGGCGCTTCCGGGGCGCAAACGTGGCGCGATCGTAGGCGCTTTTGCGTGCGTTTATGCGCCGCGAACGTAGGCGCTTCCGATGGCACTTACGTTGCGCGCCGAAGTGACGTCATCAAACTTTTACAGAAATGCATAATCATTTTCCTTATTAAAAAAAACTAATTTTATCTGTATGGTACGAAATGTTTTGCATTATTATTAACTTTTCATTCATATTTTGTTTCACGAACGACAGTTGCGCTCTGGGTGCGCTTTCAGATGAGCTCACGGAAAAGCTTACCGGAGAGCTTAGCTGAAAGCTTCCCGGAGCGCGCACCCAGAGCGCAAAAGAAAAAAATTATATAAAAAAAAATGAATACTTTAAAAAAAACAGCAAATTGTAAAAAAAAAAAAAAGGTTAGAAACTCGATATATAAAGGAATTAGCATTTAAAAAACCTATGAAATTCACTGAAAAAACCATAGGTTTCACACCAGTTATAGTTAGGAATTAGCATTTAAAAAACCTATTAAATTCACTGAAAAAACCATAGGTTTCACACCAGTTATAGTTAGCTGGAAATTTTACTGATATAAAACCATTGAAATTCCCACGTTATAGTTAGATGGACTCACTATAACTTGCGCGTGCAATGCACTGCTGATGATGTCTTAATAAGCCAGTTAACCAATCAATTTTTAAAAACCATCCATTTAGACACTTATTTAAACATTTATTCTTCCATCAACTTTTACATATACATATATAAAATATATTTATTTTTCAGAAAGACACACATTCACTGGATGGTGTCATCAGTGATGTCATGAGTGATGTCACTGACCATGTCATGAGTGATGTAATATGTGATGTCATCAGCAGTGCATTGCACGAGCAAGTTATAGTGAGTCCATCTAACTATAACGTGGGAATTTCAATGGTTTTATATCAGTAAAATTTCCAGCTAACTATAACTGGTGTGAAACCTATGGTTTTTTCAGTGAATTTAATAGGTTTTTTAAATGCTAATTCCTAACTATAACTGGTGTGAAACCTATGGTTTTTTCAGTGAATATATATATATATATTTCTTTATTCGGTTTTTCACATAGGAAAACCATAAAAGGAACATTTAAAAATACATTCACACATATTTATATATATATAGTGTGTGTGTGTGTCTATATATATATATATATATATATATATATATATATATATATATATATATATATATAGTGTGTGTCTATATATATGTATATATATATAGTGTGTGTGTGTCTATATATATATATATATATATATATATAGTGGTGTGTGTCTATATATATATATATAGCGTGTCTATGTATATATATATATAAATAGTCAGTCAGTTTCAAAAGTAGGCTGACATGGGGGAACTTTTTGCCGAAAATGCAGCAATTGCGTGGACAATCACAGCAGGATTTCAATCACCGCCCACTGGAGGGAAAACAAACAACAACCGTCGGAACCCCATGTCCCAAAATGCAGCGCAAAAAGAAGTCCCATAATACAATGCAAAGAGGAAGTGATTAAAAAGACACTAGCGGACGAAGTGAAATAATACCAAAACATCGGACTGGGGAACGGATGGTATGTCTTTTAGGTGCAGGACACATCTTGAAAAAGTTTCCTGGAAGAAACGAAACGCGTCGAAAAAGTCCTAATCCTGCTGTCCAAATAAAACAAAGGGCTTTTAAATGGAAGTTCCGTGTGCGACTCAATTTCTCTTCAGATGGGGAGATAGTTTGGACATATATATATATATATATATATATCCAAAACCACAAGGTGCCTGGTGTGGAAGGATCACGCAACAGGTAGGAATGGCCCTTGTGGTTTTGGATGTTAGGCGGCACTGCCTGAGCCGCGGAAGGTGAACCAGTGCTCTGAGGCACTCCTACAACGACGTCAAGCGGCGCCGTTGTTGAAGGGACAGGTGCCCTGTTATTAGGAGATACGAAGAGTCAGCAAGGAACCAAGAACAGACTCACGCCCCACTGTGGATTTAATTTTCTTAATAACGAACAAGGGGCATACAATTCACTTGATTAAAACCAATGGACTACCAGTACCATCATGCCTCAGTGTGTGGCTCCGCCCGCTGATGCAATGCACGATGCTTCAAATTGTCTCCATGGTGCACGCCCCGGTTCATGAAAGCCAAACGCCTCTGAAGAAGTGAACTCTCACGAAACGCGTCAGGCGGCTTTGACAAGTATCCCTGTGACGACGAGCTTGAATCCCTGCTGTTCCCTCCAATAAAGACTGTTGGGCCATTCCTACCTGTTGCGTGATCCTTCCACACCAGGCACCTTGTGGTTTTGGATGTTAGGCGGCACTGCCTGAGCCGCGGAAGGTGAACCAGTGCTCTGAGGCACTCCTGCGACGACGTCAAGCGGCGCCGTTGTTGAAGGGACAGGTGCCCTGTTATTAGGAGATACGAAGAGTCAGCAAGGAACCAAGAACAGACTCACGCCCCACTGTGGATTTAATTTTCTTAATAACGAACATGGGGCATACAATTCACTTGATTAAAACCAATGGACTACCAGTAACATCATGCCTCAGTGTGTGGCTCCGCCCACTGATGGAATGCACGATGCTTCAAATTGTCTCCATGGTGCACGCCCCGGTTCATGAAAGCCAAACGCCTCTGAAGAAGTGAACTCTCACGAAACGCGTCAGGCGGCTTTGACAAGTATCCCTGTGACGACAAGCTTGAATCCCTGCTGTTCCCTCCAATAAAGACTGTTGGGCCATTCCTACCTGTTGCGTGATCCTTCCACACCAGGCACCTTGTGGTTTTGGATGTTAGGCGGCACTGCCTGAGCCGCGGAAGGTGAACCAGTGCTCTGAGGCACTCCTGCGACGACGTCAAGCGGCGCCGTTGTTGAAGGGACAGGTGCCCTGTTATTAGGAGATACGAAGAGTCAGCAAGGAACCAAGAACAGACTCACGCCCCACTGTGGATTTAATTTTCTTAATATCGAACAAGGGGCATACAATTCACTTGATTAAAACCAATGGACTACCAGTACCATCATGCCTCAGTGTGTGGCTCCGCCCGCTGATGCAATGCACGATGCTTCAAATTGTCTCCATGGTGCACGCCCCGGTTCATGAAAGCCAAACGCCTCTGAAGAAGTGAACTCTCACGAAACGCGTCAGGCGGCTTTGACAAGTATCCCTGTGATGACGAGCTTGAATCCCTGCTGTTCCCTCCAATAAAGACTGTTGGGCCATTCCTACCTGTTGCGTGATCCTTCCACACCAGGCACCTTGTGGTTTTGGATGTTAGGCGGCACTGCCTGAGCCGCGGAAGGTGAACCAGTGCTCTGAGGCACTCCTGCGACGACGTCAAGCGGCGCCGTTGTTGAAGGGACAGGTGCCCTGTTATTAGGAGATACGAAGAGTCAGCAAGGAACCAAGAACAGACTCACGCCCCACTGTGGATTTAATTTTCTTAATAACGAACAAGGGGCATACAATTCACTTGATTAAAACCAATGGACTACCAGTACCATCATGCCTCAGTGTGTGGCTCCGCCCGCTGATGCAATGCACGATGCTTCAAATTGTCTCCATGGTGCACACCCCGGTTCATGAAAGCCAAACGCCTCTGAAGAAGTGAACTCTCACGAAACGCGTCAGGCGGCTTTGACAAGTATTCCTGTGACGACGAGCTTGAATCCCTGCTGTTCCCTCCAATAAAGACTGTTGGGCCATCCCTACCTGTTGCGTGATCCTTCCACACCAGGCACCTTGTGGTTTTGGATGTTAGGCGGCACTGCCTGAGCCGCAGACGGTGAACCAGTGCTCTGAAGCACTCCTGCGACGACGTCAAGTGGCGCCGTTGTTGAAGGGACAGGTGCCCTGTTATTAGGAGATACGAAGAGTCAGCAAGGAACCAAGAACAGACTCACGCCCCACTGTGGATTTAATTTTCTTAATAACGAACAAGGGGCATACAATTCACTTGATTAAAACCAATGGACTACCAGTACCATCATGCCTCAGTGTGTGGCTCCGCCCGCTGATGCAATGCACGATGCTTCAAATTGTCTCCATGGTGCACGCCCCGGTTCATGAAAGCCAAACGCCTCTGAAGAAGTGAACTCTCACGAAACGCGTCAGGCGGCTTTGACAAGTATCCCTGTGACGACGAGCTTGAATCCCTGCTGTTCCCTCCAATAAAGACTGTTGGGCCATTCCTACCTGTTGCGTGATCCTTCCACACCAGGCACCTTGTGGTTTTGGATGTTAGGCGGCACTGCCTGAGCCGCGGAAGGTGAACCAGTGCTCTGAGGCACTCCTGCGAAGACGTCAAGCGGCGCCGTTGTTGAAGGGACAGGTGCCCTGTTATTAGGAGATACGAAGAGTCAGCAAGGAACCAAGAACAGACTCACGCCCCACTGTGGATTTAATTTTCTTAATAACGAACATGGGGCATACAATTCACTTGATTGAAACCAATGGACTACCAGTACCATCATGCCTCAGTGTGTGGCTCCGCCCACTGATGCAATGCACGATGCTTCAAATTGTCTCCATGGTGCACGCCCCGGTTCATGAAAGCCAAACGCCTCTGAAGAAGTGAACTCTCAGAAACGCGTCAGGCGGCTTTGACAAGTATCCCTGTGACGACAAGCTTGAATCCCTGCTGTTCCCTCCAATAAAGACTGTTGGGCCATTCCTACCTGTTGCGTGATCCTTCCACACCAGGCACCTTGTGGTTTTGGATGTTAGGCGGCACTGCCTGAGCCGCGGAAGGTGAACCAGTGCTCTGAGGCACTCCTGCGACGACGTCAAGCGGCGCCGTTGTTGAAGGGACAGGTGCCCTGTTATTAGGAGATACGAAGAGTCAGCAAGGATTCAAGAACAGACTCACGCCCCACTGTGGATTTAATTTTCTTAATATCGAACAAGGGGCATACAATTCACTTGATTAAAACTAATGGACTACCAGTACCATCATGCCTCAGTGTGTGGCTCCGCCCGCTGATGCAATGCATGATGCTTCAAATTGTCTCCATGGTGCACGCCCCGGTTCATGAAAGCCAAACGCCTCTGAAGAAGTGAACTCTCACGAAACGCGTCAGGCGGCTTTGACAAGTATCCCTGTGATGACGAGCTTGAATCCCTGCTGTTCCCTCCAATAAAGACTGTTGGGCCATTCCTACCTGTTGCGTGATCCTTCCACACCAGGCACCTTGTGGTTTTGGATGTTAGGCGGCACTGCCTGAGCCGCGGAAGGTGAACCAGTGCTCTGAGGCACTCCTGCGACGACGTCAAGCGGCGCCGTTGTTGAAGGGACAGGTGCCCTGTTATTAGGAGATACGAAGAGTCAGCAAGGATTCAAGAACAGACTCACGCCCCACTGTGGATTTAATTTTCTTAATATCGAACAAGGGGCATACAATTCACTTGATTAAAACCAATGGACTACCAGTACCATCATGCCTCAGTGTGTGGCTCCGCCCGCTGATGCAATGCACGATGCTTCAAATTGTCTCCATGGTGCACGCCCCGGTTCATGAAAGCCAAACGCCTCTGAAGAAGTGAACTCTCACGAAACGCGTCAGGCGGCTTTGACAAGTATCCCTGTGATGACGAGCTTGAATCCCTGCTGTTCCCTCCAATAAAGACTGTTGTGCCATTCCTACCTGTTGCGTGATCCTTCCACACCAGGCACCTTGTGGTTTTGGATGTTAGGCGGCACTGCCTGAGCCGCGGAAGGTGAACCAGTGCTCTGAGGCACTCCTGCGACGACGTCAAGCGGCGCTGTTGTTGAAGGGACAGGTGCCCTGTTATTAGGCGATACGAAGAGTCAGCAAGGAACCAAGAACAGACTCACGCCCCACTGTAGATTTAATTTTCTTAATAACGAACAAGGGGCATACAATTCACTTGATTAAAACCAATGGACTACCAGTACCATCATGCCTCAGTGTGTGGCTCCACCCGCTGATGCAATGCACGATGCTTCAAATTGTCTCCATGGTGCACGCCCCGGTTCATGAAAGGCAAACGCCTCTGAAGAAGTGAACTCTCACGAAACGCGTCAGGCGGCTTTGACAAGTATCCCTGTGATGACGAGCTTGAATCCCTGCTGTTCCCTCCAATAAAGACTGTTGGGCCATTCCTACCTGTTGCGTGATCCTTCCACACCAGGCACCTTGTGGTTTTGGATGTTAGGCGGCACTGCCTGAGCCGCGGAAGGTGAACCAGTGCTCTGAAGCACTCCTGCGACGACGTCAAGCGGCGCCGTTGTTGAAGGGACAGGTGCCCTGTTATTAGGAGATACGAAGAGTCAGCAAGGAACCAAGAACAGACTCACGCCCCACTGTGGATTTAATTTTCTTAATAACGAACAAGGGGCATACAATTCACTTGATTAAAACCAATGGACTACCAGTACCATCATGCCTCAGTGTGTGGCTCCGCCCGCTGATGCAATGCACGATGCTTCAAATTGTCTCCATGGTGCACGCCCCGGTTCATGAAAGCCAAACGCCTCTGAAGAAGTGAACTCTCACGAAACGCGTCAGGCGGCTTTGACAAGTATCCCTGTGACGACGAGCTTGAATCCCTGCTGTTCCCTCCAATAAAGACTGTTGGGCCATTCCTACCTGTTGCGTGATCCTTCCACACCAGGCACCTTGTGGTTTTGGATATATATATATATATATATATATATATATATATATATATATATATATATATATATATATATATATATATATATATATATATATATATATACACGCTATATTACCTACTGGCGGTCACCAGTAGGTAGTTATAGTTAGGATCTACTTTCCATAGGAAATCCGCAACATTCTATTGGGAATAACTTTGGCGCCGGTGGACGAATCTTCGCGAATTTCCTAAAGTTCGTGGCCCGCCCCGCTCCTTCCCTGAAAATGTGGGGGGGATTCGTGAAGCGGGGGCCGAGATAAAAGGGGGGTCCCAAAACGTGTTTTCCCCATGTTAATTTCCATAGGGCGGTCAAACTCACTTTTAGCCCGAGTGGCTGAATGGATTTCCACCAAACTTGGCAAAATTGTAGGGACTGGTAGCCCGATGTGCCTTTGCTATGTCTCAAGATATGTGCTCCAGTGGATTTTGAGTAATTTAGGTTAAAAAAAATATATATATCTATGGCAGCGCCCCGGTAGCCGCACCGGGGAGCGCAGCGGGCGCGGCAATCGAGGTGCTCACGGAAAGCTGATTGGCTCTCGGGTGTCTGTAAACATTCGAAACAGTCCGGACCGGCCGCCATCTTGTGTCTCAGTAGGAAAGAGACACAAGAGGTAGAAAAAAAAATGGGGGAAATGACCATAAGGGGGCAGGGTAGATCCCCCCTGACCCCCTAGGTTTGATGTGGGGGCTATAAAAGGGCCCTGCAGTGCAAAATATATATATATATTTTTTTTTTGATTTGCGCTGGGGGAGTGCCCGGTACGCGCACCGGGGAGCGGCCCATGGAGAAAGAAGAATGACAGAGTTTTAAAAAAATGTAGCCTTTTTTATAAATTGGATGTAGTTCTAAAAAGAACTTTTTCTTCTTTTTGTTGTTTTATATTGTTTTTTTGAACATTTTTAACTTTTTTGGGGTTTTCTGAACAGTTTTATATATTTTTTTGTATTTTTCATGGGGAGAAACGAAAAAACAGGGAATTGAAAATGGCTCAACTGGAGCAAAAAAAAAAGAACAGAAATAATTAGGGTTTATTGGGGCATTTGTGGTTGTCCCCAGCAAGGACGATGATGTTTACGCTCTGTTCTCCGTAGGAGATGGTCTTCCCACAATATTTACAGGTTATTCGGAAATCCGCAAACAGTGGCTGAATGCAAGGGATCGTCTCTCTTGCCTCTTGTCCCGACGGAGTGCGTTGCTTTCTTTTGGAGGTGGTGCTTGTAGTTTGGGGAGGGTTTCTGGCCAGTTTCCTCATCTCTGCAGCAGAATAATTGATTGGATGCTTGCGCTGCATGTGTCTAATCATTGTGTTGTTTCCGAATGAATATTTTTTATTAGAGTTCCCCCTAGAAAGTTCCATGCCACAGATTAGGCAAGTCACCTTGGCTGCATTGACTTTTCTTTTCCCTTCTGAGATCGAAAAAAACTCCTATATAATGTGTGGTCTTGGCTGGTATTGGGCAGTGGCGGTTCGTCCATTGGGGGCGTTGGGGCGTTGCCCCACTAGCCACATTGATGACCGTCACTGCTGTCACTTACACTGCACTGCACTGACTGCGCAAAAAGTAAAATTATGAGCACAGGGCAGAGCGCACAAAAATTGCCGAAAGTCATAATTGAGGCCGGAGTCACGTCATCACGATCGCATCGCGGAAGGAGTGGGGGCGGGTCTGTGGCAGGCTGGCAGCAGCAGTGTGGCAGGGAGGGCAGCAGCAGTGTGCGCATTTAGGACAAGTGATTTTTATGACTTGCCCACGCATGCGCACACACGCAATAGCCCCTTCCCTCCTCCTCCTCCCCAAGCCGTCACACAGGCAGAGACCTGGGGGAGCCGGGTCTCAGTATGGGCAGTTTTAGCCCTGCTCAATAGTCAATCCTGGCGCAGTGGCAAGGTTATGCTGCGCCAGGATTGGCTGAGTAAAGTTACCGCGCACGAGGATGGTGGTGCTGCCGAGCGTGGGTGGGTGGCTGACTGGCTGTGCTCAACCTGCCCATTGGGAACCATGAGAGAGCGCTGCAAGCAAGACCCCTCCTTTCATGACCTCGTGATTCCCCTCGCCACTGGACATGGCCCAGGCGGGCCGAAATTACTAGCATGTAATGTTCCACTTCCAAGTCACAGAAGCGGTGGGCCACACAGAGTAAAACAAAAGGTAAACTCCGTTTTTTTAATTTTCTGTGTGTGACTGTGAGTGTTTTAATAATAATGGTATGCCAATGCCGCCGTCGCCAGTGTGCGAATATGTAGCTGTAGGCTAGTGCTGCTGTTTATTTAGTCTTGCAGAACTAAGAATTTCACATTTAAAGTGCACAGAGACCGAAGCACTGAAAGCTGATGACATTTGTGATAAAGCTGTCATTTGATGTAAGACGCCTAACTGCATTCGGTGGATGTGTCGATTTCACTCGATAGCATTGTGAACTGAAAAGCAAAGCTTGAAGGAGATCAGATCACCCAATCACAGAAACTTCCTGTGTCGTCATCATCTTGACTTCCATAGCCCTAGGACTCGATCACGTCATTTAGCTCCTTAGGGAAGGGGTTCACGAAACAGACTTCCAGCCGTCTTTAGTACCGTTTTGTTTGTAAATTCCACAAAAATGTAAATAGCTGTTTTGATTAATATTTTTCTCATATCAGGTATAATAACTACACATGCATTGCAGACGGTCGTTCTTCCAGGCAAAGGGTATGTTGTAAGTGACACACCCACTCGTTTCAAAGGAATTGTGGGGTTATGGCCGACCTCAGCCTAATAAAGGTTCCCCAACAGCCCACATCTCGCTCGCCAAGGCCTTTGAAGACTCACTTTGAAAATCTTGTTTCCACAGCCTTCCTTCCCACAACCGAATCACTGGTCCCTGAAGCGGGAGGGTATTGGCTCAGAAATATATCTCGTGTTTTTATCCATAACAGTATTTCTTGTTTGGTAAATGAAAAATGAGTAGGTTGTCATAACTTATGAATCTTGGTGATTAAATGTATTTTCTAAACAAACAGCAAGAGAGATTAGTAGGAATATGCTTTTTGTGCATGAAAACATTATTACAAAAAACAAACATCACTATGTGCTACGTCATGGCTTCTACAGCCTATCACAATCTCTGACACTTCTTTTTGTCCGCTGTACCTCATTAGCAGGGCTTCTGCATTATCATAGCACTGTACATGGGCAGAGGCCGACAGCAGAGATGTTTTGACTGAGGGGCTTTTGGTGATATCATTGACAGCACAATTACCTCATTGTTGGTGATGAAAGTGAAGGCCCTTATTTGCAAAACGTGTTCTCCATTAGTAACTACCCATGTGGGGTTCTATATATATATATATATATTCAACAGCATATACAAACGACAAGAAAGAAATGGAATCACAAATCTTTATCATGTAAATATAATTGCGAACATTTTAGATTAATATGAATGTCTGGCCTTTTCCTTGGATGAAGTGTGACTGAATTTCTTTACATTTTTTCAACGAGGGAACCGTAAAAAAGTGCGCTTTGTTCGCCCTTGTGAAGAGCAGGGAATATTGCCTTGCCATAAATCAAAGGGTACTGTAAACCCCAGTGTTTTCAAGCTTCTGTGGCTATGGGGCCTTATCAACTCTCTTTTTTCTTTATTGTCGCTTTACAATTACATATGCTCTATAATTGGGGTAAGTGCAGCCCCTTATCTTGAGAGCGATGGTAGCGTGCTGTTGTGTCAAAAGTCTCAGACTCCCACTGATTTTGACTTTATTTATGGAAAGGCGAAGGGAGTCTCCTCTTTAAACGCTGCAGGTGCAGACTTGCCTGCATGTGGCACTTTTTTGCTAGGCCTATTAATGAGCCAGCGTGGATCTCCCCCATTCACAAAATATATATTGTAAACAATGCACTCTACTGTTAAAATGAAAATAACTTTGCCTGGCCCCTACATGTGTAACTCCGTTTTGACAATCAGCCTGAGAACTAATATAACCCCATACAAAAATGCACAGTACATCGCCACAGACTTCCATAAAAATGTTGTGCCCCCTCTCAGCTCACCACTCTCAGACTTCACCAACCACCACTGACACTTAGTAAGTCTTGTTCCTATAACGAAGCACTGCTGCCATCATAGCATCAGATGTAAGATACTTCACTAGCATATTCAGAGGTATTATCGTAAAGTCTGTTATGAAGTTCTGTGGATATACTGGGTAATAAGCAGCTACCTATGTCATTATCATATGAAATCTTTTTATTGATTTATTAACCAACTTGCTTTCTCAAATTTGCTTGAAATTCACCATTTGGCCACTCTTTTTTTCAAAATGTTCTCATGGGGTAATTCCCTGAACCCCTCTTTTGGCCGTCAGTCTCTCTTGTCGCATATAACTCACGCACAACTTTTACGCCTCACCCTTTTCAAAAGTCACCAGCCGCCACTGGTATTGGGTATTGTGTTCTTCAAGCCATCTTCTCCTCCCCTCCTCCTCCTCCTCCTCCTCTTCCTCCTCTTCCTCCTCTTGTTGACCACCAATGTAATCTTGTGGTGGTCCTCTTGGTGGTTGTGGTGGTGGTGGTGGTGCAGATGCTCCAGCTGCTGCTGCTACTGAAGCCATTTTATAGTTCACAAAGGTACAGAGAGGTACAAACAGGTCTTCCTCAGTCCAAGGACAAAGTCAGAATAAGGAAAAAAGGTGGGGTCTTTTATCATTTGGAAAAAAAAAGGCCTGAACCAATGAGAAGTGTTATTTTCAGGTCACAAGACCAGGGATTTCATCATTATGAAACCAAAACTGTTTTGCACCAATAAAAAGTGTTATTTTCAGGTCACATGATTGACGCGCTTACGAGATACGCACCCGGGTGCGCCCCGGGTCGCGTCGCGTAAGCGCGTCGGATGTTTACGTTGCGCGATCGTATTCGCTCGAGTGCTTCCGGGTGCGCTTACGCCGTGCGTATCACGCGGACGCGGCTACGCGATACGTCACGATCATGTTTTCGTTTGCGACATTGGCGCCAAGGGGACGCTTCCCGGTTCGCGCCAAGGGGCGCTTAAAAAGACTACGCTCTCCGGGGCGCTCACCGGGGCGCTCCCCGGGAGCGCTCCAGAGTAAAAAAAAAATAATAATAATTGTTTAAAATACAAATAAAATATAGGATTTATTCATTTTCAAAAATATTTCATTTCATAGCTATAGACATTTGCTATTAACCAAATTTTGAAATTCAAAGAAAAAAACATAGGTTTGGGGCCTTATATATAGTTAGGAATTAGCATTTAAAAAACCTATGAAATTCACTGAAAAAACCATAGGTTTGACATCAGTTATAGTTAGGAATTACCATTTAAAAAACCTATGAAATTCACTGAAAAAACCATAGGTTTGACATCAGTTATAGTTAGGAATTAGCATTTTAAAAAACCTATGAAATTCACTGAAAAAACCATAGGTTTCACACCAGTTATAGTTAGGAATTAGCATTTAAAAAACCTATTAAATTCACTGAAAAAAACATAGGTTTGACACCAGTTAGAGTTAGCTGGAAATTTTACTGACATAAAACCATTGAAATTCAACGTTATAGTCAGTAGGACTCACTATAACTTGCGCGCCTGCAATGCACTGCTGATGACGTCACATATTACATCACTCATGACATGGTCAGTGACATCACTCATGACATCACTGATGACACCATCCAGTGAATGTGTGTCTTTCTGAAAAATAAATATGTTTTATATATGTATATGTAAAGGTCGATGGAAGAATAAATGTTTAAATAAGTGTTTTGTTACAATGGGGGTTCTCACCTGCGCATCCAAATATCTCAATTGGGTAAACCAGGTGTAAATTCAAAATAACAAATTAAGTTACACACGTAAATTTCTAATCAATCACAATTCTATCACAGTATCTTAATAACCATAATTAACTGGTCAAAGTTGAACAATAGTCATTATTCCTCCAATGCTGGTATGACACTCCAACGTATCTGGTGTCAAAATATAAAGTTAATGTCCACAATTATATGTAGGTTGTGACGTTCTTCTTTATTCATAAATTTTGTTGCTTGGTGAGCTTGATGTATCAAAATCCAAAACAGTCAATACAGCCGTTGCTTGATGAAACAAAATCCAATACAGTCAATACAGCCAACACGTGTTTCGTCTGGCCCGATACAAAGGCCAATGACTTCACCAGGGCTGTGTTATGAAAATCAAATAAATATGTATCAATATACTATTTTGAATAGGTTAACCTTGATATAAGTAGGAATAGTCAGCAACCACCTGACAAATACCAGTGTATTAAGAGGAATAAATAAGAAAAAGAAATTAACGCCACCAAGGTCAAAAGGTCACCCTTGTGCACACCATTATATCTAAGACCCAAAATTGATGTGATGATAGTCACCTCAAAATTGCAAATGAAATAGCGTCACATAAGATTCATCTCATCTTCTAGACCATGTCCTCTATATTGAAAGACATATAGTCATTAATTCTTCTAGCTGAACTTCACTGCCTCACTCAACTATCTTTATTCTAAATGGTAATTTCCTTAACTCACCAAAAGTTATTTCATATGTTTGTCAGTCCCACTAATAAGTGCTCCAACGTTAATACAGGTTCTGGATTATGAGTGCTTCCTAGTTTCTAAGGAACTGTGGTGAATTAACTTTTTGTTTTTAAAGGTTTGTGAAGATTCTTCAAACGGGGCCAAAGTTATTAGCGAACCAAAAAAAACTCTATATATAAGTTTGAAAAAGGCTGGGGAGCCAGCTGAAATGCGCTATGTGCGGCAACACTGATTCCAAAATTTGAAATTTGCTATCCTGTGATGTTTTGGCATTTGTCCGAAGGAAGGTGGGCCAGACATGTACTATATATATATAAATATATATATATATAAATTATATATATATATATATATATATATATATATATATATATATATATATATATATATATATATATATACACATTGTGAGAAGGTGGCCTGATGTATGATGTCCTCAATTCTGTGGGCACCCTGTATCAGTCCAAACAATCCCCTATGGTGGTGGTTGTAAGTCAACCTTACAAAGACAAGCTATCCTAGGGGTAGCATGGACTAAGCAGCCTTCAGGCTAAACTCAAGAGGGCATCTGAAGCCAGCTGTTTTACCATATGCAATCCTGTAATATCAAATGAAAGGACACCACACAAGTTATATATTATAAAAATATATGTATTTATTCTCAGAATAATCCCTTGTACTCTTTATGAGTATAAAAGCACAAGCGTTTAAACAAAAGCACAGTTAAACATTCAAAAGTTGCAGAACTTTGGATAGGCCCGGTGGCCACTCAAACCATATACTAAAATAGTGGTATAAGTACCACCTCTCGAACAATGGTAAGGCCTAGGGCGTTGTGAATCGCTGGGACTACTCGGGACTAGCAGTGATGAAGTCGGGAGAGGCCCGCGGGACTCGGGTGCAGCGCTAAAAGCACACGCATGCACAAATGCAAAGTCAATGGTGCGTAAAAGTTATCGAGTTACAGTTTTAAGTGTCTTCCGACTGGACTAGAATTACCAAACTTTAGACTTAGACACTAGAGGTTTAAACCACTACAGGAGCACCAGCGTTCATGAGTTACCTCACCCACAGGAAGCGGGTGCCTAGGTGCCAAAGTGTGTCGGGTTTCGTCGTACAGTTCGATGGTGCCTGGAGATCAAGATGCTGCAGGCGGCCAGGAGAGAAGAGTCCGGGTGGATCCAAGGGTGGATCGAAGATGTAGAGTACCTGAAAGCAGAGGGGACAGAGTCTGGTTCACTAGGCAGTGACCAGGAAGGAACCAGGAAGGAACCAGGCGATGTCGGACGCAATCAGGTGGTTGTTGAGAAGCTTGTCTCTGCTGCCACGTGGACTCTAGGGCACCGAGGATGTCCTAGATTGGATCACGAGCTGTCCCAAGGCTCTCGCTGTCGGCGGTGTCGGCTTCCGGATTGGAGTTAACAAGCCTTGGTAAGGGCAACCCACGCAGGATTCAAAGATCGCTTTTTACTCGGACCAGCAAGGTCAGAGCGGGTGCTCCTTTTCAGGGGAGCGAGGGCCAGTCTGGAGCAACCAGACTAGCAGTGTAAATTTCAAGGTTCATCGGTTCTGGGGCCACTAGCCAACGGCCAAGCGACCGGACAAACGCGTTGAGCAGGAAAATGCAAAAGGGCCCCACGCAGCACTCGGTGAGTGTGGAGGGGAGAGCTTTGATGCAAAAGCTGCTCGGGCTGGGGCTTCTCAAACCCCAATGCACAGCATCAAGGGAGCCTCGGGAGCTGCACGGTCAGTACTTTGTAGTTTTTACAAGATGGCCGGCCCCACGCTTCAGGTCACCTCCACAGGTCTCAGATTCACTGGGACTGTGTATCGGGCTGTTGGAAGGCAGGAAAGCTGGGTCTTGTTGATCTCTGCTGCTCGAGTTCTGGCGGGAACTGCAACAAATCAAATGCTGAGGCACTGGATGGTGCCTGTTTGCACAGGGTGGTCACTCCTTGACCACAAGGGAGATTCTTCAGTCTCCCACGTCGAGTGGGATGTCGAAGGGTCCAGAGTTCTGTATCAAAGTTTCGTTCAGGATAATCTAATGCTCCTGGGCACAGCGCCTACCTTTATTCCAAATCAAGGGGCTGGATTACCTGCTAGGTCCCTCCTATGGGTGGAACCCAGGAAGGGGATGATCCAACCCCTTTGCCTTTGTCCAGTTTCACGCCAGAGCTGGGGCTGGAGTGCCCCAGCACCGGTTTGAACTGGACTATGCATGAGAAGCCTTGTGCTAGTTTCATTCAACCCTCCCTACTACAATCCACTATCTCCTGTCTGGGGTGGTGTGACACCTCCCTGTGACAGGATATCTATTGTCAGCAGCAGGAGGCCAGACTCATGTCTGTGGCAGCAGCGTCCATTTTGTGATGCTGGGGCTTTGGTTAGATTTAACCACGTTTAGGTAAAGTAACGTGTCTTCTCCCTCTAGAAGGGTGGAATGCTTCCCCCGTTGCCACTGGTGAGGGGGTAGTATTCCAAAGCGTATGACACCTTACACGACATGTTTTGATAAAGCCAAACCAAAGTTAGCATGTAACCGCGAGGATTGTAATGCACTTAAGAGTATATGGTATGGCAATATCCCGGAACAGCTAAGGGAGTTGGTCCCTGTTGGACAGGCCACATGAAGGGCTCGCTCCATCCCCGCACGATAGGGCCCGGACACCGGCTATCCAGGTGCTACTCACAGAAGCGACTCACAAACCGTCCCCTACGGGACCCCTGCTCCCGGACATCTCTGTATTACCGGCCCGGGCCCCCACCAGCACCATTGCCCAGCCCGGCCGCCATCTTAGACACTGCACCACGAGGCCGCGTGGCCTCAGCTCGACCCCAACCCTGGGCCTGGCCAGGCCCCGACAGCCCGGCACCACCATCCACCCAGGAGGTGAACGGACCACTTGGCAGGTCAATGGGAGAAAGAAGTGTCGATGGCTCTCCCCCGCCAGGTGCCTATCGGCCCCAGCCTCCCCGGGCGCTGGCTCCACCCCCCTGCTGGGTGTCTGGACTCCCTCATCCCGGACCTCCCGACCTCCAAGTGCGAGGGTCCGGACATCAAAGGGCGCCAGACCTATAACTGGGGCAGCTCCAGAGCAGGAAGGCAGTTGTATCCTGGAGTCGAGAGACACCGAGAAGAACTCATCCTTGACGGACTACTGGCGCTGCCGTAGCCCTTCCTTGTGAACTGTCGTCCTGCCGCTGGCGCTGCCGCGGCCCTCTGCAATCTACCGTCTTCCTTGGAACCGGCTGGCGCTGCCGCGATCCGTTGTAACTACCATCGTCGTTGGGACCTGCTGGCGCTGCCGCGATCCGTTGTAACTACCATCTTCGCCGGGACCTGCTGGCGCTGCCGCGGCCCGTTGCCACCTTCGACCACTCCGGGATCTGCTGGCGCTGCCGCAACCCGTCCTTCAAGAACGCCGAGCTCGAGGATTGAGAGCTATCCACCATCTCATTGTACCTACCAGATTGGTAATAAGACTGTCCCGCTACCCCTTTCCTATCCAAGAGACTAGAATCGAGTGGACCCCTGAGTCCAGACCTCCTTGTACCATCCTACCGTACTTCAAGTTTACTTATAAAAACGTTAAATCTTATCCTTGTGTGGTGCCTATTCTGTGGGGGGGAAGTTACTTGTCTGTACGATCGCTGGAGACGGCTCTCCCCGGAGACCTCTCCCCTTGTCCTCGGCCGACCCTCCAGGTCCTGTCTAACATTGGTGGCCAGCGGCGCGATCCGAACCAACGCGTAATCGTACAGAAAGCAACTCACCCCACGACTAAACCACAATGCCGGCCCAAGAGAGCGGGTCTGCAGAGAAATTCCAAATGGACAAGCTGGAGGAATACAACCATCTAGAATTAAAACAATTTTGTATAGAACTGGGCATTGCTACCACCGGTCTGAGCACAAAAGATGACTTTAAACACGCCCTAGAAGCATGGGCGGAGGTAAACCCCGCTGGTCCCCGGGACCAACACAGCGAAGCCCCGGAAACTGACCCCGCTCCTCCCGAGGAAAGGAGGGCAGGTCTCTCCCGGGAAGAGATCCAAGAGCGAGAGAAATCCAGACTGCATGAATTAGAGTTGGCACGGCTCAAAATGGATGGAAAACTAAAACTAGCAGAACAAAAACTGAACCTAGAACACTTACGGCTCCGAGAAGAGCGAGAGGAAAAACAAAGACAAAGAGAGCTTGAGGAGAAAAGACTGGCATATGAACACGAGCGCAAACTAGCCGAAATAGATCTACGTAAGCAAGGCAAGGACCTGGGGGTGACCGAGCAACCACACACCCCAGGAACTTCAGAATCAAAGGTCCACATTCCCAAAGATGTCGTCCGAGAGTTCTACCGAAACGACGACATACAACAGTGGTTCAAGGCCTATGAGATCGCCATGTCCTCCCACCGGATCGATCGAAGTGACTGGGGAGCCGGTCTATGGGGGAGATTCGTCAACGAAGGCCGTGATGCCCTGTTACAGCTCCCGGATCACCAAATGACGTCCTATGACCACATGAAGGCCGCCCTCCTCACTCGATATGGGCTGACACCCGAAATGTACCGCCAGAGGTTCCGCGACTGCACCCGAATCCCGGGTACCACTTGGGTGGAATATGTGAACTATTTCAGCCGAGCCCTCGAGGGGTGGATCAAGGGGAGCAACGTAACGACCTACGAGCAGCTTTTTAACCTTGTTGTGTGGGAGCACCTCTCCAATAACTGCTTTGTCAAGCTCAGGCAGCACCTCCTCGACAGTAAAATGACTGATCCACGGCAGCTCGCCGCCGAGGCTGACCAATGGGAGAGCACCCGAGTGGGCCGGGGTGGCCCGAACGAGCAGAACCGGAACAACCAAGGCCACCACCGCCCCCGAGGAGGAGGAGGAGGCCAGGGCCGGGGGAAAGACACCGTCCCGGCCGCTCCCACCACCAGCACCCCGCCCCCGGCCAACAGGGGCAACCCCCGATGCGCCCGGGGTTCAGAGCCAATGTCACGTGTCACCGATGCCAGGGAGTCGGTCACTACGCCAATGACCCGAACTGTCCACAGAACCAGACTCCGAGGCCCTGCCAGGTAGCAGCCGCCGCCCTCGGTGAAGAGCAAGTCTCCGAGGACCAGGAAGAGTACGAACACGAGCAACAAGAGTGGGAGCCGGCCGCCATGGTCCTGGCGTGCCTAGGTGGGAGAGACATGGTCCCGCGGGCTCCCCTACCCGCCAACACCAGAAAGTATAGTCAGTGGGTGAGCATCAATGGGCGCAAGGCCGAAGCCCTACGTGACACCGGGGCCAGTGTGACGGCCGTCCGCTGTCACCTGGTGACCCCTGAGCAAATAATACCGAACATTCTCTGCCCCGTCCGGTCAGCCGACAATTCAGAGAGCATGTGCCGGATGGCTTGCGTCCCCTTCGAGTGGGGAGGAGTATCCGGCATGCTGAAAGTGACGGTCCATGATGATGCCCCCGTGGACTGTCTCCTGGGGAACGATCTCGAGAGTTCCCCGTGGGCCGCTGTAGAAAGAAGAGAGCACCTGGGGATGTTGGGCCTTCCGGACTGGGCGTGCGTAACCACACGGTCCATGGCGGCCCGCACCATCCCCCGACCAGAAGAACCCGAATGGCCAGCACCTCCTCCCCCGATCGCTCCAGTGGGGGACGCCGCCACCGTCGACCCCCCAGAACAAACCCCAGAAGAACTTATTCAGCCCCAGGACCTCCCAGACCTGGCCCAGTGGCGTCAAGAAGGGGGACCCACACAGGAGCAATTCCGGCAAGAACAGAAGACATGTCCCTCCCTCGAGGGACTACGACAACAAGCCCTAGCCCAGAGCGTGGGAGATACCGCCGGGGCCCACTGGATCTATTGGGACAATGATCTATTGTACAGTGAACAGAGAATCGCCGAGTTGGGGGCCAGTCGAGTATTAGTGGTGCCCCTCCGTTTTAGAGACTTCCTGCTGAACTTGGCCCACGATGTCCCCCTGGCTGGACACTTGGGTCAGGACAAAACCTACAACCGCCTGGTGACCCACTTTTACTGGCCCAAAATGAGAAATGACGTGCTCAACCACTGCCGGTCTTGTCCCACTTGTCAGGCCAGCGGGAAGAGCGGCCGCAAACTCAAGGCACCCCTGCAGCCCTTTCCCGTGGTTACTACCCCGTTCGAAAAAGTGGGAATAGACATTGTGGGGCCCCTGGACCCCCGAACAGCACAAGGACATCGTTTTATCCTGGTACTGGTGGACCATGCCACCCGCTATCCCGAGGCCATCCCCCTTCGAACGGTAACCGCACCGGTGGTCGGCCGAGCCTTAATGGGGATCTTCTCTCGAGTGGGCTTCCCCCGGGAAGTCGTCAGCGACAGAGGCACGAACTTCATTTCGAAATACATGAAATCCCTCTGGCAGCAGTGCGGGGTCACCTACCGATTCACAACCCCCTATCACCCACAGGGGAACGGACTGGTTGAGCGGTTCAACCGTACACTCAAGGGAATGATTATGGGGTTAGAAGAGCCCCTCCGCCGCCAGTGGGATGTGCTTCTCCCGTGCCTCCTCTTCGCCTACCGAGAAGTCCCTCAGAAGTCCCTCGGCTTCAGCCCCTTCGAACTCTTGTACGGGCACCCTGTTCGAGGGCCCCTCAGCCTAGTCAAAGAAGGTTGGGAGATGGCCCCCCTGAAAACCCCTCCAGACGTCTACAAGTACCTCCTGACCCTCCGCAATCAGACCAGGCGGTTCCGAGAAATCGCCAAAGCCAATCTTGAAGCCAGTCAGGAGGACATGAAAAAATGGTACGATCAGAACGCCTCCTCCATAGAGTTCGTACCTGGCCAGCAAGTCTGGGTGATGTCCCCCACCGAACCTTGTGCTCTGCAGGATAAGTGGACGGGGCCCTTCAAGGTGGTCGAACGCAAGAGCCCCGTCACCTATCTCATCGACATGGAATCTTCCCGGAACCCCCTCCGGGTCCTCCACGCTAACAGACTCAAGCCTCACTTTGTGCGCTCGGAGCTCAGCCTATTGATGGCTACCGACAGTGGGACAGAAGAAGACTCCGAGCCCCTCCCTGACCTACTGAGGACACGTGAAAAGGATGGTTCAGTAGACGGGGTCCGGCTGTCAGATGCCCTGACCTCAGAGCAGCGCCAAGGCTGTCGGGCGCTCCTGCTGCAGTTCGCGGCTCTCTTTTCCCTCACCCCAGGGGTCAACCCCTGGCGCCTACACGACGTGGACACGGGGGACAGTCCTCCCAGCAAACATCGGGCGTACCGCGTGCCAGATCGGGTACGTGCCTGCATCCAAGCCGAAGTCTCCAAGATGCTCACCCTCGGAGTCATCGAGCCCTCGGACAGCCCCTGGGCCAGCCCAGTCGTACTGGTCCCCAAAGCTGCTACCCCCGGCACCACCCCTGAGCTCCGATTCTGTGTTGACTATCGGGGGCTGAACGCTGTCACCCGAACCGACGCTCACCCCATTCCCCGAGCAGATGAGCTGATTGACCGCATGGGGGCTGCCCGCTACCTCAGCATCTTCGACCTGACAGCGGGGTACTGGCAGATCGGCCTCACCCCCAGGGCCCAAGAACGATCCGCTTTCTCCACCCCGGATGGCCACTACCAGTTCAAAGTGATGCCATTCGGCATGAAAAATGCTCCCGCCACTTTCCAGCGACTGGTGAACCAGGTATTGGCGGGCCTCGGAGACTTCAGCGCCGCCTACCTGGACGATATCGCAGTGTACAGCCGCCACTGGTCAGACCACCTCAACCACCTCCGAGAGGTCCTGCAGGCCCTCCAACAGGCCGGCCTCACAATCAAGGCCAGCAAAAGCCAGATTGGCCAGGGGTCCGTGACCTACCTCGGACACCAAGTGGGGAGCGGTCTGCTGGCCCCCCTCCAGCTCAAGATCGCTGCCATCCAGTCCTGGCAGCCACCCATCACCCAAACCGAGGTCCGAGCCTTCCTGGGGCTCACCGGATACTACCGGCGGTTTGTGAAGGACTATGGCAGCATTGTAGGGCCCCTCACGGCACTTACATCCAAGAACCAGCCAAAAAGAGTCAACTGGACTCCTGACTGTCAAGCGGCCTTCGAGAAGCTGAAGGCCGCCATGTGCACCGCCCCTGTGCTCCAGGCTCCTGACTACAGCCGAGAGTTCATCGTCCAGACTGATGCCTCCGACCATGGCATTGGGGCCGTCCTCTCCCAACTCAATCCCGAGGGAGTCGACCAACCAGTAGCCTTCATCAGCAGACGCCTACTGGACCGGGAACAGCGCTGGAGCACCATCGAGAGGGAGGCCTTCGCAGTAGTGTGGGCCCTCAAGACGCTCCGGCCCTACCTCTTCGGTACCCACTTCCGGGTGCAGACAGATCATCGCCCCCTGCAATGGTTAATGCAAATGCGGGGGGAGAATCCCAAGCTGTTGCGATGGTCCATCTCCCTGCAGGGGATGGACTTCACGGTGGAGCACCGCCCTGGCCAGGATCACGCCAACGCGGATGGCCTGTCACGCTTTTTCCGCCTCGACGAGGAGAGTCCCCAAGAGGATGGGTGACTCTCCCCGCCTTCAGCTGGGGGGTACGCATGTTGGACAGGCCACATGAAGGGCTCGCTCCCTCTCCGCACGACAGGGCCCGGACACCGGCTATCCAGGTGCTACTCACAGAAGCGACTCACAAACCGTCCCCTACGGGACCCCTGCTCCCGGACATCTCTGTATTACCGGCCCGGGCCCCCACCAGCACCATTGCCCAGTCCGGCCGCCATCTTAGACACTGCACCACGAGGCCGCGTGGCCTCAGCTCGACCCCAACCCTGGGCCTGGCCAGGCCCCGACAGCCCGGCACCACCATCCACCCAGGAGGTGAACGGACCACTTGGCAGGTCAATGGGAGAAAGAAGTGTCGATGGCTCTCCCCCGCCAGGTGCCGATCGCCCCCAGCCTAAGCATGGGCGAATTTTGCGAATCTCGCGTTCGCGAATTTTGCGGATTTGCGAACTCGCAATCCGCAAAATCCGCGAATTCTCGCGAATTTTTTTTTTGTGTGTTTGCGCGGGTTTCTGCCAGTTCGCGAGGGTTTTGTACAATTTCGCAAATTGCGAACTTACCTGTCGGGTCGCAAGTTTCGCGAACTTGTTGTTTCTACGTGTCCAGCCTGTTTGGGACACTCTTCTTCATCACTGCCACTCTCTGTCACCACTGCCACTCTCTGACTACTCATGCCACCCTCTGGCCCACCCATGCCACCCTCTGTTTCATCACAGCACCCTCTGGTTGTCCAGTCAGTGTACATTATTGTGGCAACGCAAGCACACCTTCCCTGCCTCAAGTGACCTGAATTAATTTGGGGCTGATTAATGTGTCACAGAATATTTTTTTAGCTGGCGCCTGCTTCCTTAGTGCTTCCTGATTAGTGATCTTTTGCACTTGCTAAGTGCTTTCATTGTTGCAAAATTAGTTACAACACCTGCCCTGCCCCAACTGACAATAATGAATTAGGGGCTGATTAATGGATTTGAACTTCCAGCCTGGCTCCTGCTTGTCTCCCTTAGCTGTAATTCAGGACCTTTGTGGCATATGTGTAACTATTCTGAGGTTCAGAGCAGGGTCACATAATAGTTGCAACTGGCAACTGAACTCTGGAGGGGCCCCTCAGGAAGCACTACAGGAAATGGCTACTAATGATGAGCCTGAACTTTTGAACCTGGTAAGTAGTTTCAGTTTTGCTAAGATCGTATTTCTGCAATTTTGCACTTATTCGCGGGGCGCGAAGTTGTACTGGGAAGCCGCAAACTCACGCGAACAGTGCGAGCAAAATCCGCTGCTCGCGGATTTGCGGATTTTGCGGGAGATTCGCTAATCTCGCGGATTGCGAATTTACCGAAAATCCGCAAAATCCGCGAGCGAAACGGATTTTCCGCCCATGCTTACCCCAGCCTCCCCGGGCACTGGCTCCACCCCCCTGCTGGGTGTCTGGACTCCCTCATCCCGGACCTCCCGACCTCCAAGTGCGAGGGTCCGGACATCAAAGGGCGCCAGACCTATAACTGGGGCAGCTCCAGAGGAGGAAGGCAGTTGTATCCTGGAGTCGAGAGACACCGAGAAGAACTCATCCTTAACGGACTACTGGCGCTGCCGTAGCCCTTCCTTGTGAACTGTCGTCCTGCCGCTGGCGCTGCCGCGGCCCTCTGCAATCTACCGTCTTCCTTGGGACCGGCTGGCGCTGCCGCGATCCGTTGTAACTACCATCGTCGTTGGGACCTGCTGGCGCTGCTGCGATCCGTTGTAACTACCATCTTCGCCGGGACCTGCTGGCGCTGCCGCGGCCCGTTGCCACCTTCGACCACTCCGGGATCTGCTGGCGCTGCCGCAACCCGTCCTTCAAGAACGCCGAGCTCGAGGATTGAGAGCTATCCACCATCTCATTGTACCTACCAGATTGGTAATAAGACTGTCCCGCTACCCCTTTCCTATCCAAGAGACTAGAATCGAGGGGACCCCTGAGTCCAGACCTCCTTGTACCATCCTACCGTACTTCAAGTTTACTTATAAAAACGTTAAATCTTATCCTTGTGTGGTGCCTATTCTGTGGGGGGGAAGTTACTTGTCTGTACGATCGCTGGAGACGGCTCTCCCAGGAGACCTCTCCCCTTGTCCTCGGCCGACCCTCCAGGTCCCGTCTAACAGTCCCGACAGCTGCAGACAGGCAAGGGGTGATTACACGACCTTGCCCCAGCTGAGTGATCAGCCAGTTGTGTCAGTTTGGATAGCCAGCCAGGGGTGGCAAAAGATATGCTGCAGGCCCTGGTAGGCCTTGGATGCACCTATGCCCTGGGTACCTATAGTACATTGTACAGGGGCTCATAAGGTGACCCAAGCCAATTAGTTATGCACCTAGGGTGCATGGAGTCCATTTTACAGAGAGAGCAGATAGCCTGGGACCCTGATTAGCAGGATCCCAGGCCAACTAAGTCGAAAACCAGCTAAATAATAGGCAAAAAATCTGGGGTAACCATAGTCAGGTATCCACCGTCCTACATATATGTATTGGTACTGGTAGCTGTGGCCCCCGCTGCCAGGAACTGTGGATTGTTCGCTGCGAGTAGCAGTCTGTGATTCACAGAGGAGCGAGCTCATTGCAGTGAGCACCCGACGCTACAACATCCTGGAGGTTTTTGCGGTGAGGCGTCGATGGGGGCCAGAGCAAAGATCGTGAGCTGCAGAGATACTGTGTACAATTATTTTTCCTGCACCACACACACCTTCTCAACAAAACGCCAGCACTCACTGTGAGTACAAAGAAGGCTTAAGAGACGCTTACCCGATGGCCGAGATGGTGCCTTCTGGGAGTCGTGGTCCTCCGATGAGACTGTGAGATAGCGCTCAGGAAAACCAATGACCTTCGCTGGGCTTCCACCAATGGGAGCAAGATGGTTAGTTTGAAAGGCGGCGGTAACAGCACACAGCTTGCAGGCATTTGAAAAAGACATTACGTCGAAACGCGTCATGCCTTCTGTGCGGCAATAAAGAATCATTGCATGGTCCCCTGCTGTGTCCCTTCGACTCTTTGTGGATAAGAGGAGCATTCTTTGTATTTGTGTATATATATATATATATATATATATATATATATATATATATATATATATATATATACACTCCATCCAGCTCCCACAGAGTACACCATAGAAGCAGGCACAGACACAAGGCTGTCAGGGTATGGCATCAATTTATTCTTTATGGACACCCTCAACCCATGAGGTAAAAGAAGAGACGCGTTTCGGCAAAAGCCTTTATCAATCTAGTTGGCGCCATTTCATGCACTCTATATATAGTCACTCCAATTGTAGGTAAACAATAAACATAGAAGCAACACTCTCCAATTCGTCTCCACGCTGTATGGCTAACAGAGCCTATAAATATGTGCTGCAAAGTTATGTTCACAATATTAGTGAGGCAATATGTTGACATATAAAAATGCACAATACATCATTTAGACAGTTTACAACAATTGCCTCATACTGACTGACATAGATCAAATAGCATTTGCAGGCTTTGTGTAAAGAAACGTTATACTGGGAATATAATTAAAACAGCTCAATGTGCTGCCAAACTAAAACCTCTTGTAACGCCTGAACACGTAAAAATCATGTTCACAATTAAAAACCTTCATACTGCTAAAAGTCATTCATTTATTCCAAGGAGACAGTTTTAGCCCCGAAGTAGATACCGCCTCTGATCACAGCAATATGAAGCCAATTTGAAGTAAAGCCACACGAAGTTCAGTTCAGCACGTTTATTTGCATCCATTTCACTGCTCGCTTCTTGACAGCTTTCAGAGCAATCTTTGAACATGTAAAGCCTGACGCGTTTCAGGAAGTTATCCTTTCTTCAGAGGCATTGTTCGTGAAGGGCTGGAAGAGCAGTTTCTGGCCGTGTCAGTTCATATAATCACTGCCACCTGCTACAGTGGGCGTGGCTTCATCTCAAAGCCTTCTGTGCCTTGTAGTGCGCTGGCCTTCTTCCCCCAGTGGGGCCACTCAACAGTCCTTAAAATTTGAACCAAGCATTCACCAAGTGGAGTAAAGTAAAGCGCTGTAAGCCCTCAGATTGCGTTTTGCAGCAGTGTATTTATGCTCAAGGCAGCACCACCTGAATTGGAGCTGCTCTTGACTTCGTTCCGTTGTTGCACTCCCCATCACAGAGCCTGCACGAACCCTTCATAAGGTGGGCCTCGCTTCTCGACTGGGCAAACAGACGATAATTATCAAATTCGAAACAGGAAGCCACGTTGAAGCAAAGCCACACGAAGTTCAGTTCAGCACGTTTATTTGCATCCATTTCACTGCTCGCTTCTTGACAGCTTTCAGAGCAATCTTTGAACATGTAAAGCCTGACGAGTTTCAGGAAGTTATCCTTTCTTCAGAGGCATTGTTCGTGAAGGGCTGGAAGAGCAGTTTCTGGCCGCGTCAAGTCAAGTCAAGTTGAGATTTGTATAGCGCACTACTCACCCAGAGGGTCTCAAGGCGCTTGAGAGGGGGGGGGGGGGCGGGGGTTGGCTACTTATCAAATAACCAAGTTTTGAGTTGTTTTCTGAAGGAGAGGTGGTTCTGTGTAAGGCGGAGGTGGGTGAGGAGGGAGTTCCAGGTTTTGGCCGCTAAGTAGTAGAAAGATCTTCCTCCCATAGTGGCTCTTCGGATGCGTGGAATTGCGGCGAGGGCATGATTGGACGATCGTAAATGGTGGATGGGGGTGTAAAAGGTCAGGCGTGTGTTGAGGTATTCGGGTCCTAGGTCGTAGAGGGCTTTGTGTGCGTCGGTGAGGAGACGGAATGTTATTCTCTTGTTGACGGGGAGCCAGTGAAGGTCTCTCAGGTGGCCGGAAATGTGATTGTGGCGGGGTATGTCTAGGCTGAGTCGGGCGGAGGCGTTCTGAATGCGTTGGAGTTTTTTCTGTAGTTTGGCTGTAGTTCCAGCGTAGAGGGTGTTTCCGTAGTCCAGTCAGCTTGTGACAAGTGCTTGGGTGACCGTATTTCTTGTTTCGGTGGGGATCCATCGGAAGATCTTTCTGAGCATACGTAAGATGTTAAAGCATGATGATGAGATGACGTTGACTTGTCTGGTCATCGAGAGGGAGGAGTCTAGAATGAATCCCAGGTTGCGAGCATGGTCCATTGGTTTGGGCGCGCTGCCCAGGGCCGGTGGCCACCATGATTCGTCCCATGCGGAGAGGGATGGTCCTAGGATGAGGACTTCCGTCTTGTCTGAATTCAGTTTTAAGCGGCTGTTCTTCATCCACTCGGCTACGTCTTTCATCCCTTCGTGTAGGTTGGATTTGGCGGTGTTTGGGTCTTTGGTGAGGGAGAGGATCAGCTGTGTGTCGTCAGGGTAGGAGATGATGTTGAGGTTGTGTTGGCGTGCGATGGAAGCGAGGGGGCTCATGTAGACGTTGAAGAGGGTGGGGCTGAGCGATGATCCTTGAGGTACGCCGCAAATTACTTTGGTGGCCTCTGATCTGAAAGGGGGGAGGCCGGCTCTCTGGGTTCTTCCGGCGAGGAACGAGATGATCCAATCCAATGCTTTTCCTTGTATCCCGACATTGCTGAGGCGTTGTACTAGGGTGCTATGACATACCGTGTCAAACGCTGCGGAGAGGTCCAGGAGGATGAGGGCAGCTGTTTCCCCGTAGTCGAGTAGTGTTCGGATGTCGTCTGTGGCTGCGATGAGGGCGGTCTCGGTGCTGTGGTTGGCTCGAAAGCCGGACTGTGAGGGGTCGAAGGAGCCGTTCGACTCGAGGAGGGTGGCGAGCTGACTATTGACGGTCTTCTCTATGACTTTGGCAGGGAAAGGGAGGAGCGAGATGGGGCGGTAGTTCTTAAGTTCAGTGGGGTCTGCTGTAGGTTTCTTCAATAGGGCGCTGAGCTCGGCATGCTTCCAGCTTTCCGGGAAGGTGGCGGTGTTGAGGGAGCAGTTGATGATATCTCGGAGATGGGGTGCGATGATGGAATCGGCCTTGTTGAAGATGTGATGGGGGCACGGGTCGGTTGGTGATCCGGAGTGAATAGAGTTCATCAAGCGGATGGTGTCTTCGGTGCTGATCGGGTTCCAGGCATTCACCAAGTGGAGTAAAGTAAAGCGCTGTAAGCCCTCAGATTGCGTTTTGCAGCAGTGTATTTATGCTGGTGGTGGTGGGGGGCTTCAGTTCGGTGGTAAGGGGGGTGGACTGGTCACCAAAGCTGTTATGTATGTCAGCGATTTTGTTGTGGAAGAACGAGGCTAGAGAGTCGCAGAAGTCTTGAGAGGGAGTGATATTGTTGGATCCGGCGCTGGTATTGGTGAGCTCTTTAACGATGCTGAATAGTTCCTTGCTGTTGTGGGCATTGTTGTCGAGTCGATCCTTGAATGCAGATTTCTTGGTGGATCGAATCAGCTGGTGGTGTTTGCGGGTGGCGTCCTTGAGGGCGGTCATGTTGTCTGTGGTTGGGTTTTTTCGCCAGGCTTTCTCGAGGGTGCGGCAATTCTTTTTGGAGTTCTTGAGGTCGTCGTTGAACCAGGGGGCTTTTTTGCTCCCTGGCTTGTTGTGGTGGATTTTCAAGGGTGCTAATTCGTCAGCGCAGTGGGTGATCCATTGTGAGAGATTGATGGCAGCTTGATTTGGGTCCGATGATTTGGCGGGAGGGTTTAGGTTTAGTAATGTGGTGAGTTGGTCGGTGGTAATTTTGTTCCAGTTTCTGCCGGGGGCTTGTTGTGGGTGTTGGTGGGTCGTGGTCTTACTGAAGTTGAAGTAGACGCAGTTGTGGTCCGTCCAGTGGAGTCCTGTGGCATGATTGAAGGAGACGTGCTTGCTGGAGGAGAAGATTGGGTCGAGTGTGTGTCCGGCGTGGTGGGTTGGGGTGTTTACCAGTTGTTTGAGTCCGAGATTGGCGAGGTTATCCAGAAGGGTGGTGGTGTTGCTATCGTTGTTCTTTTCCAGGTGGAAGTTGAGGTCCCCTAGGAGAATGTAGTCCTCGGAGGGGAGGGCATGTGGGCTGATAAAGTCAGTGATGTCTTTGCTGAATTGTTTGCGGGGTCCTGGTGGTCTGTAGATGAGAGTGCCTCTAAGTGTGGTCTTGGGGTCGGTGTGTATCTGGAAGGGAAGGTATTCGGCGGCTGCGAGGGTGTCGTCGGAGCTGGTCGTGATGCGGATGGTGTTCTTGTGGACGATGGTGATGCCTCCTCCTGTTTGGTTGAGGCGGTCCTTTCGGATAATTTTGTACCCGTCCGGGTTGGCTATGGCGATGTCGGGTGCTGAAGAGGCGTTCATCCAGGTTTCCGTGAGGAAGGCGACGTCCGGCGTTGTGGTGTCTAGTAGGTTCCATAGTTCAATGGCGTGTCTGTGAACCGAGCGGGTGTTGAGCAGGATACACTTCAGGTGGTTGTTGTTGGAATTCTGTTTGGCGTTTGTGGATGTAGTGTGGCTCTTGATGCAGCTGAAATTGCAGGATTGGCAGGTGAAGGGTCCATGGGTGCTTCCAGGGGCGGCTTGGTGGCAGTCGGCGAGACTGCCGGTGTTGAGTGCAGAGAGGGTTGCGGCATCGTACGTAAGGCGGGTGGGATGGCCTTTGCGGGGGCCAGGGTGTCTGGCGCTGGGCGCGGTCCAGGCGCGGACGGGCGTAGACGGGCTTACCTTTGGCGCGCCTTTCGGCGTGCATAGGGCGCGTCTGCTGCGCGTGAACGCTGCGCGTAAATGCATCAGTCATAAATGGTTCGTGGAGGGGGGCGGAGCGAGGGAGGAGCAGCAGGGAGGCGGGAGTGGGGTGGCGAGTGGGGAGGGGATTGTTTGCAAATGCTGTAGGGAGCGGGGTGGGGGCGCGGGGGTGCAGCGGCAGGGAGAGACGGGCTGGGGCAACCAAATGGCACCAAACAGAAACAAAAACAATGCCGGGCGAGATCGGGGGCACAGTCTGGCACAGGTATTACTCAGAAGATAAAGCACAATGCACAATCTGATTTAAAGCCCAATACGATGCCACACGATGCAAGATAAAGCACAATGCACAATCTGTTTTAAAGCCCAATACGATACCACACGAAGCAGCAGGGGGGCACGAGGCAGACAGGGGCACACGATGCAGCAGGGTGGCACGATGCAGATAGGGGCACACGATGCAGCAGGCACGATGTAGATAGGGGCACACGATGCAGCAGGCACGATGGCACGATGTAGATAGGGGCACAGTCTGGCACAGGGAGGACGACCAGGAGCGGGTGGAGAGACCGGTTCTGACTGGGTCAGGACGGTCACAGCTCTTCACCGCTCGGGTCTGTCCTTTAGTATCAGTGGGAGGGAGGAGCAGCTGGGCGGCGGGAGCGGGGTGGCGAGTGGGGAGGGGATTGTTTGCAAATGCTGTAGGGAGCGGGGATGGGAGCGGGGGGGTGCAGCGGCAGGGAGAGAAGGGCTGGGGCAACCAAATGGCACCAAACAGAAACAAAAACAATGCCGAGCGAGATCGGGGGCACAGTCTGGCACAGGTATTACTCAGAAAATAAAGCACAATGCACAATCTGATTTAAAGCCCAATACAATGCCACACGATGCAAGATAAAGCACAATGCACAATCTGTTTTAAAGCCCAATATGATACCACACAAAGCAGCAGGGGGGCACGATGCAGACAGGGGCACACGATGCAGCAGGGGGGCATGATGCAGATAGGGGCACATGATGTAGCAGGCACGATGGCACAATGTAGATAGGGGCACAGTCTGGGTGCCTTGTAGTGCGCTGGCCTTCTTCCCCCAGTGGGGCCACTCAACAGTCCTTAAAATTTGAACCAAGTATTCACCAAGTGGAGTAAAGTAAAGCGCTGTAAGCCCTCAGATTGCGTTTTGCAGCAGTGAATTCGTGCTCAAGGCAGCACCACCTGAATTGGAGCTGCTCTTGACTTCGTTCCGTTGTTGCACTCCCCATCACAGAGCCTGCACGAACCCTTCATAAGGTGGGCCTCGCTTCTCAACTGGGCAAACAGCCGATAATTATCAAATTCGAAACAGGAAGCCAATTTGAAGCAAAGCCACACGAAGTTCAGTTCAGCACATTTATTTGCATCCATTTCACTGCTCGCTTCTTGACAGCTTTCAGAGCAATCTTTGAACATGTAAAGCCTGATGCGTTTCAGGAAGTTATCCTTTCTTCAGAGGCATTGTTCGTGAAGGGCTGGAAGATATATATGTCCAAACTCCTCTTTTTGCAAAAAGGCTGAGACCCACAAGAAGATTCAAATGGAAGGCTTTATTGCTGGCTTCACAAAAGGGTGTAACACAAATGTCTTGTCGGCGTATGCATTTCGGCTCCCGCCTCGTCAGCGCCGTTTGTGTTCCTAGGGGAGGGACGTCATTGATGGATTTAACTACCCCGCCTCCTCCCTCACAACTCGAGCTGCTCCGCCCCAGGTGGTGATGTTTAACCACCTGTATTCCTCCTGGCGCGCCTTTCGCCAATGGCGCCTCCAAGTTCCAGGGTGCATTGGTGTTCTTGCATCCCGGATGCAAGGTCGGAGTCACGTGCTCGCACTGGATCCTACGCCTTTCAGCCACAATTCAGCCTCCCGAATCTTCATCACACCAACCTCCAGATCCAACGGGAATTATGTCTGCGGGGGCCCAAGCGCAATGCTTTACCCATCAGGCAGAGAGAATCTGCCGTATCGCCTCTGTCCTTCCCGATGTCTGTAGGTGAGTACACGGCAAATCCAGTACCCTAGAAAGCCAAAGTCCACATAAAGCGGCGACCAGTACAGCCGGACTGCTTGAGGTGTGGAGGTCCCAAAGCGCGATTCTGGTCACTCGCGCAATTGTATGTCCAAACTCCTCTTTTTGCAAAAAGGCTGAGACCCACAAGAAGATTTAAATGGAAGGCTTTATTGCTGGCTTCACAAAAGGGTGTAACACAAATGTCTTGTCGGCGTATGCATTTCGGCTCCCGCCTCGTCAGCGCCGTTTGTGTTCCTAGGGGAGGGACGTCATTGATGGATTTAAATACCCCGCCTCCTCCCTCACAACTCGAGCTGCTCCGCCCCAGGTGGTGATGTTTAACCACCTGTATTCCTCCTGGCGCGCCTTTCGCCAATGGCGCCTCCAAGTTCCAGGGTGCATTGGTGTTCTTGCATCCCGGATGCAAGGTCGGAGTCACGTGCTCGCACTGGATCCTCCTGCTTTCAGCCACAATTCAGCCTCCCGAATCTTCATCACACCAACCTCCAGATCCAACAGGAATTATGTCCGCGGGGGCCCAAGCGCAATGCTTTACCCATCAGGCAGAGAGAATCTGCCGTATCGCCTCCGTCCTTCCCGGTGTCTGTAGGTGAGTACACGGCAAATCCAGTACCCTAGAAAGCCAAAGTCCACATAAAGCGGCGACCAGTACAGCCGGAATGCTTGAGGTGTGGAGGTCCCAAAGCGCGATTCTGGTCACTCGCGCAATTGTATGTCCAAACTCCTCTTTTTGCAAAAAGGCTGAGACCCACAAGAAGATTCAAATGGAAGGCTTTATTGCTGGCTTCACAAAAGGGTGTAACACAAATGTCTTGTCGGCGTATGCATTTCGGCTCCCGCCTCGTCAGCGCCGTTTGTGTTCCTAGGGGAGGGACGTCATTGATGGATTTAAATACCCCGCCTCCTCCCTCACAACTCGAGCTGCTCCGCCCCAGGTGGTGATGTTTAACCACCTGTATTCCTCCTGGCACGCCTTTCGCCAATGGCGCCTCCAAGTTCCAGGGTGCATTGGTGTTCTTGCATCCCGGATGCAAGGTCAGAGTCACGTGCTCGCACTGGATCCTCCTGCTTTCAGCCACAATTCAGCCTCCCGAATCTTCATCACACCAACCTCCAGATCCAACGGGAATTATGTCCGCGGGGTCCAAGCGCAATGCTTTACCCATCAGGCAGAGAGAATCTGCCGTATCGCCTCCGTCCTTCCCGATGTCTGTAGGTGAGTACACGGCAAATCCAGTACCCTAGAAAGCCAAAGTCCACATAAATCGGCGACCAGTACAGCCGGACTGCTTGAGGTGTGGAGGTCCCAAAGCACGATTCTGGTCACTCGCGCAATTGTATGTCCAAACTCCTCTTTTTGCAAAAAGGCTGAGACCCACAAGAAGATTCAAATGGAAGGCTTTATTGCTGTCTTCACAAAAGGGTGTAACACAAATGTCTTGTCGGCGTATGCATTTCGGCTCCCGCCTCGTCAGCGCCGTTTGTGTTCCTAGGGGAGGGACGTCATTGATGGATTTAAATACCCCGCCTCCTCCCTCACAACTCGAGCTGCTCCGCCCCAGGTGGTGATGTTTAACCACCTGTATTCCTCCTGGCGCGCCTTTCGCCAATGGCGCCTCCAAGTTCCAGGGTGCATTGGTGTTCTTGCATCCCGGATGCAAGGTCGGAGTCACGTGCTCGCACTGGATCCTCCTGCTTTCAGCCACAATTCAGCCTCCCGAATCTTCATCACACCAAAATCCCAGCAGTGCGACCAACCAGGGCAGCGGCGCAGACCCAGGAAACAGACTCCGTAGGCAAGGCTTAGTGCTTAGGGATGTTTAATCACAGCATCAGATCAGTTGTCCAAATGACGCATTTCGGCCGCCAGACAATATATATATATTACCTACTGGCGGTCGCCAGTAGGTAGTTATAGTTAGGACCTAGTTTCCATAGGAAATCCGCAATATTCTATTTGGAATAACTTTGGAGCCGGTCGACAAATACACACAAAATTCTCCAAGAAAATGGCCTGCTCTGTTCTGCTCCTTCCCTGAAAGTTTCGGGGTGATTTGTGAAGCGGGGGCTGGGAAAAAAAGGGGTCCCAAAACGTGTTTTCTCTATGCAATTTTCCATAGGGACTTTTAAGACGGGCTACAGCCCGAACTGCTGAACGGAATTATACCAAATTTAGCAAAAAGGTAGAGTTTGGTTAGCAGATTACGCTTTTTGTTAAATGGTGTAAATCTGTTCAGTAGTTTCTGAGAAAATCTAAAGTAAAATCATAGATATATCTATAAACAAAGTACCGTACGAGTACTGTCCGAGGATAGTGTGTGTGACCATTACGAGCACAAACTGCATGCTAATTGGCTGTCGACTGTCTGTCAACGTCCAAAACCAGGAAGTGTTGGCAGCCATCTTGTGCCTCGGTAGAACCGAGACACAAGAAAGCAGCGAAAGAAATGCGAAAAACAGGCAAAGGGGGAAGGGTAGAAACAGCCTGACCCCGTAGGCCTGCTCAGGGGGTCCCACAAGGACCCCCTAGTAAAAAAAAAAACATTTTTAAAAAAAGGCGCGGTATACGCGTAAGGTACGCATATGCTCTGAAAAAGAAGAAAAAAACCCGAAGGCCCCTCTATTGTTAATTAGCCCTCGGGGGGGCCAAATCCCGGGGGAATGTTTTGTTTTTTATTTATAATGGGTGGCCCAGAGTGGGGCCCACTCCTCTGACTAGGCCTTGGCCGAAATCCTCTGTAATGAGATAACCAGACAAGAGGCACACCCTTCTCGTACATCATGGCCAAGACATGGAAAGAACTCCCCCTCAGCATCATATGAACCCCCAAACTGAAAGCATTCAGGAAGAGCCATACCACTTGCCTTTTGAATGACGAAAGCTCCACAAATCCTCCCCACATACTCCCCCAGCCCCTAGAAATCCTCACAGGTGAATAGTCTTCTTACATTGCTTCACAACCAATCAAAAAGAGATGTTGAAAGTTTCTGTTTTTAACATACGAACAAATCAGATATGTTTGCATGTACCTGCAGCGAGAGGCAATTATTAAAGATGACTTGCTTTCGCAAGACCCCGAAAGGCTTCTTCCAGAATAAGTATGCACTTCACTGCAAGACCCCATTTAATGATTATCCAGGCTCTCAGGCCTAAACACGTCAGAAATCATCTCTCATCACTTTCTCTTCTTTTTAGTGTATTGTGTGTGGCAGACTGTGTGACCCTATGCCCAGAGCCCTCGAAGGCCCTGGAGACTGCCACGCCCCAGACCAGCTTCTGCAGTATCCTGGAGCCGCGCGGCCCCCTTCCCAACATTTAAAAGCCCCGGGGGGAGGTGTAAATTAATCGAGACTGAATACGTTGGTACAGCCCACTGTGCTTACGCTACCAGGAAAACACAACAACAGTATATGGCCCAGATTTCTATTGTAGTGATTTCTTAGTTCCAGGTCTAGTTGTCAGATCGGCACACAAAGTCCCTCATGGCTGGTATACACCCACACCACACCCATCCAGCGCATCCGTCACTACACACGTGACCCTATCTACGCTACCAGGAAAACACAACAACAGTATATGGCCCAGATTTCCATTGTAGTGATTTCTTAGTTCCAGGTCTAGTTGTCAGATCGGCACACACACACACCACACCCATCCAGCGCATCCGTCACTACACAAGTGACCCTATCTATAAAAAAGACGGAGCGTACAATGTCCCCATGGTGCCACCGACTCTTTGTGTCTTTCTGGAGCCGGCATTGCTTTTACACATGGGGAGATGCTAAGTTACATGTGGAAATGCAATCTTTTTGGGATTTTGAAAGTGAGAACAGATTTCACTGCTGTGTCTTTCAAAGTTCAAACTAAGTTTTCTATGGGAGGGCAGGAGCCGCAAGACTTCTGCCCTATCATAGCAAACAGCAGTATCCTGGGGGTAGGCACCCCGGGACACTGCAGGAACCGGCTCTGGGCGTGGTGGTCTCCTGGGCTCTCGAGGGCACCAGGCGGAGGGCCACTGAGTGCCTGTCACACAATACAGAAATCTCTGGGTGGGGGGGGGGGGGGGGGGGGGGTTGTTCCCGGGGTTTGAGGTCCACACACTTTTAATTTTGATGGGGGGGCAAGGACGCACAAGTGGCGCAAGGGGGTTGTAAATGTGGTACACAGTGTTTTGTCTTAGTTTGCTTTCCTTTCTGTCTTGTAGAGGATCCAGGGTAAATATAACGGTTTTTGTACATCCAGTACCTTTCAACACTACTCTCAAATGGCTTTCTGCCTGTTACCATAGTAACAGTACATGGAACACTTGCGTGAGCACAGATGTTAGAAGTTCACCACAATATGTTGCTAATTGAAATAGTTACTGTGCTGGAGATTTATATTTTTTTTCATAGGAACTGTTAGTCGTAGAAGAAGTCAGTGGAAAAGTGTTTTTAGCGACTCCTTCCTGTTTGGGGAGTGTTAGGGTAACGTGCTCCAAGCTGGACTTTATGAAGCTTAATGTTCATTGGCTGTGAAGTATTAAAAGTATACGTTTTGACAGTCATTCCTTCCTCCTGTGCAGAACAACTTGGACATTTTATTGGCCAAAGTGTTCCGAGCACAAGTTTGCTCCTTATTGGGTGGGAACGATTCACTGTTCTCAGTGATATTGTGACGCATTTCCAAAGGAGTATGGGAAAAGAAAGTATTAGAGGGCAGGTTAGGAACACTATTAACTCTGTACAGTGCCCATAAGGTGGTGGAGAGGGATTATGAGGGAAAAAATTGTTTTTATATGTTTCAATTTATATAATTGTCGTGTGGTGTATAAATCACGGCGGAAAAATGAAAGTGTCTTGCGCTGTTTTTTTAAATCAAGTTTGTTGACATACTTCTTAGGAGGACTATTTACTTATAATGTGGGGTTTACTTTCCTAATGGGGAGGTGTGGTTGTGCAGCAACAAATTCAGTCTAGGTTTGAAACAGTTTTTATTAAGCCAAATACAAAAAAACTTTCTTCAGAAACTGTCGCTGTATATATGAAAGGGGTGACAATTAAAAATGGAATTTCATAAAATATCAGTTAAGCGAGTTATATCCTTCTTTTTTCTGCTACAGTTTGTAAAAGTGTTGCCCCACATTCTTGATGATGTAAGAGGGCACCAGTTACTTTTAGATAAAGTAGAATAGAAGTGCTACAACAAACACTCCCGCACTATATTATCTGAGATCAAGAGAACAAGTAAAAAACTGTTAAATACAAGTGACTTCATATTACATAGAAATGTATGCATTATTATTTTTCTAATTCAATTCAGGAACGTGCTGTCGTAGTGCTTAGAGGTTGCAGACTGTTCCGCTAACAAATCACATACTCACTAAAGAATATATAGGATGGTACTCTTATAAAATATAGTACAGGTCCTATTTATTCTTTACGGAGAAGGTAATTAGGAACTACAAATAAGAATAGAAATTAGAAAATAGCATTCAGAAATGTAGGGTTTATTAAATATTTAAAGTAACAAAGTATGCTTGATAGCTATGTTTTTTTTAAAAGCAGTTTCGTAAAATATGTTTCTTGAAAGAAATATCTGATCAAGTACTTTTTAATATTTGAAAGTTATATTACAGATGGCGCTGAAAAATCTCCCATTCCTCTTCTGCAGCAATAGGACAATCTATTATAATATAATGATTGATACTATTGTTACAATAAAAAGAAAAGGAAAATAAAGTTGTCTATTTAACAGAACATCCATAATGAAATACTTTCGAGCTGTAATTATTTACTGAGCCTCTTTTCTCCGGGAGGTGAAAAAGTTTGATCTTCGTGGTGACGGGTCATATACTCCTCTGATATCGTGACGGTGAGAATTATAATATGTATATATTCTCACAGCACATGATCACAAGGGGGAACAGACTGAAAACTGGAAGCCGGTAACGTTGCTTACATAACGTTACTCTTTGTGACAACGGATCATGGACTCCACTGAAATCACCATAACTGTTAATGTTATAATATACATATTAACAATATATGATCTCTAGGGGAAAACACGATAACAACTGGAAGATGGTGGCGTTGATTGTAAATGTTTAGGGTTTGAGGCGACGGGTCACCAACACCTCTCAAGCGAAGGACAGTGTCAATATTATAATATAAAAAGTCACAATATAAAAGCTGAAAGGAGCCAGAAAAGGAGCAATGTTTGTTGTAATCTTTGTGTTTCTAAAAACAAGCTGCTGACGTTACAGAGAAAAAGCGAAAAACATGCAATAACATTTTTTTCTAGATATAAATGTTTAAATATTGACAAATAAATGTAAATGTCAAGGTATTTGTAGAGCGCACCGCCACCAAGCGGTTTCCTGGCGCTATTACTCATACCGCTGTGGAACCCTTCCTGGCTTTCCCAGTGAAGTGTCCACTCCTGGGCACCCCCAGGGTGAAGCCAGGCATCCTAGCGCTGTTGGGGCCAGTGTGGAGGTTAAGCAAGCTATTGCCCAGACTTGCAGCATGGGGCCCATGATTAGAATAGGCACTGAGGCAAGAATTGACAGGTCCGAGGAAATTGAACCCAAGACCTGCCGAGGCGGGAATTGAACCCTGGTCAGAACTCTGCATCAGGGTCTGCCGCTCTAACCATTGAGCCACACTCCTCCACGATAGCCACAAATAGCCACAAATTATAACTAAGCACTATGCCTATGCCATATTTAAACAACTTACAACTCCGATATATGTTTGTTGGCGCAAAAAGAGAATCCGATGCTAGAAAACGGAACCTGCAACACAGATTGGCGACTCAGAAATAACTTGCGAAAACGAAACTAATTGCACAGTAGGTGCGGTTTATATAGTCTACGGAAGGAAGATGTGGCTCCGCCTATTTAGATGGCACGTTTTGCAGTTTACACGTGCTCACGTTTTAACTGTTTTACTACTGCACCTGTTGGGAAAAGTTACAAACTGTGAAGCTGTAAAGGTTTCGATTTCTATAGTAACACGTATAAGGTATTATTATCTACATACGTTGGAGAGTTTAAAAAGTGTTACTCGTAAACTGTGTTCTTTGCATTTTCATGATTACAAAATCTAAATAAAAGACATAAAAAAATTATTGTTAACATTAGAAGAAAAAAAGGATTAATATTTGTTTTTAATATGCTTCTTAATTTAAAAGATGCTAGCATTTGTAAATCGTAAACCTACCCTCGGAAAGGTGTGCTGGCGCTTGGGCCATTGGGAAGATTAAGCAAGGTATTACTTACAGTGGGATAGTGGTGGGCTAAGATGCTGATGGACTATTGAATCGAACTGTGAACGGTGTTGTTGAAAGTCAGGTATTATAGGTGCTGTGTCATACTTTTACCATACTTATATGTTAATTACTGCCAATTAAGTTGAACATATTCTTAAATTATAAGTAGGGCTGCTTGATTTATTTTTTTACTGATGTTTACAGATAAATACAAACAGAAAAGTATTTATTTTCCTCTTTATATTTATTTTACACTGTGCATGAATACGGAAATTGAGTTATTTTTTAAGCGTTTGTAAATGCTGTCAATGATGAAAAGTAGGGCAATAGGTCTGTTGTTCTAAAAGTAAAAGGGTCAACACAATAAAAGACTTTTAGAAAAGATCCTTAAAGAGCAATATATATCATTGTGTAATAAAATTTGCAAATTTTAATATGAAGATTGTGTAGTTTATCATGTAAGAGTATTTACATGAGTGAAAATGTTCAGTCTTTCAGCCATGAGTGCATATTTACCAGTAAAATAAATGTGGAAATATACTAATTTCAGATTCATTTTTTTACAAAATCCGAAATATATATGTATAAACAGATATACAAATATTTTGAAAAAATATGGATAAACATAGATGGAAATGTCCCAAAAAATAAATACCATAAAACCTGGAGGTATAATTATAAGTAAAAAAACACTTTACTATAAGAAGTATACACATGTTTTTCAATTTTACTTAGGAAACACTATAGGTTATAGAGATTTTGTAGTTAGATATTGACATTTAACAAACATTTGACAATCACTGAAAAAATCATAGGTTTCAGTTACGCTAAAGTTAGAAATTATCATTTGAAAAACCTTTGAAATTCACTGAAAAAACCATAGGTTTTAGCCACGTTATAGTTAGGAATTTGCATTTAAAAAACCTTAGAAATTCACTGAAAAAAACAGGTTTCACACATGTTATAGTTAGCTGGACATTTCACTCATACAAAACCATTGAAATTCCCCTGTTATAGTTAGTTCAGCGAACTATAACTCGCGCGCCCGCAATCCACTGCTGATGACGTCAGATATTACATCACTCATGACATGGTCAGTGACATCACTCATGACATCACTGATGACATCTCAAATGACATCACTGATGACATCACTGCTGACATCATCCTTGTGAAAGAGTGGCAGACCTCCTCTCACCCTAATATAACCTATGATAAACACATTGAAAAATAGAAACTAACATTTTCAAAACAATGGAGATACCAATACCAGTTAGAAGAACCTATTCAGTAATTACAAAATCTACATACACATCCATTCATTCACCAACAGTTCTATATAGTCACTCATACATGTACTCACTCATCATATGTACTCATACACCTATACATCCTGTTACACACTAATACTCATCCATATAGTTACTCGCACACATACTCACACATGGAAATAAACATCTATTTACTTTCATATACAGCTTTACACACACCACTACACTTACTTCTTCAGAAAAGTACACATACTTGCTCTCTTAAACAATCACTTATATACATCAATACTCACATATAATAGTTTAAAACATATGTAGTTACTCATAAAGACACTATTGTGACAGTCATTCACTCACTAACACACCCATACACACACTTATCCACCCATACAATCCTGCACACATGCTGTCTTCAACAGACACTCATACTGATACTCAAAAATCAGCTAATAACCCATATACACACTCGTGTAGCTACTCACCAACCCATGCATCCACTTATAAACAAAGTGAGACACTGATACAGATATTTAAATATTTAAACATTACTCGCTAATACATGTATTCACTAAGATACACTTAATAAGTCAGTTATACAATACATTTAAAAAAAACATCCATTTAGATACTTATTCATCCATTTATTCTTCCATTGACCTTTAGATATACATATATGAAAAATATTTATTTTTCAGACAGATACACATTCACTGGATGATGTCATCAGTGATGTCATTTGAGGGGGCGTGGCTTGAACGCCGATGTAAGCAGCAGCGGGCTCCGGAGCTCTCCCTTGGCTGCCCTCCAAAATCATTGATCCTTATTTGCAAACTCGGCCCCACCGCCGCATTTCAAAGTGGAGTGACCGGTGCCCCTCCTGAACTCGGATACCGGAGGCGGGGGCGTTAGGAGGCAGGAGAGTGTTTGTTCCCTCCTTTGCTGTTGGCCACCAACTCGGTTGACAAGATGGCGGCACCACGCTGAGGGTCTGGTGCCTGGCTGCAGTGGCGGCGATTAAGACCGGCGGAAGCCTTGAGGGATCTGCGGCCCCACTACCCGAGATGGAGGGTTGATTGCTGTTCCCCCAGACTTCAGCAGTGAGGAGGCTTTGCTCGCGGGCGGGTGCGGGCGGAAACACCCCGGCTGGTCCGACGCGGCTGCCTGACCTTGGCATGGCGGCGCCCGGGACACGATGGGCGCCATTTGGGGATCGGCGTGAACTTTAATACTGCCAACAGCCCTAAAAAACGACAGATCGGGGTCCCAGAGGCCCTAGAACTGACCTGGGCAGACCCATTTGCTGACCGACTGGCCGGGGTACCCGGGAGCAGACGGCGGTGTGGCCCGGACCTAACGAGGGGGGTCGGTGCGCGTGATCCAAGGCTGCAACCTGACCTGTGCTGCTTTTGTTGTCTCTGCGGCCCGGGCTTGGGCCTCCACTGAGAGTCCCCCTGAAGTGACGCTGTGGGGTATGCCTTGGGCCCTCGACTTGCCCCGACGCTGTATTGCCCCCACTGCCGACTGGACTTATGAGATTCCTTGGGGGTGCTGTTTGTTGCCCCTGTGGCGGTGGGTGTGTCTCCCCCCTGTGCCTGCCTGCGGCAAAGGGGGCTCACCAGAGCAAAGTGAGGGTGAGCTTCGGCGGGCTGCTTGGCGGGCGGACTCTGGCAATGGGGGCGAGGATGACACACCAGGCTGGGGGATCCATTGGCTGGCGGACCTAGGTGACAACTCTGCAGGACGCCTGCAGCATACGAGGAAGCACTAGTAGTGGGTTGTGGTGCCACCAAGCGGGTGACGGACTTGTCGTTGTTGCAGATGGGTGGTGTGCTGGGCCACCTCTTGGCAAGCGGGATACCGGAGGCACCGCATGTACACTTCCCACCTCAGGCCAGACAGCTCAGCATTGTTAAGCTTCTCTGAGAGGTGTCACTGCGCGACATTGGTCCTGCCCCCGTTTGGAGAGGCGATTGGGGCTGAGATTTCCAGAGCGGACGGCCGTGGACAGCAATGCCTTGCTGGGGCGGAGTGTGACTGTGGGCTCCCCTGGCGCTGCTAATATTGGCCACACCTGACCACTACAATGGGCCGCGTGTCAAAAAAGAAGGGCTTTGAGGTGCTACGCCTGGACGAGCCGGACCAGCACACAGAGGACGAGGATGGCGATAATGTGAGACGGCGACCGGGACGGCCTGGGGACCCTACCCTGGGTGAAATAATGCAGGCTATTGTGGCCTCACGGGACGTGCTTGAGAAAAGGATGGACGCCATTGGATCAGATCTCACCCTGCTGAAGGATGATCATCGGAAGCTCAAGGAGAGAGTGACGACCCATGAAACCACCATGAAGGACATCCAGGATGCGGTGACAGCCCTGTGTCACACTTTAAACGAGGTAATACACAGAGTCAAAGTCCTCGAGATATGGGCGGAGGACAGTGAAGGGCGCTCCCGGCGCAACAATCTCCGTATAGTGGGGGTCCCGGAGCGCGAAGAAGGAGCTGATGTGGTCCGGTTTCTGGAGAACTGGTTGCAGACGGAGGTAGCACCGGAAGGCCTCTCCCCATTTTATGCGCTGGAGCGAGCACATAGGGTCCTGGCTCGCCCACCAAAACCTGGAGCTCCACCACAGCCAATTGTGGCAAGACTCTTGCATTACCATGACCGGGACTTTATCCTGCAGAGGGCTCGGGAACAACAGAACATGCAAATAGGAAACAGTAGGTTGCTGATATTTCTGGATTACACCAGGGAGGTCCAGCGTCAACGGTCCTCCTTTCTGGCTGTCAAGAGAACGCTGCGTCAGCTCAGTCTCCCTTACGCCGTGCTACTCCTGGCGCGTCTGCTTGTGACGGAAGACGAGGGGCCCACTTCTTTCTTACCCCGCAGGGGGCGTGGGACTGGTTGGAGGGTCGCGGAGGTGCGGCCGCAAGCACCTCGTGGGCGGCTTCCCCTCGAGAACGACAGGCGACTACTCCATCGAGGGGGCCCCCCACTTCCCCGGTGGTGCAACAGCATGAGCGAGACAGGGCAGTGCGAGCAGTGGCGGCCATCAGCCGAGGAGTGGTCAGCCCGGCGAGTATTGATACCGACGCCGAGAAGAGCGGAACAGAGAGCCCGAGATCTGGAAGCGCCCATGGACTCTCAGACATGGAGCTGCCGAATGTCACCCCACAGACAGCTGATGGGATGTTTGGGTGATGGGGCCACTGAGGTTATGTGGGGCTTTGCTTCAAGGGTTGTTGCACTTACTGGTCCTGGGGGCCGCTGTTATGTGGGGCAGCACAACAGGTGGTGAATTTCCAGGACTGCTGGGGTCCTAGCTGGCTATGCAGGTTTTTCTCAAGGAAGGGAGGGGGGCCGAGGGGGGGGGTTCTGGGGGCACTGTGCGTGAGCTACGAGTTACCTCCTGGTTTCGGTTTTGGATATGAGCAGTTTGGTTTGGACGGGAACCCGTTCTTGTGTGCCTGTCCTGGGATGTGGGAGTTGGGGGAAGTTTGAGAGTTGGGTGGGATGGGGGAGGGTCAGACAGGTCGATAGGGGGGGTTTAGGCAAGCGCAGTCATGCGATGGATCCATGGGCACCTCCATAGGCCTTAAAGTTATGCCTTGGAACATACGGGGATGCACACCATGTGTTGGCGACACAAAATACACGCTTACTTAATACGCAGGGGAGTGCAAATCGCACTACTTCTGGAAACTCACTTGACGAAGGGGGAGGGGGTGGCATTACAACGCTGCTGGAGAGGGCAGGTCTTTCACACCTCTTACTCGGCTTATGCAAGTAGGACATTAGTTTGGGTGCGGGCAGGCGTTCCATCTCAGTGTGTGAGGCAGGTGATTGATCCAGAGGGTAGGTTCACTGTGGTCATGGGGCATCTAGATGGGCGGGACATTACACTAGGAAGCATATATGCCCCCAATATTGAACAGTCCCCCTTTTTTACACAGCTCTCACAGAATTGGCGGGGTGCTAATGGGCCCTGTTCTTCTAGTGGGGGACTTTAATTGTGTGACAGACGTAGACTTGGACCGTTCCCGCCCACCGCTCCCTGACGCCCCTACTCGCAGAATAGCAGAAGTCAGGAGGGACTGGCAGCGGAGCTGGGGGCTTAGAGACTCTTGGAGGGCCCATAACCCCTAGGAGCGCGACTACTCTTATTTTTCCACAGTCCATGAGTTGCACGTCAGGCTGGATGCTGTGCTGTGTTCCCCTGATGTCCTTATAATAATCACGATGAGTGAATATTTGGTTAGGATGACCTCTGATCACAACCCCCTATTGGTGGCCCTGAACTGGGTTCGATTTAGAATGGTGATTCCTAATTGGCGTCTACGGCCAGAGGTCTTGGAGGATCAGGTCTTCCGAACCACCATAGGTACGGCCATAAAGGACTACTTCCAGTGCAACATGGGCACTTCTTCCAGTCTGCACAATGAGTGGGATGCATTCAAAGCGGTGATACGCGGCCGGTGCATTGGGGAGGCCGAGGGAGTTCGTAGAACTCTATTGAGTGAGGTACAGCAGGCAGAACAACGGCTTTGGGAGAAAGAAAGGGAGAGACCGGGACAGGAGGACATTCAGGAGGGGCTACTGAGGGCGAAGGAAGAGCTAGCAACGCAAGTGGAGAGGCTGAGTTGCTTCGATTACAGGGCCTACCAGGTGTGGGTGCACGAGGAGCGCGATAAGTCAGGGGCGCTTCTAGCCTGGCTGGCGAATCCGGCGCACAAGGGCACGCCGATCATTGAAATACAGGAAGAAGGGGGACGATCCACTATGGGCAGCAGGTCATTAACGCGCAATTCCTGGATTACTATTCCACCCTTTATCGTAGCACATTGGACCCCAGAGAGCTAGAGGAAGGGAATTTCCTTGATATAGAGCTACCTCAGATTGAAGCAGCAGAGGCGGAGAACGTGGGTCGACCGGTAGAATTGGGCGAGGTCCGGGGAGCTCTCAAGCTTATGGCCAAGAACAAAACTCCAGGCACCGACGGACTACCCTCAGAGTTCTACGTCACTTACATCGACGTGCTGGCTCCGCAGCTGGTGTATCTTTATAACCGTTCAAAGCAGGTGGGCTATCTGCCTACTTCGACGAGGGAGGCAGTGATCGTACCGCTCCTTAAGCCGGGTAAGCCGGAGTGGGACCGAACAGGGTATCGACCCCTGGCGATGTTAAACATTGATTATAAGATCCTGAGCGGTATTTTGGCCAGTCGCCCGGTGGTGCACATGACAACTCTGGTACACGGAGACCAGTCTGGATTCATCCCTACCCGAAACACGGCCATGAATATTCTGAGGCTATGTCAGTTGCGACATGAGGCGGCTGCAGGAGACAATGAGGCATGTGTACTATCCATAGACATAGAAAAGGCCTGAGATAGTCTAGAGTGGCCATACCTGTTTCGAGTTTTAGGGCCTTTGGATTAGGTGAGGGGTTTGTGGCATGGACGAAGATTCTCTACTCCCGCTCGACGGCCAGGGTTCGGACGAGGGGAGCAATTTCGGCTGCTTGTGACGTGGCAGGGGGACGAGTCAGGGCTGCCCGCTGTCTCCCCTCCTGTTCGCCCTGGCAATGGAGCCGATGGCGGCTCATGCACGGACAGTGGGACATTATAGGGGCCTAGAGGCGACGGGTCAGATGCACTATATTGCCCTATACGCCGATGATTTGTTGACGTTCCTCGCCAATGCTACTGATGAGCTCCGTGGAGCCCGAATTTGCTGGAGAGACTGGGGCGAGTTGCAGGGCTCAGGGTTAACTGGGCCAAGACCTGTCTGTTACCGATGTGTGGGGGTGCGGTGATCCTCCCAAATGGATTGATGTGAGATGGGAGGGGAGTTGCTTACCTTATTTGGGGGGTTAGAATTTACCATGAGGCAGCCGATTTATTTGAGGGTAACATAGGGCGAGCCCTGCGTACTACCAAGAGTAACCTAGACTTCTGGGGTTCTCTGCCTCTGTCGGTTGCGGGACGAGTGGCATTACTAAAAATGATAACCCTGCCCTGCTTACTTTATTATTTTGTTACCCTGCCGCTTTAGATACCTGAGAAGTGCTTCGCCCAACTCAACTGCATGGTTTCGAGCTTCTTATGGGGATCGGGAAGACGAAGAGTGGCCCTGCCTACCATGATGTGCCCAAGACACCAAGATCCTGATTTCGAGGCCTACTACCATGCAGCCCAGTTCCAATGGTTCACACAACGGATGGCAGGGAAACTAGGAATGAAGGTAGATCAGAGAGGTGGGGACCTAGGTCTTCGACACTTGATTTGGATTTTGCTACAGCTACCGCTGCGTGAAAGAGAGGTGTCCAGAGAGTTCTGGGTCTTGAGGCAATGTTGGTATAGGGCTCTACGGCATAATAAAGGGAGTCAGGCATATGCGCCAGAGATTCCGGTGTGGTTCTGCATGGAGCTCCCTCAGGGAGGGGACTGGCAGCGGCTACATGAATGGGAGGAGCTGGGGATCTCCTCCATTGGGGATATGTACAAAGATGGTACACTTCTACAGTTTCAAGATCTCATGGAGAGGCACGAACTGCCTGCTCAAGACATTCTCTTACACGTGGCCGTGATGGCCGCTGTGCGTAAAAACTGAAAAAAAGGGTTGGAGGAACCACAGGTCTTCCTCCCTTGTCAGTATGTGGTCACCTCCGCAGGTTAGATCAAGGCGGTTACGTGTTTGTATCGAAGACTGACGCAGGGCTTGAGGACTCCTCTAGAGGAATTGCGCACTAATTGGGAGACTGACCTGGGAACGCCTATAGAGGATAAACCCTGGGAAATGCTAATGGAACAATTCTATGTATTTTATCGGGTGTATCTCACTCCTTACAAAATGAATGAGCTCTTTGGCTCCCACACTGCCTGCCCACGATGCAGACTGGAGGATGCTGCATTCATGCACATGCTCTGGGATTGTCCATTGCTTCAGGGTTACTGGGGAGAGGTACTGGCCAAATTGACAGAGGTGATGGAGAGGGACTTGCAGCATACTCCAGGGGTTTGCCTTTTACACTGGTTCCCCCACACTTCCCGCAACAAAACCACCAGTAGGTTCCTGGATTTGGGGTTAGTCCTAGCCAAGTGCGAAATCACTAGCCATTGGAAGGCGGTTGCGGCCCCCAGTGCAGCGCGCTGGCTACAAGACTTTATAAAGTGGGCGGACTGCGAGGGGACTCTCCGGCTCCAACTAGCTAGAAGGACTGACAATGACAAAATGTGGGACACGGCGAGAGCCTGGGTGGCAATGGCAGATCTGCTCAAAAACCCGAATGATGTTGATGACTGATCTTTCCGGCTATGGGCACCCTCTTTACTACATGAGATCGCAGCAGCAGGCAGTTAGGTGAGAGAGTGGGTGGGGAGATCGCTGAAGTGGGTGCATCCTCCCAGATGAGACATGGGCTACTGCCATAGGAATCAAATGGAGTGTGCGGAACACATAATGAGCAATAAGTGCGCTGTTAGGGAAGTGGCATGTCTGAGGGGAGGAGGGAGGTGGGTTCAAGAGGGGGGGAGAGTGAGTTGAGGGGCGGACTGTGTTCTTTTTTATCTGCTCTGAAGAATAGTTGCCGACAGTGCTTGCATAAGCGAGGAGCAACTCGATTCAGCCCTGCAGGCCTATACCACATGCCAGCTGGGATATGACTCTTCGTATAGGAAAGGCCACACTCCTCGTGTTGAAAAGGCTGACGGGCTGAACAAGCTAAGGCGAGGCGAAGCACAACTATCAGATGAGTGTTGCAGGTTCACTGTATTCTATATGATTATGTGTACGAGGCGTATGAGCACGTTATGAAAAATTAATAAAGTCTGTTTTAAAAAAAAAATCAGTGATGTCATTTGAGATGTCATCAGTGATGTCATGAGTGATGTCACTGACCATGTAATGAGTGATTTAATATCTGACGCCATCAGCAGTGGATTGCGGGCGCACGAGTTATAGTTAACGGGGGAATTTCAATGGTTTTGTATGGGTGAAATGTCCAGCTAACTATAACATGTGTGAAACCTATGGTTTTTCAGTGAATATATATATATATATATATATATATATATATATATATATATATATATATATATATATATATATATATATATATATATATATATATATATATATATATATATATATATTTATTGGTTACCAAGCCGCATTTCCTCTCGATCAAGGATGGCACTGACACCGTGAATTCAACTCAAGTTTAAGTTTATTCTAAAAGCTGCTTAAAGACACATTTCGGCGGAAGCCTCCGCCTTGCTCACTTCATCTACTTAAATGACAATGCAAAATATATATACCTCAGCACAAACACAGGTACATCACTGTGATTGGTGTTTGGTTACCGTGGTTACCCTGGTTACCCTGGTTCACTTGTGTGTACAACAACAAACATAGAAGAGTTTCTTTACATCATTTCTTAAACCCGTTTAAGCACAGTCATTGCGCAAAAAGCTTTCACCCTATGTTATTTAAATAAATGAATTACATAACCCCCGTGAATTGGTTCGTTATAGTGATCTTATGCAGTGCATCGTTAATACATAATTCTAAGGAATTGCAGTTTAAGGCTAAGCATTGTAAAGGGACAACAAACGCGTGAAGACACAGAGGAAAGACCTCATCATTCAATGCATGTAGCGGGATTTAGAGTACTGGGAGGATCATAAACAAAACCGATAATAATACATATTCAATGTGTATAAGGTAACTTGGCAAATGGCACATCCTAATATCTGTTTGGACAAAATGCGTTGTAACTGCCAGTGACTGTCTAATGCAGGTAACATTGCCACATACTACATATTAACCATTTAATATGTAAAAACAACCAATATTTCTGTAGATCAAAATTCACACATAAGGATACTCGAACGAGCCTCGTCTCCAAGTGGAGTAAATTTATGTGTATGTAACAGTATATCTATGGAGTATGTGGCAGGAAGTACACAATTATGAACCAAAATGCAGATTCGAGTCCAAACTCATCCTATTTAATACAAAGGTGTGTCACCCGGTCTTCACCCGTACTTAGACAGTACTAAAGGTTGCCGTACTAGAACCACTTGAAATAATAATGATAATAATAGTGCTCCAGAAGAAAGAAAGAAAGTATTTACATAAGTGATGGTGCAGATGTACAGGAGTGGGAAAGGTTGAGGGAGTATTTCTGCGCTGATTTATAGGTGTACGGTCAATGCTTCATCGGCATTGAGCCCATTGATGATCTTGGAATCTAACAAGATGATGTATCTAGATTCCAGGCGCCTTAAGGCAAGTCTGCGATTACCTCCTCTGATACTTTTGGCAATGCTGTCAATGACAAAATATTTGATGTCATTGCTGTTGCTGGAATGCGCTTTGTTTATGTGCCTGGCCACAGGATATGTCTCATCATTATTGCTTACGGCTCGCAAGTGCTGCAGGATTCGGACATGTGCCGGATGGATGGTGCTTCCTACATAACGCTTGCTGCATTTACAAACAAGGACGTACACTGCGTACTCTGTTTTGCAAGAGTAGCAGCCTCTGATGGTATAGGGCTTATTTCTGAAAGGAACTGTGACTTCTTTGGTGTTAACGCCTTGTTTGCACGCTTTACATTTTGTGCACTTGATGAAACCTTTTTGGTTATGTAACCATATGGGTGGCTTAGTTATGGTCGGTGCACTGACTACCAGCTGGTTGCGCATTGAATTAGCCCTCCTAAAGGTAATTGAAGGGCTTCTACCACACCACTGCCCTATTACTGGATCATTCCGTATCAATGGCCAGTGCCTCTGCAGGATTTTTCTCACGTGACTGTGGTAGGCATTATACCCCGTTATCAGCCTAGGGATGTCTGGAATAGGTTTCCTTTGTTGTTCCTTCTTGTTTTTTTCTGAAAATAGGAGATCCCTTCTAATTACATTTTGACATTTCTGTTCTGCTCGGGATAGAGTTTGAGGCCTGTATCCTCTCTTGCTTAGGCAATTAATCAAAGATTGGGGAGTAGGGTAGACGGTCCATTCATCACCCCAGTAGCAATGGTTTTGTAATCAAAAGAAGAATGGACACTTGCTACCACTTTAACCATTGGTTAAGATGGGACACTCTCATAAACGCGGTGTTGCTCGTGCGGTGTATGTCTTTCTTCCGCCCCTCACACGCGTTATGGCATTTATCATCGAGTGTTCCAACAACGTGCTATATGCCAAGCCTCAACCCGAGGCAACCTCTGGCGCTAGTAGCAGTATCCAGAGATAAGGGAAGGGGAAGGTAGGGCACCCAGAGAGAAAGATAAGAAGCATATACTACACCGATGGAAGTTTTATTAAAAAGGTGAAGTATTGCTATTAAAATTGGTTGCGGTATAATGGGAGGTCGAGTTAATGGATCTCTTTATACCTTTTTAACTATAGCGTCAACATGTTTCTGCTCCATGTCGCCCAGCCGGGTCTACGGAGCATTCGTCAGGACAGGTACACAACACAAAAAACAGATAATGAAAATTACTTGCACCATTTGTGTAGTAATGATATATGCCGAATTTTCGCCTTTTCGGGAATTTGTCTGAAAAAAGGTGGAAAGAAATAATTCTATGTTAGGAATTAAGTCTTAAGGGTGCATATATAGCATTCATGAGATCTCTCACCGTTTGTGGAGGATTGCTCTATATGAGTGAAAAGTCAAAAAGTAAAGAAGAACTGGTATAGTGCTCTGAGGAAAAACGTGGTACTTATGGCTTCTTTTGGAGGGTTTGTAGTTAGTTGCTGCAAGTAGCCTGACGTGTATTAATGGACTGACAAGAAAGTTAGCTCAATGTGGAGTTTGAGACTATGTCGGTCAATACATGCAGGACAGCGGGGTTAATGCAGCGTTTGGTTTTAAAGTGACACACGAGGGATATTAATCTTAAAAAGTGAAGTGCGCACACCGTCAAATAGCGGTAATCTTACCTATTGTGCTTGCTGAATTAAGCTTCAGTCAGGTGGCAACGGGACTCTCTGGTCCCAGACTGAAACGAAAAAGTAGTAAAAGGGGGCCTTCAGGTAGAGTTCTTACCCCGTAACGTTCAGTGTTTACCCGAAGACGGCCGCCATTCTTACCAGCGCGTGGGAAGTTCCCAGGACTTGTGCTGTCTCTGCCCCCGGATGCTAGATGCCGGTTTCCTGTTACAATTGTAAGTTGGAAATGTTATGGAGCTAGAGAACAGACTATACATCTGCTAGCGCTATCGGCAGGTTTAGGTTTTAAAATAAGGTCGAATGTTTAAACTACAGTTCATTATGGTGGAAAACAATTCGGGTATTTTAGCGAAATTGGTAGAAGTTACAATTTTTTGTTATTTGATGTCGATGATCTCCTACCAGAAAATAGGGAAATAAGACTTATCTTTTTCATGGGGTACTTTTAACAGTATCACAGATCAATGCATCATTAGGCACAGGTATTCTGTATTTTACGAGAACTGGCACCAGGGGATATTGTCATTGAGCCCAAATAGATGGGTTTTCAATCGGTCCACCCACCGTTGCTCTTTTTCGAATAAGATTCGTGTGGCATTCCAAGGTCTGTCTGTTAGTTTTTCAAGAACTGTCCATCTCATTTCATCACAATCATGATTTAGATCAACAAAGTGGGAACAGAGCTTTGTGTTGTTCTTTTTTAATCGGATATTACTTTTGTGTTCCCCTATACGGGTCTTGACTTTTCTACAAGTCATTCCGATATATTTCTTCTCACATGGGCACTGGATCATATAGCCCACATGGGTCGAATTACAATTCGTGTGTTGTTTTTGTGTCCAGGTGAGGGAGTCTGTGAGTTGTAGTGATTGTGTGATGGTTGTTAATTTGCACACTTGACAGGAGCCACAGGGATAATGACCTGTGACAGGTGAAATTTCTAGACTTCTCAAATCAGTGGGTTTGGTTTTGGGTACAGTGGGGCGAGTATGGACAAGTAGGTCTTTTAAGTTCTTTGTCCGCTTGTTGGCAAAGCGAGGCTTCGGCCAGGTATGTTTTCCAGTACACAAAATGGGCCAGTTTTTATTGATGAGTTTTTGTACATCATATGTCGCAGGACAAAAGGTTGTTACGCACGTTACAAGATCCTGGTTGGGTTCTTTATTATTGATTTGTAGGAGGCAATCCCTTGGCTGATTTTTAGCTCTTTTACAACATTTTGTAATGGTTGCTGGAGTATAGTCTCTTGATTTCAATTTTTTGCACAGTTCCTTTGATTGTATCTCATAGTCAGTTTTTTTGCTACAATTTCTTTTGAGTCTTAAAAACTGGCTATATGGTAAATTGTCCCTGAGGGCTTTTGGGTGATAGCTTTTATAGGATAAAAGACTGTTCTTTGCTGTGGGTTTCGTGTATGTTTTTGTTTCCAGCTTTCCGTTTTCTACAAAGATCGTAAGATCTAGGAAATCCAACTGGGTTTTGCTCACGGTGTAGGTGAAATTCAACCACTTGTCCCTCTCATTTAGCCAATTCATGAAGAGTTTTAGGTCTTGGTTAGTGTGCCAAATCAATAGAATGTCATCTATATAGCGTTTCCAGTATAAAATACTGGAAACGTACGGGTTAGTTTCATTGAGGACAAAGTTGTTCTCAAATTGGCTCACATAAAGACCCGCCACCGAAGGGGCAAAGGAACTGCCCATAGATGTTCCATGGGATTGGAGATATAAGTCGCCATTATATTAAAAAAAATTTCAGTAAGTGCTAAGCGACAGCACTCCAAGACAAAGTGTCTGGGTGTTCTGTAGGTCCACTCTTCCATAAATAGTTGGTCTTCTAGCATAAATATTTGATGTCATTGCTGTTGCTGGAATGCGCTTTATTTATGTGCCTGGCCACAGGATATGTCTCATCATTATTGCTTATGGCTCGCAAGTGCTGCAGGATTCGGACATGTGCCGGATGGATGGTGCTTCCTACATAACGCTTGCTGCATTTACAAACAAGGACGTACACTGCGTACTCTGTTTTGCAAGAGTAGCAGCCTCTGATGGTATAGGGATTATTTCTGAAAGGAACTGTGACTTCTTTGGTGTTAGCGCCTTGTTTGCACGCTTTGCATTTTGTGCACTTGATGAAACCTTTTTGGTTATGTAACCATATGGGTGGCTTAGTTATGGTCGGTGCACTGACTACCAGCTGGTTGCGCATTGACTTAGCCCTCCTAAAGGTAATTGAAGGGCTTCTACCACACCACTGCCCTATTACTGGATCATTCCGTATCAATGGCCAGTGCCTCTGCAGGATTTTTCTCACGTGACTGTGGTAGGCATTATACCCCGTTATCAGCCTAGGGATGTCTGGAATAGGTTTCCTTTGTTGTTCCTTCTTGTTTTTTTCTGAAAATAGGAGATCCCTTCTAATTACATTTTGACATTTCTGTTCTGCTCGGGATAGAGTTTGAGGCCTGTATCCTCTCTTGCTTAGTCTGTCAAATAGGTCGGATTTAGCTTCGTTGGCCCCTGCTTGTGTACTACAATTTCGAGTCATACGTAGACATTCCGCATAGGGAATGGATTCCTTAAGTCTAACAGGATGGAAACTTTGTGCATGCAGCACCGCGTTTCCCGCCGTAGGCTTTCTGTATGTTCTAGTTTGGATTTTATTTTTGTCTACGTACAGCTCTAAATCTAGAAATTGTAGTTTCTCTTTGCTGGTGGAACAAGTGAATTTACAGTTGAGGGTCTTCTCATTGATCTCTGAAGCAAATCTTTGAGCACTCTCTTCTGACCCTTTCCATAGAATAAAAATGTCATCTATGTAACGTTTGTGGATTATCACATTTTCTTCTATGCTAGGTGCCTGGGTGACTGCCAATACTTGCTCCTCCCACCAGCCCATATGCAGATTAGCATAACTGGGGGAGATGCAAGTACCCATGGCCGAACCTTGCAGCTGTTTATAGTGCAGCCGATCAAAGATAAAGGTGTTATTAGTTAAGCACCATTCTACCATCTGCAGGAGCATATCCGTGTGGTCGTACAATGCAATGGGTCTCTGGTTAAGATAGTGTTGAAGTGCTGCGAGCCCATCTGTGTGTCTAATGCTGGTATACAGCAACTGTACATCTAGGGTCATGAACACATATTCCTCATTCCAATCAAAATCATAAACTTTTCGGAGAAAATCTCCACTGTCTTGTACATAAGCAGGTAGATTTTTTACTAATGTTTGCAAGAAACTGTCCACATATATGCTCGTATTTTCAAACAAACTGCCTATAGCTGAGATTATTGGTCTCCCTGGGGGTTTCAAAGCGTTCTTATGTATCTTTGGTATGAGGTAAAGTTGGGGCGTTGTTGGATAGCCATTCTTAAGGAAATCGAATTCTGGTTTGCTTATCAAATTTGAGCCTTTGCACTTGTATAGTTCCGCATGGAAACGTTCCTGAATTCCTACAGTCAAGGTTGGACTTATTCTGCAGTAACATTCTCGATCTTGCAGTTGTGCCATCGCTTCCTCATTATACATCTTGAGCGGCCACAGTACAATATTACCGCCTTTATCAGACCATCTTACCACTATGTCGGTCTGTCTTTGATTTTCTTCATGAGATTGTTGTATTTGAACCTCTTTTTGTGCTCTGTCATGTAGAAATTCTTGGTGCTCATAAGTGAAAGTTCCTTGAGTTCTTTGATTACGTATTCCGAGAACAAATCTAATCCGTCTTTCATTAACATGGGCATAAAAACAGATTTGGGTCTAAACTTCGTTTTGGCAGCCAAGTTAGTGTTCAAGTTCGATTGGGCTGCTATGTCGCCTGTTGATAGCTGGCTAAGTGATTCATCATATTCTAACGCAATCATGTCGCTTAGAACCGCCATTTCTGAAATAGCTAGCATTTTTTCTGATTCTGTGCCCGGATCTTTCTCAGTCTTTTTTAGCACAATTCCAGAAATGTTTCTGTAACTTTAGTTTCCGTAGGAATTGAAATAGATCAATCCGGGTTTGGGCATAATCCAAATTTGTGACAGTGCAGTAGGTCAATCCAAAAGATAAAATCTTAGTCTCTTCCACAGTTAGCGTTAAGTCTGTCAGGTTTATAACCGTATTGTCCATGTTTTCCAAATGTTTGTCTGCCATTATTGTTTCCTGTTCTTTCTGTAGTTTGGCTTTGTTTGTTTTCCCACCGCGTTTGCCCCAACGTCTGTCTTTTCTCCGTCGGCTTTTTATTTTTTGTCTTGTTTCGTTTTGCCCCTGTTGGATACTGAGGCTCCTGAAATCTCCCCAATGGTGACCTCTGGGAAAACCCTTCATGTAATCCCAGAAATAACCATTAAAGACCTGACTGCACTCATCAACCAAATAAAGACCGGCTCTCCTACTGATCTGATACCCGCCAAACTAATCTCCCCTCTGAACGAGATATTGGAACCCTCTATTCAGAAATTGCTCAATATCTCCTTTGCTGAGGGACAACTCCCACAATCCTGGAAGGAAGCGGTAGTGAACCCTATACGCAAAAATTCCACCTTGCCCTGGTCAGAACTCTCCAACCTCCGCCCGATTTCTCTCCTTCCTTTCATCAGCAAACTGGCAGAGAAACACGTTAATACCATCCTCTCCAGCTTTATCGAGGCGACAGGGGGCCTGGACCAATCTCAATCTGGGTTCAGGCCCAACCACAGCACTGAATCGGCCCTTCTCTCTGTGACAGATAAGATCAAAATGTCACAGGACAGAGGCGGTTCCATGATTCTAGTGCTGTTGGACCTGTCCGCAGCCTTTGATACCGTGTCCCATAACATCCTTCTCAGTCATTTGCAGGGAGTAGGAATTGGAGGCTTAGAATTATCATGGTTGGAGAGCTTCCTCTCCAGGAGATCACAATCCATCAGCTTGGGCCCCTTTCGTTCCATCTCAAGGGTGCCCACGAAGGGGGTGCCACAGGGCTCATGCCTTAGCCCTACATTGTTCAATGTATATGTGGCCCCCCTTGCTGAGATTGTGCGGAAATATGGGTTCATACCGGTTTCCTACGCTGATGACACCCAGCTCCTCCACCCTTTCAGCTCCCTTGGCCCCAAAGTCAAGGAGAACTTTGCTGAGGGTATGAGGGCAGTGTCACATTGGATGGCTGTGAACTGCCTCCAATGTAACGTGGGAAAAACAAAGGTCATGCTCTTTGGCAAGGCGAGTCTCCTCTGGTCCCCAGACTGGTGGCCAATAGATCTTGGCCCAGTACCCACATCCAAACCTCATGTAAAGAATTTAGGGGTGAAGCTGGACCAAAAGCTGACCTTGAAGGAACACACCAATTAGATCGCAGGGTTGTGTTTCCACACCATTGGCCTTCTCAGACGTGTCTTCCCATATCTCCCTGCCACCTATAGGAAGACACTTGTATAGGCCTTGGTTACCAGTCGCCTGGACTACTGCAACGGCCTGCTGACATTAGCAAACACAGATGCAGTAGGTCGTTTGCAGGTAGTCCAGAACACAGCAGCAAGACTGGTCATGAGTGCACCAGCCAGGACTCCCTCTAAGCCCTTGTTGAAAGAACTACATTGGCTCCCCATACGGCAGCGCATCAACTTTAAGATATGCTGCACGGTCTACAAATGCCTTTATGGAGCAAGTACTAAGTACCTGTCACAATCCCTTGAGCTGTATCAGCCTAGCAGGTCTCTCCGCTCAAGCAATCAAGCCCTTCTAAAACCCCCTGCAACAATGAAATCCAGACAAGGAGATCGTGCTTTCTCCTCGGTTGGACCTGCCTTATGGAACAAGCTCCCCACTGATGTAAGAACGACCACCAACCACTTGTCTTTCAGAAAGACATTAAAGACCCTTCTTTACCAAGAAGCATTCCTGTCTTTTTAAATCCCCTATGTCACACCATCTGATGATTCTACAGCTGGCAAAGCGCGGAGATACCCTTACGGGATTGATTCCAGCGCTATATAAGAAATTAAAATTAAAATAAATAAAATAAATAAATACCATGCCTGCCGTTGAGTTTGTGGTCGGAGTGTTGCTAGGCGCTGTAAGCGAAAATAAGCTAGTTCTTGCGCTGGTTTGGGAATTGGGCCTCCTGCCCCAAGTGAACTATTGCTGTCTGTGTCTGAGCCCATGGAGGAACTGAGATCTGTGCCACTTATTACTGATGCCGTTTTTCCTCCGCTTGCAGTTGCGGAGAGTTGTTGTCTTTTAATATTGTCAAATTTTCTGGCAAATGTGTACACTCGCCCGTTGATTTAGTCATTTCGGTCTCTCTGAAATTTTATGGCTTTTCGCTCTTTAATTTCCTCCTCATATTTTGTCAATTTTATCTTTATTTCTTTCATTATTTTCGTGATCTCATCCTGTTCTTCTCTCGAGTCAAGTTCTTTCACGATTTCCTCAATTCTGGCTATTAGTTTGTCACGGTCACTAGCAGCATATTGTATTAATATTTTCACAATGTTTTGCGATGCTTGCGCAGAATTGTCGGCCCAGTCTTGCAGCATGGCCGGATCCGGATTTTCATAAGTGGGGGCTACTAGAATTCTCAGCCCCCTCGGTATTCTACCCACGTCCAAATATCTTTGTAAAGATTTGATATCCCACCATTTGGCTATTTCTTTTTTGCTGAGTTTTTCCAATTCACCACATCGTTTTTTTGTGCTATTATCTGGTTCAGATTCATTACTCACTGCTGTTTGTTTGTTCTTGGCAGACTTGCCTGTATATATATATATCTATATATATATATATATATATATATATAGTAGCTATTCTGTAGTTATAGTATGTGTTAATATGATAGGCATTCCTCTGATTTTTCACCATTAATAACTATGCACCTGTTTGAGAAATCTCCATGAAACTTTCCTGACCTATAGCTTTTTAGATCTCCCCTAGGCAGCACTTGTGCTGTCTCTTCAAAATGTGTTGTTCTCAGGATATGGGCTTTAGACTCCGCACATGTTCCATCCATGTTTTTAATTGGCTCCTTTGACTGTCTTTTGAAAATACTTTTTTTTGGGGGGTGGGGGTGGTATTGTCTTAAGAAGTCCCTCCTTCTCTACTTGGTAAACCTTTTATGAGGACGGCACCTGTTAGAGGTGACTTTACTCAGTACTTTTTTTAGGTCGAGTTTACTCGAACCTATTGCTGTCCATCCAAAAGCTGACTTTTACGATCCGGATTTGGCCTCAGGCATTCACCCCAGCAGCATTTATCCTCCCCTTACCATTTGCTCCTGCCCCCGAGAGCTTCAAAGGGATCTGCTTCACACTTCATGGCCGCCGTGACTCACATTTCTCCTTCCTTCATGCCCAACCCCCTTCCCAGCGCTGCCTTGTTCTAATTTGGGAGTCAAATGCGTTGGAGTTGTCTACAACAGCCCTTCCTGGTTAAGCTATGTTGCGTCCATGTTACTTTTATCGCCTTACTGCTGGAGAAATCAATTCCTGTCAAAATTAATGGGATATTATGTTGATTGGTTGTACAGTCTGATTAGTCACGGCCTTCTCTCATCACTTGTGCTGAGGAAATCTAAGCCCTTGTGTCTTTTTTTCAAATCCAAGTCCCGCCTTTTTTATTTGACCTTTGTCCTTCCTTGCTTTGCCAAGACTGTGAGCAACTAGAGCCGTCCTTAATGGCTGGCATACTAATGTAATTTTGACTCTTATACGAGTGTAGCGCCTTATCAATACCAATTTAATTCCAACGTACACAACAGCGAAGGAGCCTGGGGCTTAGCTAATATTTAGTTTTCAGTGGATAACGGACAAGAGCGCTGAAAAACAGCACTTCTGAAGTATCGTTTTCAAAACTTTGAAGCAACTTCTGGTAAGTTGAATGAGCTAGAATTTGAAATAATTCAGATGTATTGCATTGCCGAGCTTGCGCATGGCGTTTGATGTGCTTCTGAGTAGCCTCTAACCTGCCTGGAAGTTGATTTGCATTTTGAAGAGTAATCCCGATTGTGGCCGCGTTACTTGGGCATATCAACGATTTGTCGCCTGTTATTTGCAGCATGCGAGCGATCTGCTGTGTTGCTTAACTGGCGACAACCAGACTGGGTCCTTTCAGAAATCGACCTTTCAAGTGGTGCTTTCTATTTTGCTTCCATCATCTGAGCACGTTTCTCACGTCGGTATGCTTCATCTTTCTTGTCTGAGAAATAACCTAATGCAGCCCCTTTGACGAATTGTCATGGTGACCCCAGCGTGGTGCTGCCAGCAGCTTCACTTCAGGCATCCACTCCCCCCGCCCCCTACTTCACACTTCTCACGGCCGCCAGGCCATGTTTCGCATTTCTCCTCCCCCTCCCCACTATCATTCTGCTATGCAGATTGTTTCTGTTGCGTACCTCCTGCAGCGTCTTTATTATTACGCATACTTTTAGAGGGCCTGTGTGCTTGCTTTTGTAGGCAGGGGGACTGTGTCACTATGAAGAATAGAAAAGTAAGGTCCCCGACCTGGACATATCAAACAGGCCCGGGCTGGAAAGGTGAGTTGCTGTTAAAGCAGCAGCTGGAACCCTCTTCACACATGGGCATTCCAGGCTGCCAGTGATGCTTATCACAAACGTAGCTTGTTTTCATTGCACTCTCCCTGCCCTCCTCCGGTGCCCACGTGCTGGTTTATTCACCCCATCCCCCTCCCACTTGTTGGTGCGCCCTCATACGCCCCTTTGTCTGTTGTTGCTTCCTCATGCTTAACAGCCCTTCCTTCCCCCTCCCCCGCTGTCCGTTCTGTTCCCTCCCGCCCTCCTCCATGACCCTGGATGGCACCTAATACAGTTTCATCGAGTTTAGGGAGAAATGTGTTATTCTTTTCAGCCGCCCTCCACAGAGATTAGTTGTGCGAGTTTCTCTTTCAATTAAGTTCAGAAGTGTGTTACAATTTCTAGAGAATATTTGAAATAAACGACTGATATGAAATAGTTTGAGTGCCCCACCCTGGCCATTTCATACGCACCCATATTTACACAAGCTTATGCTGCAGAAGACTGGTTCGAGCAGAAAATGCTTTGCGCGAACTATAACAGTCACAGCTTTAAATAGGTAGGTAAAGACCCTGTGCAGTTCTGAAATCCTTGCTTTTAAGTGGTGATTTGTCCTGGCGTTTGTTGTTCTGCCCCCCTTCCATGGACACTGGGCCTATTACATGTCATATTACTCTTCTGATTTACAAAAAGTGAGCAACCCAAGAATACCCTTGAGGGCGTGGGTAATGAAAATGAATGGGTGAAGATGCCTTCAAGGGAATTTATTTTATGCGTGCTTAATTATTTAGACTAATTTTAGGAAGGATCGATTAGTGATCCTTATTGAGAATCAATCAAACACTGTGGAGTTTCAATTCAGTTTAAACAATTTGTTTCAACAAGACACAACATACAAAAAACAACACAAGGTGTATTAGAAAAATATAATTTTATCAATTTTTTTTTTAAAGAAATCACTTCATATACAGGTAAGTGAACAAACAGAAAATTAGGACTGTGGGTACACACATAAGTAAATTAATACGTGACTCAACAGAACCTAAAAACACCTATCCCAAATCACACTGAATAAAACAAGACAGGGATAAGATGAAATGTCGACGTTTCGGTATGTAAAGCAGTCAGTTCTGAACTGACTACATGCTGCGCAGCACTCTGCCACTGCTGTCCTGACTAGACCACGACCGCATGGTTACTGGAATACTATCCGTGAAATTCACTTTCTACTTGCGGCGAGGCTTGGAGCTGTACACACTGCTTTACATACCGCCGAACAGCGATAAGTCACCTTGAACTAATTATTTGCCACGCTGCAATTTACCTCCATTATTTTTATTAGATTATCGCCGTATGGTTGATTGCACAACTGTCCCTGAATCCTCCACGTGTGGCAAAACTTCTCTATGTACCTGTATTAGTTTTTGGTCACCGCATCTAAGCTACAACTTCATTCAACATACCGCTTATCAACAGGTGTGGCCAGAAACCTCCTTTTAAATAAAAGCCAGCATCAATACAGCGAAGCCCACAAATTTGTTTTCAAAGTCAAGAAGTCAACTAACATACCAAATAGAAGCGGTTCCACCTTGAAAATAGACCGTGGCAGCCCTCAAGCAATCATAGTCGGGCAGCGTTAGGAAGTCAGATTGCAATTTTGTCTATACAGACCCCAATTGACTTCAGTCCTGAAGATGGTTTCCGCAATTAATTCATAGGAAACCGAAACGTCGACATTTCATCTTATCCCTGTCTTGTTTTATTCAGTGTGATTTGGGATAGGTGTTTTTAGGTTCTGTTGAGTCACGTATTAATTTACTTATGTGTGTACCCACAGTCCTAATTTTCTGTTTGTTCACTTACCTGTATATGAAGTGATTTCTTTAAAAAAAAATTGGATAAAATTATATTTTTCTAATACACCTTGTGTTGTTTTTTGTATGTTGTGTCTTGTTGAAACAAATTGTTTAAACTGAATTGAAACTCCACAGTGTTTGATTGATTCTCAATAAGGATCACTAATCGATCCTTCCTAAAATTAGTCTAAATAATTAAGCACGCATAAAATAAATTCCCTTGAAGGCATCTTCACCCATATTACTCTTCTGACACTATTTTTTTCGTTTGCATCAGCTCGCGCACAGCTGATGGCTTAAGTGTAAAAACACACCCAGCATTTCTTTGTTTCCTAATCGTCTTTGGCTCTTATCTCAACACATTTTTGGAGCAGTTAAAGACTGAGATTAGATGTCAGACGTGTTCCGAGGTCACCAATTCCATGCACCAAATCCCTCCCACTTGTTTAACTTATGGGCTGGTTCTGCATTGCACTTAATCTCCCCGTGCGGTCCCCCCACTCCTGTCCATCTCTGCTTGTTATTTTCAGTGCTGCCATTGTTCTAGAATCGTTCCACCTCCCACACAGACAGAATTATTTCTACTTCTAATTATATTTGAAAATGCATTTTGCCCAAAGCAGTGTATAGTTGCACTGGGTTATTTTATTTAATTAGTTTTATAAAGAGCTTGGTGTTTACTTGTAGCATGTTTCGTTAAAGCTTTTGCTTGTTTCCCCTGCAGTAACATATGCAACCCCCTTAACTGCTCAAGGGTCAACAACAGCATGCTCCCTGCAGTTAGCCTCGCATTGTTTCACTTTTCCGTCTCCGTGCTGTAATCTTCCAGTCTCCCTGGCAGACTTCCTCTCTTCTCCCAAGGCCTGCTTACTGGTAGTGCTTTTCCTTCCATTAGCCTATCCTTCTCAGGGAATTTATCCACCTAAGCATTTTCGTTGCGTTCTAATACTCGTTTTATTGCTGTTTCCATTATTAACGGAGGAGACTACCATTACCATAATGCACAGGAAGAGCCTTGCTGTATGTGCCACTCGCCCAGGCAAAGGGAAGCTTGTAAACATTTGGGGCAGATAGTCTGGGTGTGCTCGAAAAAACAGATTTTTGTTGGTTTTAGTTTACGGTAACTTGATGTCTACCTGCTTCTTGACGAAACAGCTACTTTAACTTGGTTTTTTTAGGTTTTGCCTAGCCAATGCTTACGAAGTAAGCATTCGCTAGAAAAAACCTAATGAGTATAGTATAGGGGTTGGAATCCGCCCCGTCATTCATTGGTTAGCTCCATAAATGGAGGCTATCCATGGGAAGACTGGCCTGTCCGTCAATGCAGGACCAGATTCGGGGGCGTTCCCGAGAATTTTTGGCTGTTGGCTACGTAATGCTACGTCAGCCAAAAGCCGGGAACGCCCCTGAATCTGGTCCGGCATTGCCGGCACCTGATTTGAGTATTTTGTCCGCTGGCAGGTGCCCACCCTGCCAGGGACCTTGCCGCTGTTGTGGTACCCCGAGCGAGTGCCCACCTCGCTTAATATTTAGATTTAAGGCCAGTGCCCACCCGGCATTGCTCCGTGTATTCACCGCCGAGGCCCCGAGTGAGAGGAGGAAGCAGCGCCCGCCTTCAAGCACGGGCCGCGCTGGGATTGGCCCAGCTGGCCGAGCCCCCTTCCGCGTCATCGCAGGAGGAGGAGGAGAGAGCCGGAAGGAGGAAGCAGCCTGCATCGACCGTCCCGGGAAACTTCGCCGCCCGCCTGCCTGAGCTAGAGACGGGCCGCCGCGCTGCCCGCGGCGACCCGGAAGTGACTAGCCGGCCGGCCAATCCTAGCGCGGCCGGCCGGAAGTGCCCGGTCTGTCTGCCTATCTGTGTTTGCCGTCCTGCCTCCACGCCTGTCTCTCTGTCTATGTGTCAATGAGCCTGTCTGTCTGCCTGTGGCTGTCAGTCTGGCCACCCAGACATCTCTTGTCATGCCTCTCTGCCGGTCTGTCAGCGTATCTGTGTTTGTTTCTGTCTGTCTGCCTATCTGTATTTGCCCACCTGCCTCCATGCTTATCTCTCTGTCTATGTGTATTTCTATAAGCCTGTCCGTCTGCTTGTGGCCATCAGTCTGCTCATCCATCCATCTCTCTTCGTGCCTGTCTGCGTATCTGTCTTTGTGCCTGTTTTCGTCTAACTGTCTTCATGCTTTGACAGCGTGCCTGTATGGGGTCGCCTGTCTGCCTTTCTTTGTGTCTGTCGGTCTGTCTTTCTCCCTCCTCCCGTATGTCATCATTGACTCCCCTTTGGGACGTGCTCGCACCGCTGTCCCTCCTCCCTCGGGCTCCTCCCGGCTGTCTCCTCTCTTGCACCGTCATCCCCTCACTCTCTTCCTCTCACTTTGCTTTCTTTCCTCGGTTTCTCACGTGCGCCCCTGCGTGCCCCAGTCCTCGGCACCCTCATACCTGTCCGTGTCGCTCGTTGTGTGTTTCGAAGTTCGTGGGTGTACGTGTACCGCCCCCTCTTGTGGTCCCCCCCCCCTTTGATTCCTCCACGCACGGCTGGCCTGTCGTGTCTTTGTTTTCCTGATTTCCCGCTATCAGGGGCTTATTTACAAGCCTCGTGCGCCGCCCGTACGTCACTTTTTCCCATATTAAAAGTGATGCACCGGCGGAGCGAGAGGCTTGTAAATAAGCCCCTCAGTGTCCGGGAGACCAATGCAAGCATCCACCCCTCTTCCAGTGCAGGCAAGGGCCCCCGTCCTTCCACTGCTGACCGCTCGGCACAGAGCCCCGTCCGAGCAGCATGGTTGTCCCCTGAGACCCGGCACCCCCCCCTTTTTCATAGCTGCCCGTTCGGCACACAGCACGCCCCTCCACACTTCCTCCCTTCCATCCATGGTCTGTCCCTCCCCAGCCAGAGCATGGCTCTCCCCTGAGCTCCAGCACCCCCTGTAGTGTAAGAATCCTTCCCTCCCAGCTCTCAGCGGGCACGCAAGGCAGGGCCCCGCAGGGAGGGTGCCTGTCATGTACCTCTGCCTGTCCGACCTCGCTTTTCCCTGCTTTGAGGCGAGTCTTCCGCCTGCTGCGCCGCTGCCACTCCCTCTCACAACTCCGTCCTTATCATCACAGATGTTTTCAAGGCGCTATTTCATTCTGTCTCTTTCTCTAGATGTCTCCTTCGTCTCCCCTTTCTTCTCCTATAGCTGTCCCCTCCCTCCCTCACTCGTGGTCTCCCCTCTCTTGTCCATTCGCTCCTCCACAGCGCTTTGAGACAAGCTCAGTGCAGTATAAAAGCCCTATACGATGAATAAACAGGATATAGCATTGCATCAGAACATAATATATAGCGTATAACAATATAGCATATGTCTGAGTGTTCTCAACACGTCACTTCCTGTTAGCAGTGTCTCGGTCTTGTGTCAGACACTCACCCATAACGACCCGCAAACCCATTCCCGCAGTAGACCTCTGGGGGATGTTTGCTCATTTGCCACCATTGCTTTTCTGACGTCATTCTTCTATATTTCAGGGTGAATTTCTTTATTTTGGATGAAAACAACGTAACACGAGCTCACACTGACTGGTCCGAACCCATAAGTACTCTAAACGGTAAGTTTTGCCGAGTAAACCCCTGAACTTGCACACCTGCTCTTTGTTTCGTTTGCTTGTGCTTCCAGCTGTGCTGAGGGCGTGCGTGTGGTTGTGAGTGTGTGAGGTGTGCGTGTGGTTGTGAGTGTGTATGAGGTGTGCGTGTGGTTGTGAGTGTGTATGAGGTGTGCCAGCGTGTGTGTGTGTAAGAGGCGTGCGTGTGGCTGTGAGTGTGTATGAGGTGTGCGAGTGGTTGTTAGTGTGTAAGAGGTGTGGTTGTGAGTGTGCATGAGGCGTGAGTGTGTAAGGCGTGCGTGTGCCTCCAGAGTGCTGGTCTGTGAAGGGTGCGCGTGGGGCTGAGGGCGTGCGTGTGGTTGTTAGTGTGTGTTTCTTCCTTCTTATTCCCTCTTTTTTCACCATTCTATCCTCCCCATCCTTGTATTTCCTTGCTTTCATATTTTCCTATCGTTTAATTGTTCATATCCCTCCTTTTCTTCCTTCATCGCCTCCCTCTTTACAGTCACTCTAATACTTCACTCTTTCCATCCTTATCTCTTTACTCATCCACTTTGTTCTTTCTCTTATGTCCGACGTCATCCAGCAAACGTAGGTATTGGCTCTCATCTGGAGAATGTGCTATCCTGGAAATCACCCGGGGGAAGGGGCGGGGGAGCAGCAGAACAAAACTTGTGATTTTGCTCATCTTCGCTTTTGCAGTAGGAAAGATGCTCTTTGCTTCAAACTGCCCCTTCCCTATTTCAGCTGAAAAAGAATATGAATCTAAAAAATGTGACCTTTTTCTATTTAGATCACCTTATTTTCCTCGTTTTATCATGTCTATTAAGCCTTCTCCATCTCCAGAAAATCTTGCTTCATGTCAAACCTTTTCTTTGCCTCCTATTCTATTTGTAGGTCTGGGCAGTGCTCTGATGTCTCTCTTGAGGCCTGATTGCAATTATGTAAAAACTGAATAAATAAAATAATAAAAAGCAGTTTAGGCCAGAGAGGTTTAGGTAAAAGTCAGAAGTCTCTGGACCCAGGAGAAGGTCAAACCCGCGCAGAGAAACTGTAGAGGGTACTAAGGTATCAGTATGTGGTGGGCTTCAGGACAATGTAAAGCACCTTGAGGTTGTCGCTTGTCTTACTTTAGTCTTGTGCAGAAACCACTGACGGACCCAGAGGTAGATTGAGTTTCCAGACGTGAAATATGTGTGCTCACTTGCTTGAGTGCCCAACGGTGCACGCAAGGCATCTAAGATCATGGAAGTTGGGGGGTTGTTGGGGGGAAGTTGGAAGCACTATAGTTCTCCACAGTCACCAGCTCAGCCATCCCAATGTACTCATGGGCGGCGTAGGTTTATGTTGGTCACATCATGTGTGAAATACTACAGTAGGACCGCGTTGGAATCAGTTTGACCATTTGCAAGGGACTTGACCCACTCCGCCAGCTTCTCAAAATGGAGGCATTAGTAAAAAAAATGTTAAGGACTTGTGATAAGCGTGCACCTGCTTTGAGAGTTGTGAAGGAGAGCTAATGAACTTACCCTGTACCATGGCGATTTAGACACATTATCCGTCCATGGCAGTAGAGGCATGTTCCCATCAGAAATATTTGTGCCCAAGATTGTTTTTTTGCTAGGAAAAAATGAGTTATATTTAGAGGGGTCGGAGTGGGACACAGTGGGTGGATGGATGCATGATGGATGTATGCATGATGCATGGATGTATGGGTGGATGCATGGATGGGTTGGTGGATTGCATACATTGTTGAGGGATTGGCTGTATATATGCATCTATCCATCCATCTATCCATACACCCATCCATACACCCATCCATGCATGCACCCATGCATGCATCCACCAACTCATCTATGCAAGCATTACAACAAGAGCCCGCAGCTCTCCTTCGTCTCTCCTTGCCCCCCTTCCCTGTGCCTTGCCCTGCTATTGTAAATGACAATGCCATTTATTTATGTTAAAAAAAACATAAATAAAAAAAATGTCAAGAGCAATGCCAATAGCTCTAACTTTAACAAAGGCAAAACCATTGCATTGTAAATGCTTGTTTGTAGGCATGGGGAGGGCTGACATCAAGTCTCGAACTGGGTTCCCTAGTTCCAAAGTCAGCTGCTCAGGGTCTTACGCCACACCCTCTCTTCAAATATTGCTGGGCATAGATATCAATGTGTTCTGCTGGTAGTGGCCGAGATGAGTAATTCATTTTTTTCTCATTTGTTTTCCTGTAGTCACCTCAAGAGGGGGTAGTGCCTGGGGCTGTAGAAGTTTATGAACTGAGTAGCTCACGCTGACACCATGTGTGACCCTGGGCTAAGTTGCAAGCCAGTTTACCCATCACACATTTTAGGAAGAATATCACCAGGTGTCTCTAGTTGGGAGACTGCATCACCCCAAAGGTGGTTTCATGCCATTGAAAGACTGCTGGAAAAATAAAGCCATGTCTGGAGAATACCACTACACATCAGTATCTTACCAACGCAGTCACCACACAGTCTCTTCTCTCTGTCTTATGATGTCTGCCCTGCCACCATGTACTTCGGACCCTCACCCTCACACCTCCTCACCCTCACACACCCTCACACCCTCTCACCTTCACACACCCTCACCCACCCTCCCACCCCCTCACTCACCCTCCCACCCCCTCACTCCCTTACTCACCCTCACAACCATCTCACCCTCACTCACCCTCACCACCTCACCGCCTCACACCCCCACACCCCCTCACCCTCACAACCATCTCACCCTCACTCACCCTCACCCCCTCTCACCCTCACCCACCGTCACCCACCCTCACTCACCCTCACACCCTCAACCCCCTCACTCACCATCACACCCTCACCCACAGTCACCCACCCTCACTCACCCTCACACCCTCACCCCCCTCACCCTCACAACCCTCTCACCCTCACTCATCCTGTCACCCTCACTCACCCTTACCCCCTTACACCCCCACACACCCTTACCTTCACACCCCTTCACCCTCACACCCTCTCACCCCCTCATCCTCACACACCTCTTCACCCTCACACCCCCTCACTCACCCTTACACCCTCATCCTCATACCCTCACCCCCTCAACCTCAACACCCTCTCACCACTCACCCTCTCACCCTCACTCACCCTCACTCACCCTCACACCCCCACACCCCCTCACCCTCACAACACCTCACCCTCACCCCCCTCACCCTCACACACCTCCTCACCCTCACACCACCTCACTCTCACTCACCCTCACACCCCTTCATCCTCACCTCACACCCCCTCACCCTCACTCTCAACCACCCTCACTCACCCTCACACCCCGCACCCTCTCACCCTCACACACCCTCACTCACCCTCACACCCCCTCACCCTCACACCCCTCACTCTCACTCCCACAAACCCTCACCCCCTCACACACCTTCACACCCCTTCACCCCCTCATCCTCACACACCCTACACTCCATCACCCTCACACACCCTCACCCTCACACACCCTCACTCACACACCCTCACCCACACACACCCTCACCCTCACACACACCCCCTCACCCTTACACCCCCTCACCCTCACACCCCCTCACCCTACTCACCCTCAAACACACTCACACACCCTCACAAGCATATCATAACAAAACATAGCACAGCATAACAAAACACAGCATAGCAGAGCATAACAAAAGAAAAGCATAGGATAGCAAAACATAGCACAGCATAACAAAACAAAGCATAGGCTAGCAAAACAAAACATAGCATAACAAAACAAAACATAGCATAGTAAAACAAAGCATAACATAGCATAACAAAACACAACAAAACATAGCATAACAAAACAAAGCATAGCATAACATAACAAAGCATAGCAAAACAAAATATAGCATAGTATAACAAAACATAACATAGCATAGCATAACAAAACACAACAAAACATAGCAGAACAAAACATAGCATAGCATAACAAAACATAGCATACCAAAACAGCAAAACACAACAAAACATAGCATAGCATAACAAAACACCACAAAATGTAGCATACATAAAACATAGCATTGCAAAGCATAGCAAAACATAGCATTGCATAACAAAACACAACAAAACATAGCATAGCATAACAAAATACAACATAGCATAGCATAACAAAACAAAGCTTAGCAAAGCATAACAAAACATAGCATAGCATAACAAAACACAACAAAACATAGCATAGCATAACAAAACAAAGCATAGGATAGCAAAACTAAGCATACCATAACAAAACAAAGCATAGGATAACAAAAGAAAACATAGCATTACATAACAAAACATAGCATAACAAAACACAACAACACATAGCATAACAAAATATAGCAAAACACAACAAAACATAGCATAGCTTAACAAAACATATACTAGCATAGCAAAACATTGCATACCAAACACAACAAAACATAGTACAGCAAAACAAAGCATAGCATAGAAAAAGACAACAAAACATAGCATAGCATAGAAAAAGACAACAAAACATAGCATAGCAAAACATAGCATAGCATAACAAAACACAGCATAGCATAGCATAACAATTCAAAGCATAGGATAGCAAAACATAGCATAGCATAACAAAACATAGCATAGCATAACAAAACACAGCATAGCATAGCATAACAATTCAAAGCATAGGATAGCAAAACATAGCATAGCATAACAAAACAAAACATAGGATAGCAAAACAAAACATAGCATAACATACAGCATCACTCCGCACCACCACAGCATCACTCAGGGGCACCACAACATCACTATGAGCTACCACAGCATCACTGAACGCCACAGCATCACTTGTTCGCCATCACAACATCACTCAGTGCCACCACAGCATCAATCTGTGCAACCATTTAACAACACCTGGTTCAAATATGTTTTCTCAATGTTTCAAGCTTTATTACAAATGTAACAAAAAGATGTTAATATTTCACTTCTGTTCTTGGATTTTCGACACAATTAAATACACTGAACATAATCTTCACAAAAGTTATTTACAAAACTTTAAGCTATTGCCAATATGAATTACAATAACTTTTATTTAAGTATTAATTATTGGAAAAAAAATTAAAAGCCATTGTCATTTGTAATATCAATACATGTAAGCCACGTAAATACAACACATATTGCATTACAATTGATGTAGGTGTCACATTTGCGAAAGTTATAACTATTGGCATGGTAAATGGCAAAGCTATTAATTTTGCTATTTTCAAAAACAAAACATAAATACAAAATGTGTCATTTACAATACCAATAGCTCAAACTTTCCTAATGCGAGACCTATTGCATTGCAAATGCTTGTTTCAGTTTCTCAGCACTCTTTTCTTAATGACTTCTTCACCGTAGCTGGAGTTGCAGGCATGACAGCTAGCACTTACCCGACCGCAGTTCCACGACACACCTTCTCTTAAGGCTGCAGAAGCTTTCTCCTCCTCCCTCCTGCTTGTTATTCTTTATTTCTTGTTGGCTCTTTGGTGTGGTTTACCTTCAGCTTTCATCCGTCCCCCCACCACCACCTCCAGCCCATCTACCATTTCAAACTTTTTTTTAAATTATATTATGCACAAGGGCTGCAAGGTTTGTTTGTTTTAAATGTCGTTCTGCCTTTGCGCATTTTATAAAAAAAAATATCAAAACCTGATACATACATTTCAGCCCCTCCCACTCCCACTCCCCCTTGTGCCTGGTGCTGCAGTCCCCGACAGGAGGGCTGCCGCAGCCACCATTAAGGGATGGGTGGGTAACGGCTGACTCTGCGCCCTGTTTCCTTTCACCGGGATGCTGTACACATCGTCTAGCAGGTACGTGTACTACCCACGGACGGAGGGGCATATTATCAAGGGGGTTTATCTCCGCTTTTTTGGCTTTAAAGCCAAGAAAGCGGATATAAAATTATCTCCCTATTAACTAGCTGTCGCTAACACCAGTTAGCGACAGCTAGTAGGAGATAGCGACCATCTTGGGCCCCGCTTTACATGTCAGTGATATTTATCACTAATGACATGCAAAGTGGGTGTGCCAAGATATTAACGACTGGAAACAGTCGCTAACATCGCTATCTCCTATTACCAACTTTTGGAGATATTCGCGCTAAGCGCGAATATCTCCAAAAGCTAACACCTGCCCTGAGCAGTTCTTAGCCATGTTATCCAATGGGAGGTGGATAACATGGCTAAGAGCATTAGCTCGGTAATGCATGAATATCGCTGACTTTTCAGCGATATTCATGCATTGCGGCCGTTTTTTATCGCATTTGCGATAAACCTTGGTAATACCAAGGTTTATTTGCGATAAAAATCGCTGCAGGTAAGCGATCATTTTTTGTCTCTAACCAAGCAATAGCGATAATTATCGCTATTGCTTGGTAATATGCCCCGGAGAGAGTCCCACACACATTTGCGCCACTTTACAGGGTTTGCCAGCGAAGAGCGACTTTTTACTCATTTTCTCGTGTTTCTTTGAACAACGTTTTCCCTGGGTGGGGAAGTGCACCATTCCTGGAAGTACTGCAACACCTGGTTGATATGTACTGTGGAAAATGTTTATTGTGATCCTTATTAGCTGTTTTCCTTTTCTGCGAACTTAAACGAGTGTTACCACACCAAGCTTGCTTAATGTTCCCTGCTCTTCTGCACATGCTGGAAGCCCTGGACACCCTCATAATGCATACAGGTGGTATTCACTTCGCTTTGAAACACAAAGATGAGTTTTAGGCACTGCTTTAACAGCGCCTTAAAAATGAGGATGCATGCCCTCTGCCACCCTAACCCCACCTCGCCTACAGCGTTTTATTTTTTATTTTAAAGGCAGTGTCATGATAAATTAAACGAGCGCAGTCACTGCTGTTTTTATCCCCAAAATGTGCTTGTAACTCATTAACAGACAAAAAAGATGCAGAAACTTTTTAATCCACAAGCAAGGATGGTTTATTTATTTGCAAATGTGTTGTCACAATGCACGTCTGTTATATCTAAGGTTTTTACCTTACATCTTCCCTGTTTCTCTGCCTCTGCTGTTCAGCCAGTGTGAGTGGAATGTTAGCGTGAGTGTGATCTCATTGGAGTGTTTGGTATTCTGTGAGTGGACTGTCAGTTGGATCCTGGGCTGAGCAGCAGAGAGGATGCTCCTGGTGGGGCTTTGATTACTTATATACTGGAAAACCTATCTAACCATCTAAGAAGAATAAACTTATCATCTGTAACCTATCTAAGTCTTCTGGAATTCCTTACTAGGATGTAACATAAATTTGGCGACGAGGTGGAATAAAAACTACGCGTGAGGATCTTCTTCAAGCTTCTTAAAGGTACTTTTATTCAAGCTTTTGCTCAAAACGAACCTACTTAAGGATATTACGCCCTCCCGCCCCACCAGTGTCCATATTTCACCGGACAGCCCTTTGACAAGGCGTAGATTTCCAGTTACCTGCTTCTTCCTGACTAAATCCTACTGCCTGCTTCAAACAGGACATAAGTTTCCTGCTACTTGATTCTTTCTGCCTAATTCCTGCTGCCATTGACAAAGTATAAGCTTCCTGATTTTTTTTACAGCCTGCATCTGACTGGGCGTGTTACTGCTGCCATGCACTTTGCTGCTGTTTCTTCCTGCCTGACTTCTTCTGCCTTAGACAACTTGACCCTGATTACTCTTACTGCTTCACTGTGTTGACTGTTTTAAAGGAACAGTTCACATATTCTGTCTACGTGTTTTGTGCCAGCATATTGGGAGCGATCTGAGCAGGGATGAAGATTTATTCATGTCAGCAAGTAATGCCTTTGAACTTACAAACTAATGCCTAAATTACGCTGATGGAGGACTTTTGGGTGAGCCATGTCGGTAATTTCATTTTTTTTCTCGCTCCTGCCCCTTAACATGTTTCACTTCAACTGCTTATTGTCATTTAAAATATGTCACGAGCTGTTTAATGCGCACGTACATTCTGCGCGCGCTGTCTTACCTGCTTTCAGCTCCTCTGCCATTCCTCCATGTCATCCTCTGTGACGTGTTCAAGGATCCTGACTGTTCTGGATGTTTTGGTAGTGGAGGAAATTGTCACCACGTTTATACGTCCACGTCCATGTCTTCACGTGATGTTAAACAGCGTCAGGGCCATTTTGAGTAACCAAGAAACACGGAAGCATCGTTGTGTGTAATTGATCTTAAACAGCGGTTATTTTTCAAGGGATTAAACAACTTCGCTGACACACACAGCTACGAAGTTATATTTTCTTTTGAACTAAGGTATTTTTAATTATTTTTCAGTTTTGCAATACAACGTGTGTTTTATCTTCGCTAATGTACAAAGCTCGGAGACATAATTTAAGTATGTGCGTCATCTACGCTGATGCACACAGCTAACAACTAACTTTTGAACATTGTGTTTCATTTACGCTGATGCAGACAGCTTAATGTTACTGTTGATATCGGGGGTCGTCAATATTATTTTTATATTGTCTACAGCCTTTTTGCCCTCGGACCTAAAAACTCACATTTGAAGACGCTTTGCTGTTTTCCTTGCCTCATGATCGGCATTTTTTTTTTCTTGCCGGTTTGTTGCACCAGAATCTTCTTTCTCATCGCATCGTAAGCATGTGGAGTTTCATTAAACTGGTAACAGTTCCATCTAGTGGTTATTTAACAGTACTGCACTTGTTCCAGGGAATTCTTCATACTGTAGTTTTTGCTCCATGATGTCTTTGTGGGTCATCTGTCCACTAATTCCATGGCAAGGTACTGTTCAATTTTGTTTGAGCATCAGCTGCACACTATGACAACGGTGACAACTTTATTTGTGTTATCTTATTATTTTATTGGCATCTTACCTGCATTATTACAATGTGTTTGTGCACTTCTTATTTTACTGTAGTACTGCCATTTTCTCTGAAGCATTTGTTAATTTATTTTGCTTGGCATGTAGGTTTTCTACATTTTCTTCTCTGTATTTTGATGTGATGCATTTCTTTCTTTTCTTTGGTTCTGTTCATGATTTTTCACTTACAGTGCCTTTATTATATTGTGCGCAGGTTTTGTTTGTGGTCTAACTTGAGATGTGACTAGATTATTTTGATGTGTAGTTCAGTTCACGCAGATCGCAGTTTTCCTGGAGCAATTTTCTTTTACCTCTGATGTTTTCATGATTATACTTACAGTGCATTTTTCATTTAGTGCGCAGGTTATTCATACATGGTCTAACTTGAGGCGTGACTGAATTTCTTTGCTGTGTAGTTCAGTTTACCCAGATCGTATTTTCCTGCAGTTTGATGAGTGGTCTAACTTGAGGCGTGACTGTACTTCTTTGATGTGTAGTTCAGTTTACCCAGATCGCATTTTCCTGGAACATTTTTTTGTTCCTCTGATTCCTGATATGAGTACTTGATATTTACTGTTTAATTATTATATTGCACGCAGGTTTACTTATGTGGTCTAATTTAAGGTGTTATTGAGTTTTTGTTTGCTGTCTAGTTCAGTTTCCCAGATCGCACTTTCCCTGCAATTCTTCACTTGTGGTCTAATTTTAGGTGTGACTGTACTTTTATCTTTGGTGTGGGACAGTTTACGCAGACCGCAGACCTTTCTTTTACGTGTCTTCCTTTTGGTTGATGTGTTAGGTGTATGCCACCTATTTTTGTTCTTTACTTTCATTTCTTCCTTATTTCCTTCTTCCTGTTGCTGTGTTCAGTGGTTCCATACTTCTCGCTAGCCTGGCCAGTTGGTGTAGTTGTGGTGGTCACACTCGTGCGTTACTTCTTGTTCATCTTCGTGGTATTATTACTTCTTGCTTATGTAATTTTTCTCAGTTTGCTTTTCTGTTTTGACTTTTTCCTTCCTTTTGAAACGTCTTACTTTAATTTTCTCTGCTAAGGAAGGAGATGTGTGTATGTGTGTGTGTCTTATTTGTCATACTGTTCTCACTCTGCATTATATTACATGTTCTTCCTTCGTTGCTTATTATTACGTCACATTTCACCTTGCTTATTTCTAGTATGTTTTTTCATACTTATGTGTGTTTACAATCTTTCTACTGCAACATTTTTATTGATTATACTGTGATGTTATTGCAATGTTGCTATTTACATTTGCTTTCTCTTTGTTCATTTTGTAAAGAGGGAAGGTGTGTTATATCTAAGGTTTTTACCTTACATCTTCCCTGTTTCTCTGCCTCTGCTGTTCAGCCAGTGTGAGTGGAATGTTAGCGTGAGTGTGATGTCATTGGAGTGTTTGGTATTCTGTGAGTGGACTGTCAGTTGGATCCTGGGCTGAGCAGCAGAGAGGATGCTCCTGGTGGGGCTTTCCTTACTTATATACTGGAAAACCTATATAACCATCTAAGAAGAATAAACTTATCATCTGTAACCTATCTAAGTCTTCTGGAATTCCTTACTAGGATGTAACAACGTCTTTGGTCCACTTGCAATAAATCCAACCGATCGCATGGATTTATCTGCCTCACCATGGTTAGGGGCCTCCTTCTCAATATAATAAACCCATCTCCCTGCGCCTCACCACACTCATCTCACACCCCCCACCTCTCTACAGTGTTCACTTCTCCTGCTCTGCCACTGGCGGCAGCCCCCCCTTTCTCTTTTCTTCCTCTTATTTAATCTTTTTCAGTCTCTGTCTCGCTCCTCCTCATTTACTGAAACCAAGGGATAGAGGGTGAAGGAAATAAAAAATGTGATGGTCCTTCAACCAAAGGCTTTACCCTCTCTTTCCTCTCCTTTCCTTCATTTGTGACCCTGTGAAAAGGATCCAAAAAAGAAAGAAACACTTTTGCTGCAACTGTCGTCTTTTTATGATTTTTTTCTATTCATAAGTGCAACATCAGACAGAGAGAAAAAAAAGGTTCAAAATACAAAAACGAAATCAAAAACTAAATAAAGCAGGACAAATTAGCCGCAAACAGGCCACGTTGGTGATATTCACACCCACACACATTGGCCTCACTTTAAAGAGTTTGCCAGTGAAGCGCTACTTTTGATTTCTTGACTTTTTTTAAACAACTTGCTTTCTTTGGATCGGGAAGTGCACCATTCCTGGAGGTCCTGCAATACCAGGTTGACGTGTAGAGTGGAAAATGTTTCATGTGTTCCTTATCAGCTGTTTCCTTATTTTACTTTATAAAATGTGTACTGCGGCTCTGTGTTCAGGGATGTGCTCTTTTTAAACCATACTGCTTATGTATTGTGAGGATATAAGCAATGGCCATTGAAACGGTTCCCTTCCGGGCCCTGTAGTCATGTCCCTGTTGTACCCCACTCCATTCTACTCAACTACACTCTACCAAACTATACTCTACATCACTCTACTGTGCTCCGATCAACAACACTATACTCCACGCAACAACCGTCTTTGCCCCTCCACTGTACTCCACTGTATAGAACAACACTCTACAACAATGTACTCCTGTCAGTACCACTGTATAGCACTCTACTTTACTCTATAGCCATTTACAAACACTGTACTCCTCTCTACGACACTTTATGCAACTCCCACTACACTGCTGCATCCCAGTTAATATAATCCACTTTCTGACACACTACTCCACTGTACCCCGCTATTGCACTCTATGTCACTCCACTGTATGCTGTTCTATGCCACTCAACTGTACAACAGTCTATCCCATTCCACTCTACCATATTGTGCCACACTTTACTCTAATCAACACCACTCCACTGTACAACACTTTACTCTGTGACACTCAACTCCACTCTACAACACTTTGCAACACTCAGCAACATACCACTCTAATTCACCGTACCACATACCATTCCACTCTACAATAATTTACTCCACTGTATACTACACCATACCATTCTACTCGACTCCACATCAGTATACTCTAGAAGATGCTACTCCACTCGATGCTATGCCACTCCACTGTACTCCACTGCACAATACTTTACCCCACTCTATGGCAACATACAGCACTCTACTTTAGACTGCCCCACTGTACCACACTTTACTCCACTCTATGCAACTTCACTTTACAAGATTCTACTATGCTGAGTCCCACTATACAACACTGTTCTCCACTTTATGCCCCAACACTGCACAGTACAACCATCTACTCCACTCTATGGCCGACACCCCACTGTAAAACACTCGACTCCACTCTACGACACTTTCCATCACTCTACGACACACCGCTCTACCGTACTGTACAAGGCACCACTACAACCATGTTACTTCTTCCCCTCTTAACCCTCACCCTCCCATTGTCCCTATTACTCATTCCCATATGAAAATAAAGCGATATGAGATGGCCAGCGGTGGCCGCATCACAGCGTTTTCTGCTGTCCTGTTGCTTTTTTCCCTCCCACCCTCCATCTCGTGTTCTTTTGTTAAAACTGCACACACTAAGTGATTTAGTGTAGAATGTATAGAGGAAGAGTTTACAAGAACCTCTAAAATGGCACCATGGACGCTGCTTCCAAAAGGCTTACTCCTTCTAGGCATTTAAGAGACAAGGGGCCATATGTACAATGAAGTGGCGGAGCGTGTTGTTAGTTTCCTGGGCTCAACGACATGCTCCGCCACTTCGGAAAAGCAAAGCTGCATCATTTTTACAAGAATGTGGTGTAGCCTTGCAATTCCCCCTACAATGGAGCTAAGTTTCACAACTTAGCGCCAACGCAGGCCCCCTTGCACCAGAGTGCAAGGGTGTTTGTGTGCAGGGGAGGATTGGTTATGTGTAGGAAGGTGTCCCTTCCTCCACATAAACAATCCTAAAAGTGCATTTTATAATGTTCATGTGTGCTGCTTCATGCAGCACACATGAAAGTTACAAAATGGCATTTTTAAAAAGGTTTGTTTAGGTACAGGAAGGTATACCTTCCTGAACATAAACAAACCATGGCATTTGCTTTTTCCAATTGTGCTGCACAAGGCAGCACACATGGAAAAAGCAAAAACGAGGAGAAATAATGCATTTCTCCTGGTTTCACCACCTTAAGACTAGGGTTTTCCTGGTCTTTATTTTGGTGTTACCTCCTATGTATGCCACCCTTGTACATAGGGGGCAGCGTTAAATGCAATGGGCGTTGCGGTGGAACGCCCACCACAACCTCCACTGCACACCCCTTTCACGCTAAACTTAGCGTTAAAGGGTGCCTGTAGGATGGTGGATACCTGACTATGGTTACCCCAGATTTTTTGCCTTGTGTTTAGCTAGTTTTCGACTTAGTTGGCCTGGGATCCTGCTAATCAGGGCCCCAGGCTATCTGCTCTCTCTTTAAAATGGACTCCATGCACCCTAGGTGCATAACTAAATTGGCTTGGGTCGCCTTATCAGCCCCTGTACAGTGCACTATATGTGCCCAGGGCATAGGTGCATCCAAGGCCTACCAGGGGCTGCAGCATATCTTTTGCCACCCCTGGCTGGTTATCCAAACTGACACAACTGGCTGATCCCTTGCTTTGATATATTATACCTATATCTAAACCTATATCTGGACATATATATGCCTATAAGTCACTCCTATGGTAGGCCTTAACAATCCTGGGGTGCTTGGTTTTATTTGAGATGGTGCTCTAGCAGGAGCTGAGCCTGTCTGCAGCTGTCGGGACCAATTCCCTTAGCTGTTCCGGGATATTGCCATACCATAGACTCTTAAGTGCATTTTAATCCTCGCGGTTACTTGCTAACTTTGGTTTGGCTTTATCAAAACATGTTGTGTACGGTGTCATATGCTTTGGAACACTACCCCCTCGCCAGTCCTGGTGACGGGGTAGCATTCCACCCTTCCAGAGGGAGAAGACATGTTACTTTGCTTAAACACGGTTAAATCTAACCAAAGCCCCAGCATCACAAAATGGATGCTGCTGCCACAGACACAAGTCTGGCCTGCTGCTGATCGAAACTCCGGCAGGGGAGGCCTGGACAATAGATATCCTGTCACAGGGAGGTGTCACACCACCCCAGACAGGAGATAGTGGATTGTAGCAGGGAGGGTTGAATGAAATTAGACACTACCTGGGGAGCACAAGGCTTCCCATGCATAGTCCAGTTCAAACTGGTGCTGGGGCACTCCAGCCCCAGCTCTGGCGCGAAACTGGACAAAGGGAGAGGGGTGTAACCACCCCCTTCCTGGGTCCCACCCATAGGAGGGACCTAGCAGGTAATCCAGCCCCTTGATTTGGAATAAAAGTAGGAGCTCTGCCAACGCACATCAGATTATCCTGACTGAAACTTATGAAATGAAACTCTGGACCCTTCAACATCCCACTCGACGTGGAAGACTGAAGAATCTCCCTTGTGGTCAAGGAGTGACCACCCTGTGCAAACAGGCACCATCCAGCGCCTCACCGTTTGCTTTGTTGCAGTTCCCGCCGGAACTCGAGCAACAGAGATCGACAAGACCCAGCGTTCCCGCCTTTCAACAACCCGATACACAGTCCCAGAGAGTCTGAGACCCGTGGAGGCGACCTGAAGCGTGGGGCCGGCCATCTTGGAAAAACCACGAAGTGCTGACCGTGCAGCTCCCGAGGCTCCCTCGACACTGTGCATTGGGGTTTGAGAAGCCCCAGCCCCGAGCAGCTTTTGCACCAAAGCTCTCCCCTCCACACTCACCGAGTGCTGCGTGGAGCTCTTTTGCATCTTTCTGCTTGACGCATTGGTCCGGTCGCATGCCCGTTGGCTAGCGGCCTCAGTACCGACGAACCTGTGAATTTGCTCTGCTAGTCTGGTTGCTCCAGACTGGCCCTCGCTCCCCTGAAAAGGAGCACCCGCTCTGACCTTGCTGGTCCGAGTAAGAAGCGATCTTCGAATCCTGCGTGGATTTCACTTTCCAAGGTTTGTTAGCTCCAATCCGGAAGCCGACACCGCCGACAGCGAGAGCCTTTGTGGGACAGCTCGTGATCCACTCCTGGACATCCTCGGTGCCCCAGAGTCCACGTGGCAGCGGAGACAAGCTTCTCGACAACCACCTGATTGCGCCCGACATTGCCTGGTTCCTTCCTGGTTCCACCCTGGTCACTGCTGAGTGACCCAGACTCTGTCCCCTCTGCTTTCAGGTACTCTACATCTTCGATCCACCCTTGGATCACACCGGACACTTCTCCTCTGGCTGCCTGCAGCATCTTCATCTCCAGGCTCCATAGATCTACACGACGAAACCCGACACTGCTTTGCACCTCTGCACCCGCTTCCTGTGGGTGAGGTAACTCTTGAACGCCGGTGCTCCTGTAGTGGTTTACACCTCTAGTGTCTAAGTCTAAAGTTTTGTACTTCTAGTCCAGTCGGAAGACTCCTAAAACTGTAACTCGATAACTTTTACGCACCATTGACTTTGCATTGGTGCATGCGTGTGCTTTTAGCGCTGCACCTGAATCCCATGGGCTTTTCCCGACTTCATCACTGCTAGTCTCGAGTAGTCCCAGCAAAGTCCCAGCGATTTTCAAGGCCCTCGGCCTTACCACAGTTCGATTAGTGATACTTATACCACTTATTTAGTATATGGTTTGAGTGGCCCCCGGCCTCATCCATAATTGTGCAACTTTCCTATGTTTTACTGTGCTTTTGTTTAAACGCTTGTGCTTCTATACTCATAAAGAGTACAGAGGATTATTCTAGAAATAAATACATATATTTTTATAAGATATAACTTGTGTGGTGTCCTTTCATTTGATATTACAGGATTGCATTTGGTAAAACAGCTGGCTTCACATGCCCTCTTGAGTTTAGCCTGAAGGCTGTTAGTCCATGCTACCCCTAGGATAGCTTGTCTATAAGGTTGACTTACAACCACCACCATAAGGGACTGTTTGGACTGATACAAGGTGCCCCCAGAATTGGAGACATCATATATCAGGCCAACTTCTCACAGTGCCTTATGTACAAGGCAGCTTTAACCCACATTAAGTGACTTAACGCTTCCTTGTACATAAGGCAAGGCCCCTATCGCTGCGGGAACATCCCAAAAAGTGACGTTTCCGTGGCCATATGGGCTTGTACATATGCCTCAAGATTTCCGAATCTGTGCATGCTTCCGAGAGCACACACTGCTCAAGTATTATTTAAAAGTGCCTCGAACTGCTGTGGAAAGGTGCATCTTACTGTTGTGTGTGCATCTTGCTGTTGTGTGTGCGCTGGCTATGTCAATGAATTGGCACAGCAAAGGCACAATATATATATCCCAGTAGATCTGTGCAATCGGAACAAGCATTTTCAAAGACAATAGGTTTCACCTCTGCAAAATCTATTGGTTTCGTCAAGTTTTCAGAGATATGTTTCACAACGGCATGAGTGCGCTGCTGTACAACATGGCTTAATGTTTTTTAAAAGCACTATGACGTGGCCAGCCTTGACCGCGTCATACTGCTTTCTTTTTTAACTTTAAGCCATGCTGCACAGCAGCTCGCGCTGCTGTGTAACAAGTCTAAAAAATTGACAAAATCAATAGATTTCGCAGAGGTGAAACCTGTTGGCTTTGCCAATGCTTCTTTTACTCTGTCACCTTCTAGCACATTTAACAGCTATGCTTGTCCGGTCCAAGGGGGAAACAGGACAAATGGAGTTGGGGCACGGAGACCATCTGCTCCCCCACTAGAGAATCCAGTGGGAAGAAGGCAGAGGGTGGCAAAAAAATCAGGGCAAATAGAAGAGAGGAACATGACAGGACACACTGTAGCCTTTAGTTGAGGTACACTGAGGTCTTCAGATGAGGAGGAGGCCCACTGAAACCAGACTTTGCAGCTACAAGGGTTTTTGTGTTATTCCAGCTGCTGGGTCTGCTGTGCTTGATTATAATAATTATAATAATAATCCACATTTGTAAAGTGCGAACAATCACCCGTAAGGGTCTCCAGGCGCTGGGTGCTAGGGGCTGTCAGGAAGATTAAGCAAGCTTTTGCCCAGAGTCACATGGTGCTGGGCTAATCTGCCGCCGGGGATCGAACCGTGATCCCCAGATTCCAGCGTCAGTCACCCTGGCCGCGGCACAACACCTCTCCCTTTTTGGAAGTTGTGAGGGAACGCTCTGGAATGCCTTGGTTATGTCAAGCCTATCAAACAGCACAAGCTGTGTGGTTGTGAAAGACATACTAGGCTTTCACAACCACACTAGGCTTACCTAGAACATTTAGGGGCTTGCAGCCCATCCATAAGTTACGACTGGTTCTCCTTATTGTCACTCTCATTTGCTTGGTTTCTGTTCATTGGCTTTCCTTATTTCAGCCTGTCCATCTTGTGTTTGTCCCTCCACTGGAGCACAGTCTCTTTACCATCCCTCTGATTGCCTGGTCTTTACAATCTCTCGGATTGGCTGGCTTCAACCCTTCCTGTACTCACTGTTTGGGAACTACTTTTCTCTTTTCCTTTGAGCACTGCATGAGAGTGCATGCTTTTGTTTGCTCTCTCTCTGTCTCTCTCGTGTGCTGCTTTCCTGATCCTTAGAGTTTGACAAAATTAATATTAATCAAAAATTTTCTTGAAATCATTTTCCCCAACTGTTTTTTTGGCCAGGATGCAATATTTCGCATTTATGAACATTTCTGTTTAAGGCGCACTTCAATTAAATATTAAAGCTCATGGTAGATAAATAGATACCTGTTTGTTTTGACATTTTTGACCGCAAATTAGTCATTTGGATGCTAATTTAAATGCTTGTGTGCATTTGCACAATAACATGGCATCTACTGAAACACAAGTTGTGTTGTATTTTTTCAGTTAATGCAGCACAGAGATGCATTTTTTAATTCAGGAGTTTTTCATATAATATCAGAAGGGCACTTCTTGCACACAGATGGAGATTCTACTTCCTGCTTTCCAAGGTTGAGAAGTTAAATATGTAAACAGCTCAGAAGATGCAGGGCTGGTAGTCTGCCATTAAAGAAATGAATCACAGCCCTCTCTTGGCACAGTGAAATGGCATGTACTTATAAACGCCTTTCAGCAGGAATCACTCGCAGTAGAAAAGGAGCACAGCACTCCTCTGCTGCTCAAAATCACGAGTTCACACAGCAGCAGGGGCTCTGCAGTGGGTGGATGTTTATCGAGTAGGTTTATTTTCAAAAAGGCTTCACACGGATTTTTGTTCACATTTGTACATGGGTGCATTATTTATTTTGTAACGTAACAGAATATAAAATGACACCACTAACGTGGCTTAAATCAGTTGCTTAACGTAAAATGATGGGACCCCACCTGCAGAATGTCTTCCATATATACTATTCATCTGCTTTGGGCCGGAATGTCCCACCCCGAAAGATTGTGGGTGACTGAAAGATTGGGCCACCACTGCACCACAGGGGCGCGTGGGCCTATTTTACGCCCTTGGCTTACATAGAAAGGGGAAGGAGGGGAAGGTAGGGAATAAGCGATTGTTGAGGAGGTTCCTGTTCCTGGCTACAAAAAAACTGAGCAATTCCACTTTAAAGTAAATATGGCCTTCCTGTTCCTGAACCATTAGTCTTCCAGAAAATAGAAAGAGGTCTGATGAAAACCTCAGGCAGTCCAGGACACAGACTATAATTTATTCGGGGTATTTAAACCCAGATATGTACTTGTTCGGATTCTCTGTTGTTGGCCTCTATGTTGTCTCCCAGTGGGGCATGGAACAATACATGACCTTGGAGCAATGCATACACGCACTACAGTTTCTTAAGAAGCAGCACATTTTCCAAAAATGTAACTTGCTAAAAGGTCTGCGTTTAAAATATGTATTTCTCTATGAACCTAAAATAAAATAAGAGAACCATAGAATACCCTGAGTGCAAAGAAAGAAGATATACTCCAGTTTTTAGGTTTGGCCTAGACAGTGCATGCCCTGTCTCTGTAATACTTTTGTTTAGATACAGTGGGCTTACAGAGTGTCTATAGCTTATCATTTGTTAGATTCAGTGTCACTCAGATTTGCTTCACTCCCATTTATCATGGCCTGCAGGCGTCATTTCCTCTTCTGTGTCTGGCTCTCCCCTGGGGCATTGACCATGCACTTGTGTCCATCACCTGCTTCTGTTTTTTTGAGCTACTTTGTTATGAGTTCAGACACTCTATATGAGTGCCTGTGTTTTCAGTCCTCCCATATCTCCATCCATGTTTTTTCTATTCTCTCCCTCCTGCCTGCCTTCCATGTTGCTTCTTTTCCCTTCCACCCCATCCTATACTCTACGCCACTGCACTTTACTATATGCCACTGCACTCTACGCTGCTCTACTCTGCACCACTGTACTTTATGCCACTGCACTCTACTCTGCACCACTCAACTTTACGGCACTCTATTCTACACCACTGCACTCTACTCTACACTACTGCACTCTACGCCACTTCACTCTACCGGGCACGATTCTACTCTACGCCACTGCACTCTACACCACTGCACTTTATGCCATAGCACTCTGACACTCTACTCTGCACTATTGTATGGCGTTTTAGATTCCAAATGGATTTTCCCAATTCATGCCCTTATATAGGTACAATTCTCGCTGCCCTTAAATTGGCATAGAAATCAATACCTTATTTAGGCATAGCCCATGCAACCCAAATACAGGCATGGCTACTTCCATCCGTTCACCAAACATCACAACGGTTTCTTGGAAAACCAGCTTAAGCCATTAGGGACTTCCCCTTGCTTGAATATTGATTTTTCCTAGAACTCAGTTAGTTTTACAATGAACATCTACTCCTTAGGGGTTCATTCATGGCGTTCATATGCCCGACTTTACGTCAAACATGGCATTCCTAAACAACTTCAAGGTATAAATATACCTTCACTTGCTATGGCAAAGCACGGTGGTTCGGAGCAGTACCACAACCTACTTGCCCGACGCAGCTCGCTACAGCAAGTGCCGAAGGATGCAGACACTCCAGCTGAAGCACTGATCAGGAAGCTGCCCTCCACTGCTGAGAATCCAGCTACAGTGTTTCTGACTCCCCTTGCGGGGTATTGAAAATTGAGTCCCGAGACAGAGATACCAGACCTCCTTCATTCTAAGGTATGGAGCTGATTAGAACCTAGAGAAACCTTTGGTAGATTCTTGGCAAAAACTAAACCTATGCTAAAGACCATACTTGCTTCTTCCCTCGTACTAGACCTAGGTTAGGTACATTGGGGTAGGAGTATTTTAGAAGCACAAGTTGACTATTTTAGCCTATGTTATTTATGTATGTATTTTTGTATGGCTTAGAAACCATACAATGCTATTGCAGTATTATTTTATAATACTATTCTCGCTGTGCGCATTATACATTGCATTCTGTCTAACGATTGTAGCAGTTCACCTCTCTTGCATGAGAAAGAAGACTGTTCAATAAACCTTTTATTGAAATCGCCCATCTCACTATTTCTCTGAAAACTCTGTAGAAACAAAGCATGCACGATTGACTGAGTGAAATACTTATCTATTGTTTCCCCGACTCTGAAGATATTTATTCCAGTCCTAGGGAAACAAAGATGTTATGTTTATGCGGTTGTCAGAAACGAATCCCTTCTTGTGAATGCGAGAAAGTTTCTAGTGACCTCTGAGCTAGCTGACACTTACAATTAAGTTTAGTATATTCGATAGAGACCTACTGACCTAATACCTATGTCATATCTATAGGATATATTATTCCAATGCGCAGAGCCTATTGAGAATATAGGAACTACAATACATGGCGCCCAACGTTGGACGCCATGTAGTGCAGTTCCTATATTCCCAATAGGCTCTGCGCATTGGAATAATATATTCGATAGAGACCTACTGACCTAAGTCCTACGTCATATCTATAGGATATATTATTCCAATTCCCAGAGCCTATTGGCAATATAGGAACTACACTACAGCACTGCTCTACTCTACGCTACTTGGCTGGAGATGCTTGACTCGTCGAACCTGCTCCCTGGTCAACTTCCGGAGTTACGGAAGTAATTTCCGAGCACCAATTGCTCTTTCTTTCATGTGGATGCCTGACTTGCTTGGCACGCCCATGCATTGTCGATAATTTGGATTTGGCCCCCTGGTTACGGACTTCTTTCAGTCATATTTTGAGTTTGAGTCTCTATTTCCCACTGAAGCCCCCAGACTTTTTCCTGATTAGTTCTGGACCTCCACTCTGCTGAAGACGTGTTCTTTGATTCCAGACCTGGAATCTGTTTTACTATTTGAAAGGAACAACGTTGTTTTGGGGCTTCTCTTTGCCCCAAAGACCGTGGCGACAGCCTCTTTTTTAATATGCATTTGCATCCAGTTATCTTTAATTCAACAATTCTTTTCCTCCTCTTTTAAGTTACTTCTGTTTTTTGTACTCTGTTTTCATTTACTCATTTGTATACTCTTTATGTCCTTCAAAAAGTCATGCAAGGTAAATGCCAATTTTTCGTAGTTTCTCATGTTCAAGAATACATGCAGAAAACACCATTCATCTTGTTCGTCACTAGCAGTTTATTCCAGCCCAATGCATTTCGGACCCCCACGGGTCCTTCGTCAGGGGTAACTGTAAATAACAACATAAACATCCTTATAAATACTTCCCCTCCACATATTTGCTCAAATACTACAAAGCTTCAAAGATCTAAATGACACATAAACTAACATTCCTAGATGGCTCAGTAGAAGTCTCATCCCCCCTCTCTATCTGCCTTCTCTCTACCGTATCCTGTGTCACTCACCCTCTTACAAACTTACGAACACTCTTCAACTGTTTATACACCTGTTTCCTTCCATTAACCCCTTTGCGCGTACCTGCTCAACAGTAGTCATCCTCGTGTTTCCATCTTCCCAGCGGATTCTACGTTATCCACCCACCCCTCCTTTCCTTTTAACTCAACCTTCCCGCCTCTTTTCTCTGTACCCGCCATCATTTTACCACTTAACAATTCACACCTGAGCCATTCATGCCTTACCCAAACACTACAACTCCCATCATCCTCTAAATTTCTCGTGTGATTTAAACGATCATATTCAGAAAATGCAAAACGCCTTTTCCTAAATGTCTTTGCCTTGAGCTCTGTTATAAAAAAAACATGTTAAAAACGCATTCATGATGTGGGAAAATATATCCATAGTTATTTCAGTCTTTTGTGACTTCCGTAAAAATAAACTTGTTACATGAACCAAGATATCCATCCTTGCATGAAGAACGTCCCGTTTTTGAAGAAAGTTCTTATGTCCTCATTCATCGTGGGTGCCTACCCAATAGGGCTACGTTACCTAAATTCAAAAATATCTGGGTAGCACTCCGTTTTTCATTACAAAATTTTCACCAGTTTTTTTACTCAAATCATCCAGCAGCTTCAACATGTGGCGTGCTCACTTTTAGTGTGCCAAGCCCAAACAGCACGTGCTTGAACAGAACAACGTTGTTTTGGGGCTTCTCTTTGCCCCAAAGACAGTGGCGACAGCCTCTTTTTTAATATGCATTTGCATCCAGTTATCTTTAATTCAACAATTCTTTTCCTCCTCTTTTAAGTTACTTCTGTTTTTTGTACTCTGTTTTCATTTACTCATTTTTATACTCTTTATGTCCTTCAAAAAGTCATGCAAGGTAAATGCCAATTTTTCATAGTTTCTCATGATCAAGAATACATGCAGAAAACACCATTCATTTTGTTCGTCACTAGCAGTTTATTCCAGCCCAATGCATTTCGGACCCCCACGGGTCCTTCGTCAGGGGTAACTGTAAATAACAACAAAAACATCCTTATAAATACTTCCCCTCCACATATTTGCTCAAATATTACAAAGCTTCAAAGATCTAAATGACTCATAAACTAACATTCCTAGATGGCTCAGTAGAAGTCTCATCCCCCCTCTCTATCCGCCTTCTCTCTACCGTATCCTGTGTCCCTCACCCTCTTACAAACTTACGAACACTCTTCAACTGTTTATACACCTTGTTTCCTTCCATTAACCCCTTTGCGCGTACCTGCTCAACAGTAGTCATCCTCGTGTTTCCATCTTCCCCGCGGATTCTACGTTATCCACTAACTCTTCCTTTCCTTTTAACTCAACTTTCCCGCCTCTTTTCTCTGTACCCGCCATCATTTTACCACTTAACAATTCACACCTGAGCCATCCATGCCTAACCGAAACACTACAACTCCCATCATCCTCTAAATTTCTCGTGTGATTTAAACGATCATATTCAGAAAATGCAAAAAGCCTTTTCCTAAATGTATTTGCCTTGAGCTCTGTTATAAAAAAAACATGTTACAAACGCATTCATGATGTGGGAAAATATATCCATAGTTATTTCAGTCTTCTGTGACTTCCCTAAAAATAAACTTGTTACATGAACCAAGATATCCATCCTTGCATGAAGAACGTTGAAACTGCTGGATGATTTGAGTAAAAAAACTGGTGAAAATTTTGTAATGAAAAATGGAGTGCTACCCAGATATTTTTGAATTACTATTTGAAAGGACCACATCTATGTAACCATTGTTCTGATGATGACCTAAAGTCATAGAGGTTGAAACGCCGTCGACCCTGCAACGCCATTTGCGGCTTCATTTTGGTCAAATTGCAAATGATAAAAATGTTTTGTATATAGTTGTAAATACTGTATCTTGACCTTCACATTAGAATTGTCCACTTTGCGCCGCCTCACATTGTCACATAATCACTTGTGTCACTGCGCCGTCCATCCACTTTCACCTTGCCAGTACACTCTTGATGGTTTTGGTTACTAAAATTCATTTGTTCCTGTGTCTTTCTATATGCAAATAATAACTGTTAACTACCCTTTGGTCTCCCTTGTTCTCCTTGCCTGGTGCTGTGTGATTGACCCACTCTTTATTTGTCTGCTTGCATAATATCCCTGTTGAGACATTGTATTATTATTATAACTATTAGCCGGTCTCACCTGGATTAACGGGTTTACTCCTGTTGTTTAGTTTCCCTACTCTACGCTACTGCGCTCTACTCTAGGCCACTGCACTTTATGCCACTGCACTCAACATCACTCTATGCCACTGCACTCTATGCCATTCTACTCTACTCTGCGTCACTGTACTTTGCGGCACTCCACTCTACTACCCTCTACTCTACTCCCCTCTAATCTATTCCAAGAGACTCCACTGTATGCCACTCCAATCTGTGCCACTCCACACCACTTTACACCACTCCATGCCACAGTGCCACTATATGCCACTCTATACCACTCCACTCCACACAATGCTACTCTACTCTACACCTCTCCAAGCCACTGTACTCCACTCCACTTTATGCCAATTACTCTATGCCACTTCATTACACTCTATGCCACTTCATTACACTCTACGTCACTTTACTCCACTCTACACCACCACACACCACTTTAAATCACTGTGCCCCACTGCACGCCCCCCAGTAAACCCCACTCTACTCTACGCACTATACTCAACCCCACTCTGCTCTACTCTATGCCACTCCACACCATTGCACTGTACAGCACACTACTCCATGCCATTCTTTGCCACTCCACTCTTTGCCACGCCACTGCCCTCCACTATACACCACTCTGCACCACTCCACTCTACACCACTCCACGCTATACGCCATGCCACTTCACGTTGCTGTACAACATGGTTCATAGACATTGGCAAAGCCTATGGAATTTGCCAATGCTTGTTTAGATGGTCACCATGTCAAATTATTGTTTCAAAGAGGTCTGAGGCCAGCAGTTACACTTAGTCTGTAAATCATCCCTCTTATCACCTGCCCTATCTGCTTTCTTCCCCTCCAGTTCTGGCCTCTTCCACGCCCCCTCACCCAGTCCCCTACAGAAGGGTTTCCGTGAATGCTGTGGATGCTACTCCCAATTATTGTGCAACATGATGCTCTACAGAACTTTCAAATAGCAGAATGGCATTGAGGCATTTGATACTTCAGGTAATACAATGTTCTACCTTTAGTGTGACAACCTCATCCCTCCGTACTCCTTAGTACTTCCCCACATTGAGTGCACCTTCCTCCTAACCATAACAACTTAAATCAGCTTGGCCCAGAACCATTCTAGTCTCCCACACTGAGCTCAACTCAAAATGCCTTCCCTCGATGTTGTGTTTATACCACTCTGTTCCATAATGTACTCTCCCCCACGTGTACACACCTCAGAATTAAACCAAGCCGTCACAAAACACATTCAGGCAGGGAAAAAAACATATTCCATTTTACTGGCTTTGTAAATGTTTTTTTACACATTGCTCCGAGTGCTGTTATAGGAATTATAATCTACCAGTGCAGAGGTCGAATACGGTCCTTAAAACAATGGTTCCTATCTTGCTCGTGGCATGTATTTAATTCTATTTTGGGTGAAAGGCAAGAGCACCAAATGTTTTTTAAGGTGAGACAAATGCCACTCCTGACTTTCAATTCGGTGCAGAATGTGTCACTCCAGCCGCTGTAGGGGCCAGATGTATCAATATTGGAAAAAGCAATTACCTAATTGCAATTCTCTGTGAATCGCAATGAGGCAATTGCTAATCCTAATGTATGTTTGTAAACTCGGAGTTTCATTTAGCGATTCCTAGTGGGGTCGCAATCGACCTATCTCATGAATATTAATGAGGTAGGTCGCAATTTGCGACCCATTAGGAATCGCTAAAATGACAGGAATGGTGGCCTGCTGAGATCAGCAGACCTCCATGTCTGTGATTGCTTTTAAATAAATCTATAATTTTTTTTTAATTCAGCCTGGTTTCCTTAAAGGAAAACGGGCTGCGTTTAACAAAGAGAAAAATGAAAAATTTCCTTTTAATTTTTTAAGAGCAGGCAGTGATCTGTAGAACTACTGCCTGTTCTTAAAAAACGTTTTTAATGAACATTCACAAAGGGCAAGGGGTTTCATGGGTACCCCTTTCCATTTGCGAGTGGGTTACCACCTACTTGAAGTTAGTGGTAAAATGCAAATGATTAGCGACCGCATTTCAGTCGCTAAACATTTTTACATACCACTGCGATTCTGTATTAGGAAGGGACGCCCTAAACATGCTCCTTTCTAATATCGAATCATTATGTATTCGCAATTCCAAACTGCGATTCGGTAACATGTTACCGAATTGCAATTTGGAAATGATGCATACCAAAATTTTGCAAATAGGGCTGTTTGCAACCGGAAAAATGCTTGATACATCTGGCCCTATATGTGGTATGTTATATAAAGAATTCAAGCCATTTTATCATTATTTTCCTTGTAGTTTTTACAAAAATATACTGTTAGATGGCTTCCTGTGCACCCTGTACCCACAGGCATGCATACACAGCCAACTTGAAATGCTTTGCCCCACAGTTTCCCAAAGCAAATAAGCATCCGCCAAACCAATAGCTAGGTGCCTTCTTATTAAAAGCGAGAACTATTGGACGTGCCAATGCTTGTTTTGTTCAGTTGCTCCCTGCGTGTAACCTGGATCGAGGCAGGGATCGTTCACCTGTGACCTTACAACCCACCATCTATCCTTCCACATTTTCCCCACTCATTTGTGTTGATTGTTAATGGACTTAACAACAAGCTGTTTAGGGGTGATGGTACAGATGCCCGTAAATAATGTACATTGTTGTAACTGCATGACAAAATGGCTATGGTATTATAATTCCCTCAGGTGGTAGCAGATGTGCTGTTGTTTACAGGTGCCTAATCACAGGCGCAGACTATGCAGCCTTCACAGGGGAAAAGCACACTGCAGCCTTCAGTGGAGTCTAGGCACACTGCAGGCTTCAGTGGAGGATGCATATTGCAGGTTTCAATGGAGGAGACAACCTACAGGCTTCAGTGGAGGAGGCACACTGCACCCTTCAGTGGAGGAGGCACACTGCAGGCTTCAGTGGAGGAGGCACACTGCACCGTTCAGTGGAGGTGGTAGCCTGCAGCCTTTAGTGGAGGATAGGCACACTGCAGCCTTCAGTGGAGGAGGCACACTGTAGCCTTCAGTGGAGGATAGGCACACTGCAGTCTTCAGTGGAGGAGGCACACTGCAGCCTTCAGGGGAGGAGGCACACTGCAGCATTCAGTGGAGGAGGCACACTGCAGCCTTCAGGGGAGGAGGCACACTGCAGCCTTCAGGGGAGGAGGGACACTGCAGCATTCAGTGGAGGAAGTACACTGCAGCCTTCAGGGGAGGAGGCACACTGCAGCCTTCAGTGGAGGAGGCACACTGCAGCATTCAGTGGAGGAGGCACACTGCAGCATTCAGTGGAGGAGGTACACTGCAGCCTTCAGGGGAGGAGGCACACTGCAGGCTTCAGTGGAGGAGGACACTACAGGCTTCAGTGGAGGAGGCACACTGCACCCTTCAGTGGAGGTGGTAGCCTGCAGCATTTAGTGGAGGATAGGCACACTGCAGCCTTCAGTGAAGGAGGCACACTACAGTGCAGCCTTTAGTGGAGGATAGGCACACTGCAGCCTTCAGGGGAGGAGGCACACTGCAGCCTTCAGGGGAGGAGGTACACTGCAGCATTCAGTGGAGGCACACTGCAGGCTTCAGTGGAGGATGCACATTGCAGGCTTCAGTGGAGGAGGACACTACAGGCTTCAGTGGAGGAGGCACACTGCACCCTTCAGTGGAGGTGGTAGCCTGCAGCATTTAGTGGAGGATAGGCACACTGCAGCCTTCAGTGGAGGAGGCACACTGCAGTGCAGCCTTTAGTGGAGGATAGGCACACTGCAGCTTTCAGTGGAGGAGGCACACTGTAGCCTTCAGTGTAGGAGGTACACTGCAGCCTTCAGTGGAGGATAGGTGGGCTGCAGCCCTCAGTGGTGGAGGCACACTGCAGCCTTCAGTGAGGAGGCACACTGCACCTTCAGTGGAGGAGGCACGCTGCAGCCTTCAGTGGAGGAGGTGCACTGCAGCCTTCAGTGGAAGATAGGCACACTGCATCCTTCAGTGGAGGAGGCACACTGCAGCCTTCAGTGGAGGAGGCACATTGCAGCCTTCAGGGGAGGAGGCATGCTGCAGCCTTCAGTCGAAGAGGAACGCTGCAGCCTTCAGTGGAGGAGGTAAACTGCCGCCTTGAGTGGAGGAGGCCCACTGCAGCCTTTAGTGTAGGATAGGCACACTGCAGCCATCAGTGGAAGAGGCACGCTGCAGCCTTCAGTCGAAGAGGAACGCTGCAGCCTTCAGTGGAGGAGGTAAACAGCCGCCTTGAGTGGAGGAGGCCCACTGCAGCCTTTAGTGTAGGATAGGCACACTGCAGCCTTCAGTGGAGGAGGCAAACTGCAGGCTTCAGCTGGGGAGGCACACTGCAGGCGTCAGTGGAGGATAGGTGCACTGCAGCCCTTAGTGGAGGAGGCACACTGCTGCCTTCAGTGGAGGAGGCACACTGCAGCCTTCAGTGTAGGAGATCACTGTGGAGGCAGCCGCGTAGCTAGGGGGGGCGGGGTGGGCGGTCCGCCCCAGGCGGCACCATTGTGAGGGCGTCGGTCACGGTGACATCGCTGCACTAGCCCGTTGCGGCGTCCTTTATAATTTATTTGGGGACACTCACTGACACTACTGTCAGTCAGTGTACCCAAATAAAATATAAAGGCCGCAGGAACAGGCCAGTACAGCGCGGCCGCCCGCCGTTTGAAGTGCAAGTCAAGCGCTGCGCAGCAGCACCGCACGTCACATGGATGCGCATACCTACCATCTGAATCATTGCCCTGACAGGCTGTGACTTTCCTTCACAGGAAACAGAGGGGGTGGGATCATCGCTGCAGGAAGCAGGACGTCGGGGGAAAATGTAGGGTGTGTGTGAAAGGAGCGCGAGGGCAGGGCCCGGCAAACTGGATTCCGAAGACCATGGAGGTAAATTGATGGATGTTTTTAAGATTGTAGGCCCAAAATAACATCATCACATAATCCAGGACGATCGGAATGAATGGCAGTGCGGTCATCTAGACCAGAGGATATTACGAGCAATAAAAGATTTACTTTTTTGAAAACGGCGCCAACACTGATCTCATTAATACAAATCACCCACAAGCCTATCAAAGTGGTGTGATGTTGTCAATCAGTAACCCCGGTTATTCTGCTTACATTCCCAAGCCCTATATTCCGAAGCTAGCAAATCATTTTCTTTTCTTGGCAGCCTGTTCCGCCTTCGGTGGTGAGTGTGTAATTTACACTGATTTCCCAAAAGCTATATAATGGCTCCAACAAGCAAGCAGGCTGAAGTTGAATTGAGGGCAGTGGCATACCTCCCGTGGGGGCTGTGTTATGCCCCTGATTGGGCGGCTTTTCTGTGTGATATTTAGTCGTGTTTCAATTGTGAGGCCAGAGGGAAGGGTCCTCTGTTTGTAAAACCTGTGTTGTCGAGAATTACTTTAGCCAGAACTCAAACATAACATGTGGGGTTTGAAAACATTCCCAAACGTGTCGAGGTACTAAGGCTGCTGCGACAGAGAAAATCGCCCTGTGCCAAAATGAACACCTGCCTATACAGGGAATTCTATGGCAGGACAGGAGGCTCAGATTATGCTTCCTCCATTTCTTTACTACCAACAGCAGCCAATAGGAACATAGTAAAGAAAAAACAAACTACACCTCCCATGAGCCCTTAGGTAACCATAGAGAGTACACACTATATAAACCACCATAGAGGACAACACTTCCTCTTTCTTTGCTGCTTCGCAGCCAGTTAAGTGCTTTTCTACATTCATTGTGTTTTTTCTTGCATGTTTATTGCCAATTGTATTCTGGTTCTGCTACCGTTACTGTATGCCGCTTTGCGCTGTATGCCTTACTTGTCGCCGCTTTGCGTGTGATTGTGGCGCTGCCGCGGGTGTTTTTTTTCACCGGTTTTCAGAACGTTGTTCTCAGTCCTCGAGAGCGCGTGTCGCCTCTCTTGACATTCGGGCGCTTCGTGCCCGTGTCTTGTATTTTGTGGAGTGGGACCGGGGCTCGGGGACTCGCGCGCGCGTGTCGCGCGTTGCTCCTCTTCCGGGTTTCAGGCACGCCACCGCGCATGCGCGCTGGCATTTGTTGACGCTCCGTGTGACAAGCCCGGACACGCTGTGAGGCGGCGTTTTTCTTCTTGCCTCTGCCCACTGCCTGCCGGAGAGCCCCTCCTGACGCCCTCTACATCTCAAAAGGGTTTTGGGCTGTATAATATCTAGAGGCGGTGCCTAGGGTGTCTTTTACACGCAAGCTGGTCCCTCCACATTCTATTCTTGTTGTTTTTGGTCGAGTGCTTGCTCTACCTCTTTGGCTTGCGTGGGGCTGTCACCCCCCCTGACAGGGTCGCTTGGTTATACCTGACCTTTGCTTATTGATATTTTGTGGGCATTTCAATATATATCTATATTTTTATATATAGTTTTTCCTCAGTGGTGTGCATTGTATTTTCTTCACCATGGCTGAATATGTTGACGCTGAGGAATATTATTATGAGGAGGAGCCAGAGGAATCGTTTGAGTACGATTTGGTCGATGCCCTTGACCAAGGGGTCCAACATTCAGTCAATACCGCGCTAGTCCGAGCAATTGGGCCATTGAAGCGTCACTTGACCGACTATGCCCAACAACAGGGCTGGATTCCATCCTCTGCTTCCAAGCACTCCTCTAAGTCGCCCAAAAATTCTCACAGGTCAGACTTTGTGAAATTGGCCAAGTCTTTGTCTGCCCCTACTAAAGTTTGTCACTCCCAGCTTCCGCCCCCGGACACAGAGGATACCTCCTCTTCGTCTTCTTCAGGTCCCTCTGGTCCCCCTCCTGCTAAGAAGTCCAGCAAAGAACATTTTGTTGACGCCTCCTCCCATCCACCTGTCTTGACCTTTGAGCCTACTGATATCATACACCCTAATTCCAAAATTTGGTGCCCTGCTCCAGAGGTCGCAGATTACATCCAAGCCCACATCCGTGATTCTTTCGATCAGGAGGTGCGTTCTCGGTTACGCTCCGAGTGCCCTCGCCCGGAGTTAGCGGATAAATTGGCTGACACTCCGGAGGTCGACCCAACGATTTTGACCTACCTTAAGAAATTTAATAAAGATCCAAAAAAGGGGATTGACCGCTCTTGGCGCCTGTGCCAGGACAAGTTGCTGGATCTTTTTGGTCCCCTGACAAAAATCCTGGATCTGGGGTATCAAGCTCAGGGGTCGGCGTCTGGCATTGACCCCGATGAACTTATTGGTTGGGCCCAACGGGCTGTCTGTCTTCTGGGGAACGCGAACTGTGCCCTTTCCACTGAACGTAGGCGTTCCATATTGCTGAAAATGGACCCACGTTTGTCGGAACTTGCTACGTCTGAGTCTGGTGCTCTGGCTCAAGGTCTCCTGTTTGGTCAACCATTTTTAAAGGAGTTGACGAAGTTCGTGGCGACCTTTAGTGGCCTCGACAAGGCGCAGTCTTCCTTGCGCAGGGCGTTCCGCCCGGTTTTTGCCAAGGCCGGACGATCTGGGGGACGTATGTTCGGCCGAGGTTCTGGTCAACAACGAGGCCAACAGTCCCACCAGGGTGGAGGCGGACAACATCACCAACAATCCTATTCCGGTTCGAAGACGACCTTCTACCCCTCCCGCAAAGGTCGTGGTCAAGGCAACAAGGGAGGCTACGGTGGCAACCAAGGAGGTCGACAAGATTTCTCCTCTACAGGTGAGCTTGATTCCTTACGACAGTGTTGTTCTGGGGGGCAGGGTGCAGTTTTTTCTAGAGAATTGGCGCTCGATCTCAAACGTTGCATGGATATTACAGACAGTTCAGGGGTACCACATCGAGTTTTATCACCCTCCCCTTCAGGGTCCCATCCCTTCTCCCCTTGTTTTTTCCCAACGAGATCGAGAGGTGATCTCCAAGGAAATGGATTCTCTTCTTCTCAAAGGGGCCATTGTGCGAACGATCCTACATCCACAGGGGTTCGTCAGCAATGTGTTTCTGGTGGAGAAGAAAGGGGGAGGATCTCGCCTTGTGCTCAACCTCAAAGAGTTCAACAACGGGGTGGTCTATCGCCACTTCAAGATTGAGGGCATCCATCTTCTCAGGGATCTTCTTCGCAAGGGCGACTGGATGGTTCGCCTGGATTTGAAGGACGCTTACTTGTCCGTTCCCATCTTTCTGCCTCATCGCCGCTTTCTTCAGTTCCAGTGGTCAGGGGAGTGGTTCGAATACGCCGTTCTCCCGTTCGGCCTATCGTCCGCTCCATGGTGCTTCACGAAGCTCCTCAGACCAGTTATGGAATCGCTGCGAGCGCGGGGGTGCGGCTGATCGTGTACCTGGACGACATTCTTTTGATGTCTCAGTGCCCGCTGCAACTGCGTTCCCATTTATCGTGGACAATCGATCTACTTCAATCTCTCGGATTTCTGGTGAATCCTTAGAAATATCATTTACAACCCACTCAGTCGATAGAGTTTCTGGCTTTCCTTGTGGACTCGATGTCTTGCCAACTTCTCTTGCCTGCCCAGAAGATCAGGTCTATCAAGAGGGAATTGAAGTTACTGTTGACCACACCGAACGTGTCTTTGCGGTCGATCGCTCGGATTGTCGGACTTTTGGCCTCTTCCATTCAGGCGATTTTTCCAGGTCCCTTACATTATCGGGCCCTGCAGCGCCTCAAGATCCGGCACCTGCAGAAGGGCCTTCGTTATTCCGACCTTGTTCCTCTGTCTCAGGACGCGAAGTCGGAGATGTTGTGGTGGCTCCAGCACATGGAGGCCTGGAACGGGAAAGCCCTGTTCGGCTCGACTCCGGACTTGGTGTTGGAATCGGATGCGAGTCTGTGGGGCTGGGGAGCCCGTTGCGGGGACGTGTCGACGGGCGGCCGTTGGTCTCAGGACGAATTAGCCCTTCACATAAACTGCTTGGAACTTCTGGCGGGATCTTTTGCGATCCGCAGCCTTGCTCACCAGGCCACCAGCTGTTGCATTTTGCTCCGCATGGACAACATCTCAGCGGTGAGGTATGTGAACAAACTGGGGGGCACACGGTCGAAACTGTTGGCGGAGATTGCGAAGGATTTCTGGCATTTCTGCCTTCAGAGGAAGATCACTCTTATTGCAGAGTATCTCCCGGGTCGCCAGAATCAAGTAGCAGACTGGAACTCTCGCCATCTGCTGGACTTCAGCGACTGGCGGATTCACCCCGGGTATTTCGGAATCTGTCGCGCCTTTGGGGTCTGCCTTGGATCGATCTCTTTGCCTCTCGCCTCAATGCTCAACTGCCCAGGTTTTACAGCTGGCGTCCGGATCCGGAGGCTCTTGCCACGGATGCCTTCCTCCAGACTTGGCCTCCTCAGCTTTGCTATGCTTTTCCCCCGTTCGCGATGATTCCACGAGTCTTGGCCAGGACGAAGCAGTTTCAATCGGAGATCATTCTGATAACTCCTCTTTGGAGGGCTCAAGCGTGGTTTCCGAACCTTCTGGAAATGAGTTGCTCGACTCCGTTCCTGCTTCCAACGAAGTGGAACCTGCTGTTGGATCCTCTGCTCCGTCCACATCCTCTGATCCTGTTGAATCAGCTCCGTCTGGTGGCGTGGCGTCTTTCGGGGAACGCTGGAAAGTCCCTGGCTTATCTGGAGACGCTGAACGATTTATCAAGGAGGCTTGGGCCCCCAACACGCGCAAGCGTTATGCGTCAGCTTGGCGTTGATGGTGTGACTGGATCCCGCTTCAGCGGATGTCTCTTTAGTTGTTAATTTTCTTGCTTCCATCGCTTCTTCTGGTTCTGCTTACAGGACTGTCAATTCTTTTCGCTCCGCTCTCTCTGCGGGCCATAATTTTGTAGACGGGAAGCCGATTGGGGAACATCATCTAATCTCTACATTGCTTCGGGGAGTTCGGATGGCTAAGCCACCATGTCCGAAGTATGTAGCTCTTTGGGATGTCTCAGTTGTGTTACGTTTTCTGGAAGCTTGGCCTCCCAACGCTTCTTTGTCTCGTAAACAATTGTCTGCGAAATTGAAAATGCTTTTATGCTCGGTCTCTTGTAAGCGTGTCTCGGATGTACGCGCGCTGGACCTCGCGGGTCGTTCTTTTCCCCCGGAAGGCGTTACTTTTACGGTTTCCAGACGTACAAAGACTAATCTGTCTACCGTCACTTATCCAGCTTTTCCTCACAACCCACAGTTGTGTGTGGTCCTCTGCATAAAAGATTATGAGGTGAGTACTGCTCCTTTTCGACAGGATTTATCTGGACAGTTGTTAATTGCATTGCAAAAACCTTTTAAGCCTGTGGCGCCAGCTACTCTGGCTCGTTGGGTACGTTGGCTTATGTCAGAGGCAGGAATTGATGTCTCCATTTTTGGAGCTCATTCCGCGAGGGGTGCTATGGCCTCCAAGGCTTTTCATGTTGGTGTGAGTTTGCAGGACATTGTGAAGACGGCTGATTGGTCTTCTGATACTGTGTTTAAGACGTATTATTTCAAACCCATTGTGGATATTGCCTCTGTTGTGGTGGACAAGCTTTGAACAAGCATAATCTGAGCCTCCTGTCCTGCAATAGAATTAAAAATTTGCGAACATTCGTGACAAGAATTTTCAATTCTATTAAGGACACGGAGGCGAGGATTATTCCACCCATTTGTATTCTACTGCATTGTTTATGTTGCATTTTGCCTTGCTATGATCTGCAATGTTTCTTGCATTGATTTTTTCCCCACCCTATGTGATGCTACCTTTACGAGGTTTTGGGGTTGTATATTACGGCTCTGTTTTTCTTTCAGGCTCGGACCAGAAGTGATCCTTCGTTGTGGTCTCTCCTGCGCTGTTTTCCGCTTCCTTGGATGTTGGATCCAATGTGTTTCCTGATGCGACTTCTTCGCTTTTGGATGGTTGCCTGTTTCCTGTTGGCTTCTTTGGCGGTTGCCTTCGGACTTTTCCTTCTGGATGGTCGGCGGTACTTTCTTCAATGACTTTTGACTGTTTATGATTTCCTGGACAAAGAAAGAGGAAGTGTTGTCCTCTATGGTGGTTTATATAGTGTGTACTCTCTATGGTTACCTAAGGGCTCATGGGAGGTGTAGTTTGTTTTTTCTTTACTATGTTCCTATTGGCTGCTGTTGGTAGTAAAGGAATGGAGAAAGCATAATCCTCGCCTCCGTGTCCTTAATAGAATTGAAAATTATTGTCACGAATGTTTGCACATTTTTAATTAACTCTGCATTCATGTCTTGTGCCTGTGTACAATTAACCCACTGCTCCATCGGGGAATAATGGCTGTGATGCGCCCCGCACGAGGCGGTTACACTCCAGGCACAACCCTGTCCACGTCGTGATGAACGGACTGTTCCAGACTTAACATATCAAATGTCCGTGCGCGGTTTGAGGTGTTTTCAGTGTTTCAGGCGCACCTGCTGGCCTCAGGTTGCAGGATCCCAGAGGGAATGACACCCCTCTTTCCAGACCCCTGCACTCCAGACATGAACGTTAACTTTTTCCCTGCAGTTGTCATGCCAATGAAAAGAGACGGATGAACACTAACGAACTCTTGCTGTAGAGTTTCTGCAGTGGATTAGCAATATACAAATACAACGCTGCTAATATCTTATTTACTGGTACTATATTTACCTCCCCCAGAAGGAAGATAGGCTGAGCCAGCTTTGCTGGGGTTCGATCTCAATTTTTGGTGTGAGTGGACCACGGATGTCAGCAGCGGGTGTTTAACTCAAGCAAAGTAACACAAAATGTCCCTTAACTTGACGCATGTAGGGAAAGAGTTAACTTTTATTTGCACTGTTAGACACCGTTAGAACCAAGTGTGATGTAAAGCGAAGTCACAAGACACTCGAGAGTCGAATCACAAAACGTTGTGGCGGGCGCTACCACTACTCCTTGGTAGTAAGCAAAACAGTGGGAGCCCTAAACGCCTTTCACCCCTGTACCATGACATGTGGGGTTATTGGGGGTAGGATTGTGGGGCAAGCTTCCGTCCTTTTTTTAAAGCGCTCTGATATCCTTCAAGATCTTGTTTGCGCTATATAAAACTTTATAAATAAAATAAAATAAATAAATTAGTATGTGTATCTCTCTTGACAGCATGATTTCCTACCTGCCTATCCCTTGACGCCTGTCCCAAGCTATCTTTTTCTGTCTGTATGCCAGCCCACCTCTATGCTTCTCCATTTCCCCCCTTTCTGTCTATCTTTTATCTCTGTTTCACTGTTTGTATTTTTTCCTAGTTGCCTTTCTTTTTCTTCTACTGTTGACTGCCTGTGTCTGCCATCTCCGCTATCTCTTTCCCTCTGTCTACTTACTTTCCACCTGTCTGACTCCCTATCTGTCTTTGTTTCTGCCCCTTTGTTTCTGACTTCCTTTCTGCCTGTCTCCCCCTCTCTAGTTCTGTCTGTCACTGTCTCCGATTGTCTTTCTGTCCATCTCTTTCCCTCTAAATGTGTCCCTCTAAATGTGTATATCTTGCCTCCACACTGACCACTCTTTCTGTCTTCCACCTGTCTGTCTTTATCTACTCTGCCTGCCTCTCCCTCTCAGTTTATCTGTACATGTCCCCGGTATATATCTTCAACCTCTGTCCAACTTTATCTGATTCCACTGTTTGCCTCTCCCTGCCAGTCTGCCCCCTCTTTGCTTGTATTTTCTAATGTCTGCCTTTCAAACTCCATCGATCTCTCCCCATCTCCGTCCCTCTCCCCATATATGTATGCCTCCTTCTCCCTGTTTCCCTGCCTGTCTGCTCCACCAACCCCACCCCCACCTCACCATCCCTGTTTCTCCCCTCTGCCCGTCATTCATTCTTGTCTAACACAGTGCTTAATTTGAGCCGGAGATTTCCGGTGCACTGCACTGCACTTTATTCTCAATACTAGCTCTAACAGTGGTGGTGCTGTTTATCAAATGTTGAGATAAGCAAACAGTGTTTAATAGTTGAACATATATTAAAAATGGATAATGTCTGCCACTAGTGTCATTCGTATACCTTTGGGTGGCCTGGCGTATTCAGAATGTTGACGCTTGTAGAAGTGAGAGGGTTATTAGTTGTGCTGGTACTGTGACTGGCAGCACTGGTGGGGCAATGGGTGGTGCAAGCTGCAGGGGCCCACCGTGAAGGGCCATGCTACTGACAGTGTACCCAAATAAATTATAAAGGCCGTCGCAACAGGCCAGTGCAGCGCGGCCGCCGTTTGAAGAGCAAGCGCTGCACAGCAGCACCGCACGTCATGTGACTTCCTGCTGCTGCCCGATGCGGCATCAACAGGTGTCTGCAGTGCCTGAGTGAGACTTAAGTTGGGGAGGCCCCAGGGGCAATGAGCGTGCCTCGCACCGCAGGAATTATTTTCAAAGGTAAAAATTAGCGATGATACTACGTGTCTCTCGGACCTCTTTCTTGTGCTTGCCATCCTTTTTCCCCAGCACCCCCGAGGGGGGCGGCAATCTGAAGGAGAGCCCCGGGCGCCACAAGCTAAAGCTACGCCCCTGAGTGGAGGATAGGCGCACTGCAGCCTTCAGTGGAGGAGGCACACTACAGCCTTCAGTGGAGGATAGGCACACTGCAGCCTTCAGGGGAGGAGGCAAGCTGCAGTCTTCAGTGGAAGAGGCACGCTGCAACCTTCAGTGGAGTAGGCACACCGCAGCCTTCAGCGGAGGATATGCTCACTGCAGCCTTCAGTGAAGGAGGCACACTGCAGCCATCAGTGGAGGAGGCGCACTGCAGCCTTCAGTGTAGTATAGGCACACCATAAACTTCAGTGGAGGAGGCACACTGCAGCCTTCAGATGAGGAGGCACGCTGCAGCCTTCAGTGGAGGAGGCACGTTGCAGTCTTCAGTGGAGGAGGCGCATTGCAGCCTTCTGTGGAGGAGGCACACTGCAGCTTTCAGTGGAGGAGGCACACTGCAGCCTTCAGTGGAAGAGGCACACTGCAGCATTCAGTGGAGGAGGCGCACTGTAGCCTTCAGTGGAGGATAGGCACACTGCAGCCTTCAGTGGAGGAGGCACACTGCAGCCTTCAGTGGAGGAGGCACACTGTAGCCTTCAGTGTAGGAGGTACACTGCAGCCTTCAGTGAAGGATAGGTGGACCGCAGCCTTCAGTGGAGGAGGCACACTGCAGCCTTCAGTGGAGGAGGCACACTGCAGCATTCAGTGGAGGAGGCGCACTGTAGCCTTCAGTGGAGGATAGGCACACTGCAGCCTTCAGTGGAGGAGGCACACTGCAGCCTTCAGTGGAGGATAGGCACACTGCAGCCTTCAGTGGAGGAGGCACAAAACAGCCTTCAGTGGAGGAGACACACCGCAGCCTTCAGTGGAGGAAAGGCACACTGCAGCCTTCAGTGGTGGATAGGCACACTGCAGCCTTCAGGGGAGGAGGCAAGCTGCAGCCTTCAGGGGAGGAGGCAAGCTGCAGCCTTCAGTGGAAGAGGCACACTGCAACATTCAGTGGAGTAGGCACACCGCAGCCTTCAGTGGAGGATATGCTCACTGGACGAGTGTGGTGGAGTGTGGCTCAATGGTTAGAGCGGTAGACCCTGATGCAGAGTTCTGTCCCGGGACCAGGGTTCAATTCCCGCCTCGGCGGGTCTTGGGCTCAATTTCCTCGGACCTGACAATTCTCGCCTCGGTGCCTATTCTAATAATGGGCCCCACGCTGCAACTCTGGGAAATAGCTTGCTTAACCTCCACACCGGCCCCAACAGTACTAGGATGCCTGGCTTCACCCTGGGGGTGCCCAGGAGTGGACACTTCACAGGGAAAGCCAGGAAGGGTTCCACAGCAGTATGAGTAATAGCGCCAGGAAACCGCTTGGTGGCAGTGCGCTCTACAAATACCTTGACATTTACATTTACATTCAGTGGAGGATAGGCACACTACAGTGCAGCCTTCAGTGGAGGATAGGCACACTACAGTGCAGCCTTCAGTGGAGGAGGCACACTGCAGCCTTCAGTGGAGGAGGCACACTGCAGCCTTCAGTGGAGGAGCCACGCTGCAGCCATCAGTGGAGGAGGCACACTGCAGCTTTCAGTGGAGGATAGGCACACTACAGCGTTTAGTGGAGGATAGGCGCACTGCATCCTTCAGTGGAGGAGGCACACTGCAGCCTTCAGTGGAAGAGGCACACTGTAGCCTTCAGAGGAGGATAGGCACACTGCAGCCTTCAGTGGAGGAGGCACACTGCAGCCTTTAGTGGAAGAGGCAAGATGCAACATTCAGTGGAAGAGGCACACTGCAGCCTTCAGTGGAAGAGGCACACTGCAGCCTTCAGTGGAGGAGGCGCACTGTAGCCTTCAGTGGAGGAGGCGCACTGTAGCCTTCAGTGGAGGTGGCGCACTGTAGCCTTCAGTGGAGGATAGGCACACTGCAGCCTTCAGTGAAGGAGGCACAACACAGCCTTCAGTGGAGGAGACACACCGCAGCCTTCAGTGGAGGAAAGGCACACTGTAGTCTTCAGTGGAGGATAGGCAAACTGCACTGCAGCCTTCAGGGGAGGAGGCACGCTGTAGCCTTCAGTGGAGGAGGCACGCTGCAGACTTCAGTGGAGGAGGCACGCTGCAGCCTTCAGTGGAGGAGGCACGCTGTAGCCTTCAGTGGAGGAAGCACACTGCAGCCTTCAGTGGAGGAGGCGCACTGTAGCCTTCAGTGAGGAGGCACACTGCAGCCATCAGTGGAGGTGGCTCACTGGTTAGAGGCGGCAGACCCGAGTGCAGAGAACGGCCCGGGACCAGGGTTCGATTCCCGACGCGGCAGGGTCTTGGACCAGGGTCAGCGGACTGATAATTCTCGCATCGGTGCCCACTCCGACCGGGGAGCACACTCGGCAACTCTGGGCATTAGCTTGCCTCATCTCTACAACGGCCCCCACAGACGCCAGGGATGCCTGGTTTCACCCTGGAGATACCCAAAAAAGGGACCATCTCACAGGGAAAGCCAGGACGGGTTCCCCAGCAGTCTACAGCGCCGGGACACTCGGGTAGAGTAACTGTGCGCTATACAAGTATCCCACATTTACATTTACATTTACACTGCAGCCTTCAGTGGAGGAGGCACACTGCAGCTTTCAGTGGAGGAGGCACACTGCAGCCTTCAGTGGAGGAGGCACACTGCAGCCTTCAGTGGAGGAGCCACGCTGCAGCCATCAGTGGAGGAGGCACACTGCAGCTTTCAGTGGAGGATAGGCACACTACAGCGTTTAGTGGAGGATAGGCGCACTGCATCCTTCAGTGGAAGAGGCACACTGTAGCCTTCAGAGGAGGATAGGCACACTGCAGCCTTCAGTGGAGGAGGCACACTGCAGCCTTTAGTGGAAGAGGCAAGATGCAACATTCAGTGGAAGAGGCACACTGCAGCCTTCAGTGGAAGAGGCACACTGCAGCCTTCAGTGGAGGAGGCGCACTGTAGCCTTCAGTGGAGGAGGCGCACTGTAGCCTTCAGTGGAGGAGGCGCACTGTAGCCTTCAGTGGAGGATAGGCACACTGCAGCCTTCAGTGAAGGAGGCACAACACAGCCTTCAGTGGAGGAGACACACCGCAGCCTTCAGTGGAGGAAAGGCACACTGTAGTCTTCAGTGGAGGATAGGCAAACTGCACTGCAGCCTTCAGGGGAGGAGGCACGCTGTAGCCTTCAGTGGAGGAGGCACGCTGCAGACTTCAGTGGAGGAGGCACGCTGCAGCCTTCAGTGGAGGAGGCACGCTGTAGCCTTCAGTGGAGGAAGCACACTGCAGCCTTCAGTGGAGGAGGCGCACTGTAGCCTTCAGTGAGGAGGCACACTGCAGCCATCAGTGGAGGAGGCACACTGCAGCCTTCAGTGGAGGATAGGCACACTGCAGCGTTTAGTGGAGGATAGGCGCACTGCATCCTTCAGTGGAGGAGGCACACTGCAGCCTTCAGTGGAGGAGGCGCACTGTAGCCTTCAGTGAGGAGGCATGCTGCAGTCTTCAGTGGAGGATAGGCACACTACAGCGTTTAGTGGAGGATAGGCGCACTGCATCCATCAGTGGAGGAGGCACACTGCAGCCTTTAGTGGAGGATGCACACTGCAGCGTAAGAGGGTTGGGGATTCACCCAGGGGTCCTCAAACCAGGGGAAGAGGCACACCATAGTTTTTACAAAAAGGTACAATGCGGCCTTAATTACGGTTGGACACAGACTTTAGTCTTCAGGAGAGGAAGCAAACTGAGCCTTTTACAGAAGGAAGAGGAGGCACACTGCAGCCTTCGGAGGAGGAACTCTGTAGCCTTTAGCATCAGTTGAAGCAAACATGGCATTCTAAGGAGGCAAACTAAAGACTTATAAAGGAGGAGGCTTTCTGCAGCTTCCAGAAGAGACACACCATGGCTTTCAGGATGAGGCAGTACAATTTGGCCTTCAGAGGACAGATTCAGGCATTCATGGGATGAGGTCACTGTGACCCGCAGATGAGGAGGCACACTGATGCTGTCAGAGAAGGAAGAGCCTCAGGGATGGCTGGTATACAGTGGCGATATGGGAGTCGTTGTGCCACCCTGGAGGATTAGAAAAATGCGAGAAGGAACACCGAGCTGCTCGGTGAACAAAAGTGCAAATCTGATTTTTTTTTTAGAGGGTGGGGGAGGATGGCTTTTGGTTCTGCTCATGACTTAGCTGGGTGAAGTTTTCTTCGACCTGGAGCCAGAAAGTAGGTCAGTGACGAGACACTGGTGGGCGGGGTCTGTGTATTACTGCCAGAATAGCTGTTGATTGTGGGCATTATTCCCATGGCCCAGGGAGGAAGCCCTCCATTCATTTCAATGGTTGGGGGCAGGGCAGACCAGCTACGAGAATGTAGGACTGGGGGGGGGGGGGGGGGGGTGTCAGTGGTCTCCGACTCTCTTCCACGGGACCCAGCAACAGCTGCTTCTTTTTAAAATGATTGGTGGGGTTAAGTCTGGAGAAGGAGTCTTCCAGCTTTTTTTAGTTTCTCCCATGGCTCCCAGGCTGGTGCCACCATTGTCACACGGTCCGCAGTGCAGTCCAGTCACGAGGCGCCAGGAGTGAGAACGTTCCATAGGTGAGTTTTAGTTACAATACTGTACTTACTGATACAAATCAAGAGAGATGCTGGGTTTGAAAAAAAGCCTGGAGACTGCTCGGTCGTTTTAAGATAAAACGACCAAGAACTCTCTAGGCTTTTATTCTACAACTGCTCTTAATTTGCTGTCAGAGGAGGTAAAGGTAGTTTAGGACGAGTATGTGAAATGCGTTGACTTTAGTTTCTACCATGCGTCCATAATATACAACATATACACACAGTGATTTCAGACGGTTCAATACCATGTATTAAGGACAGCAGTGCTGTGAGTTCTGCAGGCCGCTACCCGTCTCTGATGTACAGCAGTGCGGGCTTCACCTTGCCTCCAAGGAGTCAACTTGACCCTTTCTTGTTCCAGCCTGAAGGATTTTATAAATCTAGAACAATGCACTTGAAGTGGGAGGCTGGGTGGAAAATTGTGCATGGTTTTTGCACACTTTTCTGCAATCATGCATTGTACTGGGGATCAGACAGTGGGGGATGTTATTTTAAGGGGGTGTTTATTAGCAGTGCTATAGGGACTAGCCGGGCTGTGCGTCCCTGTCCTGTATGCGGATTGTCCGGTTAGTAGAAATGATCAAATAAGACAATTTATTTGGTATTATAACTTATTGTATTTACCAGAGATTTGCAGAGCGCTAAGTGCTTTATAGCACATCACTCGTCAGCACAGCATCTTGGTGCTGAAATAAAAGAGAACGAACTATAAATATGTCAATGTCTCCATGAGCACCAGGATATCATGGGGGTAGTCGTGGCCTAGGTGTGCAATAGTGAAAGAGCCCCTAGCCCCCCTTCACCCATCGATGCCAACTTAGAGACTGGCAGCACCCATATTAGGAAGGACCCAGAACGCAATATAGGGGGCACGTAGGAGAGAGGGAAAGAAAGAGAGTGTGTGTGTAAATGAAATCATGAAATGCACACCCTTTCACTCCTACAATGCGTCCTTATGCAACATACACATACAGTATATACTGTGTGTATATGTTGTATATGGACGTATGGTAGAAAATCAAGAAATGCAGTCTTTCGTTTCTGAAATGCGTCCATATACAACATACACACACACGGTTTCTGTAAATGAAATCATGAAATGCACAGCCTTTTGTTTCTTCCATGTGTCAATATACACCATGCACACACAGTATGTGTACACAGTATATACTGTGCGAGTATGTTGTATATGGACGCATGGTAGAAATAAAGGCTGTGCCTTTCATGATTCTCTCCCCCCCCCCCCTCTCGTGTGTGGCAGCCCGGGATGAGACAGATCCCGGGCACACACAGAGCCGCACCCGAACGTGTCACAGGTTATCAAAAGACTATTTGAATGTTAATCAGGCCTTGCAGTTGTTTCACCCCTTCTAAGAGCCCCTGCAGCTCCACTCTGCCTACTGATAAAAAGTTCAGCCCCCCCCCCCGAAATTTTTTCTTAGACCCCCCCTCCCCCCGAAATTTGGCTCTAGTTGCGCCTCTGTGCGTGTGTATGTTGTATATGGACGCATGTTAGAAACAAAAGACTGGGCATTTCATGGATTCATCATTTACATTGTAAATGAAATCATGAAATGCGCGGCCTCTCGTTTCTACAATGCATCCATATACAACATACACACACAGTGTGTGTGTATGTTGTATATGGACGCATGGTAGACACGAAAGGCTGTGCATTTCATGATCTCATTTACAATGTAAATTAAAATATGAAATGTGCTGCCTTTTGTTTCTAACATGCTTTGTTTCTACAGAATGTGCTGGATTGTGCCACGTCATTTACCTTTGTATGCTACTTAAACTTGTCAACTGTGCCACATATTTTGGTCTTCTATAGCTACATAATTCCAGTGCCCTCGCACTACTGCTGTGATGATCGCACTTCCGATGCATAATGTCATAGTCACAATGCCAGGGGTAAATATAGAATCTGTGCGACCATCCTTTAGCTACTGACAGACAGGCCCCTAGCTGTCCACTTAAATACAGTGGTCGCCTTGGCTACACCTTCCCCCATAGCATCTCTCTGGCCCCCCTATCCTCATGACAAGTCTCCTCTAGGTCTGGCACCCCATGCAAGTAGTCGTTCCCCTTCACTCCAGCTTTATCCTGTCTGGTGAATTCAGCAGGTCTCTCTGGGCTGACAAATAGAGTAGGCCACACGTTAGTTTAATTGTGCCCCATAAGGAACATTTACATTAATGTATATAAAATGTGGTTGTAGATTGGCATGTGTTTTATATGTTTCTGCATTTTGCAGCTCCCTTTGGATATTTTTGGAATTTTTAGAAAAAGGATTGTGTGGCCTTACAGGTGTTTCATAATTAAAAATGAACAATGTTAAAAAAAAAATTTAGGCAGAGGTAAAAAGTGTAAATGAAATTAGTAGTATAATAAAAAGTACTTATTTCAAGCAAATGCTTTTTGTACTTAACAAAGTTTACATTTTTTTAATTCTATATTTGATCCCCTATTTTTAACAATTTGCAGTAAATAGGTGGTGTAAAAACCACCATTTGAATCCATTTTTTTCAAAAGTTTCATGCAGGGGGGAGACAGATTCACTGCTGCCCTTAGCAGCGGTGGCTCCCCCATTGGGGTGTGGGGGCGTTGCCCCACTGCTTTCTCGCATAGCGAGAAGGCAGAAACATAAATGGTAATAACTACCATTTTATGTTTCTGCCTTCTCGCACGGCGAGAAAGCAGAAGTGCCTGGTTGGGGGTGGGTGGTCCTGCTCAAAGGCAGGGGGAAGTGGCTTGCCCACTGTTGTGCATACTGACTGTTTGGTCGGCCCTGGGGCTAACCAAACAGGCTGTATGCACAATAGTGGGCAAACCACTCTGTCCTGCCCTCGAGCAGGACCGCCTACTATCCCCTTTTCTCTATGTATAGCTGCATGCAGCAGCCTACATAGAGAAAATGGCCCAGGTGGGGCACGCTCCGCTGCGCCTCACCAATCACAATGCTGCCATTGCAGCGTTGTGATTGACAGAGGGGAGGGAGGGAGGCTTGCTATTCCTGACTGATGACGTCGCAATGAGAGCTGCCTGTAGGAATTGGAAAAGGCAGGACGGACCCATCCAGAAGCTGCGGTGGCAGGCGCAGGACAGTAAGTTACGTTTTATTTTATTATGTTTTTTTAATTAAACAAACCCCTCCCGCCTCCCCCATGCCCAAACCTCCCCCCGACAGACCCCATTTCCACCCTCTCTCCCCCTACCAGTCTGTCATGCTTCCCGCTACTGCTCGAATCGAGACCTTCTGGGTATAATTCTTTGATGAAAACATGGCATTACAATGTGAGGAATCACGTGGAGTAATTTACACAAACTAACAATCTTTGCAGAGACTTGTGAAAAAGCCAAAGTGGAGATTCTGGCTGGGCAATGATCTCTTGCTGCAGGCTGAAAGAGGTTGAGTTTTTTAAATACGGAAAAGGTACGAAGAACGTGCTTTGGAGAAAAATAAATGAATTATAGATGATTGATGCAGAAAAAACATCTGCGAGGGGCCAGTAACATATCTCAAAAATAGACACCAAATTGAACACAGAGATAGGAGGGTGCAGACTTGAACACGGGGTAGAACGTAAAGATTGTGATCACAATGTCAAGTCAAGGTGGGCGCATGGACACTGGGTAATGGTAGGGTGGGAGAAAAGGCGGGCTGCGGTATGAGAGCGTGAAAGGCAGACTGTCCTTTCAGCAATCTCACCGTTCTTACAGGCCTGGGCTGTGTTTTCACTAATGTGTGTGGGGCCTGGGCGGCTAATCAACCATCTCGTAATAAACTCTGTGACCTCCGCTACAAATTATTAAAAAACAAGCATTTACAATGCAATGGTCTCGGCATTATTAAAGGTAGAGCTATTGGCATGGCTCATTAATTTTTTTTTTTAAATCATAAATAAATGGCATTGTCATTTACATTGCCAATAGCTTAATCGTTAAATAAATGCCATTGTCATTTTCAATGCCAATAGCTTAATAGCTCGCAAATGCATGACCTATTTCATTTACACCCACACAGAGCCACACACACAAAGCCACCCACATACAGAGCCCCACACACACAGAGCCCCACACACATAGCCTCTCACACACACACACAGAGCCCCCAACACACACACAGAGCCTCTCACACACACACACACAGAGCCCCCCCCCCACACACAGAGGGCCCCCCCACACACACAGAGCCTCCCCCACACACACAGAGGGCCCCCCCACACACACAGAGCCTCCCCCACACACACAGAGGGCCCCCCCACACACACAGAGGGCCACACACGCACAGAGCCCCACACACACACACAGAGCCCCACACACACACACACAGAGCCCCCACACACACACAGACCCCTGCCAGCCTCATACCCAGAGCCCTGCCAGCCTCATACCCAGACCCCTGCCACAACATACCCAGACCCCTGCCACAACATACCCAGACCCCTGCCAGCCTCGTATCCAGACCCAGAGCAGCAACATATCCAGGACAGTACCAGTCTCGTTTCCAGACCCCTGCCAGCCTCCTATCCAGAGCCCTGCCAGCCTCATACCCAGACCCCTGCCAGCCTCGTATCCAGACCCTACCAGCAATATACCCAGACCCCTGCCAGCCTCGTATCCAGACCCCTACCAGCAATATACCCAGACCCCTGCCAGCATCATACCCAGAACCCTTCCAGCATCATATCCAGACCCCTGCCATCTCATTATGCAGACGCCTGTCGGCCTCATATCCAAACAATCAATCAATCAATCAGGAGTTTGTTAAAGCGCGACTACTCACCCATAAGGGTCTCAAGGGGCTAGGGGGGTGGGGGGTGCAGGTTCCATTCCATCAAGGAGGGGGTCTGTCGAAGAGCCAGGTTTTGAGGTTTCTTGCGAAGATGGGGAGCGATGTTGTCTGTCTGAGGTGGAGCGGAAGGGCGTTCCATGCTTTGGCCGCGAGGAAGGAGAAGGAGCGGCCTCCCGATCTGGTCTTTCTGGTGCGGGGGACCACGGCGTAAGAAAGCTGGGCTGATCGTAGGGTCCTTTGGGGTGCGTGGAATTTGAGTCGGCTGTTCAGGTATGCTGGTCCGGTGCCGTGGAGGGCCTTGTGTGCGTGGGTGAGCATCTTAAAGGTTGATATGCTTTATTTCGATACATAAAAATATCTTAAAAGTAGTACGTACAACAAATATTTTTAAAAAAGGCATTCACCAACTGTACATTACAAAACATCCAAAGGGATAAAAAAAGACGATAAAAACATTGGGATAAATACAATTAAAAAGGAATTAAATTGATACAGAAAGCCTATTTGAACGGATCAACCAAGACCATTTTAAAAATTTTGAGATGCCACAAACTACAAGGGCAGAAGTTTCTGTTAATAGAATCCGTAGGGCCACTGAATATTGGCCGGTGCCAAATGATCTGCATCTTAAAGGTGATTCTCGCCTCGACGGGGAGCCAGTGGAGTGTGCGCAGGTGCTGGGAGATGTGGCAGTGTTTTGGCAGGTTGAGGACCAATCTTGTGGCGGCGTTCTGGATGTTCTGTAGCTTGCGGATGAGGTTTTTGTTTATTCCGGCGTAGAGTGCGTTGCCGTAGTCGAGTCTGCTGGTGACCAGGGCGTGAGTGACTGTCTTTCGGTGTTCGAGGGGGATCCATTTGAAGGTCTTACAAAGGAGGCGGAGGGTGTGGAAGCAGGAAGATAAGAGTTCAAGTTCGGGCATTTATATAGCGCACTACTCACCCAGAGGGTCTGAAGGCGTTTGGGAAGGGGTTCATTATTTGTCGCATAGCCAGGTTTTAAGTTCTTTTCTGAAGGAGATGTGGTTTTGAGTAAGGCGAGAGTGGGGAGTGAGTTCCAGGTCTTGGCCGCCAGGAAGGAGAAGGATCTTCCTCCCATGGTGGATTTTCGGATGCGCGGGACTGCAGCGAGGGCTTGATTGGACGATCTTAGTTGGCGGGTGGGTTTGTAGAAGGATAGTCGAGTGTTGAGGCTTTCGGGTCCTAGATTGTAGAGGGCCTTGTGTGCATGGGTGAGAAGACGGAATGTAATTCTTTTGTTGACGGGAAGCCAGTGGAGGTCTTTTAGGTGTCCGGTGATGTGATCTTGGCGAGGGATGTCCAATATGAGTCTCGCTGATGCGTTTTGGATACGTTGGAGTTTTTTCTGTAATTTTGCTGAGATTCCGGCGTATAGTGTTGTACGGGGTTGGGGAAGGGCCCCGGGCTATGGCTGGCTACTTCTGACCTAGGGGTGGTCTGAAGGGTCGCTTCTACTGAAGGAGAGGCTGAATACGGTAACAGACTTTTCAGGGAGGGCTTTATTTTGATCACTTTGGAATAAGTCTTTCTTTGTCGGCTCGTGAGGCGCTCTCGGGCGAATGCTGCGGGGTCATAGGTTGTAGTCCGGGGAGAATCCAGGGTGCCGGGATCACGGGTCCGATCTTCTCCCGAAGGCAGCTCCGCCAGTACCGTGTGGACAAGAGAAACGGAGTATTAGGATCATATACACACTAACTCTCAGGGACCGGGGGTGAGGGAAACCAGTGCACGCGTGTATTTACATAAGGAGGGTTCGTGACGGGTTTGTGCTCGTGAGGTAGGGGAAGCAGGACGGCTGTACAAGGGGCTGTACAGTTACTCTACTGGGGGCAGGGTGCGTTGTCCCATTCAACCCGCCATACGCCCCCGTACCTGTTTAAGCCACACCCCTCCCGTGGGCGTGTGGCGGGGCGGCTCGTTCCTCCGCGGCTCTCCTGGCCTCCTCGACTCGTCTCCTGGGCTCTTCAGGGTCTTGTCTGCTGGGCTCTTCAGGGTCTCGTCTGCTGGGCTCGTCAGGATATCCTCTCCTTCGGAGCAACGGCTGGCTTTCTCCTCTCGTCCACTCGACTCAGGGAAAACGTTGTCCGTCCCTTCCTGTTTCCGGGGTTCTTTTGACGTCGCCACGTCGAGGGAGAGGGGCGTGGCTACCATGGAGGACTCCCAACCCTTAAAGGTGTACGGTTCGTTTTCCTGGATCGTCGGCCACCAATAATCCGGGTCCCCGGCCTTCCAGTCTTCTCTGTCCGGGCTGTCAGGGGGCTGCATGGAGGCAATGGAGGTAGGTGAAACAGGGGCAGCTGCCCACCAATGCACAGTCTGATCCCCTACCACGGGGTTTTGCGCGCCCACCCCATCACAAGTGTGTTGCCATAATCCAGTCGACTTGTGACCAGTGCGTGGGTGACAGTCTTTCTTGTCTCGAGGGGGATCCAGCGGAAGGTCTTTTTGAGAATTCGAAGTACGTTGAAGCAGGAGGATGAGACTGCGTTGACTTGTCTGGACATCGAGAGAGAGGAGTCTAGGATGAAGCCAAGGTTACGTGCATGGTCTGTGGGTGTGGGTGCTGTGCCCAGATCGGAAGGCCACCAAGAGTCGTCCCAGGCAGAGGGGGAAGATCCTAGGATGAGCACCTCCGTTTTGTCTGAGTTGAGTTTTAGGCGGCTGTGTTTCATCCATTCGGCTACTTCTTTCATGCCTTCGTGAAGATTGGTTTTGGCGGTGTTGGGGCCTTTGGTGAGGGAAAGGATTAATTGGGTGTCGTCGGCGTAAGAGATGATGTTGAGGTTGTGTTGGCGCGCGATGGATGCGAGTGGGCTCATGTAAACGTTGAAGAGGGTGGGACTGAGTGATGATCCTTGTGGAACGATGAATAAACAAAGTAGAATCCACTCAGAGTGGTGGTGATCCCTAACGTGATGGGGAACACACAGTGTTGTTTAAATGCCCCTCACACACCAACAGGTCCCTTGGTGTCATGCTTCATCATCGGGGCCTTCGCAACCCTCTACGGGATGCGGCGTGCTACGACTCGCGAGTGCGCAGGAGCACTTGAAAGTGAACTATGTGAGGGGGTGTGTTACTAAAGTGTGAGTGAGGTGAGGTGAGGTGAAAAAATGTGAATGGTTAAAAAATACCTGGCACGTGGGTAAAAATAATTTTATTAAATCCCCGGCTGGTATTATTAAAAAGAAGTGCAAGGCGTGGTTGTGAGAATACGTATTAGGGTATTACAACCACTGTAAAAAGTGTCAACATGTTTCGGAGCTCAGAGGCTCCTTCTTCAGGACAAGGATAAGCACTTACCCTCCCCTTACTCACATGTAAATGTAAAAGTGTAAAAAAGTAATTACAACAATGTGTAATATACCTAACAATGTTATATATGTAGGTGAGTGTCGTTGCGCCCAATTGGCGATGAAAACCTGTAGAGAGAAAGCATACATAAACACACTGGTCTAAGATGCACAGACCATAAGAGAAGAAAAAACTTCTCTGAATACAACAGGGTCAATCCAAAAATAGTGGAACCCTGTAAGGAATAAAAAAGAAAAAAATATATATACACATGGACATAACACAACGCTCACAGATATATATATATATATATACACAGAACACAGAATTACTCTCTGCTCTGATGGAAAGAGAGCACAAAGTAGGAAATTCAAGGCTTACTTAAAGTTCTCAAATATAAGACCTCATGAGCCTATGCGTGTTATTGGGGGATCCTTCCTTTCTGTTCAGAAAATGACCTATAAAAACATTAATATATGGGATTCAGTTTGTTGTAGGTACAAATGCACCAAAGCGCCAGAATCAAGCTCTTTGCTATGACCCAAACTCACGGTTACTGCAATGACTAGTCGCCTGCCTTCCCTCAACGCGGCTCCGATGAAGTGAGCATGCATCGCGTCAGTTACCCTTTATATACTCTGCCGTTAGGTCATTAACGATGGTAAATTGAATAATGAGGCCCGGGGGAAGCCCAAATACGGAATTCGTATGTCGAGGAAGTCCGGTGCTGCGCGATCGGCCACCGCTACACACCGCGCATGCGCATCCCCACCAGAACTAGTGTTGAATGCGCATGCGCGGAAACGGAAGTAACCGCGCATGCGCAAAACAGCGGCACTGCCGCTAAGGGTCAAAACGCATGTGGGAGAGAGATGAAAGTACAGCGAGCATGCGCGCTGAGATGGAATTGACACAAGAGCCTATGTCTCAAAGTTTAGAAAGAATGCTATAGATAGAATAAACATACGAGCCAACGTTTAAAGGTTAAAGAAAGAGGCAGAAAATAGACAGGGCTAAGAGGAGATAATCCAGACATTAGTTTACCATATATTCTGGACGGGGCAGTGGGTTTAATGATGGAAATGGAGACTAGCTCAATGAGTTATGTCTACAAGAACCCAGAATTAGTTATAACTAGCCCCATCAGCTATATCTTTCTCATATCGATTCACAGGGGTACTGGCAGAAGAAGAAGGAGGGTGAGACTAACTCTATGGTGACAATATGACCTGATACAACCCAACATAATGATTCTAAGGAGTCATCCAAACAATGTTAAGTGGAATGACCCAATACAGTTTATCTCAAGAGGTTCCAAGGAATGGAATCATTGAGCCCAGTGGTATCAGTTCCAAGACGGAACACCCATCGCTGTTCTTTTTCCAGGAGGCCCACATCTGAGGGCAGTTGTTCTATTACTGTCAACTGTAATTCATTGACACAGTGTTGATGTTCAATAAAGTGGGCTGACATTTTTGTTGTAAGTTTCTTGCACCTGATGTTGCTTTTGTGCTCATTGAGTCTCACTTTTACTGGTCTTGTAGTCATTCCCACATATTCTTTTCCACAGGGACATGTGATCAAGTACACAACATTCTTGCTGTTGCAATTAGTAAACACACGTTGGTCCCACTTTGTCCCGTTTGAAAAAGTCAAAGACAGGCTTTTTTTGGTGAGATGGCAATTGTTACAGTTGCCACATGGATGGTGGCCGTGTATGCCCTGCAGTCTTGGCTGGTCACTTTTTGTAGGCAATGGTCTTGTATGGACATGCATGTCTCTCAAGTTCTTACCCCTTCTGTGCGCAAACAGAGGTTTCTCCAATGACAGACTACCGCTCGTCAGTGTGCGCCAGTGCTTATTGACCAGTTTTGTAACCTGGTTTGTAACTGGGCTGCATGTGGTGACACATACTGTTCTTTCCCCTTCATTATCACTCCTTGGATTGTCCTCCAGGAGGGGCTCACGGTTGTTATTTCTAGCCCTTTTCATCGCCTTTTGGATCACAGTTTCTGGATACTGTCTCTGTCTCAGTTTCATACTGAGGTCTTTTGCCTGAGTTTTGTATTTGGTAATGTCACTACAGTTCCGACGTAAATGGAGGAACTGTCCGTAGGGTAGGTTCTCCCTCAGATGACGCGGATGAAAGCTGTCAAATCTGAGGAGACAGTTCCTGGCCGTCGGTTTGAAGTGGGTCTCTGTTTTTAGGATGCCTGCTTCATGATAGATGTTCAAGTCCAGGAACACCATGCTCTTATTTGACACCTGGTGTGTAAATCTGAGAAATGCATTCTGGTTGTTCAACCAATGAGTGAATTCAGACACCGTGGTCTCATTTCCTTCCCAGATAACCAAAATATCGTCTATATACCTTCGCCAGGTATGAATCCTCGCCCTGTATGGATTGTCTGGATGGAGGATCTTTGTAGATTCCAGATGATGGACATATAAACCCGCTAGGCTCAGGGCAAAGGTGCTGCCCATACTGGTCCCATGTTTCTGCCAGAAAAGGGTGCCCTCGTACTCAAAGACATTCTTTGTAAGGGCCAGTGAAATGCATTCCAATACTACACTCCGGGGGGTGTGGTATTCCCAATTGGTAGAGTGCAGTACTTCCTCCATAATTTGTAGGGTCTCATCATGTGGGAGGCTCGTATAGAGGCTCTCCACGTCCAGACTGAGGAGCATTTGAGAGGTGGTATCAAAAGTCTGGTTATGTAACAGTTGAAGTACTGCTTTAGTATCTCTCAGATACGTATCGGTGGTTTGTACAATGGGTCTCAGAAAGGCATCGGCAAACTTGGACAGAGGTTCCAAGATAGATGAAATGCCGGATACGATGGGGCGTCCTGGAGGGTTTTCAAGATTTTTATGCACCTTAGGAATGGTGTAAAAGTAAGGGATGCGTGGATTCTTCTGAATCAAAAACTCGGACTCTTTTTTGGTTATCCAGTCATGTGCAAGAGCCTCTTCAACCATGCCACCTATTCGCACTCGAAGTGACTCAGTGGGGTCTTCAGTTAGGATCTGATAGTTCCTATTATCAGAGAGAAGTCTCCTGCATTCTTTGTCATAGGCTAGGGTGGTTTGGACAACCACTGCCCCACCCTTATCAGCGGGTTTTATAGTAAGGTTCCTATTCAACCTCAATTCCTTGATTGCCTCATTTTCCATTCTGGTCATATTCTGAAAAATCTTTTGTTTATTTTCCAAACATTTCAGTTCTTGCATTATTGCTTTTTCGAAGGCCAATACCTCAACCGGGAGTTGGTGATCCATCGGTGTAAAGGTTGACCTAGGTTTTAAACCTGTATCTGAGGTCTCCGTAGATGGTTCCTTATCTTTGAAAAAGGCCCTTAACTTGATGGTTCTAATGAAGTTCTGCATTTCCTTGTGCAGTAAAAAAAGGTCTGGTTTGTTGGTGGGGACATATCCCAAACCTTTGTTGAGTACCTTTCTTTGCAAATCAGTAAGGGGCCATGGGGTTGTATTAATAACTAGGTCCCCCTGCTGCTCGTTGAAGCTTGATTCGCCGTCATGCTCCTCGTCAACACCCGTGGGTCTGCCTCCTCTGTGGGATGCCAGTTGACGTTGTTGCCCTTCTTGTTCCTCCCCCTGCGGGATCCCTGGCCCCAGGATAAAAAAGGCTGTGCATTCTGGGGTGCATTGGTTTGATCTGGGACCCATTGGGGGTACATTTGTCCCATTTGTGGGGGAACGAACTGGTACTGTGGGAATTGGAAAGGGGGCTGGTAAGGATTGAATTGAGGTCCTTGATAACCACGCCAGCCTCTCTGGCGTGGGAATTGGGCTCTTTGTTGTCGAAACCCACCTCTTTGCTTTCTCTGTGGGAAGCCTCCTGACTTAGTACTTGAGTTACTACCATCCGAGTTCACACTGTCCGTGTCGCTTGTATTGTCTTTCATAACATAATCAGCTCGTGTGTATGGGTAGGCTCTTTCAGGGGTAAATCGATCTTTATCTTTTTTCAATTTGTTTAATTTACTTTGTTTCAAGGTTGCCTCAAACTCTTTCATTTGTTGGTTCAGTTCCTCTAAACCTTTCTTTAAGTCCGCTGGTGAAATGAAAGCTTTTAACTGGACTTCCAGTTTTTGGATCTCTACTTTCAATTCCACAGATTTTCTAGCGGCAGTTTGGACTATAAGCATCAACCAATCCCTGGTGCAGTGCCATGAGATGAGTGACCATGCTTTTTTAAAAACCAGGTCGTCTTGGAAGATGAACGGTTCAGTTTTTACCAAAAGGCCCTGCGGGGCCATTTTGTTTTGTAAGTATTCCCTCATCAGTAGGCCATGAAGAGCTGTTCTGATCTGGGTTTTACGTGCGTTCATTAATTCATCCCAGTCCGCTACAGCAGGGCCTGGGTCACTGTTGCTAAGGCCTTCAAAGGGATTGACATCTGCTAGAATACGGTCGATGTCATCCTCACTAAAGGTCAATCCATGTTCATCCTCCATGATATTAGGTGAGGAGGAAGGTTCAAAATGATATTCTGTGTTGTATGAGTGAGTGTCTGTGTCTGTCCAAAGTGGGTAAGTTACAATGGGAAAGGGGGCTCCCACAGCTGTGCGCTGTCTATAAACAAGAATTTAACAAGAGGAGGGAGAGAGAGTCAGTGGATTCAGCCTCCCTAGTTTTATGAATAAACAAAGTAGAATCCACTCAGAGTGGTGGTGATCCCTAACGTGATGGGGAACACACAGTGTTGTTTAAATGCCCCTCACACACCAACAGGCCCCTTGGTGTCATGCTTCATCATCGGGGCCTTCGCAACCCTCTACGGGATGCGGCGTGCTACGACTCGCGAGTGCGCAGGAGCACTTGAAAGTGAACTATGTGAGGGGGTGTGTTACTAAAGTGTGAGTGAGGTGAGGTGAGGTGAAAAAATGTGAATGGTTAAAAAATACCTGGCACGTGGGTAAAAATAATTTTATTAAATCCCCGGCTGGTATTTTTAAAAAGAAGTGCAAGGCGTGGTTGTGAGAATACGTATTAGGGTATTACAACCACTGTAAAAAGTGTCAACATGTTTCGGAGCTCAGAGGCTCCTTCTTCAGGACAAGGATAAGCACTTACCCTCCCCTTACTCACATGTAAATGTAAAAGTGTAAAAAATAATTACAACAATGTGTAATATACCTAACAATGTTATATATGTAGGCGAGTGTTGTTGCGCCCAATTGGCGATGAAAACCTGTAGAGAGAAAGCATACATAAACACACTGGTCTAAGATGCACAGACCATAAGAGAAGAAAACACTTCTCTGAATACAACAGGGTCAATCCAAAAATAGTGGAACCCTGTAAGGAATAAAAAAAGAAAAAAATATATATACACATGGACATGGGGTTGGCGGGTTTCCGAGGGCGGTGGGCCACCAGGTGTCGCTCTAGGCGTCAGGGTTTGGGCCCATGATGAGTACTTCTGTTTTGTTGGTGTTAAGTTGTAGGCAGCTGTTTTTCATCCATTTGGCGACGGCTTCCATGCCTTCTCGAAAGTTGCGTCTGGCGGTGTTGGGCTCGCTGGATAGGGAGAGGATGAGCTGGGTGTCGTCTGCATATGACACGATGTTGAGTCCGTAGGTTCTGACGATGGGGGCAAGTGGAGCCATGTAGACGTTGAAGAGCGTCGGGCTGAGGGAGGAGCACCGGGGGACTCCGCAGGTGGTAGGTGTGGGGTCCGAGAGGAAAGGGGGGAGTCTGACCCGCTGCGTCCTGCCGGAGAGGAAGGAGCAGATCCAGTCGAGGGCCTTGTCCTGGATTCCTGCATCGTAGAGTCTGCGTATTAGGGTGCGGTGGGAGACTGTGTTGAACGTCGTTGATAGGTCGAGGAGGATGAGGGCTACTGTTTCAACTTTGTCCAGTAAGGTGCGGATGTCGTCTGTTGCGGTGAGGAGGGCGGTTTCCGTACTGTGTTTTTTCTGAAGCCGGATTGGGAGGAGTCGAGGATGTTGTGTTCTTCAATGAATGTGGCGAGTTGGCTGTTGATGGCTTTCTCGATGACTTTCGCTGGGAACCGGAGCAGGGAGATGGGTCTGTAGTTTTTGAGGTCGGTGGGGTCCGCTGAGGGTTTCTTTAGGAGGGGGTTGACCTTGGCGTGTTTCCAGTCGTCGGGGAACGAGGCGGTCGCCAGGGAGCGGTTGATGGTTTGGTGGAGCATGGGTGCGATGGTGTTGGCGGCTCTGTTGAAGATGTGGTGGGCATTAAGAAAATGGGGTAACCCATAAGGCATGGACCTGGGTATATATTGATATCGAAAAACAATGGCCCTGAACCTATTAATTGTGATGATTAACTTAATCAATTATAATACCCACAGTTTTTTGTATGTAGAGCAACCACACCCAGTCTGCTTTATTGTACCCAAGTTGCTTAGTACCACGAGATAAACCTCCACCACGGTTAAAGAAAAATACTTTTAATTTTTAACTTGTTTTTCATTTTGTTATTAGTTCATTTTATACACAATATATAATTTCAAAGTAGATAAAAACAGAATGGTTGCCCAAAAAAGAGCGTGCAAAGAAAAAGCGTGATCAGAAGTGTGAAACAAGTGAACAGAAAAGAAAATTCATAGTAGTGGACAGAAATTATTCTCCATAAGACATATATGTCTGCATGTAATAACGTTCTGATTGCAATAAGTTTGAAAAAAGGTTTGGCCAGGTACTCAATACATCATATGTCTGATATTGCTTATCAAATAATGTGAATAATTTCTGTCCACTACTATGAATTTTCTTTTCTGTTCACTTGAAGACGGACTAATCATCTGTGACCTTTACAGAAAGCCTACAGAGAGAAACACCCTCTTAAAATATGACTCTCACCACCCACGTAATCTACGTGACAACTTGCCCTTTGGGCAATATCTACGGATGAGACGCAACTGCACCAAAAAAACGGACTTCTTCAAGGAGTGTGAGACACTCACCAACCGCCTACGTGAACGAGGTTACCCAATGGGGTTACTCAAACGTGCCAAAAAAAGAGCCTGGTACTGTCCAAGAGAGGAGTTACTTGCCCCAAAAGAGAAGAAAGATGTTTGCCCCAATCTGGTCTGCGTCACCACATTTCATTCCAGGAGTAACATCATGAAGAAGACTATAAAGAAATACTGGAACGTGGTTGCCTCAGAGCTCAATACCAATGAAAGTCCATTATTTGCCTTCAAAAGAGGGCGGAACATAAAGGACAAAGTGGTCAAAGCATTCCTTGAACCTCCTAAACTGGTCACCCTCAGGGATCATCTGGGCCTGCCTCCAGTGAAAGGACACTTTAAATGCAGTACATGCAAGGCTTGCCCGTTATGCATTGATGGACCATCTTTCTCCCACAACAATAAAACATACACATTACCTTCCCTGACAAATTGTAACACCTCGAATGTCATATACATCATTCTGTGTCCATGTGAAAAACCTTATGTGGGCCAAACAACACAGAAAGTTAAGGTACGCATATTACAGCACATGAGTAGAATCCGCTGTAAGGTCCAGGGAGCCCCCATGGTTGATCACTTTGTTAGCCAGAATCATGATCCAAACAGTATACGCTGGCGCATACTGGAAAAAATCAATGCAAACCCACGTGGTGGCTCCATAACTTTTGCACTCAACAGAATAGTGTTGTGCAAATGGATCCACATTTTGAACTCTGTAAGTCAGGGTCTAAACAAACATTAAGAGATATCGAAGCAAATGGGCTTGTTATGAACATGAGTTATCTCCTTAACCTTGTACCTTCTTCCTCCTGGTATGATGCCTGTGAATTATAGGTTGTATTAGGGTCATCTATGACATGCAGGACTATATGCTTATTATGTTCTGTGCTAATCTGGTATGATGCCTGTGAACTATATGTTGTACTAGGCTCATCTATGACATGCTGGACTGTTCATTTGTTGTGTTCTGTACCAATCTGGTTATTCTTCCAGCTTCACATAATTGCAATATTTTTCAATCCTCCATTCAAAGTTTTTATCCAAATGATCCCGTATGATGTTTGTTAATTATACGCCAAATTATGTTTGTCAATTATACGCCGAATTATGTTCATGTATAACTTGCTGGAATAAAAGGGCCTAAAAACTAGTAAAAAACTTGTACGAATTGAGGCATCTTCCTAGCCCCACTACCCATTCCAAAGGTCCTCCTCCCAGCTTTTTGCCTTTTAGTACACGCTGAATTAGGCTTCACTACACGCTGAATTATGCTTATCTATAAGTTGCTGGACCTAAAATGTATCATATCCTGTATGATTTGCATCTAGCTTCACTTCCGTCTTCAAAGGTTCGCCGCCTAGCGCATTGCTACGTGCGCGCAAGCCGTCACTTGACACAGTCTCTAGCGCGACGGATGATAATATCCACGTTGCCTAGCTACTCGGGGGCTCGCACCTTCCAGTCAATGAGGGCCCAGTACCAGGCCAGCACCAGGACGTCTCCTACGGACGCCACGGCGTTGCTACGCGACCGACGTGGTTAACGTCCTCGCGCCCCGCTTCTCCATTGATCGAGCTTCTGCGAATTATGCCAGACGGTGCTCGTATCTTCTAGAGAAAGCAGCGTAATCCTTTCGATCCTTCGACTCAGGGTAAGCGTTCTCGATGCACAGAATAGTACCGTGTGCTGTCTCCAGTGCACACAGGCACTGTCCACCCTCTGCGTGCTTTATGTAAATTCAGCTTAGGCACCAATTATTTTTACATCACGAGCACTATGTTTTTAATAACCACACACGTCTGGTGGTCCCATGCGGCACCGTTTAAACTCACCTTCCGCAGCCCAACCTCGAGTGCTGTTTAGCTACATGCCGCCCTCGCCCTAAACAGTTGTCTAATAATTTTTAAAATAATAAATTTCACAAATAACTTGAGCGCCTATGTGCCTACTCCACACTATCTGGCTCCTACCACCAATTGATTTAACTTGATGAGTTCACATGCTATATGTAGGCGGTGCATGATCACTCCCACGGAGCACATGTCAAGTCAATATGCTTTTCGTAAAGGGACTCATTCCAGCTACCTTTTTCCCCAGATTGACTTTCCGGCATTCCCACCAGGGCATGACTATTGCCTCCTGGGAGTCCGACCCCCCCTGTGAGTATATTGCACTCACATGATTTTACCTGCATAATCCAATGTTCCACACCTCTCTGAAACCCACTTTCATTCTCTTTCAGGTTCCCCCCCCCTCCCCTGTCTTGATAAAGACCCGCCGTGACCACCAATCGGGGCACACTAGGGTCGAAACGCCGACGCACAATACTGGTCAAGAAATCTCCGGGAACGGGCATAGTAACCATCTGTCTCCTTGGAGCATTAAAATGTTCCCCCCTTTCCCCGTGTATAATATTGTATATATTTGTAAATAAATGTCACTCAATTTATTGCACCATTCACTTTGCTCACCAATAGTCACTTTGCACATGTTCTTCGAATTTGTATAAATTAAAAAGGAATGAAGTAATTCCGGTGTTTTGTAAATGTGACGCTGTTTCCTATATATAAAAACTTTGAACTACATCTGTTTTCAGAGAGGTTTTATCCAATTTAATTGAACTTTAATTGCTACATTGTGTTCTGAGCTAACTTAGCTTTTACCTAAAAGCAATTTATTCGGTCACCCGACAGAACCATTGTTTCTTTAATCAATGGTTAGAGTGGCAGACCCTGATGCAGAGGTCTGGCCTGGGACCAGGGTTCAATTCCTGCCTCGGCGGCTCTTGGGCTCAATTTCCCTGGACCTGATAATTCTCGCCTCGGTGCCTATTTTAATCACGGGTCCCACTCTGCAACTCTGGGCAATAGCTTGCTTAATCTCCACAACAGCCCCAACAACGCTAGGATGCCTGGCTTCACCTTGGGGGTGCCCAGGAGTGGGCACATCACAGGGAAAGGCCAGGAAGGGTTCCTCAGCGGTATTCGTAAAAGCGCTGAGATGCCTCATGGTGATTTGTGCGCTATACAAGTACCATTACATTACATTGGCTCCAGATATTTGAGTATCTCGGTCCGCAATTTGAGTGGACGAGCTCTATATAGGTCCTTGTAGTATTCAGCAAATGCCTCAGTCATGCCTTTGTAAGTGGTCAGCTTACTCCCCTGGGGGTTCAACACCTCTTTTACCCATCTGTTTTGAGCTTCTTGTCAGCTCAGCTAAGCTAGGAGTTTCCCAGCCTTGTCTCCCACCTCAGAGGCGGTGTTATGTCGCCAAATGCAATTTTTTGGGCGTGGTCTGTGGCCAGTTCCTTGTATTCCAATCGTAGGGCAACGAGTCTACAGGACAACTTGGGGTCGGTGTGTTGAGCAGTCTGCATATCCATCTCATTAATTTTTTGTTCCAGTTCTCCCAAGCACTTGTCCTTCTCCCTCTTTTCCCACACTACTCGGTTTTGGGCTCTGTTCTGCAACACAGTTTTGTAGCCTCCAAGACCACCACTCCGGAGGGGACAGAGTCTTTTTTTTTCTCCAGGAAATAGATTTTGGTGTTAGCTCTAAGCCCTCTCGCAGTTTTGGCATTATTTAGGTCCCATGGGCTTAGTCTCCAATTGCGGACACTTTCTCATGCCCTCAACCCCATCGCGATCAAGAGCAGGGAACTGTTGGAAAGGTCCCTGGCAGTATAATCTGCGTGTCCTGCGTCCCGTAGTTCCCCCCCTTGGGAATGACTATATAATCCAACCTGAAATGTGTCTCATGTGCCCTGTAGTGATAAGAAAACTGCCTAACTAGGGGGTGCTTGTCTCTCCAAATATCAGTCAGGCCCATTGTTATGGAGAAGCACCTTAGTGGTGTGCTCGTAATAGATCTCTCTGCCCCTCGGATTGGTCCAGAACTGGGTAACATCATGAAAGTCACCACCCACCACATGCAAAGCAGAGGGTGTCTCAATCAGAATATCCATCACTTTGGTCATGGTGGGCGCTTGCAGCCTGAGGGGTGCATATACACATATCAATGTGACCGCCGTTATTCCCCATAACCCCAGGACTCCTACGTATCTACCCAAGGGGTCTTGCCAAAGGCATGAGGTTTGAAAGGGGATGCTCTTTTTAATGAGGATTATCACCCCTCTTGCCCCAGACGTGAACCCAGAGGGTGCCAGAACCTTATAGGCCCCGCAGCCAATAAAACCACAATGTGTTTCTTGTAACTTTGCGACATCCGGATGTAGCCTCTTGATATGTATGTTGTGACACTAATCCACATTTTATCTTATCCCCCAGTCAGTTAATGGTCCAGATCATGACAGTCAAAGTAGGCTGCATTGTCAAGTTTTTAGTGGCATCATATCAATAGTACTACAATCTAGGGACAGGTGGTGGTATGGTGTTCCTATGCGTCTTGGTGTGCAGGAATTTCCTATTGTGACGGCCCTTGTGCTCAACAAATCAAAACGTAAACCTGTAAACCCCAACTGTACGTAGACCCCCCCCTCCCTCCACGCCACCTCCCTTAGTCTCCCCTCAACCCTCTGGCACCCCCACATCCCCATCTCTGGAAGTGGCCCATGGCCGGTGAGATTAGGTCGGTCTGTCGCAACCTCCCTCCCACCCAATTATAAAACCCAAAACCCCAACTCTTACACTTCGTTGCTCAAATGTCCCAGCTGTCTGCCGTTCAATGGTCAGCGATCTGCCACGAAGAAAAGGGAAACACAGGAAAAAAGGAAGGGAGAAGGGTGGGGATGGGGACAGCAAATGATTGACAGAAAGAGAAAAGGTAGAGAAGAGAGAAAGAAAGGGGGAATAAGGGCTGACCCACGAAGTCATCCCGCCGGTATTCAGCATGAAGCGCCCAATTCAGTGGGGTAGTCTTCTGGGTGTGGGGCGTTCTCTTCTGGCCTCTCATTGTCCTCGTCTTGTTCCAGAGCTATGAACCTCACACAATGGATCACCCACAGCGCCGACGAACTAGCACCCTTGAAAAACCATCTAATCAAGCAAGGCAGCAAAAAAGCCCCCTGGTTCAACAATCCAAGAAGCTCTGTCGTACTCTCGAGAAAACCTGGAGCAAAAACCCAACCACTGACAACCTAGCCACCTTCAAGAATGCCACCCGCAAACACCATCAACTGATCCGATCCACCAAGAAATCAGCATTCAAGGACCAAATTGACAACAATGCCCAAAACAGCAAGGAACTATTCAATATCGTCAAAGAATTTACCAACCCCATCGCCGGCACCAACGACATCACTCCCTCACAAGACCTCTGCGACTCGCTATCCTCATTCTTCCACAACAAAATCGCCGAAATACATAACAGCTTCGAAAACCAGGCCGAAGACCAATCCACTCCACCCACCTCTGAACCAAAATCGCACTCCAACAACCTTTGCGCCTGGAACCTAATCACCACCAGAGACACCATCCGCCTGATGAACTCCATCCACTCAGGCTCGCCAACCGACCCATGTCCCCACCACATCTTCAACAAAGCAGACTCCATCATCGCACCCCATCTCCGCGATGTCATCAACTGCTCCTTCAACTCCGCTACCTTCCCGGAAAGCTGGAAACACGCCAAACTCAGCGCCCTTCTGAAGAAACCCACAGCAGACCCCACTGAACTTAAGAACTACCGCCCCATCTCGCTCCTCCCATTCCCTGCTAAAGTCACTGAGAAAGCCGTCAATCAGCTCGCCGCCTTCCTTGAATCCAACAAATCCCTCGACCCTTCACAGTCCGGCTTCCGAGCCAAACACAGCACCGAAACCGCACTCATCGCAGCAACAGACGACATTCGAACACTACTGGACAATGGAGAAACAGTTGCCCTCATCCTACTTGACCTCTCCGCAGCCTTCGACACAGTCTGTCATAGCACCCTCATACAACGCCTCAGCAACGTCGGAATACAAGGAAATGCACGGGACTGGATCATCTCGTTCCTCGCCGGAAGAACCCACAGAGTCCGCCTCCCCCTTTTAGATCAGAGGCCACCGAAGTCATCTGCGGCGTACCACAAGGATCATCACTCAGTCCCACCCTCTTCAACGTCTATATGAGTCCCCTCGCATCCATCGCACGCCAACACAACCTCAACATCATCTCCTACGCAGACGACACCCAGCTGATCCTCTACCTCACCAGAGACCCAAACACCGCCAAAACCAACTTACGCGAAGGAATGAAAGAAGTAGCCGAGTGGATGAAGAACAGCTGGTTAAAACTAAACTCGGACAAAACTGAAGTCCTCATCTTAGGATCATCCCCCTCAGCCTGGGACGACTCATGGTGGCCACCGGCCCTGGGAACCGCACCCATACCTACGGATCACGCACGGAACCTGGGATTCATCCGGGACTCCTCCCTCTCGATGACCAGACAAGCTAACGCCGTCTCATCATCATGCTTCAACATTCTACGCATGCTCAAAAAAATCTTCCGTTGGATTCCCATCGAAACAAGAAAGACGGTCACTCACGCACTGGTCACCAGCCGACTGGATTACGGTAACACCCTTTACGCCGGAACTACAGCCAAACTACAGAAAAACTCCAACGTATCCAAAACGCCTCAGCCAGACTCATTTTGGACATCCCTCGGCAAGCTCAAATTTCCGGCCACCTGAAAGACCTCCATTGGCTCCCTGTCAACAAAAGAATAACGTTCCGTGTCCTCACCCACGCACACAAAGCCCTCTACAACTTAGGACCCGAATCCCTCAACACGCGACTATCCTTCTACACCCCCTCCCGCCAACTACGATCGTCCAATCAAGCCCTCGCCACAATTCCGCGCATCCATAGATCCACCATGGGGGGGTGGGGGGAGATCCTTCTCCTACCTAGCGGACAAAACCTGGAATTCTCTCTCCACCCACCTTCGCCTCACACAGAATCACCTCTCCTTCAGAAAACAACTAAAAACGTGGATATTCGATAAGTAAAGCCCCCCCCTCCCTCAAGCGCCTTGAGACCCTATGGGTGAGTAGCGCGCTATACAAATCCTTGAACTTGAACTTGCTCTAGTGGGTGCCTCAATTCTGGTCCAAGAGATATATCAGTGTCGTCAGAATCTGATTGGAGGTTGGGGGATCTAGATCTTTGCTCCGTGTCGGTTCCGGATTGAGAGTGTTCACTCCTGCGATGGTCCGGACTCTCTTTGTCCTTTACGAGTTTGCTCCTAGTATATGGCGTCCCCTTGTGTAGTCTCCGCGGTCGGCCCATGGTCGTGTGGCTCCTTTGTCAGGGGGACCCACCCCGTCAGCGACGGACTGTGGACTGCGGTTGTCTGGAGTTAATCCCCCCCAAAGGAACGAAGCACTGGTCTTTCCCCCACCCAGGCCCATGCCTCCTCCGGGGTCTGGAAGAAGAGAGCCTTTCCCTGGAACATGACCTTTAGTTTCGCAGGGAACAGGAGCATGTATTGGATCTGCAAGGGCCGTTGCTTGGCCTTGACACTGACCCCATCAAACATGCAGTGATGCTTCCCGACCTCTCAACTGTAATCCAGGGATGTCATAATCTTTAGATTTTCATAGCGAATTTCTCCCTTGCGGTGCTTCTCTCGAAGTATCATGTCTCTATCCAAGAAATTAATCAGTTTTGCAATAATAGGCCTCGTGGGGTTCCTGGTGGGGATTTAGAGCTCAGTGCCGATACGCCCATTCTATAATGAAATATTGGGAGAATAGTTCCGCCATGATGTACCAGCCATTTTGTCAAGAACGCTCTCACATTGGTACCCTCCGCCCCTTCCGGAAACCCCACAAAGCAGAGGTTCTTCCTTCGGGCCAGGTTTTCCGTGCCATCAATCCTCTACAGCATGTCCGCAGTGGTACTGTGCATTTCTCTCACCCCTTTTTGGAGGTCTTTCACTACATCCTCCACTTCTGACACTCTGGTCTCTGCCTCCGTTTCTCTCTCGGACACCTTACGGAGGCCTTTTCAAATGTAGATAAATTAGCAACCATTATGCATAGAGTTTACAATAAAAAATATATAGAAGCACACAGCTTGCAAAACAACATACAAGCCTACTTGCCAGGGCCTAACTATAGGAAGGTGGATATCTGACTATATGGGTACCCCAACTTTTTGCCTAGTGTTTAGCTGGTTTTCGATTTAGTTGGCCTGGGATCCTGCTAATCAGGGCCCCAGGCTATCTGCTCTCTCTGTAAAATGGACTCCATGTACTTTAGGTACATCTCAATTGGATATTGGGTCACCTTATGAGCCCCTGTATCATAGGTACCCAGGGCATAGGTGCATCCAAGGCCTACCAGGGGCTGCAGCATGTATTATGCCACCCCTGGCTGGCCATCCAAATTGACACAACTGGCTGATCACTCAGCTGGGGCAAGGCCGTGTAATCACCCCTTGCTTAGGTGTAGTATCCCTATACCTACCATTACATATAGACACATATATACCTATAAGTCACTCCTATGGCAGGCCTTAACAATCCTGTAGGCAGAGTGCATGGTTTTATGTGAGATGAGGCTCTAGCATGAGCTGAGCCTGTCTGCAGCTTTCGGAACCATGTCCTTATAGCTGTTCTACGATATAGCCATACCATATACTCTTAAGTGCATTATAATCTTCGCGGTTAATGCTAACTTTGGTTTGGCTTTATCAAAACATGTTGTGTAAGGTGTCATACGCTTTGGAATACTACCCCGTCGCCAGACATGTTGTTCCTGTTAATCCCGGTTAAAGTTAACCAGAGCCTCAGCATCACAAAAAGGATGCTGCTGCCACAGACACAAGTCTGACCTCCTGCTGCTGGGAGTCCTTCCAGCGAGGGAGGCTTAGACAATAGATGTTCTGCCTTGGGAGGTGCTAGCACCACCCCAGACAAGCCATAGCGTATTGGGGCAGGGAGGGCTGAATGAAATGAGACACTGCCTGGGGTACACAAGGTGCTCCATGCATAGCCGGTCCAAACCAGTTGCTGGGGCACTCCAGCACCAGCTCTGGTGCGAAACTGAACAAAGGGAAAGGGGTGTAACCACCCCCTTCCCTGGTCCCACCCATAGGAGGGACCAAGCAGGTAATCCAGCCCCTTAGATTAGTATATAGGTTGGAGCGGAGTCTAGGACTTTAGATTTTTCCTGAACTGAAACTTGAAACAAAACTCTGGATCTTCGACATTCTACTGCAACTAGAAGACTGAAGAATCTCCCTTGTGGTCAAGGAGTGACCACCCTGTGCAAACAGGCACCATCCAGCGATCTGCGGTTTGCTTTGTCGACGCTCCCGCTGGAGCCCGAGCACAGAGCCCGACAAGAACTGGACTTCCAGACTTCTTTGACCCTGATCCACAGCCACAGCAAAGCGGAGACCCGTGGATGCGACGAGAGAAGTGGGACCGGCCACCTTGGAAAACTTGCTCATTGCTACTTGTGCAGCTTCTGAGGCACCCTCGAAGTTGTGCATTGGGGATTGAGAAGCCCCAGCCCCAAGTACCTTCTGGACCGACGCACAGCCCTCCACACTCCACGAATGCTGTGTGGGGCCTGCTAGTGTTTTTGTGCTCGACACGTCTGTCCGGTCAACAGTGAGATTGGTGGAGGGACAGTCCGTATCCAGCTCCTGGTCGTCGTCGACGCCTCCTGGTGCACGTGGCTGCAGAGACAAGCTTCACAACATCGCCTGATTGCTTCACGACATCGCCTGGTTCCTTCCCCTCTGCTTTCAGGTACTCTTCATCTTCGATCCAATCCGACACTTCTCTCCTGGTCGCCTGCAGCATCTTTTCACAGGTCTCCATAGGATTCAGCGAGGAAACGCGACACACTTTGGCACTTATGCACCCGGCTCCTGTGGGTGAGGTAACAAGAGTACTCCGGTGCTACTGTGGGTATTGACTATCCAAATGTCCTAGTTTTCAGTAGCTTTCTCATAGTCCATCCGGAAGTGCCCTAAATCAACTAGCTTCTAATTCTTTTGTTCCCATTGTATTCATATGAGAACCCACGTGTGTGTTAAGACACTGCACACGCTTCCCATGGGCCTCCTGTTTCCTAACCTTTGGTAGTTCAGTGTAGCCCCAGCGATGCCCTAGGCCTACTACCTGTTCGCGACGTGGTTCTTATACCACTATTTTAGTACATGGTTTGCAACGCCCCTAGGGCTCGACTGTATTTTGTGCGACTTATTGTATGATAATTAAGTATCTTGTTATGTGCTTGTGCCTCTAACCTCATAAAGAGTTCAGAGGGGTTGTGTTAGTAAAAAAAATACATATATATTTTATATATAACCTGTGTGGTGTCCTTTCATTTGGTTTTAAAGGGGTTACATATGGTAAAACAGCTGGCTTCACATGCTCTCTGAAGTTTTAGCCTAAGAACGCTATGTCCATGCTACCACTAGGATAGCTGGTCTATAAGGTTGACTTTACAACCATCACCATAAGGGTTGTTTGGACTGATACAGGGTGCCCACTAGAATAGTGGACATCACATATCAGGCCAACTTCTCACACTAACAACAATTAATCACAGTGAAAATCTCCAGGGTTTATCTGAGTGGATGGCCAACGACAAAACCCTTGCCTACTACAGTAATCTGCAGGATTACATGCAACAAAATACTGTAAAATAATAGCCTGTGGAATAATGTGATGACAACCAACTGCTAACGTCTTACTGGCTTTAACAAATACTTTTCATAATAAATAAGCTAGGCCAACTGACTTTGTCAACAGGTTTCATAATAAATAAACCAGACCTATGACATTGGACAAAACATGTCTCAGTGCATCAATCATATCTAGAGCTAACCACCATAACCAACTCCGGCCTACAGCACTGAGCCAAAACTATTCCACGAAGCAACCATCAGGAACAGAGTCTTAAATGTATACAAAATAACAATTGGCTAAGCAAAATAATATTTCTCCTAAGGGGCCTAACTAGGATTCTAACAGATTAAACCTTCTATATCCATGGTTTCTCACATATGGTAACCAGCACCAACATTCTTGCCTACCATGGTAATCTGTATAATTCCATTAAAAAAACAAAATATCTCTGTAGGACAAACTAATAAGAATCTACACTTAAATGGCTATTGACTTTAGCATATGCTTTCCACAATCAAGATTTCAGGCTCTGTGCCTTCATCATAGCATATCATAATAAACAGATCAGGTCGATCACCATTACCATTGGCATGCCATCATAATTAACGGAGTCCAGCTGTATCAAGTATATGATTTGCCACAATCCAAAAAGTGCAATACAACTAGTGTTACTGAAAGAGCAAAAATTCTGACCAATCAAATCCTATACTCCTGTGAACCGTCATGTGGTGGAGCCTATGGCCCCTCTCATTAGTACCTGGAAAGCTCATATTTGTTGATCACATAAGGTCACAAAAGCCATACCTAAAAATCCAGGTTGATTAGTGTAGCCCTGCGCATCATATACTGCTCTCAAACACAAAAGTGCACCCTGAAGTCTTAATGTTAATGAGGGAAGTGTTATGGGACTCCAATACATTCCTCATGATTGATCTCCTTCCATCTGTGCTACTGCCAGAGAAATACAAACACTGTAAATTATTTTGCATTCTAAGACGCTTTAACAGCATATCAATGCCATGTATATACACCTAACTTTCAGGTAGCCATACTGCTGCTGATGGATAAATAAACAAAATAATCACTACTGCATGGAGGAGGAAGCACTTTTTTTCTGTGGAAGCACACAGCTTCTGCACAATCAAAACATGTAGTCGGTCTACCAACATGTGGGTAGAGCCAAATCCCCCCACCCCGTGTACCGCTACTGAAAGCTCTTCCTTAGGTTGACCCCATTATGTTTAGTGATATCTGCGCAGTCAAGCCAGACCCCAAACATGGGCCCAACAAGGATTCATTTCAAAGTCCTTTTTTGATTACTACTTGGTCTTCAATGTTACTTTTACCAAACTGTGTGCTAGTGCCTTTCAAGAATAAGCTGTAGCTCGGCTGGTTTATTTAAATAGGATTTATAAGGCAAGTGCCAAGAGACCCAAAAGTGTAGTGTGTGCCAAGTGCTGTTTGTAGTTTTTGTTAACAGGTAGCACGTTTTTCATTTGTCCAGAAAGCAATATTTACCCAAATCAGAAGCATAAACTGCTGAGCAAGGATTTGTAAGTGCTCATTTTGTATGCTCTAGCGGCACCACATACCTATATATCACGAAACCTTTTGATAAGATTTCACAATCGGGGATACCAACACTTCTTGGAGGCAGTGTACTCAATGACAATTTAATTTCCAGCTACACTTTTTGTGAGGTTAGCACATTTTGCACCTTTTCTTCCTAATACATGCATAGAATAATCATACATGCCTGGACAGTTGGAAAAAACACATTGAGGTAGGCATGGTAACAGAAGGAAGTTTCACCTTTAAGAATGATAAAATATGATTTAATCAGTTACTCAGGCAGGTTTCTGGAGCGTTCCACACCTCTCCCCACAAGCTCCGGTAGCTCATTACAGAATACAGAATAACAATTCAAGTGAGCGTAAAGCTGTAATTCACTTGGTCTTCAGTTGGTCGAATAGAAAAGCACCTCATTTCTCCCACCCGCAAAGACAACGTGGTGCCAGCAATTCTAGGGTGCAGAGATGCAGACATCAGCAGAAGTGCAGAAATGATGTGGGTTGAAGGGTAGAGACTGCCCTCTGCACAAGCATATGTAATTCTGGGTCAGAACAGACCAAGGTGCAAGTTCAGTAGAGAAAAGACTCTCTCAAGGTTCTCATTTACTGCATACATTTCGTTCAAAGTCGATATTTAATAAAGCAATACATTTTGTTAATGCAATGATTTTATAAATTAAATACGTGGTTATGTACACACAGCTACTTTGGGATCCTAGTTCTGCGTCAAACTGATGCTGTAGCACGGTAGGAAGCGCCCATTTCTTATGCCAGGTTATGCTCTGGCCAAGATGTCCCCCCTATGCTCCACTGTGACAGTCACAGGACATATCGTCTCGAAGAGCAGAAGGGACACACAGCTGCTCGAACTAAACAAGGCACTCGTTTGTACACGTCCTAAAGTGGAGCATGCTACAGCAGCTGGGTGTACTGGAAGATGAATGCTGCGTGCCCTATGCCTTCGTGGCATCTACAGCATTCGTAGAGCGGTCCCTTTCAAAGCTGCACGTGAATCCTTAACTATGTTTAAATGCAGATTAGAACATTGGAATGTTGGGAGCTCCATTGCAGACAATGGAGTGCTCCCTGCTTCTACGGGCCAGTAAAGGCCCGCAGAGCAACATTCCAATGTTCTACAAAGGCTTCTCGAAGCTCGAGGGGATTTATATCCCCTCGAGCTGAGTGCATCATGCACTCATATTCAACGATAGAGGCATCAGCCAATCAGTTAAAACCAATAGAAGTGTGGCCAGGCCACTGGTACCAATAGAGGCCCAATTCCTAGTTACATGACTATTCAAAGCAAAACCTAATCAGAAAAAAACCTTGAAGTTACATCCAGTTCTAAATAATGACAAGGAGGGGCATTGGTTGATCACCAATATCAAATTAGCAATTCACATCATTTAACAGCAAATCATCTATCAATCACAGTATCCAACTGTGAATTATCACCCTATCTAAACATCTAAAGCAATGACTTCACCCTACCGCAGCATCCAACCAGAGAGGTTTCACATAATCATATCATCCAATGGAACCAATGCCAAACTACCAATGCCAAACTACCACCGAACTGGCAATCAACCAGAAAGGTTTCACACAATCATATCATCCAATGGAACTAATGCCAAACTACCACTGAACAGGATTGCTTTCCAAACAACTGTCATCTAACGGATTTGTGCCACCTATCTTTGGACATCCACAAGAACTGGAGACCGCGGTCAGGGATAAAATAAGCCATTTTGTACACACCAACATTGCTTTTTTGTTCTGCTGGCCATTTAAATAAATATATATGTACAAACACATACTTTAAAGCAGTATAATGTTTGGATCTCTTGCAAATATTCTGATTTGTAAACAAATATATACATATTCCTATAAAAATAGAAAAAGTGTCTTGGAACAATGGAGTTTTCCTTTTCTCGGTTACTTAAAGAGGGGTCCACAAGAAAGGAGTTGGGCAGCAGGCTAGCAGTGCTTCCTCCTACACCCCGGCAACTATAGAAAAGGCACGTTTTTGTCATTGGTAAGAGTCCAGCGCCACCAAAATTCAGCTTTCAGCGCTCTGGGACATGCTGCTCGTCATCAGAATCCTGCAGTAGACGAGAAAAATAAAGAGGGTCACAAAACACAAGCACAGAGGATCAACAGTCGATCAGAAGCTCCTCGTGCACAAAACTATGAAGTGTGTTTAAATCGCATTGCTGCCTGGAACAGAAACAAGCCTTCATGAAGGTGTGCTTGGAATAGAAAACTCATTATTTTCACCACTCCCTACCTTGTTGATGTGAGTTGACTAATAAAAACAAAGGATATAAGCTTTTTTAATGATCTGAAACCTCGAAATGGGAGTGGCCCCACAAGACACATTTTTAGGTCGAGCCTGGCAGCGCATGCACTGCGGGGCATGCTATATTGTGGTATGGACTTGAAGCTCTACCCACTCTCCGCCTATATTTTTCATTGGCTTGCATGATTGTCATTTGGAAACTGTCTTTTCATTAGCGGAAAGGCTCAGTAGTCCCTCCATAATAATGCCTTGTCTCAATTTGTAACCTCCTGTAACACGCCCTGTAACATGTCGTTAGTCGGTAGGCCAAGCACAATTTTGCTAAATGGTTTTCTACTGCAGCAGAACAGACAAGCTCTCTCCCAACACATTCTTTTTTTAATTTTAAAATGGCAGCCAGGCCCCTTTACTTAAATGCGGCTTTTGTAAAGAAAGGGAGCAGCAGACATTAACATGAAAAGACTTCAAGGGGCGATTTTACAATAATAGCATTTCTGTGTCAACTTGACAAACAAATGCTTTTTTGTGCACCCATTTACAAAAAAAAAAAAAGGGAAACGAGCTGCCAGGCCGCAGAAAGGAAAAAGAAAGGTAAGAAAACATTACTGCGCTCTCCCTGGCTCAGCGGGGGAGCCGATACTATAATATTCACTGCACTACGGAAACTCGCCCAACAATGCTTTGCGGACCTTTTATTCAAAACACATTTTTGTCCATAACTCAGCCTGCGGTGGTCCTAGTACGATGTAGAAATAATTCTGCACAGCATGCTTTTCCTATCATGGGCATCTTCTGGGTCTTCACCTTAAGTTGGGGGACCCCAAAATAATCACCTTTACCACAGTGTGTTGAGTTTTAAAGTCATTGGCCCATAGTTGGAGCTAATGCTCTACAGCTGGTAGGATGGGTTTCATCTAACTTTTTAAAACGCTTTCAACCCTTAAGGGAGTTGCAAAGCCTTGTTAGTGAGATGATGATTTCTAAGGAATAATTATATGGTTAACCCCTTCCCCGCGGGGCTAATTCCCCCGCTGTGCTGGGGGAAGGGGCGGCGCACACAGCGCCGCAGTGCTCATGACGAGCTCAGCTTGTCACGCAGCATGGTGGCACTGTGCTCATGACGAGCTGAGCTCGTCATGACCACGCCCATTTCTATAGAACGCTCAGCACAGCGGGGGAATTATCCCCGTGTGTGAGCGTCGTGCGTGTCATGACAAGCTCAGCTAGTCATGAGCACAGCGCGACCGTGCCTCATGACGAGCTGAGCTCGTCATGAGCACGGAAGAGGTTAAGTAGTGTTGCTTTAATTATAATGATGGTGATTTAAAGTGAATGCATACTCATTGGTCAAATACCGTATTGTTATACAGTTTACATAAGAATTATCCAACAGAGTAGCTCGTGACCTACTGGTAGTTCTCCAGCTACCCGTCAGTAGCTCTCCTATGTGCATCCCAGCCTTTTAAATTGGAACGGTTTGTTAAAAATTAAAATATGTACGACAAAATTAATTATCCAAAGATGAAAATGTGTATATTTTTAGCGCTTGTAAGCGGATGGTTAGTGATAAATGGTTGAATTTCTAAAATATATTTAAAGGTGATTTTTGAGCGATAAATAAAGTGATCAGACTTGATGCACATGATTTTTAGGTCTCGCCTGAGCCAATGCGCTTGCGCATTGCTCCAGGGAGATTATAGTAAGCGGAAAAGAAAAGTCTACCAAAACGGCTGCGGATCGCATACAGTTCATGTGATCTATGCGCATCACACCATCGCCAGCCACATAACACACCACCATTTGTCTGTACCTCGGCATCAGACTTCAAAGGCTGCCGCTCCCCCACGTGCACATCGCGCACCACCATTTGTCTGAGCCTCGACATCAGACTTCAAAGGAAGCCGCTCCCCCGCCCCCCCATCAGACTTCAAACCGAACTTGCTAGCCTTGCTCTTGTGAGCCTTTATTTACTTGTTTTCATGGTCTGTTCTTCATCCAGCTCTCTCTCCTTACCTCTCTCTCACTTTCAACCTTGTTGTTTCATATTGTTTGCCCTGGCTCTGCTCTTCCATACAGGCTCACTTCTGTTGCTCGCTGCTTTTGCTCCTATGAATTTTGGCCTATCTCCAACCTCCTCCCTCGCTGATCTTGGATCTCGGCCCCCCCCTCCTCTCTCCCTCGGCTCTCCAACGCTTACTGTTCCTGTCTCCTATTCATTCATCTTCGTCATCCAATTTACCACCCTCTCTTCATCTCGCAGACATACTTCCATTCTTGGCAAAGAAAATCATTGCAGTATTGATCTGTGCCTACTCGTCTCTCTTCATAACACATCCCATGCTTTGTTAATCAATGTTATATACATAACAAGGGTTTTGTTTACAGGTCTATTAAAAGGATACTTCCCTCGGGGGCACCACCACATCACTCGGGGGCACCACCACATCCCTCGGCGACACCACCACATCCCTCGGCGACACCACCACATCCCTCGGCGGCACCCCCACATCCCTCGGCGGCACCACCACATCCCTCGGGGGCACCACCACATCCCTCGGGGGCACCACCACATCCCTCGGGGGCACCACCACATCCCTCGGGGGCACCACCACATCACGCGGGGACACCACCACATCACGCGGGGACACCACCACATCACGCGGGGACACCACCACATCACGCGGGGACACCACCACATCACGCGGGGACACAACCACATCACGCGGGGACACCACCACATCACGTGGGGACACCACCACATCACTCGGGGACACCACCACATCACTCTAATACACCACCACATCACTCTAATACACCACCACATCACTCAGCCCAACCACATCATCACTCAGCACCACAACAGCACTGTCCTTGCTTGCTACCAACAAGCATTTCCATAGCCAATAGGACTCGCATTAGGAAAGTGTAGGCTATTGGCTTTGTGAATAACAATGCTATTAATTTAGATATTTTCAAAGCCAACACATATTAAAATAATTTGTCATTTACAATAGCAATAATAATACTATAATATTAATACTGGATTTTATACAGCGCGAACAGCTACCTCACGAGGAGGTGTCCCGGCGCTAGTAGAACACAGCAAACCTGGGCCAAAGGTGGGAGAACTAGCGTGGATGGGTGAAGAGCCAGGTCTTTAGCATCTTCTTAAAACTGGGTTCGGATGGGGCCTGTTGGATTGCTTGTGGCATGGAGTTCCACAAAGCGGAGACATTTGCTGAAAAGGTTCGACCGCCAAGTCGGGCCTTTTTTGCACGCGGGACGACCAATTGGACACGGTCATTGGACCGTAATGCGCGGCTTTGGGAGTATTTTGGAAGGCGTTTTTTTAAGTAATGTGGGCAGGAACCATGTAAAGATCTGAACGCAAGCGTCAGAGCTTTGAATTTTATTCGGTTGGCCACTGGCAGCCAATGCAGGGTTTGAAGATGCGGAGGGACTGACTGCTTGAAAGGGATTCGCAGTAACAGTCTTGCAGCCGCATTTTGAACTACCTGTAGTTTGTGAGTCAGGAATTTTGGGAGGCCCAGGTACAAACCATTGGCATAGTCCAGCCGTGAGGTGACAGTTGCATGGACGACCGTTTTCCTGCAGCTCTCCGGTAGAAGTCTAAGAATTTTTCGGAGGTTTCTTAGCTTGCTCAAGCAGCATCCGGCCACTTGTTGGATATGGGATGTAAAGGACATTTTATCGTCCCATCTCACTCCGAGGTTTTTTGCCGAGTGACTGGGAGAGGGGGGGAGGCCCATCTCCAAAGGCCACCAGAGATCAGGGGCGGGGGTGGGACCCTTGCCGAAGAAAATGACTTCGGTTTTATTGGCATTTAGTTTTAGTTTATTAGTGTTCATCCAGTGAGCAATGTCCTGGAGACAGCCTTTAAAGTTTGAGAAAGAGTCCTGCGTCATCTCAGAGTATGGAAATACCAACTGGGTGTCGTCGGCATATGAGATTGCCTTGACACCCCAGTTGGCAATTAGCGTAAAGAGGGGGGCCAGATAGATGTTGAACAAGAGAGGGCTGAGGGCCGATCCTTGCGGGACTCCACAGCTGAGGGTTTTGGGTGTGGAAGAAATCGTCCCTAGTGCCACCTTCTGCGTTCTCTGAGATAGGTAGGAGTTTATCCACCCCAGCGCTCTGTCTTGAATGCCTATCTCTGCCAGCCAGCAATAGCTCACACTTTCCTAATGCGAGACCTATTGCATTGCAAATGCTTGTTTCACTTACCATACAACTGGCAGCCATCTGTTTGTCTTTGAAAATAGTGCAATAACAGGAGAAATCAAGAACTTTCACATAGAATATCAATACTCTAGCCTTTACTTTTCCATGTGATCCTTTTATATAATTCGCTTTATGTTCTTATGACTGTCTTTTTAACTCTGGATGGAGACCAGTACAGCAATAGGCATGCTTGAGCAGTATATTATAGGTATTGACTTGGATGCCAGCGAGTTAACATTACAACCTACAACCATGATTCAACCAGAAAACGGTATAAAACACCATGCACCATATTTACAGTCCACATAATACCACTCAACAACACAATTTAACTCCACTCTACTTAATACCACATACATGTACCCCACATAAATCCACTCTATGCCACATAACAATCCACATTCCCTCCACACCATACAACATAATTCCACTCAACACCACACAGTTCCATGCCACACAATTAAACTCCACAAAATTCCATTCCACACCACATAATTCTTCACCAAACCACATAGTTCAACTACACAACACAATTCCACTGCACACCACATACATCCAATTCACAACACATAATTCTACATCATGGTATGAAATTTAACACCACAAAATTCCACTCCACTATATGCCACTTCACGACACACAATCCCACTCCTCATAATTCTAATACACTCATGCCACAATTTCTTTCTACATAATTCCACAGCACATAATTCCACTACACACAACTCCTCATCACCCCACAATTCCAAACCATACTATTACACAACAAGAAATTCCAATCCAACCCACATAATTCCAATCCACACCACATAGATCCAATCCACTCTATAACACATGGCTAAAAAACATTAACAAATTAATAATACCAAAAGCTCTCAAATACAAAGCTTATAGCACTGTTCCACGCCACACAATGGAACTCCACACACTTCCAAACGACACAACACAATACGACACCAAACCACATAATACAAATCAACACACCACATATATCCACACCATTACACATCCATGCCACAAAATTCAACAGCACACCACATAATTAAACTCCACTACATACCACGCCACAACACAAAATCCCATTCCACAAAACTACACTTCACAAAACACAATCCCACTCCACATAATTCAAGTACACTCAATACCACATAATCACTATCCACATAATTCCACAACACACTATGCCACATAATTTCACAGCACTAATTCACTCCAACAACACAATTCCATGCCACACAATTACACAACTAACTAAAACCATCCAACCCACATAATTCCACAACACACCACATACAAACAATCCATTACTTATAGGTAAAAGACATTGCCATTTACAATGTCAATAAATCTAAATCAAACAAATGCAAGGCCCATTGCATTTCCAATGCTTATTTTATTTTATCAAGTCAGGGTCCCTCGTGTCATATGATATTCATCATTGCTGTAGCGGACAGCTGGACCCATGCGGATCCACTCTGTTAAAAAAACAAATTGTTCCACCTGACCGAGCTCTAATGTTTTTTTGCTTGTGTGATACCCCTGAGCTACACCTGCATCTTTCTTTAACCCCTTCGATGCTCATGACGGAACGGTTCCGTCATGAGCATCGGTTGAGCTGTGCTCATGATGGAACCGTTCCGTCATGAGCCCGTTGGCTCATTAGAACCTTCAGCACAGCGCGAAAATTCGCGCCGCGCTGAAGGTGTTAACAGCCCCTCAGATTAAGGACAGCTGTCCATAACATTTAGACTAACAGCGACACCCCAGTATACAGCCTCAGGGTTTGGCTCTTACAATCGAATAGGAATGGCTCTAGAAGTGTCGCTACCCTGAACAAACATTCCACAAGGGACAAATAACAATTTTTGTGCAAGACGTGTTCCAAGTACAACTTACATCAATGCAGTTGGCACATCGCAGACACATGCGCATCAGGCATCCTGGCTTCTTGTCCATGCCGGTTCTGCATAGGAGAGAGATTTAACGTGTAGAGAAGAGACAGATATTTAAAATCAGTGGTGGGTTTCCTGTTGTACAACCAGATACATTTTCAGTAATCTCACGTATATCCGCATAATCTACAACTTCAACTCACTCCTCATCTACGCCACCATTTTCCAGCAGTAACATCATTAGAGCTCTGCAAATGCAGCTCATTCCGGTTATGTTGTTCTTATTTGTAGGGTGCACATATCACCCGAGAGGGTATTCTGGTGCCTGCGAAGGAGGTGTTTGAGGGAGGCCTATTGGAAGAGCCAGGCCTCTTGTTTCTTAGGTGTGGTGCCGCGGCATTGGTGACTGACGCTGGATTCTGGGGATCACGGTTCGATCCCCGGCTCCGGCGGCAGGTTAGCCCAGCACCATGTGACTCTGGGCAATAGCTTGCTTAATCTTCCCGACGGGCCCCAGCGCCTAGAGACCCTTACGGGTGATTGTTCGCGCTTTACAAATGTGGATTTATAATTATTATTATGGAATTCAAGGACACAGCTGAAAGATCTGATGTGGAAGAGGATCTTGTTGCACGCTTTGAGGGCGAGGAGTCCGAAAGGCCGACCCCCAGCTTGGACTCACCGGATGTGGAGGGAGAGGTAGGCAGGCGGCGCAGAGATGCATGGTGGGGGTGTGGAAATGGATGCATTTGTTGAGGTAGGCTGGGCCTAAGCTGTGTTGAGCGTTTTGGGTGTGAAAGCAGCTTGAAGAGTTTGTGTAACTGGATCAGGAGACAGTGCAGTTCTTTGACGTGCGTGGCTATGCCAGTTCAGTGAAGTAGGGGTTGCCACAGTCAGTCCTGCTAGTGATGAGGGATTGTGCTACTGGCCTGCGGGAGCCATTTGAAGACTATAGTGCCCCAAAAAGGAACTACGTAGAGCTCTGCCAATGCACCTTAATGCTGAACTGCAGCAGTCCATGCTTTTCTACTTTGCATCACACACAGTTGTGAACTCATAGCAATGCCTGAAATACATTCAATGAAACCCACATATACAGCTCTGCCAAAGCTCCTCACCCCTCCACTAGCCCAGCACTGGGAACCATACTCAAGTGCGAATGCATCTCAATCGTAACCTGAAGCAGGACCATACTACAGAGACCTTGCCATAGACTTTAATATGGCAGAAGGGAAGCAGTACACAAGGCATTCCAGTTAAAGTGTCAGAGAGTGTTGGCAATTATATATAGTTTGCGGCAGGCATTCAGGTCCACGAGGATTTGTGGGCCACCAAACATATGACAGGCAGGGGCTTGCAGCTCACGAGACATAGTGCACTAGGCAAGCAGGGAATGCAGGGATGATGTGTACTAAGCATGCATAGGATGAGCCTCACAGCTCATGAGGCATGTGGTGCATAAAAAAAGCTGTGGGCGTGAGGTACACGCTGCAGGTAGCATGCAGACCACAAGTCATCTGGTGCACAATCCAGAGGCACACAAGGTACATGTAGAAAGCTTATATCGCTTATGCAAGAGATTAAACATCCAATAACATCTAATTCCACTACAGCCACTCACTCTTTGGAGACTTCGATGGAAGACTTCTTTGCGCTCTTCCTTCGCTTTCCCAGAACACCATTCTTCCTCCCCATTCTTATCAGCAGCAGCACTACCACGACTGTTGATGGTGCAAACACCAGGATGGATAACAGTGTTGTTTCAGAGAGTTGAAAAAAGATGCCTTTGAGAGAAAAAATGAACAGATAACCAAGGTAAACCAGCGCTTGAAACCATTTACTTCTGAAACACACGATTATAAGGAAAGTAACAAATTGAGAATACAAAACAAAAAAAGTTAATTACACCACCTTAAGAGGCAGTAATTGAAGCCTCTGCTACTATTTCCACAGTTGGATTAACTGTTGCTTAATAAGTGAATTGGATAAGCAAACGATCATATCAATAAATTGGTAATGGGAAGAAATAGTTTCCCCACTTAGGGAACAAGAAAGGATCTTTTAAGATCTTCAAATGGCTCATTTTGAGAATGACAGCATCGGAGGTGCAAATGGAAGAAACCGGTGTGCCTCACCCATATGTTCAAAGATACCGACAGATGAGTTTACTTACGCCCGACACTTGATAATGGCACAGAGTAGTTTGATTTACGCAGCGGATTCGAATCAAATGGTTTAAATGAAACAGTGTGAAAAGGGCATTGATTTGAATCATTTTGTCTAAATCTAAATCCTAAACTCTGAACAAAATTCTTGTCTTTAACCCTTACCGTCCCCCCTTGATTTTTGTGAACCCACTTCCCGGAAATGCAATGCTTTGATTTATCTTTCATTTAAACACTTGAATGGACTCGAACCCTACCCGTGACCCATACTATAATGCTAATTTTAACCCAATATCTAACATTCCCACTAACTCTAATTTGTACCTACTGACTCCCCCTCCACCCGCTCCCACCCAATCACTTTCTGTACGTTTGTTTCTCGCTATGCAAACCATTTGGTTAAAAGTAGGTGTAATTAAATCACAACGAGTCAGACTTGTTATGGAATAACAGTTTATATACACTGGACCACGAGTTGCTCAAAAGCATCCTTGAAGCACCTACTTCTCTCAGTCACTGTGAACACCGTGTGTGGAAGGTTGCTGAAGACATCAGGGGGGTTCTTTACAGTGCAATAGAAAGTCCCATTGTCTTGCAGGGTCAGGCCTTCAATGGCAATGGAGGCATCTTTCCAAGGTATGTTCCCCTTCCACAAGATGCGTCCCTTAAAGATGCCAGTGGTCGTCGGATATGCTTCACCTTGGTAATGCAAAATCTACGAGAACAAAAGAATTCTTTGAGACATTTGTTAAGCACGAAAACATGCCAACAAACAAGATCGAAAAGCAGGACTACACTGAGCCACGCTTTGGGTATCTCTGGATTTCATAACCTCATTCAGGCAACTCACCATCTCCAAGGGACCGCCAGTCTGAGGCTTGTACTTCCAGTCCACAGTGACCTTCTCAGAGATTGTAAAGTCAGACTGAAAGCTACACGGAAGCTTTGCCTGACCTCCAATAACTCCGTACACTTCGGAATCCATCTTGACATTCACAGAAATAACTCTAGATACACCTGCTGAAAAACGAAAAATGGTTAGTCCCATAAAAGGTAACGTAACACTGATTTGGAAGAGGCAGTACAGGCAGTTTTCCCTTTATACCTTCCTCCCCATTTCTCCCCCACCCACAAAAACCTTGCCCCATCTCTTCTTCCTCCACCAACCCTTACGCTCAAGCTATACCCCACCAACAATCTTTCTCTCTGTCTCATCACACCTTCATCCACCTCTATTCAAACATAATGTTCTCCTCTCCCTCCACCTCCGGCCCCACATCACATACTCTAATATTTGTCCATCCATATCACTGCCTGCATAAAGTCTCTTATCAAAGATCTGAACTTATTTTGGACTAAAATCTCCAAACATGAACCCCTTACCTCCAAAACTGAAACTCTTTACCCTCGCCAGTTCACACTTCCTTCCCCAAAGACACAGGTCAGCTCAGTCTCTTAATCTTTAGAACACAGGTTCCCTGCCGGTACAATGCCAAGTGTCTACAGGCAAAAGTTGTGTCTCATCCTCCTTCCCCACCGCACTCAATCGCTATGCAGTGATCAGGCACACCAATTTACATGAACCTCTGAAAATATCCGCATAGAGAGGTCTCCTGAGTAGCAGTCACCCTCCGAGAGGGGTGAACACCATCAACCTCATTGGAGTTCCTCTAGAATCTACCACCAATGTATCTTCTTATACTACTATCCTCTGCTGAATGCTCCACACCTGCAAATCTGCTGCAAAACAGGAGCCTGAGATTGCGGACTCAGTCAACAACTTGAACCTAGACCAAATGCTCCTCACAGAAACCAGATTCAACGATACCGCTCTATCATTCCTAGACTTTCTAATTCCCTATGACAATGTTATCATAAGCTCCAACAGAGAAGACAAAACAGGTGACAGAGTAGCAGTTATTCACAAAAGATTTCTTCCTTCAAATGAGCAGGAAAAGAAGTTTGCCTATCTTTCTAATGTCGGACTAAAGACATTAAATCCTAAATCTGCAAACCCATTTAAGTCAATATCATCTATTATCCACCCAGGAACAACAATCCTTGCTGAACACTGTATCGGCGTTATCACCTCACAACTAATTCTGTCAAACCATCATTGTGTATTCCCAAGAGACTTTAATCTCAGCAGGGATGACCCCTGGGATGAGCCCTTCTAAAACCTTGCAACTTTCCTTTCGGCCTCAGCATGCCCCAAAGCCCACTCATATTAAAGGGGCTACCCTAGACTTAATCATCGCAGGGAAAATGTTCATAGGTGTCTCACACCACATTCCTGTCAAATGGTCCGACCATCATCAAATTCCTTTTGAACAGCCCCTCTCTAAATCTATAACCAGTGGTCAACCTAAAATAATGACAAGAGGCAACAACAACATTACGATTGACAACACAGAGTATTGCCAAATTCTAAGACTCCCAAACCCTAGTGCTTAACAGTACACAAATTCCACCAACAACCGTTTCACTAACCTACTGAATGAATAATTTGCCCACTTCTTTGACACAGATATCGAAAATACAAGAACTTCAATTGACATCAGTTCCACCATTCCATACAGTACTCCATCACCCATCAACTGGTCTACCTTCAAGGACATCTCCCAGATGTGCCCTTGAACATCATCCTCAAACCTTCAAATCACTTCCACTATGCCCTTTCTGCTCAACCTGCCAAAGAAATGCGAAATGTCCTCATACCCCAGTGGGCTAGCCTTTTCAGTCTTTCTCTACACCAAGGATTGTTTCTGGATTGCTTGAAAATTGAACACCTTTCCCTAGTACTAAAAAACCCACTGATAATCCTCGCACCCCAAGCAACTATTGTCTAATCTCAGGACGCTCCTTCCTGGCCAAATTCCTTGAAAGCTGTGCCAACATACAATTGGACTAGTACAATAAAAAACAATCTGCACAATGAATTTCAAACTGTTTCATGCCTGGTCGGAGTTCTGAAACTAAGATCCTGCAAATAACTGATGATGCACTCATGATTTTGAACAACAACAACTCTTGCCTTCTTATTTTCCTTGATCTCTTGGCATAGTCAACCACAAAACTTTTATCCACACTCTAAAAGATTGCATCGGTTTCAGTAGTCCAGTACTGAATTGGTTTACTTCCTAACCAAGGAAATCACTAACATCTGACGAAGGTGGAGCATGCTCTGTCACACCCGGTATCCATTAGACAAGGTGCTCCACAAAGAACTGCGCTTGCCCCACTCTGATTAATCGGCCAATCGAATTAATCAATACTCGTCACAATTACATTTTAGATGACCTTACACCATCTCACGCTTCATTCAAGTGAAACATACTTCTTTCTCGGTTTGCCTCAGTCTCTCTCAGCCCTGGCACATGTGGCCATGCTCAAACGGCATTCCTGACTGCTCCCCATCGATTACAAACAACACTAAATCTCTTTGTTTCACCCTGGATAACCGACTAATCTTCAATGACCACATTAATCTTGCTGCTAAACATGCACACTAACAACTCAAACCCATTCATATTCTCAGCATCAAACGATTCCTTCACAAATAAGACCTCAAAAGTAGTCATCCAAGCTACTTTCCTTAGAAGACTTGATTACAGGAGACCATTTTTCCTGGTATTCCTAAAATCTCACTAGCCCCCATTAAAGCATCTTTGAATACTTGTTCTCGCCTGGGCACAGGATCTTGTTGCTTAGACCACATCTCCCCTGTATTGTCAACTCTAGGCTGGCACCCTATTGACTACAGATCCAGGTACAAAATTGCCTGCATAGCTCAAGATTTTACACATGGACCATTCTCATTATATGGCCAACAAACTGAAGCTTTGCAGCAGTACTCGTCAACTCCAGAGAACGGTCTCTCTTCATCTTGAGGTTACCACAGTCCAGAAAATGAGCACTCTGAATCAAACACTCTTTGGCACTCAATTTCCCCTCATATCCAGCCCTTACCGTCTCATTCAGATTTGAATAAAGAACTGAAAGGCTTTCTCCAAGTTAACATTATTCCGAATACTGCTTTGTTTTTGAGTGAAGTTTCAGTTGGTTATGTACTGTATGGTGTCCTTTTGAATATGACTCAGCTCGCAGACTTGTGTCCATTGCTTCAATTTTCTCTCACTGAGACTTATTGTACAGTCACCTACTGAGCTATTTCGCTGCACGTGGTCTCTCCCCTCTCTGCTTGCTATACTTCTCCCTGCTTTGTTTGTTTTTGCTTTTCTGTGTATGTTTTTTGCTGTAATTTGTAAAATTCTCTTGAGACTTGTACACACTTTATAAAAATCTGAATAAATACATATCTTCACTAATTTCGACTCCAACTATAAATAATTCTTCAGCAGAAAACAATCTATTATTTCCCTGACAGGCCCATTAAAAGACCAAACTTTAATGCTAAAAGTGCCTGAACAGGAGCTTAGCTTTCATTTGTTTAATATAAGAGTATCCCTTTGATAAATGACAAAATGAAAGGTTCATATTGGTGAGGACCTAAACAAAATTATAAACAAAAACATTATGGTTATAACTGGTGGCCATTAGTGGGAGGGTTGGGACTTGGGAGGAAAATAATTTGATAGCCAAGCCAAAAGGTACTGCGATACTGACTGCTCTGAAGGAGGTCAATGGCCAAATTTCAGTTGAAATAGGGCAGATCACCAACAGTGGCACCACAGTTCCTCCAGCATCACCCTGAAACAATCTTAGCCTGGAATCCCTACTCATCCACCAAGATTCCAATCCTCCTTGGAACACAGCCCCCACCGTCTAAGATGACACACTACCAAAACAAAACTCAGACTACCGGCCTCCTACGGCTCAATGACAGAGGTTGATGTCCTTCTATCCACCCTGCATCTCCTCCCGTCCAGAAATATGTCCCCCACCATCCCATATCCAAATGATGCATAAACAGACTCTCGTCCGTAAATGGAAGAAATTGTGTGCTGCTGAATGGGTTGCTGCAGTGTTTACTCATCTGTCTTCAGTGGGGTCTTTCAGCAGACCAAAACATTCTCATTGATCACCACCACAGATGCTATAACCAAACACTCAAAAACAATCCCACCATTTTTAGGTCTCGCCTGTCGATGCGCATGCGCATCGAGCAAGCGAGAGTATTGCGACTTATCCACTCTTTATCTACACTGCAAGGAATCGTGGCGATTCCTTGCAGTGCCCGTGACTTTTAAGGTCAATGCGCATGCGCATTGAGCTTATGCGCATGCGCATTGACCTTAAAAGCGCGTGCGCGTGCACGTCCGTCTTTGTTTACCCGCTCCGCCCCCTCCCGCCGTGTCGCATTTCTCCTCCCCCTCCCCTCTCTTCCTTCCGTCTAACGCCGTCTACCTTCCTTCCGCGTAACACCGCCGCAACGGTCACATCCTGCCGTGTCGCACCTCTCCCCTCTCCGCCCCCTCCCCTGCCCGCCGTGTTACGGTGAAAGGCTTGTTTTTGGTTTGTATATTTTAACCCGCTCCGCCCCCTCCCCTTCCCTCCGTGTCGCATTTCTCCTCCCCCCTCCCCTCTCTTCCGTCCGTCCGTCTTGTTTTCTTTCTCTCCTGCCTCTCCTCGCCAATGTCTTTCTACTTGTAACCCCATTCCATCACTCGCCTCACTCTTCCCTTGTCACCCCACTCTCTCCCTTGCTCCTCTCATTTGCTTTGCTTCCCCACCATGTCCTCGGACGTGTGCCTTCCCCTCCCCTCCCCTCCCCCGCGGCTCACCCCACCTCTTCTCGTTTTCCCCTCGCCCTCCCCCTCCTCCCTCAGCCATCGCTCTTATCTCTCTTTGATCTGAGTGAAACTATTAATGGGGTCTCTTAAAGAAATGCACAGGATTCTCTGGCAGCAGTATATTTTAAATTGTACACCAAAATTCATCAAGTTGTATACTGGTAGGGTCTCTTTGTAACAAATCTCTTGTTGAGTAGGTATCTGATGTCTGCACTGTGAGCTCACTAATAGAATACATCTGTTAGTTTCTGATGAGCTACAAATAGCTGCAGGAAGTGGGACGAGCTGGGAGTTGTAGTTCGCCCTGCGTGTTGGTTAGCTGTACCTCATGCTTTCCCTGCGCTGATGCTACCCAGCTTCCACTAGCAATACGGACATTAGCAGTGGAATCTTTGTACATGTGTTGTCCATGATGCTGGCAAAATCATACATTAATAGTTTACAGAACAGCAGATTTAGAGTATTTGGAATACATTATCTTCACTCTGTGTATTTTATAGACTGTAAACATTCCTCAAAGTTAGTGTGAGAAGCTGGCTTGGTATATTGTATTGTATTGTATTGTAATTCTTCACTCACCCTCAACCCCTCACCCTCACTCACCCTCAACGCCTCACCCTCAATCACCCTCAACCCCTCACCCACCTTCACTCACCCTCACCCTCACTCACCCTCACCCACCCTCAACCCCTCATCCTCACTCACCCTCAACCCCTCACCCTCACTCACCCTCAACCCCTCACCCTCACGCACCCTCAACCCCTCACCCTCACTCACCCCCACTCACCCTCAACCCCTCACCCTCACTCACCCTCAACCCCTCACCCACCCTCAACCCCTCACCCTCAATCCCTCACCCTCACTCACCCACACTCACCCACACTCACCCACACTCACCCACCCTCACCCACCCTCACTCACCCTCACCCTCACTCACCTTCACCCTCAACCCCTCACCCTCAACCCCTCACCCCCCCTCACCCTCAACCCCTCACCCTCCCTCACCCTCACTCACCCTCAACCCCTCACCCTCACTCACCCTCAACCCCTCACCCTCAACCCCTCACTCACCCTCAACCCCTCACCCTCAACCCCTCACCCTCAACCCCTCACCCTCAACCCCTCACCCACACTCACCCACACTCACCCCCACTCACACTCACCCACCCTCACTCACCCTCACTCACCCTCACCCTCAACCCCTCACTCACCCTCACTCACCCTCAACCCCTCACCCTCACTCACCCTCAACCCCTCACCCTCACCCACCCTCAACCCCTCACCCACCCTCAACCCCTCACCCTCACTCACCCTCAACCCCTCACTCACCCTCACTCACCCTCAACCCCTCACTCACCCTCAACCCCTCACTCACCCTCACTCACCCCCTCACTCACCCTCACTCACCCCCTCACTCACCCTCACCCTCACTCACCCTCACCCTCAACCCCTCACTCACCCTCACTCACCCTCACCCTCAACCCCTCACCCTCACCCACCCTCAACCCCTCACCCACCCTCAACCCCTCACCCTCACTCACCCTCAACCCCTCACTCACCCTCACTCACCCTCAACCCCTCACTCACCCTCAACCCCTCACTCACCCTCAACCCCTCACTCACCCTCACTCACCCTCACCCTCAACCCCTCAGCCTCACCCTCACTCACCCTCAACCCCTCACCCTCACCCTCACTCACCCTCAACCTCATGCTAAAGATTTACAAAAAAACCCATAAACAATTCTAAAAGCACAAACTCTAATGCTGCGAGACCTATTGCATTTCTAATGCTTGTTTAAGCAGACGCTGATCATATATTTTCCAACTTCCATGCTAAAATATGAACAACCCTGACCATACTCTCTTCACTACTTGCAATACCACGAATTCAACTGGCTGTAACATTTGGTCTCCCCAAGTTTCCTAACCCCTCACAAAGTACTCAGTTACACCACCTATCACTACTGTTCTGCCTTTTAGGCCCCTTTTGAAATTATAGGTGGCAGCAATCATACCCATAACTTAAAACCCCTTTACTATTCTCCATCCCCCGCTACAGAATAGGACTACTAGGGTTGCAAACATCTCCATGACAGCACAATACTAGGTTATGCGCCCATCTACTGCCTCTCTTTTCAAATCATAATTGTGAAGCTTATTAATACAATTGAGATGCACCAAGACTACAACTCCCACAATATATTAGAATTTTGAAAGAAACCCCTAAATGGGTAAACATGGTATCCAGCCAAGATTCAGCAATATGAAAAAGCTAGTTATTAGTCTAACCAACCTTCTTCTAGACCGGATAATGGCCTATCTGTGCCAGACTTATACCTCATTACCCATTACCTCTGCGCCCCCTTCAGGGAGTTACTTTTAGCCGAATTCTCAAGTTCAAGTTCAGTAATTTGTATAGCGCACTACTCATCCAGAGGGTCTCAAGGCGCTTGGGGGAGGGTGGGTGCATTACTTATCGAATAGCCAGGTTTTAAGCTGCTTTCTAAAGGAGAGGTGGTTCTGTGTAAGGCGGAGGTGAGTGGGGAGAGAATTCCAGGTTTTGGCCGCTAAGTAGGAGAAGATCTTCCTCCCATGGTGGATCTATTGATGCGTGGAATCGCGGCGAGGGCTTGATTGGATGAACGTAGTTGGCGGATGGGTGTGTAGAAGGACAGTCGTTTGTTGAGGCATTCGGGTCCTAGGTCGTGGAGGGCCTTGTGTGCATGGGTGAGGAGACGGAACGTTACTCTCTTGTTGACGGGAAGCCAGTAGAGATCTTTTAGGTGACCGGAAATGTTGGCTTGGCGGGGGATGTCCAGTATGAGTCTGGCTGAGGCGTTTTGGATGCGTTGGAGTTTTTTCTGTAGTTTGGCTGTGGTTCCGGCGTAAAGGGTGTTTCCATAATCTAGTCGGCTAGTGACTAGTGCGTGGGTGACTGTTTTTCTTGTTTCGGTGAGGATCCAGCGGAAGATTTTTTTGAGCATGCTTAGGATGTTGAAGCATGATGATGAAACGGCGTTGACTTGTCTGGTCATCGAGAGGGAGGAGTCTAGGATGAAGCCCAGGTTCCGTGCGTGATCTGTAGGTATGGGTGCTGTGCCCAGAGCCGGTGGCCACCATGAGTCGTCCCATGCAGAGGGGGACGATCCTAAGATGAGGACTTCCGTTTTGTCAGAGTTTAGTTTTAAACGGCTGTTCTTCATCCATTCGGCTACTTCTTTCATTCCTTCATGTAGATTGGTTTTGGCGGTGTTGGGGTCTCTGGTGAGGGAGAGGATTAGCTGGGTGTCGTCAGCGTAGGAGATGATGTTGAGGTCGTGTTGTCGCGCAAGGGGACTCATGTACACGTTGAAGAGGGTGGGACTGAGTGATGATCCTTGTGGTACGCCGCAGATGACTTCGGTGGCCTCTGATTTGAATGGGGGGAGGCGGACTCTCTGTGTTCTTCCGGCGAGGAACGAGATGATCCAGTCCAACGCTTTTCCTTGTATTCCGACGTTGCTGAGGCGTTGTATGAGGGTGTTATGACAGACTGTGTCGAAGGCGGCGGAGAGGTCAAGTAGGATGAGGGCAACTGATTCTCCGTTGTCCAGTAGCGTTCGGATGTCATCCGTAGCAGCGATGAGGGCGGTTTCGGTGCTGTGTTTGGCTCGAAAGCCGGACTGTGAGGGGGTCGAGTGAATTGTTGGATTCAAGGAAGGAGGCGAGCTGGCTATTGACGGCTTTCTCGATGACTTTGGCCGGGAAGAGGAGGAGTGAGATGGGGCGGTAGTTCTTAAGTTCAGAGGGGTCCGCTGAGGGTTTCTTCAGAAGGGCGCTGAGTTCGGCATGTTTCCAGCTTTCTGGGAAGGTGGCGGAGTTGAGGGAGCAGTTGATGACATCGCGGAGATGGGGTGAGATGATGGAGTCTGCCTTGTTGAAGATGTGGTGGGGGCATGGGTCAGTTGGTGAACCTGAGTGGATGGAGTTCATCAAACGGATGGTGTCTTCAGTAGTGATTGGGTTCCAGGCGCAAAGGTTGTGAGAGTGCTGTTTTGGTTCGGAGGTGGGTGGAGTGGGTTGTTCTTCGGACAGGTTTTCAAAGCTGTTATGAATGTCGGCGATTTTGTTGTGGAAGAAAGAGGATAGAGAGTCGCAGAGGTCTTGGGAGGGAGTGATGTCGTTGGTGCCGGCGGTGGGGTTGGTGAATTCTTTGACGATGTTGAATAGTTCCTTGCTGTTTTGGGCGTTGTTGTCGAGTCGATCCTTGAATGCTGATTTCTTGGTGGATCGGATCAATTGGTGATGTTTGCGGGTGGCGTCCTTGAAGGTGGTCAGGTTGTTAGTGGTTGGGTTTTTTCTCCAGGTTTTCTCGAGGGTACGACATAACTTCTTGGATTTCTTAAGGTCATCGTTGAACCAAGGGGCCTTTTTGCTACCTTGTTTGATCTGGTGGTTTTTCAAGGGTGCTAATTCGTCAGCGCTGTGGGTGATCCATTGTGTGAGTTTGGTGGCAGCTTGGTTTGGGTCCGATGATATGGCAGGAGGGTTTTGGTTAAGCGATGTGAAGAGTTGGTCGGTGGTGATTTTGTTCCAGTTTCTTCGAGGAATAGGTTGTGGTGGGATGTGAGTCGTGGTCTTTTTGTAGCTGAAGTGAACGCAGCTGTGGTCCGTCCAATGGAGAGCTGTGGTGTGATCGAAGGAGATGTGTTTGCTGGAGGTGAAGATAGGGTCGAGCGTGTGTCCGGCTAAGTGGATGGGGGTGTCAACAAGTTGTTTGAGTCCGAGATTGGCCAGGTTGTCCAGAAGGGTGGTGGTGTTGCTGTTGTTATTCTTTTCCAGGTGGAAGTTGAGGTCTCCCAGTAGAATGTAGTTCTCGGAGGTGAGGGCATGTGGGCTGATGAAGTCAGTGATGTCTTCATTGAATTGTGTGCGGGTTCCTGGTGGTCTGTAGATGAGGGTGCCTCTAAGTGTGGTCCTGGGGTCGGTGTGGATCTGGAAGTGAAGGTGTTCGGCGGTCGCGAGGTTATCGTCGGAGCTGGTCGTGATTCGAATGGTGTTCTTACGGGCGATGGCGATGCCTCCTCCTGTTTGGTTGGTGCGGTCTTTTCGGATGATCTTGTAGGTGTCCGGGATGGCTATGGCGATGTCGGGCGCTGATGAGGCGTTCATCCAGGTTTCTGTAAGGAAGGCAACGTCCAGTGAAGTAGTGTCGAGTAGGTCCCAGAGTTCAGTGGCATGTTTGTGGATCGGGTGTTCAGCAGGATATACTTCAGGTGGTTAGAGACGGAGTTGTGTTTGGAGGGGGTGGAGTTGGCATGGGTCCTGATGCAGGCGAACTTGCAGGAGTGGCAGGCGAATGGTCCGTGGGTGTGTCCTGGGGTAGCTATGCAGCATTGTGGGGTGCGTCCGGGGTTAAGGGCAAGGAGAGTAGCGGCGTCATATGTTAAGTGAGTGGAGTGGGTTTTGCGAGGGCCAGGGGGTCTGGCGCTGGGCGCGGTCCAGGCGCGGACGGGCGTAGACGGGATTACCTTTGGCGCACCTTCGGCGCGAACGCTGCGCGTGAATGCTGCGCGAAAATGCATCTGTCATATGTGGATAGTGGGAGGGGAGGGGCGAGGGAGGCTCAGCTGGGAGGCGGGGCGGAGATCCGGGCAAGGGAGGCCCCACAACAACAAAAAAATGGCCGTAAGCTGCAAAACGAAACCGGAATGGGACACAGACAACGCGATGTCAATGGCAGTGTCACTGGTACAATCAAGCACAAAATGTTTCTACAGGCAGCACATCAAAGGTTCAAATATTATACAGGCGCTCTATGGCAATGTAGCGCTGCGGTCTAATTATGCTTTGCAGAATAATGGAAATAAAGTCACGAAGCAAAAAGCAATGTGCAGCACAGATCGTAGGCAGACAGACAGTCAGGCAATCTAGCGCAGCGATGTTAGCAAAGGCGAGGTGGCAGGCAGCACTCTAGCGGTGAAGCGCTACGATTCCAGGCTTGTAGGTCAGGGAGCTGCATGAGGAGCGGCTGCTGAATTGTACGACTTAAGTTAGCATTGGCTGCACCATTTCGTATTCAGTCGCCATTTTGAGCCAATTGAAACTAACTTCTGTCTCACTTTTAGGTCTGCCTCAGCAAAAAGCAGCTGCTATGGTATTTTTTTCTCCTTGTATTTCTCCACGGTTGAGCTTTGCTGTGCTAATGAATAGACTGTTTTTGCCATCACATACATTTCTCACTAGATAGGCCAGCTCCCAACCTTAGAGTGGCGGGCGCAGGAAGAGTAACCTGGACGCTGAGATAGCATGTACCGGTCCCAGGATTGCAACTCATCCTTCTGTTTCTCCTTTGTTCACCAGCTACCAACTGGAAATTTCAAGTCTGGCCATGTCTTTAGTGGTTCTGAAGATGTACATTATGTGTTACCATGTTGGCAGAAGTCAGTCCCTCTGCCACAATCTAAGGAGGCTGGTCAGACCGGACTCCACTCGAGTGTACCATTAATAAATATCTTTGGTTTGTATTCTCTACTGTTTGACCGGCTCTTCATTTGTATGGAAGGCTGAGAAGTGGTTGCGAGTGACCCGGGTGACCCTAAACGGGCCACTTGCTTCAATGGTAACAGCTTATGGTGTGCAAGCCAAGCGACGCAAAATTGGCTCAAACCAAGGGGACTGGTCTGTCAATAAAAGAGCCAGGCTTATAATGCAAAATGCCCTTCCTCTTCACTGGTGCAGTTTTGAGCACAAAAATTGCAAAGCGCAGAATATTTGAGTGCTAGTAAAATCCAAAAGGGAACTGAGGTGGATTGTTTTCCAACATCAGAACATGTGAAACTTAAAGCAGACGACCTACGCTCTTCTTCTATGTGTCTCATTGAATGCTTATTGCACCGTGAGAGCCAACTCTCTGGGATCTCGGTCACCTCTTTGTTTTACTAATATGTGTAAATTAATTGCCTTTGCCGAGATGTTCAACCTTCCCGAAATCATTTTCTTGGTTAAGTCAGAGGAAGTCAGTGATTTTAACATACACATTGTGGCCTCCTTTTCCGTTGGATCAAACTTAATTTTAAGGAAAATATTTCGTATGCGATCGGTGCATTTATTTAACACCGTGAATTATTTCACTCCAGACAGAAATGAACTAGAAGCACTGTCTCGAGTATTTCAACAGGATAAAGAAGATATAAACTTGCTTTTTTCCTCAGGCTAGTGGCTAAATTGCTCAATGTGTGACAGGAAGCTTGGGATTAAATACTGGCTTCAATTGTTTACCAAATTGTGCAATCTTAGTAAAATCGTTTTACTTCACTGTGTCTTTTTCCTTGATCGTCATATTGGAGAGCACCTTCAAAGTGATTTAGTTCAGAGGGTGCCCTAAAAAAACTTTTTGTGTTTTGGTGTAGGACCATAGTGTTAATCTAACTATAAAACCAATGCTAGCAAAATGAAAGGGCAGAATACAATAAACATTTCTCGATTCACTTATGGTATTGTTGTCAATGGGGGAATTCAGGAATGGTTTAAGTGCAGGTTCAGAGAATTTTTATTAGCCTCGCTCGATGCAGTGATTAATTAATGTACCAAATCAAAACACTTCCAAGTGTTAAAGAAATACACATATTTAAATCCTTTATCATGTTTATGGCGTTTTTTGTTAAATTTGGATACCAAATATTTAAATGGCCCTGCTCATAATTTGTCTTTTAGGGCCATGCCAGATTCCTGGCTGAGCTCTCACCTTTAATTTGCTGGTACGCCAAAAGTCAAAGCCAGACAGGAAACCAGTGATGCGAGTCAGTTCCTGGCATATACCACACTTTCTGTGGAGAATAGTGTCTTTGTTAGTCCCGATGCTCCTTCTAGCCACCATGTTGCATTGTGTTGGTGCCTCTTCCTGTGTTCAAAGTCACTGCGCGGAGTCACAAGAGAACAAGTCCAGCTGGAGCTTGTAAACCTAACGGTGGCTGTAAGGTAACATTACTAGGTGTGGCACATCCCAGCACACATCCTGATCTTAAAACTGCTTACAGAGGTTGTTACAGAACCGCTGATAACACCATGTTTAGTCTCTTGAGCCACGAACAGAGGGAGGTTCATCAATGCTCAAAGGCTATTGGTGAGATATCAGTGGAGAGGAAAATGATGGATTTGTGACATATGAGTAGCAAAATCGCTTAAATGAAGTATTTGACTTTTCTGACTGAGTCATGAGTGGAATATGGCAAGAATCAGTAATGCATGTAATATCAACTCTAAGTTAAGCCTGCGCTTTTCAAAGGCCTTGTATTTTGGTTGGGCTTCAGAAGCCTCCTCACACCTTCCTGTAGGAGATAGGAGCTCTAAAGCTCTCTTTGCCTACTGATATCAGCAGTGACACGCCATCCTTCTGTGTCAGATTGATGCAAAAAGTAACAAGCATTAAAAATGCAATAGATCTCGCCTTTCATTAATTTAAAGCCATTTGCTTTGCTATACAATACCATTAGCAAAGCAAGTGGCTTTACCTTAATCAAAAGGCGAGACCTATTGCATTTTCAATGATTGTTTTTCCTTGCAAGCATATTCCACAAAGATAAATAAGAAGGAAAAAGAAAGAAAACAGGTCACCACTATACCTGGTGGGCAAATATTTACAACAAAAAAATGTTACGTTTTAAAAAGGTAACCATTTTAAATAATTGTAATATAACAGTACGCATGCTTTCTATCAGGAATGTATACTTCGAAGAGGCATAGATAGCCGTATTAGTTTAATGCAAGTCACAGAAAAATATTATTACTGGGACAAAGAAAAATACCATTAACTTTGAAGTACTGCGACCTGAAGACCTAGTTCAAGCAGAATTCTAACACACAAGATGACAAAAAAAGATAAAAAGGTTAAAGAATCGAAAGGAGAATACGCATGGTCAAATTAAAATTCTGGACCACCAACGCTGGCACTAATGTACAAATCTTTTTAAGCGGATTTGCATATGAGATCTTTGCCCCACATAGTATTCTGTGAGCAAGGAAGCATAATGTAAATGACAATTTAACCAACCTGTGGACGACGAAGGCTGCCTAAAACCCCTTTGTGCAGAGTACTTTAGGTTTTGCCTCGCCAAAAAGATGCGCTCTGCGCATCTTTTTCGCGCAGGCGAAAACCTGATGAGAACTGTAGTGTGCTTTGGGTCGGCCCTCGTCATTCATTGGCTGGCTCCGTAAATGGAGCCTAGCCATTGGATGAGGGGCCTGTCCGTCAATGCCGGACCAGACACGGGGGCGTTCCCGACATTCTTTGGCTTTTGCCGACGTCACGCGACGCCGGGAACGCCCCCCGAGTCTGGTCCGGCATTGCCGGCACTGTAGGGAACGGGACGGACATGGAGCTCTCGGCTGTGTGCAGGTCACGTAGCAACACTCTGGGACAGGGGAGGGGCGGTACTGGCGTTGCAGCCAATGGAGGTGCAGCGGAATATTCCACGGAGCTCAGTCCTTAGCAACGGCGCTGGGAGCGAGTGTTTGCAGCGGCGGCACTGCTCAAGCGTCGGGTGCGGAAGGTGAGCGAAAGGTATATGGGTAATAGGAGAGGACCAGTAAGGTAGGGCCAGTGTATACTAAAGGTCTGTCAGTACAAGGTAGTCTTAATATCGAAGTTGTCAGTAAGAGGTGGTTCTGGGGGAGGGACATGCTGCAGAACTGTCAGACGCGTGTGCATTTCGGAGTAGTGACCCTGAACTATTCAGCCCCGTTTGTTTGAAGACTATTCTACAACGAATCTCATCTCTGGCCCCCTCCCCCCTTCCAGCCCCCCCCATCAAAGAAAAAGCTTCCACCGGCTGCTTCTAGCAGTGGAAATCTCTGCATATAATGACAGCGATCCGAAAAACCCAATGGACCCGGGACCTGCTGTTACTGGCCCCATCTGAATTAAGCGAGCACTCGTAACGGGGGCATGCGTCACAATATTGAGACTGATTTTTTTTTTTATGACTTGGCCGAAAAGAACACGTGGAATGCACGCAGCATCTCCCATGCGTAGGGCCGTGGGCAGTGGGCAGTGGGCCATGGGGAGTGCTGGGTGCAGCGTTCACTCAGAGGGTTTGTGGTGTCTTCCAGTGCTTGGACCGCTCTGCTCGGGTTGCTGTTTGTGTTAGATTTAGAAATGGCACCAGTGCTGATCAGGGGGAGAGCTTGCCTTTCTTTTCTCTGGAAGCTGGGGCAGAGTCTCGCACTTCTGCTCCCAGAGCTACAGGAGAAACAAAGCGCCGTACACAGGAGCCAGACCGACAAGAGCGGGAGGGGGGTCTTCCAGGCATCCCTGGGCTTCGGGCTTCCTTCGGGTCAGACCAGGCTAGAAGAGCTGGGGCAGAGTCGCACACGTGTCCTCCCAGACCTACAGGAGAAGCAAAGCGCCTTACACAGGAGCCAGACCGACGGGGGGTAATCAAAGAATTACAACTCGAGTGTTCAACCCCTTGACGTCCTAGAGGCCCTCAGCTGGGCTTCTCTGAACAGCTGGACATAAGGACACACAGAGTGGGGGCGAGCCAAACACGAACAATCCGTGGGTGGAGTGGGAGGAACAAGGGGGCGAGAGAGCGAGTGAAGGAGATTCAGCTTAGTAGACCGAGGAGAGCGCATGAGTCAGTGCTTAATTTGAGCCAGGGATGCACGTGGGCCCAGCACTTCTAGAACGACCCGTGCTGTGTCTATGAAAGTAAAGTTAGTAACAGTTGGAAATCTCAAAGTATTTTGCGTGTTCCTGGAAGTAGAACGCAGTCTACTGACAATGATTTTGTACAAATCGTAGTGATAATGTTACAGTTCATAATAGTAAGGTAACACCTGATTCTGGATTAAATTCTGCATCACGTGTCAAACACAGTGGAAAGGCTCGAATGCATTCAATTTACGTGCAGGCTCACGGGGTGGAGCGCAGTGTCAGGGGGTAAAGATGTCCGTCTCTTGAGTCGAACTTGGAGTCCCGAGGACGAATTGTGACGGGCGTTAAAGATGGGCCGGTTCTGGGGGTGATGGGCGGGCTGGGCACGGACCGGGTAGAGTGGCCGCAGTGGGCCAAGATAACGTGTCTGCACGGGGTGAGTGGGGTGGTGGTCCCAGTGCAGACACAATTGTGAATCAGGTGTGAGCCGTCTCAGCATTTCATCCTTACTTGGTTGCTTTTCTGACCGAATACTTTGCCCGGCAATCAGAATGATGCTACATAGTCAGAGCCTGTGTTAACTACTCCGTCCGTATGCTGGTGAGACACACGTCAGTCTTGACCAGTGTTCCCCCTAACCCGCGCGCCTGGGCGCCCGCGCACGTTTAAGGCACTGAGCGCGCAGTGCCTCTTGTGAAGCGCGCACACATTCTGGCCGCCGCCCGCTTTCATAACGCGAGCGGCGAAAAACGGCAATTTACTGGTTGCCTGAGGCCTTACAAATGCCCTCAATCAGCCCGCAGCCTCTCTCTATTCAGAAAAGCCACGCATCAATTCCAAAAGCATTACGTGTGCTTTACACGTCATGCTTTTGTACTTGCTGCATTTCTTTTCTAAATAGAGCGCAGCTGGGTGCTGATTGTGGCCCATTGTGAAAATATTGCTGTTAATGGCAGCACATGAGGGTGCTGCCATTAACAGCAATACTTTCACAACGGCCCGCAATCAGCACCTAGCCGTGGTCTATTAAGAAAAGGAATGCAGCAAGTCCAAAAGCATGACGTGTAAAGCACACGTAATGCTTTTGAACTTGATGCGTGGCTTTTCTGAATAGAGAGAGGCTGCGGGCTGATTGAGGGCATTTGTAAAGTAGGGGGGGGGGGCACTTGAGGGCAGCAAGGCCCGGTTTACCGGCCTGGAGTACCACTGCACCCAAATACCTTAACTGTAAAGTAGTGTTTAGGGTGTTTAAATCTGTGACGCACACTTGCTCTAATGTATATGATTCCGAATTTAGCTTTAAAAGTTTAGCCACACGTCGTGTGTATGTATGATTGTGTGTGTATATCCATCTCCTACTGGCGGTCACAAATACGTTAACTGTGTAGCTTCTGTGCGCCGGACCATTACACTGTGGCAGCTCACTTTACGGGTGTGACATTTTAAAGTAATACAGCCTGCCTGGCTGTGATCGCTGTGTGTCTCACAGCCTCTCCCGAGGATTGCATAGAAATCAGGCTTCCATGCCACTACTAACTGCGGCGGCTAGAGTCCGAAAGTCAGCTGACTAATTAATTTATGGTATGGCCCGACGGACGCAGCTGAGCTCTGTGTTAGGGCCTCTCACATCCTGTTTTATAGTCAGTCCTGTGATTCTGCCGTCTGAACACAAGTCCTTGCTCTTTTTTTTTTTTGCTGGTAATTCTTATAGGAGCCATGTGAGTCCTGCTTTCTATATGTCGGCTTTTAACTCTGTTATTCACCTCACTCCAAGTGACCTCGTCATGTACAACAATCACCACCCGGTAAACGTGATTTGTTTAATTCTCCTTGTTTCACATATGCTCCTTATCTTTTATTTTGGCATTTTTTCCACGTTTTTATCCTTATTCGCCAATACATTGTGCCATTCAAAATGTACACGTTTATTATATGATTAGCATTGTACAAGAGAAGCAATTAAATAGCAATAGAATAAAACACATACTTCCTATAACTTTTATGAAATATGTAAGTAAAGAAGACTTGGTGTCAAGAACAGGAGAATGGGCACGGCTTCAATGCTATGCATGTGAAGTGATGCCCACCCTCTTTCAAAGCAGCCAAGATTATGTGTGAAATTTTGATATTTTCATTATAATTATGAGTTACCCACGCAGGCGTTTGCAGCAGTTTTAAAATCTTCTTAGAGTTTCTCATTGCTCAAATAGGTCTAATTTCTGATATTTATACGTTTCCCTCGTCTTCATTGCTTGTTTTTTTTTCTCGCAAGAAAGTGTCACTCATAGTTGTTGAAATGTCACTCATAATTATCCTGAAATTGTGAAAATGTCACACATAGCAATCTGAAACCTTGGCAGCTATGTGGGGGAGAGAGGGGCTGAGGACCCCCGGTACCACAGCTGTGTTGAGGAGATGCATGGAGCAGTAACGCTACAGATCCCACACACACAACACACCCTACGGCTGGACGGGCTCCAGCTGCAGCCCAAACCCCCTTCTGACCACCCACACCCTTCCAAACTCGGGGACACCGGAGCAGCCTCGTCACACCCACTGGAACAAGCAGGAACAACCCCACCCCACGGTGCCACCCGTCGTCGCACCCGGGAACTGTTTGGATTGACATGCAAAACAAAGTGAAACAAGGCATGATGTGTAGGAATCTGCAGTCTGCCATCAGATGTCGGCGAGCATCCAGTACGGTTACAACAAGCGTATAAATATGAAAGTCCACACATGAGACTTCGAGGAGTTTGCAGAGAAGGACAACCATTGCACAAGATCTAGGATGACTCCTGTCTAAATCTCCAAACATGTCCAGCAATACATCGAACAACATGTGTACAGGACAGGTGATGCCAGGCCTTTCCTCGCACTTTGGAACGTGGCGCTTCAGCAACCATGAAGAAGTTAAAGAGACTTCTGGGCAGTACCAATTTACAAACCTAGCGTGCACAGACAGGAGTGCAACATTTTAATCTATGCTAGATGAACACTTCTGAGTTCCCATGCTACCATTTTGTTTGCTGGAGGCTTTTCTCCAAAAGGGGATTGGGCATTGGGGAAGCCAAAATAACTCAGTTTTCTGCTGCAGCACACTAGCACCAAGCACGTTTTCACATCATGACCAGCCTAAAGCGGTCCCAGACTGATAGAGCAGTTGCTAGTGTGGCAAAGGCTATTGGTGCAGATGTATCTTCCAAAGCCCGCTCCGATGATTTTTATGAGACGTTTCAGGTCACAGAATGGCACTTTAGGGTCTTCAGCAATGTCTCCTGTTGGGCCGCCATGTAGTGAAAGTTCCCATCATATTTCTTCCACCCCCGGTGTTCCTAAGATGGGAGTTCGGGCCAGGATTGCTGACTGGCCACCTCGAAAGGATAAATAAGTAAATGCAAGCCGTAAGGCAGTCATTTGCAGAAATTTCTTTGTCATCCCCACGAAGGCTAAGAATCGTTCCGCCGTTAGACATGTTACCAAATTACACTGGCACAGAAGCTGTCCTTTCAAATTGAATTACTATCGGCAGTTTCCCTATATGTGATATATTTTATTTGTACTGTATTGTTTTCTCTTGAAATATATTTCATCTCTTGGTATCAGAGTACTTAAGGAACATGTTTTATATTTATTTGTAAAAGACAGTATATCCCATTAACCAATTCTAGAGGCAAAGCTCATCGTACTCAAAGATAGCGGTATTTGTCATACTCCAAGTAATTCTAGTAATTATTTTGAAAGAAGATGCAGCAGTTATTATAAAAAATGTAACAAAAGTAGTCCAGGGTGAAACTTTATTGAGACCAGCCAAAATGTCTGAAGTTTTATCATCCAACATTGTGCAAATTTTACTAAAGTTTTCAAAGTGTTATATTATTCAAGTTTAGGTAAATTATGCATGCAGGGAGAAATCACTTGCGCTGTGCTCGCTGGTCTCTCACATAATTTGTTCATGCTAGTAAGCCCTCGAGTGAAAAAGTAATGATTGATACTTAGGAGTATATTTATGAAGGGGTTTTGGGTCTTGTTTGCACCACACAACATGGAGAAAAGAAATGCAGCAAGTTTTCATATAGTGCGTACTCAACCGAAAAAGTATTGCAGCGCTTTACATGATTTATTATATATTTTTTTGTATGCATGGGGAGATTAATTGATTTGCCCAGAATCACAGGATTTTAGGCTGACCTGAGACTAAAAACCCATCTCCAAAATCGACAGCTCAAGCATTAAGCCACAACCCCAACCACAAGAGCGGAAGCATTTTCATTATTATATACAACTTGATTCAAAAAACAACTATTGATAAAGCCAATTGACTTGGCCAGGGCTCGAGTCGGGGTACCACGCGGGTGGACGGCGTCCCCCCACTTATTTTGCCGGGAGCTCGATAACTGGAGCAAATGGAGCCACACATTCACTCTTTGGCCTCTCTGGGGTGAGATCGGAGCCCATTCAGAACGCTGCTCACGCGCTGGCTTCTCTGATGCAATCGCATCCAAGGGGTGAGTGAGGGGAGGCAATGACAGAAGCAGCAAAATATCAGTAGGGTGGCACACTATATGATGCACTCATTTTTAGCTTAATTGCTTTGAAGCCACACCCTTAATTGCATTGGTTACGCCCCTTTGAAAGATCCCCGAGTATTTTCATTCACTCAAAGCTCTGGTCTACAAGCGCGGTCAGGTTCTTGGCGCACATAGCCTTGGCTGCAGCGCACAGAGATCTTACTCTGCCGCACACAGAGGAAAATAATTAGAGGGAACATTGGTCTTGACCTAACCTCTCCTGAGAAGTTATGAAGAACTTCTTCATAAACCTGCAGCAATTTCAAGACTGTCCGACCTGCCACCCCTTGAAACACAATCCTTCAAAATGAGTATCTCCTCATCGAGCCCTCTCGCCTCGTCCTCACCTGTACAATATTGGCCTGAATCCAATGGCGAACTGGATTGCTAACAGGCAGTCATTGGCAGGGTTTCATCCCGGACAAAAGACCTCATGTGCAGTTTCTACTGAATGATTTCTAAAAAATCTGCACTTTTAGGTAAGATTTCTTTGGAGGCTTCGTTGATATATTCCCTTACAGGCCCTCCAAATCCTTGTCCAATCTCTTGCTTTCAAGATGATTACAATGTGAATTATCCGCTGACTGCTCTTCCCAAAAAATATCTAGCCCCCATAAGGCATTTTTAACTTGTAGTGGTTTTCTTCCGCAAACGGACCAAACCAATGTGCATTAATTGCAAGTCCGAAATTACCCCCACAACTCCCCCTCCATTTCCTTTCCCCAAACAATGTCCATACTCTTAACTAAATGTAGCTTATGAGCTCAGTCGGTTCGCAGCACGGGGACTGTGGCACAGTCCTTTTCTGGAGTGGAGACAGAATTTTGAAATGGATAAAAGGACACATTCAGCGTGGAGGGGCCACCGCCCCCCCCCCCCCCCCCCCCCGAAAATTACTTCACTGAATGGGAAACGTTATTTTAAGCAGAATAGGGAATAATTTTACCCGGGGCGTGGTAGTCGCGCTAGAAATGCAGCTTTTTTGGCAGGCACACAGATAAAAATAAACAAATCCGGCTTAAACAGTAATGTTGTTGTTGGCAGCTTTTTATTAAAGTGCGTTTTGCTTTGTGTCCTCGGCGAAGTGGTGTTCTTATCTCTGTTGGTGGCGTGGTATCTCCTGTTCACATCCTGGAGGACGTCCCAATCTGTGACAGTCTTCCTGTGGTTTGCAGTCCAGTTTTGCCCACTGTGTATTGTTGTGCATTCACCTACTACGACAGTTTACTTTGTATGTTCAGTGCTTCAATTCTTTAGCTTCTATGGCTGGGTTTAAAAAAAATATATTTTCATATTCTCGGTTATTGTACTTGTGTTTACCGCGGATATATCAGTGTGCCTCACTTAAGTGCCATTTCTTAGCTAAACTGCTCTTTAAAATTGGAGGCTAGCGCAGCGTACGAAGGGGGTGTTGAACGGCTCCTGTCAGGATTGGGAGGTGGGGGTTGCGTCATGCGCGCGCACTTTATTTTTCCGGGTATCTCGCGCTCTCCAGTGACGCCGAGATTGATGGATCGAATACAGACTGCGCAGAATGATAACTAATGCACACCAGAAGGGTCTGGTATCTTCTCTGGATGAGATCTAAAGCCCTGTGACTCGCATTAAATGTAGCATACTTCTGCTCTGTGTGGGGGGGCTCTGTGTGGGTGTATGTGTGGAGGGCGCTGTGTGGTTGTGTGGGGGGGCGCTGTGTGTGTGTGTGGGGGGGGCTCTCTGTGGGTGTTTGTGTGTGGCATTTGCGAGAGATTAAGCTATTGGCATTGTAAATGACAATGCCATTTATTTATGTTAAAAAAAACATAAATAAAAATAATGTCAAGAGCAATGCCAATAGCTCTAACTTTAACAAAGGCAAAACCATTGCATTGTAAATGCTTGTTTTAGGTCTGAGGTTAGTCAAGAACTTATCATTTTCCAACAATAGATTTACCAAATGCATAAATATACCTATCTGTACAATGCTTACAAGAGCTTTCAGTTAATCCTCTTCATCGATTGGTCTGTTGCACTTTGACATTTTGCTTCTGCCCATCATGGTATGCAGCATGGGGAAATGGGTCAGGCCACTTCAACCACTGGCTCCTCTCATTGCGAGTGAAAGCATTTTGCTGGTGCACAAAGTGCAATATGCCTAGAAAGTGAGAGGCTTGAGCGCAAACTCACATAGGCGGCAACAGAAGTAGTGATCTTCAAATTCTTTTCCCAAACTTTAATAACAAATATGAATAATTCAAGCCATGACAAAGCCAATAGATCGGTAGCAAAGGTAGACCTATTGTTTTTGCTGCTCGAGAGTCTGGAAAGGTGATTGACGTGTTAGCAGCCCAGACTTACCTTGGGCGAGACTCGGTTCTGTCGAAGCCACACCTGGGAGGTGCCTGTTGAAAAGCTAATGATTAATAATTCGTCAGGGAGCCGCAGAAAGGCCATGCACTTATGTAAATTAGTTTATCCTAACACTGAACAAGATAAGAGCCCTGGTGCAGGTAGGATCGTTAACCAAGGTAAGACAGAGAGAGAGAGAGGAAGAGTGGATTGAAACACAATGCTCGGGCCTTCAGCTGATGAGGGGCATTGTTTCATACACAATCACTTTATTGTGCAACTCCATGATTGAATCTGCAAGTGTGACCGAAAATATGTCCCCCTAAATAGGGCGCAATGTAAAACACCACGCCGGTGGAAAATTCTGCGACAAGAAGAAAGGAAAACGAACATTGGCAAAGCAAATAGATCTGGCTTTGGCTGTCAGCCATTGCGCTTTGTCACAGCTTATTTCGTCATGGCTTTTGTAAAACGTTCTTTTTAGCAATGTCGGGCCCTCGCCGTTATTAAAAAAAAAATGCATTGTCTAAAAGCAAAAAACATTATTATTGTCATAAAGCGCATCGTCCGAGTGGTTCCTGGCAATGAAGAAAACTATTTTGAGTGTGGAAATGCTCCTTGTGAAAGAGCAGAAGGTCGCCACTCGCAGTGAAGTTAGACAATGAAATGGACTGACTCGCAGTGGGAGGGAAAAAAATGTGAATGACGCAACAAACTAATATATGAAGAGGGGTGGCAGAAAGCACCTATAAGTGTATATTATATATCATTTTAGTAAAATCATAAAGTATTGGCTAATGCCAGACCTCAAAGTTTGGAACTAGATCTCATTAGGGAAGAGAGGTAGCCAAAGGCCTTGACCACATTCACTAGGCAAACCTTACAACAAAAAGTTCAGGCCCCTTACAATCGAAAAACGTTGCCGGTCTTGGAGCACTAGATCGGATTTATGCACAGGTTATGTACATGAATGTCATTTTCATCAGTCTTGTTTACTAGGTAACAGATAAGACTGCTCCCTAGCCAGCGTGCCCACTGCAGAGAGGTGTGTGTAAACTTCAGGCCACAAGCTCCAAGCCCAGCAGTGCAACCTCAGCCTTACATCTTTCTGCGGTCGATAAAATGAGCACAAGTGAGAAGGATAATGGCAACTTGAAATTTAGAAAGCACCAGTATAAAGATTCAGTATAATGTAAACGGCTGAATAAAATACAGGGGTGAAGGCCAAGTGGGTGCAAAAAGGGAGAAGGAGGGTACAATGAGACTGCTGTGACAAGTTTCCATACTTCGAAGAAATAAGGCTGGGAACCTGCCATAGGACAGCTTGTAAATCACTTTAGAAGACAACAGAGAGGCTTACAGGTCACACAGCAGCATTCTGGAAAGGAGGCAATATCACAGCATGCTCAGATTTCTTAAAATAATTCGATGCTACAGCCCAGCTTGTTCAGCATCCTGGGAAGAGGCCCATGAGCCTGCTGAAGGGAAGGGTGGCAAGTATTCTAAAAAGAAGCCCCTAACCTTACTTTGGCATATGTTCTCAAGCGTTCTAGAAAAGTCAATGAGCCTGCTAAAAAAGCGTTCTCAGCATTCATAGGACACAGCGTGCTTGGAATGCTAGAAGAAAGTCACTGAGTGTGGAATGTCAAAGCCTGCCCGACAGTCATAGAAAATACCATTAACACAGATAAAAGGTTCAAATACCTGGCTTTCAAGAGGAAGGAGAGCAGGGGAAACTGAAAATTGGACGATGGGTGTTATTTTTATGATACTTGAGTGCAAGATAGTCAAGAAGCTCTAGATATGACGACAAAGTGAAAAAAAAACAACTCACACTGGAAAAACATCTGCACTTTCATTAACTATTTACACTAGGAACACGGTGAGGATCCGATTACAAAAAATAAATAACAGCTAATCTTATCTGTGAAGTTTAGAAAGCTTCTAACGGGGAATAGGCGAGCCATTTCCTGACACCAGATTCAGTCTACAACAAATGAGACTGCCCAACCGCAGGTGGAAATCTGCTGATTGTACGAAGTACCACCGGCTCGGCATCTGTACATGTTCAGAACCAACACAAACGCCCAACGTCACCCTTCAGTCTATGTTCAAAACCATCACATATAGCTCAGGATGCCTTGTGATATATTAGACTCATGAAAATTTTATTACACCTGCGAAATTCCCAAATGTTGTGTCTCCGAATTTTGAGAGTACAAAACTTTAAACATTTTTTGGACTGAGGACGTATTTCAGCAGTAAAATTCTCACATGGTACGGTTTAGTGCAGAAAAGGTCTGGTTGGTGAGAGAGACGAGTTTGAGCAGAAAAGATTTTGCGGGAGCCTTGTTCCAGCATAAACTAGCATTAGCAATGCAATAAGTCTTGCATTTACGAGAGTTTGAGCTACTGGTATTGTAGCTCCTTAAGTGCTGCCGTCGGCCATCGGTTGTCGCAAGCACTACCTTGCCAGTGCTGCGCACGACCGTTGGCCGACGGGCCAGCACCCGTTCTTCGAACGTTCAGCACTGGGCGCTGAACGTTCGACGCTCCTATGAGGTTAGATGACTTTGCCTTTTATTTATGTTTTGGTTTTTAAAACATAAATAAAAGGCAGTCATTTACCAACTGAGCCTATTAACTATTCAGAAGCAACCATTTAGAAAGCCCCATTAGACCCAATCTCTGGCGACCTTTGAGCACAAGGTATGCACTAGTGTTCAATTATCATGTGAGTTGTCACAATAAGAATTTACAAAGTTTAGTTTCTTTTGTGCAAGGCCTGTGAAATGTAACAACCACTAGCATATATGTTTAGCAACAATGCAAGCCTACCTTAGAACTGGTTCAGCACCATCATAAGTACCCCATGCAGAATTATGCAATCACCACATGTAACATTTCAATGTATTACAAAACTACTGCAAACACGCTACAAGACCTCGTCATGTGTTCAAAAACCTTACAAACATCCCAAAAGTCACCTCTTTGTACGTTCATAGTCTCACAAACACCGCACATAGCATTTACGTTTATGTCTGAATCATAATAAATGCCATATGCAACAAAGAAGTGGATGCCTTTAAAGTCACCAACATCACATGCGACGTCAAAGTGCATTTCAAAACCCCAACCCTCCAAGTAAAAGCTCAGGGTACGTCTACAACTTTTAAAACATTTTCAGCTCCTTCACAAGAACCACTTCTGATAACCAGGTCTATATTCTGAATTGTTGCAAGGACCTCATGGAACCTCGGTGAATTTTTAGAACATGCGGATTCTCAAACATCATGACTGATGAGGGCTGAAAGCCTGAAACCAGTCCTAGGATGCTTGTTTCCAGTCAAGGGAGGACCTGGCCTGGCAGTTCGGACTGGACTGTTCCCAATGGGTGCAGGGTCAGGACTGATTTTCACATGGCTTGGTCCAAACCGGAACGGTATGGTGAGCAAAAAAACGATGGATTTAGGCCCAGATCTCTGTACTGTGGCGAATGTATGACATTGTTCTGCATTCTGTCCATCAATTGTTCTGTTAGCATTTGTCATCCCGAGTGGGACGGGTATTCTCAGACGTGGGTCCCGTGCTCTCCATGCCACTGGAGTCAAGCTGTCCTGGCTGATGAGGGGTGCAACCCCAAAACCAGTCCTAGTATGCTTGTTTCCAGTTCAGTGGGAACATGGCCTGGCAGTTCGGGCTGGACTGTTCCCATAGGATGCAGGGTCAGGAGTGATTTGCATATGGCTGGATCCAAACTGGAATCGCATGGTGAGCAAAAAAAATTGATTTAGGCCCAGATCTCTGTACTGGGGTGAATGTGTGACTTTGTTCTGCATTCTGTCCATCAATTGTTCTTTTTTGTACTCGCTAACATTTGCCCAGGGGCCACAAAGTATGATATATGGTGTGACAGAGGGCCGCACTGATGTCAACAAGGTGGCAGTAGGAGGTCTGGGTGGGTCAGGGATTGTGCAAGGAGGTCTAGAAAATGTTAAATGGGCAAGCATTTATTTGCAGACTAATAAATGCGTGTCCGTTTATTTAACAATTTCTTCTGAATATTAGTGCTCAGCAACTAAACAGCATCTCTTGCTGCTGTTCACCATGGGGCCGCTGTTATATCCTGAGTGCAATGCTATTCATGCCCTGCCTGTAGAATCTTACTGTGATGACATGTTATAGAATGTTATAAGTCAAATGTTCACAGTTGACTGGGTTGAGCAGCATGCTGGCTGCTCCTGATGGGGCTAGTCCTGGGCTGAACTACTGGAATTGCAACTACTAAAATAAATACTCCTGAAACATTACAAACAGCCTGGAGTCAGTTACTACAATTATATGGTGACGAGTTGACTCAAGAACCTGCGTCCGCTCTCAAGATCAAGTGTGAGTAGCTGGTAACCTACTATCAAAGAAGCCATTTCTGCATCTACAGCTGCTTATCAACCACCAACTGGCACACCTCAGCCCCACCAGTGACCTCTACATTGGTCGCCCTCTACCCAACAGTGCCAGCTCAAGTCTCTGCATGCTGTACCTACAGCGTCTGTTTCAACTGCAGCTCAAGTCTGTTACTGCTGTCCCTACAGCGTCCGTTTCAGCTGCAGCCCAAGCCAGTTCCTGCTGCGTCTACAGAGCCTTGACACTGAAGGTAATCAGCTGCTGCTTGTTTGTGTCTCCAGTTAGGTACTTTTGGTTTCTGCGCAAACGCGTTTTTGCATGTGCCTCACAAAATCAAGTTGGTTTGGGACAAGTTTTCGTTTGCCCACTTTCTACAAGTTTTTAACCAGTGGCTATGTTGTCAAACTGCCTCAATATTCAAGTTTTTCCAGTTTCTGCTGCCGGGACATCTAAATGTGGTCTCTACCAAGGAGGTGCTTGCATGACGTTTTCATGTACCCCTAGCGTCTACAGTAGAAGCAAACGTCTCTATGCTGGGTCCTGCACCAAAACGGACCTGTCAATTCTGTGAGATGTCAACGTACTTGTGATCTAAACTACTCACCGGCAACAACGCACGAAGCAGAGCTGTGCACATTTACAGTGTTGTTACTCCGATCTAACAGTTATGCAAATATGGATTTATGGGGTAAGTCTTTTTCGATCGACGTTACATGTGTACCTACGTCAAGACGCCTTTTCTTTAATTGTTGGGCAACTTTCATACATTGGGAATGCGTCCCCTAGTCAACCGCCGCGTTTTCTTTCAAAAAATGTGGAGCGAGTCAATCAGAGCACGTTTATACCTTTTTTTTCCTCATGGTGCCTGCGACGTCCTCCGTTTTTCCTGCCAGATGCTGCTTGAGGTTCCCTGCTTGCACGGACGTGCTGTGAGCCACCTAGTGCAGCGTAAAAAAACGTTCAGCCATCTTGTAGTTGGACTTGCTCCATATTCTTGTCAGTGCTGTCAACCACGTCTTCATCGGTGTTGTGGGATTATTTGCTGCGAGTGGGGGTCTGTATTTCTAGATAGTCTAGATTATCTTTCAGAGTCTAAGGGATGTTATTTTGGACACCGGTGTGTTACTATTACACAAAGTACTTCAGGGCTTGTCGTCATGGGATCGGGTGATTCGTCGGAGTCAGTCAGCCTTTACAAGGACTGTGGTTAAAGCAATGGAAGCTCTGCAGCCGAGACACGTGCTGACCCGTGACACTCTGGAGGTACTTTTATACTTCGCCGCACGATTCGGAATCTTTGTGGGTCCCCAACATCTCCGGGCCATGGTTGTCCTAACGTTTCAAGCGGTGTCAAAGGCACATTTTTATCTGCCATGCTGTTTCTTACGTTTGCTGTTTTTACTTTGCATTCCAATGTTTCGTTAGGTGTTTCCAATGTTTTTCGTCTTGTGTTCGTGCATGGTTTGTCCAGACCTTTGTGGGACTATTGTTAGAATTATACCATTTACGTCCCAATTGTATGGTGCACAATGTTTTTACAGTCCTATTGTTACTGTGCACAGTACTTTGACCTCTTCACAAGGTGTGTTCCTTGGGTTGTTTGTTCCATTGCTATAATTGCAGTGCACAATGTTTTTACCTCCACATGAGGTGTGTCGCACGGGTTCTTCATTTTGGTCGCTATGTTGGTATTTTAGCTCTGTAGTTATAGTTGTGCCACGTGTACATTACGGGATTCGAAACTCTGTGGCGATTGATCCGCAGGGCTTGTTTATCTTGGGCAGATCCACGACTCTTGTAGTCATATAGTCCAATTAGGTAATATAGCTTTAAATGTGAAGCCTAATACGGGTTAGTTTCTTTTCTCTTCGGCTTCCTGTTCGTGACGCATCCTTTCACGTGATTGCAATTCAGCCAACCAATAGACTAGAAAGGGTACGTTTAAATAAGATCTTCCCGCGGCCGCTTACGATTCTCTATCGCGTCCTTATCCGTTAGCCTGCGAGGGTTCCTGCTACGATCCGGAGTCTCCACGTTAATGCTCCTTGGACTATTCTCCATAGGTACGTTTATATCGGTACCGATGTCCCTTTCCCGCTTTTTTCGAACGTCGTTAGCAATAAGATATACGTTTCCGTATGGTATTTTGTTACGTATTGCTTTAAAACACCACTAAGCTAAAGAACTTCTTGTCTCAAAAGATATAAGAGGTGGCTGATACGAGGAGGCGGACTCTCGTCTAACTAATGCCCTTTATTGTTATCTCTCTTTTACATTTATTAGCATTTAAACCGTTCATCCAGCTCTACAACGTGGAGACGGAAAGCAGTTCTTCCGATTCTAGGTAATAAATGCTAGTTCCGTATTTTTAAATTACCCCTTTTTCGTTTAACAATTTGTTCATTTACCAACATCCTTTATTGTTTGATCTTTGTTTTTTTAGACTGTGGTATTGTTTTTAACGTCCATTGGAACTGAATACAAAAAAGTCGAAGCCATACCCAGAACGACCTTGTAGACAGCTCTTATAGTATCCTCTCATTTATAAAAGGAAACATTACTTACTTAAGGTGTGTAGTAAGATGTTTATAAGACAAGAGAGACGAACTTTGAATAAAACGAATATCTTTAACCTTTTTCTATTAACTTTTTTCTTTACTCTATTCTGCTTCCTCTTACGTTTTTTAGTTATCATTTATTTATCATCGGAAAGACATGCACGATTGAATCTGCTGTGCCTACAATTGCATCGGAAGACTCCGTATATAGGGTAACATGCTTTCCATTGTGGCCCGTTATCGTCTCATAACTGTTTTAAAAAAAACTTTAAGATTCTAATCAAGTTTTTAGTGGCTATAATTTAGGTAGCGACGTTGCTAAATTCTAGACTACCAAACTTGAAGAAGTACTTCTGCCTCTAGTATTATGCAGCTAATGGCAATTGAACAACGAATGAGTCAAACTAGAATATTGGAGACATCATGTATATTATATCCGTTCTCATTTATTGACAGAACTTTGAACCCTTCCTTGTTTTTATAAAAAGAAATTGTGAAGCTTGGTCCTTTTCTTCTCTAGGACACTAGAAAATACCAAGTCTCCCCACTGATAATAAAGTAAGTGACGTGTATATATATATATATATATATATATATATATATATATATATATATATATATATATATATATATATATATATATATATATATAGAGAGATATATGATATTCATAAGAAACAATTTTCTGTCCTCTCCAAGCCGTTCAAATGAGAGAATTACCATTGAATTTAGACATTAGATCACGATTCCCCCTCTAGCTACTAGTTAGGTAGTTTCAAATTAGTTGATTAGCATGGCCTTTTGTCCTTAATATAGTGAAGAAACTAGTGATTGAACATCATATATACCCTAACTATAATATACGAGATACTGTATATAATATATTTGTTTTATTCATTGACAGTAATTGGAACCTTTCGATCCTTACCATAAAAGAAACCGGGAGCTATGACCCACTTTCCATCTAGAAGTTAGAAAATATCAAGCTTCTATATCAACATTAATAAAGTAAGTGACATTAGATATAGTTATAGTCAAAATAACAAATGGAACCACGTATCCTTGCCTTTCAAATTAACTAGTCCCGATAGCTATATCTTTCTTTTGAAATTCCAGTTTCACATATGATCAATGAGCTCAGAAATTCTAATTCATTGCTCATGATATTACATGAGCGAGACTTGTCGGAAAAATAGGTCTTTAGTCTAATTCTCAATATGTAGAGTTTTGAACTGAATGGTGCCATGTGTATATAAATTGTTGTGTAGAATGTATTGCTTTTTAATTATTATATGCTTACAAACCTAGGTTTTTTCGTGGCTTTTCCTGAAGAAGGCGCTGGTCGCCGAGAGGCGCGTCGGAGAAGATATTGTATTGTGCCACAAAAATTTGTTTATATTATGCTGTATTTTTAATCCCCTATTTTGTTGTATGTATTTATATATTGATGTTTATGCATTGTATGCCCCGGTCAGGGTCATTTTTTAACCTTTGTTATTATTAATTATTTGTTTTTCATTTTAGAATTTATACTGATGTAACTTTAAATAAAATATTTTGGTACCATAACTTTGAGAATAGCCTTTAGCCTTTAATTAATTTTCTCTGTGCGACAAGCTACTACAGTTGCCTAGATGTTTATTCTCACACGTGTGTCGCACGGGTTCCAGTCCCGTTGCTACAGTGCACTACTGGTGCACAACATTTACCTCCACTCGAGGTGTCTCGCAATGGGTTCTATTGCATTTGCTCAGCGCACATGGTCTGTACCTCGCCTCGGGGTGCTTCTTTATACAAGGGTTTCAGTCCTTTTCACATCACAATATGGGTTCCTACCCGTTTCACTTGTGCACAATTATTATATGGGTTCCTATCCATATCAATTTATTTTGTACACTTCTCACATGTGCACAGTTTTATTCTGTCTTCCTCCTGGGAGATATGAGAGAGTTTTAGTCCGTTTCGCATTATCATATGGGTTCCTACCCATATCTGGTTTTCTACATCACTCAACCTCTCTTTCTTTTCACGATGTCAACTTTACAAGGACTATGGTTCCTATTTGTCTTAGTCCCATCTGTTACTGCTGTATTGCCTTATCTTTCAAGGGTTCATTTTCAGGTTATAGTCCTCCCGAAACTCGCATATAGTTATGAATTATTAATATGCACGTTTGTCTTTACATATTATTTTTTAATTTTGTATTGATGTTTATTTGGGAGAAAGGGGGATATGTTATATCCTGAGTGCAATGCTATTCATGCCTTGCCTGTAAATCTTACTGTGATGACATGTTATAGAATGTTAGGAGTCAAATGTTCACAGTTGACTGGGTTGAGCAGCAGACTGGCTGCTCCTGGTGGAGCTAGTCCTGGGCTGAACTACTGGAATTGTAACTACTACAATAAATACTTCTGAAACATTACAAACAGCCTGGAGTCAGTTACTACAGCCCCATGTAAATAAAGGTCAAGAGGGTCGCAAGCGCCCCCCCAGGCCGTACTTTGAGTATCACTGGTTTAGAACCATTACAGCATGCAATGCTTCAAAGTAAATTCATGATCACCAGAAATGCCACATAGACTGGGACAACTCTGTGTGTCCAGACCATCAAAAGCACTCCATGTGGCACTTCATTTTACAATAAGAACAATAGTAAATATCACAAGTAATACTGTGGTGGTATTTAGAGACAATGCAAACAGCTGATATGGCACCTCAGTTTATGTTAAGACCATCATGCCTATCCCCTGTAACATCTCAATGTATGTTCAGTACCATCGCAGACTCCCATCCCGACATCTTAATTTATGTTCAGAAGAAACATCACAAAAATCCAACCTAACAAGTATACCAGTGTTTCATACTCCGTTGACTCAAGACAATCAGTCCCTGACCACCACCAGTGGAAAAAAGAGAGGATCAATGGACCTTATCAGAGGAAAGGCTTTGTTCCCCTGGGCAGAACTACACATAGCCCATACCTCTTTGAAGACATCTCCAGACAGTGGTGTGGGAGTGGCCACAAATAGTGAGATAAGTCACAGACCAAGGCATGTTGATATACCATGGGGTCTACTCTTCAACACTTTCAACGCCCCTTTTTGTACATCCTCAGTCATGGTGTCTCCTCCAAGTACAATTCCTAAAGGGGTAGCAACCTCACAGGGAAAGCAAAATAAAGGAACACATGAGTGGCATGAATGCCAGGTCAATCTACATACATCTTACAGTTTACAAAATAATGCTTTGGCAAAGCAAATTGGTCTGCAATAATTTAACAACGCACGTAAACGCAGGCCTTCACAAAAGCTATTTTGCAAGCACAAGTGTAGTTTATTTCGTTAAGGAATTCCCAATTGGTTTTGCACATGGTGGGAGGAAATAAAGATTACTTTGTGTAGTAGATGCATAGCGGAGATGAATGAATGTGAAAAACAGTATGATGATTGAGTGTACTCTGCAAGTGTAAAATGGTCACTTATGCATTCCATTAGCTGCAATTCGTTTAAGGTGAATTAAAGATCTCTCTACGATTATTTTAAATAATTGGTTACAATAAGTCAAAAAAGACATCTGCACTGTCAAGCCAGATCCAAATATACTTGTCAAACATAACGTACATGACTGCACTGCCTACAAACACACCGCTCTTCCCTACGCAGTAATTAGGCTTTCACACTCTGCAGAATCCTGTGCCAATATGCCAAGGCGGCTGTCATCCAACTGCTGCCTCGGCTGTTCCTGGCAAGAGCAGACTATTAATTTTAAAGGAGGCCAAGAAAAAACAGGAAGAAGATGCATCAGTTGCGTAAAATGCCCTGTAAACATGATGACGGGCGTTGTGCGCATCCCTGCAATGCAGCCCTGGTAGTCAGGCTGGACAGGATACACAGGAAGTGACTTCAACACACCAGATGAGGCATCTCTCCTACCAGAAGCTTCTGGACCAAACACCGCCAGCTTCCAGTTGTTGTGAGTCATCTACAACGGCTTCAGTCAATCCTAGCTTTCTACCAACAGCAAGTTGCATTCTTGGACTTGGAAGCTGAGCTGTGAACAGCAAGTATTCGCTTAAAATAAAAATAACATTTAAAAAAAGTTTTGTTGGCTAAATGGCCAGGGCTGGTTAAAGGTCTGAAACGTCACCAGAGGCCTCATACTCGTTATGAAGAGCCAGGAAGGCTTGAGAGTGGAAAAGGTTAAAAGCACAGACTGAAAAAGACTATACATATGAACTGCTAAAATTTCTCCTACATATAACTATCCCTCGACAAAAATTTCAACCGATTGTATATTTCTAATTCCAACAGAAGTGAGAACTCACTTCCTGACTCCTTAATACAGGAAGGCTGGGTCAATTTACTATTTTTTATCAAGTGCCAGCTTATATGAGAGCAGAGGCTTGCTAATGGGTCTGGATGCCAGTCAACACTTTTGTACAGAGATATTGATGTACGACCAATAATTTGACAGATTATATTTTTCATTAGAGGATTTCACAGTCCATTAATTGAGTGCCTGTATTCAGATGCTACCAGGGCACAAGTCCTAAAAAACAGACGTGGGGGGGGCTGACCTAGTTTGGCAGTATGCACGGGACATCACGGCGCACAACATCACACATGGCATCACAGGAATGGACATCATAAAAAGTGGCATCACAGGCCACGACTTTACAGGAAGTGGCATCACAAGAAGTGACATCAGATCTAAAGCCCTCACATATATGTTTAGCAGTTCTATCATGTGTGCGTTTGAGCGCATTGCAAGGACAATAGCACAGTGAGCTAAGGAAGATGATATGTGACTGCTACACCTTTCAATACCCCAGTTTTATGTAACATATTGTGTACATTAATTTACAATCTTATGTAATTTATTGTACATGTAATATGCACGTGTTGATGTAAAGCACTCCGACACCCTGCATTGGAATGAGTAGGGCTATAGAAGACAAAATTGTGGTACTTATGAATTATTTCAAAGCCTCCTCAAGGGAAGTAAGCTCTATATAAATGGAATTTTCTTTGTGTAAATACCGGAAAAGACCAACACCTCTGATATTCTTACAGTGCATGCATATCTCCTAAATAGGGACTGAACAAAGTGAAAAGTTGCCTCTCTTAAGTATGTGTGAAGTGCTAACAAGGTGCGAGCCTTTGTTTCGCTTTCACTTCATTTGTATCAGGTGTGAGGCTCCTGATTGCTCGCAGCCAAGAGATTGAACAAAAGGCAGCCTAATGACCCCTTAAATTCGGCCTCTGTTATGAGAGAAGAGGGGAGACGTTTTAAGGGCGCTGCAGACATACTGCGTGGCTAGGCTCATAGAGGCGAAGTGTGAATAAAGGCGCCTGTATGTGTGCTGGAATAGAACTTACTTGAATTCAAGAGCGGGCTAGATCCACGAAGATGCTGGAATGCACCTGTTGAGACCTATGTGCGGAGAAAGCACAGTATGAGGCGCGTTGCAGGATGCTAGAAGATAGGTAAGGTAGCCAGTGAAGGGTCTACTTGCAGGAAGAGTGAGTACGTGAGGCGGGGGACAAGGAGAGCCCTGTTCCCATGTATGGATGCTAGGGATGATCAGGACAAGAGAGAATTGAAGTGAAGGACGAGGACAAAGCAGCAACAGGATGGCTAAGGACGTGAGGGTGGGGCGCGGTGGAGGGGGGGTTGGCGGTGGGCCAAGACATGGCAGACCGTGAGCAAGAATGGAATGCGGCAGCTGTGTTAGCAAGTTCAAACACAGTGGTGGAGGACTGGGGAAGCGGTAACTGCGAGGCAGCCCATGGACTTAATTAACGAAGACGGCTAGACAGCCTTCCGAATCCACGCAGTGGAGAAAATCGGCGTGATGTAACCCACGGCAGTTGGCCGCTCGGTGGGGTAGCGTGTTGCGGCAGGAGGGTAGTAGTACCAGCTACTACTGGTGATAGAGTGGCAAACTTAGAAGACAGGATTGTATCTACAGAAACTGAAGTGGCTGCAGCGGTTTCTAAAGTTGGCTCCTATGGTGCTCAAATGACTGATATCCATTGGAAACTCGAGGAAATGGAAAATAGACTTCGCAGGAACAATCTGCGTGTGTTGGGAATTCCTGAGCGTTCATCACAACTGAATCTCTTGGTGATCCCTCGGACTAAGAAGACTAGATGGGGAGGAAGAGCTTTCTCTACAGTTGCCCCTCGTCTTTGGAATGCACTCCCCTTGGAGCTTAAGTCCTTATCCTCACTGCCCCTCTTCAAAAAGGCCCTCAAAACATGGTGTTTCTGGAAAGCCTATTAGTAATTAGCTCTTTGGTCATGCAAACATTTTGGTTAGGCGCCTTGATGCCCATTGGGCTGAGTACGCGCGTTATAAATTTGCTTTCATTCATTCATTAGTAACGGAGCGGGCGAAAAATCCAAGGGGGTAGGCGCTCCATGTCCGAGAGCACGGTTCTATAGGGAGCATTACTAGGTGTAATCTGGAAAGGTGGTCACAAAGCCAGCAGGAGTCTGGCTTAGTCGCTGGGGCTCTGTTGATGAAGCTGGCTGGAGTCAGGCTGTAACACTGAGGCTCTGGGTAGACGCAAGTAAGTACAGCGCTGCCGGTCACGTGGGAGGGGCTGGAATGTAACACTAGAGCGCGTGTGTGTGTGCCTAGTGTTAGGGTAGAACAGAAAAAGGGAGAAGACAGACAAGGAGGACCCGTATTCATGCTTCCAGTTAGAGATAAGGAATTGAAAAATTATAGGTGCTCGATGATATTAAAGTCATGAGAGAAACAATCAATCTTCAAAAGGTGTCCAGAACACACAATGTAGTAATTTCATGAGGTACATTCTTTGGACACAGAAGAAAATAGAGAGGGAAAGAGACTCGGTTGGTCCAGATATTCATGTTGTCGGTTAGAGCTAGTAGACATTTGAAGAATTATAGGTTCTTAAAGGTATTGGAGTCATGAATAAAAACATCAATTGTTCAAAGGGTGTCCTGACTGCACAATGTAGTGATATCATGAAGTACATTTTATGGGCACTGATAAATAAATTACCAGATTATATACATGGAATCTGGTTCCTTGAGTGGTGCATTTCAAGAAGGCATGGGGAGGGATAACGTGCAAACACGGATTGATGTAATAGTAGAGAGAAAAAGTGTCACACTCTTACATAAATAAAACAGCTGATCAATAGTTTAGAATGGTGTGAACATTATATGAACAGGTAAATATGATGTATTATCAGCGAGGGATATAGAGATATAAGTTCAGCTTGTTGATCGCATTGATCAAAGATGATTATGTGAGTGTGGTATTCCATTCATCCAAGGTATTCAGGCCAGGTTCGATGGTATTGCAGCTGTTTAGAAGTCTCGGATGTCACCACCTCTTGTCGTTATGGACAGTTGATCGCTCACCATCCAAGTAAAATCCGTTTCTTTGTGGTTGTGTTCCTTGAAGTGTGCAACCAGGGGTGCTGTCAACACACTGCATCTAATGAGACTACAGTGTTGCAAGATGCGCTCTTTGACCATCAGGGTGGTTTGGTCAATGTACAGGAGATTACAGGGTCAGCGTATTGAGTAGATGACATTCTGGGATCTGAAGTTGGTGAAGGATTTCAGGTCATGTTTTTCTCCATTACGTTCAAAACATTTAGTGTTCAATGTGCTGGAGCATGCAGCGCATCTTTGCCATTTGTAGTGTCCAAGAAGCAGTGGGCGGTCATATAATCCTCTGACTGTTTTATCCCTGGCGTTGGTTTGTGGCCATGTGACGGCATGTACCAGATGGTCCAAGAGGTTCTTACCCCTGCGATATGAGAACAAAAGGTGAACCACCTTATTTTGTATTAATGTATCATAACTGTCTGGGTATCCAAAATATGTAAAGAATTTTAAATCGCACAGGTCTCTTTGTCACGCCCATCACCATCACTGTATATACCACGTCACGTGTCACTTGCGCCGTCACCAACCTTCACGAGCACTTGTGCACAGTATTTTGTAGGTTACATGTCATTTAATGTAACGCAGTGCTACCATTCCATGTGCTTGTACATATGAATTTTAATATGTCCAACATGCCTATCGATTAAAATACAATTTACCTTTACAAGAAAATGTCTCCCTGGTTTTCTCCCACTTTGGATTTAATCCACCGTGACCAATTGTGCCACATGTACTTGGCCTTAAAATAATACCCTTGCTTGAGACACTTATTTGTTATAAATAATTTATTGTGGGCCCAGCAGGAGTCTTAAATAAGAATGCCCCATCCCTGCCAGCACGTTGTTGCTTGTTGCAGATGGAACGCAGAAAACGTGTAGGCGCTGCTGAAAGTGTCCCGATGTTTGGAAATTACACTGGGATGAGTTCAGCACATTATTCAGTGGGGCCCAAATTCTTGGCAGGGTGGACGGCTTTCACACTGTAAAAGAAGTGGGTGGACGCCGTCCACCTGCATGTTCCCCCAACTCGTGCCCAGGATGCTACCCTTTAACTACAGATTCACCTTTGGTCTTATGGCTACTGAAGCGTTTATGGACTGAAAATGTGTGTACCGTAGAACGCCTCCTTTCATTCTAGAGAGATCACGGGCACGCAGAGAGCTTCTTTGATTCTCCCTGGGACAGCTAAAATCTGCATAATGCCTTGCACAAATAACAGCTTATATACAAATAGGACTGGGCAGCTGGTGGCCTACATTTTCGCAACTTGTGAAAGCATGGTCTGCTGTTAGTTATGTTTACAGATTTTTCTATTTTTTTTGGTTGTGGTCCCTTCGAATCAGTCTGATAATCTAATCCCATGAGCTTCATTAAACTTGAGTCATTAAAGCTAAACAATTAGTGATCATTGTATGGGACGCTAAAATGCATGGCTGCATGCTACTCTATATATGGTTAGAAATGGGTTGTCTTCGTTTTGATCACATGTGGGAAATGTTTTCATGTTGTGCATGATGACCGCCAAGATGAGGTTATCGTGTTATGGGAGACAGCACTTAGCAGTGTGATGGATGAAGAAGTGTGAGAGACAGCCACTCAGTTTCTGGTTTTCAATAAACTGGCAGCTTTGAACAGCTCGGTTTGTCCCTTTATGGGATTTATTATTTCCATAGCCCTCTTCGCTGCTTACTACACTGGCATGTCCATTGTGAGACATTTCGTTAACATTTTATGCTCCTGAGGAGGCATAGGCTAGAGGGAATGGTGGAGAAAACTGGCTGCAATGAATATGGTTAATATCAACGCATATCCAATTGTTATTATGAGGTGTCAGGAAAAGGTTATAGAATGTTTCTTTTTTTGTTGGGACCTGCAATGGAGGAATAACAAAGTCCCCAGTTGGCCAGCGGCATATGGCAGATCTCTTCAGTTATTTCATGCCTGTTCAGAAGGAAGGGTGTTTTTTGTGCTGTGGGCTGGCACAATACTGGGTGATGGGCATTGCCTTTAGCAGTTTCGTCTTGTGTATGGGTAAGAGCACCAAGCAGTAAAAGGGAATTATTATGCAGCCTGAATGAACTACAATCGTCTGCACGACTGCAGAGAATTATATTAGTATGGGTTATAATTTACATTGCAATTGCTTAGCACCTACTACCCCATACGAGGCATTGTAGTGCTGTACACCAAGCAGCACACAGCTCAGGAACTCCTCTTTTTTTATCGTTGGTGGTTATTGGGATTAGTACTGCACTCTAAGGAAACCATTCCATGCATTTACTCCATTTTCTATGTGTAGGCTAAATTAAAAGTAGTTAGGTGTGATCTTTAGTAGGAGAGGGTGTGTGTTAATTAATGCATTGATTGGCAGTAATATTAGATGTTTTAAGTTGTGCTCAGTTTTCATGCAATTTTTTTTTAGGAATATTGTGGAGGCTTTCTGAGATAGAAAGCAAAACTATGAACAGAAGCAACCTTATTTGAATGTGTTAAATCAGCAGACACCATTATCACTCATAGGGTGAATAGAATTAAAATGAATATGCTTTCATTATTCCATAAAATCCGATAAAAGTAAACTACAAAACCAGGAATGCTGTATTCAAAATAATTGCGCTAGAGATGCTCTTCTCCCTTTTCTTGTGATGATCAGGGTGGGGTGAAGGAGAACATAGTTTGTTTCAGTACATTTCTGTAAAGTAATGTCTTCTCAGGACAGGCCACACTAGGGCCACATAACTGCCATACCTTGACGTGCTATATGGTAGCAATATATAAAAAAAAAAATGAACCACCATGTCAGTCATTTAATGTTATGAACACTTTTACAAATAAATACCAGCAAAATCATCAATTCGGGTGAAAAGACAGTAATACTCAAAAAAGACAAATTGTACAAGCGATAAATCACTGTTAAAGTATGCCATTGATAGTTGTGGAAATGGTAAAAAGTTATATCCCTAAAGCGAATGCCTGCACACAGGGCTGCTAGTTGTGGAATTGTCATTGTAATTTAAATTTCACATCTTCACACCGCTTGGTCGATTTTCAATAGATTAATGAACACTATTTTTGTCTAGGTTGATTCATAAAAGCCCACGTAGCGCGGTTGTGCCAACAATTTAAAGTTCTGCTAACTAGAAAAGTAAATGGAGAACAAGAGAGTCACACATGCTACAAAAATCTCATGGGACCGGGACAAGATGGCGATCTGGCCGTAGATCGCGTTAGCAGCGTTTACCCGAGCTCCGTGGAAACGTAGCCACAAGGTGCAGTTAACAATGGAGAAAGCGAAGTCGAACGAACGGAAATAAGAAAGAGACTAAATGCGGAAATATAGCCGCTAGAACATAGATTTCTGTCCGCTTTAAGAAACATTAAGAGGAAAGATTATTGAGCGGAGCTGAATCGGAAGCGGAGAAGTAAGAAAGTGAGAGGTCGGAATTGGTTACAGAGGGAAAGCGAGAAATATTATGGGCTCGCACACAACTATTTTACCTTCTTCCCTCGAGTTTGGAAGTGAATTACCGGCGCTTGACGAGACGACCCGCAGAGAGCTGCTGATCATTCTAGGCTGGGCTGCCACGAAGGTAACGCCGTCAATCTATCGACAGCTGAGGCTATGCTTGAGGGAGCGGCTGCATTGGTGGGCTGACTCCGCTGACTCCGCAGAGCACAGGGCGGAGTTCACAGCGGAGCCCACAGCAGACATCTCAGCAGAGCAAAACGGAGCGGAACGAGAGTGGGAATGGGAGACCTGTATCGAAGGCACATTGAAGATACCGGCGCTGCATAGTAAGCATTTAGAGCTGCACAAAGTCAGTCTTGGCTGTAACAACAAGGAATCTTGTATCGATAATCTCTGCTTACAGCTGGGTGAGGTAATTGCAGAGCTAGCAGAATTGACTTCCCTGATACTGCCTGATCGCTGGTTTCAATTGAGCTCTGCCGGAGTAATGCCTTCTAAATCAGCCTCATCAGCGGCAGCAAGGGCAAGACTTGCGAAAGCAGCGAGAGCACTACGAGAGGCGGAGCTGGAAGAGCAGCAGCTACAACAGTCTGTCAGCAGTCTGAGCGGTGAAATATCAATGGCACCTAAAAGCAGTGTTCGTACTAGAAAACAAAACCAGAAGACACCGACTACATGTTTGCCACGCCAGGAGGTCGTAGCCACTAAACGGAGGATTAACAGCACTCATGAGATGGCGAGCCCAGGCAATACAGTTATCGACCTGCTTAGAAGAAAACAAACAGCTTCAGCAAACCTGGACACAGAGGATATCCAAGTGCAATCGCTATGCTCACCGGACACAAGAGGACCCCCTGAGATATTGCTGCCTTCACAGCAACCAGAGAGAAAAGGTCCCACCTCTGTCCAGGACACATCGAGCCTGGAGACGAGCCAGGAGGGGGAGATTGCAACTGTGAGTACTTTAAGATTCACCAAAGAGGGTACTGGTACTGGTACTAGTAATAATAACTTTATAGATACTACTATCACCCTAACCGCTTCTCCCTCTCCCAACAATTTACTTACTGTCTCTCCTAATACACAAAATGATACACTAGATAAACCTTCAATGTCATTCTGTGAGTCCGGTGAAAATATAGTGGGGGTAGTTGAAGATACGCTACCTAAGAATGGCTTGACTGAAAGTTCCTCTTTAGCAAACACGATGAATGTGATGGAAGAAATACCTCTAAGAGATCACATCTTAACTCACGGCCAAGTGAACACTGACCCCCAGCCGCTGATTGACAGTAATATACCGGACAGAGGGGAGCTGACAACTCAAGGATCCTCCCTTCCCGGAAAAGAAGGGAATGTATTTTACTCCTTTTCGGATGAAACAGGAGTAGAGGCAGAGTCTGAGGAAGATGAATTAGATCCTGATAACTCTAGCAATGAGTGTGAAGAGAGTGATATGGAATATGATGAAAATGGCGAGTGCCTTCTGTTTACAACCTCACCAGAAGAAAGCATAGAGGAAGAAGGACAATCAAATACAATTAAATCCAGACCTAAACATGTATCCAGGGCTAAACAAAGAGATCCTTACAGCACGGACCCACCGAGTCAAGACACAATCCCCTCTACTGCAGTAGAAGCAATTTTACAGGCCATCGCAGCCCATAGAGAACAGACAGAGGCGGACAGCAAAAGATCAAGGCTAGCTTTATCCAAGATACAAGGGGTGGTAAAAAATCTGACTAAAACCTGTAAATCAGTTGCTGAAAGGGTTACTGAAATGGAGGCAAGAGTGATGACCACTGAAAACGAGACTCGAGCTAATGAAGAAAAAAATCAAACTTCAGGAAGCTGAATTGATGGATATGAAATGGAAATTGGAGGATTTTGAAAATAGACAGCGTCGAAACAATCTACGCCTATTGGGAGTACCAGAAAAAAATCGAGGGAGAGAATGTACGGGCATTTGTGATCAAACTGTTCAAGGACTCTATGCCAGATTTAAAAAATTGGAACTGGGAGCTTGAGATCCAGCGAGCCCACAGGATGCCATTCAACCCTCCTGCTAAACCTGGCCCATATCCTCGGGCTATTCTTGTCTACTTTGGAAACTTCTTATTGAGACAGTCAGTGGCCGAAAAGGCTAGACCTGATCATAAAATCACTTGTAATGAGATTTCTTTTTTTACCAGGCCTGATTTTTGCCATGCTACAGTGGAGAGGCGATGGCGGCTAAGGTCTTTAATTAAACCCTTTCAAGAGAAAGGAGCCCAGGCGTATTTAAACAATCCTGCAAAGCTAAAGGTTATATGGGCAGGGCAGGCAACATTTTTTACCTCTGAAATTAAAGCGAAGGCTTATCTTGAGGAGATTAACAACTAGAGGCCTATAATGTTGTATAGTGATATGGAACTCAGAGCTTTTTGTGTAACTGATATCATTGATATCATTGATTGATTATTAGTACCTGACAATGCTTGATGCTTATGTTTTCTCTGTTCTATTTTCCTTTCTCCGTTTAAGTAAGCATCCTTTAGGATATATTGTGTAACTTTCTGCGTCTTGTATTCTAAACCGATAATATATTGTTTAATGGACACTGTAGCTCGGGTGCTACACTGCTAGCATCACTAGGACTCTGGTAGAGTCCGATTGCCCACTAATGGTGGGGGGGAGGGGGGGTCCCTAGAGGGGGAGGGACCTGTTGGGGTGGGTGGGGCTTCGGGGGGGGGGGAACAAAAAGAAAAAGAATCTTGATCCAGAAGGTAGCATTATTTGTGTAAAGTCCAAATACTGTAAGAATAAAGGAAGTAGAGGTACGACAAAGAAGGTAAAGATCATTGACAAGTATAACGAGAGAATCAAAGAGTTTCTTATCTATGTTGACACATTAGCTAATGGCTAGACTTAAAATTCAAACATGGAATATTGGGGGATTATTAAATAGGGAAAAACAACGCCGCTTGTGCGAATTAATCAAACTTAATACAGTAGACATTTTATGTCTACAAGAGACACACATACCATGGACAAAAAGGTCACAACTGAGGATTAGAGGATATAACCTGATAGCCGTTTCTACCCAAACATCAAATATAAGAGGGGTAGCAATACTCGCAAAAACTTATCTTGGTCAACCTATTCGCGTTGCTTCGGATCCACATGGCAGATGGGCAATAGCGAAACTAGCAAACGGTTTGGTTATCTCCACAATTTATGGCTCCAATCAAGATGATCCTACCATATTTTCACTACTAGAAGTTGAGCTTGCAACCTGGCAAGGTTCGCTAGTAATTTGTGGAGATTTTAATATTTCTTTAAAAACATACTTATTTACTGGTCAAAATAATTATAATCTGCAGAATTATGTAGGACGTAAATCTAAAGTATATAAGGCTATCAAGAGATTAACAAATAGTCATGGACTAGTGGATATATGGGGTGTAAAAAAAAAATCAACAAGATTCATGGTTGTACATACTTTTCGCATCCACACCAAAAGCATGTCCGGATAGATTACTTTTTTGTAACAAGGGATTTAGTGGCTAATGCAGTAATAACTAAATATCCCAAGATCATATCGGATCATAATCCCCTTGTTCTTACAGTAATAGTTGGCGAAAGAAAACAACAGACAGTGGTCATTCGATCGAAAACTACTGGTTGACAATGAATATATTAGCTACATCAAGAAATGGACGGAGGAATATTTTGACATTAATCGCTTTAGTGCCCCCAGAAACATTGTATGAGACTCTTATATATCAGCTCTTAGGGGTGAGACTATTAGCTATCAAGCTAGAGTAAGAGAGCTAAATAAGAACGAGTTTAATACTAGGGTATTAGCCTTGGCAAAGGCAGAGGAGGAACATACCACAGCTATTTCTCAGGGGATAGATGCTACCCAGCTAATGTACTTAGTTACTCTATTAAGAAATGAGCTAAACAACAACCTTAGCCAAAAAGCAGCTCAAACTTATACTGCTCATAGAAGAGATACTTATGAGAATGGAGAAAAAGTGGGGAGACAGTTGGCGCTATACACCAGACAAAGGAATGTTTCTAACCAGATAAAGTCAATAACTGTGAATGGTAAATCGCATACACAACCAGATGAGATCATTGCTTTATTCCATCAGTATTATCAAAATCTCTATACGGAGGATTCTATCCCCCCAACAAGTACAGAATATGAGTTTTTGAATAACTTTATGAATAATACCGAAGGCCTAAAAAAATTAGATGATATTACACGTCAGGATCTGGAAGGTGAAATCACTTTTGATGAAGTTATATGATCTCTAACCGCACTAGCTTCAGGTAAAGCAGCAGGCCCTGACAAACTACCTATAGATTTATATAAAGTTCTAAGCTGTCAATTGGGTCCAATACTGCATGATCTTTTCTTAGGTATCCAGTGGAACGGGAAAACCCCGGATTCCTGGAATAATACTAATATAATTGTCTTTCCAAAAAAAGGAAAATCACCTGAACAATAAACATCATATCGACCCATATCGTTAATTAATGCGGACTCCAAATTGTATGCCAAGGTGTTAGCCATGAGACTTAGCAGGGTCATTGAGCAAATCGTCTCCCCGTGGCAGCATGGCTTTGTACCTGGTAAAGGAACAACAGATCACACTTCCAGGGCAATAGCCTTGTTCGATGCCATGACTGTAACGGGGGCTCGAATGTCAATGATACTACTAGACGCTGAAAAGGCGTTTGATCGCGTCTCGTGGAAATTCCTGTGGGCAACTATGAAGCTCAATAATTTCGGCCCCAAATTTATTAAAGCAATACGATCAATCTACCTATCCCCTAAAGCTAAAATACAATTGATGGGCTCTGAATCTGACAATATTAATATAACTAGAGGCACGAGGCAAGGCTGTCCGTGTTCCCCCCTATTATTCGCTTTATATATTAACCCCTTGATTTTGAAAATTATTGAGAGCCCCGCTATCACTCCAATTGTCCTTGGCCCTTATTCCACTAAGGTATTAGCATATACTGATGATATCGCGGTTGTAACATCAAACCCGGTTGAAGCTATGGGGGAAATTGAAGCCATAACCACAGAATTTGGCATCTTTTCTGGATATTCCTTGAACAAGACAAAGACAATTGTACGGACAACATTGACTATAACGATCAAAGAAAAGCAGCAAGTGCTACATACTTAGGAATTGTTATTACTCCCGCTATTAAATCTGTAATTAACTACAACTATAACCCTTTAATTCAAAGTATAAAAAAAGATCTGGATAGAGTAAATGGACTTCATTTGACCATTATAGGACGAGCTAATTTTCTTAAGATGAATATACTCCCTAAATGCCTCTACCTGTTTAGAGCAATTCCATTGGCTATTGACCCTAAGATTCTGAAAACTCTTGAATCTCTTATGATTAAGTTTATCTGGCAACATGGCAAAATTCGAAGGTCTTATAAATTAATGTCTCTCCCTAGTGAAAGGGGTGGGATGGCAATACCCAATATTAGTATGTATTATTGGGCTGCACGCCTTAAACAAATGACCCCACTGATTAGCTTTAATTTACAAACACCCTTTATGAATAATAATACTCCACCCTCAATTTATGAGTTACTATTGGGAAATGTGGCCAATGGATTACTTTTACAACAGAAGGAGGCACGAGACTACTCACATGATCGGAAATATGAAGTTATAAACGCTGCATTTAAGGTTTGGGGCAAAGTTGCTAAACATTTGCATATTAGTAATGTGAACAGGTACACTTCCTTATGGCATATGAAAGCGTTTATAGCATTTTCGAACGATACCATAGCAAGAAAATGGCAGAGACTTGGGATCCTGCGTGTTAAAGACTTTCTGATACATGGCTTAGAAACCACTTTTTCACATGTAAAGGATAAATATCATCTTTCCAACGGGGACTACATTAAATATATTCAATTATATACAAACCTTAAGGCAAAAAGATCTACCCTTGGGCTAGGAAAAATAGATTTGTTGGAGGTCATTAATAGGTCTAACACACGAATTGGGATTATATATAATCTTCTTCTTGTAAACCTGCAAGATGATCAGGAAAAGATTGAATCTAACTGGCCTATTAAATTTAGCAATCCGAATGTTGACATCTATAAGAGTATTGAGCTGAGCCAACGACTGTTCAGGGCCAGTAACCTTAAAGCTCAAACATATAAAACTATTTTTGACCTCTACTATACACCCGCTAAATTATACTCCTGGGGTAAAAGAGAGAATAATTTCTGTCCAAGATGCTCACAAGGACCAGCTAATTTAATACATATGCTAAGCAGCTGCCCCAAACTTAGTCAAATTAAACAAATGATTGCTAATTTTTGGGAGGTGCTGTTTGGCCATAATCTTCCAGAGACAGATTCACTGTTTATTTTAGGATATGATTCTTCAATCGCCCTATCAAAAAGTGAGCAAAATCTATTATTTATAGGCACTGCGGTGCTTGGAATTATTTTGTCGGCCCGATGGAAAGAAGCTGAACCACCAAGCTTCCAGATGTGGCTAGCTCGGTTTTTAGCTGTTTTCAGTTTCGAAAGAGCCATATATTCAACAAGAGGTAGTAAATGGAAAAAGTTGGGCGAATCAATCTGGTCTCCAGTTCTGAGGTGGAAATCAGGATTAAATCCACCTATTTAGATTTCTCCAGAAGGGGTGGAAGATAGTAAATAGTTTAATTATGTATTAAATCTTGTTCTATTGTTTTTTCTTCCTTCTTATTGAATGGGAAAAAAAAAATTGAATATGTAAACCTCGGACACGGACGCTCCCCACGCTGCTCCCTGACCCGCCTTGCCTCTCAGCTGAGTATCATTTCGCAGCTCCGCTGCTTGCTTTAGCCACTTGTACATTGCTGCTTGACAGTGCCTGACTTATCTGCATCGCGCTATTGCTGATATCTGTGCGCATTTATAATTACTGCTTTGAAATCACTTAATCTGTTTAGCGCCGCTCTGCTGCTTGCCCCGGCCGCTGCTACCTGCCTGACATCACATTTCATTTGCCGCTTTGCTGCGCTGTGTGTCACAGAGGACACAATTGATTTCAGCAGGCACAGTCCAGCTGATCATTCCCGTAAGGCCGCCGGCCATTTTGTTGTTGTGTTGTTGTGTTGTTGTTGTTGATCGCCCTGCCCTAGTCTCCACCCCGCTCCCGCCTTCCCAGCTGACCCGCCCTCGCCCCTCCCCCCATTTATGACAGGAATATCTGCGCGCAGCGTCTACGCGCAGCGACCGCGCCCAATCCGCGCCAAAGGTAAGCCCGTCTACGCCCGTCTGCGCCTGGACCGCACCCAGTACAAGTCTCCCTGGTCCACGCTATTCCCAGCCCTCCCGCATTACTTACGCCGCCTCCACCCTCCTAGCCCTTAACCCCGGTCGTCCCCCCAACTGCGTCCAAGCCGCTCCTGGACTCACCCATGGACCTTTCTCCTGCAACTCCTGCAAGTTCGACGGCACCAAATCCAGCTCCTCATCCACCAACACCACTCATAGACCTAACACCAACCACCTAAAATGCATCCTGCTCAACACCCGATCGGACCACAGACACGCCATTGAACTCTGGAATCTACTCGACACCATCTCACCGGACGTCGCCTTCCTCACAGAAACATGGATGAATGCCTCATCAGCCCCAGACATCACTATTGCCATCCCGGATGGATACAAGATCATCCGTAAGGACCGCTTTGAACAAACAGGAGGAGGCATCGCTATCATCCATAAGAACTCCATCCGCATCTCAACCAGCACCGACGCCCACCTCGTCAACGCCAAACACCTCCACTTCCAGATCCACATCGACCCCAAAACAACACTCAGAGGCACCCTCCTCTACCGACGTCCAGGACCCCGTGCACAATTCAGTGACGACATCACTGACTTTATCACCCCACACGCCCTCCCCTCCGAGGACTACATTCTATTGGGAGACCTCAATTTTCACCTGGAAAAGAGCAACAACGGCAGCACCACCACCCTTCTGGACAATTTTGCCAACCTCGGACTCAAACAACTGGTCACTACCCCCACCCACAACGCTGGCCACACACTAGACCCTATCTTCACTTCCAGCAAACATGTCTCCTTCAGTCATACCACTGCTCTCCACTGGACGGACCACAGTTGCGTTCACTTCACATACAACAAGTCCACAATCTACAACCATCCTCAACCCACCATGCGAAGAAACTGGAACAAAATCACTATCAACCAGATCTCCTCTTCGCTTCTTCAAAACCCGCCTGTCCACTCCTCAAACCCCGACCAAGCAGCCACCAACCTCACCCAATGGATATCCAACAGCGCCGACATTCTAGCCCCGTTGAAAAAACGTCAAAGCAAACCTGGCAGCAAAAACGCCTCCTGGTTCAACGATGATCTTAAGAAATCAAAAAAACTCTGTCGCTCCCTCGAGAAGGCCTGGAAAAAAGACCCAAACACCAGCACCAGGGACTCCTTCAAAAACGCCACCCGCATACACCACCAACTTATCCGATCTGCCAAGAAAGCCGCATTCAAAGACCGACTAGACAACAACGCCCACAACAGTAAGGAACTATTCAACATCGTCAAAGAATTCACCAACCCATCGGCCAACTCCAACAACATCACCCCTTCACAAGCCCTATGCGACTCCCTAGCTTCCTTCTTCTACAACAAAATCGCAGACATCCACAACAGCTTCAACAACCGACCCGAAGACCAACCCACCCAACCTTCTGCAGGACCTTCACCCCCCCTGAACACCCTCAATGACTGGAACCCAATCTCCACTGAGGACACCATCCGCCTGATGAACTCCATCCACTCAGGATCCCCAACTGACCCATGCCCTCATCATATCTTCAACAAAGCAGACTCCATCATAGCACCACACCTCAGAGATGTCATCAACTGCTCCCTCAACTCCGCCACCTTCCCGGAAAGCTGGAAACACGCAGAACTCAGCGCCCTTCTGAAAAAACCCACAGCGGACCCCACCGAACTCAAAAACTACCGCCCCATCTCGCTTCTTCCATTCCCTGCCAAAGTCATCGAGAAAGCTGTCAACAATCAACTCACCGCCTTCCTCGAAACCAACAAATCACTCGACCCCTCACAGTCCGGCTTCCGAGCCAAACACAGCACTGAGAATGCACTCATCGCTGCAACTGACGACATTCGATCTCTACTGGACAACGGAGACACAGTCGCCCTCATCCTCCTCGACCTCTCCGCTGCCTTCGACACAGTCTGTCACAGCACCCTTCTACAGCGCCTCAGAAACGTCGGAATCCAAGGAAAAGCATTGGAATGGATCACTTCGTTCCTCACCGGAAGAACCCAGAGAGTCCGCCTCCCACCATTCAAGTCCGAGGCCACGGAAGTCATCTGTGGCGTGCCACAAGGATCTTCTCTCAGCCCCACCCTCTTCAACGTATACATGAGCCCCCTTGCGACCATCGCTCGCCAACACAACCTCAACATCATCTCCTATGCTGACGACACTCAACTGATCCTCTCACTCACCAAAGATCCTAACACCGCCAAAACCAACTTACACGAAGGAATGAAAGAAGTAGCCGAGTGGATGAAGCACAGCCGTCTGAAACTGAACTCCGACAAAACAGAAGTCCTCATCTTAGGCACCTCCCCCTCCGCCTGGGATGACTCTTGGTGGCCAGAGGCCCTTGGAAAGGTAAAAAGTTATATCCCTAAAGCGAATGCCTGCACACAGGGCTGCTAGTTGTGGAATTGTCATTGTAATTTAAATTTCACATCTTCACACCGCTTGGTCGATTTTCAATAGATTAATGAACACTATTTTTGTCTAGGTTGATTCATAAAAGCCCACGTAGCGCGGTTGTGCCAACAATTTAAAGTTCTGCTAACTAGAAAAGTAAATGGAGAACAAGAGAGTCACACATGCTACAAAAATCTCATGGGACCGGGACAAGATGGCGATCTGGCCGTAGATCGCGTTAGCAGCGTTTACCCGAGCTCCGTGGAAACGTAGCCACAAGGTGCAGTTAACAATGGAGAAAGCGAAGTCGAACGAACGGAAATAAGAAAGAGACTAAATGCGGAAATATAGCCGCTAGAACATAGATTTCTGTCCGCTTTAAGAAACATTAAGAGGAAAGATTATTGAGCGGAGCTGAATCGGAAGCGGAGAAGTAAGAAAGTGAGAGGTCGGAATTGGTTACAGAGGGAAAGCGAGAAATATTATGGGCTCGCACACAACTATTTTACCTTCTTCCCTCGAGTTTGGAAGTGAATTACCGGCGCTTGACGAGACGACCCGCAGAGAGCTGCTGATCATTCTGGGCTGGGCTGCCACGAAGGTAACGCCGTCAATCTATCGACAGCTGAGGCTATGCTTGAGGGAGCGGCTGCATTGGTGGGCTGACTCCGCTGACTCCGCAGAGCACAGGGCGGAGTTCACAGCGGAGCCCACAGCAGACATCTCAGCAGAGCAAAACGGAGCGGAACGAGAGTGGGAATGGGAGACCTGTATCGAAGGCACATTGAAGATACCGGCGCTGCATAGTAAGCATTTAGAGCTGCACAAAGTCAGTCTTGGCTGTAACAACAAGGAATCTTGTATCGATAATCTCTGCTTACAGCTGGGTGAGGTAATTGCAGAGCTAGCAGAATTGACTTCCCTGATACTGCCTGATCGCTGGTTTCAATTGAGCTCTGCCGGAGTAATGCCTTCTAAATCAGCCTCATCAGCGGCAGCAAGGGCAAGACTTGCGAAAGCAGCGAGAGCACTACGAGAGGCGGAGCTGGAAGAGCAGCAGCTACAACAGTCTGTCAGCAGTCTGAGCGGTGAAATATCAATGGCACCTAAAAGCAGTGTTCGTACTAGAAAACAAAACCAGAAGACACCGACTACATGTTTGCCACGCCAGGAGGTCGTAGCCACTAAACGGAGGATTAACAGCACTCATGAGATGGCGAGCCCAGGCAATACAGTTATCGACCTGCTTAGAAGAAAACAAACAGCTTCAGCAAACCTGGACACAGAGGATATCCAAGTGCAATCGCTATGCTCACCGGACACAAGAGGACCCCCTGAGATATTGCTGCCTTCACAGCAACCAGAGAGAAAAGGTCCCACCTCTGTCCAGGACACATCGAGCCTGGAGACGAGCCAGGAGGGGGAGATTGCAACTGTGAGTACTTTAAGATTCACCAAAGAGGGTACTGGTACTGGTACTAGTAATAATAACTTTATAGATACTACTATCACCCTAACCGCTTCTCCCTCTCCCAACAATTTACTTACTGTCTCTCCTAATACACAAAATGATACACTAGATAAACCTTCAATGTCATTCTGTGAGTCCGGTGAAAATATAGTGGGGGTAGTTGAAGATACGCTACCTAAGAATGGCTTGACTGAAAGTTCCTCTTTAGCAAACACGATGAATGTGATGGAAGAAATACCTCTAAGAGATCACATCTTAACTCACGGCCAAGTGAACACTGACCCCCAGCCGCTGATTGACAGTAATATACCGGACAGAGGGGAGCTGACAACTCAAGGATCCTCCCTTCCCGGAAAAGAAGGGAATGTATTTTACTCCTTTTCGGATGAAACAGGAGTAGAGGCAGAGTCTGAGGAAGATGAATTAGATCCTGATAACTCTAGCAATGAGTGTGAAGAGAGTGATATGGAATATGATGAAAATGGCGAGTGCCTTCTGTTTACAACCTCACCAGAAGAAAGCATAGAGGAAGAAGGACAATCAAATACAATTAAATCCAGACCTAAACATGTATCCAGGGCTAAACAAAGAGATCCTTACAGCACGGACCCACCGAGTCAAGACACAATCCCCTCTACTGCAGTAGAAGCAATTTTACAGGCCATCGCAGCCCATAGAGAACAGACAGAGGCGGACAGCAAAAGATCAAGGCTAGCTTTATCCAAGATACAAGGGGTGGTAAAAAATCTGACTAAAACCTGTAAATCAGTTGCTGAAAGGGTTACTGAAATGGAGGCAAGAGTGATGACCACTGAAAACGAGACTCGAGCTAATGAAGAAAAAAATCAAACTTCAGGAAGCTGAATTGATGGATATGAAATGGAAATTGGAGGATTTTGAAAATAGACAGCGTCGAAACAATCTACGCCTATTGGGAGTACCAGAAAAAAATCGAGGGAGAGAATGTACGGGCATTTGTGATCAAACTGTTCAAGGACTCTATGCCAGATTTAAAAAATTGGAACTGGGAGCTTGAGATCCAGCGAGCCCACAGGATGCCATTCAACCCTCCTGCTAAACCTGGCCCATATCCTCGGGCTATTCTTGTCTACTTTGGAAACTTCTTATTGAGACAGTCAGTGGCCGAAAAGGCTAGACCTGATCATAAAATCACTTGTAATGAGATTTCTTTTTTTACCAGGCCTGATTTTTGCCATGCTACAGTGGAGAGGCGATGGCGGCTAAGGTCTTTAATTAAACCCTTTCAAGAGAAAGGAGCCCAGGCGTATTTAAACAATCCTGCAAAGCTAAAGGTTATATGGGCAGGGCAGGCAACATTTTTTACCTCTGAAATTAAAGCGAAGGCTTATCTTGAGGAGATTAACAACTAGAGGCCTATAATGTTGTATAGTGATATGGAACTCAGAGCTTTTTGTGTAACTGATATCATTGATATCATTGATTGATTATTAGTACCTGACAATGCTTGATGCTTATGTTTTCTCTGTTCTATTTTCCTTTCTCCGTTTAAGTAAGCATCCTTTAGGATATATTGTGTAACTTTCTGCGTCTTGTATTCTAAACCGATAATATATTGTTTAATGGACACTGTAGCTCGGGTGCTACACTGCTAGCATCACTAGGACTCTGGTAGAGTCCGATTGCCCACTAATGGTGGGGGGGAGGGGGGGTCCCTAGAGGGGGAGGGACCTGTTGGGGTGGGTGGGGCTTCGGGGGGGGGGGGAACAAAAAGAAAAAGAATCTTGATCCAGAAGGTAGCATTATTTGTGTAAAGTCCAAATACTGTAAGAATAAAGGAAGTAGAGGTACGACAAAGAAGGTAAAGATCATTGACAAGTATAACGAGAGAATCAAAGAGTTTCTTATCTATGTTGACACATTAGCTAATGGCTAGACTTAAAATTCAAACATGGAATATTGGGGGATTATTAAATAGGGAAAAACAACGCCGCTTGTGCGAATTAATCAAACTTAATACAGTAGACATTTTATGTCTACAAGAGACACACATACCATGGACAAAAAGGTCACAACTGAGGATTAGAGGATATAACCTGATAGCCGTTTCTACCCAAACATCAAATATAAGAGGGGTAGCAATACTCGCAAAAACTTATCTTGGTCAACCTATTCGCGTTGCTTCGGATCCACATGGCAGATGGGCAATAGCGAAACTAGCAAACGGTTTGGTTATCTCCACAATTTATGGCTCCAATCAAGATGATCCTACCATATTTTCACTACTAGAAGTTGAGCTTGCAACCTGGCAAGGTTCGCTAGTAATTTGTGGAGATTTTAATATTTCTTTAAAAACATACTTATTTACTGGTCAAAATAATTATAATCTGCAGAATTATGTAGGACGTAAATCTAAAGTATATAAGGCTATCAAGAGATTAACAAATAGTCATGGACTAGTGGATATATGGGGTGTAAAAAAAAAATCAACAAGATTCATGGTTGTACATACTTTTCGCATCCACACCAAAAGCATGTCCGGATAGATTACTTTTTTGTAACAAGGGATTTAGTGGCTAATGCAGTAATAACTAAATATCCCAAGATCATATCGGATCATAATCCCCTTGTTCTTACAGTAATAGTTGGCGAAAGAAAACAACAGACAGTGGTCATTCGATCGAAAACTACTGGTTGACAATGAATATATTAGCTACATCAAGAAATGGACGGAGGAATATTTTGACATTAATCGCTTTAGTGCCCCCAGAAACATTGTATGAGACTCTTATATATCAGCTCTTAGGGGTGAGACTATTAGCTATCAAGCTAGAGTAAGAGAGCTAAATAAGAACGAGTTTAATACTAGGGTATTAGCCTTGGCAAAGGCAGAGGAGGAACATACCACAGCTATTTCTCAGGGGATAGATGCTACCCAGCTAATGTACTTAGTTACTCTATTAAGAAATGAGCTAAACAACAACCTTAGCCAAAAAGCAGCTCAAACTTATACTGCTCATAGAAGAGATACTTATGAGAATGGAGAAAAAGTGGGGAGACAGTTGGCGCTATACACCAGACAAAGGAATGTTTCTAACCAGATAAAGTCAATAACTGTGAATGGTAAATCGCATACACAACCAGATGAGATCATTGCTTTATTCCATCAGTATTATCAAAATCTCTATACGGAGGATTCTATCCCCCCAACAAGTACAGAATATGAGTTTTTGAATAACTTTATGAATAATACCGAAGGCCTAAAAAAATTAGATGATATTACACGTCAGGATCTGGAAGGTGAAATCACTTTTGATGAAGTTATATGATCTCTAACCGCACTAGCTTCAGGTAAAGCAGCAGGCCCTGACAAACTACCTATAGATTTATATAAAGTTCTAAGCTGTCAATTGGGTCCAATACTGCATGATCTTTTCTTAGGTATCCAGTGGAACGGGAAAACCCCGGATTCCTGGAATAATACTAATATAATTGTCTTTCCAAAAAAAGGAAAATCACCTGAACAATAAACATCATATCGACCCATATCGTTAATTAATGCGGACTCCAAATTGTATGCCAAGGTGTTAGCCATGAGACTTAGCAGGGTCATTGAGCAAATCGTCTCCCCGTGGCAGCATGGCTTTGTACCTGGTAAAGGAACAACAGATCACACTTCCAGGGCAATAGCCTTGTTCGATGCCATGACTGTAACGGGGGCTCGAATGTCAATGATACTACTAGACGCTGAAAAGGCGTTTGATCGCGTCTCGTGGAAATTCCTGTGGGCAACTATGAAGCTCAATAATTTCGGCCCCAAATTTATTAAAGCAATACGATCAATCTACCTATCCCCTAAAGCTAAAATACAATTGATGGGCTCTGAATCTGACAATATTAATATAACTAGAGGCACGAGGCAAGGCTGTCCGTGTTCCCCCCTATTATTCGCTTTATATATTAACCCCTTGATTTTGAAAATTATTGAGAGCCCCGCTATCACTCCAATTGTCCTTGGCCCTTATTCCACTAAGGTATTAGCATATACTGATGATATCGCGGTTGTAACATCAAACCCGGTTGAAGCTATGGGGGAAATTGAAGCCATAACCACAGAATTTGGCATCTTTTCTGGATATTCCTTGAACAAGACAAAGACAATTGTACGGACAACATTGACTATAACGATCAAAGAAAAGCAGCAAGTGCTACATACTTAGGAATTGTTATTACTCCCGCTATTAAATCTGTAATTAACTACAACTATAACCCTTTAATTCAAAGTATAAAAAAAGATCTGGATAGAGTAAATGGACTTCATTTGACCATTATAGGACGAGCTAATTTTCTTAAGATGAATATACTCCCTAAATGCCTCTACCTGTTTAGAGCAATTCCATTGGCTATTGACCCTAAGATTCTGAAAACTCTTGAATCTCTTATGATTAAGTTTATCTGGCAACATGGCAAAATTCGAAGGTCTTATAAATTAATGTCTCTCCCTAGTGAAAGGGGTGGGATGGCAATACCCAATATTAGTATGTATTATTGGGCTGCACGCCTTAAACAAATGACCCCACTGATTAGCTTTAATTTACAAACAACACCCTTTATGAATAATAATACTCCACCCTCAATTTATGAGTTACTATTGGGAAATGTGGCCAATGGATTACTTTTACAACAGAAGGAGGCACGAGACTACTCACATGATCGGAAATATGAAGTTATAAACGCTGCATTTAAGGTTTGGGGCAAAGTTGCTAAACATTTGCATATTAGTAATGTGAACAGGTACACTTCCTTATGGCATATGAAAGCGTTTATAGCATTTTCGAACGATACCATAGCAAGAAAATGGCAGAGACTTGGGATCCTGCGTGTTAAAGACTTTCTGATACATGGCTTAGAAACCACTTTTTCACATGTAAAGGATAAATATCATCTTTCCAACGGGGACTACATTAAATATATTCAATTATATACAAACCTTAAGGCAAAAAGATCTACCCTTGGGCTAGGAAAAATAGATTTGTTGGAGGTCATTAATAGGTCTAACACACGAATTGGGATTATATATAATCTTCTTCTTGTAAACCTGCAAGATGATCAGGAAAAGATTGAATCTAACTGGCCTATTAAATTTAGCAATCCGAATGTTGACATCTATAAGAGTATTGAGCTGAGCCAACGACTGTTCAGGGCCAGTAACCTTAAAGCTCAAACATATAAAACTATTTTTGACCTCTACTATACACCCGCTAAATTATACTCCTGGGGTAAAAGAGAGAATAATTTCTGTCCAAGATGCTCACAAGGACCAGCTAATTTAATACATATGCTAAGCAGCTGCCCCAAACTTAGTCAAATTAAACAAATGATTGCTAATTTTTGGGAGGTGCTGTTTGGCCATAATCTTCCAGAGACAGATTCACTGTTTATTTTAGGATATGATTCTTCAATCGCCCTATCAAAAAGTGAGCAAAATCTATTATTTATAGGCACTGCGGTGCTTGGAATTATTTTGTCGGCCCGATGGAAAGAAGCTGAACCACCAAGCTTCCAGATGTGGCTAGCTCGGTTTTTAGCTGTTTTCAGTTTCGAAAGAGCCATATATTCAACAAGAGGTAGTAAATGGAAAAAGTTGGGCGAATCAATCTGGTCTCCAGTTCTGAGGTGGAAATCAGGATTAAATCCACCTATTTAGATTTCTCCAGAAGGGGTGGAAGATAGTAAATAGTTTAATTATGTATTAAATCTTGTTCTATTGTTTTTTCTTCCTTCTTATTGAATGGGAAAAAAAAAATTGAATATGTAAACCTCGGACACGGACGCTCCCCACGCTGCTCCCTGACCCGCCTTGCCTCTCAGCTGAGTATCATTTCGCAGCTCCGCTGCTTGCTTTAGCCACTTGTACATTGCTGCTTGACAGTGCCTGACTTATCTGCATCGCGCTATTGCTGATATCTGTGCGCATTTATAATTACTGCTTTGAAATCACTTAATCTGTTTAGCGCCGCTCTGCTGCTTGCCCCGGCCGCTGCTACCTGCCTGACATCACATTTCATTTGCCGCTTTGCTGCGCTGTGTGTCACAGAGGACACAATTGATTTCAGCAGGCACAGTCCAGCTGATCATTCCCGTAAGGCCGCCGGCCATTTTGTTGTTGTGTTGTTGTTGTTGATCGCCCTGCCCTAGTCTCCACCCCGCTCCCGCCTTCCCAGCTGACCCGCCCTCGCCCCTCCCCCCCATTTATGACAGGAATATCTGCGCGCAGCGTCTACGCGCAGCGACCGCGCCCAATCCGCGCCAAAGGTAAGCCCGTCTACGCCCGTCTGCGCCTGGACCGCACCCAGTACAAGTCTCCCTGGTCCACGCTATTCCCAGCCCTCCCGCATTACTTACGCCGCCTCCACCCTCCTAGCCCTTAACCCCGGTCGTCCCCCCAACTGCGTCCAAGCCGCTCCTGGACTCACCCATGGACCTTTCTCCTGCAACTCCTGCAAGTTCGACGGCACCAAATCCAGCTCCTCATCCACCAACACCACTCATAGACCTAACACCAACCACCTAAAATGCATCCTGCTCAACACCCGATCGGACCACAGACACGCCATTGAACTCTGGAATCTACTCGACACCATCTCACCGGACGTCGCCTTCCTCACAGAAACATGGATGAATGCCTCATCAGCCCCAGACATCACTATTGCCATCCCGGATGGATACAAGATCATCCGTAAGGACCGCTTTGAACAAACAGGAGGAGGCATCGCTATCATCCATAAGAACTCCATCCGCATCTCAACCAGCACCGACGCCCACCTCGTCAACGCCAAACACCTCCACTTCCAGATCCACATCGACCCCAAAACAACACTCAGAGGCACCCTCCTCTACCGACGTCCAGGACCCCGTGCACAATTCAGTGACGACATCACTGACTTTATCACCCCACACGCCCTCCCCTCCGAGGACTACATTCTATTGGGAGACCTCAATTTTCACCTGGAAAAGAGCAACAACGGCAGCACCACCACCCTTCTGGACAATTTTGCCAACCTCGGACTCAAACAACTGGTCACTACCCCCACCCACAACGCTGGCCACACACTAGACCCTATCTTCACTTCCAGCAAACATGTCTCCTTCAGTCATACCACTGCTCTCCACTGGACGGACCACAGTTGCGTTCACTTCACATACAACAAGTCCACAATCTACAACCATCCTCAACCCACCATGCGAAGAAACTGGAACAAAATCACTATCAACCAGATCTCCTCTTCGCTTCTTCAAAACCCGCCTGTCCACTCCTCAAACCCCGACCAAGCAGCCACCAACCTCACCCAATGGATATCCAACAGCGCCGACATTCTAGCCCCGTTGAAAAAACGTCAAAGCAAACCTGGCAGCAAAAACGCCTCCTGGTTCAACGATGATCTTAAGAAATCAAAAAAACTCTGTCGCTCCCTCGAGAAGGCCTGGAAAAAAGACCCAAACACCAGCACCAGGGACTCCTTCAAAAACGCCACCCGCATACACCACCAACTTATCCGATCTGCCAAGAAAGCCGCATTCAAAGACCGACTAGACAACAACGCCCACAACAGTAAGGAACTATTCAACATCGTCAAAGAATTCACCAACCCATCGGCCAACTCCAACAACATCACCCCTTCACAAGCCCTATGCGACTCCCTAGCTTCCTTCTTCTACAACAAAATCGCAGACATCCACAACAGCTTCAACAACCGACCCGAAGACCAACCCACCCAACCTTCTGCAGGACCTTCACCCCCCCTGAACACCCTCAATGACTGGAACCCAATCTCCACTGAGGACACCATCCGCCTGATGAACTCCATCCACTCAGGATCCCCAACTGACCCATGCCCTCATCATATCTTCAACAAAGCAGACTCCATCATAGCACCACACCTCAGAGATGTCATCAACTGCTCCCTCAACTCCGCCACCTTCCCGGAAAGCTGGAAACACGCAGAACTCAGCGCCCTTCTGAAAAAACCCACAGCGGACCCCACCGAACTCAAAAACTACCGCCCCATCTCGCTTCTTCCATTCCCTGCCAAAGTCATCGAGAAAGCTGTCAACAATCAACTCACCGCCTTCCTCGAAACCAACAAATCACTCGACCCCTCACAGTCCGGCTTCCGAGCCAAACACAGCACTGAGAATGCACTCATCGCTGCAACTGACGACATTCGATCTCTACTGGACAACGGAGACACAGTCGCCCTCATCCTCCTCGACCTCTCCGCTGCCTTCGACACAGTCTGTCACAGCACCCTTCTACAGCGCCTCAGAAACGTCGGAATCCAAGGAAAAGCATTGGAATGGATCACTTCGTTCCTCACCGGAAGAACCCAGAGAGTCCGCCTCCCACCATTCAAGTCCGAGGCCACGGAAGTCATCTGTGGCGTGCCACAAGGATCTTCTCTCAGCCCCACCCTCTTCAACGTATACATGAGCCCCCTTGCGACCATCGCTCGCCAACACAACCTCAACATCATCTCCTATGCTGACGACACTCAACTGATCCTCTCACTCACCAAAGATCCTAACACCGCCAAAACCAACTTACACGAAGGAATGAAAGAAGTAGCCGAGTGGATGAAGCACAGCCGTCTGAAACTGAACTCCGACAAAACAGAAGTCCTCATCTTAGGCACCTCCCCCTCCGCCTGGGATGACTCTTGGTGGCCAGAGGCCCTTGGAAAGGCCCCCATCCCGACAGACCACGCACGGAACCTGGGCGTCATCCTGGACTCCTCACTCTCGATGACCAGACAAGTCAACGCCGTTTCATCATCCTGTTTCAACATTCTTCGCATGCTCAAAAAAACATTTCGCTGGATCCCAACCGAAACTCGTAAAACGGTCACCCACGCACTGGTCACTAGCCGCCTAGACTACGGAAACACCCTCTACGCCGGTACTACCGCAAAACTCCAGAAAAAACTCCAACGCATACAGAACGCCTCTGCCAGACTCATACTAGACATCCCGCGTAAGGAACACATCTCTGGTCATCTGAAAACCCTCCACTGGCTCCCCGTAAATAAGAGGATTACCTTCCGCCACCTAACCCACGCACACAAAGCACCTTACGAACTTGGACCTGAATGCCTCAACACACGACTGTCCTTCTACACCCCCTCCCGTCATCTACGATCCTTCAACCAAGCTCTTGCCACTGTACCTCGCATCAACAAAACCACCATGGGAGGCAGATCCTTCTCCTACCTGGCAGCTAAAACCTGGAACTCTCTCCCTACTCACCTTCGCCTTACTCAGAACCACCTAGCATTCAGAAAGCTACTTAAAACTTGGATATTCGACAAGTAATTCCCCACCCCTCCTCAAGCGCCTTGAGACCCTATGGGTATGTAGCGCGCTATATAAATCTTTTGACTTTGACTTTTGATCATGAGTATGATGTCTTAAGATTTTGATTTTAACTTGTATTTCATTTAATATGTTCTTTTTATTTTTTTTATTTTCCTTTTCTTATTTTTGTTCCTATGATCCGTCTGTAATACTACTTTGCTATGTACCTGTTGGATTGAGTTTAATAAAAAAAAAAAAAAAAAAAAATCTCCTGGGACCAGCAAACAATTCCCCTAAGCAGTTGCACGGGTGACTTGGTATCTCACTGACTGTCCTGGATATCGTACAGAGGACATTCAATTTCTGAAGCAAAATGTTCCCATCATAGAAATCAAAATTTTAAAAGAATCAACAAAACTTCCACGCCAAGAAGTGTTTGCACTAATTGCAAAGAAGCAAGTAATCGTTTAACAGCTCCTAAGCAACCCTATATGCAATCACTTTCCCATTTGACCATTACTAACAAACACCGATGCCACAAGGTCGCCAACTTTACTCTTATCTACTCAATATTTATGTTCTATGGAGTCTGCTCCTGATCTTTCGCTTGTCATTTACTCTTTTTTGCCTAAAAGTAGCTTTCAACCCATATTAAGTTTTACATAGTTTGAAAAGGGGGGAGTGCTGTCCCTGGTTTACTTACATTGTCAAAAGTAAGCATTCTACGGATGAAACATGGCTCCATCGTCTCAGTGCCCTTTCAAATCCCACGAATTAACGCAGTCTAGCGCACACTGTGAGCGTTAACACTTCCACACACTTGAGCAATAGTGCTCATAAAGCGGGTACGTACGAATACTCTATTGCAGCCCTAACAGAGTACAAGTACTGGACTAAAAAATAGATACCTAGCCTGGCGAGTAATGTTAGATATGTGTCACTTGCGGTACAAAGAGCCCCGCTAAGATGCGAGGACACTTTCTCGTTACAAAATTAACTTGTGAAGTAACGAAGTAATAGGATGTTTATACGAATGCGGTGTTATTAACAACATACAACGGTGCTCATAAGTGTTTCTACTAACTGGTTGAGGTCATAGAAAATACGAGAAGTGGTTATAATGTCACAATAAAATGACAATTATGTGGTGACGTGTTACCGAGGTCACGCTAAAAGCGGAAACTACTATAAAGTCACAATAAAAGGACAAGTATGTGGTGAAACGTTACTGAGGTCCGGCTGAAAGCGGAGCAACTCAGCTTTGAAGTGCTGAGAACGCTGGAGAGCCATTTAAAGTGTAACAGCGAAGCTCATAAATGATGGTGAAATTCGAATAAAACTGAACAACACTGACAAAAAGTGCTGGTGTGGGTCCCTTAAAAAGTTACGATCTCTACTGGCAAAGTTCCATTAGCCATGTAGTAACCCTGCCGAGAAGCGCTGATAAAACATGATTAAGTACTATATGTACACTAGCTGAGAAATGGCGATAAACTACTGTGACAGAACAAGGCCATGGTATGATGCGTCAGTTTAATACTGAGGTCCTATTAACGTTGGGGCTCCATCGCACTGCCAAAGAGACTCACCCAGTAACAGCAGCAGCAGAAGCCTCCCGAGCCCCATCCCCTCCTCGGCTCCAGCTCGGGACAGCTCTCTCGAATGTTGATAGGTGCTGTCGTAAACTAAAGGAGACTCAGGTGATACCGGAAATGACGCAGACTGGTAATACAGGAAGTGGAGTAGAATTTGCAACTCCAGAAACACAGTAAACGAGCGGTTGAGGGAATGGGGTAGCGGGTAGGATAGGTAGGACAGCACAGTACAGCTTCTGAAAGAGATGTAAACTGTGCGATACAGGTAGGTAATCTCAGTGAGCAAAGCAAATCGAATATACTGAAATTAAGGTAGAGCAGGTAATACCACAAATGCTCAATCCGCCCCTCCCCGAAAGTTGCTCCCACAACAGGTATGAAAAGAAGCCCAACTCCCTGTCGATAATCGTTCGAAAGCAGCTAAGCACACACACTGATGTAGATAGGCGACGAAATTGTCTTGGGGAGGGGGTGGTCGGGGAATCTAAATAACTAAACATGCAGAAATAACTTTTCCATTCATTTACCGCGGGATTTCACAAAGCACCAGCTGAAGATATTTCCGTTTAAATTGCAAAGCGTTGATTACAGTTCCAACAAAACAGGTCTGTGGCCGTGGTTAATTATGCGTTTTGCAGACGGATTGGCAAGTCGTTCCGTTTTGTGCGGGGTTGTACCGCTGTATACGGCCCAGGTCTGTCCCAGAGGTAGGATTTTAGGAAGCACGTTCAGCTTTATGGTCTAAATACAGACTCCAACAACCTGCCAATAAATAGCCATTTATTTATTTATTTATGTGTTTTTATATTCCGCGAACTTTACCCGAAGGTTTCAGAGCGCTTTACAAAGGAGCCTCATCCAGTTACATTACATAAGGACTTAAGAGTACATAAATTACATAAAAGATACGAAACAGATACAATCTAAACTCACATAAGAATAGTAAGTACATACGTCTACTATAGATGTTAAAGTTACATATATACAAGTTGCAAATTCACTCAAGATTACTTTTGCTTGAAAAATATAGAGCGACTATGGTTGGACAAATATATATTACATATATACAGAGCAAAAACTGCTCGCCATTGTTGGAGTTTTTCCGATGCTGTTGCATGATGTATAATGGTAATATTCATTTTTGTGTTTACTTCTTTCTTTAAGTCTGCTTCAAAGTGCTCATGTTGCCTTTGGGGTTGGGCGTGTCAACCGATTTAGAGGTAGGGTCGATCCAAAAGTCTAGATCTTAGAGCCTGTGCAGGAGGCGAGGGCTGAATGTATTTACTGAGTAAATCATACAACCAACATCACATAAAATATGATGAAACTACTTCAAAATTCAAGAAAGTGTCATACCTTAACATGTGAAGCTTTGACATTAATAAATAATATTATAGCACTGCATCGAAAAGTACGCAATAGGTTTTTGTACAACTGATATTCTGAACTCACATATTTGAACGTGGTTTCATACGCAATAATGAAGGGAAAAAAAGAGTCTTTATTACATAAAATATTTGCCTATGGTCACACACTTTAAGTGGGGAAGCTGTGATTTTATCCAGTTTTTCTGGTTTCACTTTGTACAAATCTATCAGGAAAGGTCGATTTGTTTTTCTTTATGTTAAGGATTTGCTTCATGCATTTTTCTGCAGTTTTTATATAGTGTGCATTTTATATGAGCCTTAGTTACATTACACAAGGTCACATTAATTATTTATAGGTAGGGTGAGATTATTTGCCCAGAAGCACAGGGTGTTGAGACAATGTCAAGACTCTAACCTGGTTGGCAGTTGTCTCCATAACACCACATTCTGGGTAGATGGAGGGAGGCAGACATTGAGGAAAATCAGCCCAAACTACTACCGATGCCCAGGCTGCTGGCGCAAAGCGCCTCTTAGTTCCCATCTTGAATAGTTACCAAACAAAGAGACGGGCGCTGGAAACAGGGACACAAGAACAGAGTTTTATTACTCATGAGGAGAGCCTGTCATTTCAGACACGAAACACAGTGTCTTCGGGAGGTGCTCTAACAAGTTCTCTGAGACTGCGTCTTTTATACACAAGTTGATGATGCATAAACATTCCTTATTACAATAAAGACATTGTGAAGCAAGGAAAAGACATCCCCGGTACCCCCCCCGTTCCGGTTTATTCCAACACGTGGCTACAGTAGAGGTCCTCACCCCCCCATACAATAGGAGGGGGCTACAATGCAGCAGAGTGTTCCGCTGATTCCTTTGGAATGTGTGCGCCTGATCGGATCTCAGGGGGTGGGGAGGTCATGATCAATAGTAGCTCCTTTGAAGAGGGGCGAGTGCATACAGTAGCGGGCAATAAACTGTATCCTCAGGCTAAGGGATGACCAGCGGTCCGTGCAGACAGTCGGGCTTAGTGGAAGGGGTCATCAAAGGAGGGGTATTCAAGAAAGGAAGGGAGGTGTTGGTCAGGCGCGGGGTGTGATTCCCAGGGGCAGAGTCGCACAGAAGGAGAAGTCTTATGACCCGTGCAGGAGAGAGCGGGGGCAGCCAGAGTGCGCGGAGGAGGGGTGCCGGGAGTTTAACAAATGGGCAGAGAGGCCATGGTGTCTAAAATGGTTGTTTGTGTGTGTGCGTGCATGGGTCTATGCTGGCGAGATGATGCGGTCAACGCTTCACGGTATTCATTCTGCTTACAGTGAGGGTATGATGAACGCAAATGAACGCCGCTTATGTGCATTAACATTGTCATTTTCCACAGTCGCCGCTTTTTAACATAAGTTAGTTCATTTTCCTGTTCTTCCCCATCGATGGGCGTACATATAGTCGCGTGTGGTCAATGAGATAGCGTTTGTCAATACTAGCAGATTGTGTATAAACATGATCAGTCGATACGGGTGGCAGAATGCAGTACATATGAATTTACATTTGGTGGGTTATTCATCTAGGGATCAGCATACTACATACTACAGACGTTCTGACTTTCTCTTCGGCGGTATCAATGTACAGTAAAAGTGACCGATAAACATTTTGAAAACAATACAAAGTGGTTGAGGGAGGAATTCAGTTCAGTACAAGCAATCAGTCAAGGGAAAGGGGGATGATATCTTCGCCACAGTGTCTTTTTAGCAGTGAGCCATCACTGGTAGGCTCTAGTCCGTCTTCTTTCGTTGGCGCTGTTGAGCACCGGCGGTGGAGCTATGAGTCCAGCTCGGATCCAACTTTACACGTTGCAGGGTGCGATCTGTCCTCTGCTGTTAGATCACAGTCCTGTTTTCTAACTAATCTTTTTAGGGGTGCCTCACGCTCAGCACCTGCATTTCCTTTTCCTTCCGTGGCAAAACCCTATTCTTCCTAAATGTCGTTCCTTTTTCTGAGTCAAAATCCAGGGGTTCGAATGGGGGTGTCGTTGGGTAATCGAGGGAAGAGAGGGCGGAGTGGAGTCAGATTCTCTGAAGCAGACCCAGGGAGCAAATGATAACGAGCAGGCAGGCCCATTGATCGGGCTCAGAGGGGCGGGGGACTTCTGGCACAGGTTGGTCAGCAAACAGGGGCTTCAGGGCAGCCCTTCATTCTTTCATTTTCCGTGTTTGAAAGTGGTGCCTCGTCCCGCGTCTCGTTGCTCTGCGGCTCCACCTTTGGTCCAGGTCATACGTGCTTCATGATCTGTGGCCAGGCTGAGCGTCACGTCCGGCCCCTCTCCTCCGGTGATTGTGTATCCTTGAATGGGTACAAAACAAGTTTTTAGAGAACCGGTCAACAGAGGATATTTATACATTTCAATCCCGTCCTCAATCCTAAGTGGCTGGGGACTTGTTCATCAGTCACAGTCAGAAGTCATCACTATGTAGTATGTATGCAGGCATTTCTACTGAGTTTGTACTAAGTCTATTTGGCATTCATTCATGGCATGTATGGAGAGAAGTCAGGCTCCTATTGACTGTGTATTCTTATCAAACTCGGAATCGGATCCTTCGGGAAAGACCCGTTTATTAACCCAAGTCCTAGCAGTCTTACATTTCCCTCCAGTGTCTGCTAATTCTAGCGAACAGGTGGGTGTACTAACATCTAACATCATGAGAAAGGGACAGAGGCTAAACATTCTTTTCCCGGAGAGCAATGGTTAATCAGGGTCATCAGTTATAATTCGGGGGCAACAGTTATGGAGCTGGGGTCAATCGGGAGAGACGAGGACGCTTTGGACATCCGCACTTGGGCGCAGATGGGTGGGACAATCTGGGCATTGGGGGTTGTTTTTCTAAGGACTGAGAATAGAAGGCCATTGACGTATAGTCCCCCTATAAAAGGCCAGATTAGGGGACATCAGTTGTCTCACCTGTCCTTTCCTTTTTAGCCAATTCAAGTTCCTTCATTTTGCAGAAAGGAGAGGTAGTAACATAGAGAGTCACAATCGTTTGAGTTCCTGTCAATTTTGCTGAACACCTTTGTGTTCAAAAAGACCCAATTAGGCTCGTGCCGGCGGGGCACAACGTTACCACATAAAGGAAGAGGGAGTAGGGGGACTCTCATAGAGAGTGAGAGTCGTCCGCATTCTAAATGAACCACTTGGTACACGCATGACCGAGAGAGAGAGAGAGAGAGAGAGAGAGAAAGAAACATGTACAATAATAGGCCATTTAGTGCGCACACAACACAGAACAGCAGGGGTTAAGTAATATAGAAACACAGGCAGAAGGGCGACATAGATCCATACATTACGTACACACGAATTCAGGTGGAGGTGACAATACATGTATTTACACACAAATGATCCAAGACAGAACATAGAACAGTTTTCTGGCCAAAAATATTTCTTCCTGCATGCTGCGCATTCTTAGTATCCTACTTAATTCACCTGGGCGTTGAGCTTTTTACCTTTTTTTCTTCTCTACACCTCTGCTAATTGGTCGGGAATTAATCTGGTCGGGCTAATACTCACAGTGGGGCCTTTGAATTATTTCTCTTTTTCTTTTCTAACGAATGATTTTCCAGGCTGAAGCGACAGAGGGGCATCAACTGGGAGGACAACGGGGCAGAGTTTACTCTTTGGTGCGCGTCCTTGCTTGGTTGTATTACTTGGGGTATCAGGCAAAGTCATATTTTGCCATACTGTAATACCCCGTCAAGTTTCTACTTCGGACCACTCTTCCAGTTGCTGGGTTCAGAGAGAGTCACTTGTAAGTAAGGGAATGCTATATCTTTGTTTGTCCGTCATGTATAGGTACCATGTCCAGTTCCCTTTTTCCCCCCTCCATCGGTCGTTCGATCATTACTTAAGTCACGCACAAAATAATTCTCTCATCCATCCAAATGTGTGCAACGTATATTTAGTCGAGCTATACACATCAGGGCATGCACACGTGTGTTCACATCACACAAAAATCGTCACACTGTGGTAAATATTTGATTTACCGTCCTAATTTCTATGCAGGTAAGTACTTAGCAAAAATAACTCAATCGGAAAGAAAGAGGCAGAGTCCGTGGTGTTAGAGTTCTTAGGGGTTTTATTCCTTAAAAAGGAATGGTCATGGTACCAGATCGGATATCATGTTCCTGCCACCACTGGGGTGCAGGAAGGGATAGAGCAATATTTTATTGACAATACATAGCTTATATACTTAAATCATATAATAGAAACCAATACAGTAGGCGTAACAGCTGAGAGAAACAAGATAACAGCATACACGTGGTAGTGATACGTAATTAGAAGGCGTGAACTAGGCGTGAACATAGAGGCGTGTGGTAGAAACGTCACATGTAAGTGTCACGAATAGGTGGGTACAAAGCAGAATTTGGCAATGTCAGCAGAAATCTGAGGCCTGGATGCGCGCGCAGCTGCATGACGTGTGATTGACGTGAAACTGGAGGGTGCAGGGGACTTGACATTTACACTGACGGAAAGAGACAGAAGTCTGGCATGTCAGATCAACTCGTACCTCTATCATATCTGGTATCTGATGTTTTAGGAACCATATTATCTAGAAGGAAAAGGTCTCTGGGGCAGAAGCTATTCTATACTGACTGTGAGTGCGTGTATAAGCGTCTAAGTGTCTGCATGAGATGCGAGGGGGCATGGGCCTACCATGGTAACAGAGGCTATGAATTACTTGCACGGAGACAGTAAGGCCGGGCCCTTTGCTCTGCAGCTGGGGGGATGTTTACTTAAACTAATAGGTAGGAATGCATTTTCGAGGAGCGGAACAGATATTTCGAAGGTTGAATTCAGTCTTGGCAGGCAGCAGGCTGAGCTAAGCGCCGTTAGCCGCACAGGGAGTAAGGCAGAGGTCACGGGCACAGAGACAGCCCAGGCTGAGGCGTTCAGATTTAGAAGGCAGAAAAAGGCTCGATGGCAGAATTCAGGGCCTACTTCGCCAGAGCTGAAAAACGTGTAAAGTACACCACAAAAAGACGTTGGCATAGCATACTTAGGAACGGAATATTCAACCCATTCAGGGTGGGTCTGAAAGAGGACATGTTAACGTTGGACGCAAATGTATTTGCGTCTTCATAGCTGGCACAGGAGGGAAGTTACATGCACTTTAAGCTGGTACATGGAGACGGTGGGGTACACGTTAGGGAACATTACTTGACCATAAAATTTATATTTCCTCATTCCCTCCTTGTTCCCTACGGACCCTTCATGATATATCGATCCTCATGAATCGATCAGTCTGTTCTTGTAACATCATTTGCTCTTTCTTCTTTTCGCGTTTTGAGTGAAAACTAGAATGTGCAATGCACGATGTGGCGCACAGACCACAAATCGCTGGCCCACACTGTAGGCACAGGCAGCAACTGAATACTATGACAAGGGCAATGCCTGGGAAGGATAGGATCTTCCATCCCCAAGCGGTCAACGTTGTCCAGAACCAACCGACCAAGTCCAGGTGCCTGGATTCTGATGTATCAAACTTGCAATTTTATGAAGACGTGTAATAGCTTGCTATACTGTTGGCGCGTTTTCTGGAATGAAAACACAGCAACTTGACCCGATGACCTTACAAGCTCCGCCTCTATCTGCCAAGATGACGTCAATAACAAGACGATTCTGAAGAACAACAACCCGCATGGCGGACTGCTCTTCTGTTAAGTTGCCTAGAGCGGAGGCAGTTTCATTCACTACAGCTTCGAGTGTTCTAGTTAATCTACGTATTAGTTTACTGTTTTGGACGGGACCCGTGAAGAAAAAGAATCCTTTATTGAAATCTGTGTATTGCTCCCATGCCGTTTCAGTATAGTCGACAATCGGGAGATCTCTTCGGAGTCTATTCTTTACTAGATTTGTATTTCTGTGATAATCAGGAGGTGCTAGAAAAACAGGTGGCAGAAGGAATGCAATGTAACAGGTACCATCCCAATCTGGAGGTAAGCGTATGTATGCGGTATGGCCACAAACAAAATAGGAATGACGGGTAGCTCTAAAGGAAGACTTGCCTTGATCACTGAATTCGACCACAGTAGTACATTTGCTATGACCTAAGTGTACTGAACCCTTCTTTCTGACACATAAATCACCAGTGACTGGTAATACTGACATAGCAGGGAGAACTGGTGCAGCTTCGGATTCGACAGTAAGAATCATAAGGTTAATTGTATAATTACCTAATCCATATACTTCATTTTCTAGATCAGTTCCTATTCTAATGGGAAGTCCCTTCTTGTCAGGGTAACAGGCATTGAGCAGAACTAGGTTCAGGTTTCCCCAAATCCAATTCCCCTCGAAAACAGCAATATCAGGATCTAAAGAATTAATTATTCTAAACCATGCCCCACAGGAGCCATTGTGAGTGAACGGGTACGGAAAGAGAGGCAGAACTCCCTTGTATTTCTGATAGGGAGGGAGTCGGCCACATATCCAACAGTTTGTAGCATTGTTAGTCTGATGGGAGTGATGTAACATACTAATGAATGTATTGTTGCGCAGCGCAAGTCTGTAAGATAGTTCATGAGGAGGTAATTCACTAAAAGAATGTTCGGCAGAAACATTGTAAGCAGATTGTTCACGCTTGAAGATAGGGTAGTATATGGGGAGCAATATACTGGCAACAATAATCAGAAGACTTAGAAAAAACATAATCAATAAGGTCACTATACAGTGACTGCGGAGTGATTTACAATATGTACGTTTCTTGAGTTGTCTCTCTCTCTCTCTATCTCGATCTAGGGGATACATGTCAGAAACTATTTAACCGATTCACCTAGGGGAGGACTTAAACAATTAAACTGTCTGACTTGCTAGATCGAAGTTTTGTTCGATACTCCTCTTGGGGAGTTTTCTCTCTTTTTGGAACTTTGAAGTCTTTAGTATCGAGGCAGTCCTTTGAGGGGGTGGACGAGTCAGTTTCTGGCAACAGTTCATTACATTTTTTAATATGACTCGTGTGGATCCACCCCTTTCGGCCTTCCACTTTGATTGCGGTCCTCGTGGTAAGAAGGACGATCTTCGGCTCTTTCCAGCGGGGCTCCAGCGGGCTTTTCCTGTCGAAGTTGCGAATTAACACTGTATCTCCGGGACGGACATCGTGTGGCTTTACATCAGTGTTGTCGGGAAAGGCTGCAGCAACCTGTGAACGACATGATTGGAGTGCAGACATCAAGGAGGCAAGGTAATCTGTCAGCATGTTACAATCAACATCGGTTATTTTCTTAGGCATGGGCGTCCCCCACATATTCGGTGGTCTGCCAAAGACCACTTCATACGGGGATAGTCCTGATCTCGAATGGGGGACCATTCTCATATAGAACAGTGCAACGGGCAGGGCGACTATCCAGTCGACCCCTTTCTCTTTACAGATTTTAGCAAGGCGTGTTTTCAATGTCTGGTTATGCCTTTCTACAAGGCCAGCGGCCTCGGGATGTCGGACACAATGGAATCTCCACTGATATCCTAGCAGGAGGGAAACCTGTTTCATGAGCTCGGATGAGAATGGCTGTCCGTTATCTGAGTACACGATACGAGGCAAGCCGTACCGTGGGAAGAACTCTCGAACCAGCTGCCTGGCAGTGGTCGGAGCAGTGTAATCTGGGACTGGATATGCTTCGGTCCAACGGGAAAGTGCACAAACAACTACGAGGACGTACTTGAATCCTCGACAACGGTCCATCTGGATATAATCCATCTGGAGGACTTCAAAAGGGTGATCGGGAGGATGGAATCCACCTTGCTCTACAGGGACGCTTTTTCCTGGATTGAACTGACAACAGATCATGCAAGTACGCACTTTCTGTTTTGCTGCTGCTCGTAAGTGTTTGTTGTACCAGAGATTCTGTAGACTGTCTAACATAGCTTTTTCTCCTAGGTGTGCTGGACTATGTGCTGTATTTATTATGACTTGAACCATAGAGTCGGGGAGAAACCATGTAGATTTTCCCTTCGTCATCCAACCTTGATCTGTTTGAATCCCTCCTAGTTCAGTCCATTTCTTTATTTCATCTGGAGTAGCATGTGTCTGAATATCGATTACATCTAGAGTGGGATCTCTGACTGTCATACAATGTGTCGGTACTATGATCTTTGTCACGTCAGTTGTCTGGGTGTGAGTCAATGCTGTATGTTTTGCTGTTTGGTCGGCCAGGTCGTTACCCTGGGAAACAGAATCTGTAACTTTAGTATGTGCTTTACACTTCATGATGGATATGCCTGAAGGCAGATGTATTGCTTCTAATAGTGCTTGAATGAGGGGACCGTGTTGGATCTTGGCACCGTGAGAGGTCAAAAAACCTCGTTCTTGCCATAACACTCCGAAGTCGTGTACGACTCCGAAAGCATAACGGGAATCAGTGTATATGTTAACACTTCTGTTCTTGGCTAGTATACAGGCTCGGGTCAGAGCGATGAGCTCTGCTGCTTGAGCAGACAGTGTATCAATACGATATGTTTCTTTGACTTCAGTTTCAGTGGTCACTGCATACGCGGCCACTAATTCTCCTGTACTTGTTCTCATACATGAACCATCCACATAAAGTGTCAGGTCTGGATTTGTCAATGGAACATCTGTTAAGTCTCGTTGGGGCTTTGTTACTGCATTAATGATCTCTATACAATCATGCGGGGCTGGATCTGTCATAATCGAAGGTAACAATGTTGCGGGATTCAGAATGCTGCAGCGTCTGATTTCTATGTGTGGCTGGAATAGCGTCAATTCATAACCTGTCAGTCGTGCTATAGTCAAGTGTTGAGTCTGAGTTCTGTTTAAAAGAACCTCTACAGAATGTGGAACTTGTACTGTTAATGGATGTCCTAAAACAATTGAGTCGCTCTGTCTGATTGCTAGGGCTGTTGCTGCTACTGACTTTAAGCACGCAGGGAGTGCCTGGGCTACTGAATCCAATGTACTTGAGAAATAAGCGCAAGGCTTATGTGATCCGGCTTGATCTTGAGTGAGGACAGACAACGCTGTACCTTCACGTTCTGTAACAAAAAGTGTAAAAGGTTTGCTGTAACATGGTGTTGCTAAAACTGGTGCTTGGCATAAAGCTTTCTTTAATTCTTCAAAGGCCTGTGTATGTTCCTGAGTCCAAGGAAGGGCAGTCGAAGTCGCTGCCTCCTGTGTTGTCAACTGAATGAGTGGTTTAGCTAGAAATGCATACTGAGGAATCCATTGTCTGCAGTACGAGGTGAGGCCTATAAAGGCCCGCACTTCCTTTTGTGTCTGGGGTTGTGGCATATTTACAATTAACTGGATACGGTCAGGAGTGAGCTGTCTCCCCACTTTGGACAGCAAGTGACCCAAGTACACAACTTGCTGAACACAGAATTGTAGCTTCGAAGGAGACACCTTGTGTCCCTTGTCGGCCAGGAAATGTAAAACTGTCAGTGATGCTTGCTCACATTCGGGCTCACTTCGTGCGGTGATCAGCAGATCATCGACGTATTGCAGTAAGGCAGTGTTAACTGGCATTTGAATACAATCAAGTTGTCTTTTCAGTGCTTGACTATAGATGCTGGGGCTTTCTGTGAATCCTTGAGGTGCGCGTGAAAATTTGAAACTTCGTCCATTTAGACTGAATCCGAAGAGATATTGGCTCTCTGGGTCAATAGGCACACTGAAGAAGGCGTTCTTGAGGTCAATTACAGTGAAGAACGTTGCTTCTGAATCAATAGCAGTCAATAGGGATGAGATGTCGGGAACCACAGGGTACTGTGGAACGATGCATTTATTCAGTTCTCGTAAATCAATCACCAGCCGATATACTGGCGGTGCATTGGGATCAGTACGTTTAAGAATCGGAATTTTAAGGGTAGCTTATAAAGCGCATGGTTACGCAGAAGCGTGTCCCCGCGCTACAACTGAAAAACTCATTGCGAGGGTTGCAGACCGGTGATCTTTTATCTGGAGAACAGGTATGTTTTTAGGTTCTTGCGGAAGCTGGTTTCGGATGAGTCAAGGCGAAGATGGAGAGGGAGGGAGTTCCAGCTCTTTGCTGCCAGATAGCGGAAGGAGCGTCCGCCCATGCGGGCCTTTTTGATTCTTGGAACCAGTAGTAGACCCCCATATGCTGAGCGCAGATCACGTGCTGGTGTATACCTTGTCACCAAGTTCTGGAGTGGGATCGGAGATTTTTTAGCCAGGATGCGGTGACAGGTGCAGAGGGCTTTAAATACCACTCTGTTTTTAACTGGCAGCCAGTGGAGGGTTTTGAGAGCGGCTTTGGTGTCTGATCGTTTTGGGATTTTTAAGATGAGACGGGCAGCCGCGTTCTGTATTACCTGAAGGCGATTCATGGCTTTGCAGGTGGTGCCCAGGTAAAGTAGATTGCCATAGTCTAGGCGTGATGTCACCAGGGCATGTACCAGTGTTTTCCGTGCTGACATAGGGAGAAGGTCAAGGACCTTCCTTATGGTTTTTAGGATGCCAAAACAGACCCCTGCAACTCGGTCTATTTGGGGTCCAAAAGATAGGTCAGCGTCGAGCCATATGCCAAGATTTTTGACTCCCTGGGTGGGTATGGGAGCCTCGCCCAGGCATGGAGGCCACCACGTCGATGACCAAGCAGATGGGTCCCTCCCCACCACGAGCACCTCGGTCTTGTTGCCGTTTAATTTAAGGCAATTGGTGGACATCCAGGTTGCAAGTTCTTGCATGCAATCCCTGAAACTGTCCATCGCAAGACCGGGTGCACGCGATAGGGAGATAGCCAGCTGCGTGTCATCGGCGTATGACACGATGCTCAATCCGTGACTCACGGCAATTGAAGCCACTGGAGAGACATAGAGATTAAACAAAGTTGGGCTCAGGGACGAACCCTGGGGAACACCCTGTCCCAAGCCTATGTCTCTCGAGTAGTGGTCACCTTGGCGAACCTGGAAGCTTCTCCCTGTCAGGAAGGATTGTAGCCATTGGAGTGCAGCTTCGGATATTCCTCCATTATTCAGACACTGTAGCAAGTTGTAGTGCGCTACAGTGTCGAATGCTGCACTCAAGTCCAATAGGATGAGGGCCATGGTATGTCCCTCATCCACCCCCTGGCGTAGGGTCTCTACTGCTGTTAGGAGTGCGGACTCTGTAGAGTGGCGGGGTCGAAATCCAAATTGGGTGTCGTGTAATAGGGCAGCCTTTTCCACGAAGTCCATTAGCTGTATATTGACCGTTTTTTCCGCCACCTTGGCCAGGTAGGGAAGGAGTGAAATTGGGCGGAGGTTGTCGAGTTTCTCAAAACTGATGGTGGCTTTCTTCCTAAGGGGTAGAACAACCGCCTTTTTCCAATCCCTAGGTACTGTCTTTGTGCTGAAAGATACATCGAGCAAATGTCTAATGTATGGTTCTAGTACTCTTAGACTATCTGTTAGGCGTTTGGGTGTGGTTGGGTCTCGAGGAGAGCCCGACCTCACCGACCTGCAAATTTTTAGAAGATCTTTCGTGGGAGGGGTGACAAAGTTGGTAAGTATAGGTTTATCTCCCCATTCCCTAGGGTTTTCGACGAACTCTGCCCCGGTTTTGGGCTGCGTAGGGAATGCTAAGTATATTTTTGTTATTTTTTCTGAAAAGAAGTCTGCGATTTTGTCACACAATTCTGGCGAGCAGTCATCAGGGATAGTAGCTGAATTTCCGCCTGAAAGAGTTTTATAGAGTGTGAACAGCTCTTTTGTTGAATTACCCGCCTCACTAATCCTAGACGTAAAGTATGATTTTTTTGTTTTTCTGATTAGTCCATGGTAGGTTCGTCTCTCGGTTAGGTACTTAGTTCTGATTTCTTCAGAGAAACTCTTACGCCATTCTCTTTCAGTTCTTTTCAGAGCGGTTTTCTGGACTCTTAGTTCAGCGTTGAACCAAGAGGCGGTTTTGTTTACCCGGCCCCCAGATTTGGTTTTTAGCAAGGGGGCTGTGCAGTCAAGTGCCTCATTAATCCGTGTGCAGAGGTTAGTATTGGCTGTGTCCACATCCTTCCCCCCTGGGCTTCCTCCTTTCGTCAATTCTTCACAGAATTTGGACTGAGAAAAATTTGCCCATTTCCGTTTAAGGTGGTACTGAGTGGGACTGAGAAAAATTTGCCCATTTCCGTTTAAGGTGGTACATGACTGGTGGCTGTGGGGGTCTACATCCGGGTATTCGTATGGAAAAAGGGACCAGATAGTGGTCCGACCAAGGGATGGGGGTAGGGGTCAGGGCTTCCACTTCCCCCCAGTTGACAAATATGGGGTCCAACAGATGGCCCAGTTGGTGGGTAGGGCCTTTAACAATTTGGTTCAGTTGGAGGGCTCTCAGTGCCTGACCGAAATTCTTGCTGACGTTATCTGAGGGGTTATCTAGATGTAGATTGAGATCCCCAAGAACCAGAAACTTATCATTGCACAGTACGGTTTCCATGATTCCTTCAACCAGACTCTCCTCGAACCTGGCTATAGGGCCTGGGGGTCTGTAAATAAGCATGCCCTTAAGTGTGTAGTTGTTATTCACTTTGACAGAGAAGCTCCCTGCTTCACTGTCCAGGATGGGAGAGCTGTCGAGCTGGCAGCGTAGGTTTTTGCGGGCTATAATTGCGATGCCACCTCCTCTGCCAGTGGGTCGGTCCTGTCTATGTATAGTATATGATATAGTAGAATGATAGGGGAATTACAGATATTGGAGTCGGTCTCTACGACCACTCCTTGGGCAATGAGCTCTTCAATGATTTCCAGTAAAGCCACTACAGCATCGGGTGGTAACTTGTATTGTCTGATTCGGGGTAGAACAACACCTGGCTTGAGTGTAACACGGTATGGTGTAATGTGCATGCAGCCTACATCGGTTGGGCCTTGTGCCCACAGGTGTTCTGGTACATTTTTCAATCTGACATCAAACTCTCGTAATACATAGTGACCCTTGAAATCTCGCAAAAAGAGTCTAACTCCTTCCGGAGAACAACATATCACAGCTCCTAGAGCCTTCAATGTTTTAATACCGAACAGATTTTCTGGACATGATTTCGTAAGTAACAAGTCTGTAACACGTGATAATGGACCCACAGCCAGGGGGACAGGTTTCGATACTTCATTTACAATAGGCTGTCCTGAAAAACCAAGGGAAACATTCTGTAAGCCTGAGAGGGGTGCCCCTGGGACTTCATTATGGCTGATTGTTGTACGGCTTGCCCCTGTATCAATTAAAAACTTTCTGTCTTTTCCCAATACTTGACTGTGTACATAAGGACCCTCTTGATCTACAGGAACCTCAATAAGAGGCAAGCCAAACTCCCTCTCTAGGCTGTTTCATGTGTATCGCTGATAATCGGGGTAATCAGATTGGGCATACTGGCACATCTGCCGTGAAACTTGCTGTGTCGCGGCAATGGGCTGTGGCTGTGGCTGTGATACCGCTGCGGTCTGTCCTGTATGTTGTGGAGCATGCATAGGCTGTGTGTTCTGAGAAGTCTGTTGCTGGCCCTGGTCTTGTCTAGGCGGATGCGGTCTTTCTTTAGTTTTACCTGTTGCTATATTGTGTTTCAGGACTGGGCATTCATGTACGTAGTGACCTGGCTGCTTGCAATAGTTGCATGTCCCTTTAACGGGAGCTGCTGCGTTACCTGTCTGGGTCGTACCCTTTCTCTGGCCGTCGGCTGGAACCGACTGGGCCACTAACATTTTCATTTTCGTGTCTTTCATGCGTCTCTGTTCATGATCCTGTTCTTCTCTGATTCTGTTCTGGTGGTATTGTAACATCTGTAACATCTGGGATGGCGTATTTGCTTGCCATGTACTCTCAACCTTATATACACGGTTCTTAACTGATGTCAAGGAATTCTCGACTAATTTCGTTACAAAAAGATGCGGGTACGACTCGCTACCTGGTTTTAGGCCACTATTAATAATGAAACATTTCTCGAATCTTGAATAGAAGTCACTAGTATCTTCGTCGTGTTTCTGTTTACAGGCTGAGATTGCGTCCCAGTCTTCCTTTTTAGTGGTCAGTAATCTTGGCAGAACCTGTACTATCAAACCTGGTAATGCTTTAGCTTTCTCCCCAAGGCCTAGCCCTGGAGTACGAAGTTTTTCCTCGTCTTCTATCTCTGTCCATATAATCTTTTTGTCTCCCACCTCCCATTCTCTTTCCTTGAGTTTCTCGTAGATGCCGGTGGGCAATAGTACCTTTAACAATTTCATAACATCAGTATATGTGTAATCTCCCATCAGTAACATGTCTTTAAGTTCTCTGTGAAAACCTGCAGGGTCTTTATCGTGACAGGGTAATAGTTTCTTCATCTCCAATAGTTCTAACTTGGTCAGAGGTGCGTATACATACACACGTTTCAAGGTATTATCGGTGCCCATAACTGGATGTACTTCTCGTAATGGGTTCTGTCTTTCAAGACGCTCCATATGATACATTTTTCTTTCTGGGGGCGGAGCGGAAACATATTGTGGGCCTAAGAAAGTGTTGTATCTATGCCGTTGTTCTAGAATTATTTGTATTAACTTAGTACTTAGGCCTCTCCATCTATCCATGAGTAGTGCTTCTAATGTATCGTGTAAGGGACCTGGATCAGAATGTTTATTTCTGTATAACGTGAGGAGGTGCTGAATCATATATATACACCTGCTAATTTCTGCTCGTCTGGTGATAGGTTCAGAAATGTCTGCGCTACTGTGTCATCATTGTATATATTAGGATTGTCAGCCCATAGTACTGCTGACCGGGCTAGTTCTTGTTCATCCATAGAATTGAGTACATGGTACCCCATTCGTTCTCGAAGCATTTTATCAGTGTCTTGAAACAGATATTCAGGAGAATTCGGTTTTGATATGCCAGAGAGAAAAACTCTCTTGCTTTCTGGACGAATGCCTTTCCTAAGGTAAGTTCCCTTACCTACATACGCTATCGTATCTGTAGTCGTTTCTGGTTCTTCAGGTCCTTCCTCCTCCTCGGAGGAGGCATTTTCTTTTTCTTTTTCGTGCATTTCTATTACTGTTTTTCTTGTACATACTAGCTATACAATTCACTTTATCATGTTTTCCTTCGGCTATATTTTGGCCCCACCTGTTTAGTGCTTCCATTTCATCCTGGTCTGTCTCAGGCCTGTCTCGGTCTCTTATTAGGCAATTTATGAAAAAACGTAATATATATGCTTGAGTGTCAACTTTCTGATGTGCCAGGGACTCCTTAATACTTTCAGGATTTTCCCCAGTCTGGACAAAATGATATATTCTATCTAGGTGGTCAGTCATCCCTGAGAATAACACTAGGTAATCTGTGGCTTGTCGTAAGCGTAGTGATGCTATCAACATTCTATCGTCTTTGCCGGGTACTGGATCGTATCTGCAAACTGGAAGGGGTTCTTTAAGTATGTCGAGACGGGGTGATTGGAGTGTAGGGTGCTTCTGCATGTCCCTAAGGTGTAATCTGTGTGTTGCTGGCGGGGTCTGGAAACCCCCGGTCGCACCTCCTGAGGCGGAGGCTTGGGCATTATCCCTCTGTGGAGTCTGTATATGTTCTTGAACTTGTCTCTTAGTAGGATCAGGCAAAAACGGATTTGGTATCTTAACCTTAGGTGTGGGAAGTGGTGGGGGTGGAGGGACGACAGGCTGTCGGACAGGGGAACTTTGTTGCGGTAATGGCGGGATATGGTCTGGAGGCGGGTTGCCACCTCCGTCCCCGTCAGTAGGCGGGGCGCGTGAATTGGTGTAAGCGGGTGCTACACCATCTAGATAGGAATTCAGAAATATGTCTTTAGTAGTCCTGTGCTTTACTTTAGTTGGAACCAATGGTGGCGGCAGATCTTTCGGTATTTCTGAAGTGGCTTCAGGCGAACCCTCGGCCACTAAATACATGCCATTTACAAGATTGTTTCGTGCGCGGTCTACTTGTTCTGCTTTTACTCGGATTCCTTCAGTAACTAATTCGTTTTCTCGGACTTTGTCCGACGCCTCTCTAAGTCTGTCTTCCTTTCGGAGTTCTTTCTCGGCTCGTTTATGTGATTCTTTACGCCATAATTCTATGGCATCTTTCTGTGATTGTCTGGCTTTCTTTCTCCATAATGCTTCTTCTACTTTCAGGATGCACTCAGCATCCCACGTTCCTGTAACGGGCCACCTGTGTCTTTCTTCTAAGTGCTTAGTATAATCGGTCCATAAATCTAGATACAATATGGCGTCTATGCCATGCTTATGGTACATGAAATTTCCAGGCGTGTCCCTAGGGGGAATAGGAATTTCTTCCTCTAGTATCCCTTTCCTAGTTCCTATCTGCTTCAACTTATTGAAAAACGGCATCTTGTTTACTTAGTACTGTATACTCAATCCTTGCTACTTAACTCTGAACACAACTAGTTACACAAAAACACAATAATGCACATAAAACAATCACTCATACCACGACATTACTCACATGAAAAGCATTTTGAACGTATATCTCTACCCTAGATACTGGATGTACTGCTAAACAGCACAGATACACTGTCGAAGACAGTGCAAGAACTTGAATAACTGATATACTGCTAAACAGTACAGATACACTGTCTAAAACAGTGCAGACCGTGTTTGTGTACCCAAACCCGTCTTTACCGGATGCATAATAATGCACCCGTCTAGATACGTCCCAGCAATGGTACTCACCGGGAAGCACGGAATCGGAAGGCCTCGGAAAACTCGACTGGACTGGACCGGACTGGACTCGACTCGACTCGACACGACACGTGGATACTTCGGAAACTGGTGGGCCTCTTGACACCTCGGACCTTGCTTCTTTCGGCTAGGCTCTGGTCGGGATCCTCCGCACTCCTCACCGCCTCGTCTGGGTGCTGATCGCAGTCTCCGTCACCTCCGTGGGCCAGAGGGAGAAACAGGAAATCCTGCGGGTACGCCTAGTTCCGTCTTGACTGATGGCAGGGGGCAAAGCTTGCAACGCACCAACCGGCGCGTGGGGTGGGGGAGGGGTCCCTATTCGGGCGCCAAAATAATGTGGTAAATATTTGATTTACCGTCCTAATTTCTATGCAGGTAAGTACTTAACAAAAATAACTCAATCGGAAAGAAAGAGGCAGAGTCCGTGGTGTTAGAGTTCTTAGGGGTTTTATTCCTTAAAAAGGAATGGTCATGGTACCAGATCGGATATCATGTTCCTGCCACCACTGGGGTGCAGGAAGGGATAGAGCAATATTTTATTGACAATACATAGCTTATATACTTAAATCACATAATAGAAACCAATACAGTAGGCGTAACAGCTGAGAGAAACAAGATAACAGCATACACGTGGTAGTGATACGTAATTAGAAGGCGTGAACTAGGCGTGAACATAGAGGCGTGTGCTAGAAACGTCACATGTAAGTGTCACGAATAGGTGGGTACAAAGCAGAATTTGGCAATGTCAGCAGAAATCTGAGGCCTGGATGCGCGCGCAGCTGCATGACGTGTGATTGACGTGAAACTGGAGGGTGCAGGGGACTTGACATTTACACTGACGGAAAGAGACAGAAGTCTGGCAAGTCAGATCAACTCGTACCTCTATCATATCTGGTATCTGATGTTTTAGGAACCATATTATCTAGAAGGAAAAGGTCTCTGGGGCAGAAGCTATTCTATACTGACTGTGAGTGCGTGTATAAGCGTCTAAGTGTCTGCATGAGATGCGAGGGGGCATGGGCCTACCATGGTAACAGAGGCTATGAATTACTTGCACGGAGACAGTAAGGCCGGGCCCTTTGCTCTGCAGCTGGGGGGATGTTTACTTAAACTAGTAGGTAGGAATGCATTTTCGAGGAGCGGAACAGATAATTCGAAGGTTGAATTCAGTCTTGGCAGGCAGCAGGCTGAGCTAAGCGCCGTTAGCCGCACAGGGAGTAAGGCAGAGGTCACGGGCACAGAGACAGCCCAGGCTGAGGCGTTCAGAGTTAGAAGGCAGAAAAAGGTTCGATGTCAGAAATCAGGGCCTACTTCACCAGAGCTGAAAAACGTGTAAAGTACACCACAAAAAGACGTTGGCATAGCATACTTAGGAACGGAATATTCAACCCATTCAGGGTGGGTCTGAAAGAGGACATGTTAACGTTGGACGCAAATGTATTTGCGTCTTCATAGCTGGCACAGGAGGGAAGTTACATGCACTTTAAGCTGGTACATGGAGACGGTGGGGTACACGTTAGGGAACATTACTTGACCATAAAATGTATATTTCCTCAACACTCTCAGGGGCTTTCCCCTCAGACAATCACGATCCTTCACAGTGCTAGCCTGACTTTCGCGCGGGACCTTGGCGTGTTGCCTAGCTCTTCTCCATTCTTTAGTCGACGTCCCGACATGACCTGCAGAAAGAAGGGAAAAAGAAAGGGGTGGGGGCAGCGTTTTAAAACACATCAGCACGCATAAACCCAAAAATGTTTTTACCTACCACATACTCGGCCTATCTCCACAGGATGCGGTCTCTACCATCTCGGTGTTTAAGCCCAGAGGGACTGGTTGCGTGGGAGAGATAATTATTGATGGACTGAGGAAGAGGGATGGTCTACAGCGGTAAAAGGTCGTTTTTTTTGTCTGTCAGGCACGGAAACTAAAGGGGCTAGGTGGCATTTCCTTCGGAGTGGTTTAGGACATTTTAAAACAACTTCCTTGATACATGCGGCACTTAAAATAGGAGCTATGTACCAGGGCCTTTAGTGATCGCTTTATGCTGCACGAAGAAGAAAAAATACATATATCAAAACCTGGAACATTCATCTTCGCTGCTTCTGCGCACTACGCTTTTAACCTTCAACCTTAATCGAGCTGCTCTCATCCACCTATATTTCACTTATATCGGGGACAGTAGCCATACATTCGAAGCTTATCAATCCAAACACTACAATTATACTTGCTCCTTTAAGAAACCTTTAATTAAAAATGTTGGTGCACAAATACGGGCCTACAACCCCGTGGGTCGGCCACGGAGCAGACTGGAACTGTGCATGAGGGGAACGGAGTCGGCGGTCATTGATTTCATAATGGAAAGTGCGACAATTGCAATAAAATCATATCGAAACTTCATTTGTGAGCAAATATCATAAGTGTTGAAATTCAAACTTTCAGTAACCATGGTGCATCAAAACTTAACATCAATTCATTGTCCGAATGTTCAATCAGTACCCATTCTCATATCAATTCATTGTCCTAACACATAATCAGTACCCATCTTATATCAATTCATTGTCCGACTACATAATCAGTACCCATCTTATATCAATTCATTGTCCAACTACATAATCAGTACCCATCTAATATACATTGATTGTCCAAAAACTACATACATATCTCATAACATCAAGGCTGAGCAATCGGGGTACAACAAGGAGCTGAAAGTTTCAGTTGTACCGGCGCCATTTTGGGTGAGGTCAGGCATATCCGAGTATGGTCAAGATGTCTCCCTCAACTCGTGGTCGGACCAGAACCTCTTTCGGAAGTCCAAACAGTTTCGTGAAAGGGGTAACAGAAGGGACTGGCGATATGAACCATCAGTCAAAGTGGGGGGGAGGCAACAATCTTTCCTACCGGGTCATACTGGTGTCCCACCGGAACTGATCACGTTGGCAGTCTTGTAGGATTTTGGGCATTTCAAGACTGAGGCTGGTGCCGGCATGAGTGCTCCGACGTCTCGTGGTTCCCATCGGGGGACGGGGGCGCCCGCGTGGAGGGGTCGGGGCCCCCCGGCTCTTATAGAATCTTCAAGGTCGAGGAGAAGAGCACAGGACGTGCGCCGGTCCTGGGCAAAAGCGCCGCTTTTCGATAGAGACCCTTTAAATGGAGCGTTGGGGTGTCGCTGGAAGCCTCCACCTGGGGAGGTGGGGGAGGCTCGTTCGCGCCGCCTCCTCCTCCCAGCGACCCCACGCCGTTTCTCGGCTCCAGCATTTCAGGATGGCCGTACCAGGCAAGGAAGAAGGGGGGGGGGGGGGGTCGGTGGCATATGCAAGACATCCCCCCCCCCCATTGTTGCAGTCATCATTGGAAGTGCTGTCGCAGGCAACAATCCAGTGTTGTCGAAGCCATTATAAGAAAGTGCTGTTGTAGCCATAATTAAACAAAGGAGTGTTGTGGCAGCAATGATTGAAGAAAAGGTGCTGTCGGCCAGGGGACCCTGTCGGCCTCTGTTCACAGTTTTTCATGGCCAGAGCAGGCGATAAAGGGGGGGGGGGGGGCGGAGGCAGAGGCAAGACATCCCCCCCCCCGTGGCCTGCAGGGCGGCAGAAGAAGGGAATGGGGAGAACAGCACATTTTCGGGCCTTCCACCCCACGGCCTCTCCCTCCGATGGCGGCCAGCCGGGCCCTGCTCTGCACGCGTCGAGGCCTCGCCTTCCGGATGGGCGTGACCGTGGACCTGTTGCACTTCGGGAGCTTCCGGAATTGGGGTAGGTGTCTGATGATTTGTATCTATTTCATTTTACAGTTATTGGGCGTGGCGGGCGGTAGGACAGACATGTTTGGAGCAGTGAGGGGCGGTGAAGCCTAACTACCTCGTGTCTGCCTTGGTGTCAAGCTTGGCTTCCCTCGCCATTTTTATGTTTCTTATTGCGGGTTATTTCTAACATTTCTTATTTTTACCGAAGTCGAAAGCTCATCACCTACTGATTTCGCTCGACTTCTTTTTCCTTCCTTTCCTAGTGTGTTTCATGCTAAAGTTTCTGTTAACAGGATATGGTGTTTACTTCATATTTTACATATGTCCTTTTTACTAGGGTGGGTGTCCTCCGGTTAAGCCAGACGATCCACCTCTAATAAATGGTCCGGGTGGAACTAGTTAATCAATCAGTGGGGAGTAGATAGGCATGACAGGTTACAACGGGGGACAAAGGTCCGCATTACCTACCCTTCACTACTTGCAAAGACTAGACAGAATATTTCTATTCTACGTTATTTGCAAACAGAGAATACCTCAAACGAACTATTCTTTGAACAGTAAATGTCCAGACAATCAATCAATCAGTGGGGAGAAAAACAGGCATGACGGATTACAACGGGGACAAAAGTCTGCATTACCTATCCTTCGCGATCTGCAAAGGGAGACAGAATATTCCTAATCCTCTCAATTTGTAGACAGGGAATATCTCAAAAGAACAATAATCGATAAAATCGATAACAAACAATCAGTGGGGAGAAAGATAGGCATGACGGATTACAACGGGGACAAAAGTCTGCATTACCTATCCTTCACTATTTGCAAAGAGAGAGGAACGTTCCTATTCGTCGCTGTTGGCAAACAGAGAATGTCTCAAAGAGAACCAATACTTCAAGTAGCAACCAAAGCTAAATGAACCAATCAATGAACAATATCAGTATTTAAATACCGATTCCAATACAAACAATCAATCAATCAATCAGATGGGTAAAGCCATCCTACCAATCAGACGTAAAGACGTCCTACTTAACCTTACCCGGACCGGACCGCGTGGACAGTTCTTCGCCTTCCTCCTTCCAGCGCCCGATCGTTCTCTTACTTCATTATTTACCGCAGCATTCCTGTGGGGTTCCAGTCAGGACAGTAGGTCACCTGAGAGAGGTCCGTTCAGAATCGGTGAAGTTCATTCAATCGGCAGCCGGGCGAGGGCCCTCTCAAGGCAGGTATACTCCAATCGTTTCGACGTTCACCCCATCGTCTGGACCTCTCTTACCGGACCTTATGTCGCTGATGGACCCCGCGTTGGGACGCCAATTGAGGAAAATCAGCCCAAACTACTACCGATGCCCAGGCTGCTGGCGCAAAGCACCTCTTAGTTCCCATCTTGAATAGTTACCAAACAAAGAGACGGGCGCTGGAAACAGGGACACAAGAACAGAGTTTTATTACTCATGAGGAGAGCCTGTCATTTCAGACACGAAACACAGTGTCTTCGGGAGGTGCTCTAACAAGTTCTCTGAGACTGCGTCTTTTATACACAAGTAGATGATGCATAAACATTCCTTATTACAATAAAGACATTGTGAAGCAAGGAACAGACATCCCCGGTACCCCCCCGTTCCGGTTTATTCCAACACGTGGCTACAGTAGAGGTCCTCACCCCCCCATACAATAGGATGGGGCTACAATGCAGCAGAGTGTTCCGCTGATTCCTTTGGAATGTGTGCGCCTGATCGGATCTCAGGGGGTGGGGAGGTCATGATCAATAGTAGCTCCTTTGAAGAGGGGCGAGTGCATACAGTAGCGGGCAATAAACTGTATCCTCAGGCTAAGGGATGACCAGCGGTCCGTGCAGACAGTCGGGCTCAGTGGAAGGAGTCATCAAAGGAGGGGTATTCAAGAAAGGAAGGGAGGTGTTGGTCAGGCGCGGGGTGTGATTCCCAGGGGCAGAGTCGCACAGAAGGAGAAGTCTTATGACCCGTGCAGGAGAGAGCGGGGGCAGCCAGAGTGCGCGGAGGAGGGGTGCCAAGAGTTTAACAAATGGGCAGAGAGGCCATGGTGTCTAAAATGGTTGTTTGTGTGTGTGCGTGCATGGGTCTATGCTGGCGAGATGATGCGGTCAACGCTTCACGGTATTCATTCTGCTTACAGTGAGGGTATGATGAAAGCAAATGAACGCCGCTTATGTGCATTAACATTGTCATTTTCCACAACATAAGCCGCACAAAAGCTTGGCTCGTTATTGGCTCTGGGTTCCAACAGGACCTCGAGCTAAGCCAGACTTCAGGCTCAACCCTGGCTCGAGCTTTCATTGGCTTTCCCACCTCTAATTGTCAGAGTAGCAGCATGAGGCACAGGGACTGAATCATTTCCCCAAGATCAAACAGTTTGTTAAACTAAGAGTCCCAAGCTTGCAAGGCGCTACCACTAGCCCCAGAGCTATAAAAATTACCCAATTTTTACATTTTGGCAAATGCACCGTGAAACTAAGTAGCATCAATCTCCTAAAGGTAATAACCAGTAAAGACATTTTTTACCACACATGTACCAGAAGATTTTAAATATATTCTGAACACCCCTAACTTTGTCAAATATGGAGCAGAGTAACTGGTTTAAAATGTGATTGCCCCAGAGCATACAATTCGGGAGGCCACAATTTAAAACAATTTTTCCTTGTTCAACACTTTACAGTCATCTCACTAGAACAAAACTGTGGTGGCAGTGATTTTGATGCAAAGTCTAAGGGATTTCATTTACCAGTGATATGTCACAATTTTATGGACCTTACTCAGATTTGGAAGACAGTGGTTTCCAATATATTTGGGGGAAGTAGTAGAGCCAAGATTAGATGTTGAGTAGCCTAGTTCTATGGCTTAAAAATACCCAATGGAACACATCAAGTTCTGTTGTCTGCCCGCTGTATTAGGATTCATGTCAAGCTTTTTTAATAGTACTTGCATTGAGCCTTTATCAAAATTTCCTCATTAATTTGACATACTTTGTAAAAAACAAAAGATGATTGTAAGATCTTTTCTTTTGATTCTGCGGAAGTACTTGTCTACTGGACAATAGCAGCAGTGGATGCTGTTATGTTATGCATATTTATACAGAGCACTAACACCCGCAAGGGTATCCGGTCCCTGAGCAGGAGTGTGTGTCTCGTCCTGCCTATGGTGGGTTGGTTAATTGAAAAGCCTCGTCTTCAGCTTCTTGTGGAATTCTAGAAGCGAGGAGGCTCTGATGTGTACCGGCTGATCCTCAACATCCCCCGCCCCAGCCACACCTCCTCCCACCTGAGAGACCTGCACTGACTCCCCGTCAACAAGAGGATCACCTTCAAGCTCCTCACCCACGCACACAAGGCTCTCCACAACACTGGACCGGCCTACCTGAACAACAGACTCAACTTCTACACCCCCGCCTGCCAGCTCCGCTCCGCCAGCCAATCCCTTGCCGCCGTCCCGCGCATCCAACGAACAACCTCCGGCAGCAGATCCTTCTCCTTCCTCGCCGCAAGACCTGGCACACCCTCCCCACCCATCTACGGCAGACCCAAGACCTGCTCAACTTCAGGAGGCTCCTCAACTCCTCAAGACCTGGCTCTTCGAACAGTAGCAGCACCCCCCCCCCCCCCAGCACCTTGAGACCCTCACGGGTAAGTAGTGTGCTTTACAAGTTCTTTGATTGATTGATTGATTGATTGGGAGGTCATTCCACTTTTCAGGAGCGATTTAAGAGAATGCCTGTGCTCCTGATTTAGTTCTGTCTATGCGTGGGATGTGTGCGAGTAGGAGTCCTGCAGAACAGAGGTGGTTGGTGGATGGAGATGCGACTGTTCAGGTAGCTGGGGCCTAGGTTGTGTAAAGCCTTGAATGTGTATGAGAGGAGTTTGGAATGAGCTAAATTGTGTATTGAGAGCCAGTGCAACTCCTGTAGGTGTGATGTGTGTAAGTTCTTTGTGAGAGGATGAATCTGGCTGCCAAGTTCTGGATAGTTTGTAGTCTTCTGGTTAGTTGCTTGTTGAACCTGGTGTAGACAGTGTTCCCGTAGTCCAACTTGCTATTGACTGGGGCAAGAGGGACATTTTTTCTAGCTTTGTTTGGGATCTATTTGAAGATCTTCCTCATCTTCTTCATGGGTGAAAACAGGATTCAGTGATGGGGTTGAGTACTACGTCCATGTCCAATTTGCGGTCAATGATGGTTCCAAGGTTCCTGGTATGGGTGTTGGGTGTGGGTCCAAGTTCGATCCGCCATCAGTTGAAGTCCCATGGTGAGGTGTGAATGCCAAAGATCACTACTTATGTCTTGTCGGTGTTGAGCTTAAGACCACTAGCTTTCACCCAGATAGCGACTTCGGTCATGCAGGTGTTTAATCCATCACCGTTCTTTAGCCCACTCTGCCACCCCAGTTCAGACATGGCTATCTGCAAATCAGTCTGACCCTGTGCCTCATGGGAACAGTCCAGCCCGAACTGCCAAGCCATGTCTTCCCTGGACCGGAAACAAGCTTCCGAGGACCGGTTTCTGGCATTCCAGCCGTCTTCAGCCCGGCTTGCTTGAATCCAGTGGCAAAGTGAGCAAGGGACTCACGTCTGAGCATACCCTGCCACTCTTATGGCGGCCAAAAGCGGTACAAAAGGGGGTGGTGATAGACGGAGCATCTGAATCAATCAAACACACCCAGTCAAAAGATCTGGCAGGGTATGCTCAGACGTGAGTCTCTTGCTCACTTTGCCACTGGATTCAAGCAAGCCGGGCTGAAGACGGCTGGAATGCCAGAAACCGGTCCTCGGAAGCTTGTTTCCGGTCCAGGGAAGACCTGGCTTGGCAGTTCGGGCTGGACTGTTCCCATGAGGCACAGGGTCAGACTGATTTGCATATGGCCATGTCTGAACTGGGGTGGTGTGGAGTGCAAAAAATTGATGGATTTAGGCCCAGATCTCTGTACTGGGGTGAATGTATGACATTGCTCTGCATTCTGTCCATCAATTGTGGTTTTTGCATTTGTCACCCCGAGTGGGATGGGTATGCTCAGACGTGAGTCCCATGCACTCCACACCACTGGATTTAAGCAAGCCGGGCTAAAGACGGCTGGAATGCCAGAAACCGGTCCTCGGAAGCTTGTTTCCGGTCCAGGGAAGGCATGGCTTGGCAGTTCGGGCTGGACTGTTCCCATGAGGCACAGGGTCAGACTGCTTTGCATATGGTCATGTCTGAACTGGGGTGGTGTGGAGTGCAAAAGAACGATGGATTTAGACCCAGATATCTGTACTGGGGTGAATGTATGACATTGTTCTGCATTCTGTCCATCAACTGTGGTTTTTGCATGAATCCATAAGTGGCCCAGAAAAAGATTATCCTGGCATTGCTTGATATCTTGTCTATCTGGCCCCATTAAGCAGCATACTATGGGTTGGTTTGATTCTGCATGGGTCTGTGTATCTGCCTGTGTTGGGTGTGATTGGAGGTGGTAGAGGCCAGTAGCCCTACTGTTCTCTCAACTCAAGCCCAGGCTTGCATAACTGAGTTAATACCCTCAGAACAGGGCAATAATACTTACATAGCTGCAACAATTGACACAGATGGCTTACTTTAATACAGATGTGACAGTCCAGACTAGATAGAGAGGCACCAAAGCTGGCCTCTATTCACCAACACCTGGATGACAGGGGGGAAAGAGTGATGCCAGTAAAAGGGAGGGGCGGCATTTTTCAATTCTCGCCTAGGGCAGCAAAACACCTAGAAACGGCCCTGACAGTCAGCACTTCGTAGTTTTTCCAAGATAGCCGGCCCCACGCTTCAGGTCGCCTCCACGGGTCTCAGATTCGCTGGGACTGTGGATCGGGCTGTTGGAAGGCAGGAAAGCTGAGTCTTGTCGATCTCTGTCGCTCGAGTTCCGGCAGAAACTGCAACAAAGCAAACGGGGAGGCGCTGGATGGTGCCTATTTGCACAGGGTGGTCACTCCTTGACCACAAGGGAGATTCTTCAGTCTTCTACGTCGAGTAGGATGTCGAAGGGTCCAGAGTTTCATTTCATAAGTTTCAGTCAGGACAATCTGATGTGCATTGGCACAGCTCCTACCTTTATTCCAAATCAAGGGGCTGGATTATCTGCTAGGTCCCTCCTATGGGTGGGACCCAGGAAGGGGGTGGTTACACCCCTTTCCCTTTGTCCAGTTTCGCACCAGAGCTGGGGCTGGAGTGCCCCAGAACCGGTTTGACTGGATTTTGCATGGGACACCTTGTGTGCCCCAGGCAGTGTCTAGTTTCTTTCAACCCTCCCTGCTCCAATCCACTATCTCCTGTCTGGGGTGGTGGAGCACCTCCCTGTGACAGGAAACCCTTTGTACAGGCCTCCCCTGCCAAGTTTCGGGCAGCAGCATCCATTTTGTGATGCTGAGGCTCTGGTTAGGATTAACCGCGTTTTAAGTAAAGTAACATGTCTTCTCCCTCTAGAAGGGTGGAATGCTACCCCCGTCATCAGAACTGGCGAGGGGGTAGTATTCCAAAGTGTATGACACCTTACACGACATGTTTTGATAAAGCCAAACCAAAGTTAGCAATAACCGCGAGGATTATAATGCACTTAAGAGTATATGGAATGGCAATATCCTGGAACAGCAGTAAGGAAATGGTTCCGACCTCTGCAGACAGGCTCAGCTCATGCTAGAGCACCATCTCACATAAAACCAAGACCTCTGCCTCCAGGATTGTTAAGGTCTGCCATAGGAGTGACTGATAGGTATATATGTGTCCAGATATAGGTTTAGATACAGGTATACTATATCTAAGCAAGGGGTGATTACACCACCTTGCCCCAGCTGAGTGATCAGCCAGTTGTGTCGATTTGGATAGCCAACCAGGGGTGGCAAAAGATATGCTGCAGCCCCTGGTAGACCTTGGATGCACCTATGCCCTGGGTACATATAGTACACTGTACAGGGGCTGATAAGGTGATCCAAGCCAATTAGTTATGCACCTAGGGTACATGGAGTCCATTTTAAGGAGAGAGCAGATAGCCTGGGGCCCTGATTAGCAGGGTCCCAGGCCAACTAAGTCGAAAACCACCTAAACACTAGGCCAAAAATCTGGGGTAACCATAGTCCGGTATCCACCTTCCTACAATGGGGAAGACTGGGCTCTGACTCTGTTACCTTAGCTTGCTGTTACGGTCCTAATGTGAATGATCCAGGTTTTTTCACCAAGCTGTGGGCGAAAATCTTTGACATAGGCTCTAACCATATCATTTGGGGAGGGGATTGTAACATTGCATACAGCCCGGCGTCGACAGGTCTCATCCGGCCCCTCATCACTACACCAAGGTTTGAGCGACTTTACAAAGCACGATTGTGGCCACAACTTGATTGACACTTGGAGACATGCTCACCCCCACGAATTGGAGGGAACACATTACACAGCACAAGCGGCGTCATGGTGCGATTAGATTACTTCTTTGTGCCATTTCCCAGGTGAAGCATTTGGCCCGCACCTATTCAGACCGCAGCTATTCAGACCATGCACCCGTCAAGCTCACCATGGCTTCGCCAGATTACGGCCCCCCACACAACAATTGGAGGCTGCATGCCCCCATCCTATTGGATTCAGTTTTTCAGGAAGAACTTAGGGATAAAGTGCGCGATTTCTTCGAGCGGAATAAGGACTCAGTTGATAGTGTTGAAGTCATTTGGGAAACCTTCAAAGTTACACGTACGGGATTCTGCATAGCTAAAGGGGCTGGGGTACTTAAAGACATAATAAACACATTGAGCAAATTGGAAACAGACCTCAAGATATTGGAGGGGAAGCTGGCGACACATCCGGACGGCCCCACACAACATAAGTCTTGGGAAACACTTACAGAATACATGGACTCGGCACAGAGGGAAACACGTTTTAGGGGAAAATACTGGGTAGCCAGACGTTATGGGGAGGGAGAAAGACCGGACAAAGCACTAGCCGATACGATTCGGAAACCACGCTATTCCAACTATGTGCTAGAACTAGAGGATGTGGGAGGAGTGGTGTACTGGGACACTGCAAACATCCTTAATGTGTTCACTGCGCACTATGCTCAGCTATACACCACACACAGGGTGGACAAGCTGGATTTTGAGCAGTTTCTAGGGGATGTGTCATTTGGATGGCTAAGTGATGTGCAGAGAAGATTCTTGTCTGCCCCGTTTGAACTGGAGGAGGTAAGGGACACGATCATGCACATGCAATCTGGGAAGGCCACTGTCACAGATGGCATCCCTATAGAGTTTTACAAAATCTACATTGACCAAATGGCCCCCATTCTGAGGGAGGTCTACGAAGACGCTTTGGACACTGGGTGTGTCTCCCCCCACCCCCTCCACGAGAGAAGCTCTCATAGTATCGTTTTTAAAACCAGGGAAGACTCTTCGGCAGTGTGAGTCCTATAGACCATTGTCACTTCTCAATTGTGATGTTTAAATCCTAGCCGAGCTTATAGCCACTCGGCATAGTCTGCTTATGGAAAATGTAATATTTCCCGACCAATCTTGCTTCGTGCCTGGGAGAGCAACTTCTCACAACCTAAGGACCCTTTTTATTATATTTAATAATGTGTCCCCAGATTTGCCTTTGGCTGCGGTATTCTTAGATGCCGTGAAGGCTTTTGATTCTATCGAATGGGATTACATATTTGGGGTAGTGCTGCGAATGGGCTTCCCACCGCTCTTCCTCTCGTGGATACAGCTTTTATATTGCTCCCCAGTCGCTAAAATGCTCATCAACTGGCGAACTTCTCAAGCCTTTTCAATCAGGAGAGGTACCCGTCAGGGGTGCTCACTCTCCCCCTTACTTTTTGCAATTGCAGTTGAGCCGCTGGCAGCGAACCTGCGGCAGCACCACAAGGATAAAGCACTAAGGTGCAACATGAGGCAGATACTAATTTCCTTGTATGCGGACGATATTACTCTGTATATTTGCGATCCGCGAGATAATCTTAATCCACTACTGCGGGAGTTCATAGTATTTGGGAGACTTTCCGGGATGCAAATTAACTGGGGTAAATCCTGCATCTTTCCTTTAACGGGGGCGGTGAATCGTTTTCCATTGGATTACCCTTTGGAATGGTGCGAGGACGAGCTGAAATATTTAGGTGTCCGAGTCACTAGGGATAGGGATGAACTAATGCACCTTAATTACGGCACAGCAATAACGTGCATTGCGGATAGCGTCACTCGATGTATTTCCCCCCCACTCTCAATGGCGGGACGTGCGTCACTCATTAAAATGGTGATTTTGCCCCAGTTGCTGTATCTGTTTCTGAATATACCATTTCACCCAGGACCCTTTTTCTTCAAAACACTCAAGTCTGAATTGATACACTTAGTGTGGGGAGGCAAACATCCGAGGCTGCAGTGGAATGTGCTCACTAGACTGTATTCGCAGGGGGGCTTTGGGATTCTCAATTTTGAATTATACTACGTCAGTGCTCAGGCTCACTATGTCCACTTTTGGGTGCACCAACCGAGATATAGGCCACAAGTAGCAGCGGAACGTTGGCTCGCGCACCCGGTTCCACTTGAAGGTGCGCTGTATGATGAGCCCGTCGGGAAGGAAGGGAAACTGTCCACTACTGTACATGCACTGCTGCGGCTTGGACCCGCATAGGACAAATGTTAGAGGTACCTCTGCTCTAATCCCCACTGTTACCACTTACATACCATCCTAGTATGCCCCTTCTCCAGGAAACAGTCTTTCATAAATTTCAAGAGTGCATATCAAAACTTGGGGTGACATGTACCAGGAAGGTCAATTTCGAAAGGTGGAGCATGTACTTCAGGGCTTGCAACAGACGCCACTTGACGTCTTTTTATATATCCGCCTCAGACAAGGGGTTCGCTCCATAACGCCGGACTTCCCAACCGAACCTCCGGTTCTTGCCCCGTTACAGCTAACCCTCCAATGCACGACGGCCAAGCGCTTAGTATCAATGATATATTGCACAGTGCACACGCAGAAAATGGAACCGCCTGCACTACCTAGAACGCGCTGGAGTTCTGAGCTGGGCTTTGACCTGACCGATGAGCAATGGGAATACTGCTCCTTGCAGACAGAACAGGTTTCAGCTAGTAGTAGACTTCGCATAATGCACTATAAATTCCTACACAGACTAAACTACACCCCGGCGCGTATGCATAGGTATAAGCTTAGAGAGAATGATAGCTGGGACAGGTGCAGAGCCCCAGGAGCAGACTTCTTACACCTAGCTTGGGAATTTCCTGGAGTGAATAGCTACTGGAACCAAGTCTTTGACGCCATTAGCCCAAATGGTGGACACGCATATCGAACCAACACCGTTACTGGCTTTGTTAGGCTATGCAAAACCAATACGAGCGGTGCACCTAGATATGTGGCCCTTGCACTCCTAATGGCAAAGAGAAGAGTGGCATGCCGGTGGGGCAGGGGACGGGTGCCCAAATTCAAAGTTTGGGTGGTTGATCTGATGTATTGCCAAGAGCAGCTCTCAACATATGCTGAACTGTTGCCTGTAATTTAGAGACCCAAAGACATCTGGGCCCCCCTGCAGTGTTACTTGATCACGCACACACAAGCAGACTCTGTGGCGGTGTAGGGGGGGGACCACATTGCGTAATATCTCATGTATGACTGATGACTGACCTGGTTTGGGACTTCGAGGATGGGTGGGGTGGCAGGTTTGCGATGACCGGCACTACTGTCTAATTATTGATACGAAGGAAAAATGGCGCTTAACGAGAGGTCCCCTTTTGATACAACTGTGCCCTGCTATGTACTATTATACGACTGGTCTCTTGCCTTATGTGTAGGTGTCACTTGATGTGATACTGACTGCTGCAGTGTGCCATGAGACTCTGCGGAATTATATGTTATATTGAACAGTGATTTACTTTGATATGTTTCCATTGACGCCATAGATAGCCATGTAAGTTTTTTGTTTGAACCCAAAAATAATAAACAGAAATTTAAAAAACTATATATATATATATATATATATATATATATATATATATATAAAATATATGTATTTTGTTCCAACACAGGCACACATGACTTTGTGCTATTTCCCATAAAGAGACAAATAACGTGAAAGGTCCTGATGAAGGTGGTGCAAAATGTTAACACACCAAAACGTGTTGACACTCCTGTGGTGTTAAATTCGAGGAACTTTTGAGTCAGAAATCTTTACAGAATGAAATAACTCCGATATAGATTCAATCAAATAAATGTATTGTTGATGATTTTTAATGTGTCACTTGTTGTCTCGTTTTGTTGATTGACCTATTATATGAATTGTTTTTGGACAGTGTTTACTTTTTTTTAAAGAATTGTATTAGTGATCAGTGTTGATGTATATTGAATAAATGTATGCGATTGTTATATTATATTGTGATTTTATGTTTATAATTATATGCTGGGGTCTCTAAAGTACACATCTATGAAAGTGATTTATATTACGTATGGTTGAATGTGGCTGATTGGTTGATAGTCGATTCCAAAGGAAAAACTTTTTTGTAATATTGTTGCACACATATTCAGCAATATCAAATGTCCTGCTTTGAGCGGTCTTCCCCTAATGCCTCCCCTGTCCATGTCGATAGATAACTGTGAAAAGTCTGCTTGTAAATTCAATACAGAATTTGGTCTTAATTTAGAATAGCAAGTCCCAGCTTCTTCTCATGGTCCGTCAAATAGCTGTCCTTCCTCGGCTGAGGGAATCTTTATTTTTGTCTGGCACGAAGCATTTCGATTCAGTGATTTGTTGCAATTAAATACACTGTATTATAAAATCCACCTATGTTGATCACTCCCCTACCTGAGTTTAAACTAACAACTATATTGATATACCTAATGAAAGCTCCATACATAATTTTGCAAACAAGCTGAACCATTGATGCACTGTTAGAAGGGGACAAAAGTCAAACTATCTTTCACTCAGGAAACAAGCATTCGCAATGCAATAGGTCTCACATTTGCGAGAGTTTGAGTTATTGGCTTTGTAAATGACAATGCCTTTTATTTATGGTTTGGAAACCTGCAAGCGGTACGTAAACACGCACTTTGTACTTATAGTCATTGCTTATGAGAAGCAAGGCTGGCAGTAAAAGGGGTGCAGTTACTGACAACCTTGCTTCTCATAAGCACGACTATATATCAGTGTATTGAGTTACCTCAAAGGTAGCAAAAGATCCTCTAGCCAAGGTAAAGGTAGCAAAAGATCCTCTAGCCAAGGTAGAGAGTTATTCGCTGAACAACTAAAGTAAAATGTATACTATGATTAATTGGTTTCTGGCAGCTGTACAGAGTGCAAGAATGCACCCTGGCCAGAGTTCTTCTACATGCCAAATTTCCACACTACATACTTTGTACAGATATAATTTTTTATTTTTACCGTGTGTGGCAGAGTTCCCCTGTGCAACTAGTCTCTGATGTCAGCACCTTGAAAAAGTGACACAGATTTTCCCACTTGACTCTGGTGGTGTAGCCAAAATATATATATGGTATAACATACAAACTCCAGAAACTATAGAACTGGCCTGACACCGCCTGTATATTGGTTATTATGGCACTACACTGCCCCTGCATATGTACCTGTGGCGGGGAGGCGGGTTCTGGGGATGCCAATGCTGATGTGCCCGAGGACTGATGGTCTGCTATGCCGCTGACCCCCCTTTCTGACATTCCTACACAGACTGATGCCTATGCTGATGAGCCTACGGACTGGTGGTCTGCTATGCCGCTGACCCCCCTTTCTGTCATCCCTGCACAGACTGATGCCACAGGACTAGAGGACTGGGGTGCGACGGAGGTCGACAGAGTGTGGAACTACCCTCCGGAAAAAGAGCACGGTCCCTTTAACCCGGGACTACACGTCGGCGAGGCCCCGCCCCCTGAGAGCGTGGGAGAGTCAAAAGCCGGAAGAGCGAGAGAGACGAGGGACGGCGTTTCCCTGGAGGCGGAAGGTGTATTGGAGTGGAGACGGAGAGTGGTGGAGTCGAGTGTCGGAGAAGAGTACGGAGAGAGCCCAGCTGAGATCGTCAAGCCAGGAGGCCACCGATTCGGCGCTTCGCCCTGCCACGGTCCCACGGGAGGAGCGTGGCTGGACAAGGTACGGGGTGCAGTTGCGGGCTGGGTGGGACGGAGTGACCCGTCGAAACCTCGAGACCCAGTGTAAATTTGTATAGTTGAGTGCCCCTCCCCTCACGAGCACTACGGACGGCTGTATTTAATTGTGCACTTGGTTTCCCTCACTCCCCGGGCCCTTGCAAGTCCAGCACGGACGCCCCAGTGACTGTTCTCTTTCTTTCCTTTATTTTCCGGGATACCTCCGGACGGGGTCACGAGCCAGTGCTGCAGCGGGCCGACATCACCTTACCTCACGACCAGAGAGAGCGAATCGTCTGGTCTACAGCCCTGCTTCATTCTGGATAGCTCAGGATTCACAAGAGGTGTCAGAACGGAGACCTCTGAATTTGCAAGACTGAGAGTGACTACCAAAAGACGTAACGCCTATCTTAAAATAAAACCTTCACTCAGAGCGCTATTTCCTGACTCTGTCTCATTGGATCCTGTTCCCCTTGTTTCTGACTCGCCATCCCCTGAGTTCCCCGACCCTGCCCCCTTACAGTACCCCAGGAGTGTTGCACTCTTTTAAGGCAGTTTTTATACTATTAACACTGCAGTATTTAATTTGTGAAATACGGGTGTGTTCTTTTCGAAAGAAATCAACACACAAGGCATTTGGAATGTTACATATAAGCACACTGAACCCATGGAAATGTCAGTAATCTCGAAACTTGGTAACCATGCCTTCACAGTGATAAAGGTTATATTTATGCCTGTTGTCGAGTCATATATGCATGCTATCCCTTCATTTGTCACTGTTTGGTGAAAGGGAATGGACTTGGAATGAGAGAGAGGGGCAGACTGTTTTTAGGCGCTTCGGCATATGAGGTAAGCATTGAAGAAATAATGCTGGACATCGGTAAAAAAAATGTAAATGTCTGCAAACGAATAGCTTTCAATTGTAACACAGGAACAGCTGCATACAGCATTAATGTTTTCCACATCAATGCATGAGCAGTGCTTGTAGGCCAGGCATATGCTTTGCATTATGGGACATGTAGTCCTCTCTACTGTACCCAATTATAAAAGCAGGAGTAGAAGATAAAGATGAAGAACAAAACCCAGGATTGTATAAGCTACTAGAGCTGGAACTGGGAAACGAGGAAGAACTGCACGGCGAAGCTTATAGTTCAAAATAAAGAGTTTCGTTTATTTCATTTTTTAAAAGTATATGTTCTTGTAAAAACAAAACCAATTACTAGTCTGTGCATTATTGTTAAGAACATGCTTTTTAGAGGAATGTGAAGGATGGACTAAACTCCCAGTCACGGTCAATGTGAACCTGCCGATTATCTTAAAAAGAATGTTTTTTTTTGTAGCAGAAAAGTACAAAATAAACACCTAACTTAATTTAAAGAAAAACTCTAAAGATGAAAAATAGTCAAAATGCAGCTGCACTACTGATATAGTGAGTGCTACAATTTCAGACAAAATATGTGCTTGGTGCTTTACTCGTGACATCACAGAGGGTTTTTAAAAGAACATTTTAGACTAATAACCAAAAACATTTTTAAGAGCAGGAAATCAAAGTTGAGAAATGCATTTAGGGAAGATAGTTGTAGCCCTGCTTAGTGTATTGTAAGTGATATAGAGTTACTTTTCTCTCGTTTTTGAGGAAAACTGAACCGGCGTAGCATAATATTGTACAGATCTTAAACAATAGGTTCCTCTGAGGCGGCTCACCTAATGGGTCCAGCAACTTTTCATCTAGTTGTTTTTAATAAAACTTGTTGAAAAAAGGTAGAGTAACCTTGGAAAAGATCAAATGACCGTAAGGGCTGCATCCCGTTACACTGCCCTAACAAGGAGGGAGGGCGAGAAGGGAGGGGGGAGTGAGAGCAGAGAGCAGGGGGTGAAGGTGCATGAAAAGAGACCACAATCAAACCATTAACAGTGCACTGCTGTGCTGATAATGTATGAGTGCGTGTCACACACTTGTAAATTAAATAAGCAAGTGCTGCATAATGACTACCCCAGCCATTCACCCAGAGGCTCCCAGCCTACCTCCGTGCCAGAGCTGTCTGCCTGCTCCCAGCCTCTGGATTTCCGAGAGAGATGATCTGGAGCCGACGGGGGGAGGGAGGGAAAGGGAAAGCGCGCCATGCGCGCGCTGTGCTGACAAGCCGAGAGCCCTATGCGTGCACATTGCCAGTCCGGGCGCGTGCATATCTCCTGTCCCCCTTCGCAAGCAAAATCCACAATAGATCTCGCCGAGGCGAGCAGCCTGTGCACTGCGTCACTAGGCAAGACCTAAAAAGGAGGCCTTAGGTCATCACAAAGACTGTGGTTTTAAATGTCTCCCCTCTTTTTTCTTACGAAATATGGGATACGTTGTTGGTTACTTTCATTTCTCCTACTTGGTTATCTTAACTCTATCTTTCATATATTTCAGTTTTGATTAGCTACGAATTTTGTATCTAAATACTACTGACAAAACACAGCAATAAACTGGCGAGTCCATATACTATTTAGCTTGAGATTTTTCAGTGACCGAACATCTACAGATTTTTTTTTAATCTTATTATAGCATTAATGTCAAAATAATCAGCATTGGCAAGGCCTATCGGAATTGCTTACCTTTACCTACATGTGTGACCGAATGGCATTGCCAGTGTTCTTTTAAACAAGTCTTCAGTGTCTGTCATCATCAATGTTGTATATTTCACATTTCTTTCGCAGTTTTCATAGTCGGCATTAGGTGGCAATAAAAGGCTGCAAACTTGTACTTAAACGTTACTTTGTTTAATTTACAAGCAGGACAAATGACGAAACCACCTAAGGAAAGCCAAAAAGCTCCAGTGGGCGGGTCAAACACAAAAAGTGCAGAAAGCAACAAATAGGAGCAAGGTAACAAAGTGACATGAAAGCCATCCAATACCGAGCAAGGCCTGACTATCTAGTATGGTCCACAATGCTGACAGGGCTCAAGTCCTTAAAATAAAAATTGGGGGGGCTCACCAAGTTAGGCAGAATGGGTGTGACCGCACTGTGCAAGACATCAGAGGAAGAGACATCACTGTGTGTGGTGACATCACAGGCAGTGACTGCATGGCATCAAAGGGAGTGGCATACCAACCCATGACTTCACAGGAAGTGACATCAAATCTTAAGACCTCACATATGTTTAGCAGGTCTATCATGAGTACATTTGAGTGCATTAGAATATTTAACAAATTAGATTTTGCATTGGGCTTGTGCCAAAATATTGAGCAAACCAGACACAAAATCTGGGCTTCAACTTTAACCCTGCCACAAAGAAATCGGCATCAAGGAGAAATGCGGCAGTAAATCTTTTCTGCTTAATTGGTAGCAATGTCTGTATTAAAAATCTTATAGGGTTAAGGCACCTACTGCAGGGATCTTTGTGTGCCAGCTAAATCTCAAGGAAAAATGGTAAGATAAATCTGGAGTATAATGTATTTGCTGGAGAGATCTGTGTTTTGCCTAGTCCTAGTTTTAAATCAAATTAGACCAGAGGGTCAATATGTCGCCTGCAAAGCACAGCATGCAAAACACATACGACAGATTTGTATTTTATGTAGATGGGTAACTGGGTTAATACGTTTAAGACATAAATCCTCTTGTTATTTGCAGTTCATAAATTGTAATCCTTCTCATATAGCACGGGGAGGTATGAAGGACATGTGGCTCCCACACCTCGAAACCCTCACTATCTTATGTAACACATCCTTTATATTGATGTTCACATATATGATTTATTGTGAATGTAACATCTGTGCGTGTGATGTAAAGCGCTCTGACATCCTGCATTGGGATGAGTAGTGGCACTACTTATTCCAGTGCACATTGTCAGAGCGGTTTACATCACACGTACACAAATGAGATTTTAAATACCACTATTTCGTTTTCTTTATTTTATAGCTCTATGGTGCTAAAGCGCTATAAAAGAAATAAAACAACATAATGGTATTTAAATTACTTTTTTTAAATACTGGGGCGGCCAACACAGCTGACACTCGTACAGTGCATGCATATCTCTTATAAACAGTGACTGCACAAAGTCAAAAGCATGCCTCTCTTAAGTACCTGTGTAGTAATAAGCTGGGTGCCATTGTTTTCCCTCCATTGCATCTAGATGTAAGGCGCTCAGCATTAATACTTCAACAAAAAGAGGCCCAATGGCCCATTAACTTCGGCCTTAGTTATGGGCCCAGCATGCATCACCTGGCCCTGCACGTTGGTCGGAACAAAAGCAGACAACGTCCAGGCGCTTCTGAAATGGTCACAGTGTCAGAAAATTTAACCGGGACGAGCTCAGCATATTTGTGGGGTCCCAACCTCTTTCTTGGCAGTGTAGACGGAGTCGACCCTCTGAAAATAGTGGGTAGATGACGTCTACCCTTGACTCGGGCCCTGAATGCTGACCCCAGGCAGACAGCTGGAGCAGTCTGTAGCGATACTGCAACAGTGACCATTTTCACATTTGATTGCTGGTTAACAAGCAGATAACTAATAATCCCCAGTGGGTGACCGTTACCTCTGCTTGTTAAATTTACAATAAATGTATGAACTACTTTTGCCTTTGGGACATGCCTTTCTTTTATATATCATTTCTTTTCCTGGTCCTACTGGGTTATTGGGGTGACTCATTACTGTGGAAATGCCCCAATACAATGCAACTTCAGGGCAAGAGAGAACCTTTAAAACACAGGAAATAATCTTCCTCCAGGCTGGCAAAACTTGTTTTCACTTTATAAGCAAACAAAACGCACATTTCATTAAAAGGATTTAGCATCAAATACATTTAATTGTCATATAAAACTTGAAAACTTGTAAAAATCATAGCAGGTTCATTGTAATTTGGTGACATTTTTTCGAGTCTTATCCTTGCCCACACCTAAAAATGCCAGTCTCTTTTGTAGGAAATCGCTATATGTAAGTACTGATACAGGTTTATATGCTGTTAACTACACATATAGAACACTTCTAAAAGTGCAAGATGGCAGTAAGGAAAAAAAAGGGTAGACACTGATTATTTCAGTTGGTCGTCTTGTCTGTGTTCACATTTGGTGCTTTCAACAGGACTGCTGTGCCATTTGCAAGACTCAGAAATAACTGTTTGTGTTAAAGTCACAAGTTCCAATGTGAAAATCATCTTCCGCATTATGTTCTGGCTACTATAGGTTGTTGGTGGCTTTTCACCATCAGGCAACATGTAGTCTGAGTTAAAGTCCTTTGAAGATTAGGCACATAATACTATTTATTATTGTGTAGAAATACCGAGCAGGCTGGTTTTATTGGACATGTTCAGCTCAAAATGAGGAGTTTCCTTACCAAGTAAAGATTCGTGTCATGCAGACCACACATCTTTGGGAGTGTTCGAGTTTCAAGATGTTGAGATAGATTTGCCTACTGAAAGTGTTCTAGCAAACACATTGTCCAAGACTTTTCACATCTTGTTTTCTGATGCCACTCCTCACATTTTCCTTTAAACACATTGAATGAAACTGTTAGACAATCAGCTGTTCACGAAAAACACAAATCTGACAGTATGAGCACGCATGAGAATCATGGTTTCATTATGAAAAGGCACCTGGGAATCCTTGTCGCACTCTGGTAAGTGCTGATGCGAATCTTTAATAATATCATCATGAAGAGTCATATCCAAGAATCTGTAATTGCCACCATATGAAAATAAGTCAATTGTTTCATTCTGATGAAAGTATCTGGGACTGTTTTAAGGTTCTAGTATGACCAGATCATATTGAAAAATCTTTACTGTCACATTTTAATGAGTTCATCTGAGAATTGTTTCGGTCTAATAAGACCATTTTAGAGAAACCATTTCAGTTTGCTGAGATTTCATGTGAAAATCTATAAAGGTTTCAGTCTGATATGATCATCTGAGAATCTTCACACGTATGTCTGATGAAGTTATCTGAGAATCTTTTTTTGTCAAAGTTTGAGAACATGGCATTCTATCATTTTCAACTGCTTCACTTAGTTTTTTTTAGCTGAGGCTCTTCAGTTGTTCCAGTCTGATGGCATCTTCTCTGACATCTCAAATTGTCTCATTCGTATCGATTTTATCTGAAAATCTTTACTACAAGCAGGTGAGTTCAATACTGAGCATTTTTCATTTTTCCAGTTTGATAAGGTAACATTCGAGATTCTGAGTTGCAGTTTAATATATACGGATTTGTGCCTCTTTGTTTTAATATGATGTAGTTCCATCTGAGAATCTTGAATTGTCTCACCCGAGTAGATGTTCACAGATGCCACAAATTGATGAGGCCTTTTGAGAATATTCAGTTCTCTCAAACTCATGTAATTTCCAATCCCCTTAATTTCCTTGATACCTAGTGTGTCAACATAAAATCTCGTCGCACTCCCATCTCAATGTCACACTGCGTCCTTGCTCTGCTGTAGTCAGGTGAGGAAGCACAATGGGCACATTCCCCTGGAGAAAATACAACTGATCACCAGAGTGTGAGACAACTGTCAGCACAGGCAAACAATAGGAAATTCAGAAAAAGAATAACGTTTAAAAAATATTTGAGAAGAGAAAATACACAACTATTTAAAAAAAAACTATTTTCAAAGATCCTCCAATACGCACATTATCATCTACAAGCATCCCAAAAATATCTTGTTCTCTGTAAGGTAAACATCTCTACGCGAATGCAAATCTTTCTTATAAAGTGCAACATTATACTTAAATTCTAAAAATAGAAGTCTTGGGTAAGACTGTATGATCCAAATCAGACTTTTGTGAGTTTACTGGTGAATCAAAATGACAAACAACAAGTGGAAATATCCATTAGTGCTTGAAATATCTGCTTAGCAGTTGTTGGATTACATTAACATCTGTACACTCTGGATAATCCTTTTGAATTATATTATGCCTGATTTTAATTTCTTCCATTATTCCTCCATTTTTATTTCCTCAGACTTGCACTTTCTCGCCTCAAGCCTGAACAGCAAAGCCTTGTTTTTTCATTGAGAACTCAACCTAACATTGCATGTATCAAAGCAATCAACTGACTCGGAATTTTAAAAACTATTTCTCATTACATCTGAGATACACTGATATATCGGATTTCCATCTCAAAGAGAATTACAACACTCTTATCTGCATTAAAGCATAACATTTTATCCACATTTTCTTGTTTTGGCAGTAGTGTAATCAACATCTTAAAATATGGTCGAGGCTTTAAAAATACTAGGTAACAGGTATACCAGAGGGAAGGGAGAACTTATTTGTCATTCATGATTTAAGAGCAATGTCATGGAATCCTCTTCAGTTTCCAGGATGTCGGCGATGACTAGAATGGTCACTTTATCTCGGTACCATGCACAACTGGGCGAGATTTCCAAAGCTGGGGGCATCAGTGCCCATGTAACAATATAAATTCCAAGATGCCTGGCTGGCTGAGTGGTAAGGATGGCATACAATTACTCATAATGACCAACCTTGATCCCCCTTTCCATTATTTGACTACAGTCTGGAGGTCAGTTCTCATCGAAGACCATATCTGTAAAGTCAACAAGAAAAGGGTTAGTCATTGCAGCTAATAATGTAAGCAGGTGAGGAAACAGCAAAGTAACAACCCCACCTGACATTGCTCACGCAGCAACTTCTGGAGTGCTGACCTAATCTTTCATTATAGGCCACACCCAAAGTGTGCAATATGAATGGATAAGTGCAAAGAAACACAGAATAAAAGCCTAGTCCTTGAATGACTGTACACATAAAAGAAGGCTGTAAGTCAGCAAGCTGCTGGAACTTGAGACAGGTTTACTTTATTTTCAGTTTTCTTGAACGCTTATGAAATAAATGTGAGAAAATGTTAACTGTACAGAAACAATATGCTCTGAAGAACACTAACACAGTTAACAATTACTGGAGACTTTCGACCAAAGATTACGGCTGACAAAGAGTAAAACCATGGAGCTTCAATACATGGCAGTACACATGGGTAGTTACTTTTTATGCGTGTGGGGGCTGTGCCCCTCCCATATTTTCAGCTTTCTGTTTTGTTCAATCAACAAAATGATCCGTGACGTGGAGCACCCTCGCTGAGGTTTACGCCCTGTGCTGTATGTTGCCCTGCAAGGGTGCGCCTCCTAAATCGTCAAAGGCTGGAGTGGGATCGAATGGCGGCTGGTATGGATCTGGGGATTGGGGCTGGAGGAGGAAGGGGAAATGTGAAAAATGAACAATATTACCACTTACCTTGTTGCTTCGTTCCACGTCTCTGCTCAGTCTCTCTCCCGTGGGACTCCTGCCAAACAGCAACCAGGAAGTACACCCTGGCTCCCCTGACCAATCATAACGCTGCAATGCAGCGTTATGATTGGTAATTACCCAGGCTCACCTGATCAATCAAATTGCTGCAATGTAGCATTGCGATTGGTCTGAGTGCCATGGTTCGGCACTCAGCCAGGGACTGGGGGCCTGGGCATGTTCTCCATGCAGAATGTAATGCAGCCTGTGTAGAAAACATGCAAAGGGTGCATGAATGCTTGGATGGCCCTCTCGGTCCAGCTAAGTATTCATGCTCACTTGGAGTAGGCAAACCCCTCCTCCCCGTCCCTGAGAGCAGAGCAGCCCCGCCCGCCTGCAAAGCAGCTGGAAATAATAAAATGAAAATAACAACAAATTATTATCGTTTTATTTTGTATTTCTTCACACTGCTTAAAAGCAGTGGGACCTGCTTATCCCACGCCAGCCTGTGACAAGTTGGCAAAGAGGGAAGGAGATTGGCAGGGGGTCAAACCACAGTGCATGCAACAGGCGTCATGAAAGACACCTGGTCTCACGTTGAAGAAGATTAGTTTTGTATGCTGGTGTTTGTCATGCTGTCACGCTGGCCTGGATTTACTGGTCAAGATCCCGTAACCCATTCCTTGGGTGAGTAATGTAACTGGTTCGCATGTAAAGCACTCCAATACCTTCTGGTCGATTTCACACTATATAAAACTAAACAAAAACAATAGAGTACTCCTCTCCAAATGCCCTGATAACTAAGTATTCGGAGTGGCTGGGAGCTGGTTAGGCCTTGCAACGAGACCTCAGGGCAGTGAATGGTGTTGTGAACGAGCTGTTATTACCAATCTCAGCCTTACAAGCTACAAAGCACAGTGTTTGCTATCCATGACAAGCTGCCTGACACAGAGAGAGCTCATTTGTTATGCTATATTATGTATTTTATGAAATCAAGCTCAAAACATAACCCATAAGAATTTATGAATCAAGGCGATTTATACAGGGAAGACCAGATATCCACAGTTCGCTGTGCAGTTTAGTTTCTAGCATTCTAAAGCAGCAGGAAAATTTGTTTTTTTGCTGCAATTGATCCCTGGTGTCCGGCAGTTGGATCATCTGAGGTAGGAAGAGAATTACAGTGAGAGAGACAAAGGCACGGAAGAAGGTAAGTAGCGGGGGAAGTAGACTGTGGGAGTGATAGAGGAATACTGCAGTTGCCTTGAGAAGGAAATGCATACATAGCAAAAAGAGGATGAAGAGGCGGCAAGTTGAAAAGGGATCCAAAGAAAGAACCAAAAGGAAGTTGCAGACAGCTGAGGGGAAGAGAGTTTAAGATCTCTCAAGTGACAATTGCAAGTAATTCACCTAGTTTTACTTTGCCTTCTGGTATATGTTGCATTCCTTTTTCATTTGTAAACCAAAAACTACAAGTAATGGAATGTAAAGAAAATAGGAATATATTAGCTGCTGACACCTCATGTGGCCATTTTAAACCACTGAAGTGAGAGATCCAATAGAAAAGAGGCGGAAGATTAGAGACAAGGGTAAGTAAGTGACTGGAAGAGGCAGAGGGAAGTAGAGAAAGAAGGCTAGAGACAAAGTGGGATAAAGGAATCCAGAGGATGTACTGAAGGTTAGAAAGAAGAGAGGCAGGGATCAAACGTTTTGTCAAATCTGGTGCAAGAAGCTTAAAACACTACAGTTTTTGTCCTTGGATTTTGGCATTTGAAGTTTTGCATCCAAAACATAAATTCACTGCTGACGTGGGATAACTTGAATTTTTGAGGAAAGAGGATTGAAAAAAGACTGGTAAAGGCAGAGGGACTGGGTGCAAGAGGGAACATACTGCACAAGGAAAATGGAGGAAATGGAGAGACATGTGGCTAGAGGGGGAAAGGGAATGGAATTAACTAGTAGGGACATGCCTGGGCATGGATGGATGGATGGATAGATAGATAGATAGATAGATAGATAGATCAGGAACTGTGTTAAGAGACTAATCCTGATCAATACCTAAATAGAAATGTAGTGTGGAGAGGGAATACCACCACTTGAAGACAGATTGGTTTCAGTTTAATGAAAATATGCTTTTGAGTATGTCCGTGCAGCAAGCTTCAGTGGCAGCCTACCACAAACTGATTCCAGAAGGTAAAAGATAACGGGTAACATGGTTGGATGCAAATACCACTCCTCTAGGACACCTCAAGGGTGATTACTATTTGGCCTCGTTGCAATGCTTATATGGTTTAGTGCAGGTTTTGTAGGAGGGGGACTCTTGCTCTATAATTGCTAAGAGAAGGTAGGTAGGAGAAGGAATATTCCCAAATAATGTCCCTCAATGTGAATAGCCTAAACTCGCCCAATACACAGCACAGAATGTGGACCCACAAGAGAGTAGAACATCTCTAGATTTTTTACAAGAGATGCATTTGGGTAAGAAAAACATATTCCAAATGAGTCATAAGTCTTACCCCTACATTTCCGGCAAAGTACCTGCTTACACACTACTTTCAGACGATATCGCAAAGGTTAAAAAAAATAAATTAAGGATCTGGAAAGGAGGTTCCTCTTGGTCCACTCACAGCAGGAGCCAGGAGAATAATGCGTAACCTCTACGACCCAAACGCAGTGCTATATTGTTTTTTCAATGTCCTTTCGGACCTCTTTCCAAACTTCTCCGAGAGGTCGTGGTGGGATGCAACCTCAAGCCAAGGTGGGATAATCACAACTCAGGACAATCCCCTCTAACAGTGGGTAAGAAGGTGAAGAGTCTATTAAGGAACTGGAGCTTATGAACACTTGGCTTTTTCTGCACCCAGAGAGGAGAAATGCTTCTTTGTACTATCATGTTTGCTGATTCTATACACAAATAGACTATCCGTTCATGAATAAGCAATATTTGGGGACTCTGCACACATGATATCAGACATTTCTACCTTAGACGATGCATACGTCACACGATAACAGAGTGGTGGGATTAGAGAGGTGACAGGCCCCATCACTACAGAGATTGAGAGCAGACCTCTTTAGAGACTCTACACATGGGAGAGAAGCAGCAGAAAGTATAAGAGATTTATTTGTCAATATCACGGGTGATACAGCCTGGCACACAATGGGGATGCATTAAAAGCATCAGTTAGGGTAGCATTTATGGCCCTGACAGGTGGAGGAAAAAAAGATAAGAGCGATTGGTAGAAGACCATTTAACAAAATATCTTACTTCTCACCAGCCACCCAAAAATAAAGGAATTTTCGTGAAATACATTCTTAAACACAGAGTCCAACTCAGCAGACTGTGAATGTGGAGGGTTCTAAGACATTCAACAAACCTTTTACGAAAGGGGAAACCCGACTGACATGCTTTTGTTCCTTCATACACTTTGAGATTGATTAAGCAGGCAAACAGCAGCTTTTCTGCTCCATCAAGATTTACAAAGATTGGCGATGGAGACCACCACGCCTAGTAAATGGTAACAGCGAATGTATGCTAGCTGCTGAGGGTTCAACATATCAGTGCATAGAACAGAACACTGTTTTCTGGCTCAACTGGGTCTTACATTGGGGGCAACTTACAAAGGCCAATTAAAAGGTTTGCCTTTTTTTAAAAAAAAACAACCAGAGCTACCCCCTTCTATTTTGGACACCTAGAAGACACTACTGGGACAGAGTGTAAGGGTCCAACTGAGAGCAAGCAACCTACACCAGATAAATAAGGCCTGAAAACGAAGGTGCAGCGGTACTGAAATGAGGTTCTATGTTATCACCATGTTCATGGTGAATATGCCCCTTAAAATGTTCCTATGAAGCAGGGAATCTCTGAATCAACTTGGACCCCAGATGGTGACCACATACCCTGTGGACTCGGGTAAGTAAGGGCTGAAGGATATGCCTGGCTGTGATCCAGTTCCCTCATGAAAGGAATAAGGGACCCAATTGGCCTGGTGTTGAATACTTCAAACCCCCAGACCATCACAGGGTCATCCGCTTTTTGAAAGGTGCTCCTGCGCTATCCAGATGACTCTTAGTATTTATGGTTGCTCACCAAACCATCAATTGCTCACCAAACCATCACCTATGACCAAGCTGTATAGGTTTTGTAACGACCCAAAACTTTCCATTATTTGCAGCTATGTGAAGAATTTTTTTTGAAAGGCTCCTCCTCTCACATATATAGATGAATAAATTAAAAAATGCACCGTACAGGGGGGAAAAAAAAAAGAGTAGTTTGGCTCCCCACATTGTACCACTGATCCACTTATTGCAATCACATCGTAGAAATACACCCCTTAAAACCACTGATGCCTATTGGGAATTGCTGTCTCAGTAACCCGTAGATGGCTGGGGTTTTGGTAAACTCGCCTCATGATTTTGTCGAGGCAGTTTGCACTGAAAATACAACTATTTTTATATTAAAAACAGGTTACTCCAAATTGCTGTGAAATCTCCGAGATCCGTGATGTTATGCCAGCGATGCTTATGGTAAAACGACAGCACAAGGGCAGACGCGTTCAGCTGTCTCCGTGCATACACACAAAGAGGCATGTATTAGCAGCACGTGGATGGCTTTTGCAACGAACGTCAGTTTTCCTTCATTTAGTTTGCCAGATCAAAAAAATAAAAAGGAAATCTATACACATGTTACTAACATCGCTCACGGCCGTAGCCAGGCACATCGAAAGCAAGAGGTAAACCATCAGGTCTTTGTTTATCTCACGCCGTCCTCGGGGACCCAAAGACCCAATTGTGTCCCTGCAGGAAACGCCTGTAATCTGTAGGTCTATTCTCAGACTATCCTTTCATCTTGCTTTCCTAACACAACCACAATGCAATTTTAAAATAATTAACCTTAAACCTATTTATTTTACAAGATGCATTCAAGGGGCATCGACACAAAATGGAGTCAAGAAGCGCCGGTGTCTTGACAGGTCGAGGAATAAGAGGTGATACCGGAGGAGATTCGTACACAGGAAACGCATTCAGAATAGCAGGACGACTTTATAAAGCGTGTCGTTTGTTTTCTGGTGAAGTACCTACAGCACGGACATTAGCATGGAACAATAGAAGGCAGAGTATTTTTATCATTCGGTCCAGGTGTAACGTCACGTGGCAGGCATTGCTGCAGCAGGGCCGGCTCTAGGCATGTGCAAGCTGTGCACCTGGACAGGGCCACCAAACCCCAGGGGCCTCCACGCCAATATATATCCTTAATATATTAATCCTCTGAGGATGGATACATATTTGCGTGGTGGCCCCTGGCAGGGATTTGGCGGCCTCCGGCTCTGTTCCACTTCTAAACTCCCTGACCCCCTCCCATCTTTACTGGCCTGCGCACTCCGCCCCGCCCGGACCCCCTCTTCCGGGCCCCCTACCTACGCTCCCTGCCCAGGGCCACCATGAGCCTAGAGCCGGCCCTGGCTGCAGCCGCTCTCCGGCGCGAGCCACTGGCCTCTCTAGCGCCCTTCCTTCAGCCGCCAGCCTGTTCCATCCCGAGGGAGCCTGGGGGAGGCGCTCAGGTACTGATGAGCGGGTCAGGTGCAAATCAGGGTGCCACTCCTCCGTCCCCACAACCAGGGCCGGTTCTCGGATTTTGGGGGCCCTGGGCAGAAACGTAATGCGCGAGACCCTTCTTAATTTGCATATGACCTTACACATTCAGGGCTGTTTGCATCTCAGTAGATTGCCCTGGTCCAGAAGTGTTTTTTGTACAGACCCCTCCTGGGTTGCCGCCCCTCCCTCTCATCCACCTCCAAGCACCACTTGGAGCTGAATGCGTGAGAGTTGCTTTTCAAAAGAAAGGTTAAAAATTGTTGCAGGACAAAGGGTGTCCTATGGTGCCTCTGAATGGGCCGCAGGGCAGGAGGCCTGATTGCTGGATAAACCTGCAAAAGGTGTCGCCTTGTAACTGAGCCAACAGGAGCCCCCCCCCCCCCCCCCCCTGCTAGGTCTAGCCTTACTATACCATGGTTGTGAGGGCCAGGGGAGGGGCCCTTCGCCTGGGCGCAATTGCAAGAGGCTACCTTTTTCTCAAATTAGATGGTCAGGTGAAGGCCAGTGTGCCCTGGCCTGGCTGTGACACACTGGTGTGGGACCCTTTGTTCATGTGCTGAGAGTGGGACCCTGGGGAGCTGCCCATGCCTAGCGCAGGCCCCGCAAACAACATATATTTAGTACATGCTTAATTAGTCCATAATGGGCTCTCGGGAGGCCTGCCGTTCCAGCGAGGACTACTGGAGACACTAGAGGGGATAGGTGAAGTACTGGCTGAGGAGAATGAGAAGAGCCATAATAAAGAATGAGCTACGAGCATGGACGTCATTTAGGGGTCGTCAGGGTTCGCAGTTGGGACTCTTGCACTGCCTTTAAGACCCCTGTCCTGAGAGGAGGCAAAATCAGTGCCAAGAACACAGCAGTGGCTCTGGATTCCTTATTTTCCTCCATACCTACCAGCTCCCATGGTGCCACTGCATGACAATCTATATCGGCTCCCATCACATGGTCTCCCGGTGAAGAGCAAATATCACACAGTGGCAGTGAAAACCAGATAAAAACCACTGTAAATAGTGGTTTTCTATCTCGTTTTCCAAGGCTTTGGACTGTGGACGCCCATTAAGGGGTGTGAAAACACCAAAGAACATAGGCACCAGTCTCAGCAAGCTTTTTTCTTTTTTAGAGGCTTGGGGGAGGGGGGGGGTTCAAAAGTGCCTCGTAGTGGGGTGAATAGAAGACCTTTTTCGGCATTCTGTCCATCAATTGTTCTTTTTGCATTTGTCACCCTGAGTGGAACGGGTATGCCCAGACGTGGGTCCCGTGCTCTCCATGCTACTGGAGTCTAGCTATCCTGGATGATGAGGGGTGAAACCCCGAAACCGGTCCCAAGATGCTTGTTTCCAGTCCAGGGAAGACCTGCCTGGCAGTGTGGGCTGGACTGTTCCCATTGGGCACTGGGTCAGGCTAATTTGCATATGGCTGGGTTCAAACTGGAATGGCATGGAGAGCAAAAAAGAAGATGGATTTAGGCCAAGATCTCTTTACTGGGGTGAATGTAAGACATTGTTTTGCATTTTGTCCATCAATTGTTTTTTTTGCATTCGTAGGTACATTTCAGCACAAGGCCCCGCCCCTTCAAGACCTCAATCCCCCTCCTCTCACAGCAAGATTGTTTTCCAATTAGGCAGGTATCTTCCTTTTTTTTTCTATATACTAATGGTGAATATTATTTTATTATTCACGATTACTGTAACAAGCATTGGCAAAGCCAATAGGTCTCACCTTTGAAACACTTGTTGCAGACGTGGAGCATAAGTGGCAAAAAAAAAACCAAGAAGCAGAGCCAGCATGATGAACAATACATGCATCACCACCCATGTGTGCTTAACCACACATATGCAAGCACATATGAATCATGACACTGCAGCAGCCATTTTTTAAGTTTAAAATTCCAAGATGGTGGGATATCCATCTTGGGGCAATAAATCATTTTTTTTTAAATGAGCAAGTCAAGGCCACCAACCACCAGGAGTAACGGGGAGCAGGGTGGGGACAAGGAGCATCTGAAAAATTGGGGAAAGAAGTAAGGAGGGGGAGAAGTAGGGAAAAAAAGCCAAGTGTGACGAGAAGGACAGCCAAGGTGGGGAGGCAACATGGACAGCGCAGGTGCAGCAACGAGAAAAGCAAGCAGCACACAGTAGAGAAAGCAGATACACACTCACGCTTATGAAGTGCTGAAAACAAAAGAAGAAATTAGTTCTCAGAGACCAGCCTTGGAAGGATACAAATCATCCAAACAAAAGAATAGTATAGAAACTATAATCGAGGATGAGCAAATACAGGGAGAAGAAAAGCCATTAAAAAAAAGCAAATGAAATGAAGAAAGCCAACCAAATATAAGCAAGGGCTGACCCAAAGCCCACTTTAGTATTAAATCTGTCCCACTTTAAGTATTGTTACTGTACACAAGGGTAATTTCAACGACAGCTCAAAACTGTCTGAAGGCAAAACCTAAGCACAGGATTTTTTTTCTAGACCGAGAACTATGCTTGATCTCTGTAAAAAAAAAGTGTCAATGAGCCACAGGAAATATTTGAGAGTTAACACCAAGAGTGAGGATGTACAGGTATGCAAACAAATACATTCAGGTTTTTTGAGCATTAGATATGAATAATAACACTGTTTTTAAACAGCTCTTCATACTTATTTGTAAGTGTTGTAAACAACCTGTGTTACTATTATTTCATGGCACACAATTCGCTAACCTCGAAAGGGCAAGTTGGCTTTGCAGGGTTCACGACCAGAAAGTCACAAAATATCTACAGTGAGCATTAACTGAATTGACCATGTTGTCAGCATGAAGGAGTAGTATTTGGTTAGGTGTGGCTGTGATTCTTCAACATTGCTACATGTAGAGACATTCAGAATTATTTTTCCCTGAGTGTTCACCTAAAGGTTTGCACTGTGTGAGATCAGAAAACAGATGAGATGCAAAATGTAGCATTGCTCTTCAATAAGTGCCATCCCATGGCACCAGATACACAGTCTGCACCTGAGACCCAAGGGAGGCTGATAAGAAGTTACTGGAGGAAAGACAGTGTTACAGAGTTAGTGTCAGAAAAATGTAACAAGTACATAGTGAAAGGGAGAGTGTAGGGCGAGGGAATTGTAAAATATACAGCTAAAGTGACTTAGATATACGTTAAAATGGCTGAGCGATTGTAACAGAAAAGTCAGAGATACACAGTAAGAAAAAGGGCGAATAGATAAAATTAGCAGAATATTGATGAAGACCGAGTGAAAGAAAATCGCCCAGGTTAGAAGAGAAACAGGAAATAAAGGAGAATAATGCATCTATTAAAAACAAGCATCAAATGACCAGTAAAATAAGGAGTGAAAGGAAATGGTAAAATGTGGCACTATCAAACCCCATTCGTTCAAAATAAAACGATGAGCAAAATCAATGCAATATGTTTTTTGGTGGGATTATCCATATGTGTAGTGTGTGGTATATCGTGGAACCCACTAACATCAGTTTGAAATGGGCACCTTCTTATCTCTGGCCGATGCAGATTAAAGGTGAAAGAAAGACCAGGCTCTGACCGATACTGCGCTTTTATTGACTTATTTTTAAAAGGCAAAATCACTAACTTTTCAGCTGTATTCTTTTACAAGAAAAACAATTCATGGCAAGGCCGGACTGGCTGTAGCGGGCATTTGCCCGGGAGGCTGGAAGGGCGGGGGACAGTTTTAGAGCAGTAGGGGACTTTTGTTTACTTGGGACTGGTGTGGCAGCGATGCTGAATATAGGCCCCCAGTCACATAAGCAGCAGTACTGGCAGGTTTTGTTAAGCAGTAGTGCTTCATGCTCGAAACACCCTCTCTGCCCTGCGGTGGGTGGGGTCCAGTCTGACAAAATTGCAAGGGCAGCTTTTGGTTCCCAGTCCGGCCCTGCTTCCCAGTGAAAAAGGAGCAGGAAATGAGCATCCCTTACCGCGACTATCCACCATTTACAATTGGTCAAAAAAGTAAATAAAACTGCTCATTTACCAGCCTTTGTATTACATGTAGAAGTAACAAACTGAAGCACAATCTAGGACTCTTTTAGTCGAGTGAAAAGCATATGCTTCAAAGAACCTTTGCTTTGACAGTTGATAAATCTAAAAGGAGAAATGCCACTCTTTTTAAAAGTAGAGGAACAGCTTAATTTCGAGAATATTTTCATTTTTTCAAAACTTGCCCTCAGCGCCCACTCCTGGTCATGGTCTCCCTAAGTGGGAAGGGAATACCCAGATATAGGTCCCGTGCTCGCTATGTCACCAAATTCAATCTAGCCTGGCTGATGAAGGATGACAACCCAAAACCGCTACCAGGATGCTTGTTTCCCGTGGGGAGAGGGTCAAGACAGATTTGAATATGGCTGGGTCCAAACTGGAATGGCGTGGCGAGCAAAAAAAAACAAAAGATTTAACCCAGATCTGTGACTGTGGGTGAATGTTTGGTGTGTTCAGCATTCAGTCCATCATATGTTCTTTTTGTAATTGTTACCCTAAGAGGGAAGGGTATGCCCAGACGTGTGTCTCATGCTCACTAGGCCACCAGATTCAAGCTAGCCTGGCTGATGAGGGGTGATACCCCGAAACCGGTCCCAGGATGCTAGTTTCTGGTCCAGAGAGGACCTGGCCTGGCAGTTTGGGTGGACTGTCCCCATGGGGAGCAGAGTCATGATTGATTTCCATATGGCTGTGTCCAAACTGGAACGGAGTGGCGAGCAAAAAAAACTTTGGATTTAACCCGGATCGGTGACTGTGAGAAAACTGTTGATTTGTTCAGCATTCTGTCCATCATCTGTTCTTTTAGCAACAGGCTTTATGTAAAGGCATAGGATAGTAGTCTTGATTTTCTTCTAAAACATATTCAACAGGTGAAACACCATTGGCGCTGTATGGAGTGTCTCGAACCAAAGAGTTTCGCAAACAATTTCAGATATGGGTGATTGAGTGGCCATGGCAATTTGTAATGCGTCCGTTACCATAGATATGTGTCTCAACTATACTGTTTGATTAGGGTTACAAAGGCATTATCTTCCAGTATTCAAAACTTAGACACGTTACGAAATCACTGAATTAACTCCCATTAAACAGGTATCCATTGTCCAGTTTCATCACTAAAAATGTGCCAAATGTGGAAAAGACTTTAAGAGCAGTTATAACCACGTTGACTGTAGCATTGGGGACAGTGGTAACTCCTTGAAAACAAGAACAGTCATTTAGTACAAGCAGATGCTGTCCATGGCAACAGACCCAAAGAATACAATTGCTCCTTCATCCCAGATGTGTTTTGGAAGTTCCAACATCTGCTGTTTTTCGAAGTATTAGCTTTCCCCAGAGCTGACAAACATGGCACTCTCCCACCATCTTCTAAATAGGAGTAAAGGGCAAAGGAACCCGACATTTTGACAAAGTAACTTGTGGATTCTGGGCCAAATAAGCCTGACCCACCACTTGATTTTGCAGAGCACAAGGAATGACTTAAACTCCCCTAAGTATGAGCCCTGTACATGTCACAATGGTCTTTCATGTGGCTGTCCCTGTGCATCTTGCTACCGTGTTCCGAAGTCTTTCAACCTTTGGGGAGCAAGAGATCAGATACTGCATTTCGAGTGGGGTCCTGTCTTGTTCCACACACACGCAGGCAAGTTTACTAAGTTTGCTTAATGATGTATTAAGGATACTCTTCAGCAAGCGTTGCCTTTAATTCACAGGAAGCAATGGGAAACCTGGAGACAAAGTCAGTGCACAGGCCTGGGAATGATCAAACCCATGCTATTTTCAATTTGTAGTGCTGTAAGTGGAGACCTCATTATTCAGGGAACCATTTTGCCCTTGAATTGCCAAAGATGGTGAGCAAAGCCGATCATCTCTAATATTAGTAGCTGGCTTTCCGATAACGAATAAATAGAGTCATTATAACCTGCACTCCTAAAGTATACACTTTTATTTAATCATTTAAACAATTTTTCTCAATGGTGCCACCTCGTTACCCCCAACCAGCTCCTGTCAGGTACAGTAGAGTGTACCTTGTATTCATGTGACAGTTCATGTTCTCATGGTATTTTGAGTTCCAATAACGAAGACATGGAAGTGTTCACAGGCCCACATAACTCACAGGTTTCGCTTTTCTGCCTGTACATAGGCCTGCTCAGTGCTGCTTAGGCACTCCTAATAGAAAAATGCAGTCAATTGAATAGAGCGAATGAGTACGTTGTGTACGAAAAAAATCCTAGGCATGTGAAGGTCCTTTTGAGCATACATGTTACATCTAGCATAATGGAGTTCTGTTGCTGTAGTTGTATTGCTTTAAATGTATGGAACTCAGTGTAGGATGGTAATGCGGCACCTGAAAACAGCATAAAGATTTAATGTAGTTCACTTGTTGTCCAACTGCAATTCGGGCGTTTTGCTTTCTAACTTGTGAAAACGACACAGTATCAACTTCTTCTGGGTTAGTATTCCAGTTATTTCTATGGTGGCAGGAATGGGATCACATTAGGATATAACTTGGAATGCTGACAGATAACAGTGTTACCACAGTATGAACAAAAAAGCCTTGATTACCAGATGTACCGAAGTAGTTGTACCTTCACCTTGACCCGATTGCCACCCATACTAAGAACAAGATGGCAGTGGTATATCCTAGCCAGCACCTCTGTAAACGTTTGCATCAAGTAACCAGTATCTAAATAAAAGGATATTCTCCAGCGTGCTCAATGTCGAACACCGTGCCATCCACAGTGTTATATTGTCTGTGAGAAAACCCACATACAAATAGTCATAAAAAGTTTGTTAGACAGGGCCCAGCCAAAAATAGTTTGCTACCACAATGGTTAAAATAAACCAAACATGTATGGCATCATATAAGGCACAACTCGAATATAATCCAAAAAATGAAGTCTTTATTTTCAAATCTTCATCAAAGTTGACTCATCACAGGTTGGCACGTAGATATACATAGACTCACAGCCGACACGTGTTTCGTCAGAGACGACTTTTTCAAGGCTAAAAGAACACAGTGTAAGCGTTTTGAGGTTCCACCACGCTTTCTGAAAAATTGGGAGGAGACTTCTATATATGTAGCCAAGTTTGTACTTGTTAGAACTGTATCGGACCAGATCTGTTTCAGGTATGGTAGACAGAGCAGTCACAGTAAGACAAATCCTAATGGTACAGGATCACGTAGAGAATAGCGTTAGGACGGTCGTGTATGTTTTGGAGAATCTGTAATAACTAATATTGAATGTCGATAACCTTCTTGAGCTTACAAAGATAAAGTGCAACCGTCCTAATGGAATTCAAAAATTCTATGTAGTTAGATTCAGCAGCAGTAGCATCGATGTAGTAGCGGCCACCTGATAATGTTACGCAAAGTGACGAACACTGGGCTCCTCTAGCCTGTGTGGGACCAGAGCTTGTTATCCGCCATGTCCACGGTCAGGTTAACACCAACAGGCCGTCCACTAGGTGGAAAACTGTTGAGCCCAGTTTGGGAGCTGGCTGTGACTCTGGTTTTATCTCTATTGAATGTGCAGATATGGTGGAGACTGAGCCAGTCTGAAAAGTATTGCCATTCACTGCATCTGGCATCAACCCAATGCCAGGAAGTACAACACTTTAACGGCAATGATGCGGCCAGGCAGTAAAGAAAATTGGTCTACATAATTGTTACACAAAGCATCAAAAAAAGTAGACGGTGAAGCCACATGCACCCACTGCTATTAGGGTGAGGATGTAGCTCTTCCTAAACTCAAATTAGCACTTTTGAAACAACCTAGGAGTGGGAAGGCAGGAACATACACTTAGAGAGAATAAAAAGACTCGGAATGGCCTGCATGGCCATGTAGGCCATGTGTGCTCTAGAAGAACATGTTAAAGCTAAAGTAACTTTAGTGGTGGAACGTCACTGGTTTTCTCCAGAGATCCCTAATCTTCAGAAATAATTGAGAAGTATGCATCAGTCCTGTACACTCTTGCCTCCACCTGTACATTCATAGACTAGCATGAGGAGATCAGAGGGACCTACATATTAATAGGATAATTTATCTTGATTGTAAGATTACTTAAGTGGTATTAGTTGGGGTTTGTGTGTGTTAACGAATAAGAAAATGTGCACAATGAGGCAGCATCATATTGTCTTCTGAATTGAAAGATAAGAGTATTAGAAGTTGAATCAGCACTGTGGCCAGATTCCGGTTTGCCCTAGTGCATCACTTATTAAATTACTTTGTTTCATCTGTTTGGTATGAAGCTGGGCTGCATTGGATAACCCTAGAGGGATATTGGGCAGTACAACCTTTATACGTGGGTGTTTTGGGGCTAAAATACAGTATAAAGAGAATGACACATCTGAAGACATCAGGTAAGCATATTTGTATTGTCTTAAATGCGGTAATGTTATCCGATGGGGGGGGGGGGACATACTGCATACAGGTACTTAGCAGCGACTTACAAGAACAATCTTCTAGAGATATAGTAAGTACAGGGCAAGATCCAAGGCAGCACCAACAGGGCACCTCAGAAGGCTTTCGGGCATGTAGGGAAAGAGGTGCTTTTTGGCGTTGGGTGCCCCATTGATTTCAAAGGGAAACGGTCATGGGACAGAGGCTGCATGTAGGGACTGGAGGGCCAGTCAGGCTAAACTAACAGAGGGGCTCAGGTCGTACAAAGGTTGCGAATGAAGGGACACCTTCAGTCCACTTCTCTGCGGTCTGTAGGGCTCGGGTGCATTGGTGTCTTGAGGAGTTGGGTTTTCAATACCGGAGACACTGGCGGTAGAGGGGGCCTGCACAAAGAGGCTGCAGGCGGCGACAAAGTCTTGTCTGGGCAGACCCAAGGTTGTGTCTGACTTTGGAGGATCACAGGACGTCGCTGCACACGTTGGCCCACTTTGACTCGGGCTAGGGGGCACTGATGCATTGGTGCTTTCGGGTGTCAGGTTTTTAGAGACACAGTGTCCTCATGGTTCTTCTTGAATGCCTGCAGGGTGCAGAGGAGCAGCTCTGCTACTTCACAGGGTCCTGATGGCTTTTTTGAAGTGCCAGCAGTCCTTCCAGACCAGTAGTCTTTAGTGTCATTGTCAGGGATAGTAGGCAGGCCAGCAGGGTTGGCACCAAGTAAGTTGCTGCTCCTCAGTTCTTGCTTTTCACGGCTCTTCAGTGTCCTTCTCTTCAGGTCGGTAGAATCTGCTTTCCTGGTGCTAGAGGCTTCCCTAAATATTAAATTTAGGAGTGTTAAGGGGAGAGAAGAGTGGTAGCCAATAGGCTACTTACCCTTAGAGTCACTACAGTCCCTATATCACCATGTTCCGTGGGAAGTGGGAATAACCCTGTCCCAGAGCTCCTAATTCTGCTCTCATAAAGATAGGGGAATTTTCCTCAAGGGGGGCATATCCGGCAGCTCACATTGGGGTGTGACTGGCCTGGTAGTGCATCACATCTTCCTGTAAATCGAATTTTTCACCTGTGCTGGGGCCAAAAGGGCCCAGAAGGGCCCAGGGTAGAGGGTTAGCATTTCCCCCGTCTAGGGAAGTCGAATTACATATCAAAGGCAGCAGAGGCCTTTGAAGCCTCCTGCCTTGATATGCCGATTACTGAGCCATCCTTCTTGGAGGAGGTGACAACCTCCAGCCACGGCAGGCATGGTTCCTGCCCTCAAAGAGTGTAGGTTCTCACCTGCAGGTGATCAGAAACCTGTCTATGGTAGCAGGCTGGTCTACACCAGTCAGCCAGCACAGTAAACGGCTGGTAGGTTTTCAGGCGGCACCTCTAAGGTGCATCTATCAATTCATCCACTATTGTAATCAGGGTGGGTTTATTAACACAAGGTGTTTGACACCAAAGTGATGCGATCATGTAGCTGGGAAATTCTTTTTTACAAGTGTCCAGAACATGTAATACAAATGGCTTCCCTGTGCACTTGTGACATCTAAGAATTGGTTTAGACATAAAAGGGGGCATATCTGCTCATGCAGATATGTCCATACGTGTAGTATAGGGCACCCTGTCTTGGGGCTGCAAGGCCTGCTGTACGGGTGGGTTGCCTATAATGCATGCAGTGGCTGTAGGCCTGGCACACAGGGATGCCTGCCATGTCGTGTTTTCACTTTTATCTGCACCAAGGCTTGCAGCCTGCAATGGCAGTCTGCATGCGTTAGTTGAAGGTCCCTTAGGGTGGCACAATAAATACTACAGCCCTTCGGGACCCTTTTTAGTACCCATGCAGTGGGTACTCACTGTACCAATTTCTAGGGACTTACAGGGATGCTAAAGGTGTGGCAATTGGGGGAACAATTGTACAGTTTTAGGGAAAGATCTGGCACTGGGGACCTGGATAGCAGGAACCCAGTGCACTTTGTCAAAATTGCATCAAATACCAGGCAATAACTGTGGGAGACCATGTAAAAAATGGGCACTTCCCTACAACCCCCACCAATATAAGATGCAACATCACAATATAAAGAGGTGTGATTGTAAATAAGGCTTTGCCGTGTGGTCACCACATTAATAAAATTAGCCCCAAATCATGTTTAAACTTGACACCATCATTTAAATCAATATAAACAATATTAACAGTCATAAACAATTATTATAGTGGTGAATATTCATTGTTCACTATCCAGGTTGTCAATAAAGCATGTGAATTCAAGACTTACATCACTATCAACAGCCCATAAAATACAATCATAGGACCAACCACAGAGAGTACCCACACTCCAGAGACAGAGAAAAACGTAGAGTTCTACAAGTGCTTGTAAATTTTGTCCTTCCATGGGGCCCTAGAGAAAAAAAGGCACATTTTCAGACCCCTCACTGAGCATTATGGGACACTCATCCCCACATTCTTGAATATATTATGAGCGGATTTCCTCCCCTCTTTTTCCTGCCTGCAGCCTCATACCAAGTGACTTTTGCTTTAAAAAAACAAAAAACAAAAAACGTTTGTAGACGTGTGCCCTGGTCCCACCCAGAGCACTCACTGGCAGTCTGCCTGGTCCTAATTTTGTTAAGGCCAATGCGTGAAGCCCAATTTAGCACTTCTGACCTGGCTCTTTTGCCCCTCCCCACGCTCTCTCTTTCTCCAGTGGAAGGCAAGGAACTTGTGCACTTTCATCACCAGATGCTGCACCTGAGGGCCCTCACTCCCAGAAAGACACGTGGGGATGGAGGAGGCAGCCTACCTTGCTTTCAGAGTTTTGGCCTCACTGGGAGACAAATGAACAATGGTGGCAACGCACCAATGCTGGCCACCATTGTTCTTTGTGTCCCAGGAGGATGGAGTTCCCAGAGACTCCATGAATTGTGTCCGGACCTGGGGATCAGGTCTCCATGGCCATAAGAGAATTTGTTGCAGGCAGCCCCCCAAGCACATCCCTCACCCCTGGAATAGAAATAATGCTGCACTGACCTGCCTGGGTCCTGGCCCACCTCGAGGGAGATTTTCAAAGCAATCGACGGAGCGCCACATGCTAATTTTCTCAGTTCTTTTTTAAAAAAAAGGCAGATCTTTAAAGTGGCATATCACTGGGCCTGTTGGGATGATTTCCTTCATTTGTGGCTCATTATGCTCCTGGTGGCCAGGACACCTGGCCTCTAAACGAGCACATTTTGTGGAGAGCTATATTATATGGCTCCCAGCACCAGCCTTCTCCTCCTTCTGGATCCTGGTGTTCCTCTCCTGCTGCTGGGAATATCTTTTACAGCCCCACTTCAGCCAGCAGGACACCTTTCTTTCCGCACTCAGTGGCAGCTCCTCTGCTGAGGCAGAGGAGCATTGCTCCTCTAATGCAGCAGTGAAATAAAGAGGACATAAAATGATAACTCATTATCATTCTATATGTTGCTGCTGCTGCAGCTTTGTGGGTGGGTGGGGTTGCTCTGCTTAAAGAGCAGGGGAGGAGTGGTTTGGACTACCAACCTGGCCATGGATGTCCTCCATGCAGGTTGCATTACAGCCTGTTTGGAGAACATGTCCAGGTCCCCATTCCCTGCCTGAGCACCGATCCACATCGCACAGACAAATCACAACGCTGTATTGCAGTGTTGCGATTGGCACATGGGTGCTTGGGAGCCGGGTTCATCCTGCTTCCCTGTTCCGGCTGGAAAGACCATGGAGGATGGCATAGGAGAGACCCGGTAATCAGTTAAGTTTGGTTCTTATTTTAACCCCCTCACCACTCTTCCACCGCCTCCCAACCCCTGATCCCAGCCGGCTGCCACTGGTCCCAGACCCTCATAACCTCTTGAAGCCCCCCTGGGTGGAAGTGGAGTCCAGGTCCTTTCCCTCATATGCTCCTGAGGGGGCATAAAGGGGCCTGCACCACTGGCCCTGGAGAGAGCTGCCCTGAACCTTGAAGTTAGCTGGAGTCAACGACCTTGGTCCATCCCTGCAAGGAATCTGGTGTCTTCTCTGTAGTGAATGAGCCACTTTTGTCGTCTGACACTCTATGATGACCCTCAACCACTACCATTTTGTACTGACTTTAGTGTGTTATGTTACCCTAGCCTTAATGTAGGATGGTCTTGCATATACATGCTTCTCTTCTGTCCTGTAATCTTGCTGTCTTTCAGTAGAATAGTCTTGCCAAGAATAGAAGGCGTGGGATGTCGAGGTGCAGTGTTGTGGGGGGTGGTGCACACATGTGCTCAATGTTGGATACTGCGGGATTACGTGTATAATGTTATTTGGGTTAGGTGAATTATGACTTTGACCTATTGGCTTTGACTTGGTCTAATGTCATTCTGTTTTCTGACTTTACCTTGCTTTATGGAAGTGCTGACTATTGCCTTTGACATGCTCTCATGTCATCTTGCTTTTCAATTCCATCTTGCTTTGGGCCTTTCTGTGTGCATGGCTTAACTAACTCTATTTACATGACTGAAGCCATTTTCTGTGCCTGCACGAAGCTGCAGAGATGAAGAGGGCATGTTTTGCTTTCCTCTTGTTTTTCACACTTTACTGACCAGAGAGAACTGGTTCTTATCAGAGGAATGTACATGCTCTATTTCGAAGCCATAGCAAAGGCCTGATCAACCTATGCTGTGGGCTTGGAGCAGGCTGGTGCGGGATCTCATGAGAACGAAGGGGCGAGGCTCACTTGGAGCTTTGTCTTACGTCTCCACTTGTACTAAAGGAGATGTCTGGGACTTGGCCGGTGGAAGTCCATCACAGGGCAGGCGTGCAGCTGTGGCGGTGGGGCATACAGTGTCACTATTGTCTCCTAGCTTGGCCGAAGAACTGGACTCCCCTTTGACGAAGTGGAGCGGGATGAACAGGCAGTGGTGAGGTGTTCCAATAATTCTTATTTTCCTACTTTTCCTGCTTACCTATTTCTTCTGTTTTTAGGTTCCATACATACATATCTTCTATACTAATATAATAAAGAGAGAGCCCAAACCTTTGAGGCGGGTAATCTCAGGAACCACAGCACCAATAACAACACCCAATACAGCGTTGGAAAGGGCAGTTGCAGCAGAAGGACATAGGCTATGCAGACGCCCGCCATATACATTTAAAAGGTAAAAGAACCGTGCCAGCAAAGTAGTCCCTTGTGGGCGTGTCTGCGTTGTGCTGTGGGTGTGTGCTGGGGGCGTGACACACGCTGGGGGCGTGTGGTACGTTCCGCCCTTCATACCATGTCTCATATTGTGTGCTAATCCCACCCTGCTCCCTTTAAATACCCCTGCACCCCATTATCATGACCCACCCTTACTCCTTAAAATACCCCAACACCCTTAAACACTAACCCATCTTAACCCTATAAATATACCATGTACCCCAAAACCCAAACCTATCCCTAAACCCTAAAAATACCCCTGTACCCCAAAACCCAAACCTACCCCGGAACCCTAAAAATACCCCTGTACCCCAAAACCCAAACCTACCCCTGAACCCTAAAAATTCCACTGTACCCCAAACCTAGCCCTGAACCCTAAAATACCCCTGTACCCCAAAACCCAAACCTAGCCCTGAACCCTAAAATACCCCTGTACCCAAAAACCCAACCCTAGCCCTGAACCCTTAATACCCCTGTACCCCAAAACCCAACCCTACCCCTGAACCCTAAAAATACCCCTGTACCCCAAAACTAGCCCTGAATCCTAAAAATAACCCTCTACCCCAAAACCCAAACCTAGCCCTGAACCCTAAAATACCCCTGAACCCTAAAATACCCCTGTACCCCAAAACCCAAACCTAGCCCTGAACCCTAAAATACCCCTGTACCCCAAAACCCAAACCTAGCCCTGAACCCTAAAAATACCCCTGTACCCCAAAACCCAAACCTAGCCCTGAACCCTAAAAATACCCCTGTACCCCAAAACCCAAACCTAGCCCTGAACCCTAAAAATACCCATGTACCCCAAAACCCAAACCTAGCCCTGAACCCCTAAAATACCCCTGTACCCCAAAACCCAAACCTATCCCTGAACCCTAAAAATACCCCTATACCCCAAAACCCAAACCTAGCCCTGAACCCTAAAAATACCCCTGTACCCCAAAACCCATACCTATCCCTAAAACTACCCCTGTACCCCATAACCCAAAACTATATCTGAACCCTTAAAATACCCAAACACCCCAAAACATATACCTCAGTACCCCAAAACATATACCCCTATACCCATACTTACCTTATCCAAACATTTAAAAAAACACGCTTTTACCATTCATGCATTTACAACGAATTTAGTTGTAAATGTATGCGTGGTAAAAGCATAAAAAATGTAATGCCATGCGTTAAAATGGCATTGCGGAGTCATGGTACTTTCGTAATGAAGGTATGCGGAGTGATGTTATGCGGAAAGAAAGTTGCGGAATAATCGGTGTTTACCCTCCCTCGGTAAGTACATTGGTGGCACGGCGGCCCACATCTCCAGCAACATACTCATATTTTTTCACCACCCATTTGAAAAATGCACAGGTCTCGCTCATTGATGGCCAGCACCGACATACACTTTCAGACACACCTCCCGCCACAAGTTCTAGAATTGCGAACTTTAGAGCTGGGGAGCTACGTACGAATCTCGGCATCAGCTCAACATCCCGTGATTCCAGGCAAATCACTTTGTCTCCCCGTGCCTACCAAAAATGAATGTATTCTTCTGTAATGTAAGTTGTGCTCATGCCATGTTGTCGAGTTCGTGCTATATAATATTGCAAGGAAAAATAAAGTAGGGAAACTCGAGTTCACACACTACTGAACGCGCACTCTTAAGTGCATCAGCAGTGCACTGTGAATCGGAGCGTTTCACAGGCCTGTCACAGATAAGAAATGCTATCAAAATGAAATCCTACAAAACAATATACTACTGGCCCGCAGCAATTCATAACCGGACAACGTCGGGATGGGCTGCTAGTGTATATATATATATATATATATATATATATATATATATATATATATATATATATATATATATATATATATATATATATATATATATATATATATATATATATATATATATATATATATATATATATATATATATTTCTACATATATGTTTGCCTTGATTGTGTTTTAATCATACTATTGATATGTTAGACTCTGCTATGATAGGTGCATTTGGCTTACCGTGTGGTGCTATTTGCTAATAAATACATCCCAAATATACCAATTGGTCTCTTCCTTGTGGCAGGAGATTCTGTGTAAGTATTTAGTTTTTCCAGGCGAGTATTCTGTTGCAGAGAGGATGGCAAATTCCCTCCTAGGCAGCTCATGTCGTCGGAAAATTGTTATGAGTTCTCCTGGCAAGTGAAGTACAAGTTTTAGTTATTCTTGCCTTGAGTAAGTATTGTAAGTGTTGTATTTTGGCCCAAGGGGAATGTGTATGTAAGGACTGTCCTTTTGTGAAAAGCAGACCCATTACATTCTCTTTACAATTGGGCATCCTGTTGCCCATCAACGCCTCAAAGTCAAGAGTTGTCTCACCAGTCTCACTGTTGTGCAAGTTTTTTTAGTGGGGGTGAAAGGTTTTAGGGGCCAGGCACCCATGACCAATCCTAGGATGCCACATCATCCCTCCACCACTGTCCCAACCATTCTGCTCAGAATTCTGGGCCAATCCAATATTGGGACTTAAGTTTTCTCTGGTAAGAACACCACTCAGTGCCTCAACTCAACCCCTAGTCCATACCACGGCCTGATCCCTTCAGACCAAAACTTTAAATGGGAGCCCTTCCTTTGTTGGCTCCAGAAGTCTGGGCTATCCTGTCTAGGTGCTCTGTGACAAGCTAATTATCAGGTGCAGAGTTCCTCCCTTTCCCTTTCTTTTCAAGGAACGGAGTCAATCACGGTTGATTGTTGCTTTGTTAGGGGAAGCCTTTGATCCATCAGCTGGGGAACAAAGCAATTAATTTGGTGCAGTAGGGCAGGGGGGAAACAAAGGTCTGAAATCCGATTAGGAGCTGAGCCAGAGAAAATGACAAATTCTGAAGTATACCAAGATGTAGATGTGGGTTATTGGGTACTGCAAATTTGGTGTCTTGCTGGATCTTGTAGGCCAGAGTGAGTGAGAAACTATACTTTAGCGTAGGTTTAATCTATATATGCAATACAGTAAAAAACACTTGATTTCCCAGTAAGCACTACAGACCTACACTATGAATGCGCACTCATATTATAAGGGCTACCGCTGGTCAGCACTAATCCTTGCAGAGTACTTCTTCGACAGGCTATCTGCCTAGATACAGGGTGGCGCATGACAGTCTCTCACACATGCAACCCACACAAGTGTGCGCTCACATGTAACCAGACCCTTGCCTCTTACAATAGCTGTGCAAAAGCAGCCTTATCTTAAAAGGTGGACACTGACATGCTCAGTCCAACTTCCATGAATTTACAGCGAGACTCACTCACAGTAAAAAAGAAAATCAAGAAATCAATTGTGAAAAATCCTGGTGGACTCACTGGGCCCAACCCAATTGCTACACTTACTGCCAAATTAAGTTGCTCCCTTCTTCCAAACATCTAACTTCTTTTATTATGTCAGAGGGACTGTAAAGATGCATTGAGAATGCCATTTCGGCTTGCACCTGCTTCTGCATTATTCCAACTAGTAATGCCAAAGTTGTTTGGCAGGATGAGACAAGTCATGGATTTTCCAGACGACATCCTGGTGTGCGTCAGGATACTAACAATATGAGGAAGTTTTAGATATTTTATGAAAGGCAGGGTTGACCATTTGCTTTAACAAAAATCGCTTTATAGTGGAGGAAGTGACGTTGTTATTAGGAAAGGGAATTAAAGCCAAGCTCAAGCTAGTGGGAGTCCCTGTTCTTAATCTAGATCTGCAGATTGACCCATTTTGACCATGTAAATATTTTTCTCAGCATACAGAATTGATACAGGGGGCCCGAGGCTAAATGTATACCCTAATTTAAGAAAACATAATTTGATGCAGGTAGTCATAAGGATACAATATGCATAAATATTTGGATTTTGATGGAGTTTAACACTAGAGGATTTTCAAACCAGTTACACAACTGACTGTCCCAGTGAAATCATGAGACCCAGTGACATACTGTTCGACTATTCATAAAGGTTCAAACAAGAAGAGTTTGGAACCCTCAAGTAAATTAATGAAGTGGATTATAAGAAAGAACTTTCTAACATTTTGGATCGATTCTCAATAATATGGACTATCTTTTTTAATCAACAATAAGATGTTTATGAATGTGTATGCATATTTGAGGTTTTGTTTAAACAAATGGTGTTTTAGAAAATAATAATTTGTCTTAAATACTAATTCTGATAGATACATCTGCCATGTGGATTCCTCACCTTGTGAATATCCCCCTTGCGCCTGCAACGTTCGGAAAATTCTTCGTAGCACGCCGGCGCGGACGACGTCATAGGAGCACGGCATCGCTCGCGACTCCGTCTGACGTCACCGACTCCATATAAGGACCACGTCGGCGTGATGACGTCAGTTCCCTTTTTTCCGCGTCGTCGATGCTAACGGTTTCTGGGATCTTCTGCGATACTTTTGTATCTTTTCGCTGTTTAGCTGATTCTGTTTCTCTGTTGGAGTTCACTTCAACGCCGAAGATGTCGTCGAGGAAGACGGGTTTCAAACAATGTGGTTCCTGCTCCCGGATGATGTCGATCACCGATCCGCATTCCGACTGTCTGTGGTGTCTTGGTTCGGGTCACAATGTTAAAAACTGTCGTTTTTGTGACAAGATAAACCCCAAGGCCTTGCGTGAGCGGGAGGCGAAGCTTCTGCTTGCAAAGGTGAAGGAAAGGGAAGCCGGAAGGTCTTCAAGGTCAGTGTCCAGGCGCTCGAAGTCGAGACAGCTGTCGCGGTCGAAGTCGAGGTCGGCTTCGAGGGGCAAGTCGAGGTCGAGAGAGAGATCGAAGTCCAGAGGGAGGTCGAGGTCCGGATCCAAGTCGGCCTCGGGCCATGCTTCGGGCTCCTCGAGAAAGAAGCATAAGAGGAGTAAACATCACTCCAGACACCACTCTGGCAAGGAGTCTTCGGATTCGAGGAAGAAGTCACGAAAACATCACAAGGACTTCGTGTCTCCTTCTCCTGCTCGATCTCACGTTGGTTCTCCAGTTCAAGAGCCGGAACAGGATCTGGAGTCGCACCATTCATCGGTGCATGAAGAAGAGGTTCCTCGAGCACCGACTCCGGATGTGGAGCCTGAGGAGCATGAGGGCCAGGGTGCGCCTTTGCCGGATCAGCCTCCTTCGGAGCGGCCGTTGGGTTCGTACCCACCCTTTCCAGGTCCAGGTCAGGATCCCTCGCAGTTTTTAAACGCCATGTTTGGTGTTTACTCGAGGGCAATGTACCCCTCTGGTGCACATGTTGGTCCCATGGGTCCTTTGTCTTTCAATTTGGGTGTGCCCCAGGCTTATGCCCCGGCCCCCTTTATGCCGTTTATGCCGACGCCTTGTACTCCTTGGCTCGGTTCGGCGCCACCGAGGTAGTCGACTTCGCATGCGGCTTCGCCGACTCCGGATCGGCCTCGTGGTGATTCGGATCGGGGCACTTCCCGTCCTCCTGCTCCTCGCTCGACGTCGGCTCCGGCGCCGTCGGAGTCGTTGCCGGATCCATCGACTTCGGTCCGTATGGAGTGGTCGAGGCGCAGAGCTCAACGTCTCTTGGAGGAGAAGGAGTGTATGGACTCCGAGGTTGAGGAAGGGGAGTTGCAGGATCAGGGGGATTGTTTTGAGGACCTTCAAGATGCAAGTGGCCTGGAACTTTCTCCCGAGTGGGGTTTGCCAACCGTTTCAGACGCTCCTAAGGACTTGGCACCCTATCATGTTGTTATTAAGAAGGCTGCAGAGTTGCTAGGCTTGACTTTGCCCACAGTTGAATACAAGCCCAACATCCTTACGGAGGTTTTGCATTCGCCTTCTTCTATTGTGGAGCCTACTCTTCCTTTTACAGATGCATTGACTGAGCCAATTAAGGAGGTCTGGAAGAGACCTTTGTCTGCTCCTGCGGTTTCCAGGTCTGTGGCAAGGCGTTACAGGGTGGCTCCTGATGACCCTGAATTTCTTTCATCGCATCCTGCACCGGAGAGTCTGGTAGTGCAGGCCGCCTGTTCCAGCAGGGCTGCGGGCTCTTTCCCTCAGGTGCCGGCAGACAAGGACTCTAAGAAATTGGACCAGTCTGCAAAAAAGATTTTCTCCTCAGGTAGCATGGCCTTGAAGTCCACCAATGCTACTTGCCTTTTGGGGAGGTACGTTCATGCTTTAATGGACTCTGTTGAGCAACTTTCTCCTAAGCTTCCGGAGGACGATAGGAAGAACTTTAACGAGGTGGTTGCTGATACTCAGGCTGCAGCTCGTATGGTTATACAGAGTGGTATGGACACGGTGGACTCTGTTGCCAGAATTATGGGCTCTACTGTTGCTACAAGGAGGGCCGCATGGCTTAAGTCCTCTGATTTTTCTTCTGATGTTCAGTCTACATTGTTGGACTTGCCATTTGATGGGACAGGCCTCTTTGGCAAGAAGGCTGACGTAGCTTTGGAGAGGTTCAAGGACAGCCGGGCTACGGCGAAGTCTTTGGGCCTTCAGATGAGGGGCTCTGTGGCTAGGAAGTACAGGGGTTTTGGCAGATCCAATTTTCGTGCCTACAACCAGGGACAGCAGCAGCAGCAGCAGCGTCAAAATCCTCTGTATAAAACCTACAGAGGAAAGCAAAGAGGCCGTGGTCGTGGACGCCAGGCCTCCTCCTCCTCCTCCTCCTCTTCCTCTAATAACCAACCCCCTCCCCCTGCAGCAAAGCAGCCCTAGATCCGCCATTTTGGATCATGTGGCTCCGGTGAGGGGTCGGCTTACTCATTTTCTACGGGATTGGGAATCGGTTACATCAGATCTTTGGGTTCTCAATCTCGTAGAAAATGGGTATGCTCTTCCTTTCCAGGAGTTCCCTCCCGATTACCCTCCTTGCCAGGGTTTTTGTTTGGAGGACCACCTTGTTCGCCTGCAGGAAGAAGTCCTGGCTTTGTTCAAGAAAGGTGCGATAGAGGTGGTTCCAGAGCAGGAGAAGGGTCAGGGGTGCTACTCCCGGTATTTCCTGATCCCCAAGAAGGATGGCAGGTTACGTCCAATCCTGGACCTCAGGATTTTGAATCTCTATCTCAAGCAGGAGAAATTCAAAATGCTCACTCTTGCGCAGGTTCTTCAAGCGCTGTTGGAAGAAGACTGGATGGTGTCGATCGACTTGCAGGATGCATATTTTCACATCCCAATCCTGAAGTCGCACAGGAAGTATCTCCGATTTACGGTGGGATCGCAACACTACCAGTTTGCGGTCCTTCCGTTTGGTCTTACTACTGCGCCTTGAGTTTTCACCAAGGTGATGGCGGTGGTGGCTGCACATCTCAGGAGGTCGGGGATACCTGTATTCCCGTATCTGGACGACTGGCTGATCAAGGCGGAGTCGCCCGAGAAGATGCTTCATCACCTGCAAGAGACATCGCAGCTGTTGTTCAGGTTGGGTTTTTCGATAAACGTGCCCAAATCTCACCTGGTGCCCTCCCAGCGCAACCTGTTCATAGGTGCGGTACTGGACACTACTGTATGTCCTGCATTCCCTCCTCCGCAAAGGATTCGCGACATTCAGGAGATGATTCCTTTGTTTCACAGTGGAGCGGTTGTTCTGGTCCTGAAGGTCCTTCGCCTGCTCGGTCTGATGGCTTCTTGCATTCTCCTGGTCAACCATGCACGCTGGCACATGAGGGCACTCCAGTGGTGCCTCCGCAAGCAGTGGTATCAGCACAACGGAGATCTCGGGGAGTCAGGGAAGATCTCCAGAGAAACTGCAGCGGATCTGTCTTGGTGGGGCGTGGAAGGCAATCTGTCTCAGGGAAAGCCTTTTCAGCTTCCACCATTGGTGGCCACGGTGATAACGGATGCATCCACTCTAGGGTGGGGTGCTCATCTGGGGGATCTGGAGGTCAAGGGTCTTTGGTCTCCAGAGGAAAGGTTGCTTCATATCAACCTTCTAGAATTGCGGGCCATACGTCTGGCACTCAAGGCATTCCTCCCTTCCCTTCGCGGTCGGTCGGTCCAGGTCTTGACGGACAACACGACCGCGATGTGGTACATCAACAAGCAGGGAGGAGTAGGGTCGTGGTGTCTCTGCAGAGAGGCACTGCGTCTCTGGTCCTGAGTTCAGGACCACCAGATTTGTCTGATGGCAAATCATCTGGCCGGAGTCCTGAACGTACGTGCGGACATTCTCAGTCGGCAGTTCTCTGCCGACCACGAGTGGAGGCTTCACCCGGAGGTTGTTCACGACATCTTTCGGATGTGGGGGACTCCTCGGGTGGATCTGTTCGCCACTTGCGAGAATGCTCACTGCCCGTCATTCTGCAGTATCCGATGCAAGGAGCATTGGAGGATGCGTTTCAGTTGAGCTGGAGAGGTCAGCTCCTTTACGAGTTTCCTCCCATACCCTTGATTCCTCGGGTTCTGAGGAAGATTCGCCAAGACCGGGCCCAAGTCATATTGGTCGCCCCGGATTGGCCAAGAAGGGTGTGGTACACAGATCTTCTCCACCTCTCCTCTCACCCGCCGCTCCGTCTCCCTCTCAGGGCAGACCTCCTCTCTCAGATGGAGGGGCAGGTTCTACACCCCCACCTCCAGACATTACACCTTCATGCCTGGAGATTGAACGGGGCAATCTGAATTCTTTCTCTCTCCCTCACGATGTGGTGGATGTCATACTCTCTGCCAGGCGTGACTCCACAAAGTCCATTTATTCGTATAGGTGGTCTAAGTTTGTATCTTGGTGTAGGGAGAGGGATGTTGACCCGTTAAAGGCTCATTTGTCTGATATCTTGTTGTTTGCTCTTTCTCTGGCACGGCAAGGGTTTGCTGTTGCCACTGTCAAAGGTTATCTTTCGGCCTTATCGGCATTCCTCTGTTTGCCAGATCAGCCCTCTCTTTTTAAATCACCTGTGGTATTAAGATTTTTGAAGGGACTCACTAATAAGTTCCCTCCTTCTCCCTTTATTGTTCCTCATTGGGACTTGAATCTTGTGTTAACCTATCTGATGGGTTCGGCGTTTGAACCCTTACACAAGTGTCCGATGAGGCTTCTTTCTTTTAAGACGGTGTTCTTAGTTGCAATTACCTCGGCAAGGAGGGTAAGTGAGCTTCAGGCTCTTAGTTCCAAGCCCCGTTTTTGTCCATCCATGCTGAAAGAATGGTTCTTAGGACCAGGGCTGCTTTTCTGCCTAAGGTGGTTACTCCCTTCCACCTAGGTCAATCCATTACCCTTCCTACCTTTTATCCTCCCTCACACCCTTCCAAGGAGGAGGAGAGGCTTCATCGCCTGGACCCGAAGAGAGCGGTTAGCTTCTATCTTAATAGGACTAAAGACTATCGAATAGATGATCAGCTCTTCGTGGGTTTTGCTGGCTGCAAGAAGTGCAGAGCGGTGCACAAGCGCACACTTTCCAGGTGGATTATTCTCTGCATCAAGATTTGCTACTCTCTGGCGGGTAAGGACCCTCCTGAGGGTATTAGAGCTCATTCAACTAGAGCGAAGTCTGCTACTTCTGCATTGTCTAGAGGTGTTCCTGTTGAGGACATTTGCAGGGCCGCGACTTGGGCCTCCCTCCACACTTTTGCGAAGCACTACTGCTTGGATGCTGAGGTGAGGAGGGACGGCCACTTCGCGCGCTCTGTTCTCCAAGATTTCCTGGTGTAGCAGAGTGGTCACCCTCCTCCGGGAGTGGGGACTGCTGTGGGACTCTATTCACAAGGTGAGGAATCCACACGGCAGATGTATCTATCAGAAGAACAAGTTACTTACCTTCGGTAACGCTTTTTCTGGTAGATACAATATCTGCCTGTGGATTCCTCACTGACCCACCCGCCTCCCCGTTGTCCACTCTGCTATACCTGGTTTTGTATGCAAATGTATTTATCTGATTTTGTATAGTTTTGCACTTTAATTGCTTTTGATTTGCATGTGCTGTGTACATTGTGTATATACATATATATGTTCTTGTTGGTCCGTCCGGGTGCCTCGAAGGCACGGAAAAAAGGGCGGAACTGACGTCATCACTCCAACGTGGTCCTTATATGGAGTCGGTGATGTCAGACGGAGTCGCGAGTGATGCCGTGCTCCTATGACGTCGTCCACGCCGGCGTGCTACGAAGAATTTTCCGAACATTGCTGGCGCAAGGGGGATATTCACAAGGTGAGGAATCCACAGGCAGATATTGTATCTACCAGAAAAAGCGTTACCGAAGGTAAGTAACTTGTTCGTTTGAAATATAATGTAGGTCTAGCTCTCTTCCACACAAAGTGTTGAGGGACACAACATGACTAAATGTGTGAAGTTTAATACATTTCAGACTGGACACAGGAATGGAGAGCATTGACGAAGTAGGACACTGGTTTATGTAGACTGTTGGGGGAAAAGCTTCTCAACAGACCAAGACGTGCACAATTGAGGTAGTATGCTTGAAACCACATAATGTGAGGGAAACCCAATCATAATCACTGAAGGTAGAGCATATGTCTTAGGGGCATATTGATTTATTTAAAGGGTGAAGTTGAAAGGGTTGTGGCATTTGCATCATATACCTTTAAAGGTGTGGAGCGATCATACAGAACAAAGAAGAAGAAAGCATCGGCATGCTGGTGGGCTGTAAAGCATGAAGACATTTGTGTGGGATAAGACCTTCGCGTTACTGACTGATCACAAACTTCTGGTGCACATATTTTGAACAAAGTGCAGTGGAAAAGCTATACCACATTTAGCTAAATGGGTGCACTAAATGCAGGAGTTTTTATTTAACAAAATATGTGCATGGTTGTCAAATGTCAATGCTGACTGTTTATGCCATTTGTCCCTGGACAGCAGGAGACTGAGAAGTTGGACCAAGAAAACTGGTTGATACAGTGTGGATGACTGTTTTAAAGGGAGTAATCAGAGAATATGAGTCGAGAACAAATGCAGAACAAGAGGAAGAACTTAAAGTGGGATATAGATCGCATTCTGTGGGTTGGCCCAAAGGATGAGAAAGTGTTTTGGAGACCACCCAAAGGACAATAAAGGGTTTTTGGAGCTACAAAAAATGGAATGATCACAGATGACTGTACTTAATGGAATAGCATTCCAAGGAACCAAGTAAGTGGCCCTTGGTGGGATGAAGAAAAGGCTTAAGGACCTTTCATATGAAGGTCATGATGGTATTTCAGCCAATAATCAAAAGACCTGATGGGAATTTTGGTAGCTGGGGATGGGTTGACAATTAGAGGGGTTTATCTGCAATTCTTTACCTTATTACCATTAGCAAAATGTTGCACTGGGTACAAAAAGTACCAATTGTTCCCAGTCTACCTTTTAAGGATGCCTGGAAAAGGGTTGGAGTAGATATATGTGTTCATTTTGGGAGATAGGATTATCAGAAAGATTTACCATCATCATAGTTGACTTTTGCTCGAAGTGGCCAGAGGTAAAGTGTGTTCAAAAGATTAGGTCTGTGAAGCAATTAATCACAGATGTTTTTGTTAGAGAAGGTTGTCCTGGAAATGCAATGATTGATAATGGTCATCACTTTATTTCATGTTAGATATAGTCATACAGGATTACACACCAGCTTACTGCTTTGTATCATCCTCAAGCAAAGGGTCTCGTGGAGAGGTTCAACCAATTTTTGGATGAAAGCGGGCAAATGACAACACAGGGTGGGTTAGAGTGGAGAGACACAATGATTAGGATTTTGTGGAACATTAGGACCACCCCACAAACTACAGGTAATGTTCTATTTATGTTGCCATGCAGAAGAATTCGGTATCAATGTATGTCCTGGATAAATGGCAAGAAGTGGTGACAACAGTGTAATTTAAAGTGGACTAAGGACAAAGTGAGTGGGATGGCAAGTTCAGCCGCAACGAGATGCCACTCTTTGAACAAGGTTGAGAACTGGTGAGTAAATCAGGTACCACCAAAGCAGTAGAGAGCATTTTGTAATCCCTCATGTGGAAATCACTCTGGATCAGACTTGCTCTCCAACACAGGGTTCCTTGTCACAAAACAAAGTTAAGGAAGCAGACTCTTTATAGGATATATCAAAATGAGATATATCATGTAAAGAGTCCAGGGGTTCTATTTCAGAGTGGACAGGGGCTTGCTATGGCAATCCCAAGGTGCTCTACTGTGGTGTAGTGTGGTTGAGCAGCCTAGGCTTAACACAGGAGTGCAAGATATCTGAAAATGCACACAGAGGTCAATAAACGAGACAACTCCGAAAGGAGATCCAAACCAATTTATAAAAAATAGCAAGTATCTGTATATAGGTTTAGGCATCAGAAGGAAATTGTTCAGGTAAGTATCTTTTTTAATAGGAATTTGTTGAAGTTCAAAAAGTTAGCAGTGCAATTTCTGGAGGCTGCAATGTCGCGAGTGAGATTTAAAAACCATTACAGTTACCAGATAACATTTTTAATGTGACTGGCAGCTATATGGTATTAAAAATAAATAAACTGTGAAATAGGGAAGTTATTGTCCCCTCGCCGTGGTGAATAGGGTTGACATGTTTCTGCCTCGGCCAGATTGGGTCCGTGGAATTCATCAGGACCTAAAACAAGGGGGCTCCGTTCTTACCAACGGAAACATGTCGACCATATTCACCACGGTGAGGGGGACAATAATTTCCCTATTTCATGGTTTGTTTTTAATACCGTATAGCTGCCGGTCACATACGAAATTTAATTTGGTAACTATAATGGTTTTTTAATTCTCACTCACTCGTCACTGGCCCCCACTTAGTTTAGAAGTGCATCCCTGTCGTCAGGTGTATGCCGGCCCTCTACCAAATAGAGTTTCTAGAGGGCGAGGACTGCCGATGATGAAGCATGACACCTGGTGGTGTGTGAGGCCAGTCCTTCACTTTTTGTGAAATGTCCACACTCACTATTTAATCTTTGAGCACCTTGGTCACTATACTGGGGGCGGCCCCTTTTTGTGTTGAACATTTGATGTTGGAGGCTGCCTGCTCCTAGCACCCGCACCTCTAGTTCCCTACCCCAAGATTTTACCGGGGTATGTGTGGTTACACACTAGCCTGAGGGTGACAAGCTTACTCTGACTAGCTACTTTTCTACCTGTCCAGGTGTCACAGGGGGTCGGCTTCCTCTCCTGTGAAAAGAGCCAGACTCGAATTTCAAAGACGGCAGCTCTTTGATGCTACCTGACCTAGGAAGGCTGATCAGCAGGTCATCCTGTGGGAGGGGGTGCGATACCCCCATCCCGGACAGGCCTGTGTTGTGGGCCTCCTGTGAGCAGAGGCTCTCCCCCCTAGAAGGTCAGAACAGCGCCTCAGATGGCAAGCTGGCAGAAACTGTTGCATGCTTATCTAGGACCCTGATCGATACTGTGACCTTATGCCCCTATTCGGCTATAAATCCATTTATTCCCTATATTGGCATAACCGTTCAAGTGCAATATTCAGTAACTCATCTCTGGCCTCACACGAACAGAGCCACATTCCAGAATAGCTTTCTCTGCCACTTCCTTTGCAACCAATTAGTGCAATGACAGAGCAGAAGTTACTATCTGAGATTCCTAGATTAACACTGAGTTCTTCAACAAGATAAAAACTCAGCAAACCTGGAAATCCCCACTTGCTGTGTTTTGATTAGTAATAGAACTCTAATGAGCACTGATGGACGATCACTTCCTAGTGACATCTTTATTGACGTCTTATGTCCAGCAAACTTACGTCAAACAAGGCACCTTTCAGGTATAAATACTACCAACATGGCCTTAAGCAAACGCTAGCTGCCTCAATGCCATCGCTGCTATCTTCGCTGCTGCTGAAGAAGCGGTCATGCTGATGATACCATAGCTGCTATCGCTACTGCTATCGCTGCTAACTAGCGAACGATGGTGTGGTGAACTTAGGAGCTGAACAGCCGTCCCCCTGCAAGAGCCCAGCAGATGCAAGCTGCCCGCGGACGCTGTCCCCCCTCCTTCTCCTCTTCGACGCGCTGAAGAAGAGACGCTGCCTTTCTCCTGCTGAGAAATCCAGCTCCGGCGTTTCTAGTCTACCCTTGCGGGTGACTGGGATATCGAGCCCTGAGGGAGATACCAGACCTCCATCATTCTATTCCAGAGGTATGGTGTTGACTAAACCCTTGAGAGAGAATTCTTGAAGCAAACCTTGGCAAAACCAACTTAACTTAAAGCTACTTACTTACTCCCCTCCCAAGTATTAGGCTTAGGTCAGGTACACTGGGGTAGGCGTAGTTAGAAGCACCAGTTGAGTATTTTAGCCTAATGTATATATGAATGTATATATGTTTTATTACTTTTAAATCATTGTGTGGCTAAGAAACCATATCAATGCTTTTACAGTATTATTTTGCAATACTTATCTTACTGTACGTACTTTTTATAATAACAAGTCTTGCAATTGTGGCAATACATTTCTCTTGTACGAGAAGAAAGACTGCTCAATAAATGTTAACCCTTTATTGACAAACGCCAGTCTCTCTATTCTCTACACATTGTGAAAGTAAACTGCACCAACCTGACTAAGTAAAATAACTGTCTATTGTTTCACACGACCCTAGAGATTGACTCTTGCTCTGAGGAGCAAAGTTGTCATGTTGCACGGTTGTTGGAAAACTGAATCCCTTCTTGTCTGTGCCAGGGAAGCTGATCACTTCCTATTTCAGAGAAGAAAGTTTCCAGTGACCTCTGAGCTAGTTGGTAACAAACCCAATTAAGTTTAGCATAGTCAGTAGAGGCCTGGAAGATCCGCACTTCTACGTCGATACTACTGTATATGTTATTCCAATGCGCAGGGCCTATTGGGAAAATAGGAACTACGCTACAAAACCAGTCAGGGAGTACACCAGAGGCTGGTAGGGTTTCAGGGGGCACCTCCATGTGCATGTATTGGAAAAATCAAACACTGGAATCAATGATACCAAACATCCCTCTCTTCAGTGAAGCCATCATGTAGCTGAGGAACTTGTTTTCACCTGTGTCCAGCACGTTTTAAAATGTGTTCCCTGGTCACTTGTACTAGCAGTCATAGGACTGACCAGCACAGAAGCATATCTGCTCATGCAGGTATGGCCTCACATGTAAAATGAAGCACCATTCCTTAGGGCCGTTAGGCCTGCTCTAGGGGTGACTTACAAATATTACGTACAGTGTTAGGGGACATGGCACATGGATGTGTGACATCTCATGTTTTCACTTGTCTGCACCAAGACATGCAACCTGCAATGGCAGCATTGCATGTGCTTGGTGAGGGGTCCCTTAGGGTGGCACAATTTGTGCTGCTGCCCTTAGGGACCCTCTTTAGTAAATCAGGCCATATGTACTAGGAGTACCATTTACTAGGGACTTACTGAGGGTGCTAAAGGTTTTGCTAATTGGGAGAAATAATTGTAACAGTTTTGGGAAAGAACACGGATACTTGGGACCTGTTTAGCAGGAACCCAGTGCACTTCCAGTCGAAATCACATCAGTTCCCAGGCTTAATGTTTGGTGGGGGGGCATGTAAAAAAGGGCTAATTTTCTACAAAAGTGGATAGCACTGAAGATGGAGCATGATTTCTTGTGACCCCTGCATCTTGGCAGTAGGCACATGTATTCCTCCGGAAAACAGTGAAGTGAAACTCTGACCCAGTAATGGAGGACTATAACAGAATCAGACATGGAACTGGAGAGGAGGAGGAAGCGACTAGTCCAGAGAGCAACAACCACGCTCTTACACAGCCCAGATGCTGAGGGCAGTGAGCTGGCCCAGCATTCAGAGACAAGATGCAGTATGAGCAAACAACTAGATGTGCCCCCTATCCAGAGAGGCCCAAGTGTCAAGCAAGCAGCACTCTCTCTTATTAAAAGCCACAGGACTCTGTGAGACTCCCAGAAAAAGAGGATGTGGAGTCTGGTTTGTGACCCATACAGATGCCACAAAACTCTGGCAGGGAAACTGTGGCAAAGCAGAATAAGCATTGCCATAGCCAATAGTTCTCGCCTTTGGGACCTTATAAGTGTTTAGCCAGAGATATTGACTTTTCCTATTTCTTTAACACCATCGCTGCTGATAGTTTTCCCCTCCTATGCTGACTATTATGTTTTCCCATTGTTCATGACGAGCTCAGCTCGTCATCAGCACAGCTCAACCGGGCCTCATGACGAGCTGAGCTCGTCATGAGCATCGAAGGGGTTAAGATGTGCTGTACAGAAGTCTGCAGCATTCTGAAAAATTATAATAAAGAAGTGTCAGAAGCATTTTTGTTACCATATATATGACCAAGAAAGCATTATGTACAACTGAACAACCATATTAAAAAAGTATTAACAATAAATATCTTGAGGGTTTTTTTTGTCCTTTCAATGCTGGCAACTTCTATCTGCCTGTCCCAATGGTTGCTTGTTATGAGGGGGGCATAAACAACAGGAGGGTGAAGGTTGGGAAATAGTACCTGTATAATAGTCAGTGAGAAAGACAGTCAGTGAGAGAGTGTGTGTGTGTGTGTGTGTCAGTGAGAGAGAGAATCAGTCAGTTGTTGAGAGAGAGAGAGAGAGAGAATCAGTCAGTTGTTGAGAGAGAGAGAGAGAATCAGTCAGTTGTTGAGAGAGAGAGAGAGAGAATCAGTCAGTTGTTGAGAGAGAGAGAGAGAGAGGGAGAGAATCAGTCAGTTGTTGAGAGAGAGAGAGAGAGAGAGAGAGAGAGAGAGAGAGAGAGAGAGAATCAGTCAGTTGTTGAGAGAGAGAGAGAGAGAGAGAGAGAATCAGTCAGTTGTTGAGAGAGAGAGAGAGAGAGAGAGAATCAGTCAGTTGTTGAGAGAGAGAGAGAGAGAGAGAGAGAGAGAGAGAGAGAATCAGTCAGTTGTTGAGAGAGAGAGAGAGGGAATCAGTCAGTTGTTGAGAGAGAGAGAGAGAGAGAGAGAGAGGGAGAGAATCAGTCAGTTGTTGAGAGAGAGAGAGAGAGAGAGAATCAGTCAGTTGTAGAGAGAGAGAGAGAGAGAGAGAGAGAGAGAGAGAGAGAATCAGTCAGTTGTAGAGAGAGAGAGAGAGAGAGAGAGAGAGAGAGAATCAGTCAGTTGTTGAGAGAGAGAGAGAGAGAGAGAATCAGTCAGTTGTTGAGAGAGAGAGAGAGAGAGAGAGAGAGAGAGAGAGAGAGAGAGAGAGAATCAGTCAGTTGTTGAGAGAGAGAGAGAGGGAATCAGTCAGTTGTTGAGAGAGAGAGAGAGAGAGAGAGAGAGAGAGATAATCAGTCAGTTGTTGAGAGAGAGAGAGAGAGAGAGAGAGAGAGAGAGAGAGAGAGAGAGAGAGAGAGAGAGAGAGAATCAGAGAGAGAGAGAGAATCAGTCCATTGTCTGGAGGCGGGCGCCCACTCTCGCATCGGCTGGTAGAAGATTAGTTCCAGAGACGTCACTGAGAGGGCCGTGCATCACCATGCGGACTGAGCCTGCCCCCCCTGGAAGTGGGAGGAGCGAAGGAAGTCTAGAAACTGCGCTTTGAAAACTGAGGAGCCTCCTCTCGGGTGCACACGCGTCTCACTCCGATTTGAGTTGCCGGTAGAAAGGCCTGGAGCAACAGATGCTTGATTACGGTCCAGGAAAGACATGGCTTGGCAGTGCGGGCTGGACTGTTCCCATGAGGTACATGGTCAAGGCTGATTTGCATATTGCCATGTCTGAACTGGGGTGGTGTGGAGTGCAAAAAAAACGATGGATTTAGGCCCAGATCTCTGTACTGGGGTGAATGTATGACATTGTTCTGCATTCTGTCCATCAATTGTTTTTGCATTTGCAACAGATGAGCGCCAGGGGTTGATAACTGCCTAAAATGGGCGCACATGAGATTCCGCTCATTAACAAAAACCCAGCGGGAGGGAGGGATTTGTGTCGACAGAAGAGGCAGCGGCGCATCCAGTGGCAAACTGCTGTGCATACAGAGGGAGGGAGGGTGCACGCAGAGAAATCCATGGTCGGGTATCAGAGTGGAAAAGGCAAGGGGGAAATGAAGGCGGCGAAGCGGGAGATGAGCGGAAGAGAAGTTGAGCACAGCCTGGACAGTGAGGCAGCGTAGAGGTGAGGCGAGTTTAAAGGTTCGGAGGAAAGGCAGGCTTGAAAAGGTACCGGCAGGGAGACAGCGAGATTAAACAAAAAGCAGACGCAATTAATGAGCGAAAGATTGTAATGAAAGCGCACTGATGAGGAGAGAGCCCACAGCTAAAAGTGTAACAGGAGAAAGAGCTGTGCACGAGGGAACAACTAATGCAGCTGTTTAGCTGTTTTCAAACACACTCGTGCTTGTGGCACCATCTACCTTGCGGGAGCCAGCAATAGCCAATTAGCATGGGTGCCGCTGCTCGCTCCCGCAAGGTGGATGCCGCTACAAGCACAAGTGCGTGCTTGAAAATGAGTAGACCGCATGTGTTGCATAGGAGGGCCTTTAGCTGTCGCAGTGTAGGCGAGACCTAAACAGGAATGCAGATTATAAAACATTTTACAATACCAAAATAAATGATTGAACATCAAATAAGAAAGGCCCATAAATTAACTATCCAAGTTCATAAAAAGACCAGCCTGATCAAACAAATGCACTGACCCCCGTAAGGAGGTGAAAAGTAAGGAAAGCCATATAACCTTCAGGAAAGGGACAATAAATCAAAGAAGGCAAGGAGCAGATTAAACCGGCCACGCTCTCAAGCTCCTAAGTGGACAATCTAGAACAAAGAAGGATGTAGTTCATCAAGGGGGTGGGGGGAGGGGAGCACTTTCTAGTAGATTTGACAAAATTGACCAGAAGGATCTGGGGGAGATCCAAGTGATCAGATCTGAATGCCCTAACACACCCAAAAGGGTATCATGCTTCATCGTAAGGCACTCCTCATAGGGCTGACGCTACAACTCCTTACAGGCCCCTCAATGGGGGCTCTTTAGCTGAGATCCTAGTCTTATAATGAGTGCAGGTGAGGGGCTTGTATATGTGCGTGGTGGTGCACAGGTGATAAGTTTAAGGGGAACAAGGGAAAGATACATTAAAGTTGTGGTCCGCTAGACACAGTAAAAACAGGGGAGCGGTCTTTGGTAATCAAATACCAAGATGGCTTCAACAAGAGTGAAAAGAGGTGGGCAGAGGAGGGTAGGTCCCGGGTCAGTAACCATGTGGCCAACTTTTTTCCGCAGCTAGGAGCCGCCCTCTGCCCTACCAAAGGAGCTTTATTAACTCTACTAGAGGGTTGGATACCACATTTCCTGCACGGTGCAGTAGAACTATTTTGGATTGGATACCCTCTCTTAACTACCCTGGTTCCAATCTGCTGTAGGTATATTTACCAGTCCTGAAGAAATGCCACTGACCCTCCAGGCACCAAGGCAAGAAACATGTTGACCTCTTTTCACTCTTCAATCAAACTATATAAGACATAGCGAAATCTAAAGTAGTGCTGACTGACACATTGATGGTGAAGTTAACAAACATTGTATCCTCTATTGGAAAAACAGACACACTGTTAGCCAAGGTACCAGAGGAAGCAAAGAATGATGAAAGCAGATTTTAATGCCTTGCACCACCAAAGTGGTGCTATAGAAAAGAGTATTTCAGCTGTTGAGAGCCAGATTGAACGGCTTGCAGAATGGGGACCAGGCATATGGGCCTTAAAACAAAAGCTTACGGAATTGGAAGATGGCTACTCATCGCAACATTTTTACTTTATCCTTGAGGAACTGGAAGGAACGATAGGGGTGGATTTCCAGAAACCCTTCTACCCAAGTTACTAGGTATACAATTCAAAAGACCCACTCGAGTTCCAGAACACACCACATTTGCCAAAGATGCCTTTTGGTTCTAACTACCCTCATCGAATAATTGCCTGCTTATCATATCCAGAAAAAGCAGGCAATACTCTCAGAAACAGTGAAAAAATGAGGCCCATTAATACTAGAAGGAAACTCCATTTATGTATCTGCGGACTACTCCATAAAGATGACCAATACTGGAAGAAGATTCTTAGCTCTTTTCACTGGTCTTAAACAATGGGAAATCAAATATAGACTGGTAGAACCTACAACAATGCTCATCACCATATATGGGAGCATTCGAGCAAACATGAATCCGGAAAACTTGGATAACTTAAAGGACTCAATGGATATCACCGACATGGAGGTATCACATCAGACAACAAAGTTGGAACAGCCACAGTCCCACTTATTTAAAGGTCATGCATCAGCCCTTCAGAACACAAATAAGAAAGACAGGTGAGATAGAACGAGATCTGCCTATACTCACTCCATAAAATTGCCGATACTCTGATCACAAAGACAGGAGAGTGGCAGAAGACACATTTCTAAATCATATTAGACTTATCCTTCCCACATGTGAAAGGAGAAACCTGTGGTGTAGTCTGGTGTGCAGGTGACGGTGTGGATGACATGCCGTGGTTCTGTAGCATTGACAGAGTGAGGAGCGAGAGGAAGGCAGGAGACATTTGGGATCGGCGGTCTGCTTCTTGTCTCTTTATGGATACGTTTAAAGCTTGTCTTGGAGAACTTTAATAAAGAGGCTTTCTACAGTGCATCTGTTGACACATATGTTACTGCTTTAAAAATGTTGGAGTCTTACTGTGATTTTGAAAATTTCACATCACAGCTTATGGGGGGGAGGGGGGGAAAGAAGCTTGTGGCCAGATGTAGTTCCAAGAAGATCCAAGAGAGGCTATTAGCGTGCAAGAATCATACATTAGATGAAGCAGTTGACATAGCCAAGAGTATGGAGCCTTCTCATGAGGATTCAAAATGATTGGACACCAATACTTTGATTGCCAATGTAAATCAGGGTATTAGTAAAGGCCATACCAACAAAGGTCAACAGTTTGGCAGTGCACAGAAAAGGCAAGGTATGTCCAAGACTTCAGGTGTGGTTTACAATAATATGCATCGTAACTAAAAATTGCCCCGCTGCATCACACAAGTGTTGGAAGTGCAATAGAATAGGGAATTTTGGTAAGGTTTGTAGGGCTGGGAGACGTTTTGCTAGCAATAGAGTTAATTCGAGAGGGGAGCAGATGTGTGCTGTACAGAACCAGAATCCAGAGGATGACTTTCAACACACAGAAAATAAGTTGAAAGAATTTGTTTTGGCTGTGAATGTAGTGGAAACAAAATGGGAAGATCATACAAAGTGTTAAAGTGATCTGTTGGTGGAATTTACTATTATTGGCTCACCTATTTCCTTACTGGTTGATTCAGGTGCAAGAATATCTATTATTGAGGTTTCTAAATTCAATGCAGAATGGTCTAACCAGATATTGTTACCTCCTGATATAGTCGCTACTGCTTTTGAAGGTAGTAGGATTCATTTACAAGGATATTTTTGGGCACCTATTGTGTTTTCCAACAAAACCTTCAAGGGAAAGCTTTATGCAGCAAAAAAAAAGGTATCAATGTATAAGGATGGTGGCACCAAGCCGATTCTGGCATAGTCATAAAACCAGGAAAAGAACCACTGGTCATGCTTGAGGGATGTTATGACATCGGGGTGTAATTTCAAAGGAAACTGTTCATTGGTTATCAGAATTTCTTAACTTTTTAGAGATGAAGTAGGTCACATTAAGGATTTCAAACATATCATTAAAGTCAAAGATGGATGTGTATCTATCAAGCACATATTATATAATGTTCCTTTCAGTGTTGCAGGTGACCTACAACTTTGTTTTGACTTAGGAAGTATAAGTAGTGTCATTTGGGTAGAAAATGTTCTGCAGCACATATACTAAGTTGGATTTGAAAGCAGCGTATCATCAGGTGGTATTGGATAGGGAGTCATGTCATCTTAAGGCCTTGTTAAACCTTATGGTGCTTTCCAGTTCTGTATGATGCCATTTGGCCTGGATTCTGCTGCTTCTGTTTTTCAGAAGATTATGACAAGGATGTTGCAAGGGATCAAGAATGTTGTGGCATTCCAAGATGATATTCTTGTGTTTGCCAAGACTTTGAAGGAATAGGACAACTCTCTCCGAAGGGTATTGAATGCATTGTGTGAGAATGGTGTCACTTTAAGGAAAGGTAAATGTGTCTTTGCAGTGTAGGCAATAGACTACCTTGGTCATATTCTTTCTTCTGAAGGGGTCAACCCAAAACCAGGCTTGGTGGAGGAGATTGTAAAGGCTCCGCATCCAGAGTAAGCATGAGCGAATTTTGCTGATCTCGCGTTCGCGAATTTTGCGGATTTGCGAATTCGCAATCCGCAAAATCCGCGAATTCCCACGGATTTTTTTTTTTTGTGTTCGCCCGTGTTTCTGCCAGTTCGCGAGGGTTTTTACAATTTCGCAATTTGCGAACTTACCTGTCGGGTCGCAAGTTTCGCGAACTTGTTGTTTCTACGTGTCCAGCCTGTTTGGGACACTCTTCTTCATCACTGCCACTCTCTGTCACCACTGCCACTCTCTGACTACTCATGCCACCCTCTGGCCCACCCATGCCACCCTCTGTTTCATCACCACACCCTCTGGTTGTCCAGTGTACATTATTTTCGGCAAAGCAAAGCACACCTTCCCTGCCTCAAGTGACCTGAATTAATTTGGGGCTGATTAATGTGTCACAGAATATTTTTTTAGCTGGCACCTGCTTCCTTAGTGCGCCCTGATTAGTGATCTTTTGCACTTGCTAAGTGCTTTCATTGTTGCAAAATTAGTTACAACACCTGCCCTGCCCCAACTGGCAATAATGAATTAGGGGCTGATTAATGGATTTTAACTTCCAGCCTGGCTCCTGCTTGTCTCCCTTAGCTGTAATTCAGGACCTTTGTGGCATATGTGTAACTATTCTGAGGTTCAGAGCAGGGTCACATAATAGTTTCAACTGGCAACTGAACTCTGGAGGGGCCCATCAGGAAGCACTACAGGAAATGGCTACTAATGATGAGCCTGAACTTTTGAACCTGGTAAGTAGTTACTTTCAGTTTTGCTAAGATCGTATTTCTGCAATTTTGCACTTATTCGCGGGGCGCGAACTCACGCGAACAGTGCGAGCAGTGCGAGCAAAATCCGCTGCTCGCGGATTTGGCGGGAGATTCGCGAATCTCGCGGATTGCGAATTTCCCGAAAATCCGCAAAATCCGCGAGCGGAACGGATTTTCCGCCCATGCTTAATCCAGAGGATAAGGGTCAACTTAGGTCTTTCCTAGGGATGTGTGAGTTCTATTCTAAATTTGTCAGGGATTATTTTGATTTAACTGAGTGCTTCAGACACTTGTTTAAGAAGAATACAGATTACACTTGGTCAATCATTGGTCAAAGAAATTTTGATATGATTAAAGAACGAATAGTATCAGCACCTGCGCTACAATCATATGTGGCTTGCCGCAGGACTTGTGTTACTGTGGATGCAAGTGCATATGGATTTGGAGCAGTACTTTCGCAGAATAATGGGGCATTTGAATCCACCATAGATTTTGCATCTAGAAGATTATCTGGTGTGGAGACTAGATACTCTATGATCAAAAAAGAGATGTTGACCTGCACTTGGAGAGGTGAAAAATTCAAGACATGTTAGTGAGGAAGATCATTTTATCTTCAAACGGAGCATCACCCTTTGGTAGATATTCTCAATGGGCACAAGGTTAAAAAAAGCTACTGCTAGACTTGCCAGGCTATTGGTCAAATTGCTAGAGTTCAATTTTGATGTGTTACATATTCCTGGTGGCCAGAACTGTAAAGCGGACTGTCTGTCAAGACTACTTGTGGTTGACCAAGAGGAATCGAATGAGGAAGAAGAAATTGAGAGTGCATAATAGCAATGATTGAGGATAATGTGGTTTGTGGCAGTCTGCAGGAATGGTGTGGTTCAGTTAATAAGGATGCAAATCTTTTGGATGTGATTAAATTTGTGTGGGAAGGCTGGCCAAAGGAAAAAAGTTGTAATTCTTCTTTACAACCAGGTTGGAAAGGGGCTGATGAATTCTCCATGGAGAGTGGTGTTTTGGTCAGAGGAGAAAAATTGATTTCTTTATAGGAAATTTTAGAAATAGGAATATAGAAAAGGCACATGCTGGTCATTTTAGCATGACGGCTACCAAAAGATACATGGTGGCCATCCATGGACAGAAATTGATGAGATTGTTAGGGATTATGTTCAGTGTTGTATCAGTGATACACATTTGATGACTTCAGTTCCTGGCCCTAGAGTGGTCTCGAGTCCGGATAGTGTTTGGAAGAAAGTGTTGTTTTGATTTTCTGGGTCCTTTTCATGTTTTCCTTGTACAGATGAGCTATTTTATTGTGTCGCTGGACCATTTATCCAGATGAGTTGTGGTCAAAGGTGTGGCCGAGCCCAATACTGCAAGTATGCTCAAATTCTTCAAGAAGGTATTTTATAGAGAAGGGATGCAAGCAGAAGTTTTATTGTATAATGTGGTACAATTTACTTCTACATCCAAGCAGGAATTATTTTCCAAACATGGCATTAAACATATTTGTACACCATTCTATTGTCCTAAATTCAACGGAAAAGTTGAAAGGTTTAACAAAGTATTAAACCTACACTGGCTCCCCGTCGAGAAGAGAATCACCTTCAAGCTTCTCACCCATGCACACAATGCCCTCCATAACACCGGACCCACCAACCTGAACAACTGCCTCGTGTTCCACGCTCCCCAATGCTCTCTCCACTCAGCCCAGCTCTCCCTCCCAACGGTACCGCGGATCAAGAAAAACAGATCAGGAGGGCGCTCCTTTTCCCTCCTCGCAGCCAAGGCATGGAACTCCCTCTCTCGCTACCTCCGACAGACTGCATCACTCCCTCAGTTCCTAAAGGACCTCAAGACCTGGCTCTTCGATGGAACCCAGTGATCTTCCAGACACTGCAGTACTCCCCTGCCCCCTTACCCTGCACTTTCCGGGTGAGTAGCTTGCACTTTAGAAAACCTAATTGATTGACAAAAGGCGATAGTAAGACTGCTTGCAATAACTGACAATCACTCAGGGTAACACTCAAACCCATCGTTCTTTTGAGTTCTACTTCCAATCACTAAAAGTCATGGTGAGACAACTCAACTTTTGTTTTAAAAACTTGCTCTGTGGGAGTAAGCAATGGTGGTTCTTGCCAGTGATATTTAGATGGAAATGTCATGGCAAAAAAAGTATTTAAGTACATTTAGCGTGAAGGATGTAGATACCGCTTTACATGGGAGCTAGGTAGCAATGTTATCTCACAATATAGGATGAATTCTAAATGTACATTGTATGAAAGTAGTTCTGGATGCAGAACTGTTCATGAACACTACATGGGTGGGATTTGCAGTTGTGCCGACTTTCAAAGGACTGACACAGTGGGCAGTCAGTATAGTTATGTCACTTGCGACAATACAATACTGCTGGGACCTTGCATGGCTGTCGGGGGACTAAATACCTTTTAATGAATGATGCACACCAACCCAGGAAAATTATTTCAGTGACACGTTTGGCTATACTGCAGTTAATACCCTCTTGATAAGCTGTCAATCTGTATCCTTTTATCCTTTTCTTTTCCAGTTGTTTTTGCCCTGTACTGTCAGATTTTAATATGACGGATGCGTAGGTTAAAGCGGGTGTACGTGGACCCCCCCATAATCTTTCGACTGCATAGGTGCCCTCAAGAGGACCTCAGTACTAAGATGCTGTGCAGACATGTTAAGGTCTATTGAGTTTGTCAGTTTTTCAGTACTCGCACCTTTAGATGGATTCACCAGATGTGAGATTTCAGGGTCCAATCAAGGCAGACTCGTGCAGCACTTGTGGGACGTTATGGGCGCCCATAGGTTCGAGGCATGCGGGCTGCTGAATTCATATCTGTGCATAGATCGCCGCCTAGTGTTGGGTCCGGATGATTGCACATTGTTGTCCTGGAAGAGTCTTCGAAGTATCACGAGATAGGTGGCTCCTCCCCTGGACTACAGTGCGTATGGGCATCGACTCCATCCTCAGATTGTTTTTTTCCGCCATTGGGTTCGGATGTCTTTGGGTTCCCTCTAGTCGGAATCGATAAAGAACTTTTCTTAAGACCAAAAGGTCTTTAGTTTCTTCGTCGGTATAGTCTTGCATTCGGTGCCTAACTCTTCCAGCTCGGTTACGAGCCGGATTCCATGCACCCGCGTGCTTTCGGCGCGGAGGGCCCAGTCGACGCCTCAGACCCTATCGACTGTTCATCATGGAACGAAGTCAGTTTAAGAGATGTCCCGTGTGCAACTCAAAGTATCCCCACATCGACGTCCACCCGGTGTGCAACAAGTGTCTGTCGCCGGACCATGATGAAGCCAGTTGCATGGCTTGTTCCCGCTTCAGGTCCAAGAAGACGCTTAAGCATCGACGCGCTGCGCGCCAGGAGGCCCAGCACACTGCACCGGCGCCTGCGGACATTTTCAATGCCGGGGATTTCGAGGAAGAAGCTAACCGGGACATTGGTGACAACCTGCCCAATCCCGTGTCAGACGTCGACTACGACTACGACGCGGACGCCGAAATGTTCGAGGCTGAACAAGTCGTCGAGGAGGTAGGGGACGACGACGGGGCCTTCGGGGCCATGGAGGATAGCTCGGACGGTGAGCTACCTCGCACTGACACTGGGGCCGTGCCAATTCATAAGGCTCAGGTCGAGGGATCGCCACTAGGCCTTACCCAAGATCTTACGATGGGTTCTACGGCCCCGCCTTCGGGCTCAGCCACGGACATTGCTATTGAGCCGCACCCTGGAAAATCGAAACCGAAAGTGAAACCTACGTCTCGACACAAGAAGCAGCACTGGTGCCCGCCTCGAAACCGAAAGTGCGCATTACTTTGGTCGGATCCAAGGCCTCGGAGCCCTCGGCACCGAAGAATCAGAAGGGTGTTGTCGATCCGAAGGCTCAAGTCAAGGGTGTCGAGACAAAGTCTGCCACGCCGAAGACTAAAGTCAAGGTGGTAGAGCCGAATAGGTCGGCACCGAAGGCGGTCGACACCAACAAAGGTCTCGGTGACCCGAAGAAAGGACTCGGTGACCCGAAGGTTCTCGAGACTCCGCGTCAACATGACAAGGCCAAGAGCGGCGCACCCCGAGAGTCCACTCCTAGTGGGGCCTCGAGGGATCCCGTCGACTCGGCGTGCCCGTCCGCCGCTTTCACCAAGCAGGTGACGGACTCCCTACAGCTCATCAAGGAGAAGGGCTCGGTGGTCGGTCCAAGAGATCCTCCACCTTCGAAGCCGGTCGAGAAACCTCACAAGGCGTCGACGCCCATTCACTTCACGTTGCCGCCAAAGGTGGCGCCGAAGGCTTTCACCCCTAAAGCGGTCGCCAGCGTCCCCGAGAAGGTGTCCTCGGTGCCGAAGTCGTCGACGGTGGTGTCCTCCTTGAAGCATCGGCAGTCTTCGGTAGACGAGCAACAAGAACATTTCATTGATGCCGAAACGGGCAGACTTTCCCTCCACAAGCGAAAAATTGCCCCGGAACAACCAATGGAGTCCTACAAGATTCCTCTAAAAAGAAATAAGGACTCTGCTTCTACTCCTGTCCTTGTGGAACCACTTTCTCCACAGACTCATGATGTCTCGCCCACTTACTCTGATGTGGACGCTGGGGAGGGCGATAATGAGGAGGAGTACAGCTATCCTGTCTACACAGACCCTGATACCAATGAACCCTGGGCTGCTGGTGCTGACCCAGGTGATACTCATTCTGGACAAGACTCAACTCTATTCTGTGAAGACTTCTCCTACAGAGGATTCAGCAGCATTCAATGCCCTCATTGAACGGGCGGCTAAAAATCACAACGTCCAGCTCCATGCTGACCCTATTGACTTTCATTTCCTTTTTGATACCTTTTCAGTCTCGGAGAGGACTGTCAAGACTCTACCTATGTTAAAAGGTGTCTTAGAACATGCTGGAAAGATCTTTAAGGAGCCTACCAGAGCAAGGGTGATAAACCCTAGGATTGAGAAAAAGTATAAGCCTGCGCCTACTGATCCTACCTACATTAAAGGACGGTTGCCTCTGGATTCTATGTCAGGACCGGAGGCTTCTGATTATGCTTCTCAATCTTTACTAGAAGCTCACAGCAGCCAATGAAAATGCTTGCTTTTCATTTCAATAAACGTTAAACTGCATATCCCATCATGCTTTACATATAACCACGCCCCTTTAGTCCATAAGAGGCCTTAGCCTGCCGCCATCTTCCTCTTTCTTTGCTGCTCACAGAGCTAAGTACAACCTTGTTTACTCCCTCTGTGTCTTTGTTGCGCTTGTTGAGGTTTTATTGACATTTTTATTGGCATTTTTATTGACATTACTTGGCACTGTATACATTGTTTATATTGTATTTAACATTATACTGTTATCTAGTGTGCTGAGGTTGTTACCTCTTCAGGGGGAGTAGCGGTGCTTCGACGGACCACCTTTGTGCCCGTCTGACTGGTAATCATTCCTCAGGTGGCAGGAGCGCGCTGTATTTGCGCGAGGGTAGCGACGGTCGTTGACCGGAGGCAGACGGAGGCCTGTTGTTTAGTTGTGGAGCCTGCCGGAGCCCGGTGTTGTCCCCGTAGGCTACGCGCGTTAGCGCATGCGCAGACGGCTTCCCTAATCGCCGCTGACGCTCGTTCAGGCCGGGTGGCTCTCGGCCGCGACGTGCACCCCAAAGCGCGCTGAATTGGGCTAGTTTCTGGTAGGATTCAGTCGCGTTTGGGCTGCACGTCGCGGCGCGAACCGCGTTTGATAGTTTAGATTGCAATTTGTCATCGGAGTCTTAGGAAGGATCCCTCTGGTGAGGTGGTACAAATACTAATTAGGCCAATTAGAGCGCGCACACGCTCAGTGTATTGCAGTGGCCTGGGTCTCTGGCCCGCCTTGATTACAGCTTTGCTGAGGGGGTTGAAGTAGTGAAAGTTTGTGTGCAGTGTGGGCTGACCCCCCCCCCTGACCCTCCTTGTACCTGGTTTGTCTGACCACAACCTAGAAAGTATTCTCAGTGAGAATGTCGGAAGAGAAGTTTAATGAGGGGTACTATGAGGAGGAGGAGTTTGAGAACAGGCAGACTGCTGCCTTGGAGGACAATATTGTCAGTGCCTTGGACGCTTCGGTCCAGTCCTCCGTTAACAGGGCGATGGAAACTTCTGTACCTCAGACAGTGCACCAGGCACTGGCCTCAGCCCTTCGTCCTATCCGACGACAACTGGAAGGTTTTGCCAAAAGACATGGCTTTACTAAACCTCAGAAGAGGAAGGGTGATGCATCCACCTCGGGTCCTTCAAGGGACTCTGCCACCTGGCCGCACATGCAGGCCTTAGCTACCCTGCCGGACACGGCGGACCATTCTTACGCTGGGGCCAAGGCCACCAGTAAACGTAGGGTCCATGACACAGACACGGACACGGATACTGGCACGAACACTGATACGGACACCGACACCTCAGAGGATCGCAATCCTCCAAAGAAGGCAAAGGTGGCGCAGCCCAAGAGCCTCGCGCCGGATGATACACCGTTCACCTTTGACCCATTGGAGATTGTACACCCTAGATCACAGGATTGGATGCCGCCTGCTGCGGTAACGGCTTACATCCATGATAATTTACGTAAGTGCTTCCCTAGGGATGTAAGAAATCGTTTACGCTCAGAGTGCCCTAGGCCGGAAATCCCAAATCAGGTGGCGGAAACACCGGAGATTGATCCTAACCTTCTCACCTTTCTGAAGAAGTTCACCAAGGACCCCAAGAGAGGTCTGGATAGGGCATGGCGGGGGTGCCAGGACAAAATGTTAGACGCCATCGGCCCCTTGGCAAAGATCCTAGAGATGGCCTTCGTGGCCAAGGAGACCTCAGTCATCATCAACCCGGATGTGCTTGCTGGATGGGCTCAGAGGGCCATATGTTTTTTGGGCAACGCGAACTGCGCTGTCTCGGCAGAGAAAAGAAAATCTTTGCTTATGAAGATGGATTCAAATCTAACGGAACTAGCTGACGCGGAGCCGGGACCCCTTGCGGAAGGCCTTCTTTTTGGGGACAAGTTCGTTAGGGACGTCTCCAAATATGTCGGTACCTTTACAGCTTTGGACAAGGCCCAGTCGGGCATCAAGCACGCCCTCAGCCAGGGTGTTTTTCACAGGGCCGGACGAGGCGGGGGTCGCTCGTCAGGCCGAGGAGGTCCTCCTGGCCCCCACAGAGGAGACTTCGGAAGGGGCAGAAATGATTTTGACTCAACTCGAGGAGGAACCTTCTACCCCTCCCGGAGGAGGTTCAACAGAAACAAATATCAGACTGGAGATGGAAGAGGGAAGTTCAAGCACCAGCAGAGCTCAGGTGAGATTTTCAGATACTTCCCTTCTTCCCCTGGGGGGTCGGACTCGGCACTGCCTGGGGCGGTGGGAGGACCTTACTCAAGACGCTTGGGTCTTACAGACTATTCAGGGTTTTCACCTGGAGTTTTACTCAAGTCCAGTTCAGACATGCGCACCCCCAATTCTCCATTTTTCCCAACTAGAGGCCAGTTTCATAGACGAAGAGATTGCGGCCTTGCTACAGAAGCGCGCGATTGCACCAAGTATTCGGTGCCCTCACGGCTTCTGCAGCAACATATTTGTGATTCAGAAGAAAGGGGGTGGACACAGACTAGTTTTAAACCTCAGGGAGTTCAATCAATTCCTGACTTACAATCATTTCAAGATGGAGGGCATCCATCTTTTAACGGATCTACTGCAGGTGGGAGATTGGATGGTCCGGCTGGACCTGAAAGATGCATATCTCTCTATTCCAATCTTCCCCCCACATCGCAGGTTTCTTCAATTCAAATGGAGAGACCGATGGTACGAATATTTGGTTCTGCCTTTCGGGCTCTCCTCGGCACCTTGGTGCTTCACCAAGGTGATGAAGCCGGTAGTGGCGTACCTCCGGGAACGAGGTATTCGTCTTATCATATACCTCGACGACATCCTGATAGTGGACCAGTGTCAGCAGACTCTCTTACGACACCTCCAACTGACCACGACTATGTTGCAGGATCTGGGGTTTGTTATAAACACCAAGAAGTCAGTCATGGTTCCTTCACAAGTTATAGATTTTCTGGGTTTCACGGTGGATTCGGTAATGGCCCAAATGTGCCTTCCAAAGGACAAACTTCGAGATCTGAAGAAAGAGATCCGGAAACTTCTGAGCAGCCAGTCTGTCTCCTTGAGAGCGCTGGCGAGAATGGTAGGAATTCTAGCGTCTTCAGTCCAGGCGATTTTCCCGGGCCCGCTTCATTACAGGGCCCTGCAACAACTGAAGATCAGACACCTTCAGAAGGGTCTCTCGTACTCGGACAGCATTCCCCTCACGCAGGAGGTGCGGTCGGAGTTGCAATGGTGGTTGGGACACGTCGACGCTTGGAACGGCCGAGCGATCTTCGGTTCACTCCCGGAAGTCACGATAGAGTCAGACGCCAGCCGATGGGGCTGGGGCGCGCGTTGTGGAGACATCTCCACAGGAGGACGTTGGTCCCCGGAGGAGCTTTCCCTCCATATCAATTGCCTGGAGCTGCTGGCGGGGTCGTTCGCGGTGAGAACATTGTCCCCTCAGCGGACATCCTGCTGTATCCTCCTGCGTCTGGACAATATCTCGGCAGTGAGGTACATCAACAAGTTGGGAGGCACGAGGACGTCCATGCTTGTTCAAATAGCCAAAGACTTTTGGCATTATTGCCTCCGCAACCAGATCTCGGTTGTTGCGGAGTATCTGCCGGGCCAGTCCAATCAGGTGACGGACTGGAACTCGAGGTACCTCCGGGACTTCAGCGATTGGAAGTTGAGCCCGAGGATGTTCGAGTGGCTAGAGAAGATTTGGGGTCCGTTCGGGACGGACTTGTTTGCATCGAGGTTGACCTTCCAGATCCCTCGATTCTTCAGTTGGAGACCGGATCCGTTGGCTCAGGCGACGGACGCCTTTCTACAGGACTGGTCGGTGGGGGTTCACTATGCATTTCCCCCCTTCTTGCTGATCCCCAGAGCGATGTCGCAGGTAATCAGACAGAATGCGGAGGTGGTCATGGTGACGCCTTGGTGGACGTCCCAATCTTGGTTCCCCAAACTGATGCAGTGGAGCTGCGACCTCCCCAGACTCCTTCCAGAGTCGACGGGCCTGTTGCTGGGCCCTCATCAGGAGACACATCCCTTGATGTCGGAGGGCAGGCTCCGGCTGATGGCCTGGAGGCTTTCAGGCAACAGTGGCAAGTGCCAGGGATTTCGAGCAGGGCTGCAGACTTCATCAAGCAGGCCTGGGCTCCTTCCACGAGGAAACGGTACTCCTCGGCCTGGAAAGGCTGGGTGGGTTGGTGCGTGGAACGACATTTGGATCCCGTGGGGGCCGGCTTACCCCATGTGTTGAATTTCCTGACGGATAAGGCATCGCAGGGCCTGGCCTATCGGTCCATCAACAATTTCAGGTCTGCCATCTCAGCGGGCCACATTCAGCTGGAAGGAAGACCTATCGGTATGCACCCTGTCGTGTGTAAATTGTTGAAGGGTATTAGGGTAGAGAATCCCCCTAAACCTAAATATTCTGGTTTGTGGGATGTCAAGCGAGTCTTGGACCTCTTCGACAAATGGCCAGCTAACAAAGATCTTTCCAGAAAACAGCTTTCAGCCAAGCTGGCTATCTTGCTTTGCCTTTCGGCGTGTAGGAGATCGTCGGATGTACGAGCACTGGACATAACAGGTAGAGTATTTACTCCGGAAGGAGTTTCTTTTCAGATTTTTAGGCGTACTAAAACATTGTCTACACATGTATCGTATAATGCATTTCAGGAGAATGAAAAGTTATGTGTCGTTCACTGTCTTAAGACTTATGAGGAATGTACTGCGGCACTTAGGCCTCAGGGCTGTTCGCAGCTGTTGATAGCCTTACAAAAGCCGTTCAGAGCTGTGGCTGCAGCCACCATTGCCAGATGGCTTCGTTTCGTGATGGAAGAAGCAGGCATTGACATCACCATGTTTGGTGCGCATTCTGTCAGGGGTGCTATGGCATCGAAATCGTTCATGTTGGGATCCAGCATTCATGATATTATGCATTGTGCAGATTGGTCGTCTGAATCGACATTCAAGACGTTTTATTATAAGCCGGTGGGGGATATTACCTCTGTTGTTTTTAGTAAGCGTTAAACGTGCATAATCAGAAGCCTCCGGTCCTGACATAGAATCACAAATTTGCTAGCATTCGCGACAAGAATTTGCAATTCTATTAAGGACACGGAGGCGAGGATTATCCCACCCGGCATTGTATATGGAGTTATAAAATGCTTGCCCACCCAGATGGTTACGGTGGTTACGGTCTCGTATCCTTTCTTTCAGGTTCGGAAAAAAAGGGTGATTGAGTCTCGAAGTATGACAAGATGGTTCGCCTGACGGTTCTCCTTCCCGTTGGAAGAGTTCTGGAGTTACATGTTCGGTTGGAGCTGTTCGCCGCAAGAAAGAGGAAGATGGCGGCAGGCTAAGGCCTCTTATGGACTAAAGGGGCGTGGTTATATGTAAAGCATGATGGGATATGCAGTTTAACGTTTATTGAAATGAAAAGCAAGCATTTTCATTGGCTGCTGTGAGCTTCTAGTAAAGATTGAGAAGCATAATCCTCGCCTCCGTGTCCTTAATAGAATTGCAAATTCTTGTCGCGAATGCTAGCAAATTTGTGACTCTCTTGTCGTCTCGAATGCCCGGAAGAGGGCTAATTCTCAGACAACGGGTGATGCTCCTCCCCCAGACAAGGAATCTAAGGTGTTTGAGGCATCAGGGAAAAGAGTGGCGGCGCAAGCGGCCAACATCTGGCGCATTTCCAATACGCAAGCGCTTCTAGCGAGGTATGACAGGGCACACTATGACACACTGGAGACCCTGTTGCAACACCTGCCAGATGAATACAAGGAGGCAGCTGAGATGCTTATTCAAGAGGGGAAGCTGATCTCTAATGCTTCAATTAAATGTGCACTGGACGTGGCTACACCGCAGCCAGGGCTGTCAACACTAGTGTCATGCTGAGACGACATGCCTGGCTGAGAATCTCTGGATTTAAGCCAGAGATACAGACCACCATCCTTAATCAAACAGTGAATCCAGATCACCTTTTTGGCCCAGAGGTTGACACCACCTTAGAAAAAATTAAGAAGGACACTGAAACTGCTAAGTCCATGGGTGCCTTACAGTCCCAGCAATTCAGGGGTGGGTCTTTTCGTCGCTCAAGCACTAGAGGCGTTTCCAGAGCCCAGCTCTCCCAAACCACGCAGTACTACAAAGGCAACACGCAGTCCACATATACCAACAAAAGTCGAGGTGGATATCGTGGAAACAGTGCCAAGGGCAGGGGTCGTGGAAACAACAACTCCAGATCCTCTGCCACCAGCAAACAATGACGCCTTGTCACTGCCCCCGACCACACAACACCGGTCGGGGGGAGACTTCAGCAGTTCCTGCCGGTCTGGAGGACCATCACCACAGACAGGTGGGTCAGACAGCTTATACAGTACGGTTATTGTCTGGAGTTAACATCCACTCCACCCAACATACCCCCAAGACACCGTCCTATGTCCGCCGAGCATTTGCACTTACTGCAGCAGGAGGTCCTCGTCATGCTGAAAAAAGGGGCAATAGAGCTCGTGCCTGTGCAGGAAAGAGGCACAGGCGTCTACTCCCTGTACTTCTTAATACCAAAAAAGGACGGGTCCCTCAGACCCATACTGGACCTCAGGCCCCTCAACCAGTACATCCTATTGGAGCATTTCCATATGCTGACCCTGCAGCAAGTGCTCCCGTTGCTCAGTCAGGGGGATTTTCTTGCAACTTTAGACCTAAAGGATGCGTATTTTCACATTCCGCTGCACCCGTCACACAGAAAATACCTCCGGTTCACCATCCAAAACCAACACTACCAGTTCAAGGTTTTGCCTTTCGGAGTCACCACGGCACCCAGAGTGTTTACAAAGTGCCTGGCGACGTTGGCGGTACACCTAAGGAGACGGAACATTTACGTCTACCCTTATCTGGACGACTGGCTCATCCAGACGAAGTCAGCCCAGCAGTGTGCCACTCATGTGTCCCACACCATTCACCTCCTTCACGACCTGGGATTCTCACTGAATTACCCAAAGTCCCACCTCCAGCCCGCCCACATACGGCAGTATCTGGGTGCGACGATAAACACTCTGGCAGCCACAGCACAGACAAATTCAGTGAGGGTCATCAGCATTCAATCGCTGATACGATTCAAGCCCCAACACTCGCTTCCAGCGAGAGTGTTCATGCAGTTGATAGGCATGATGGCCTCCTGCATCTCCATAGTCCCGCACGCGAGACTACATATGCGTCCGCTTCAGGAGTGTCTAGCACGTCAGTGGACTCAGGCTCACGGGCAGTTGAAAGACCTAGTGTTGGTGAGCGGTCGGGCATACAACTCTCTGCATTGGTGGAATCCAAGAAACCTTTGCAAGGGACGACCGTTCCAAGAGCCTGTGGCACAGATCATCCTGACAACAGATGCTTCTCTCCATGGATGGGGAGCTCATGTACTCCGTTACACTGTGCAGGGACTATGGACGCAACAGCAACGGAAGATGCACATCAATGTTCTGGAACTGATGGCAATCTTCATGGCGCTAAAGGCTTTCAAAGTACATCTGTGCAACAAGGTTGTGTTGATCCGGACGGACAACATGACAGCCATGTACTACATTCAGAAGCAGGGAGGTACCCACTCTCCGCAGCTGTCTCATCTGGCTCAGAGCATGTGGAAGTGGGCCATTCAGAGGAACATATTCCTCATGGCAGAACACCTCCCGGGCAAGGACAATCAGATGGCGGACCTGCTCAGCAGGTACAGCCACCAGATGCACGGGTGGGAGATACATCCATCAGTACTCCATCCGTACTTCCAAAAGTGGGGTCATCCAGAGATAGACCTGTTCGCCACAAGGGAGAACGCAAAATGCCAAAGCTTCGCCGCCAAGTTTCCACACCCACAGTCGCAGGGCAATGCGATATGGATGAACTGGTCAGGCAAATTTGCGTACGCTTTTCCCCCAGCACCTCTGATACCGCTGGTGGCACGCAAGCTCAGGCAGCACTCTACGAGTTATCCTGGTTGCTCTGACGTGGGCTCGCCAACCATGGTACGCCACGTTTCTAGAACTGTCCGTGGTACCGCATCAAAGGCTACGCCTCACACCCAGCCTTCTGACGCAGAGCCATGGCGACATTCAGCATCCATATCCGCAACAGCTCAACCTGGCGATCTGGCTCCTGAGGTCTTAGAGTTTGGCTACCTAAACTTGCCTCCTGACTGCATGGACATCATCCGGGAGGCAAGGAAGCCCACCACAAGAGCATGCTATGCGGCGAAGTGGAAGCGGTTTGTCATTTACTGTGCAAACCACGACATTAACCCGCTAGATGCCTCTATTCAGAACATAATTTGTTATCTTTTCCATCTGTACAAATGTAATTTGGCCTACGCTTCCATTCGCATACATCTATCTGCAATGGCTGCTTATCTCCAAAACAGGCGGCACCTCTCACTTTTCAGGGTGCCTGCCATTAAAGTCTTTCTAGAAGGGCTCAAGCGAGTCATTCCTCCGCGGACTCCGCCAGCTCCGGAGTGGAACCTCAATGTGGCCCTGACCAGGCTGATGGGTCCCCCCTTTGAACCACTGCATTCCTGCGAGATTCAATTCTTGACATGGAAAGTAGCTTTCCTGATAGCGATTACATCGCTGCGACGAGTTAGTGAGCTCCAGGCACTAACTATCCAAGAGCCATTTATTCAAATTCATTCTAACAGGGTGGTGCTTCGCACTAACCCTGAATTCCTTCCCAAAGTAGTTTCTCAATTCCATATTAACCAAACTATTGAATTACCTGTGTTTTTCCAAAATCCTGAGTCATTGGCGGAGAGAATGCTCCACACCCTTGACGTCAAAAGGGCCCTGATGTATTACATTGATAGGACCAAGGATTTTAGGAAAACTAAACAACTCTTTGTTGCCTTTGCGCCACAACACAAAGGTAACCCCATTTCCAAAGCTGGTATAGCTAGGTGGATCGTTAAATGTATTCAGATCTGCTATCTGAAAGCCAAACGTACTCTCACCTTTCCACCAAGGGCCCACTCCACCAGAAAGTTGGGGGCCTCCATGGCTTTCCTTGGAAATATTTCTTTGGAAGACATAAGTAGAGCAGCCATATGGTCTACCACACACATTTACAAAGCATTATTGTGTTGATGTGCACTCCAAACAGCAGGCAGCTGTAGGGCAGGCTGTTCTAAAAACACTTTTCCAGACTGCTGCAGCTGGCACGGGCGGCCGCCGTTAATGGGACTGCTATGTATTCTATGCACAGATATGAATTCAGCAGCCCACATGCCTCGAACCGAATATGCTACTTACCAGTATGCATCTGTTCTTGGCATGTAGGGCTGCTGACATTCATATCGCCCACCCTCCTCCCCGGCGCCTGTAGCAGCTGCAGAATTCACATATACTTCTAGCATGATCATTCACTTAGTTTCACTCCATCTTGGCCACAATGGCTAAAAACAATCTGAGGATGGAGTCGATGCCCATGCGCACTGTAGTCCAGGGGAGGAGCCACCTATCTCGTGATACTTCGAAGACTCTTCCAGGACAACAATGTGCAATCATCCGGACCCAACACTAGGCGGCGATCTATGCACAGATATGAATGTCAGCAGCCCTACATGCCAAGAACAGATGCATACTGGTAAGTAGCATATTCGTTACTAGAACCAGGGGAGTCACAGACCTTTAAAAGCATGTGCAAAGTGGCAAATGCACAGGCCCTTCACCTTCCACTGGGCCCCTGAGAAGGTGAACTCTCTATTAGACTTCTCTTTGCCTTCTTTTACCTCAGACTGTCTCTCTCGACCTGGCGTCATCTCAAGGATTTTTGGGGCACTGAACAAGATATTTCAGCTGTTTCTGTGTGATCTTGTTTCTGAAATGTTAACATATATTCAGTATTATTTGGCATCATGCAGACTTAAAATAGTGGGAAAAGGTAATAAAATCCAAAGTTATTCTGGAGACGGGTCCCCAAAATATGTTTTGCCCAGGACCCCCAAAATCCTTGAGAAAACACAACCTAGCAAGCCTAGGAGACCGACTGTACAGGTTTGGAGCGCTTTTTTCATCCTTCTAAGGTCCTTGTCCCTGTGTGGCGATAGTTTCAGAGTTCTGCAAACCTAGATCTGCTTAGGTTTTTGGGGTGGCCATGGGGACTACAAAGTGTTATTTCATGCTATGGGTTTCTGTAATAGAATTTGCCTCATGCATGTTTTTTTTATTTCATTTACATTTTGAGGTTGGCTTACAGTTTTATTTCAAAATGCCTAGTGTGCCAAAGGCCCGGTGGAAGCACAGAAAAATGGGCCCCAGTCCTAATTACTGAATTGCTAAACACAGCCATAGGTTGGGGGCAGTGGGCCCCTAATGCCCCTAGGCACCTGTTACACTATTAATAGCTATGCCCCAGGATTAGTGTCCAAAACCAGATTAAACAAATGCCTTTGTTCACTTACCAATTACTTCACAAGTTTTTTTGCTGTTTTTTTTTTTAACTTTAGGAACTTTGTTATTTCTCAACCAAGCATAAACTCCATTGCAAGTGATACCAAACATCATTGGAACGGTGAGTGAAAATGGAAGCAACCAACCGTTGAAATGTGCTGTTAAAATCCCCTCTGCCTGTAAAAGTCAAAACCTCTATCTGCACCAATGCTTCTAAGAATATATGGCATAACCTTCATGATCTGGGAGGAAAGTTGAGGGGGTGGGGGAATCGGATAGGGAAATCTCAAAAAGTCCTGGTTTCTTGTTCGGATGAAGGGAGGCTGCCTTCCTGCTTAGTTGTAGGTGCACCACTAGATGTGGCCGACCAGTTATGTGCAGGTGGGTCGAGGAGGAAGGAGCAAGTTGTACCGTTGAGTTTATATGCCATATGTGCCGAGAGGGTGCTGTGCCCAACTTTTAGATGCATATAGAAGTCATGGTGCCAATCACTTTTGTATGTCTAGTGAGGGGAAGATTGTCATCACAACCCTTAGGCACCCAGTGAGTGTTTTGAAAGGACATGGAATCCACCAGTTTTAGGCCTCAGATGTGGTATGTTAATTTAATTTATAATGCGCACGAATCAACCCAGGAGGGGTATCTCAGTATGTGCGTCGAGTGGTCATGGTCCCCACCTGCCATACTCCCAGTGCAAGGCCTTGATACCCACAATGCTCTAAGAGTCTGCTGTACATGCACGATATAGGAAATGACAAATGGAGAGGTGAAGTGGAGCTACCTACCGAGCAGGAACAAACTTGGATACGCCTTTTATTATATGTTCAAGGTATGTGTCGGGCGGAAGGGGTCCTTGAGAGGCACACATGCTTTGCACCCATCATTTGGCTAGTGTGCAGCAGCGCAATGCCCGCCCCCTCCACCATGCCAGCCTGTGTGCATGGAAGGCTTTACATAAATGCCTATGGGGAGGATAGCATCCATCCTTAAAATGTCCAGGGGTAGCTCTATGCCACACCTGCTTAGTGTCCCGAGAGGGACTATTGGACCTACCTGCTAGAGGCCAGTGTCTGAAGAATCCATCATTTTCTCCCTCACCGTCTCCTTCTCTTTGCTGCAACCAAACAAAAGACAAGAAAAACTCAATGAGAGGCAGCCACTGGCAGAGTCTGCTGGGATGAATGTGAATGGTCATTTGGACAAGAAACCGAAAGTGTCTGCACAGATAAGTGTTTCCTGGGGCCCTCGCAAGGATGGTAGGAGGGGGTTGTGTTGAGTTGGTGGGGCACAGCTACTTTAATGTGATGTCCCAGAAGTGGTAGGTGTGTGTGGCAAGGCAGTGCAAGACCCTAGCACCAAGCTGACACTACTAGGGCCCACCATGGCTAGCATCACATTTTCTAACTGGTTACTTCTTTTCCCCTGCAGCCTCATACCCACTTCCCAAAATTGGCACCAGCATTCAGAGGTTAACACCCCTTCCACAGCTGGTACCCACCTACCATTGTATAATACCCACATCCAACATGTAAGCCACAGAGTCCACTATATGCTACCCTCTTATAGTGAACCCTGTGTACAAGAGGCAGGCTGCCTGACCATCCCCGCCAGGCCGGGTGATGCAGGGCAGCAAGTCCAGCAGGAAGTGTCAGCCACAACAAGCAGTCTGCCGGACCCTCTGCGCGACCCTTAAGAGCGTCGGGCAATGAGTCCCGCAGGAGGAGCACCTCTCTCATCAGGAGTAGACTGAGTAACCATCCCAGGCAGGCTTTAGGATGTAGGACATGAAATCCAGCAGGAGGCGCGCTGTACTTACTTCTCGGTCATGGATATCTCGGTGCTCCTTTTTCTACTCTTCATCCGGTATCTTATCAGCACCACCACCAGCACCAGTATAATGATAACGACACAAGCCCCGCCTACTGCCAAGCCCAAGATGTACATTTCTGACCAGGTGACTGGGGAGAAAGAGGAAAGGGCACTGGTGACTCTCAGTGATAACGTCAATATCATTTACTAGCATTTACCATTTACCCTGCTAACCCCCAATGGCTTCCCATGGAAGCTCGGGTCCAATTCAAAACAGCCTAAGTTACCCACAGAGCGCTGCACTCCTCTCCATCCTCCTATCTAAGTGATAAACTGAAAATCTCTGGAGCAAATAGGGTTCCATAAATGCCCAATCCATGCTCCTGAAGCTCCCCACCTTCAGTCGAGAACGGTACAAGAGCCAGTCATTCTCTATCAGTGACACAAAACTCTGGAACTCCTCATCTCCCTCCCTTCGTCCAAGCTCCTGCATAGTCACCTTCAAAAAGGACCTCAAGTTCCACCTATTTTCCAGGCATCTGGGTTAATCACCCTCAACCATATCCAAGTACTCTACTCAGGAGACTCATTACCTTCATTGTGTATCCCCACCATCTTAACCAATGCTTGAACCGTGTATATCCCTGTACAATGGCCGCTTTTGTCCTGGTCGCAGCTACTGATACAATAGGTCTGAACGTAATTATTGTAACTGTAATTTGTTGTACCCTTATAGCATGCTAATGTTGTAAAGTTCTCTTATGCCTTTGGGCCATGTCTGTGCTATATAAAATTGCAAAAACAAAATATTTAATAAAAGTATTTCAAGCGGCCAGCCTTTTGGACAGGATGATGGACTGGCCACCTTAAGTGTATCCTGCCAGCCTCTACCATCTTCTAGTGAGTGCTAATTTAAAGATGTGCAACAGGGCAATGTTCCCCCCAATTTATGGAAAATGACATGAAAATTATATGAAATTAAGCGCAAATTATATGCAATGTACTTTGGGGTATCTTTAGTGACTACTAAACACAAGGGCATTTCTCACATTCAATAGACAAGACAAATGGTTCATGGAGAAAACCTCTTGACACATTTTAACTAAAATGGGAGACATTTTCTGCACAAACTAGTCTTCTGCATCTAAAAAGATGAATCACATTAGAGGCTGGTCACATTTCCCATAATTTGCATTAATCAAAATTGCACAAATTACAAGTTTAAAGGAACATTGTGTGCATGCCTACTCAATCAACACATGGTAATAGTCAGAAAATATACATTATTAAATACAATACTCCTACTTGAACCATACATACCTCTAATCATAGTGAGGTTATGAAGGAAACAAACCGAACACTTTTTAGAAGAGTTCCCTTCACCCTTTCATCTTTCCATCCATCCTTTCACCATTCCATATTTTCATCCATTGAGCGGTCCTTTTCCATCCTTTCACTAGTATGTCCATCAATACATCTATGAATACGTCCATCTTTTCTCTCTGCCTTACACTTTTTTTTCATATTTACTTTTTAGTTTCCTTACTTTTTTCTCATGTTATTTCTTTTTCTCTTTCTATCTGCACATCTTTAGTCGTGCATTCTTCCTTTTTCTTTATCTTTCTCGTACTCACTTGTTAGGTCGAGCATTAGAGAACTCTTGTATATAATGGTATATACTTCTTTTGTAGGCTTAAAGCCATTCCCCAGTCCTTCTCATTTGTTTGTTTGTGTTCTTTCAAAATACTTGCTTGCTAGTGGTCAATTCTTCCTCTTTGCCCCTCCTTTTGGTCTTCCGTTTATCTCACAGAGCAGGGGCCAAGTACTGCATCTTTACGCTTTGGTTGTTTTTCTGTTGTTTGGGGGACTATTTTTTTATGTATTTGTTTCCTGCTTATATTACACTGTGGGTGTGTATCCAGCTTCTGCGCCAATATTTATTGCATCTTCCCTCCATTCCACCTCCTCCTTCTCCTGTTGCTGCTGCCACGCTTTTCGCACCTCCCGCTCTGTAGCGGACAGCTAAAATTCATCGGTAGTTGAGGTATTAGTTAAAAGGGATGACATTGTAATAGTAACAGCTGTGTTTAACTTGTGCTTACAGCTGTAAACATCACAGCATCTGGTGGCATATGGCAACAACCAGACAAAAGCGGCTGATGCACATCATTGGCAGGCTTAAGCCTGAGCTCCGGTTGAAGCACCAAAACAAATCCGTATAAGCTCTGCCTCTGCTCTCCTTTGACTTTTCGGCATAGGTTGTATTAAGTGACTTGTTTTAGTTTGGCTCTGACTTGCATGGATTTAATCCGCAGCAACAAAATTGACTGCTCAGACAGCTACAACTGTGCTAGTTTACGGCAATTCTCTGCCCCTCGGAGGCGGGGTTAGGACATCACTCAAATGAGGATCACTGGCATCGCATTTGAGAACATTGCAGTCCCACGTGACAAAGTGGATGCTTGACCAGACCCTTCATTGCCATGTGGGATTGTAGAGGGTCATCAAGCACCGCTCTAACCAGTGCTACATCAGTCAAGGAAGTGATGTGCTTTCAGCTTGAGGTGAATGGTTCGCCATATTGCATTCGGACACACACCATATTAATGGGGGGTCATTACACAAAAATCAAAACCAGTTTGCTAGTTCTCATCCATGGGTTGTGGCGGGGGCATTGACAGCCCTGTAGTCAGTTATCTCTGCCCATGATCCCGCTGTCCCTCATTTCTTTCTTGTACCATGGTCTCTTGTCTATAACCCTCATGCTACTCCAGTCCCATTGTTGATAGCTTGGGGGTACTGGAGCAGCCAAGGCTCTGAACCAAGCAGCGGCTGGAATACTGAAGCGGGGGCAGCGCAAGGTGGGGGCCCTTAAGGGGTTGGTATATGAGAGTGGCTAATAGGTGAAGTGCAGCAGAACCCATACACTGCCATTATTGTAGCACACCCCTTAGCACTGTCTTTTGAATCATACCCTATCACACCATCTACAGCAGCACACGTTGCACTGCTATTTCACTGGATTTACCCTAATGCAGGGTCCACTAAAATAAAGACGCCATCATCCCTTGCCCCATTAGGACTGTTGCAACAGAGGTACCCCATGAAGCAGACACTGCAGCACACAGTACTACAGATTAGCCTTAACACCAAATGCAACAGTTCACCAGCATCCTTGGCATCATTCTGCACTACTACCGCTCCCTCGCCCCCCACCTGAGGCAACCCCTGAACTTGCACTCACGAACCTCTCCATAACCACAGCTCTACAACATTCGCAATATAATCACTACAGTAGACATTACAGGAGCCATATTAACTGCATTATCAACTGCACTACCGCTACAGCGCCAACATTGCAGCACTCTATGTACCACCCTTTGTATTTACACAACGCACAGCTACAAGAGCTCGCAGTGGATCGCTTCCGCCTCACTCACCACACTACTCTGCAAAAATCTCAGGGAGCCACTCCCCATCAACGCCACTTCCACACACCATCTAATGCACCCCGACTGTTCCAATATTGTACCCCTCGTTGCAGCACTCACTTCACATCCATTGCACTAGTCAATGCAGCACTCACTGCAGCAACGCCTACTGCACCCCAAAAACAGAAGTTCTCACTGAATAAGTGCTTTGGCTATCCCCAGCTACCACATTGTTCAGCTATCCACAGCTACTACATTGCAACACCTGCTGAAGTACTGCACCTCTACTACAAATACTGCATCACACCTCAACTGCTGCGCCTGAAGAGTTTATTGCCCAAATACTACAATTCACGCCAGCACCTCTACTTAAGCATGCATTGCTGATCCAGCCTGGACAGTATTGCTCCACATCATTCCCTCTATCAACATTACAGCAAAACTAGATGTACCATTTGTTGCAAAATGCAGTACACTTGAACTGCAGCGCTCTCGATTGTATACCCTGAAAAGTTTACTGTACCTCCACTATCGGAGCCCATTAGAATACTGATCACACTACCCATTGCAATCACAGCAGCCACATTGTAGAACAGGTACAGCAGCATTCACTACAGTATCCACAGAATGACTCACTGCAGCCCCACAACCCCTATATCACCACCAACTGCTACACATTTACTGTTGTCTTCCTCCTATACCGACGTTGTATGGATGCCATGTTCCTCTATATACCAGAGTCCATTTGCAAACCATTGTCTTTAATTGTTTCACAAGCTCTGATTACAGTTTCCTAGAATTTCCATTTTTAGCATCAGTTTCGAACATGTATCAAGTTTCCTGGGTTCCGAAAGCTCCTTTTGGAACACGGTCAAACCTGGTCTCTTCCTGTGGTCTGAAAACTAGAGTGGTTAATAAAGTCCTACTGGCGATCCACTCTAAATGGAGATATTGCACTTTACAAGGTGCTGTTAATCCCATAAAATACAGAAAAGCCAGTGACAGCACTCAGCAGCCACTTTCTGCTGTAATACATCGTTATTCCAAAATTCCATGGATGCTATTTTCCTCGCATATCAATCTCCCCTGAATGTCATATTCCCTGTTTTATTATCCCATGGATGCGGTTTCTCGCCACATCAAAGACCATTGGGTGTCCTCTTAATCCTTTGCTCCAAGGGCGTTGTATTTCTCTCACCAATGATTTATGCATGCAATCTCATTTACCTCCTAATCCAATGTTCTATGGGCGTCACCGTGCTCTATATCAGTGACCCATGGATGGCCTTTTTTCTCCAATATTAATGTCCATGGGTGTCGTCTTCATCGTACCTGTGTTCCATGAACCTAATCTTTATTACTTACCAAAGTGTCTTGGGTGCCATCTTTGTCCAAATCTATTTTCTCAGGGTTGGCATCATCTCTAACTCCAGTGTCCAAAGGATGCAATCTCCCCCATACATATGCTGTATGAATGTTCTCACCCTATTGTAAAGCTTTCTCATTAAAGACATCACATTCTTATAACAATATCCAGGATTGATGGAACAACAGCTGCAGACCATTCAGAACTCGGCGGCTAGAATCACTATCAACCTCCCATCCTGCACTCACCTCACACCACACCTGAATGAGCTCCACTGGCTTCCCATTCTCAAATGAGCACAATTCACTCTTCTCACCCACACTTTGAAGGCTGTACATAACCCAGGCCAAGCATACCTTAACAATCGCATCTGCTTTCAAACATTCCACGCACGTCCACTTGCCTGGACTCCTACTTGCACCAATCCCACGCATATGGAAAACCAGATCTGGCGGTTGAGCCTTCTCCTCCAACATTCCTTAAGTGTGGGATAACCTGGCTCTACACTTCTTTAATTCTGCATGAAGTTGAAGGCCTGGCTTTTTGAGTAGTCCCACTAGGCCGCAAGTGTGCCTTTACTCACAGGTGCTCACCACCAGTGATCGGGTGCTATACAAATTCGCATAACATGTAGTACAGCAGGGCCAAATTATGTGGCAGGATTTACAAAATAATACCCAAAAAAGGGCAAATTAGGCAGCATAATGCTGTGCCATGTGTGACAGTAATATTTCGTCATTTCTACGCCCATTAATACTGTTTGGGCAAAGTTGCACTTAAGTACACGTTTAGCCCCCTACCTATAGCAGTCAGCAGCTGAAAGATCTTCAGTTAACCTTCTCAAAGGGTCTGCAAAGGGACAGATCCACATTTTGATGTTTTTTAGTAAGTTGATCTGTTTGAGCTCGAAACATTTATGTATTTTTAGTAGCCATAACTAAGCATTTTTTCACATTAATTTTAGCATCAACTCAGTCCGGTTCTGTCTCCATCGTTGGGTTATTAAATTATCTTGACCTGGGTGTAAATATAACCAGTTATGAAGTTGTTTTTAAAAGGTGTCATTGATTATGTTCCAGGTGTTAATTAAGTCAACGTTGTCATTTCTCACGTAACAGCTAAACATTAATTAATAACCGTAAAGTTAACATCATTTAAAATTGTTGATGTCTCCTTATCACAAAAAAGTCACTGTGAAGATTTGTTTACGCTAACCAACACTGAAGTGTGTGCTATCTAGGTTTCTTATGAGGTAAGAATATGTGTTTTTTGTGGCGTTAGTGAAAGTGTAATCCAAATACTGGTCTATGTTTGTAATAGGCACATGTTGAGCGCGATGGTCCTGGTGGTCATGCAAATAATTTATTAACAACAACTAAGGAGTGACTAAGTGCAAACGAATAAAGAATATTTAAACAAAAAATCTTATTAGTGTCTTTTTCTTTATATATATCTCTCTTACTACCCACCTCAAGAACAAAGAAACCCCTTAAAGAAAAATATTCCTAAGGGGAACCAATGTCCCTGTGTGATTTCCAGAAGGAAAGAAAAATCTTATCTTTTTTGTAAAAGGACCCTCACTCACCACTAGTTGGTGACATGCTTCATCATTGGGTCCCCGCTGGGGTGGCCGAATGCCCTCCCAGCGTGCTACAACGCCTGATTTACAGCGGAGCGGGATGTGGTGAGTGCAACAGTGCCCAAATTAAGGTGTGAGTGTAACTGTGGGTGCAAAATTAAAAAATACAAGGTTGTAGCCTATACAAAAATCTTTAATACCGGCCAACCTGTATTAGGTTAAAAACAAAGTGAGCGGACAGCTAGGTTCTATCTTAGGAAACCTGTGTCCTTTAAAACAAACAACTGGTCAACATGTTTCTGCTGCTACAACTGCAAATTCGCTCAACATTCGTCAGGACCTAAATTAAGTCCTCCGGTGGTGTACGCGCGCTAAGGCGCACCCTCCCGTGAGGCTCTAAATGTGAAAAAATCTTTTGAAGTTTAGACCAAATAGTGTTATTCACGGTTAGTAGCCGTGGTAGCTCACTGCGATTTTGCAGGAGCACAAAAAACCTGTGGAGAGGGGAAGAAAAAGACAATACACAATAACATATAAAGACACACACTGACATAGAATAAGTTCATTGTAATAGCAAAAATTAGTGCATAGCAATGTTACATGCACAATGTCAGAATGGTGTCAAAGCCATTGTTTTATTAAGGTGACCATTCACAGGCACTCCAGAATTCACAGAGAGCCTTCAAGGTTTTTATGGTGTCCCCCATAGGTAGGGTGAAAAACTTCTCCACCCAGAAGTGACTTCAAACGCTGTATTACCGCTGCTTTTATTTAATGTAGGCAGAATGTCAAGGGAGTATACTTTACTCAGCCTGTCACTGCCAAAAGTGATAATTAAAAGAAATGTAGCTATAGTACTTCGTCCTAAATGGTATAGTGCCTCTTTTAATAGTACCAGGAGAACCAGCGAAAAACCCCCCTTGTAGGAGGTCAGTGGTGCTTTTTTCAGTAGCGACATACAAACACAAACACTCACGTTACGAGAGCAAAAGACTCTCCCCGTGGGTCGAGACAGCGCGGGACGCCTTCACGCGGTGTCTATCTTTAAAAAGAGGAGAGAAAATGTTAACCCTCGAACAGAAAGTGATTTTCCTTGTTGCCGCTAAATCGGATTAGAGCTTGTGACTTACTTGAGCACTCGCGTCTCCCCGCATTCTACCTTCACTCTGGGCTGCTGTCTCCCCAGAAGTAAGGTATGCTTTCCTGGGATCACATTTATCTTGCAGTACGAAGAAATTCCGATCACGTGGGTAGCTTAACGTCACGTTGTTTACGCTAGGCTCCAGCTCTTAAAGAGGTAGTGTCTGATATCATGCTTGTATTCGGGGTTCAAATCCCCAATGGGCTCAGGGGTCTCCAAACCGGTCCTGGAGGGCCGGATCCATGCCAGATTTTTTGGATATCCCCATTGAGATACATGTAGTTATTTTAAAAATCTGGCATGGATTCGGCCCTCCAGGACCGGTTTGGAGAACCCTGGGCTAGATGATGTGAATATTACAATTCAGATATTACTCCCTAAACCATGCCAAAATTCATAGTGCACGATGTTAGTTAATGTGATGGTAATGAAAGTGCCCGACATGTGGATTTTTCAGTTCAAGGCTGAAAGCCGGTATCTGATATCATGCTTGTGTTCGGGGTTCGAATCCCCAATGAGCTAGATGGTGCGAATATTATAATTCAGACATTACTCCCTAAACCATGCCAAAATTCATAGTGCACGATGTTAGTTAGTGTAATGATTATAAAAGGGTCCGACATATGGATTTTTTAGTTCAAGGCTAAAAGCCGGCAGTAGGCTCTTCCATCTCTCACGCATAGTTATTGTTGTTATTGTTATCTGAGGTTTATATAGCGCCAAATCACCGTCAGGTCTCTAGGCACTCATGACAGAAGCAGTAACAACACTGAGTGAATAAACAGAAGGTACACATATAACAACATTACTCAAATAGAGAAGAAAGCTTCCCTAAACAAGAGTGTTTTCAATGACTTCCTAAAATGCAGGAGATTTACTTATTTGCGGAGAGACTCCGGTAGTTTGTTCCACATCAGTGGGACCTGGACAGAAAAAGCGCGTGACTCCGCCCCTCCTATGGCAATAGGCCGAAATTCCATTCAAGACTAGTAATGGTAATGTTTGGTGAGGCGAGATACAATCTAGGGGTCCCTAAACGAGACGCCTAAGGGTAATTGTACGCGCTCTATAAATGGCATTAAATAAATAAATAAATTAATCAAAGCCCCTTGTTAGTAGTGACAGTCACGCCCAATGGTTAGAATCCATTTGTTGCTGTCCAATCCGCCGGGCTCTATGCTCCTTGCCTCACATTATAGTTGGCAACAGCATTTGTCCAACGGGGCCTTGATGTTAGACTAGAGTCATTAATTACATATGAACTCAGCTCTGGTCAGTCAAATAAAATTGCTGATTGGCAAATAGAGTACCCAGGGGGTTGTACACAACAGTGGGGGCCTATCATGAGATGTTATACACCAGTTCAGATTATGTCAACCCAAAATAACATGACAGAGAAATTCAGAACAATGACGGGGCCTTAGTCTTTATCTTAAAACACTGCCCCAAGGAATATCATTGTTCAGCCCGGTTTTGTTGGTGCCCAAGCGATAGATCCAACGTTGTTCTTTCTGAAACAACGCGGCTTCTGAGCCTATTTCCAGGTGCTCCAGAACTGTCCAATTTAAGTCATTAGGAGTGTGGTTCTTTTCTAAGAAGTGTGCAGTCAATTGGTTCTTCCTCTGTGACAACGGATATTGCTGCGATGTTCGCATATCCTTGAATTGATGCGTCTTGTTGTCATGCCTATGTACTGTAGGCTACAACGGCAAGTTATTAGATACACAACGTTGGTGGTGTTGCAGTTTGTATGACTGCGCTGCTCCCAACGTTTCCCATCAGCCAGGTCCAAGAATTTGGTGTGGGTTGTGAGATGGCAAATATTGCAATTTCCACACGGGAAATGCCCTGTGACTGGGGGTAAACCCCATGCATTTAGTACATTGGCTTCCCTTTTACCTGGGTTTAACCTAGGTCGTGTGTGTACTAGAGAATCATTTAAACTGGTGGCTCTTTTGTACGAGAAGAGGGACTTCTCCCATTTATTTTTGTTGCTAATTAGTATTTCCCAATTCTTTGATATGCATTTGCTTACAGCATTTGACAAGGGGTTAAAAGTCGTGACACAAGTCAAAGAGATCCCTTCGTTTCCAGTTTCGGGATGGTCTTCTAGGAGTCCGTCTCTTTGTTGATTTCTAGCTCTTTTTTGGCTTTTGTCAATTATGCCTTTGGGATACCCTCTGTTCTCCAACTTTGTTGTCAAGTCACTCGCCTGTTGTTTATAGTCAGATTACTGCAATTCCGGCGTATCCGGAGATACTGCCCATACGGGAGATTCTCCCGCAGGGCCCGAGGGTGGTAACTGGTAAAGTGCAGTAAGTTGTTTTTAGCAGTTGGTTTGTAAAAGGTTTTGGTCTCAAGTTGGTCACCCTTCCTACTGATACTAACATCCAAAAAAGTGATGTTATCCGCCGCATGCTCATGTGTAAATTTAAGATGGTTGTCACAAGTGTTGACCCAGGTGAAAAAATGAAATATTCGATTCTCGTCACCTTTCCAGATCATGAGCACGTCATCTATATAGCGTTGCCATAAGATGATATTTGCTGCATATGTGTTTGTTGGATTTAGTATGAAGTTGCACTCAAAATTGTACACATACAGACCCGCCTCAGAAGGGGCAAAAGTGCTGCCCATTGAAGTACCTGTTGCTTGGAGGTATATCTTACCCTCATGTTCAAAATAATTTCTCTTCAAAGCCAGAGTTGCACAGTCCACCACAAAGGCCCGAGTTGTCACAAAATCCCAAGGGGCTCTGTCCAGAGCCTCCTTTAGCACCTTGATGGTCTCATCCTGTGGGATGCAGGTGTATAAGCTCTCAATGTCCATCGTGACAAGAAAGCAAGGGTCTTCAGGCAAAGTGATCGTCCTAAGTAGTGAGAGCAGACTCTGTCTTTTAAATAAGTACTCGTTGACTGAATGATAGGTCTAAAAAAATAGTCGCAGTACTTAGAGAGCGGCTCCAAAAGTGAACCTATCCCGAAACGATAGGTCTCCCGGGAGGTGGTAACACATTCTTGTGCATTTTGGGTAATATATAAAAATATGGTACCCTTCCCTCAGATGATGTCAGGAAATCTGCTTTTTTTTTTTTAAATAAGCCCATCTCTCTCTACAGTAGATAAAAGTTCGCAGATTTCATCTTTCAGGTCATTGGTTGGATCCACCCCCAGGGGGACATAATTGGTGGTATTATTCAGTAGGCGCTGGCATTCGGTGTTGTAATCGGTCTTATTCTGAATCACTACAAAACCACCTTTATCCGCACTTTTTATGATTACGTCTTTGTTTTGTTTCAAAGATTGAATGGCCTGGAATTCATCAGCGGTTAAGTTCTTAAATAGTGTTGGTTCTTGTAGTTGTTCTACTTCCTGGAATACGGCCTGCTCAAAGGCAAGGATTTCAGGTGGGTGTGTGTGGAGGAGGAGTAAAGGATGATTTTAATTTAAATTCAGTATCACTCTTGGTCATTTCAATAGGGTCATTCTCTCTATTCTCGAAAAAGTTCTTCAGTCGTAGTTTTCTGAAGAATTGGCTCAACTCACAATGCAGTTTAAAACGGTCCAAGCGAGGGGTGGGTATAAAACCCAGCCCTTTCTCAAGTACCCCAGTTTCTGCAGCAGTTAAGTTGTGGGAGGACAGGTTAGTAACTAGGGTTTCGCACTGCTGGGGCCTGCCCTCTGGTCCCCTGCCTTGCTTCTGGTGAAATCCCCGACTGCCTCCTGTTGCTCCCAATGAACTTGGGTATTGCCCTTCTGTCTCCCCCTGCCCCGCCTGCCTCTGTCTAAAAAAGGATGCGGGTATGCTTGTTGGTTGAACTGTGGGTGTGGAACAAAATGTGGGTTCCAACCCATCATTGGGGGAAATGGTGCTTGAAAAGCGTTTTGTTGATATGGCCCCATTCCTTGTTGGGGGAACGGTGTTTGCCAGCCCTGAAAAATATGATCATGCAAATAACACATTCTAATTATTGCTCAGTGGGGTGGGATCCCAACTAATTTTGCATACGAGTTTCATTCTTAAGAGTCATAAATGGAAATAGAATTAATGGGAGTACTTACGTGTTTAACCAGTTTAACTTTTTCAAACTGAATAAATGGATTTATATATATTTTTTTAAGTTTGCAACAGCATTCCTGGCCCACCTATCCTTGCATTGCTGTTTGTTTACATCATTTATGCATGCTAGCCAGGTGAAAGTTTTCATGCGATTTCTTCTCGTGACTGTTCTTTGCCGCGTGCACTCACTCGTAGCGCTTTTTTAATTACTTAAAGCAGGTCTATAAACACATTTGCCAATAATTGGTATTTACGTGTTGTAGGGCGCTGCATGTCTGAACACTTATAAGGTCCATAAGGCGAGACATATTGGCTATGCCAATGATTGTTCTATTTGTCACACTCTCTGCACTTCTCTATTTTCAAAATTTAACCTTTCCCTGTTGTGCAGATCAATCCCCTTCCTACACCAGTCCGACCTGGAATTCCCAATAGTGTTACAATTATTTTGTCTGCATAAATGTTTTAGTGAGGGGGGTTCCCTATGCCACTGAATAAACACATAGCCCCCTGTTCTCTACTCACACCTTGACACCCCCCCCCCACCCACCTACTACCTAGATCTCCAATTCCTCACTCACCTTTATTCACCACTCGCAGATGGATCTCCCCGGCCAGCCCGGACACATCTGGAGCGTTCCGTACCTGGCACATGAAGGTGCCGCTGTCGGAGTGCTGGAGGTCTCTGATCATGATGGACACATCGTTTCTGTTAACGTTCCCATCCCAAACGGCCCGACCCCGGAAGGTGCCACTCTCAGGGGGGAATGGCTGCTCCTGGTAGTGGAACACCTAGATGGTCAAGAAAACACAATATTTTAGATCGTCTCTATGCTCACTGCACATACACATCGCACGCCAGAACTGTAGGAAGAGGAAGAGACAAGCAGTGGTTGCACGAGTTCTTGTGGCGATAACTGGGCCCCGCTTCAGTCCTTTTGAGGATGTTTTTAATCTTCGAAAAAATCCAACATTGAAATATTTCCCTAAATATATTTGCGAGAGAATGGCACATATCTGCCATGAATTCACTGTTACTGGCTATGGCCCCAGTCGATAATATTACATTATTACCCACAAATGACTTGAGTGCTTCCGTTACTTTTGGCCACCTTTACTTACCCATACTTCATCCACCAATCCAGAGCACTGAAATGACCTTCACTACTTCCCATATTCCTAACTTTCCCTAATCTTAATCTTCTAACCATCATGCTGGCTAAAAATACAATTACATTACTTGAATTCATTAAAATAAGTTACCTTAGTCTAACTAATCCTAACTATAATTTTAAATCGTTTTCAGTATAACAAATACTAAGTCCAGTCGTATTTTTCAAATTTATTTAAGCAAAAATATGTAAAAACTATATTTGATGGTAATGCTTACCATCACATTTTAACATAAATCAAATGAATTTATACTGTATAAAATTAATCTTACCAAACTCTAGATTAAAGATTGCAATAAAGTCTCTTTCACTACCACACTGTAACTAGGGCATCCGTTTCTATTATATGCATTAGGATCCAAGGCCCCTTGCTGCACCACTGTTGAGATATATGAAATTAAACAATTACAGTAATACGTTATCTTACTCTAACACTACCACTAAACCTTAATTTTAATTACATTATTTTTTAATTAACCTAAACTAAAGGAGTAGGATAATAAAATTGTTTGCTAATTATTTAGGTGTTGGTTTTGTGTTAATGCTAGGTTATGCTCACTTTCTATGTGCTTTGGGAAAAGTGACCGTAGCTCACTTAAGACAGAAAAAGTAAACGTCCTGCTGAAGTAATGATAGTGAAGTAAATGTCACATAAAACGTAGGGGTCGTTATAAAGGTCAGATGGCCTCTCTTTGAATCATCATCTTGAGCACTTTCTCAAGTTCTCCATCTCTTACTATACAGCTTCAAAAATTCCACTCTTGCTCTAGGAGCACATCAAACTCAAGGGTCTAAGGAGTTTTCCCAATTGAGCGCTTGGAGGTAAGAACGGGTTGGCTACTCAGGGCCCCAGTACTAGTCGGGAGGCAACCCCGACTCTACCAGTAAAAGGGATCACTGGTCGAAGAAGGATTCCAAGTAAAGCGAAATAACACTCCTAATAGTTTTCCCTGAACACATTTTTACAGTGAAATCCTGTTGGTAGGGGAGTAGCCGGCATTACCAGGAGAGGGAGAGGGGGAGGCAAATATAAAACATATCATGGTGCTTTTGGGTATCTGAGTGGTCCAGGTGCCTGGTGGACATAATCAGGAGTTAGTTCAAATGAAGTGACAAACTGCATATTTGTAAGCACTGTATATAGGTCAAAACATCTTAAAATATAACCAACAGCCAAATGAATTGTGCATTTAGGCTAACAGGATTGAAATACCATTTCACATAAGGACTCGAGTTCTCCTAAATAATTTCATGAGATGAAAAACAACGAATATATCACTCGAGAGCAAATTACTAAAACAGAATCTGGTTCTTTAGAAAGAAAGAGGTCTCAAAAGCGGATATCTATTTTTCATTTTTAGGTCTCGCCTGGCATTAGAGCACGCATGCCCTCCTCGCCTGCGAGAGCTATAGTAAACAAGTTAGTCTGGAGAAGGGGACTCGAGCCCCGCCCCTCATATCCATTGGGTAGCGTCAGCGTTTATGGTAAATGCTGGCTTCCCATTGAAAAGGAGGGTTTTTAGTTGCCTCCCTTTGACTTTTTGGTGGACTGCCTCACCTGCTTCACAGCTGTCATGAGGACTTTTCTTATCTGCTTGTTTATTTAACAAGCAGATAAGAAAAGTATTCACTACAGCTGTGAAGCAAGCACGGAGCTCAGAGGCGCACTGGGAGGACAAGGCAATGGCGAGCGCTTGTTATTTATGGATTTACCCTTTAGTTTTATGTCGTGTCCGAAGGCTTCTTGAAAGATAGAGGATGTTGAGTCGCAGGGAGAGCAGGCCGATATCTGCCTAAGATCACACTGTTGCTTGCTTGAAGTCAGCACCAGCGAGGCTTGAAGGGAGGGCCTTGTCATGTATTTGTGGCCGTTATCCTTAAGATCTTGGCTTGAGTGCCCGGGCCCTGTTCAGGGTAAGACGTAGCTAACATTACACGGCACCGCAAACGCAGCCGTCAGGGCTAATGGGACTGCAGGATTTATGGGATCTTTAAAAATATCAGTTCTGCGGCCAGGTGCACAGCGGCGGCTCGTGTTTACAGGCGATTTAAATCATGGTGGGGGTAAAGGGGGCGGCCATAATAGGTTAGTACCAACACAATGCAAAGTGCTGGCACTGTGCTACCACAAATCATGTATACGAAGGGGCAAACGCAGTGTTTTAAATCAAATCCACCAAAAAGGGATGTCGATGAAAAATTATGAATGTTTGCATATGTTTTAAGTGAGTAAAATGTTTGACAGCTATATAAAAAAGAAAAAACTTTACAGTGAGATTTCGGGTCCATTTACCCCTAAATGTTTTCTAACCAAAACTGCCATTTTCTGTCTTTTAAATTGCAAACACGTGCGTATAATTCGACATCGTAGCAGTTATAAACTTCTTGCAACGTTGTCTGTAAACGTCACAGTTGTCGGCACCGGGCGGGCGTTATTGATTCTCGTCGGGCCTTAACGGCGTCATTCATGGTGCAAACACCCAGGTGCGTGAGCACCACCGCGCCTCTGAATCCCGGCCACACAGAGACTGTGGGGCAGAGAGACTGAAGCCACATTCCATCTGACCTCGAACCCCTGGTCTGCAGGTGGTGCCATGTGACCATGGAGTGGCAGTATGTGGGTGCGCATGGAAGGGAGCCTTGGGGGTGTTTCAGGCGTGTTGATTATCGTGAATGGCTGTGGGGTCATGGGGTCTGCCCTAAACATGTTTATTTCTCTACTGCTGGTCACTCAGCTGTCCGCCCTCCAAAAAGGCTAGACCGGTTTCTTCCATATCAGGCCTTTTCAAAAGGTGTGTGTAGTTAATGACGTCACTTGTAGGTTTACTTCTGGCATCCCTCCGTGCGAAGGCAACAATGGTTTTAACAGTCTGAATTTGAACATAACATATATAGCTGCAAAGGTTTCAGATTGCTTATGTGTGACATTTTCATAATTTCAGTCTACTTATGAGTGACATTCAGTGACTATGAGTGACACTTTCTCGCAAACAAAATCAAGCAATAAAGATGATGGAAACCTAAAAATATCAGAAATTACACCCATTTGAGCTACGAGAAACTCTGAGAAGATCTGAAAACTGCTGCAAAGCACCAGAAATGGAAGGGCACTAACTTTGTAGGAGGGCCTCGTAGTTATAAATGAATGTTAAACTGCAAGGTCTCGCCTTTCATTACGTTAAAGCCATTTGCTTTGCTATACAATGCCATTAGCAAAGCAAATGACTAACTTAATCAAAGGCGAGACCTATTGCATTTTCAATGCTTGTTCAATACATGCATACAAAAAAGGAATAGTCATGGTACAGTAAAGAGCACGTTCAGTCTCAACCATATATATGGTCATCTGTTTCATCATCTACAGAACATATTTATACGTAAATGTACAGATTGGATTTAGTTAAAATATAACAATAAAAACGTTATAACATCCTTAAAGACCGAAAGATACCCTACTAAAAGATTCAGTAGCCTTTAATGCTGTGAATTAATCACAAATCTTTAGAATTCATTAAGAATACCAATGTAGTATTTTTGAAAAGTTAACTCTAATTGGCGAGAAGTCGCCATGAACAGTACAGTCATACAACACATTCTATAAACCCAGGAATGATTAGGTGCCTGCTTGGATTATCTACGTCCAGTGCTTTCACTTTTGTGGTTGTATTACTCTTACAGGGTTAGGTGAACATTTTCAAATACACCTTAGCCTACTCATTTTGAGCGACAGTGTTTTCTGGCTGCCAATGTCTTCTTGAAAAGGTTCAATATAATTCAACTGGTGCTTGGCTGCTCGGTTTTATCGTCCTGAAGAAAACCAAAAAGGTGATGGGTGGAAATTAATGCTTGATTTCACCTCGACCCCGAGTCTTTACTCGGTCACTTCCCAGTCCATCATTTATTTGCCCACTACACCATTTCAAAGAGGATCCAGTCATCTGCAAAGCAGCCTTTGTCCTGCTCCAATGGCACTGGTCGGGGCCAAACTGCCGGCCTATGTCCACTCTGAATGAAAACAAGCTCCACAGTGGGTCCCATGTTAAGTGTGCCACTGGAACCAAGCTGCATCCTAGAGAAGAGGCCAAAATAGGCTGACGCTGGTCTGGGGTTTCTTGTGTTCCAGTTTAGGGGGGGACCTGGCCTGGAAGGCAATTTTGGCAAGACTGTTCCTATTGGAGTGGGACCAAGAGTAATTTGCATTGGATAGGTTCTGGTCTCAGGTGGCATTGTGAACAAAAAAATATGATGGACTCGATGCAGCCTCAAGTAATGACCAGGAGCAGAGATATATTCTAGCAGTCCATCCATTTCTCTTATGGGTTTTTAGGTCTCGCCTATTCCAATCCGCAAGGAATGAATATGCGAGTCCAATGCAGCTAAACCACTACTTAAACCAAAGGCTCACCAAAGGCTCTCAAAAGACTCAAGCGGCTTTTCAACAGTTCAAGCGAATCACGTGAACACACAAGCACACGCATTTCCCCTACAGGCTTCCCCAGCGTGCTTAATTGCATCAGACCCATTTGCTCCTGGGCTTCCCCGCCCACTGCGGTCGTGACTCGCATTTGGCCTTTCTTCTTGTTTTCACGGCCGCCAGGCCGTGGCTCGTTATCCGTTGTTTATTGCTCTCTGCCTCCTCCTCCCCTGCCTTCCCTCCCCCGGCTTCTTCCCACACCCTTCCTTTTTTTCGGCACTCGGCCAGAGACGTGTGCACTCAAGACTTGTTTCTTGTTTTTTTTACTTCCCCGCCCACTGCGGTCGTGACTCGCATTTGTGCCTTTCTTCTTGTTTTCACGGCCGTCAGGCCGTGCCACCGGTGCGATGCTGCACTTTGATAACTTGACATATCCCTTTTCGGGCCTGCTGCTGGGAGCTGCATGGCTGTGACATTTTTCTCATATCTGATTCGCAGTGCTCAGCTGCCGATGAGTCATAGCCGCTGGTACGGGCGAGTGCAGGTTCCTGTCTGAGGGTTTCTTGCTGATGCTAAATGGGCTGGCTGCTGGGCCAGTCCAGGTCACTGGCAGCCCAGACTGCCGCCCGCGTAAACAACGTGCACGGGAGCCGGCCGGGCTGATGGCACTAGTGCACACAGGTCCGTGGAAGATTTACTATTTGTAAGAGAGTTAGGCTTTTGTTTAAATATTTAAAATATCAAGTAGCCTAATATCTACTTGATGTGCCTAATTAGCAGAAAATAAATGTGCTTCTGCACTTGGGATTAATGCAGCTTTGTAATGGCCCTGACAAGTGTGCAAGGAACCGCACGTGCTAGTGAACCACAGATGGTCTCTGTTGTTGGTGCAAAGTGCATATAGTGCAAGAAATGTGAGGTAGATTTAGAACGCTAGTGCAGACATATCCTGAATCGTGGATAAATGTTGACCATTGGCACAGTGTTGTGGCAGAGGGAGGAATGGTAGTGAACAAGTTAAGTCCGATATTGGAAATGCAATCGTAGTTCATCACTTGCGGTTGTTGAATGAAGGCATCATGTGGTACATACGATAAGATGGTCAGTCGTCTAGTATTTAAGTTTTAATATTTGCATTTTATGTGGAAAACCTTATACTGTATACGTCCAATATCATTTGCCCAGGTCTTTGTGCAGTGGGGTAACTGTGTTTTTTAAAGTAAAATGTGTGTTTATCAGCACGTCTTTAATGCAAAAATCTGCTATCTTTTTTGTGGACCCGTCTTTTCAGTTGTCTCAGGCCCTTGCCTCCCATGTCATTTCCTTCCGTTCGCCATAGCACCCCCCCACATCGCTTCGGATTTCATTTCCTTTCAGCAGGCATTTTACATAATTTTCCTGCAGGATCATTGCCGCTTTGCCTGATGATGGCAAGAGCGGCGCATTCCAATTGAAACTTTACATCTTTAACACGCACGCTTGTTTTTTTTTTTTACAAAGTAAGCACTGCTTTACTCCTGTCTCCCTCCCTTAGCCTGCCTCTGTTCCTTACTCCTTTCCATCTTCTTTTCTCCTCCTTCCTTTCTGCTGCCTCAGGTCCTCACCTTCCCTGTCAGTTCCTTCCGTTCACAACAGCCCCCCCCCTCTCTCTCTCCACCTCGCTTCTGGTCTCCTTTCCTTTCGGCAGGCATTTTACATATTTTTCCTGCAGGATCATCGTCGCTTTGCCTGAGCCAAGAGGCCTTTCAAAATGCAGTGCTGATCATTCGGTACTTCACAACATCATGCGCTTACCATACAAGTGCCTGCGGTGCATTGAGACTGCACTGCAAATAAATCACTACTTCTCACCAGCATCGTTCATGCAGGCGCCTAGAGGCCCCTCAGTATGCAGTGCTAAAAAATTACTTATTAGCATCACACAATCATCATACAAGTGCTTACAGTACCATGAGCGAGACCTCTCACCAGCACCCTGTTCATACAAGCGCCTAGAGGCCATTCCATATGCAGCGTTAACAGCAATGCAAGCTCAAGGACCTATAGGCGCTTGCATTCCCACACACACAGTGCTGCTGTTGACACACACCTCACTAAGCACTACACCAGTTACAAGCACACACTTGCCCGGCTTGCGCTCCTAGATTTCCTTTACTCCCACACTGAGCATTTAAAAATATGTCAACAGAGCACTGAAGAACTTTGGCGAGGAGGGACGGGGTTATCATTATTCGCATCAGACACTTCAAAGGCTGCCGCTCCCCCGCCCCCACGTCACACCACCATTTGTCTGTGCCTCGCATCAGACCCTTCAAAGGCTGCGCCCCGTGCACATCGCGCACCACCATTTGCCTGCTACGTCCGATTCTGCCTCCCTCGTTCACCCTTTCCTCTCATCCCCTTTGTCTCTGTGCATCTCTCTTCTGTCTGTTCCCCTGCAGACGTTTCTTCCGCCCCTTAGCTCACCCTCACTTACCCTCTCACCCTCACTTACCCTCTCACCCTCACCCCCTCAGCCTCCCTCACCCCCTCAGCCTCACACCCCCTTTCACAATCACACACCCTTCCACCCTCACACACCCTTTCACCCCCTCACCTTCACACCCCCACACCTCCCTCACCTTCACACCTCCACACACCCCCTCACCTTCACACCCCCACACCCCCCTCACCCTCACACACCCCCTCACCTTCACACCCTCACACACCCCCTCACCCTCACACTCTCACCCCCCCACACACACACACACTCACCCTCACACACACCCTCACACACCCCCTCACCTTCACACCCTCACACACCCCCTCACCCTCACACTCTCACCCCCACACACACACACACACTCACCCTCACACACACCCTCACACACCCTCACCCACCCTCTCACCCTCACTTACCCTTGCACCCTCACAATCACATCCCCTCACAATCACATCCCCTCACCCTCCCACCCACACACCCTCACACACACCCTCATCCTCACACATCCAAACCCCCTCATCCTCACCCTCACACCCCCTCACCCTCACACCCCCTCACCCTCACACCCCCTCACCCTCACATCCCCTCACCCTCACATCCCCTCACATCCCCTCACCCTCCCTCATCCCCTCACCCTCCCTCATCCCCTCACTCACCCCCTCACCCCCTCACCCTCACACCCCCTCACCCTCACCAGCATAGCATAACAAAACATAGCATAGGATAGCAAAACAAAACATAGCATAGGATAGCAAAACAAAACATAGCATAGGATAGCAAAACAAAACATAGCATAGGATAGCAAAACAAAACATAGCATAGGATAGCAAAACAAAACATAGCATAGGATAGCAAAACAAAACATAGCATAGGATAGCAAAACAAAACATAGCATAGGATAGCAAAACAAAACCTAGCATAGCATAGGATAGCAAAACAAAACCTAGGATAGCAAAACAAAACCTAGCATAGCATAGGATAGCAAAACAAAACCTAGCATAGGATAGCAAAACAAAACCTAGCATAGGATAGCAAAACAAAACCTAGCATAGCATAGGATAGCAAAACAAAACCTAGCATAGGATAGCAAAACAAAACCTAGCATAGGATAGCAAAACAAAACCTAGCATAGCATAGGATAGCAAAACAAAACCTAGCATAGCATAGGATAGCAAAACAAAACCTAGCATAGCATAGGATAGCAAAACAAAACCTAGCATAGGATAGCAAAACAAAACCTAGCATAGGATAGCAAAACAAAACCTAGCAAAGCATAACAAAACCTAGCAAAGCATAACAAAACCTAGCATAGCATAGCAAAACCTAGCATAACAAAACCTAGCATAGCATAACAAAACCTAGCATAGCATAACAAAACCTAGCATAGCATAACAAAACCTAGCATAGCATAGGATAGCATAACAAAACCTAGCATAGCATAGGATAGCATAACAAAACATAGCATAGCATAACAAAACCTAGCATAGCATAACAAAACCTAGCATAGCAAAGCATAACAAAACCTAGCATAGCAAAGCATAACAAAACCTAGCATAGCAAAGCATAACAAAACCTAGCATAGCAAAGCATAACAAAACCTAGCATAGCAAAGCATAACAAAACCTAGCATAGCAAAGCATAACAAAACCTAGCATAGCATAACAAAACCTAGCATAGCATAACAAAACCTAGCATAGCATAACAAAACCTAGCATAGCATAACAAAACCTAGCATAGCATAACAAAACCTAGCATAGCATAGCAAAACCTAGCATAGCATAGCATAGCAAAACCTAGCATAGCATAGCATAGCAAAACCTAGCATAGCAAAACCTAGCATAGCATAACAAAACCTAGCATAGCATAACAAAACCTAGCATAGCATAACAAAACCTAGCATAGCATAGGATAGCATAACAAAACATAGCATAGCATAACAAAACCTAGCATAGCATAACAAAACCTAGCATAGCATAACAAAACCTAGCATAGCAAAGCATAACAAAACCTAGCATAGCAAAGCATAACAAAACCTAGCATAGCAAAGCATAACAAAACCTAGCATAGCAAAGCATAACAAAACCTAGCATAGCATAACAAAACCTAGCATAGCATAACAAAACCTAGCATAGCATAACAAAACCTAGCATAGCATAACAAAACCTAGCATAGCATAACAAAACCTAGCATAGCATAACAAAACCTAGCATAGCATAGCAAAACCTAGCATAGCATAGCAAAACCTAGCATAGCATAGCAAAACCTAGCATAGCATAGCAAAACCTAGCATAGCATAGCAAAACCTAGCATAGCATAGCAAAACCTAGCATAGCATAGCAAAACCTAGCATAGCATAACAAAACCTAGCATAGCATAACAAAACCTAGCATAGCATAACAAAACCTAGCATAGCATAACAAAACCTAGCATAGCATAACAAAACCTAGCATAGCATAACAAAACCTAGCATAGCATAACAAAACCTAGCATAGCATAACAAAACCTAGCATAGCATAACAAAACCTAGCATAGCATAACATAACAAAACCTAGCATAGCATAACAAAACCTAGCATAGCATAACAAAACCTAGCATAGCATAACAAAACATAGCATAGCATAACAAAACATAGCATAGCATAGCATAACAAAACATAGCATAGCATAACAAAGCATAGCATAACAAAACATAGCATAGCATAACAAAACATAGCATAACAAAACATAGCATAGCATAACAAAACATAGCATAACAAAGCATAGCATAACATAACAAAACCTAGCATAGCATAACAAAACCTAGCATAACAAAACCTAGCATAACAAAACCTAGCATAACAAAACCTAGCATAACAAAACCTAGCATAACAAAACCTAGCATAACAAAACCTAGCATAACAAAACCTAGCATAACAAAACCTAGCATAACAAAACCTAGCATAACAAAACCTAGCATAACAAAACCTAGCATAACAAAACCTAGCATAACAAAACCTAGCTTAACAAAACCTAGCATAACAAAACCTAGCATAACAAAACCTAGCATAACAAAACCTAGCATAACAAAACCTAGCATAACAAAACCTAGCATAACAAAACATAGCATAACAAAACATAGCATAACAAAACATAGCATAACAAAACATAGCATAACAAAACATAGCATAGCAAAGCATAGCATAACAAAACAGCATACCACAACATAACAAAACATAGCCAAACACAACAAAACATACCATAGCTTAAATAAACACAACAAAACATAGCAGAACAAAACCTAGTATAACAAAACAAATCACAGCATAACAAAACATAGCAAAACAAAACATAGCATACATAGCAAAACATAGCATAGCAAAACTAAACATAGGATAGCAAAACAAAACAGCATAACAAAACATAGCATAGCATAACAAAACATAGCATAACATAACAAAACAGCATAACAAAACACAACAACACATAGCATAACAAAACATAGCCAAACACAACAAAACTTAGAATAGATTAACAAAACACAACATAGCATAGCAAAACAAAACCCATAATAGCATGGCAAAGCGTAGCATAACAAAACATAGCATAGCATAATAAAACACAACAAACCCTAGCATAACATAGCAAAGCATAGCAACGCATAGCAAAGCATAGCATAGCATAGCAAAGCATAGCAAAGCAAAGCATAGCATAGCAAAGCATAGCATAACAAAGCATAGCATAACAAAGCATAGCATAACAAAGCATAGCATAACAAAGCATAGCATAACAAAGCATAGCATAACAAAGCATAGCATAACAAAGCATAGCATAACAAAGCATAGCATAGCAAAGCAAAGCATAGCAAAGCAAAGCATAGCATAACAAATCAAAGCATAGCATAACAAATCAAAGCATAGCATAACAAATCAAAGCATAGCATAACAAATCAAAGCATAGCATAACAAATCAAAGCATAGCATAACAAATCAAAGCATAGCATAACAAATCAAAGCATAGGATAGCATAGCATAGCATAACAAAACAAAACATAGGATAGCAAAACAAAACATAGCATAGCATACAGCATCACTCAGCACCACCACAGCATCACTCAGGGGCACCACAACATCACTATGCGCTACCATAGCATCACTGAACGCCACAACATCACTCGTTCGCCGTCACAACATCACTCAGCGCCACCACAGCATCAATCTGTGCAACCATTCAACAACAACTGGTTCAAATATGTTCTCTCAATAAGTTTTATTATAAATGTAACAAAAAGATGTTCATATTTCACTTCTGTTCTTGGATTTGTCACAATAAAATACACAACATAATCTTTACAAAAGTTTAAGCTATTGCCATTATAAAGTACAATAACTTATTTAAGTATTAATTATTTAAAAAAATTAAAAGCCATTGTTATTTGTAATATCAAGACATGCAAGTCACGTAAATACAACACATATTGCATTACAAATGCTATAGGTGTCACATTTGCAAAAGTTAAAACTACTGGCATTGTAAATGACAAAGCTATTAATTTCGCTATTTTAAAAAACAAAACAAATAAAAAATGTGTCAATTACAATACCAATAGCTCAAACTTTCCTAATGCGAGACCTATTGCATTGCAAATGCTTGTTTCAGTGTGACACCCAATGTTATTTTCCAACACATATATCCCAATCAAACCAACCTTTGTTAAAAATAAAGGATATAGATCTTTCCATCCTTTCTATAGATCTTATATAATAGCATGCTTGCTGCTCATATGTGCCGCTAATCAGCCTCTTCCGACAGTTCCAATACTACAGGTTTAAAAAGATTTTCCTTAAACCACTGAAATTGCTTTGAAATACCAATCGCTGTGAGGGTAATCAGTACATATGCAGAGGGCTATTAAAACACTAGTGCTGCCTATAAAAAAACATGTTAAAAAAAGCAAAACCTTTAAAATATTCAAATATATACCTTTACGCATCTGTTTACCTTAACAGGGGACCATAAAAATAAAATAATGAAATTGCTGACAGTTACTCACCACACCTACCACAAGACAAAAACAATTACAGGCTTGGAAGCCTAGTCTCCAACCTTGACCGTCTAGCAATATTTGCAAAGCTACAATGTTGAAAGGCAGTCCAGTAACAGCAGGATGGCAAACAGACGGGGGACGAATCACATGTGGATTCTATGAAGTGCTGAGGGAATCGGGATGTTTTTATTAAACGGACAATGATCGTTAGCAAGAACATGGGTGGATTATTTTAGAAAGTAGATGGCCAGCCCACTCCAAAGAGCGTTCTGGTTGTCTTCGGACCAGTTTGCCTGACCAGGAACAGTACAAGGATGTGTGGCGCTCCGGCAAGACAATATTGGGTGCTGGACTGCTCCCCTCACACAAAGTAATCAGACACTTACTTGTATTGTTATTTTGTTTGATTCTTGGTATGGCTCATCCCCGTAGTGACATCTCGGTGCTGTAGGGCAGGTAGGTTGGAAAGAGTTAGAACAGCCAGGTTTTCAGGCGTTTCTTGAATTCCACCAAGCTTGGGCATGTTCAAAAGGAAAGAGCCACAAGGCAGCAACCTTGTTAAGATCTGTTAATGTGTCTTACCTGAGGCTGGCATCTTCAACCACCAGCAATTTCACAAGTATGATCCCTCCATTACTTAGTTTAATCCAGCTGTTTGCCGTTCTTGAAGGCACTAGGTTTCACTTTTCGGATTTCAAAGGATTAAACGTATGCATGTTCGCACAGTTGACATGTAACATTACCACTTTCTCCAACCGAAGAACAAAATAAAAAAAACAGCGCTCAGTCTAACAAAGGCACTAAAAACAGTACAATAGAGGCGTGGAGAGAAACCTAAACCTGGATCTCTTGCTCTCAAACACTGCTGTTCCGAATGCTCGACTAGATCTTTTCTGCCCCCACGTACATCTGGCAGCCCCCAGATACAGCACAACAAAAGCACAGCACATCCGCAACAAACTGATATCTCTGGGTGAGAAGAAGTCTAGTGAGACAGAACTGCAAAGACATACCAAATCCTAAATCAGTTAACCATCCAGTATTTTATTTTTTTCTTAGACAAATGCCTGTGCAGTCCATTAGTTTTTTTTCCGTTTCACCTTATAAGTAGGTCCTAAAAAAACTTCTAGCATGCCATGTGCTTTTGGCAAACAAATAAAATGAGGAGGGCCTGAAGGTGTCACTTGGCAAGTTGCCATAAAGCAGCTTAAACACACAAAGCGGTCATGTAGATGTCATTTGGGAAAGTCCAGGGGAGATTTAGTATAATATAATGCATATTAACCTGCATTAGAGTAAAGGAGGTTTCGTGAAGGAGAAAGTAAAAAAAAAAAAAAAAAAAACATAAAACATAATTTTTAGCTTAAAGCACAAAGTGGTCTCCCAAAATAATGTTGGCTGGTATGGAGGTGCCATATAAACTAGACCACCAGAAAAGTCTTTTTTTCATGGAAGGAGTAGACTGGTCATCTTTATGAGCATGAGAAAGTATGGGGCTGCCTAGCAATGCTTTAAGTTGCACACACAAATCTGAACTGAGAAATGTAATATATTCAGATAAGATTGGAGGGTCAAAGAAGCAGAGGTTCATTCCGCTTCCAGATGGCAATAGTCTATTAATCGAAAAGAGGGGGAGAATTAATCACATATGTCGATATACCAGAGAGGGAAGATTGTTTCGGAGACCTTCAACCACACAGTCACAGTTTGCTGTGTAGATTATCTCCACTCGTGTGGCTTGGTAGATCGTGTCATCATTGGGTCGGTCACTTGAGTGTTCCATTCCCCAAGTGACCCACCGTAATCCATCAGGAGGGAGACTGTTTGGATGTTGACGGTAGTGGGAGGCTAAAATTATCTCCTATCCTGTATGGAAAAGGATATTGAACAAAGAATCAGAATAGGAATAAGATTAAAAGAAGGAGTCTTGTTTCAGTGGGTAAGTAAATTGTCCACAACATCTAGTAGCCGGGTCAACATGTTTCACCGAGAATTAAACCTATGGGTAGTTTGGCCTTCGACAGGACCTGAGAGAGTGAAGGGTCTGATGTTTTGAGCTCTACACACAATGTAGATAAGTACATTCACCAATCTTTGTCATTGAGCACGTTCTGCTCCCGACTGGTCAGTTTTATAGGCTCAGACATTGGCCCATAACTGTAAGGAAATCAGGAAAGTTAATAGCAACAGCACCTGGGTATAGTATTATTTAAAACCGATTCCCAATGTACCCAGTGAGACACAGAGGAAAAATAACTAATATCACTGGAACGTTCAGGTGACAGACCCAGTAATGACCCTATCCACAAAGCTACAAAGATGGGGGACACTCAGTGTTTTGTAAAATACCCCTCACACACCAACAGGCCCCTTGGTGTCATGCTTCATCATCGGGGTCTTCGCACCCCACTAGAGGGATGCGGCGTGCTGCGACCAGCGACTACGCAGGAGCACTGTCAGAGTAGACTATGTGTGGTGTGTGTAAGGTGCAAGTGATGGGGTATTCGAAAAAGTGAGTGGTGGGGTATAGTGAGGGTTAAAAAATACCTGCGCAGCGTTAGGGGGTACAAGGAGGCAATCTCTGGCCGATTCTATTACGAATCTATCAACCACCCCTGACGTTCTGGAAATGCTCATGAAGCAAGAAAATACAAATTAATGAGTCATGCAACTGCATAGACCAATACCGCTGTAGGCACACCATAGCCTTAGTATTTCACTGTAAATAATTTCACTTTTTTATTTTTACCTATACACCCAAGAAAAAAAAAATCTATAAAAATACGTGAGTAAGGTGGGGAAGTTGTGCCCCCGTCCTGAAGAAGGAACACCAGTTCCGAAACATGTCGACGCACACCAGAGGTAATGTCCATAATGATGACAACTAACCTCATATTGCACTTCTTTTACTAATACCAGCCCGAGGTTTTGAATACATTTTTCTTCCTATAACCTACGAGCCAGGTATTTTTTAACCCTCACTATACCCCACCACTCACTTTTTCGAATACCCCATCACTTGCACCTTACACACACCACACAGTCTACTCTGACAGTGCTCCCGCGTAGTCGCTGGTCGCAGCACGCCGCATCCCTCTAGTGGGGTGCGAAGACCCCGATGATGAAGCATGACACCAAGGGGCCTATTGGTCTGTGAGGGGTATTTTACAAAACACTGAGTGTCCCCCATCTTTGTGGTTTACACTCCCCCTTTTCCTTGAGTAGGATTCCTGTTGTTTAATTAACAGTGCCCGTGGAGTGAGAATCCCATCTCCATACTCTACCTCCCCCCTGTTAACACCTATCCACAAAGCCACATGAACGTAGATAATATACACTGCAAACTGTGAATGTGTGGTTAAGGGTCTCCGAAATAATCTTCCCTGAGATTCTGATATATTGGCATATGTGTTTCTTTCTCCCCCCTTTCTTTGATTAATAGACACACTGAAATACTCCTCTACGAGACAATGAAAAATAATTACAGACATACTGAAAGGCTATCTCTGAAGCAAGTATGATGAGTCTTTAGTAAGTATTAAATTATAACCATCAGACGTCTCCAAAACTTTCAAACTGATCCTTCACTTCTCCTTCTGACAGAACCCCAGCATTCCCAACAAGCTCTACCTGAAAGTTTTCCAAGGTAAGGATCAAGGTAGATCATGAGGAGGGAGAGGCTGGTACCTGGGATACACCTTTTTATGTGTATTATAACACAGCTCCTTCTTATTATAATGAAAATAATGATGAACCAACACAGAGATACAGAAACATAGCACAACCTGTGTGGAAGAACAAGGTAAATACCTAAAATTACTATCATAATGTGGAAGAAAAATATAAACTGTTGTTCAAAGAATAAAGAAAGGTAGTCCACATCCTGCGAGGAAAAAACAATGCGGACATAACACAATACAAAAAACAAAGATTAATTGACAGGGTAGTATCTGCGCCACCCCGGGAAGCATATGGCCCTTCTCTCTTCAAGTCTTTATGTGGTTGCTTAATTCATCCTTTTTTTCTACAGCACCTTCTGTTGAAATCTAGTTTGCAGCGTCAACATTATCGGCGCCATCTTGTCCCTTTTTAGGCCCATTCGTGCGCGTAAACGGCAGCCATTTTGAAAGCCATGGCCTCCCTGCCCACTGCCGGTAGCCAACGCATCTCTCTCCCTCTCCCAACCTCGCAAGCATCCCCTGCATGCTGACGGCCCCCGCCCTCACATGTTTGGATCATAAAAACCCCTCTCCAGCGCAACCCTGCCTCGGAACCCCATCCTGTTCCCAGCTCAACACCTCCCTCCATTCCTTTCATCATCCCGCATCCTTTGATAAGAACCCCCCTCCTTTTCCTCTGTGCCCGATTGTCCTGCTTGTTCTCAAGCCCCCACCTGGCCCTGTGAATGCTGTCTATTGCCCTCATACAGTAGGAAGTTTCCCCATCAAAGGATCCGATTGATCAAGGTCCCCCCCACCCCGTGACATCCGATCAGATACACCCATTCCGGGAATCTGCAGAATGTCCCGCTGTGGGATGGTCATCACCCGCTGCGACTGGGGTGGGGACTTCTATTGTAAATGTGTGTGGGAACAGGTTTGAAGCGGGGGTTCTGAGGATGTCTTTTCCGTACATCAAAGTTTTGACAAGAATGTGTTTTATGTAATAAAGCTATAAATCCGTGTATAAGAGGCCAGGCCAAAAGGATGCATGGAGAGCACCTCGAGGAGATACCCTGTTGTCTGATTTGACGTGTTCTGCTCCGTCGGAATAAACTTTTGTTTCCTGCCTTCCAGTCTCCAGCGCCTGCCTCTTTGTTTGGTAATATCGTACAGTATGAGAGGCGGCTAACGCCGGGCAAATACTGGAGGGTTCTTGGTCGAAATCGGCCCCTACTGTTTTACAATTGGCGTCCCAAACGCGGAGCCCATCATGGACACGTGGATCCAGTGGGAGAGGTCCTGACGACAAAGTGAACGACTGCAGCGATCGGGAGAGCTCCTGTCCGATAGACCCTCGTCTGACAGCCGATCATCCGAACTTCACTGGTTCCGAACAGACCTCTCTCGAGTGATCTACGGTCCTGACTGGGAACCACCAGGAGTGCCGCGACAGAAGATCGAGGACGATCAGGCGCTGGATTCGGAAGACAAGAAACTGTCCATGCGGTCCGGGTAAGGTCGTGTAACACGACAAAATTGCGAAATTATTGTTTGATTGTTTGGAAAATACTAGTATTAGTCGTCGAATTGTTGGTTCTCTTTGGAGATTCGCTGTCTGCAAACGGAGAAGAATAGATTCTCTCTTCCTTTGCAGGTAGTGAAGGGTAGGTAACGCAGACTTTTGTCCCCGTTGTAACCAGGCGTGCCTATCTTTCTCCCCCACTGATTGATTGTTTGCCCAAACATTGTTGTTCGCGGATTGGTTCTTTCTGGAGATTCTCTGTCTGCAAACGGAGAAGAACAGGCTCTCTCTTTGCAGGTAGTGAAAGAGTAGGTAACGCAGACTTTTGTCCCCGTTGTAACCCGGCGTGCCTATTTATTCTCCCCATTGATTGTTTGATTGACCGAACATGGACTGTTTGATATTGGTTCTTTTGAGGTATTCTCTGCCTGCAAATAACGAAGAATAGAAATATTCTGTCTAGTCTTTGCACGCAGTGATAAGATAGGTAGTGCAGACTTTTGTCCCGTTGTAATCCGTCATGCCTATTTTCTCCCCACTGATTGGTAGTTGGTTCAGCCCGGACCGCTTATTAGAGATGAACCATCCGGCTCCACTGGAAGGCACCCCTAATAAGGACATGTTCATGAAGCATGGATTGATCGCCATAGCCTATAGCAAGCTGTGGCATAAATATACGAAGAAGGATCAGAAAAGTCAGTGGCCACTGATAGGATCCTTCGATGAAGATAAAATAAGCGCGCTAGAAACCGCTCTTCGTAACAGCAAGACGACGCCCACTATGCTTGACAGCTTCGGCAAGTGGCGTAAAGAAACAGAACAACGTAAGAAAAGAAACGAGATTAGATTAGAGAAAGAACTACGGAAAGCAGCTCATATGGCTGCTAGGAAATTGGAAGAAGAGATTAAGGAGAGAGGAAGCCAAGCGGAAACGAGAGTCCGACACATCGAGTCGGTGCCCTGTTAGAACGCCCTCTACGCTCTACCCTGAATTACCCTCGAAACAGCGAGCCAACGATGATCTCTTATTAGGTCCTCCGATCATCTACATGCCTCCTCCATATGCCCCTTCCCAACCATTAGCACAGCACCCACCGCCCCCAAGTACAGACGAGAGTAGCACCAGGGCCTCGGCCCCCATGGCCTCCGCGCCGGCCGAACCCCTTGTACTAGCTACAGCACAAGCAACAATGTTAGATGACCCTGAGACCCGACAGACAGATTCCACGAGAACGAACAGGTTGAGCAAAGATGAGCGAGCAGGGATTGACAAGGTAGTCAGGACACTAGTAGAACGAAAGGAGAATGAGGAGCACATCATGGATATGTTCAAATCATATGCGGGAAGCCACAGACGACACTTTGTCGTACGATTGTGTTATCATGCCCTAAATGCTTATGAGGACCGATATCAAGACAAAGGTCCGGAGAGCCTAACGACCCTATATAGAAAGGTGGATGTCGGGAACGAGGGCGAGTGTGACGTGACGGACCTCCTTGCGCATACGCTTGAAGTTCTCCGCCACCTCACTGAACAAGGGTTGGAAGCTAAACCTACGACGTCTGTAGCGACCGAACCACGAATAGAACAACCTGGTGCCATGATGCCTATAAGGGAGGCCGCCCCCTACTGGGTCCCCCCACGAGGTCAGGGAACACACGATGATGTTAACCATCAAGATGCAAAAGGGAGGGTAGTGTATGACTGGGTTTACCAACCATGGGACCGACAAGACATCCTGACGTTCCGAAAATCTCTGCCTGATTTGCGGAAAAACCCCACTGCCTTCTACACTGAACTAGGTACAGCCCTAGGTTCCACGATTATGACTAGCTGACATCGACTTGTTTTTCGGGTTATGTCTGCCAGCTGATCTGTGGAAGCAAATCCGGAAAGTCGACCATCTTGAGCTGTTCGGACATACCTGGTCACAACTCGATGGCATAGATAGACAGCAAGAGCCTGGGCAGAAGCCTCTGAACCCCATTTTAGAACTCCCAGACAAAATTGTACAGAAATTTAAAACCCTGATCCCAGAAAAGAAAATAGACTGGTCGATAGTGACGGCCTGCCGCCAGAAACCCCAGGAGGACGTGTCGGAATATTTCTCCCGATTTGAGACGGTGTTTTCCGATTACAGTGGCCAGGACATGACCTCTGCGACCGGACACCACCTATTTGTCCAAAACTACGTCAAAGGTCTGTTGCAGGAAGTCTCTCAGAAACTGCAAGCCAGCGAGAGTAGTTGGGCAGCCTCTAAACCCGCGGCAATCCTCCAGATGGCTCAATATTAGGAGCATCAGAAAAACGAGAATGACAGAGCGACGGAGAGAAAGAAAAAGGACTTGAAGGGAAGGGTGATTGCGCAGTTGCAAGGGGTGACTATAGGACGAGAGCAGTACAAGGGAAATTACCAAACGAATGCCCCTAGGAACCCACCCCCTAAAGACCGTACTCCTGCACCCCAGGTTGGACGTAAAGACATTAGCGAAGACCAATGCGCATTTTGCAAGGGATTCGGCCACTGGAAATCCCAGTGTCCGGTTTTGTTGGAGATGAATAAGAATAGGGACCCCCGAGACGTAGCGGGTGGTCCGAGAAATAGAGGTCAGGGGCGAGGGTCCACGAATGATACGAATAACGACAGATCAGGCAGACCGAATACGTTTGACCGTCCCCGACAGAACCAGTACCAACAGTCTGACTGCGACGACACTCACGACTTCACATACGACTGCCTAGGGCAAGGGAGGGATCCAGCCGAGCTCTATGTTGACCAGCAAGGTCCTTATGTCACCGCTAAGGTCCTGGGTACAAAGTCTCCGTTCCTGGTAGACACTGGCGCAACACGTAGAGCGTTATCTAAACGACTGATTCCAAGGGCACCCTTGTCTGGCTCACTTGTAACATCGATAGGTTTCGATGGAACGCCCTCCACTAACCCTTTGTCCACACCGATCTCCTTTGATTTGGAAAATAACACCACTGACACGATGTTTTTGCTTTCCTCCAATACCCCCGATGCCATTATGGGACTTGACTTGTTGAAACATTTCCGAGCTACTATTAGATGTTCACAAGATGGAGTTCGAGTCTTTCTGTACGACAACCCAGCTCTGCTCAGACATTGCCCTTCCCGACGCATGTTTTCCATCACTGACACTGACTTGTCTCTACTTGACACTCTGCCTCCGTATCTGTGGGCCAAGACTGATTCGGACGTAGGACGCATGATGATTGACCCAGTGCACATAACTGTTCGACAGGACGCAATACTCCCGAAACTTCCACAATATCGGATATCGCCTGAGGGCGAGAAGGCATTGGTGAGGATTATTCAGTCCCTGATAGACGCAGGAGCGGTAGAGGAAGTGGTTAGCAATGTTTGCAACAGTCCTATCTTACCCATCATAAAGAAACAAGGAGAGGGGGATGAGAAAGCGTACCGCTTCATCATCGACCTTCGAGAGGTCAACAAAGTAGTTGTACCTCAGTACCCCGTGGTCTCGGACATCACCACTATTCTGACTTTGATTCCTTCTACTGCCACCACCTTCACTGTCATTGACCTCAAAAATGCTTTCTTCTCTATCCCCATCCATCCAGACAGCCGCTACCTCTTTGGCTTCACCTTGAGAGCCCGCTCATATAGATTCTGTCGAGCACCCCAAGGCTACACAGAAAGCCCCAGCATCTACAGTCAGGCCCTCAAGAGACAACTGGACGAAGTCCAGTTACCCGATGGAGTGGTGTTGATACAATACGTCGATGACATCCTTTTGGCGGCCGATACCACTCCACTTGCAGTCACAGCCACCATCCAACTCCTGCACTTCCTTGCGAAAAATGGCCACAAGGTCTCCAAAAAGAAGCTGCAATTCTGCCAACCCCAGGTCACTTACCTAGGCCACCTCCTGTCCAAAGACTGAAGGAAACTTACTCCTGACCGAATCCAAACCATTCTGGAGACCCCAGCCCCTAAGACTCAGAAACAAGTCCGCTCCCTACTAGGCCTCAATTCCTTCTGCCGACAGTGGTTACCGAATTTCAGCCTCATCGTGAAACAGCTGCTTTCTCTGCTGGCCAAAGATGTTCCCTTCCCACTCCCTTGGACCCCTGAATGCCAATCCTCCTTCATAGAACTACGAGATGCCCTTTGTTCAGCCCCTGTTCTAGGAAACCCTGATTACACGAAGCCCTTCTCCCTCTACACTCACGAAAGGGAGGGATGTGCTTGGTCTGTCTTGACCCAGTCCATTGGCCCAAAGCAACGACCGTGCGCTTACTTGTCTGCCACTCTTGACCCTGTAGCCAGAGCTTTGCCTGCCTGCCTTCGAGCTGTAGCTGCCGCTGCTATCTCTATCCGACAGAGTGAGGGAATCGTACTCTCGAATTCCCTCACAGTGTTAGTACCCCATGCGGTTGACACCCTCCTGAACCAAACTAAGACGCAACACCTGACGAGCGCACGACTGACTGGATACGAATTGACTCTGCTTGCACCCCACATCACCCTGAAAAGATGCACCATACTGAACCCGGCAACTTTATTGCCCCTACCAGAGAACGATCCCAATGTGTCCCCCGTACATGACTGTGTGACCCTCACGGACGAACAGACCAGGAGTAGGGTTGACCTCAGAGACACGGCTTTTCCTGACCCTGACGGAGAGCTGTGGGTGGACGGTTCTTGCATCAAACTCCCTGATGGCACTACCTCAGCTGCTTATGCAGTTACCACAGCCCGAACCGTAGTAGAGACAGCCCGCATCACACAACGATCTGCCCAAGCAGCAGAACTGATTGCCCTCACGCGAGCATGCATCCTGGCAGCAGGAACCACAGCAAACATTTACACCGACAGCCAGTATGCCTTCGGGGTGGTTCACCACTTTGGGCTCCTTTGGAACGAGAGGGGATTCTTGACCTCGCATGGCACCCCCATCTTACATGGAGATCTAGTCTCCGCCCTAACCGAAGCAGTCCTTCTTCCCAAGCAACTTGCGGTAATAAAATGCCAAGCACACAAAAGGGTGACAGACATCATTGGACAAGGGAATGCACTAGCCGACATGACTGCCCGAACCACAGCTGAGAATAGGACGACAACACGCATGTACGTGACCAGGTCACAAGCCGAGAAATGGACAGAAGCTAGGGAAACTATTAGGGACATCCAAATGGCCAGCACACAACACGAATTGACTGAATGGGCACGGGTGGTACTGAAAGACGATGAAGGCTGCTGGCGAACAAAAGACACGAACAAATGGTTGCTACCCGACTCATACCTGATCCTCATACTGACTATGGCACACTCCCCTGCACACATAGGATCAGCCCCTATGATCGAGCTTGTTTCCAGAGTTTGGCACAATGACAAAATCACAGACTCCGCCAAACGTCTGGTCCAACAATGCTTGATTTGTTTGCAACATAACCCTGGAAAAGGAACTGTAGTACTCCGGGGAGGATTTGGGGTTCCCATCACCTGTTTGAAGTTCTGCAGATGGACTACATCCAGCTACACAGATGCCAAGGCCTGAAGTACGTATTTGTTGTGGTGTGCGCATTTAGCAAGTGGGTGGAAGCCTGTCCAACCCGCAACAACACTGCTATGGCCACTGCAAGGGTACTACTAAAGGAATTCTTCCCTAGTTACGGCCTCTGTCGAATTTTATGGAGCGACAATGGCCCCCACTTCGTAGCCGAAGTTATCCAACTCACCTTAAAAGGGTTGGGTGTAAAACAGAAGTTCCACGCAGTCTTCCACCCCCAATCTGCGGGACTCGTTGAACGACACAATGCCACTCTGAAACTAAAACTGGCTAAGATAGTGGCTACCACAGGACTGAAATGGCCAGACGCTCTCCCACTGGCATTGCTATCGATGCGTTCCACCCCCACCAAGCACCACTTGACACCTTACGAGGTCGTATTCGGCCGGCCTATGAATGTCTGGTCTGCACCAAAGCCGACGTCCATTCACGACGTCCCAGACATCCTGATGTCTGATTACTTGTACCAGTTGACTACAACGCTGTCTGTTATTCACCAACAGGTGCTGCATGCCATTCCTGACGCTTCCAGGGGTCCCGGACACACCATCCAACCTGGAGATTTTGTACTGATCCGGAACTTCCAGCGTGCAAAGAGTCTTGAACCTCAGTGGACAGGCCCCTGGCAAGTTCTAATCACCACCCGAACGGCACTTCGAGTGGAAGGAAAGCGCAACTGGGTGCATGCACACCACTGCAAAAGAATCCCTTCGACTCTGACGACGACCGAAGACGTGGCCACCCAAGAAGAGCTCCTGAACAAAGACCGACCGTCACTGAACTGCTATCCGGACACAGAGACACTTGAATTAGCAAAAACTCTCGATCCCACTGTGCCATCCAGAGAAGGGTATAACCTGCGACTAAAGGAGGGAGCTTCGGCTAAGCAGACCATTGACTAAGTCGAAATTCTCAGAGCGGTGGCCTAACACTACTAGGGTCGCCAGGAGAGAAGTCAGACGAAGTTTGTGGTTCTGCCCGCTACGAGCCCCTTGAAGATGATGGAAGCGCCCGACAAGAAGGTGATGGAAGAAACCGGACATCCGAAGATCCGCTACAGGAACCCAAAGACTGACAAAATCCACAGTTTTAAGACTATTGCACTTTTTAATCGCCCTTCTCTTTTGCCTCCTCCTCATGACCACCCTCTGGATTGTGGAAGAGAACGCGCCAGCCCATGAGACATTCCTGACCACTGCACAGCCTACCACCATGAAGGAACATGATCGGATTTCTCTTTCACCCCAACTCCAAGAAAGACGTAAGGAGTTTTGGAACAACTCCTTCGTGCAACTGCTGCACCAACACAATCTTGCTACCAATGCCACCAACTGCTGGATCTGTGGGTTGCTACCCCACGCCACTGGACATTCCATACCCTTCATCCCTTCACCCTTCACAATTCACGGCTCCTGCCTTGCTTGGCTGATCCTCTTGCAAGAAAGCTATAGGGATAATGCCACCTCCAGCAAAACTATGACACATTTCTTTCATGAGGTGTGGCAGAACAAAACGAGGAAAACTGCTGCAAACTTCTGCCCACAGACCTCCAACGACTCTATCCACATGGACATCCCTGTCAAAGAACGAATTGAAATGCAGGTGTTTAACAATCCGACCAGACCCACCTTCTCCTACCTCCAGAAACGGACAGCTGCCACCCTGACTGTGGCCCTATCCGTCATCAACGTCACAGGCCTTATGTGCATCGAAGGGCTTGGGACACAGCTGGTAGGCCGCAGCACTTGCCACATCACCAGAACTTTGGACTCCACCGATCCACCCTCTTTTGACTCCTCTCCGAACATGTACTTTGTTTGTGGTACAAAGGCCTACACCTGGCTCCCCAAAGGCTGGGGGGCACCTGTTTTATCTCCTTCATCCTTCCTCCGACCTATGTGGCTCCAGCGAATCACCACAGACAAAAACGAGCCAAGGACATTGAACAAGCCGACTCCACCGGAGCACAGCTCCTCGATGCAATGAAGGGACTTGTTCCACTCTGGGGCCCGATGGCGAACAGCCGTGCCATCCGACACTTGACCCAGGCAGTCGAAACAACGATGAACATTACAGCTGGCATCCTTGCGAACAATACAGCCGAGCTTCAAGCGGTCCGCCTAGAGGCTCTCCAGAACCGCCTTGTTCTAGATGTGGTTCTAGCGGATCGCGGAGGAGCATGCCGCATCATAGGGTCCAGCTGCTGCACATATATACCGGACAATTCTCCCTCAGTGTACAAAGCCATCGAACATCTCCACAGACTTTCCTCAGAAGTTCACCAGGAGCAAGAAGAATGGTCGCTTGGTGGATGGTTCTGGAGTACTGTTAAGAACTGGGGATGGAGATTGTTTACGATTATCCTGATTCCGATCGTTGTAATATGTGGGTTCTGCTTAGGAATCCAATGCCCGCCGCCTCTGTGTTCACTATGTGCGAACTGTATCTGCCCTAAGACTGTGGACTTCGAAAAGGGACGCATGAGAGCATTGTACGATGTTGAGGTTCGGAATTTGATGAAGATCGACATCGATTAGACAAGTTGGCTAGATATGTTGAAAAGGGAGGACTGCAGGGAGCCACAAACATCCACCCACCCATCATTCCCCAAAGTCTCCCAATAAACATGGTACCTCACTTGTGTGGGTAGGCCTAGTGCCTGTGACAGGAAATGGCCCAAAATGCAACGTGAGCACATTACATTTCTCCAGTGAAAATGGACCCTTTTTTCGCAATGTGCCAAGCTGTGGATTTTGGACCCTAGCTCAGCCAGCACCTGGGGAAACCTAGCAAACCTGTACATTTTTGAAAGCTAGACATCCTGGGGAATCCAGGATGGGGTGACTTGTGTGGCTCTCACCAGGTTCTGTTACCCAGAATCCCTTGCAAACCTCAAACTTTGTCAGAAAAAACAAATTTCCCTCACTTTTCTGTGATGGAACATTATTGAATCTGCAGGGAGCCACACACATCCACCCACCCAGCATTTCCCAAAGTCTCCCAATAAACATGGTACCTCACTTGTGTGGGTAGGCCTAGTGCCTGTGACAGGAAATGGCCCAAAACGCAACGTGGGCACATTACATTTCTCAAGTGAAAATGGACCCTTTTTTCACAATGTGCCTAGCTGTGGATTTTGGATCCTCGCTCAGCAGGCTTCTAGGGAAACCTAGAAAACCTGTACATTTTTGAAAGCTAGACACCCAGGGAAATCCAAGATGGGGTGACTTGTATGGCTATTACCAGGTTCTGTTACCAAGAATCCCTTGCAAACCTCAAACTTTGTAAAAACAAAACAAAAACGCAAACATTTTCCTCACTTTTCTGTGATGGAAAGTTTTCGAATCTGCTGGGAGCCACAAACTTCCACCCACCCAGCATTCCCCAAAGTCTACAGATAAAAATGATACCTCACTTATGTGGGTAGGCCTAGTGCCTGCGGCAGGAAATGGCCCAAAATTTACTGTGGAGTCTTCAAAATGATCAATCGCAAAACTATCTGGTTTTGCGAGGGAGTCACCTGCATTTTTGGTCCTGGGATCGGCAGCCATCTACGGAAACCTACCAAACCCAGACATTTCTGAAAACTGGAGTCCAGGGACCTGTGGCTTGCTTGGATCTCCCAAGTGAGGTATCATTTTTCTCAGGAGACCAAGGGGAACGCTGGGTAGTAGGAAATGTGTGCCTGCGTGGTGATCCTACAACATATCCACACAGAAATGTGAGGCAAATTTGACTTTGCTAGTAAATTTGAGGTTTGTGGGGGATTCTGGGTAAGAGAACACTGGGGGATCCATGCAAGCCACACCACCAGCCAAGAGTCAGTACATGCACACCAGCAGCCAAGTGCCATCCATGCACACCGCCAGCCAAGCGCCAACCATGCACACCGCTAGCCAAGCGCCATCCATGCACACCGCCAGCCAAGGGCCATCCATGCACACCGCCAGCCAAGGGCCATCCACGCACTCCGCCAGCCAAGGGCCATCCACGCGCACCGCCAGCCAAGGGCCATCCACGCGCACCGCCAGCCAGGCGCCATCCATGCACACCGGCAGCCAGGCGCCATCCTCGCACACCGGCAGCCAGGCGCCATCCTCGCACACCGGCAGCCAGGCGCCATCCTCGCACACCGGCAGTCAGGCGCCATCCCCCGACACACCGGCAGCCAGGCGCCATCCCCGTGCACTGCCAGCCAAGCACCAGTCCACGGACACCACCAGGCAAGCACCAATCTACACACACACAAACATCACGCGCAAGTCCACACACAGTATTAGCCAAGTCCACACACACCTCCAGCAAAATGCAGCCAAATATCCGAACATGCAGACCATCAGCCAAACTCCAGTTCATACATACACACACACACACACACTCCCAGATTTCTAGTGGTTTTAGATGAGACTAAAATGATCACTGAAACAGCCAAAATGTGAGCCTAAAGAAAAGGGAGCGACCCTTGCCTATGGGGCTTCTCCCCGACATGCCCATAATCCTATCCCTGGTGCCTGAGGAGGGGGGGTGGGGGTTGAAAAACTTTTGGGGGGTGAGGCATTAGCCTGCTCATTCAAGGGCAGCCGCCACCCCTAGGTATAAATAAAACAACATAATCCCTGGCGCCTAGTGACTTCCTGCCCCCCCCCGGGGGGCAGATCAGGGGCTTTTGCCCCATTTGCCTCCTGTGGGCTCAGAAAGACTGTGGAATGTGTTTCGGGGGGGGTTCGGGTAAATGGTATACCAATTTTGGGCAGCCCCCACCCCTATATACATGAAATCCCTTGTGCCTAGTGAGCTCTCCAGCCCCCCAGGCTATTGGGGGGCTGGGGGGCAGAAAAAATGTGTAATTTTTGGGGGAGGCTTTTGCATTCCCATTTTGAGTAGCTCCCACCCCTGTGGACACAAAAAACAAATCCCTGGTGCTTAGTGTGCCTGCTGCCGCCCCCCACCCCCACCCGGGATGGGCTGCTGGGTTCCCAGAGGGTGCAGAAAGACTGATATTTGGGGAAAACAAGGAAAACAAAAGACCTTGCCCATGGGGCCGTCCCCGGTGCCTAGTGGGTGGATCCCTGCTTCGGGATCGCCCTCCTGATGCGATCCCCATGCATGCAGGGATCCACTAGGGAGGGGTACCATTGGAAAGGGGAGATTCCCCCTTTCCAATGATAACTCTCCTGTCTGGCTCAGTAGTCAGCGGGATGCAATAGCCCCCTGAGCACCAAGGCACTGAAACCAAAACTAGCAGATCGGCTTATTTCAGTTTCTCTGAAATTAGCTCAGGGCGAAATGCCTGCTGTTCTTCATTTCAGAGAAACAATCAGAACAGCCACAGGAGCCGGAGAAGCTCTTCCCAAACTCCTGAGGCTGCTGTGATTAAAAAAAATCCATCTGGTGCCCGCCCAAGAGGGATTTGCTGTGCCATGTACGCGGATGGCGGAAGCAGTCTGATGCACATGAGCACTGTTGTGTCGTACAGCTCCCAGCCGTCGGACGCACCGTAGTGGTTAAGAAAACTGATGAGTGACCTTGTGTTAATTGTGCTTACAAATTTCATGGAAATCCAATGAGAAAAATAATCAATGAGTACAAGAATACATTTGTCTTGAAAACCCCACACATGAATGAGACCCACAATATCCAATTGAATGTTGTCCCATGGATCAGAAGGTACTTTAATACGGATCAAAGGAGATTTACGGGTGTTCTTGAATTTGTCACTATGGCTGCAAGCCTGATAATCGGTTACTGTGTCCTCAATCATTGAGTCCATGTAGGGGAACTAGTAATTTGCTCGCACTTTGGTGAGATTTCTTCCCAAACATCCCTCATAGACAATGTTGTAAATGCATTCCCTTAAACCAGCTGGGGGTATGATTTTACCTGATCTTCAAATAAGATTGCCCACTAGGGACAATTTGTCCCTCACATTCCAGAATGGTTGAAATGATTAGGAAGTTCATTACATTTTTTAGGCCAGCCTTCTATTATTCTGTGTTTAACCGAATTCAAAGTGTCCTAGGTTTGCATGTTATCTGCCCATTCCGTTTTTAAAAATGGACTGATATGAGTAGAGGCAAGTCCAGATCTTTAATATACTCTTTATTTTTAATTGGTAATCTGGACAAAAATAAATAAATAAGCTGCACAATTATTATGCCCCCGGTACGTAATCAATCTGATAGTTCTATCTTTGGAGACCCAAAATCCATTTAGAAATCCTGGGTGTATTTTTTTCTATATCCTTCTTGGATAACAGATAGTAATCCATCCTTAATACAAAAGGTAGACCAAAAGGTAGAACTTTAAGTGATTGATGCCCAATAACATGCTAGACCTTCTTTCCCTATTGTTGAATAGATCACATCTGAATTAATCAATGTTCTGGATTTAAATTAATCTATTCTTTCCTTGCCCTCAAATATTTGTGATAGTGTGGCCCCTATACCTTTGTTGCTCACATCTGTGGTCAATATGGGTTTGTGGTTCACATTGAAATTACCAAATGTATGGATCAGTGGCAATGGCTTTTTAATGATGATGAAAGTATAGGTATGTTCATCATTCCAACAAAGGGTGTACCATTTTTTAATAAGTCCCTGATGAATTGGACAAAACTGGCAAAGCTTCTAAAGAATTTGGACATGTATTCTGCCAAGCCAAGGAATGATTTAACTTCCACTTTACTGGTTGGTGGGGGGGGATATGTGAACCAATTCTAACAGATCCATTGTGGGTTTCATGCCTCCATTCGAAATAGTGTGTCCAAGATTGTCCACCAATGTGACTCGTATGGTTATATTCCATATAGGTACCCTATATAGGCGCAACCTTTCACCTATATCCTTCCCTACATTTCATACAGAACGGTTCATAGGGACTGACCTTTTATCTAGATACAAAACTGCATTCAGAACGCAGTTTTTTCCCTGGTTCGATACTCATACATTTTGCATGAGGCTTCTTGGAAGCACAGCAGGACAAACATCTCTTGTATAATATCTATGTTAAAGTTAAAGCCAGACATAATCCTTTAGGCCGACACAGTAACACAGCAAGGAAGGACCCCTGGGAGACCTGTGGGTATATATACACATCATGTGTTGCTTAGAGAGACAGAGGAGACCGTGACTTCCAGGCTGGCACACTGACCAGAGACACTGAGGTTCCTGCATGCAGACGCTCCAGCTAGCAGTGGTCTAGTGGTCTAGTTGGACACCCCTTGCGGGGTGACCAACTCAACCACTCAGGTAATGCGGTTGACTAGACCTTTGAAGGATTCTTTGTATAACTCATAACACCTACATAGATGCTAGGTACATCTAGTTAGGGAGACAACATAGGAGTACACACTTGCGTATCGTGTGTTTTATGTACTTGTATATATTCATGATTACTGCAAAATGGTAGAACTGTGCCAGCGCATTCCTTTTAGTACTGCTAATCAGATCTCTGCAACGGTCTAATGGTTGTTACAGCAAATCTATTCTACACTAGAGTAACATCTGTTCAATAAATCCTTATTGAAACACCCAGACTGTTTATTCTGTGTATCACTGAGACAAACTACGTGAGCACGAGTGACTGAGCGAAAAGTAGTATATGGTTTCAACAATTCTGAGGGATCGGGTCGTCATATTCTGAGGTTTCCAGAAACTATTCACTCCCTGATAAGAGCAGATTCTAGTGGCAAATTGATCTAGCTTATGCAAACAGGCCAACCATATCTGGTGGGGGTGCTCGAAACCAGTCTGCCACCAAACCCACAGTTTAGGTTATCTGAACGTGCAGATCCTGTATAGGATATATAGGAACTACACAACAGTATCTTGCATTTACTTTCTTTTATACTGCATCCTACATTTCTCAGCTTACTTAATACACCCCTCAAATTATTATGTTCTTCTTCATTAGACCCATATACCAGTATACCATCTTGGAAACTCAATAGTTTTCTTTGAATCTTTTATTATGTGTTGCATTATCCTTTGAAATGCTGCAGAAGCCATTCAAAATGGCATTAGGAGGAACTTATGGTTACCAAAAGGTGTGGTAAAGGCTGCAAGTGCTTGTGACTAAGGTTGGAGTGCAACCTAATGGTATGCGAACAATAGATCTAGAAGCCATGTATGGTATCAACATTTCATGTATTCTGGGCAGGGGATGGTGATCCACCCATATGTTGGCACTCAAAGCCCTTAAAACCATGCAAAGGCAAATATTTTTAGCCCCCAACTTTAGTTGTGATGTCTATGGGGGCCAATCATTCAGAACTCTCTCTCTTTGATGCCCCTGGCCTTACTAACTACTGCAACTCTTCTTTTAGAAGTTCTCTGATAAGCAGCAGGGCGGATCTTGTTTTGTGTACTACCGGAACGGAATTGGTTTTGAACTTTATTTTGTGAATATAGTGGTTTATCATTCCCAATTTGGCTATAAAAACTTCAGGAACTTCTTTAAATATTTTTGTACACACTAAAGACTTGTCCACTAGGAATACTTGTCACTCATTATTTGAATCAAGCGTTATTACTAAATCCTTCTGGTGTTCCAATCCGCATTAGACTAGACCCTTGTTTGGTAATTTAAATTTTGCCTACAGTAGGTGTGTCTTTGAAAAAAATATGTATTCTTATAATTCCTTCAAGTGGAATTGTATCTCGGTTATACCCACTGGATGAATGTCTGGGACCTCTAAGTTGTTCTCCGGGAAATGTTTGTGAAACATGTCTCTGTCTATTAGAGTGTATGGAGAACATGAGTCGGCATACGCTTTAATGCACACCTTCTAATGGTGTGTCACATGTGGGATATCAAATTGTGTGTCCTTTTACATAAGTATTTATTAGGAATATCAATATTTTTTCCCCTCACTAATTCCTTCTACATCGTTTATCACATACGTTTTTCTCAGGAAACGTTCATGCTTTGGCGAAATGCCCTCTTTGGTTGCATTTTAAACATATAATCCCAAATTCAGGACACTTGGAACTGTTGGCTAGATGATTGCGGTTACCACATCGAAAACATTTTAGCTTTTCATATTTGAATTAAGGTTTCACTGTTACATTTTCATTAATTTTGCATACACTTCTCATTGATGAGGATTTTTACATCCTCATATTTCCTTATGTGTTTCATTAGATAACTTAATCTCTTTAATACATAAAGGAGTATCTTCAATACCATTTGCTATATTAATGGCCTTTGAGAGATCCAGGTTTTGCTTGAATAACTACCTGAATTTTAAGGTGGTCTCCAAGTAATCTGGGAGAGCCCCGAAATCAAAAGTAGTTGACAAACCTCTTAAAACTGCAACTTAAGCAGACACATTTTCTCTGTACTCGATTACAGAATTTAGGTCTTTCAAGTACTACATTTATCCCTCCTTTAAAGTGACTCTCTAATTTGCTTAATTCGAACTAAAAAATATCTCCCTCATGGTCTTCTTCACCACTTACTAATTCTGTAATATCTTTATACACTTGCCTTCCTAGCATCCTTAAATTATGTAATAAAATATGAAGTTTACATATTCAAGAAAATGTATCACCCCAAAATGTATCACCCCCAGCCTAACATAGCTCCTGAGGTGGAAGCTGGGGGAAAGCTCACTTGTTTTTAAAACAATTTGGATTCTTTTACTTTGTGTCAATACCTGTTGAAGCACTCTCCCCTGGGCACTCCCCCTCCTTGGTAGCTCGTTCGTGGTCACCCCGCGCAGCCGATTTAAACGCTGCTGCTGGTAAAATCTTATTTTCGCCGCCATAGCCTGAAGCGAGGCCACGCCCACCTCTGAGGCCACCCCCCCACAGGCAACTACTTAAGGCGCGCTATTCACACAGATCGCAGTCAGCCTAACATAGCTTCTGAGGTGGAAGCCGGGAGAAAGCTCACTCGTTTTTAAAACAATTTGGATTCTTTTACTTTGTGTCACTACCTGTTGAAGCACTCTCCCCTGGGCACTCCCCCTCCTTGGTAGCTCGTTCGTGGTCACCCCGCGCAGCCGATTTAAACGCTGCCGCTGGTAAAATCTTATTTTCGCCGCCATAGCCTGAAGCGAGGCCACGCCCACCTCTGAGGCCACCCCCCCAACCCCCACCACTTAAGGATGTGCCTCAGCCGGACGCGCAGCGGACGCGCGCTGCGGGCGCGCCGCCAGCGCGCCAAAGGTAAGCCAGTCTGCGCCTGTCCGCGCCAGACCGAGCCCTGAGCCCAGGACCCCGGCTTCTTTTACACCTTCTCCCCTGAGGTATTCCCAAGAAACCCTCCTCAAACTCAAGGACCATTCCTCCGCTCCCTGTTGCAGCATTATTTCCTTAGAGGATGGACATTCCTGCTGCTCAAACTGTCCATATAGGCTAACTCCACGACTCCCCCTGAAACCACGCTGGCTCAAGATGGCTCTACTCAATTGCAGATCCCTCCTGAAACACCAAGCAGAAATCAATATGCTTCTGCAAGATTCCGAGATTGAGATCCTCTTTCTTACCGAAACATGGATCAACTCCAACTCAGACCCTGACATAGTTAAAGCACTCCCCCCTGGTTACCTAATCAAGCACCAGGACAGACCCTACGGGACTGGAGGCGGAATCGCGATCATCTACCGAGATTACCCATCCTGCCATTTTAAGGACAGCCCAATTCAGGACTGTGAAAATGTCCAGTTCTCTATCCACCTACCCCCATCCACAACCCTTTCAGGGATCCTCGTCTATCGCCCCCAGGACAGAAACGTCTTTTCTGCAATTCCCTAGTGGAAACCATCTCCTCCCTTGCTTGCCTGTCTCCCAACTTTACGGTTTTAGGAGATTAAAATCTCCACTTCGACGACACAACAAACAAAACAGCCGATGACCTTAAGGAAGACCTAGCCTCCCTTAACATGGACTTGAAATGCAATCAGCCCACCCATTCTAAGGGCCACCTGTTGGACCCCATATTCACTAACCTCCCGAGATTAGTAGTGAATAACCCCCTCCCCGTCCCCTGGTCAGACCACTCCTTAATCCCCTTTAAGCTTCAACTTTCGTTCGAAGCACCGGAGAGACCTCCTCCCCAAGCATCATCCCGCCCGTGGCAAAAACTGGACACCACTTCATGGACCCAAGCACTAGCTTCTACCACACCTGTGCTTGACCCAGACCCCTCCAGAGCAGACGTTCAACTCCGCTGCTGGATTGATCAATCCCTTGACGCCATCCTTCCCGTCAAACCCCTCCCCAGTAAAAAGGGAACTTTTAAATCTCCATGGTTCACTCAAGAACTACGCGAACTTAGGAAAAGGTGTAAAAAGGTTGAGTGCCTTTGGAGAAAGGACTGGGCTATTGAAAGCAAAAACAAATATAGGTCCGCCTTGAAGCACTACAAAACCTGTATAAAAACCACCCAGGTAACCTTCTTCGAGGGAAAAATACAAGCTGCGGCTAACTCTGCCAAAGAAACCTATCGCATCGTGCGTCTCCTTACTAAAACCTCAGATCCTTTGCCCATACCAGACCCATCGGGCACCAGATGCAACCAGCTAGCTGAGTTCTTCTCAACAAAAATCAATAATATCCTCAAAACCCTCCCATCCCCAACACCTCACAACTCCCCGCTACCCCTCCCTCTGGTCCGGAGGCCCCATGCCTCCAAGCATTCTCCCAGGTGACCACAGAACTATTCCTGACCACTCTACAATCAGTGAAGAGTGGGGCTCCATCAGATCAAGCTCCTATGAGCAAACTAAAATTGGTCGCCTCCACTGTTGCCCCCCTTCACCAACCTCATTAACGCATCCTTTGCACTGGGCACTGTCCCAACCAACTGGAAAAAAGCCACAGTCAGGGCACTTCTCAAAAAACCCCACCTTGATCCCACTGACCTATCTAATTTCAGACCCATCTCTCTCCTCCCGGCCATCAGCAAAGTGGCCGAGAGAATTGTCAACCACCAACTATCTCTCTTCTTGGAATCCAACAACCTCCTGCGCCAATCCCAGACAGGGTTTAGACCGGGACAGGGAACGGACACCGCACTACTAGCCGTAGTCGAAGAGGCAAGAACCATCATAGACGCGGGAGGACCAGTGGCAGTGATCCTCCTAGATCCGAGTGCTGCCTTTGACACGGTGGACCATGCCATCCTCATCCACCGGCTCAGCATGGCAGGAGTCTCCGGCACCGCCCTGTCCTGGATCAAATCCTTCCTGGAAGGCAGAACCTTCCTGGTGTCCGACGGCACAGTTAATTCCAATGCTCTCCCTCTCCAGTGTGGGGTCCCCCAGGGCTCCTCCCTGAGCCCCACACTTTTTAACGTCTACATGTCTCCCCTCGAAGACATAACTCCATTCGGCATAAAAACAGTCATGTATGCCGACGATACCCAGCTGGTAGTGTCCCTAAACCAGTCGAGTAAAAGCCTAGACAACCTGTCATCATGTCTCGAGAATATCTTTCATTGGATGTGCGAATCGCGCCTAAAACTAAACTGAGAGAAATCTGAGATCCTTCTCCTGGGAAACCCACGCAGACTCCCTCTATCCCTCTCATGGCCACCCTGCATGGGATCACCCCCCACCCTCAAATCCGAAGTCAAAAGCCTTGGTATCTGGTTGGACCAAGACCTCAACTTTAAAGTCCAGGCCAGAAAATCCGCCGGCACTTGCTTCGGCCTCATTAAAACAGCGCGAAAAATCCTCCATTAATCCCCTTCCAATACAGGAAACTGCTCATGCAGGGGCTGGTTAACTCCAGATTGGACTACGGAAATGCCCTCTATCTAGGGGTCCCCGCATCGGTCATTAACAGACTGCAATGCACCCAAAACGCCGCCGCCAGACTCCTGACCGGGACCAAATCTAGATGCTCTGCCAAGCCAGCCCTCAAATACCTACACTGGCTCCCGATTAAGGAAAGGATCACCTTTAAGACCCTCTGCATCTCACACAAAATAATGCAAGGCAGAGGCCCGCCGATTCTGAGATCCCCACTGCTTCCCCCCCTCTGAAAGCTACAGGTTGATTGACAGCGCTGGGACGCCCCAGGGTAGCTTGTGCTTTACAAATCTGCATCCAAATCCAAATTGCTATCAAATAGGATTTCAATATGTTAATCCATCTGTTCCATGGTTTTTCAGGTTCACTTCTTTCATTTAGGAATGGTGGTGGTTGGTTCATACTGGAATTGGGAAAAAAAGCTAAAATACCCTGAGCACTACAATAAGGATTAAAGCTGTAAATGTTTTTTCTGTGATTTAAATGGAAGCTTATAGTTTCTCTTTTTAAACCAACATTGATACAGTAGGTACATAATTCACAGTAAATAGTCCTGTCTCAAACTGTGGCTTAACTTTAAACCTAAACTTGAAATACTCAGCTCGCCAAAGATTAGTCTTCTCTTAGTATCTTTGCTCAAAGGAGAAGGGGGGGGGGAGATGTGTTTAGTTTCAGCCAGGGAACTTGTTAGGTGTAACTGTGGAAATGGCTTGCCTGTACTCACTCCAATCACTCTGGTAAGCCATGTCATTTATTTTTTACATTTGTTTATTATGCAGCACTTGCTTCACATCCCCTTGTGTATCTGCAGCGTATTTTGTTGCTGCCACCGCCACAGTGTGAATGCTGACACCGAGCGTCAAACACCACCAACAGCCTCAAAATTCGCTACTCCACTTCAAAATTCCCATCAACTCCGCACGCACTCCGTAGATGACAGTCTGAGTCATAGAGTCGTACGACGCACTCCGGCACTGTAATGAACCATTAAGCAATTACAGGGCGGGGGGGGGGGGGGGGGGGGGGCAAAATATTTTGCCACAAATCGATTAAGTCTGCAGAATGTCTTAAGCCAACAGCCGGTTATATACCTTTGGAACTGCGCTTATCAGATGACTCCCAACTCGTTCCTAAGCATAGGAGAACGATAGGTGCTTGAATCAGCTATAGGAGCTGCTTCCATCAATAAACAGTTATACGTAGCAAATTAAATTTGCTCTTAAACCGATGTTAGAAGGCGATCAACAGTGGTAAAGGGGGAACAACCTTTATAACGCAACTTTTAGCACACAGACTTTAAAACGAAAACCATGACAACGCATTACACTGGGGGGCGCTCTAGGATAGGGAATAGTTTTAATTTACTATCCAACCCATTCCCTAGTGTCCACGGGGACTGGTGTTGGAATAGTAAATTAAACTATTCACTATCCAGCACCCCCCAGTGTAATGCGTTGTAATGGAATACGTTTTAAAACTTGCATTGTTACAGCATGCGTTTTTAAAAGCATGTGTTGTAACAACGTACATCCGTGTTAAAGACTAGGAGAGGCAGTGGTGTAACAATAGCCCCCGCGGGAGGGGGGGGTGCACAACAACTCCAGGGGCCCCCTCCGTCATTGTGCACGGCGGGCCAGAGTAGAATTGTGTAACAGCTTAATCTCTCACCATTAAGCAGGGAGTGGAGTCCTCCTTGTCACAAGTAAATCCTTGTACTGTCGCAGCAAAATTCTAAATGCAACCTCTTCCCTTTAGCAAGAATAATTTCATAGGGGAAGAGACATGTTGCTGTCTCCTGCATAGTATCCCATCCTAGTCGCCATTTGAAAAGATATCGCTGTAGCAAGCATGATGACGAGTCTTTATTAAGTAACAACCATCTAACATCTCCCAGTCTTGCCAACTGACCCCTCAACTCCTTCCGACAGAACCCCAACATTCCAAAGAAGCTCTACCTGAAGGTTCCAAGATAAGGACCGAGGTGGATTATGAGGAGGGGGGTACACTGGTACCTGGGATATACCATTTTTATGAGCATTACATCCAGTGGTCGAAGTGGGCGGGATCGGCATGGTACGGCGTGCCCCTACTTCTTTAATTCCAAGGAGTCCGTTCCCCTACTTTTTAGTTTTGAAAATGCGTCCCAGGACGCAAGAAATTCGCCATCGCCTATAAATAAAGTTCGGTGTTACTGGCGTTTATAGACGGGCGGCAGATAAGTAACAGGACTGTCTTTTCCTTCTTGCTCAGAAAAGACAAAGAGAGTGTCCACTTCTGCTCTGCTGCTTCAGCTGCCCCCCTACTCTTTTGTTCTTCCCTCTCTTTCTGTCTAGCAGTTCCTCTCTTACTGAAAACTAACTTCAAAACAGGGTTCTCACTCCGCTTCTTTCTTTTATTTGCTCCCCTGTGAAATGGATCCTGTTCTCAGGACACCCCCGCGCCGCACGGCCACCAGCTGTGTGTATGTGCCCCTCGCTGCTGCTCGCAGCCTCGCTGTTCCTTGTGCCTGCCGCCCTAGCTGCCCGCCTCGCTGCTCGTTGCCCCCGCAGCTCCGCCGGTTTTGCACTGTATTTTGTTGTTCTTCAGACTTGTGAGATTGTATTGCCTTTTGTTTCATTTGTATTTTTGCCTTCTGTAATTCTTACTCGTTTTTCCCACCCTGTGCCTTTCCCGCCCCGCTCCCCGCTTCCTGCCGCCGGCCACGCCCCCGTTGTGTTCTGTGCCCTCCCCGCTCCCGCATCCCAGCTGATCCTCCCTCCCACTTAGCCTTAAAGACGACCGCGCAGACGCGCAGCGGGCGCGCCGATTGTGCGCCGAAGGCACGCCAAAAGGTAAGCCCGTCCGCGCCTGGACCGCACCCAGCACCAGAACCCCTGGCCCCCACCGACGCAAGACGACCCGACAGACCTACGATGCCGCCGCCCTCAATGCCGGCCGGAACCCCGCCTGCTGCCGGGCCGCCCCGAAACGCTTCCACGGACCCTTCACCTGCACAGCCTGCAAGTTTACCTGCCTCCGAACATGCACCGCGCCCGCCAAGCCAAACCCCAGCAGCGACCTCAAGTGCATCCTGCTCAACACCCGCTCCGTCCATAGACACGCCGTCGAACTCTGGAACCTGCTCGACACTACATCACCAGACGTCGCCTTCCTCACTGAAACATGGATGAACGCCTCCTCAGCCCCCGACATCGCCATCGCCATCCCGGATGGATACAAGATCATCAGGAAGGACCGCGTCAACCAGACGAGAGGAGGCATCGCCATCGTCCACAAGAACACCATCCGCATCACGACCGACGCCGACACCTACACCGCCGCCGAACACCTCCACTTCCAGATCCACACCGACCCAAAGACGACCCTCAGAGGAACCCTCCTCTACAGACCCCCGGGACCACGCACACAATTCAGCGAAGACATCACGGACTTCATCAGCCCACACGCCCTCCCCTCCGCCGACTACATCCTCCTAGGGGATCTCAACTTCCACCTGGAGAACAACAAGGACTGCAACACCGTCACCCTGCTGGACAACCTCGCTAACCTCGGACTCAAGCAACTGGTCAACACCCCCACCCACTACGCCGGCCACACGCTTGACCCCGTCTTTTCATCCAGCAAGCACATCGCCTTCAGCCACTCCACCGGACTTCCCTGGACCGACCACAGCTGCGTCCACTTCAGCTTCAGGAAAACCACCACCCGCAACAGGTTCCTCACAGGAGCTGGAGCAAGATCACCGCCGACCAGCTCACCGCCTCCCTCAGCCAGAACCCACCTACCAGCACACCGGACCCCAACGAAGCAGCCCGCAACTTCACGCAATGGCTATCCGCCTGCGCCGACGACCTCACACCACTGAAGAACCCCCCCAGCAAACCCAGAAGCAAGAAGGCCCCCTGGTTCACCGACGAACTCAAGGACTCCAAGAAGACCTGCCGCACCCTCGAGAAAGCCTGGCTCCTCGACCGGACCACTGACAACATGACCGCCCTCAAACACGCGACCCTCAAGCACCACCAAGAAGAAATCACTGAAAGATCGACTGGACAACAACACCCACGACAGCAAGGAACTCTTCAGCATCGTCAAGGAGTTCTCCAACCCCAGAACCAGCAACAACGACATCACCCCTTCACAAGATCTCTGCGACTCCCTCGCCTCGTTCTTCCACCGCAAGATTGCCGACATCCACAACAGCTTCGGCACACCATCCTCGCACCCAACCGTCGAACCAACGCACCCCACTGCCACCCTCCGCACCTGGACCGCAGTGACCACCGAAGACACAGCCCGCACGATGAACACCATCCACTCCGGATCTCCGACTGACCCCTGCCCCCACCATATCTTCAACAAGGCCGACTCCACCATCGCACCCCAACTCCGAGACATCATCAACACCTCCTTCGACACCGCCACCTTCCCGGAGAGCTGGAAGCACGCCGAGCTCAGCGCCCTACTGAAGAAACCAACAGCGGACCCCGCCGACCTCAAGAACTTCCGCCCCATCTCGCTCCTCCCTTTTCCTGCCAAAGTCATCGAGAAGATCGCCAACAGACAGCTTGCCGCCTTCCTCGAGACGAACGGATCCCTCGACCCCTCGCAGTCCGGTTTCAGAGCCAACCACAGCCCCGAGACCGCCCTCATCGCAGCCACCGACGACATCCGAGCCCTTCTCGACAACGGGGAAACAGCGGCACTCATCCTCCTGGACCTCTCCGCTGCGTTCGACACTGTCTGCCACCGCACCCTAGTCCAGCGCCTCAGCAACACCGGCATCCAAGAGAAGGCACTGAAGTGGATCATCTCGTTCCTAGCCGGAAGAACACAGAGAGTCCGCCTCCCCCGTTTCGTTCCGAGGGCACCAAAGTCATCTGCGGCGTCCCGCAAGGATCATCACTCAGCCCCACCCTCTTCAACGTCTACATGAGACCCCTCGCAGCCATCGCACGCCGACACAACCTCAACATCATCTCCTATGCCGACGACACCCAGCTGATCCTCTCCCTCACCAGAGACCCCGACACCGCCAGAACCAGCCTCCACGAAGGGATGAAAGACGTCGCCGAGTGGATGAAGAACAGCCGCTTGAAACTGAACTCAGACAAGACGGAAGTCCTCATCCTCGGACCATCACCCTCCGCCTGGGACAACTCCTGGTGGCCCCCTGCCCTGGGCACCGCCCCCAAGCCGACAGACCACGCACGTAACCTGGGCTTCATCCTGGACTCCTCCCTCTCCATGACCAGACAAGTCAACGCCGTCTCCTCTTCATGCTTTCACACCCTCCGCATGCTCTGCAAGATCTTCCGATGGATCCCGATCGAAACCAGGAAGACGGTCACCCAGGCCCTCGTCACCAGCCGGCTAGACTACGGAAACACCCTCTACGCCGGAACCACAGCCAAGCGACAGAAAAGACTACAACGCATCCAGAACGCCTCCGCCCGACTCATCCTAGACATCCCTCGACGCAGCCACATCTCCGGCCACCTGAGGAACCTGCACTGGCTCCCTGTCAACAAGAGGATCACGTTCAGGCTCCTCACCCACGCACACAAGTCTCTCCACAACCTGGGCCCCAAGTACCTCAACGACCGCCTGACCTTCCACACACCCACCCGCCAGCTATGATCCGCTAGCCTCGCCCTCGCCGCCGTACCACGCATCCGAAGAGCCACCGCCAGAGGCAGATCCTTCTCCTACCTGGTGGCCAAGACATGGAACTCCCTCCCCATCCACCTTTGGCTGACCCAGGACCACCTCGCCTTCAGGAGACAATTCAAGACCTGGCTGTTCGAGCAGTAGCGGCCCCCTTCCCCCAAGCACCTTGAGACCCTTCCGGGTGAGTAGCGCGCTATACAAGTGATATGATTGATTGATCCAAAAAGAAATACACATTTGCTGGAAATGTCGTATTTTTCTGACATTTTAATTCCAAAGTGCAGCATCGGGAATAAAAGGTGAAAAATATGAAAAATAACTAAGTAAAGTAAGACAGAGTGGTAGCAAACTGGACAGATTGATTTTATTCACACCCAAACACTTTAGCGCCACTTTTACAGAGTTTGCCGGTGAAGTGCTATTTTTGTGTTTTGTCTTGGTTTTCCCTGGGCTTGCAACTAGTGAACTGATCCTGGAGGTACTGCAATGTGTGAATTGGAAAACAAAATGTGTACTGTGGCTCTGCGTCCAGGGATGTGTTTTTTTTACCATACTTCCTACGTTTTGTGAGGATATTAGCATGGATATTGAAAGGGGTCCATTCAGGGCCCTCTAGTCATGTCCTTAACTTTTCATGCAAAAGCACTCACTGATTTCAGACTGGTGAGCGTAAAAGCGTTAAGGTAACCATGTTGTTCCTGCTTACATTTCACATGGTTTGCTAAATTTTGCATTTCCTATGAGCATTTGCTTTTTCCAGGATGTTCGTACTTTTATTTTGTAGGCCGCATATTGCTCTTGTCTAGTGCACAATTTAAATTGAGTCGCACCCAGGTGTTAATAGCCGTCATCAATTGGGTTGTAGTGAAAGGCAGTGCAAGTTTTTCTCAGTGGGGCAGTATGGTGTTCATTGGGGGGGGGGGGAGAATGTGGCACTATGGACAGAGCTGCTGAATTTGGAACTGGAGAACTAGGTTCAGCCTTAATAACCAGTCCACCAGACCACTCTCCTGAGAGAACACAATCCCATGCTAGACCTTAGAAGGCTTCACAAGACCTTAGAAGTCCTGGTGTCTTAGCACCAGAAGATGGACCCTAGAATGACAAGTGTAGGTTAACCTTCAAGGCTTGTTCACCACAATCCATACTGAAGTTCACCTCCAGTCTTGGGGGCAGGCCTATGAAGCAGCACAGCCTAGAACAACAGTGACTGTGGCCACAGGACTCTTGAGAAGGGCCAGTTCTAGGGCGGTGCAACCGTTGTGACCGCACTGGGTGCAGACTTTGGGTGGAGGCATTATGTTTGCAAGTATAGTATGATTTTAATCTGCTAACATGTTCCTTGTTTGCACAGCACCAGGCCGGGGGAAAGGGAAGATTTATGCTTTTTAACCCTCGATGTCCTGAATCTAGAAATTAATTTCAGACCGGATGTGATCAGAGGCCTTAAGGCTGTAGAAAGATTATCCAGCTGCTTGTCCCTTATAAGGGTCTTGCTACACACACTATTAGCTGGTCATAAAACCAAGCCATTCTTCCCATAGCAAGGCTCTAAAACTACAAAGACCAACATCTCACCATCACAAGCCTTTGCCTATCTATTTGATTGACTCGGCTGGTCCTACAGCATTCCATAGCACTCAGTCTGAGTCTCTTGCCATCTGACAAGCCCAGAAGCTATTCAAAGACCCTCAGCCATGCCACAAAGAACATTTGCCAAGGTTCAGGCACCCCAGCCAACTCTCAAAACACCAGAGGACTCCTCAGAGACACTCTGGACCAACTCTTAGAGATCCTCACCACTTCCTTAAAGACATTAAGGATCAGCCAGCAGTCAGCACCCCTATTTGGTCATCAGATACATCATCCAGCCCTAAAGAAATGTTCACAATCACCCAGCCAGTCATTAAACTAGATGTCACACAACCCTGGTCATATGTTTAGGTACTGCCAGCAGGCCCTTGGAGACTCTTGTTCAGTATTCAGACTACCCAGTTGATCAATACAAACCTCAGTCTGCCCTTCACCAGGCATAAAAAAAATTAAAAAAAATCAACAAAAAAAAAATCGGTGCTTATATTTTTTTTTAATGGTGGTGCCCAAGTTTTTTCTTCACAAATAGAATGAGGAGGTAGTGTGGGCCAGGGGGGCAGACCTCACCTTCCTCAATTTGTAATCATCTCATGGCAGCAGCTGTAGTGCCACCATCAGTCAAAGCACCTCCAAGACAACCACCTGTAATAGCTGTCCGTCCATCAACTATAAAATCAGCCAGGCTGTCGAGCAGCGTGCACTCCATCCAAGAGTGTGAACAATAGTCCTTTTATTTCCTCTGTGGTTTGTGGAAATAGAGAAAGGACTGGCTAAATGGTGTCTTGGATGTCCTGTTTCTAACACCTTCATGAAAATAAAAAGTGGGACAGGTCTGCCATATCATGCTACCTCTGAAATTGAAGGCAGATATAGATGAGGCTTCAGAAACCCTCAGACAGGCAGAAGATATCCTTACTCTCTGAAAGACATCCCAGCCACGCAAAACCACCCAACCACCAGGTGTATTCAGACTCTAGGTATGCCCTCAAACAGATCGAGCATGTCCTTAAAACCCTTGAGTGGGTTTGCATAGTCCGCAAGACTGTCCCCATCTTTACCTGGTCCTTAAATGTGCCTACTTGGCCCTGTGGGACTGTTGTGCCATCAAATACTTTCAGGACATCCTTAAGAGACACACACTGTATTTAGTCTCACTAGATAGTCCCAACAGCCCCCTGACTGCCCTCGGACACCTCCAGCAGACCAATGAGTAGGGAAAGACCCTTATTGTACCTTCAGAAACAGTCAGCCGGACCTCCCAGCATACCTACAGACACAGCCAGCTGTTCTTGCTCTTCAGAGAGTGCTATTCACCTTTCAGACACCCACTGTTTCTCATTCAAGTCCACCCTGAACTTTTGCCCTCTGAGAAAACCAGTACTCAACTGGCCAAACATATCCTGGTCTACAAAGACGGAGTGGGCTCCCCTGCCTCCCCTCACCCTTATTCCTTGAAAAGTGTGGGAAAACCAGGCTGAAAAATAGGACTAAAAAAAATGCAAAACCAATGCAGAAATACCGATACCAGACATTCTCAAACCATTTCCAAACCTTTAATTTGTGAAATCCCAGTATACCAGCTTCCCAGAAGTGCCGATTATTATTGTGTGCAGGAACAAAATCCCGGCCCCCTTATATACCTCTGTAAAAAAAATTGCTGTCCAGAATTTTTCATTTTTGAAATGTGCTTTTGGATCATTAGAGAAGTAATTTAGCTTGGGTACACATTGCTGATCCGGACTGAATATTTCTGAATGACATTTTTAAAAATGGTGGATGTATTGCAGTAATGATGTAATATTTCAGGAACTATGAGACCTAGATACTTCATTTTGATGTCATAACTGAGGTTTTGGTGTTAAGTAGTCTTTATAGAGACATAAAATAACTCCACAAAGCAACCCTTCTGCATTTTCCAAAGTGGTGGCTATAATAGATGACGAAGAGACATAAATAGAAGTAAAACAAATCATAATGGTTTTAATCATTTTTTTGTGTATACCAAACAATGTTTATGATCTGAATAAAAAAAAAGTTTCACTCCTGTTTTAGAAACATTTTCATAGTTCACTTTATTTATTTGTTTTAGCAACCGCTTGTGGTACATTTGCAGAATATTGTACATTTGAGAAGAGCATATCGAAATGGACATCATTTTGTAGCACCGAGTTTGCAAGTACATATACGTGTAAGTTCTGAGGGTAGAGGCTTTAAAAATGATGTAGGTTTTGGCACCCATTCAATATCTTACCATGCTAATTCACCTGGATCTTTCTCTACATATGTAGGATTCAAAACATTAACAGATCTTTTGATCAAGAAGAACGTTTGTTTAATGTGTCCAGGCACAGAATAGATTGTCAGTAGAAGGTCACAAAGCGGGACTGATCTTTTGAACTCACTGTACCGAAGATCGTCAAATGTGTGACAGCCGGAGCACATTTTCCATACATGCCAAAGTATTTGTATACGTCTTTAAAGTCAGTCTTCTTCTGTCTCCAGAAATCCTTTTACAAACTTTACAGGTTCAGCAGTTAAAGCTCCAAGCTTTGTTCCAATTTTGCTCATAGTGTCATCACACCACTGTTTGTTTGTGTCATTGATAAGAACACTGAGCATCTCAGTGTCAAGTTTTTGTACAGTGAAGCTGGATTGTGTCTTTTCTCACCTGTTCCTTAACGTATACATAGATGACAATTCTTGACTTATGAACATTGCAACACATCTAAGTAGCACAAAAATCACATGTTATTTGACAGTACAAGGACTCAATTGGAACCATTTCGAACAGCCGACTCGACATGTGATACAACACGAAGGTCAGCTTCCTCCAATTTGCTGTTAAGTTCTTGAACAATTTAGCCCATACCATTTGAATCTCTCTCTGCAGGCACCACTTCCTCATTGCCAATCATTCCACTTACAATAATTGGAAATTCAGTGTCACATAAGCATCAGCAATGACGAGTTAACATCTCCAAGGTTATCTTGTTCGGTGTTGATGACCAGAATTTAATCAAGGTGCATAGATGCAGGTGTCAACTTTTTGATGCAGGCAAGGTCAATTGTTCCACTTGTAGGCATTTGTCAGATTCCCTCACATTCTTTGATTGATAGCTCAAGATAAATGTACAGACAATGTGCAGTTCTTGCAAGGTGCACACTGACTTTGATATCAGTGGAACAGCCTGAATGACCTCTCCCGATGACCAAGTTTTGCATGGGTAATATCTTGACCATTTGCCTTTGTGACCTATAGTCCACAACAGCAGCAGTTTTCAATAGTGACACTTTTTCAAATTGAAATTCTTCGGGTGAAAGGTTTTGTTTTAGCTCTTTTAAGAATTTGTGCTTCACTGGTTTGGCGGCAGTCTCTCCATCAAATAATGTGTTTGTTGGAAGAAGATCATGCAACAAAATGTCCTTGATAAAGTCAAACCTTTCTTTTGCTACATCTATCTCCCTATGTCCTTGTGTTCATTGTTTTTTTTGTAACCAGTTGTGTAGTGAATGGTTGGATAAAACTCTTACCATGACGAAGCATGGAAGTTTAGCTTTAGTGATTATGTCGAGCAGCTTTTTCTCTTCAATACAAATTTCTCCTGCTTCAGTTCTGCATATAGTTTTGACCCATGTTCCAGGACTTCTAGTAGACATGTCTTTATATCGTTATCCTCATATTGTTTAGTTGCAAAGTTGTGTAGTTGCACAGGCTCAGTCATTTCAAAGGGGTTTCCTTGCTGCTGCATGAAATAAGGAAGACTGTGAGCATGTTTATTAAAACATTCCCCTCTCCCACATGTTTGTTGTGAGGAACAATTTCACGATGGTCCATTAATCTTGAATTGGTCATCGCTCTGAAAACATTGCAAATAGAAAGGACTTACAAGGTAAACTCGCTGCCATTGAGCAACATATTCACTTTTACCTTTCTGACCAATAATTCCCTTGGAGCTTTTCTGTGATCTGTGGATCGTCTCTTCAAGTTTCATATCTGGAGCCACAGCATTTAATCTTCCTGTTCTTTCTCTGCAAAATGTCTTTGCATTAATTTTCTGCAGAGGTATGGTTTTTCCACCTCTAGCTTCTGCCCTCTTTCCAAATACCAGGACCCGTAACCCAGGTAGCTTACAGAATTAAAATTTCAAAACACAGTAATCAGTGACTCCACAGTATTCACGTGCAGCTCCCAGTCACCTTCCCGATCAGCACGTTCAAAGTTTTTCACTAGAGCGATCATGTGTAAACATTTCGCCAGTACATGCAAAGTTCAGAGTTCTTTTCTCATTTTTTTACAAACTCTACGAACTTGGTTTTCAGGTTTTCCATTTTCGAACTGAGAGTATTGAACATTGTCTGGCTTTGCATTATGTCTTTTGGATGAAGTGTACCATGTGCCTTGTTCATATGCCTTCTGAGAGAAGATATGCAAAACCTAATTGTTCATTCTTGTTCTAAAAAGCATTCCAACGCAATGTTTCTATAGTATCAGATATGATGAGCTTACCTTGTAACGAGCAAAAATAATGAGTTCCGCGCAATGCTAACAGGACAGTTTTGCTTCCAAAGATTTCATCCTCAATAAGTGCATTGTCTATGCCACATCCACTGAGATAACTTCCTGTATACCACAATGCAACTTTCGTCATGTGGAAAAAACCCATAATTAAATAGATATAATCAAATTCTACTGGATTGCTCATAAAAATTTCAGCTGCAATACCGAAAACACTTTCATCGCACAAAATTGGCAGGATAGGTTGGTCTTCAAGCTGAGCATGCACATTTTGGAAATATATTTAGATCTGTGTATACTGTTTGTGCAGTTTGTAACTGGAGATGGTATTACTGGTAAAAATCTAACGTGATTCTGTGAGATCAGAGCATGAATTTGAGATCACTGAGGAAGAGGTTTTTATTCATCCTTCAGTCTGCACTGAATAAGGGATATGAAATTCAGTTAAATCAGCTTTGCAGACCGCAGCATTATGTAGAAGAAAATCCATGTCCTCAGATATTTTTTTAACTTTCTGGTAGACTGAGACGTGTTGATGGCTTGTAGTGATTTTGCACATGTGGGCAAGGCAGTAGGGTTATAAGTTTGCAGATTCATTTGTTTATGCTTGCAGCTGACACAGCTTGTGTTCCAGCAGCTACTTCATTGGTACTGTCTTAAAAGAGCACCATGGCAGTATCATGTATGCAGGATGTTCTAGACAAAGAAGAGCTGTCTGCAAAATGAAAATTATCAAGAGCATCAATTGTAAATCCTTTCCAGGTAAAGTGACTTGGAAGTGGTGTGCTATCAGATTCACAAGATTTTACAGCATGAGATGCTATCATGCTCTTCCCCATACCATGTCATTATAACTTGTTGATACACCAATACTATGGATTGAAGTGATTAGCTCTCTACTTTTGCAATTGTCATAGATTGCGTGGGTAGTCATTGTGTGTAGCAGAGTTTTCTTTTTGCCGTGATGTAATTCATATAACATCATTTAGAAAAGACAGTACATTTGCACAGCATAAGCCTGGCTTTTTATGGGACTGTCTTCTACTTCTTCGCTTATATCTTCAAAGCCATCAATGTTGTTGGTTTCAATTCCGAACTAAAGAACTTTAGTTTGTAATAGTTTTGCTTCGCTGATATTAAACAATGATGTAAAAAATGTTAAGACAAAATCAAGCATTCTTGCTGACTCCCACGATTTGCGGAGTTCAGGGGAATCACAACATTTGTCATGAAGTCCAAAATCTAAATCTTTCAGGACGTTTCTTAAAATGGTTCCTGCTGAAGTTACTGCACCCTGTCATCTTCTTTTGGCAGCAAGAATCCCAGGAGTCAAATCTGCTGAGAACACCTTAAGTGGTTCCTTCTATTTTTTAGATCAACAAAAATGAATTCTGTCATTGTCCATTCTCAACAGAACAATCTTAATGTCATGATTATGGATCAATACAGTTTCATCAATGTTGACCATTATTTCTCTGATCTCACTGACTGTGACCCCGTAGCCAGCACTCAAAAGTGGCTCTAAAACTTAATCTGCTTTTTCAAAGAGTGCAAACTTAGCTGAAAGCTGGCTGTTATGTTGGTGCTGGGAGCTCATTGTACATTCATATTTTCACATGTATGCACGCATGCAGTTCGGTGGGCTTACAAATCCATTCACCTCGCTGTTCAGATCAGCTATTCAGCTGAAAACTTCATCATGGAAGAAGTTTGCTGCAGATAAAAACATGTTTGCCCTTTGAGACTCACATACTCCTCTTTTGTCGAACCCTTTGGCCCTTGTTCTAGCTAAACCACAGATAACACATTGAAGATCCTCCGCTTTCTGATCAGTTGTTGGAGATGGACAGGGGTAGCGATATTGGCATTGGGTTTGGTTGTCGATGCTTTCTCAGAAGACAGGAATGCTTATTGTGATTCCTTGGTTTCTGCTATTTTTCGACAATTTTTTTCTAGGCTTTTTCCATAGTATATGTCTTTTAGCACTTGTTACAATGATAAAATATTTGATCCTCTTCACCCATCAGTTTCAATCTTTTGAGAACTTTGTCTTGCTGTATTTCAGCAGCATCTCAAACTCTTTTCTGTTCAGCCGCAGTTAATGTTAGCTTTTCTTTCGGACTAGTTTGACATGACAGATTTTTCTTTGTTTCAAGAAATCGTCAGATTTTGTAGTTAGCAACACTGTCAGGAGGTAAAGATCCTCTGCTACCACCTGCTTCGCTTAGGTTTACGAACTTGAATCAACGGAAAACCTGAAACAAAAACAATATTATAATACAATCATAAAAAAGAAGGCTAAAACACATTATAGAGCCGCCATTTAAGAAAATGTTAGAAGGGTTGCTCAGAGGAGTTATTTTCTGTCGCTATAAGACTATTTGACCTCCAAAACCTATGTATATAGGTCTCATGGTTCCTGAAACGTTACATCTTCACTGCAACACATCCCCCATTTTTAAAAATGCTGTCCAGAGTAATGTGGCCTGATCAGCAATGTCTACTCCAGCAAAATTATTTCTCGGATACAAAAACACAAATCAAAAGTGATTTTTTTTTTTTGAGTTATATCAAGGGGCCAGGACTACAAAGATGCAGGGTTCCTGCTTCTGTCAAAACCTGACCTTAAATGGTAAAAATAGGCCTAAAAGTGGCCATTTCAAGATGTGTGTGCCTTTAAAAGGGCGAGTGCTGTAATGTAGCCTTGTCTCAGATGTTAAATGTTATCGAAGGCTATGGCAGTGGGACTCATGTATAGGTTAGTAGACATTCAGAGTCTCGTTTTACATAAATTCTGGTACTTGTTTTGCTTTTCACAGTATTGTAGAAATAGAGAAGCTATCAGCACTAAAAGCTGGGTCTGGTGGCTCAGTAGACTAATTTGGAAACAATGGTGCACCAGGCATAGTGCTATAAATAGACTGTGTAGCGCTCAAACCATAGATCTATAATCAATTCATGTAAAACACAACTGATATCTTACAAAAATATATTTTTTTATTTCATTTCTTTTTCGCTTACTTTTTTTGGATACATTTTTTCACATCTCGTAAAAAACACACACACATATAATCAATAATTATATCAAGAGACTTCTATGTTCTCAATCTTGCCCTATATACTAATGCATCCACTGCAGGGGCCTGCGTTTCACCTCATCGTCACAGGTTCAAATCCCGGCGGGTCCACTCAGTCTTTCATCCATTTTGAGTCAATAAAATGAGTACCATTGAGTTGGGTAACAAACATTTGTTATTCAGCGCGAGGACACCTTAGGGTAATCGTGCGCTTTACAAATACAGTGGTTATGTTAAACACTGGTCAACATGAGATCTAAAAGTCGCCATTTCTCCATTCTATACTCATGTCTAACATAGGAGAGCTTGGGTTCTTCAAATAGCGAAGTCTTTCTGATCTGGCACCTGACATGGACCTATTTGAAGTCTAGAAAATGGATATATGGCTTTGGATACACTCTGTTGTTTAATGCGCTATACAAATCAATATAACATAACCAGTGCTTGAAATGGAATTAGAATTGCAGGTACTCTGTAACCAGAGTACCTACTTGTTTCTTAGAAGTGCCAGTACTCTCCAATGAAGCGCAATACATTTCCATTGAGAAGTGCAGGTACTCTCCTCAAAATAAAAATGTGCTGGTACTCAGTACTGGCTCATTCAAAGCACTGAACACAACACAACCTTCTCACACCTGATCATAGTCGATTTGTGATCAATAAAAAAGCATAGATCTGGCAAAACTATTCCCCGGAGACATGATCATCATAAGAAGTATAGAAAATGTCCGATTAAACTAGCCACCAACAACATAGGACAACTTGAGATCTAGAAAGTAGGAGTTCTGATCACACTACTCACTTCTAACAGGGGTCATGGACAGAGCTAATAAAACAGTCCTGGGTGAAGTACCCACACCTAATACGGGGAAAACGAGATCTAGAAGAACAGGTGTGACTTAACTGCTGCAAGGTGACAAGGGAGCGCTCGAGATGCCACATGCTTCACTGGTGAAAAATTAAGCTGATGGAGTAGGGGGACCAGACGTCCCGGAGAGTCCCGGTTTTTCATCGACTGTCCCAGCAGATTTCGGTAATTTTGACTAACGACCCGGTTTTTAGAGGGGGTCGACTGAAAACATGGAGGGGCACTTTTTTGGGTGTTACAAAACTGTGCTAGTGAGCAGCTGCTGTAAGTAAGCAGTTTAATATGTATGATGTTGGTTGTTGAAATTACATTTTAATTTCTTAATGTCTTTTCAGTGATCTTATGTTGAAGAGAACTGTTATTCTGCACCATTCTTTTGATGAAAAATTGCAGTCCTTCTATTTTCCTAAAATGTTCCGGTTTTTGGTTCTCAATATCTGGTCACCCTATGATCGAGAGCACCTGGGCCCAGCTGGGAATCATGGGAGTAGGTTCAGGGTTCAGACCCAAGCATGGAACAGAGTCCGCCCTTCTAATAGTCATTGAGGAGTCCAGGAAAATTCTTGATCAAGGAGGATCAGTGGCAGTGATCCTCCTTGATCTCAGCGCGGCGTTCGACACGGTCAGTCATAACACCTTACTGAACCGTCTTTCGAGCGTCGGCATTGTGGACAAGGCCTGGCTCTGGTTAAAATCCTTCCTAAGCAACAGGTCGTTCCAGGTGTTTGATGGACAGACAGTCTCCTCCAGCATACTCCTGAAGTGTGGAGTCCCCCAGGGCTCCTCTTTAAGCCCCGCGCTTTTTAATATCTACATGAGGCCACTGGCTGAGGTAGTTCATCCGTATGGAGTTAAGATCATCTTCTATGCGGACGACACCCAGCTGGTGGTCTCACTAGCGCAGGAGGCTCAACATCCACTCTCAGGTGGACTAACAAAATGCTTGGAGGAGGTGAAGGCCTGGATGACTGTCATCACTAAAGCTCAACGGTGACAAAACTGAGCTTATGCTCCTGGGCCCGGCTGATCCGACCTTCTTCAACTCATTATGGCCCACCTGTCTTGCCCCCCCCCCGGCTCCGAAAGAAAACATCAAAAGCCTAGGGGTATGGCTGGACAGGAGTCTCTCTCTTAACACTCAGGCCACAAAGCTCTCCGCCACCTGCTTTGGACTACTCAGGACATTGAAGAAAGTTCTTCCTTTGCTCCCAATGGAGGCAAAGCAAACAGCCATACAGGGCATAATACAGTCACGACTGGACTCTAACAACGCCCTCTATCTGGGTGCCCCAGAGTACACATTGTAGAGACTACAACTAGTACAAAACTGTGCTGCCCGCACTCTACTGCAGATCCCTCGCAGAACTTCAGTCAGTGAGGCACTGACCAGCCTACACTGGCTCCCAGTGCGTAAGAGAGTCACTTTCAAAGCAATGTGTATTGTCCACCAGGCCTTCTGGGACTCGGGGCCCCAAATCACGTGTAGCCTAGTTAGTCAATATCGTCCAGGCAGAGACTTGCGCTCTAGCCAGGCTTTTATGGCAACAGTCCCTAGAATTAAAAGGACAAGATCAGGCGGAAGGATGTTTGCCTTCAACGCCTCTAAGATCTGGAACTCCCTTCCTTATCATTTGAGATCCAACCCTGACCTCGCCTCCTTCCGCAAACAATTAAAAACACATCTGTTCAAATCTCCTTAACAACTCAGCTCCACCCCCCTCCTCCCAGTCTGCTAACCTCAATCATACTTCCATCTGGTTCCTCTAGCGCTTGGACGCCTTAGGGCAGCAATTTGCGCTCTAAAAATCCATTTTCATTCATTCATTCACAAAGGAGGGTAGGAGAGTACCGCATTGGAGTGCCAATGTGCTCATATTGCATCTTGTGTTCACGCCCTGTCCGGGCATCAACGCTTTTGCAACTACAGCCCCCAGGGCAGTTCAGGAAGCATCTTATGCAAAGGTTCCATGTTGGGGTTTGGTCGCGGCCACAAGCCTGGACTTGTGCCTTAATTGACAAATAAATCTGCCAGGTCTAGGCACGCAGATAAAGAACAGCGTGAAGCTGTTGTTGTGACTCGCACACACGCAGCCTGTATGCCATCCTGTCTGTCCACTTTTAGAATAAAGTGGAGAGACTATTTTAGGGAAAGAAAACAAGCAGATATTGTGTATAAAAAAAGTGACATTAATCTGGATAGGGTGAAGTAAAGTAGCATATCAGGCCGTGACAAATAAAATGGAAATATTTTGCCCCAAGTTGTGACTCCATGAAACATGCCTTGGCAAACTGAGCATGTTTGGCCTGCTTTTGGAGTCCTAAACCAGTGCTTTAAATGAGCAGTACTGTCCGGTACCGAGTACCTGCACTTTTTTAATTTGAAAGTGAGAGTACTTTTCAGAAGTGCTGCAATACATTTAACTGGGGAGTACTGGCACCTCTCAGGAGCAAGCAGGTACTCTAAATAGTAAGTCCCTGCACTTCTATAGTTCACTGTTAAGCACTGTCCTAAACCATTACAAAAATAGGGCTGTAGTAAAAGCACAAACTATAACTTAGTTGCTGCATACAATGTATATACCTGATAAACACTGTAAACTCTGGTGATTTAGTGTACTTTTACGATGTAAATTAGTGCGTTATACATTACAATCCAAGTGCTTTTTATGAGGTGGAATGCCACACCGACCAGGCATGAATTAAAACGAACAAGAGAAAATTACTTCACCGATTTTGAAATATTTTGCTACACAGCTGCCAAGCTGTGTCTACGCGTACCTTTGGCATGCAATATAGTCCCACATCCATTACAGTGCAGTCAATATGAGGCGGAATGATGTACTAACCCAGCCACTAGCTTAAGAAGGAAGAGGCAAATACCCATCCGGGAGCAGACAAAGCCCATCCTCTGTATGTGTTAAAGTTTAGTTAACAATAATAGCTTTATTGTCAAGCCAGCGCTAAATGCTAGGAAGGTGGCAAAGGCCCTGAACTAGTGGCCAAACTGGTGAGCCTCGCATAGGGTCGGCAAGCGCTAGCCAGGGCCCTGAATCCTGCCGGAGATAGAGATAATGTTGATAAGAGAATTCGAGGAAGAGGGTGTCATTGCCACAGAGTACAGAGGAAATGCAATGCTGGTCTTAGCGATTTAAATGGAAATATAGAAGCACTGGTACTCAAAAACAACAGTACCTATTTGCTCTTGAGAAGTGCCAGTACTCTCCCATTAAATGTATTGCAATAGAAGTGCAGGTACTCTCCCTTTCAAATTAAAGAAGTGCCGGTACTCAGTCTAGACAGTACCTGCCAGGCATGCAACACCCATAGGGCTAAAAGGGCATCAGCCCTAGCCCCTAGACACTCCTCCTCGCCCGCCCCCCGCCCCTTCAGTCGTGTGTCTTAGCCCATGCTGCTGCAGGTCAGCTGCTGTGGGCTTGGCAGTGTCTGGAGTTTTATCTCTGGCACGCCCAAGTTTTTCACAGGTCTTTAAAGACCATTTGCATATTTACATACCTTTGTAAACTGGTTACCAAGGCTTAGTCTTTTTTCTGGTTCCAGTACCCCCTGGGCACCCACTCTGCCTATTCCTTACATTACTGCAGTAGCGTGAGAATGCATTTCATTAAGAGGAATATAAAACAGGGTTGCCAAAAGAAAAATGCCATGTGTTTTTAAAGAGCCTGCAAAGACCTTGTCTGGACACCAAACAGTGTTATAAATAAAAAAGCATGTATTCATTTGTAATGCGACTTTTCTGTCTTTGTTCCCTTTAATTATTAGTCATGGATCATTTAGGCAGCCCTAGAACACAATTAAAAGCGCTTTCTATTTATATTTGCAGTTCGAAGTATGCACAGATAAGTGCTGGAAATACGGTTTTTGGTGACTGTATTTTTTTGTACCGTCTGGGACATCAAAATAGTGAGCTGGCTACCCTAACCATATGACTGAAGGTTTGTTGCAGGATCAGCACATTATTTATTTCCTCCACCCTAGATCCATTATTAATAACATAATAGCAATAGTTTAACTTAGATCTTAAACCCTACGCAGCCATCAATAACAAGCTGAGTTACTTCAAGTGTCTCGGAATGCACCATACATTCAGACAACTCACTCCTCATACTCCCCTTTCACTTTCACGCTCACCCTGCACTCACAGCTATCACAATGCTCTCACACTGATCACATGCCCTCACACCATTCACCCGCTCACCCTACACTCACAGTGATCACTTTGCACTCACAATGCACTTGTGCTGTTCACCCTGTACCTCACCCTGCAGTCACAGGAGCACTCTACTCACCCTGCACTCATGTGACACTTCATTAACCTGTCCCCCTCACTGCTCAATCTGCCCATCACTAACCATGCATTAATTTGTCCCACTCTGCATTTACATCCGCACCCAAATTAACATGGTCATTTAACACAACCTGCAGTCACTGCTCTTACGTTACTCTCACACTGTTGCAGTGCTCACCGTGCACTCACATGGGCACTTCTGCCACCCACACAGCGCAGAGGGTTAATGTGCCCGATACAAAGAAAGTGTACCATGCAGAACACAGAATTGAGTGTGTCAACTATGAGTAGCGCTACTAAAAATAAAATGAAGTGTCAGAAAGGTGCTATAGAGAGATGAGGTGCATTGTTGGCGAGTGGTGGTGAGGGAATTCATAGAGAAGGAGGAAAGGGGGGGGGGCAAAAAAGACTGTTGCACAGTGTGCGACTAGTGCAAGGGCCAGCCCTGGCTGTGAGAGGTAGCCCTGCCCAACCCCCCCCCCCCCCCCCGAAGTTTGGGTCTAGTTGTGCCCCTGGTACCTGCCCATTTAAAGCACTGGTCTTAGTTGGAAGCAGGAGTCGTGTGCAGACCACAGGTCTCACGTGCTGCTTCTTGGGGTCAGACGTTGGACAGAGGGGGGTTGGAGTGGGTGCCAGGGCTGGGGGTTCTTGTGTGCAGAAGTCAGGGGAGAGTACATGCCGATATAATCAAGAGGGCTTCTCTGGGTGGCACAGAAGGGGCAGAATAGTCAGACACAAGGTTGTCTGGAATACCCACAGCGAAGAACAACTTGCGTGTAGGAGGGCAGACATGAGGACAGCCTTAGACCAGTGTGCCCAGAGAGCTGTGTCCCGGGGCTCGGACAGGAAGTGTGAGGTGCTGGAGAGTGGCTGCCATACACATGAGCGAGAGCACGCGCATAGCAGGTATTCACTCACTGGCACGCCTGCGCCCCCTCCCTCCGGGGTGAACGTCCATTCCACGTAGAGCTTGTCAGAGACGGGCACCGAGGAGGTGAAGGTGCACTTGAGGCGGGTGTCGGTCCCGTTGGCAGCCTCCATCTCCCCCGTGGTGTGGACCTCAATGGCAGCAGCCAGCAGAGCGCCTAGAAGGAGAAAGGAGAGACAGGCATGAGCTGAGTACCCACACAAACACCGACCGCCCCGAGACCGCCGCCACCTGGGATTGAAAAACAGCTGCAATTTGTAATACCACGAGTAATTTTCAATAAAATGATGGTCTTCATTCACCAACCCCAGAAGGATGAAACTACAAGAGTTTTAGCAGAGCTCACCAGTGAGTATTCAAATTCAAATTTATTTATTATGTTTTGGCTCTCAAAGAGGGCCACATAAGCATATGCAATACAAAACAACACAATCACAGAAAATACAAGAGTTTAAAAAGCACAATATTCGAACCGCAATAGCCATACTGCAAACAATCAATCCGACACGGCCGGGCAGACACAATTTTCCAGTAAAATTAATAAATAGCTAAAAATCCTTTAAAAAAGTTAAAAATATACGCACAGAACATTTCGTTTGGAGGGCAATAAAGTGCATAAAGAAAATCTTTTAAAGTGACAATGCTGAGGCAGAGACAAATTACTTTAAGCCATCGGTTGCGCAAATTACGTAACATAGGACAAATCAATAATACATGCATACAGTCCTGGTTCTTCAATTTACATAAATTGCACAAAGCAGAAGTGCCATACCATTTGGACAGCAATATATTAAGTGGGATTAAATCATAGCGTAATAAAAACCAAAACCTACGTATCCCATGTGGTAGATTCCATAGGGCATAGGGTTGTGGCTGTTTCAACCTATAGGAGGAGATGAGCGGCTCCACGTTCCTTTTATCTCCAACTGTTTTTTTGTCAGAAAGGAAACAAAACTCCCACGAGGCCTCCTTAAGGACATGCTTTAACTGCGTGGGAGAATAGGAGAAGAGAGCACTTTCATCCAGTTTAAGGATCTTCACAGCCCTTCTAAAATTACTTACGAGTTTAGAGAACTCCTTAAAATTGCCCAATAGCTCGTTTTTGAGTAAAACTCGCAGGGTACCATCTCTCGCTCTGGCCAAACTGGCCACCCATCTTATTAGGGCGCACAGACCCTGAACCCAGGAACTCCTGAGTCCAAAATCCAGCCTGCAGGCGGCCAGTGGGCAAGCATTGTTAAGAGTCGAGAGGGATCTTAAGAGTTTCCCCTCAATCTTGTGGCAAAAGTCCCAGTTTTTTACCTCTATTATTTCTATACCGTACAAGATAGTTGCGGGGATTTTTGCTCTAAACACTTCTAGAAGGCTAGCAAAGTGTCTTTTCCCCGTTGCCTGGTATAGGGACTTTAACCCATTGCCATGGGCAAGAGCTTTGCGGGAGCAGTGCTCTATATGGAGTTTCTCGCTCATATTGGCCGAGAATATTTTCCCCAAAAAGGTATAACAAGTTACGACCTCCAATCTATGCCCTCCAATAGCCCAACCAAAATTTGTCGAGCGGCACTTCTTCTTACCAGCTATGCACATCACTTTACTTTTATTAATATTGATCTTCATGTGATGCTCCCCAGCGAAGGCCTGGAGAGCCTGTAGCCGGTTTGCAAGACCAGTGGGGGTCAAGTCAAGCAACAAAATATCGTCGGCATACATCAGACAGGATATTGGCGCCCCTCCTATCATCGGTGCAATCCCCTCACTGGCAGACACAGCAGCGGGGAGGTCCGTTGTATATAAGGAAAACAAAAGGGGTGCCAGTAAGCAGCCTTGTTTAAGGCCATTCTGAGATGGTATTTTGGCCGAAAGGCCCCTTTCGCCCGCCATTAATACCCTGCACCAGGTCTCAGTGTGCAGGGCACGCACCAATTCCAACAGGGGAGTAGGGGCACCCAGCGCCGCCAATTTTCTCCACAGCGTTCCACGATCTACTTTATCGAACGCCGTGGAGAAATCAATGAAGGCGGCGTATACAACTCCCCCTCTCACCTGGACATATTTATCTGTGATCACCTGAAGGGCAGTCAGGTTGTCCAGCGTGCCATGCTCCCTTCGGAAACCAGTCTGTTCCAACGGCAGAATATTGCGCTCCTCGACCCAATCAGAGAGAGAACTAAGGAGACATTTCGCAAAGACCTTTCCGATGGAGTCGAGGAGCGCAATCAGGCGGTAATTACTGGGGCTATCCCTTGTACCCTTTTTAAAGATAGGGACCAAAATGCTTCCTCTCCAAGAAGCAGGAACACATTTGGAAAGATGGCACGCCCTAAACAAGGGGTACAAGATTTTACTCCAGCTTAAGGGATCTTGTTTAAGGACCGTCATCGGAAGCTCATCCGGTCCCATGGCCCCAGAGGGTCGCATATTTTTTATAGCCGTCTCGATTTCTTTCTCAGAGGGAAAGAAAACCAGGTCTTCAGGGGCAGCATACATGAAGTTATCCATACCTGTGGTCCCGTTCCCTGCATAGAGCTCTCGGATATGAGAGGACCATAGTTCTTCTGGGATAGGAATGGGAATAGGGGAATGGCGTGTGCCACATCCTTTCCCAATTATTGCCCAAAAGTCTTTAATGTTACCATGTGCAGCAGATTCCCTCAGTTTAATCCATATTTCGTCCTCCCTATCCTTTTTAATTTTGAGCTTAAGTCTGCTTCTCTTTCTTTTTAACCTAGCGATATCTTTCCCACGTTCCAGGACCCTTTCCACATACTGTTCGCGGATTAGTTTATTTAATTCCCTATTCAGATTACGCAATGTCATAGGGACTACCTCTCCTTTCCTAGTGGGGACAGTTTTATTTGCGTGCAATAAAATCTTTCGCATAAATTCTTCAAAACAAACTAATTCGCTGCCATTCCACTCATTTATTACCCTAAGGGTATTGGCCAATAGGTCCTGCACCCCATTAATGGCGGCACTGTTCCAGAAGCACCTTCCAGAGGTGGTATGGAAGGTAGCCTCATTGCCATTTAGCGACCAAGACGCCGTATTCAAAGAGTTTAAGGACACTGTTAATAACAATATACTGTGGTCGCTGAGTGTCGTGGGTATAATCTTTAGGTCAAGAATCTGAGGAAACAGGCCATAGTCGGCAATAGCATAGTCCAAAATTGACGACCCAAAGGGGGATTTGTGAGTATAATTAGCGGGGACGTCAGATGGAAATCTTCCATTTAAGATAATACCATCCCCAATCGCTAGTTCTTTTAACAGAATCTTCCCTCTTTTATTTGTCATCAGGTTTTCCGGAAAAAGCGTCTGGGGGATAAAATGTACCTCTTCCTTAACTTTATTCCTGAAAAGTTTTAGACTAGCATTTGAAATTTTGCAATTCAAATCACCTACAAGCAAAATTACAGGGAAAGGAGGGGAATTTTTTATCTGTTCCATATACTGGAGAACCCGCTGCAAATTATCATTAAAACACTCCTCTGGTGGTATATATACGTTAAAAATTACCATGGGATATTTTATACCATCATGGAACAAATTTTCTAGTGTTATTGTGTGGAAAAGTCTACTGGAATCAATATAATGGGAGAATCTCCATTGAAATTTATTTGACAATAAGCAGGCGATCCCCCCCCTAGCATGCCCTTTCTTAGAGGGCACAGCTGGCACTTCCAGAACATAAAAATCTTTTAAAGGAGTTAACCTATCAATGCACCATGTTTCCTGAATGCACAATATATCAGCCTCCAGAGTAGATAAAAAAGCAAGTTTCTCTGGGCTGCTGTGGAATCCGGCCGCATTCCAGGAAATTATATTTAATGCGGTGTTAAAGATGGTGAAACAATTTGGGGTTATCCTTCGTTTTTGTTGATAATGCACTATGGAGCCAATTCCACCGGTTATCATCATCTATGAGTGAGGAATTCTCAATTAGTGGAAGTGGCTTCACGTGCGACACTGAGCGTTTTCCCCTGGAAACCCAAATTTTCAGGTCTCTCAGGGGAGAGGTTACCCCGTTTTGCTCACCACCCCCTAACCCCTGCTTACATAAAAGATTTGGCTTGCCTGGGTTGGAGATAGGGAGAATATCAATACCTAAACGCTGAAAATTTTCAGCTTGTTCTAGTATCAAATTTGTTATAATAGGCGAATAAAATTTCACCCGTATACTCAAAACCCGACTTCCACCCAACAGAGACACCAATTCTATGTCTCTAGACTGAATATGATAGAGACTTTCAGCCTCACTGAAACGTTTGAGAAGCCAAGCTCTGTTTAACAAAAGGTCAGTATCAAATAATGGAACAAAATCTAATACCCGCACATCCACAGGGGCCTTAAGAATATTTACAGAACGGGCCGGAGGACAAGAGTTCTCAGGATCAAGTGTTACAGCAAAGGGGGGGGCCAAAGGATTTAAAGTCCCAGATGGATAAGAGATTGGTTCTCCCAGTGCACTCCGAGAAGGAGAGCCTGGGAGAGAACCCCCTCTTTGCGGTGTATCTTCCTGCGTAAGCAGACTACATTGTTCATTTTCCTCCTCTGCAGTGGTTAAAGCAGTTAAGTTCACGTCAATGTCCACCTTTAGGGAAGTAGATAAGGGTTCCCCATTCCTTATAACATTCTCCCTTGCCTCAGTGAACTTTTGGAAAATAATCCTCCGCTGCTTCTTCTTTCTGTATTTTCGTATTGGTTTCCTCTTGCTGGCTTTATTAATTTTTTGTTTATTCTTTTTTCCCTTTTCTTCATTGACCTAAAGTTTGTCGGCCAGGGGTTCTTTTCCGCACTCAGGTACAAAGATAGGAAATAACTCCTGGACCGTTTTAGGGCCAGACGAAGCTTTATCCTCCTCCTCTATCTCTAGGACTACATTTTTGATACAGTTAGTAGCTGCAGTACGGGGCATATCCTTATGAGGATCCATAGAAGGCACTTCATTTTTCCTATCTAGTTCCCCTCTAGTATCTCTGGATTTCCCCTCAGATACATAATGTGCAGACTTGGGGGGAGAAGCCTTACTCATATCCGGCGATTTCTGCAGCAATGTCTTTAGAATTTGAGTGACTGATTCAAGAATACAGTCCGAGCTGCCTACGAATTTCCCTAGAAGCAGTAAGATTGAAGCTAGGAGTTGTTCCAGCGCGATCATGGACTCAGAGATCGGCTTTTCTCGTGCTTCCACAGTGCAACAATTATCCAGGAAATTAAGATCGGGGCTCTTGGAGGTGTTTAACAAGTCAGATATTTCATGTCTGTTTAACGAAGGGGTGCTACTATACAGCAGTAACCCAGAAGGGGTGGCACCCCCCGGAACTTTAAACTGCTCCAAAGATTCCACTTTAGCTGGGCTTACGTAGCGTCCCCATAGTTCCAGATCAATGGATAATGCAGACAAGTCACCCCCCGGCCTGTCATTCATGGGTGATTGAGGGATCGATGGTATGTGCACTGGATCACTTACAATCGTCAGCTTCCCCTCTGTGGAGTCCCGTAAGGGAGACCCCCCCTACCATAGATTGGGGGGCCCCCTGCTGTACCTGGGGTGGTTGGGGATCTATAGTAGCTGGTAAATGTAATTCCAGGGCATTAGTATCTGGTTTTTCTGGAGTCGCAAATTTGGATTTTTTTAAACCAGATAGATCCCAGAGTTCAGATAACTGGCATTGGCCTTTCAACGGTGGGTTGTTCACTGATTTGTTTCTTGTGCGGGTGGTAGTTAATTTTCGGCCAGGTTTTTCTCCCACTACCCTTCCTGATCGTAGAATTTTAGACATTTTCCACAGTGATAAAATTAAACGAGAAATGTAGAAATATAAAACGGATAAAAGTCTGGAATGACGTCAGCCCCTGGCCAAGTAGGACCGGAGTGCAGTATAGCAATAACAGTACACGAGTCAACTCACCCACCTACTCAAGTGGACACAAGATCAAAGAGGTGATAACAAAAATGTAAAGGACCGGGCCCAGCCCGGCCTACCTCGGTCACTGAGGGCCACAGAGGGCCCGCCCTTTGCCCGGACTTAGCCCGGCGTCGCCCGCGCGCGTCCCGCGATGCGCGTTCCTGCTGGTCAATTATCACCAGGTGAGGGGGGCGTGTCAGGGCGGTGCTGCAGGACTAGTAGAATTATGGGTCCTGAAGTCCGCTTGTAAGTCCGCCGACCAGCAAAGAACAGCGAGTGTTTCCCGCGAAGCGGGAAACGCGAGCAGTACTCAAGGATGTCACAGATACTGCAAAGCTCAGCTCCGTAGCGCCTTCAAAAACCAAGCGCTGTCCTTTTTCCACAACAAGGGCTCTTCCTCCTCGCACAGCACAGCGGAGGTCAGAGTGTCAGCAGTGTTCAGCAGCAGACACCAGTGAGTACTTAAACCCATCAGTGGAGCCAACTTAGCTCTATTGACGTGCAAAGCAAGCAGCTTGGTTAAACTGAACGCACCCCCAGACTGTCAGATTAAGTGCTAAAGGGGCGATGGAGCTGGGTCAAGTTCCATCGCAAGTCAGGTCGGTAGCGCTAGGGAGGAGTCAGTCACTTCCAGTTGTTGACTAAAACAGCGGGGTCTGTCTGGAGGTATCGGGAGTAACGCAGGACCACTTGGCAGCTATTGCTACGAAGAAGAACCTTATGTTTTTCAAAAGGAATAAATGTGTACTTCGCTGAGTACTAATAACACATCTGGAGGAACTTGCGAACCCACAGTAAGGGGCGGGAAGGTGTGCAGTTGGTAACCTGAACACCTTTCCCACACCCACACCCATACCTGTTCTGCAGACTCCCACCACGAGGCGCCTTTCTCACGCCAAGAACCTGTCCGGGGTGCCCCGGGGTACGTGGAGATCAGGAGAGGCAGCGCTCGCCTCGGAACTAGAGCGGCAGTGGAGGGAAGAGTCGGGTGCACTGTACAGCTCGGAAGAGCAGAGGTCAAGTCAATCCGCCGGATATGGGGCAGTGATGTAAAGCAAAATGATGGAGCCTGCCAGCAGAAAGGGGCCAGCCAGGAACCCTGAGACTCCCATAGCTAGCAGATGCGCGTAGCTTTTGGCTGAAACGAGTGGGGCTGAGCCATAGAGGCTGCCAACTGCGAAGAGCCCCACTGTCTGTGCGGCGCCCACCCTTTCAACCTGGAATGTTCGGCCCTCGCTTAGAGTTTTAACTACAAGTCCCAAAATGCAACGCGCTGTTGGTTTCAAAAAGAAGTGATTGACTTAAGTTGTCACTCAAGGTGCCGGGCTACGAACCCACTATGGTGCCTAAATCATTTACGTCAGGTTTGGCTGCGACTTCTGAAAGTTAAATAGGGCTGAGGCGGAGTCAGTCCCATACAGTCCAGTTTATCTGAAAGACCGCAAGGCAAACACTAGTGTAATGTCAGCGGGAGATACTCAAGTCAGGTGGAAGCTGTGAGCCCGGAACGCGATAGATCGAGTCCGAGGTGTGTGCATGTGAAAGTCGGTCTTAAAGGGGCCCAGCCAATTACGCGGGGCCTGTTAATGGCTAGGTGTGGTTTGTTAGAGACAGATGCCGTCTCGGGTCTGCTTTCACCCTCTTCTCTCTCGCCCCCCCCTCCCCCCAGCCTCCAGTGCGTCCCTCTTAAGTCCAGGAATCCCAGAACGACGGGGGCAGACCCATAAACCCCCTTACCTAGAGATTGAAGCGCCAGCAGCAGCCCCCAGCGCCGAGGATCCATGGGGGAAGGAGTTCCGGGGCCGGGGGAGGTTTCACTACACTTGCAGTCAGAGGCCGAGCACTAAAATCAAGGGAGGAGGGAGTGAGCGGGAGACAGCCTCTTCCTGCTCTCCCGGGAGGAGGGGCCAGACGGCTCACCTGGAGTAAGCAAGGCAGTCCTGCGAGTCAGCGCAGCGGGTCAGCGCGCCTGCTGCGCAGATGTGTGTGTACTCCGCGAGACTCAGGCAGTGGGGTGCGGGGGAGGGGTTTAATGGATCCATTAACACTACTCCTAACTACCTAAAAATATCCGGGTCCCGTTAAACATTTGAAAATACCAGAACGGTGCATTTTCAGTACTTCTCAAAAGAAATACCCTTCCCTGTCTATGTAAGTAACACATGTAGGTGGAACGTGTTCATTCTGTTTGTTACCTGAACGGTAGGTGTTCCGCCTCGTGTTCTTTTTACGGTAATTGGTGTGATATTTATTACAGCTGTTGATAAAATCAGACTCTGACGAATCGGAGTTTGTCAGATGCAATAAATACCACCAAATTAACCAGGCCTCTAGTGATGAGTGTCTTAGAGATACTATGCACTGGCTTAGCAGGAATTTCTTGTAAATAACCGCAAATGACTTGTCTACTTCATCTGCTAATAAGTAGAGTGCTTCTTTGTATGCTCAGTGCTATTTTATGGATTTTTGGGGACTTAGGAAGAAACATTTTTTGGGCCCTAAACAAAAAATCAGTTTTTCAGCTAATCCAAGCCCTTGTAATGCCAGATAATATTGAATTATTATATTTGTAACTGACAGAAATGTGAAATATAAAAACCAGAAAGCTCTGGTGACCAACAGCCACATAGTACCAAAAAAAGCTTAACCAAGCATGGATAAAGCGGTTTCGTTTTCAGGTTGAAGCCTGCGCTGTCTGGTTGCGAAAGACTTGTTCTTTATGCCACTCCATGACACACTATGCCACTTCACTGTCGGCCACTCTACGACACTTGATGCCACTCTATGCCACTCCTCTCTACTACGCCCCACTCCACGTCACCACTCTGACACTTTACTCCACTCTACTCCATTCCACGGCACTTGGTTTGGACATTTTTCCTGACGGGCTGGAAGAGTGGGAGCCAGTTTTGGAGTGTTGGGGCAGTTTTTAGGTCTCGCTGTAGCCAATGCGCTTGGGCATTACTTATGCGAGAAATTATGTAGGGGCTCCAGGAAAGCTTAACAAGAGGGCTTTGGAATGCGGATTATGGCCAGTGCATGTGAGGCATTCAAGCACGAAGCTGGCATCTGGTCTGCTTTCGCCAGCTCGCGCTCGGCCTCACTTCCTGCTCCCCCTCTTACTTTCGTTATCGCTCACACCCCATATGCTCGTTCCCTCCCACCCTTCCTTTGATGCCAGAGGGCTTTGGAATGCGGATTATGGGCAGTGCATGAGCCTCACGATTTGCTCCCCTGCCCCCCATCAGACTTCAAAGGCTGCCGCTCCCCGCCCCCCTTATCAGACTTGAAAGGAATGTACTCCCCGCTATCTTGTTCTTTTAGCCCTACACTCGCCATGCATTAGCTAAAGCTCACCAGTGGGCCTTTTGCCCCTCACTAAAAGCTCCCCTCCTCACGTCTCTTTCTCGCTCTCGCACACACTCTCTCTCTGTTACTCCTTGCTCTCTTTATCTCCATTCCTCCCCTGTAGTTCTCTCTCATTCTCACGCTCTCCCTCACTCTCCCCGTAACATCCCTCTCGCTAACCTACTTTCCCTTTCAATGCTGAATGTTGAAAAATATAAGCAGTCGGCAGGTGTTTTTGACTAAATTGTTTCCCCTTTCTACGTACACACCACGCGTGTGTTTTTTTTTTTCTCCTCCTACCCCTCTCTCTACGTCTCTTTCTCGCTCTCGCACCCACGCTCTTTCTGTTACTTCTTGCTCTCCCTTCAACTCCACCCTCCAACTCCAACTCCACCCTCCAACTCCAACTCCACCCTCCAACTCCACCATCCAACTCCACCCTCCAACTCCACCCTCAAACTTCAACTCCACCCTCCAACTCCACCCTCCAACAACTCCACCCTGCAACTCCAACTCCACCCTCCAACTCCACCCTCCAACTCCACCCTCCACTCTCCAACTCCACCCTCCACCCTCCACCCTCCAACTCCAACTCCACCCTCCAACTCCACCCTCCAACTCCAACTCCACCCTCCAACTCCAACTCCACTCACCAACTCCACCCTCCAACTCCAACTCCACCCTCCAACTCCACCCTCTAACTCCAACTCCACCCTCCAACTCCAACTCCACTCTCCAACTCCACCCTCCAACTCCACCCTCCAACTCCACCCTCCAACTCCAACTCTACCCTCCAACTCCACCCTCCAACTCCACCCTCCAACTCCACCCTCCAACTCCACCCTCCAACTCCAACTCTACCCTTCAACTCCACCCTCCAACTCCAACTCCACCCTCCAACTCCACCCTCCAACTCCACCCTCCAACTCCAAGTCCACCCTCCAACTCCACCCTCCATCACTCAGGGACACCACCACATCACTCAGGAACACCACCACATCACTCGGGAACACCACCACATCACTCGGGAACACCACCACATCACTCGGGGACACCACCACATCACTCGGGGACACCATCACATCACTCAGGGGCACCACTCAGGGGCACCACCACATCACTCAGGGACACCACCACATCACTCGGGGACACCACCACATCATTCGGGGACACCACCACATCACTCAGGAACACCACCACATCACTCGGGGACACCACCACATCACTCGGGGACACCACCACATCACTCGGGGACACCACCTCATCACTCTGGGACATCACCACATCACTCGGGGACACCACCATATCACTCAGGGGCACCACCACATCACTCAGGAACACCACCACATCACTCTGGGACACCACCACATCACTCGGGGACCCCACCACATCACTCGGGGACACCACTACAACACTCTGGGACACCACCACATCACTCTGGGACACCACCACATCACTCTGGGACACCACCACATCACTCTGGAACACCACCACATCACTCTAATACACCACCACATCACTCAGCCCAACCACATCATCCCTCAGCACCACAACAGCACTGTCCCTGCTTGCTACCACAAGCATTGCCATAGCCAATAGGACTCACATTAGGAAAGTGTAAGCTATTGGCTTTGTGAATAACAATGCTATTCATTTATATATTTTCAAAGCCAACACACTTTCCTAATGCGAGACCTATTGCATGGCAAATGCTTGTTGTTACTGGGTGCTGGATTTGGAGCATTGCTGCAATTTTGGCCACCAGTAACAAAAGAAGCCGTGCTGGGGGCCGGTTTAGTTAAGCAGCAGTGCTTCACACTAGCACCCTCGCCCACCCCCTGACCCTCCATGACTCCCACCCCATAGGGCCGGTACGATAGAATTGCCAAGGCTGCTTTGTGTTCCTTAGTCCAGCCCTGGCGGTACGCCTCTCCACGCCACTCCTCTTAACTCTATGTCACTCCACTCTGATACTCTACTCCACTCTATACCACTCCATTCTATGACACTCTACTCCACTCGACAACACTTTATAGTACTCTCACCACTCTATGCCACCTAACTCTGGGCTACTCTACTCTACTCCATCTACGACACTCCACTATAAGACACCCCACTCTGTGACCCTCCACTCTATGACACTCCACATCACTCTATGCCACAGCAATCTATGCCACTTTACTCCACTCTACACCACTCCACTCCACTCTATTACACTGCACATCACTCTATGCCACTCCAATCTATGCCAACCTTACTCTACTCCATGCCACTCTACTCTACAGCACTTTACTCCACTCAAGGCCCCTCCACTCTAGGCCCCTCCACTCTATGACCCTCTACTCTACACCACTCCGCTTTACAAGCCTCTGCTCCACAAATTCCACCTCATGCCCATCCACTCTATGACACACCATTCTACGACCCTCTATTCCACTCTCCGGCACTCTACTACAGCTCTGTAATCTTTAGGTCCCTCCACTCTACCCCTCTAAACTCTACAACCCCCCTCTCTACAACACTTCACTCTACTACACTCCACACCGCTCTATGATACTCTGCTCTTTGCCACTCTACTACATGCCATTCTACGACACTCCACACTAGTCTACTACACTGCACAGTACTCTACGCCACTCCACTCTGTGCCATTCTACTCTACTCTGCGCCACTTCACTCCCCTCTGTGACACTAAACTCTATCCCACATTACTCTACACCACTCCACTCCATCCACTCTACTTTCACCACTCTACTCTTCAACACTCCATGACACTCTACTCTATGACACTCCTCTCTAAAACACTCCAGTCTGTGCTACTCTACGCCACTCTCCTCCTCTCCATGCCACCCTACTCCACTTCTTTCTAGTCTATGCCACTTTACTCCACTCTTCATCACTCTATGCTACTCTACTCCACTCTAGGCCACTCTAATCAACTCACCTCCATGCCATTCTGCTCCACTGTAGCCAATCTACTCCAGTCCATAACACTGTATTCTACGACCCTCCACTCTGCACCACTTCACTCTACACCTTTCTACAACACTCTTCTTCACTTCTAAGCCACTCCACTCTTCAATGTTCTACTCCACTCTACACTCCTCAACTCCATTCCCCTCTTCTGTGCGCACTCTACTCCACTCCATGCCACTCTACGACACTATACTCTACTCAGTGCAACTCCCTCTATACCACTCCACACCACTTTGTTCCACTCTATGCTACTCCACTCCACTCCACTATATTCCATTCTACTCTACTCCACTGTAGTGTAGATCCTATATTACCAATAGGCTCTGCGCATTGGAATAATATATCTTTTGAATTTGAATTTGAATTGGATTTATATCGCGCACAATTGCCCTGGGGCGTCCAGGCGCTTTGCAGCAGAGGAGGCTGGGGGTGGTGCATTAGCTTGAGAACAGCCATGTCTTTAATAGTTTTCTAAAGCTGAGCAGTGTTGGGCAGCTTTTGATATTCATAGGGAGCAGGTTCCAGAGCCTCACAGTGCCCTGCACAAAGCTTCTTCCTCCCCAACTGGCTCTCTTGATTTTGGGTATCTGGAGGAGTTTACTCTGTCCTGAGTGCAGTTGCCTTGAAGGATGGTACCAGGAGAGGTGTTGTTTCAGGAAGGTGGGGCCGTATCCATGAACAGCTTTATATGCTAAGCATAGGGCCTTAAAATCAATCCTTTTCTTGACAGGGAGCCAGTGTAAATTTTCCAGACCTGCGGAGATAGAGTGAAACTTGGGAATGTCCAACAGTAGTCTGGCGGCAGCGTTTTGTGCTTGCTGAAGTTTAATCATGTGTTGTTTCTGAAGGCCTAGGGGCAGCTTCCAAGATGTGTCGGGCCTAGCAGGAGAACCTCAGTTTTTGCTCCATTGAGCTTCAAACAGTGAGATCCCATCCAATTATTAATGAGGGACATACACTGGTTGAAGCGTTCTGCAGTGTCCTCTGGGCTGCTGGCAATCGATACCACAATCTGTGTGTCATCAGCGTATGACAAAATTGTGAAGCCGAATTGCATGATGATCTTGGCCAGGGGGTCACATAAAGGTTAAACAAGGTGGGGCTCATGGAGGAGCCCTGTGGTACACCACAAGGCAGGGAGAACTCATCTGAGCAGACGTCCCTTATCTGGACATATTGATATCTGTTGTTCAGAAAGGATTTAAGCAGAGTTTGGGCAGAGTTCTTAACTTCCATCTCTTGAAGCCTCTCGATTAGGATAGTATGGTTCACGGTATCAAAGGCCGCCAACAGGTCTAACAGGATCAAGGCAGCCTTGGCACCTGTGTCCAGTATGGCTCGTATCTCCTCTGCTGCCATGATCAAGGCAGTTTCGGTGCCATGGCCTAGACAGAAACCATACTGAGAGGCATCCAGTAGGCTTGCTGATTCGATAAAGGACGTGAGTTGGGAGTTTAAGATTTTCTCAAGGATTTTTGATGGGAAGGGGATCCTTGCTATAGGTCTGTAGATGTTATTGTCGTTGGGGTCTAAATTGGGTTTTTTCAACAATGGAAGGATGGTTATTAGTTTCCACGCATCTGGAAAAACACCTGATCTAATGATCTCTTTAAAAAGAATGCTGAGTTGTTCACTTATTATGTTAGGTGCCATTTGGAAGATGTTGGAGGGACAGGGGTCAGATGCCGCTCCGGATTTGATTGACTTAATTACGATCTCTACTTGCTCTCTGTTTGGTGATTCAAACAAGTCTAGGGCAGTAGATGGGGGTGAGGAAATTATGGCAGATTTTGCTGTTGTATTAGCCTCCCTGTCTATAAGTGAATTGAAGATAACTTCTACCTTGTTCTTTAAAAACCCTGCTAGTTGGTTGCAGAAAGCTGCATTAATATCTTTTTTAGGTGGTTTGGGAAGTTTGGCTAGCTTTTTTACTGTTGTGAATAGTGCTTTGCTGGAATTGCCTGCTTGTTGAATCTTGTTGGAAAAGTATTTACTCTTCTTTTCTAATATCAATTTTTTGTAAGTGCTCAAAGATTGGGAATATAGCGTTTTATTGGCTATTGAGTAATTACTTCTCCAGCGCCTCTCTGCCTGTCTGCAGAGTTGTTTCTGTTTGCGCACTGCATCACAGAACCAGGGCTCACATTTCTTTGCGCGTTTGTTAGTTGAGCTTTTTTTTCTGGTGCCAATGAGTTGACTGCGGATTTAATCCAATTGGAGAAATTATCTGTGGCTTTATTTGTATCACATTTCAGGTCAGGTATAAAGGAGGTCAAGGTGTTTTGCAACTGCTATGGACCAATGTTCCTCCAATTGTATCCTGTTTCTGACAACCGCATAAACATGACAACTTTGTTTCCCCAAGATAAAACTGATCTTCAGAGTCGTGGAAACAATAGATATCTCAGAGAAAGTCCTTAGCTGACCCCTCACTCCAAACCCTGAACAAATTACAAGCCTGGACTAGAGACCACCCGGTTAGTCTAACGGTCTTTCCACTACTTACCCGAGAAGAACTTGAGATTCTACTCGATAGGATCAAATCCTCATCACCTCTAGATCCTTGTTCTTTGAGGATATTGAAGGAATGCAGAGCGATACTGCTCCCGCCACTCCTGGAAGTTATGAATGGTGCTATAACCCAAGGTACCTTCCCCCTAATATGGAAGAAAGCGATAGTGAAGCCTCTACTCAAGAAGCCCACGCTAGACCCGGAACAGTTGAAAAATTTCAGACCTATCTCACTGTTACCCGCTCCTGCTAAGATTCTTGAGACACACCTCAATGGCCATCTTACCGCCTTCCTGGACTCATCTGGGTATCTTGACAGCTCCCAGCATGGGTTCCGAAAGGCGCATAGTACTGAGACAGCTCTGACTATGGTGGCAAATAACATCCGTAGGAAGGTGGACGCTGGCCAAACTACTGTGTTGGTTCTACTAGACCTCACAGCGGCATTTGACACCCTGTCTCCCTCAACGCTTACATCTCGGTTGAGGGAGGCAGGGATCTCCGGCATTGCTCTGAACCTCCTGCACTCCTTTTTACAGCATAGGGAGCAAAGAGTCAAGCTTGGTGAGTTCCTTTCCCCTGCTATGTCCTTGCAGTGTGGGGTGCCACAAGGGTCGGCTCTCAGTCCGACCCTATTTAACATTTATGTCGCCCCCCTTGCAAGGCTAGTAAAATCTCAGGGGATGGAACTGGTGTCATACGCCGATGACACCCAGATTATGGTGTCACTGGCCCACTCAGTATCATCATCCGCCACCAACTTCAGGATCTGTATGCAGACAGTCTCTGATTGGATGCTTCAGAACTCCCTGAAGTTAAATGGTGACAAAACTGAGATCCTGGTCTTTGGCAAGGACCAGGATATCTGGTCGAATGAGTGGTGGCCGGCCTCACTGGGAACCTGTCCATCCCCCTCCCAGTCAGCAAGAAATCTTGGGGTAATCTTTGACACCTCCTTATCCATGACTCTGCAGGTCAACCGTACGGTGGCCACCTGCTGGGGAGTGTTAAAGATTCTCAGGAGGATCCTTCACTATCTCTCTCCCTCAGCACGCAAACAGGTGGCAGTAGCATTGATAGGTTCAAGGTTGGACTACTGTAATGCGCTCTATGTAGACTCCAACAAGGGGCTCATTCAGCGATTACAGGTAGTTCAAAATGCGGCTGCTCGCTTTGTCTTAGCACTTCCCAAAGCTTCATCTGCTACGATGGCCAGAAAGAGCCTTCATTGGTTGCCCATTCATCTCAGGATCTCGTTTAAGATCCTCTGTCTTGTCTATCGAGCTTTGGCAGAGGGCTCTTCTGACCCCCTTGGTGCCCTGCTGACCCGGTATCAGCCTGGTAGATCTTTAAGATCTTCTGAGATGAATCTGTTGGTTGTCCCACGTACCAAAAGGGTTCGTTGGGGAAACAGAGCTTTTTCCATTGCTGCTCCCAAACTATGGAACTTGTTACCTCTTGAGATTAAGATGCAACCTTCTCTGTCTTCCTTTAAAAAGGCGCTCAAGACCTGGTGTTTTGTCAGGGCTTATCCGTAATTAGGTTCTGTCTCTGTTATCTGGTATTATTTGGTTAGGCGCCTTGACGCCCATCTGGGCTTAGTTGCGCGTTAAAAATCGTTTTTCATTTCATTTCATTTCAGATATTTTACTGTCATTTGTGCATGCTTCATTTCACCAGAGGTTCAGAGAAATGGAGAGACGGGCGTTTTCAATAAAAGAGTATTTATTGAACAGTCTTCTTTCTCATGCAGAAGAAATGAACTGCTACAATCATAATACCGGTTGCAAAGTATAATGCGTACAGTAAGACGAGTATTATGAAATAATACTGTAAAAGCATTGTATGATTCCTAGACCATGGATAAATACATACATAACAAGCATTTGCAATGCAATAGGTCTCGCATTTGCGAGAGTTTGAGCTAATGGCATTGTAAATGACAATGCCTTTTATTTATCAGTTTGTAAAAACCAACACATAAATACAAAAGGCATTGTCATTTACAATGCCATTCGCTCAAACTCTTGTAAATGCGAGACCCATTACATTGCAAAGGCTTGTTTTAAAAAACGTCCCCAGTTTATTGTGCTTCAGGCTACACAAACATGGAACAAAAGGCCTGTGTGCATTTGTAGATGCCTATGTTTGCAGACTGTAGCATATAAAAACCATACCTAGTGGCTTTGCCTTTGCTATCGGCGACTTTATTCTTTATTTTCTAACATATTACAGCCACAAACAGGCGAATTTTAACAAACCTTCAGCAGAAACAGTTCTCTCGCACAGGAAGCGAACCGGTTGAACTGTTTGGTTATTTCTCAGCAGCAGTACCTGTCTGCAACAACAAACTGCTCTGTCTTATCAGACACCACTAACCCTCTACGCAGGTAGATACACATTTCGCAGCCTTTGCCAGTGTTTACCACGAGCAATCGGGGACGGAAGGATTAAGAGCAGATATACTACGGTAGGTGTGTGTGCACATCTAGGTTATCAACAGCCCAGTCATTGAAAGCGCTCGCAGCACACCGAGCACAACACTACAGGCACACATGCCTTACAGATGTCCCAGTGGCTGTCCTACACAAACGTGTGCTGCGAGTAACAGCGATGTTTAATGATTTCTGTGCACAGCATCCTTCCGAACAATTCTTTAAAAACATACCCCCTGCAAAGGACAGTATGATTTGTGGCGAGGCACAAAGAGCTGACGGCATAAGGATGCCTGCATCCTCGCTCGACACTGTTGAATACCACCGTAAATGCCAACAGTGGCACGCCAGGACAGGGGCATTGAAAGCAGGCTTCCACATAAAGCACCCACAAGGGGCTGGGAAGGGGCAGTTAGAGGAAAAAGAGATATAAAAAAACAGTCCTCTAAAAGTCAGAATCTGCTTTTTATTAACACTCAGTTCCACTTTTCTTTCGTGTTTTAAAAAAAATCTTTTTTTTATTTCTTGCATTGCACTATTGAAACAGACTTTATTATGCCCGGATAGCCGCCCCGGCTGCAAAATTAAAAGTGAAACTGCTTGTAAAACGTTGGTCAGCTCTGCTGCTCCAAGGCTATGTAAAGTAAAAGTGAAATCGGCAGTAATGAACAGAGCTGCCGACTTTGGAGATGGCGACTTCGAGCATAGGCTCAACATCGTGCTCATGTGAAGCACTCCAATATCTATGGGTTGAGTTCTGCTATATCATAACTGCGACAAAAACCAGAAAACACCTCTGCTTGAAAAATGCTCCTGCATGTGATCCCAAGAAAAACAGGGTCCCAGAGACCTGGTAATGGATTGCTTAGTGCTAGAGGCACCGAACTGTGGAATGCTATTATGTCATAAATGAAGTCACGTCCTTCTCTGGAATCATTTAGGGTACATTTAAAAACAAGTTCCCGCTGGGCCGCCGCGCTGCCTGCGACGACCCGGAAGCGGTTGGGCAGCCGGCCAATCGCAGCGCGGCCCCAACCGGAAGTCCCGCCCCCATCGCGGCGCAAAGAGAAGAGACTGTTGCGGAGGAGGAGAGGTGAGTAGGGGTGGGGTGTGCGCGTGTGTCTGTTGTAGTGTGTCTGTGCGTGCGTGTGTCTGTCTGCGCGTGTGTCTGTTAAAGGGGGGTGCGTGTGTGTGTATGCAGTGTGTGTATGTGCGCATGCGTGCGGGAGCCTTTGTGTGAATGCGAATAGCAGGCAGGGCGACGCGACGTGCGCGCTCACGAGCTGCAATCTCCAGGAGGACAGGCTCGTCACAGTCTGATGTCCACAATATTCCCAGAAAAGCGGCAACATAAGTTGTCTCGCCATAGACAGCAAAAGCTTCGCTTTTGCTTTCGTCTAGGCGAGACCTAAAAAACAAAGGCTAAAAAGTACTCAACTGGTGCTTCTAAAATACGCCTTCCACAAAGTACATAACTTAAGTCTAGTACGAGGGAAGAAGTAAGTGAGGTGTAGCATAAATTTGGTATTCTTTGCCAAGAATCTATCCAAGATTTCTCTTAGAGTCTAATCAGCTCCGTACCTTGGTTTAGCATGAAGGAGGTCTGGTATCTCTCTGTCTCCGGACTCGATTTCCCAACTGTGAGAAGGTGGCCTGATATGCAGTGCTCACTATTCTAGTGAACACTATGTATCAGTCCAGCAACCCTTATTGATGATTGGTTGTAAGTCAACCTTATAGACCAGCTATCCGAGTAGCGTGGATACGAGCAGTCTAAGGCTAAAGACTCGAGAGGGCGTGTTAAGCCAGCTGTTATACCACACATATACCCCTTGAACACCAAGTGAAAGGACACCACACAAGTGTTATGAAAATAAACAGTGTATTTATTAAAATCACAACAGCCCTGTACTCTTTATGAGGACAGGGTACTAAGCACAACACAAAACTCTTACGAAAATACTTAAGTTAGCACAGTATATACAAATGCCCGAGGGGCACGGAAAACCATATACTCTGAAAGTGGAATGCGAAATTACTAGCAGGTAAGTACAGTACTAATAGGCTTTGGAATCGCTAGGACTTGACTATAGAATCTTTAGATTACTTCTAGGAGACCCAGGGGACTCGGGTGCAGAGTGTGCACTCTCACGCATGATGCAGGACAAAGTCTATGGTAGCTAGTAAAGACAAAGTTAGTGTTCTCTGGCGAACCCGACCTGGTAGGAGGAAAACGAAAGTGGATTCTGACCCTTGGATAGTGAGGCTATGCTGGGGCACCAAAATGCCGAAGTTACCTAGCCCTGGGGCTGCAGCTGCATAGGTCTCAAAGGACGTCGGGAATCCTCGTAGACGGACCAGGAGCCTGGAAGGAAGATGCTGGCAGGCGACCAGTGAAGAGAGTTCGAAGTGATCCAAGCCTGGATCTTGAAGACAGATGACACCTGAAAGCAGAGGGGACCAAGTTCGTGACTGCTAGCCAGTAGTCAGGTGGCACCAGGAGGGCACCGGATGGTAGTCACCTCGACTAGGTGAGTGGGCGACGCTGTGCTCTGCAGATCTCACGGACCAAAGGCGTTGTCGGCGACCAGGATGGAGGAGCGAGCTGTCCCACGATGGATGAAGCTGTCGGCGTCGCTGGACCCAGGATTGGGCAACAAAGCCTTGGCTAATTCAAGCCCACGCGGTGGACCTAAAATGGCGTCTGGAGTGGACCAGGAGGGTCCGGGGTGCTCCTCTCTTGGAAGGGAGCAAGGGCCAGTCTGGAGCAACCAGACCAGCAGCAGTGATGTCGTCGGGCGTCGTTAAGAAGGCCACAAGCCAGCGGGCTAGTAGCCAAACAACGCGGTGAGCAGCAAAAAGCAGAAGGGCCCCACGCAGATCGTGGAGATGCTGGGAGGCTGTACTTCGGTGCTGGAGCTGCTCAGGGTCAGGGCTTCTCGGACCCCAAAGCACTCACCAGAGGGATACTCGGCAGGCTTGTTGTGAAGAAGTCGTGCAGTCTTGGCGATCGTCGGTCCCTCGAGGTCTCGTCGCACTCACGGTTCTCAGCTTGGCTGTAGAGGTGAGTAGAGGTCAGAGGTGCCAGGGAAGCCGGGTCTCGTCGAGCTGTGTCGTCGGATTCCTGAGGAAGGACTTGCAGCAGACCGCAGTGTTCTTTGATGGTGCCTGTGGATGCAGGGTGACTACTCCTTAGCCACAAGGGAGAATCTTGAAGAAGAAATCTTGATGTCCTTTCGCAGAAAGTCGTGTCTTGATTCCAAAGATGATCTAATTTGAACAGGGGGCCCGCTCCTATCTTTATACTAAGAAAAGGGGCTGACCCGGTGACTAGGTCCTGCCTATGGGTGGGACTAGGAGGGGGGGTGGTTACACCCCTCTCCCATGCCGGACTTTCCCAAGGCCAGGGGCTGGTGTGCCCCTGGAACTGGTTCTGACCGGCCTATGCGTAGTGAGCACCGGGGTGCCACTCAGCAGTCACCTTCCTGTAAAGCCCTGCCTACCCAGGATACACAAAACCCTGTCTGGGATGGTGCTAGCACCGCCCCGGACAGGAAACCCTTTGTCCAAGCTCTCCTCACTGGAAGGACTCCCAGCAGCAGGAGGTCAGACTCGTGTCTGTGGTGGCAGCATCCATTTTGTGGAGCTGAGGCTTCATTTAACTTTAACCGGGGTTCACAGTTACATACATGTCGTGTCCCTCTAGAAGGGTGGAATGCTAACCCCGTCGCCAGAATTGGCGAGGGGTTAGTATTCCAATTCGTATGACACCTTACTCGACATGTTTTGATAAAGTCATACCAAAGATAGCATTTAACCGCGAGGATTATAATGCACTTAAGAGTATATGGTATGCGTTATCATGGAACAGCTATTAGGACTTGGTTCCGCAAGCTGCAGACAGGCTCAGCTCATGCCAGAGCACCATCTCACACGATTCCAAGCACTCTGCCTTCAGGATTGTCAAGGCCTGCCATAGGAGTGACTGATAGGAATCTGTGTGTCCATTTTTAGGGTTAGATATAGGTATACTATATCTACAGCAAAGGGTAATTACACGACTTTGCCCCAGCTGTCATGCATCCAGTTGTGTCAAATTTAGGAGGCCAGCCAGGGGTGGCATAATATATGCTTCAGCCCCTGGTAGGCCCTGGGTACACCTATGCCCTGAGTTACAGGGTCTGATAAGGTGGTCCAGTACCAATTGGAAATGTACCTAAGGTACATGGAATCCATTTTACGAGGAGAGCAGTAGGCCTGGGGTCCTGATTGGCAGGATCCCAGGTCGACTATGTCAGAAACCAGCTAAAACACAGGGCAAAAAGTTGGGGGCAACCATAGTCAGGAGGTACCTTCCTACACCAACAACCCGCAAGGGTAGCTTGGAAACACTGGAGCTGGATTTCTCTGCAAGAGGAAAGACAGCGTCTCTCTCAGTGCGTCTCCTGGAGGGTCGGCTTCCTTCGGCACTTGCTGTAGCAGGATGCGTTGGGCAAGTAGATAGTCCAACTGCTCCAAACCAGTGTGTGTTTGCTATAGCAAGTGTGGACATATTTATACCTCGAAGTTGCCGAGATTGACGTAAAGGTGGACATAATAACATCATCAAAGAGTCTCAGTTCTTTGAAAATTCCATGAGTTCTTGGACAAGTTAGTATTCAAGCAAGGGGAAGTCCCTAGCTGCTGAAGCCGAATTTCCAAGAAATCATTGTGGATTTCGGAACTAGTGGAAGTAGCCCTGCCGTATTTGGACTGCATGAGCTATGTCTAAATATGGTTATGATTTCTTTGCCTATATAAGGATATGGTGATTTATACCTATATAAGGGCATGCTTCAGGAAAATTACACTAGGGTCCTAAAATGCTATACAACACCCACTCCACGTTATTATGTTCATTACTAAGTTCAAGCAATAAAACATATTCTAAAGCATGTGTTTCACCCCCACCCAAAAATACATAAAAATGCATTTAAAAATGGCTGCAGACGGAAACATGAGCATTTGTATTGTACTGCACGCATTTTAAAAGCAATGATTTCATTTCAATCATGTAGCATGTTGTTAGTATTGCTAACTGAATGAAACATAAAAAATTACATTCATGAAATGGCTCGAAATACAGAAAAAAAGTCGAGACCATCCCATAGCAGAATATATAAACTGTTTTGGTTTCTTGATAAGGTCAATATTGTTTCTAGGAAGTGTTCAAATAATTCTTGTTCTCTAAGAATAGTTTTACTTTAAGCAGATTGCTTTGTGCCAAAGTTCATTTTTGGAAAAAAGTTAAATCAAATCGTAGAAAAATAGAGTTCCAAAGCTAGAAGTGTTTGTTTTGAAAAACGAAGGTCGAATTCAAAGCTGATAGAACGCTGTGTAAGTTATTCTCGGTGTCAGGAGAAAACATTAAATCGTCTAGGCTGGCAAAGAAATCGTCTACCACAGTAGATGAAAGTTGAACCACTTCATTAAGTAGATCAATGGTACACAGATGAGAAGCATCACCGTCAGCGCTAGTCGCATTAGCAATGTTCGCAGTTGATGGTACCTGTGTGCCTGTTGGTCCTTGTACCTCACCTATAGCTGGAATTGCCGGTGAGATCTCTATGAATGCTGTCATCAGGATTGGTAGCCGTTGGGGGCAACACAATACATGAGCCGTTATCGGACCCAGTAAGGCGTCAACATCCGTTGGCATTGCTGATGGAAGTGATAGACAGATATCCAACACGCATTCCTCTCCACTAAGCAGGCATCGTAGAACAGGTAAGATGTAATCTTGCCAGATTGGTCTGAATGACAGGAACCACGTGGTATTCAGATCTCTCAAACGAGCCAAGCCAAGAAACTGTGTTATGCGTTCATGATACTGCATTGCCAGAAGAGCGTTCTCCATGGTAGTTTGGGTATCGTTGGTGACTGGACTTGCCATAACGGAGCAGAAGGAATAAAAATAGTATCCCTTAACAGAGCAGGAGGAATAAAAATAGTATCCCTGCTACGAGTCCCAAGACGAGAGGCAAGCCGCCAAACATAGTCCACGAAGTTAGGAAAAATGCCTAGGACTGCTTCAAAGGGTGCTAACAGTCCCGAAAAAGTAATCATAAATACAAGTACAATACCACTGGTATCAGACATGTTTAAGATACGACCTAACATTTCTCCGAAATTTATGGGGCAGTTTGTTGATAATAATGCATGTATCTCCGCACAGGACCTTGCAACTTGTAGATCATACATCTCTCTGGATGAGGTCAGTGGCACATTTTTTTGTAAAAGAATGGCTTTCATTCTGCTTAAAGTATCAATTCGTATAGAAGAGATGTTCAGTGAAGGTCATAGTGGCGACTCCCCGTCTGTCTTAGTTTTGGAAACAATACTTGCATACAACAAGTGACCCTGGCTGACACACTAACGAGATAGGCTGTTCCTGGCATAATTCCACAACAGCTGTGATCATTCAGCAATATGTAGCTCCCATTGGAAAGCTGCCTAAAAATTGGATTTATCACTGCTGCCAGGGAACTCTGCAGGTGGCATGATAAGTTGTTTGAAAAACCATCCCAGGCTCCATGTAAATTAATGCCTTGACAAAAAAGTGTACCGCTCAGTCTTGTTTTACAGTTGTTACCACTAAGAAATACCTCCTTTTCCCCACTCCAACATTTGTGTGTGTATGGTAAATCCCAGGTCAACTTTATGTACTCTTTACCCAACCTATCATACAGGCCTGCTGGTATGTGTTTTAAGCAATACTGAAACAGGAAAATCATCACTGGTATTGTAATGGTGCCATGTATTATCCTTTCAACAGCTGGTTTCTCAGAAATGGTTAATGGTAATCTCTCCAGTTTTTCTGTGCTAAGCACCGTATAGTCTGGTTCCCTCTGTGCCACAGAGATTTGTTTATCTGTAAGGTTAAATCCAGTAAACAATGACGTGGTGTTGATTAGACGGTAAGGCACATAGCCTGAAAGAAGGTTTTGTAACGTCCAGCCTAGCAGCATTATAGAACGCAATTGAGACTGGCCATGTTGTTACATTAGCAAGTCCTGTTCCATTATGTCTATGCAGAGGATACAATGCTGTCCAATGAATAAATTCTGGACGACAGAGTTGTTAACCCATTGTCAACTACAGAGAGAGCTTTCTCTAAATTAATACGATCAAATTCTCGTATTCGTTCTGCAGTTTCCATTTGTGTGACTTTCCATGCTTCATTATAAGCAGCGTATATACTGGCGTATATGAAACGTTTATGACGTGGTTTGTGAGGTCCCATTAAGAATTCTCTCAAATCAATGTCATCTTTAAGTAAAGTTAAGTGTTGTTTTATATCTGGGAGTGTAGCTTTTTGTAGCCACTCAAGGCACAGTTTTCCTACACAGTAAGTTGTTATTATCCCTGGATGTTGTCGCTGGACATATCTTGGATCTGGCCTAGTTACTGTAAACCCTTGTGTGAGAAGTTGGCCTGATGTATGATGTCCACAGTTCTGTGGGCACCCTGTATCAGTCCAAACAATCCCTTAAGGTGGTGGTTGTAAAGTCAACCTTATAAACAAGCTATCCTAGGGGTAGCATGGACTAAGCAGTCTTAGGCTAAACCCAAGAGGGCATGTGAAGCCAGCTGTTTAACCATATGCAATCCTGTAATATCAAATGAAAGGACACCACACAAGTTATATATTATAAAAATATATGTATTTATTATCGGACCCAGTAAGGTGTCAACATCTGTTGGCATTGCTGATGGTAGTGATAGACAGATATCCAACACGCATTCCTCTCCACAAAGCAGGCATCGTAGAACAGGTAAGATGTAATCTTGCCAGATTGGTCTGAATGACAGGAACCACGTGGTATTCAGATTTCTCAAACGAGCCAAGCCAAGAATCTGTGTTATGCGCTCATGATACTGCATTGCCAGAAGAGCGTTCTCCATGGTAGTTTGGGTATCGCTGGTGACTGGACTTGCCATAACGGAGCAGAAGGAATAAAAATAGTATCCCTTAACGGAGCAGGAGGAATAAAAATAGTCCCGAAAAAATAATCATAAATACAAGTACAATACCACTGGTATCAGACATGTTTAAGATACGACCTAACATTTCTCCGAAATTTATGGGGCAGTTTGTTGATAATATTGCATGTATCTCCGCACAGGACCTTGCAACTTGTAGATCATACGTCTCTCTGGATGAGGACAGTGGCACATTTTTTTTGTAAAAGAATGGCTTTCATTCTGCTTAAAGTATCAATTTGTATTGAAGAGATGTTCAGTGAAGGCCATAGTGGCGACTCCCCGTCTGTCTTAGTTTTGGAAACAATACTTGCATACAACAAGTGACCCTGGCAGACACACTAATGAGATAGGCTGTTCCTGGCATCATTCCACAACAGCTGTGATCATTCAACATTATGTAGCTCCCATTGGAAAGCTGCCTAAAAATTGGATTTATCACTGCTGCCAGGGAACCCTGCAGGTGGCATGATAAGTTGTTTGAAAAACCATCCCAGGCTCCATGTAAATTAATGCCTTGACAAAGAAGTGTATCGCTCAGTTTTTTTTACAGTTGTTAACACTAAGAAATACCTCCTTTTCCCCACTCCAACATTTGTGTGTGTATGGTAAATCCCAGGTCAACTTTATGTACTTTTTACCCAACCTTTCATACAGGCCTGCTGGTATGTGTTTTAAGCAATACTGAAACTGGAAAATCGTCACTGGTATCGTGATGGTGCCATGTATTATCCATTCAACGGCTGGTTTCTCAGAAATGGTTAATGGTAATCTCTCCAATTTTTCTATGCTCAGCACCGTATAGTCTGCTTCCCTCTGTGCCACAGAGATTTGTTTATCTGTAAGGTTAAATCCAGTAAACAATGACGTGGTGTTTATTAGACGCCAAGGCACATAGTCTGAAAGAAGGTTTTGTAACGTCCAGCCTAGCAGCATTATAGAACGCAATTGAGACTGGCCATGTTGTTACATTAGCAAGTCCTGTTCCATTATGTCTATGCAGAGGATACAATGCTGTCCAATGAATAAATTCTGGACGACAGAGTTGTTAACCCATTGTCAACTACAGAGAGAGCTTTCTCTAAATTAATACGATCAAATTCTCGTATTCGTTCTGCAGTTTCCATTTGTGTGACTTTCCATGCTTCATTATAAGCAGCGTATATACTGGCGTATATGAAACGTTTATGACGTGGTTTGCGAGATCTCATTAAGAATTCTCTCAAATCAATGTCATCTTTAAGTAAAGTTAAGTGTTGTTTTATATCTGGGAGTTTAGCTTTTTGTAGCCACTCAAGGCACAGTGTTCCTACACAGTAAGTTGTTATTATCCCTGGATGTTGTCGCTGGACATATCTTGGATCTGGCCTGTAGGAAGGTGGATATCTGACTATGGTTACCCCCAAACTTTTCGCCTGGTGTTTAGCTGGTTTTTGACATAGTTGGCCTGGGATCCTGCTATTCAGGGCCACAGGCTAATTGCTCTCTCCTTAAAATGGACTCCATGTACCTTAGGTGCATACACAATTGGAATTGGTTCACCTTATAGGCCCCTGTAACAGTGTGCCATAGGAACCCAGGGCATAGGTGTAGCCAAGGCCTACCAGGGGCTGCAGCATACATTATGCCACCCCTGGCCTGGCCTCCATATTTGACACAACTGGCTTATCACTCAGCTGGGGTAAGTTGGTGTAATCACCTCTTGCTTAGATATAGTATATCTATATCTAACCTAACTAGACACATAGTAACCTATAAGTCACTCCTATGGAAGGCCTTAACAATCCTGGAGGCAGAGTGCGTGGTTTCATGTGAGATGGTGCTCTAGCATGATCTGAGCCTGTCTACAGCTGTCGGGAACAACTCCCTTAGCTGTTCCGGGATATTGCCATACCATATACTCTTAAGTGCATTATAATCCTCGCGGTTATATGCTAACTTTGGTTTGGCTTTATCAAAACATGTCGAGTAAGGTGTCATACGATTTGGAATACTATCCCCTCGACAGTTCTGTCGACGGGGATAGCATTCCACTCTTCTAGAGGGACACGACATGTAAATACCCCGAACCCCGATTAAAGTTAACCAGAGCCTCAGCATCACAAAATGGATGCTGCCACCACAGACACAAGTCTGACCTCCTGCTGCTGGGAGTCCTTCCTGCGAGGGAGGCTTGGACAAAGGGTTTCCTGCCTTGGGAGGTGCGAGCACCACCCCAGACAGGATTTTGTGTATTGGTAGGACAGGGCTGAATAGAATCAGACATGCCCGGGGCACACAAGGTGTCCTCGTGCATAAGCCAGCCCAAACCGGTCCTGGGGCTTTCCAGCCCCAGTCCTGGCAAGGAGCTGGACAAAGGAAAGGGGGTGTAACCGCCCCCCTTCCTGGTCCCACCCAGAGGAGGGACCTAGCAGGTGATCCACCCCTCAGATTGGGAATAAGAGTGGGAGCAGTGCCAAGCACCGCAGATCATCCTGAATCAACTTGAAACTAAGAAGACGACTGGACTTCGGCATTCTGCTGCACAGAAGACTGAAGAGCATCTCCCTTGTGGCCTAGGAGTGGCCACCCTGTGAACACAGGCACCATCCAGCAACTCAACGTCTGCTTTGCCGCCGCCTCCTGCCGGAGCCCGAGCCCAGAGCCCGACGAGACCCAGACTCCAGACTTCGCACAGCCCGATCCACAGTCCCTGCAAAGAAGCGACCCGTGGAGGCACCGAGAGACGTGGGACCGGACATCTCGAAAGACCCCCGAGAAGCTGACTGCGCAGCACCCAAGGCACCCTCGATGCTGTGGTTTCGGGTTTGAGAATCGCCACAACCGAGCAGCCCTTGAACCGAAGATCAGCCCCCCAGCATCTCCACGATCTGCGTGGGGCCCTTTTGCATCGTGCCACTCGACGCGCCATCCCGGCCACTTGCCACGTGGTCAGCGGCCATCTTGGCAACAAAACCTACAATTTACCCTGCGGGTCTGGTTGCTCCAGACGTGCCCGTGCTCCTGTAAAAAGGAGCACCCGCTCTGACCTTGCTGGTCCAAGTGATAAGCTTTTTCCACTTCCTGCGTGGCTTGCATTAGCCAAAGCCTGTTTGCTCCAAGCAAGTTGCCGACACCGCCATCAGCTAGAGCCTTTGTGGGACAGCTCGTGATCGACTCCTAGACGTCCTCGACCTCTTCGTGTCCACGTGGCTGAGGGGACAAGCTGCACCTCATCGCCTGTTTGCACCCGACATCGCCTGGTTCCATCCTGGTTCCACGGTAGTCACTGGCTAGTGACTTTGAACATTGTCCCCTCTGCTTTCAGGTCTTCACCACTTCAGATCCACCCTTGGATCCACCGGAACTCTTCTCGTCTCGACGTCTGCAGCATCTTCAGCTCCAAGCACCAGCGACCTGCGTGACGAAACCCGACACTACTTCGCACTTGTGCACCCGCTTCCTGTGGGTGAGGTAACACAGCAACGCCGGTGTTCCTACACTGGTACACACCTCTAGTACATAGGTCTTAAGTTTTGTCCTTCTAGGTCAGCCGGAAGCTTCCTTAAACACTAACTTTGTAACTTTTACGCACCATTGACTTTACATTGGTATATGCGGACACTTTCCGCACTGCACCCGAGTCCCGCGGGCCTTTCCCGACTTCTTCACTGCTAGTCTCGAACAGCTCCAGCGATTCCCAAGGCCTTAGGCCTACTTCCTTTCAGCTAGGTGGTTCTATACTACTATTTTAGCATATGGTTTAGGTGGCCCCTAGGGCTTATCCATATTGTGCAACTTTTGTATATATAAACTGTGTTTTGTTTTAACGCATTTGCTTCTATGCTCATAAAGAGTGTAGGGGATTTTGTAGTAAATATATATATATATATATATTTTCAATATATATCTGTGTGGTGTCCTTTCATTTTGTATTCAAGGGGATTGTGTATGGTAAAACAGCTTGCTTCACATGCCTTTACAGAGTTTAGCCTAAGACTGCTTTGTCCACGCTACTAGGATAGCTGGTCTATAAGGTTGACTTACAACCAATCATCATAAGGGTTGCTTGGCATGGTACAAGGTGATCACTAGAACTAGTGAGCATCATATACCAGGCCAACTTCTCACATGGCCTAGTTACTGTAAACCCTTGTGTGAGAAGTTGGCCTGATGTATGATGTCCACAGTTCTGTGGGCACCCTGTATCAGTCCAAACAATCCCTTATGATAGTGGTCGTAAAGTCAACCTTATAGACAAGCTATCCTAGGGGTAGCATGGACTAAGCAGTCTTAGGCTAAACTCAAGAGGGCATGTGAAGCCAGCTGTTTTACCATATGCAATCCTGTAATATCAAATGAAAAGACACCACACACGTTATATATTATAAAAATATATGTATTTATTACTAGAATAATCCTCTGTACTCTTTATGAGTGCCTGCTCTATGTTCTGTGGCCTGTCAATCAATTTGCCTATAGAAGTTAAAAGGTTTATTAACATCGGGTGTCATTCACAGGTACTTTGGTTACACCAAAAAAAGGCTGGGATGTTCTATTAATTAATTTCTATAATAATCTCTTTGATTGTACACGGTTTAAAGTAGTTTCAGAACTGGAGAATGTTATTGGCAAACTGGGTTCAGATGAGGATGTTAATTTAGACATAATTTGGGTTGGCGATTTTAATACACCTATATGTCCTCTGTCTACTACAAGGGTCTGTGGGTTCAGAAGCAACACAGGAGATGACTATATGCATTTCCACCCACAATAAGTATGGAGAAACACTTAATACTTTTATGGCGAATTTTGATCTGGACATTATGCAGTGTGCAAGAGAAGGAACGGGGAAATCGGTCCCCACCTTTACAGGTAGAAATGCAAATTCAGTCATCGACCATGTATTGGTATCTGCCAACATTATCCCTTTGTGTACCACCTCCAGGATCAAAGAAACCCTACTTAGGGGTCGATTAGGATCGCGGACGGACTTGCGTCCGTCCGCGACCCCAGAGCAGGAGGGAACCTCCGCATGGCATGCGGAGTTCCCTCCTGTGCAATTAGGATGTGACCGCCACCCTGGCGGTCACATCCTCTATTTTTAACATTGCGGCGGGTGCGGCTTCAAGCTGCACCCGCGGCAATGTTAAAAATGCAGTCATTGCATGTGCATGCAGAAAGAGGCAGGCACCGCGCAGTGCCTGCCGCTTTCTGCATGCACATGCAGGGGGGTACCATAGGTACCCCCCATGCGCCCCCCCCACCCCCCTTCACCTAGGGGGCCCGCAACGGGCCCCCGCAGTGAAGTTCCGTATGCTTTTCCACGGCGGAAAACCGCAGCGGAAAAGCATAATTAATAGCCCATCCTAATATGGCGGACGGTGTCTGAGAGACACCGTCCCCATATTAGAGCTTTTCCGCCGCGGTTGTAATCCGACCGCGGCGGAAAAGCTGCGGACAGAAACCAGGACCCACCAGCCATCCTAATGTGGCGGTGGGTCTTTGGTCAGTCCGCTGCGGTTTTTCCGCATCCTTGGGGCCGGCGGTGGCTTCCGCCGGCCCCGAGGATGCGGAAAAACCGCAATCATAATGACCCTCTAAGTGACCATAATTGTATCATAATGAAAGTAGTTGTATGGGAAAACAGACCTGTATTTATATCAACAACTGTGGGAAATATCGCTCTGTGTAGACCTAACGGTACAAGAATCAAATGGAAAGGGGTGAACCCGCACAGGGTGTTAAAAAATATTGTTACTGATTGTTTTGTTGAGATTTCTGAGAATTTGGATGTTAAAAGTGAGCCTGCGTTGATTTTAACGAATTTTTGTTAAATAAATAATACCATTGACTTAATTTTGACCACGACTTCTAACAAGAAATTTACCCAGAACAGAGGATGGTTTAACCACGCCTGTACCGACTCACTTAACCAGTTAAAACAAGCACTGTCCAGTAGGCCCAGGGATTTGATGCTTGTTAAGAAATTAAGATTGGAATATAAATCCACACTCAAACTGGGGAAGAGAGAGTTACAACAGGAGGCTTGGGATAAACTTGCTCAGGCCGCGGATACGTCAAACTGCCAACTGTTCTGGGAAACAGTCAATTCTCCCTTTTTAAAAGATGAGGTGGTCCCCAAATTGTCGTCCCATGTTAGTAGTGAGGCATTGGTTGCCCATTTTTCCAGCATTTTTAAATGAGGAAATCTTATTAGTAATAATCCTAATAATTCCAGTACCTAGCCTATTGTACCGCTAAATATAACCTTAGAAGAGGTGGAACAAGGTATCAAAAGTAGCAAAGGAGGAAAGGCCCCGGGCCCGGACGGGGTTCCAATAGATGTCTATAAAGCTGTACCTGCTTTATGGGGACCCTTATTAAATAGAGCCTTTAATGCTGCTGTAACCGAAGGAGTCCCTCCCACATGGGGTGAGTCAATTATCATCCCAATTTTTGAGAAGGGGGTTAAATCGGATGCCAAAAATTACCGATTGCTCTTGCCAAGCGTTGTTTGCTCCAATCTTGAAGCCGACAGCGCCGACGGTGAGAGCCTTTGTGGGACAGCTTGTGACCCGCTCCTGGACGTCGCAGATGCCCTAGAGCCACGTGGCAGCGGAGAGAAGCTCCTCGACAACCACCTGATTGTGCCCGACATTGCCTGGTTCCGTCCTGGTTCCATCCTGGTCACTGCTGAGTGACCCAGACTCTGTCCCCTCTGCTTTCAGGTTCTCTACAACTCTGATTCACCCTTAGATCACACCGGACACTTCTCCTTCACATCGCCTGCAGCATCTTCAGCTTCAAGCACCAACAACCTGCGTGACGAATCCCGACACAACTTCGACCCTAGGCCCCCGCTTCCTGTGGGTGAGATAACTCAGCAACGCTGGTGTTCCCACACTGGCACACACCTCTAGTGTATGTGTCTTAAGTTTCATCCTTCTAGGTTAAGCGGAAGTCTCATTAAACAGTAACTTTATAACTTTTACGCACCATTGACTTTGCATTGGTGCATGCTTGTGCTTTAAGCGCTGCACCCGAATCCCGCGGGCTTTTCCCGACTTCAGCATTGCTAGTCCCGACTGCTCCCAGCGATTCCCTAGGCCCTAGGCCTAACCACTGTTCGATTGGTATCTCTTATACCACTTTCTTAATTTATGGTTTGAGTGGCCACCCGCCCTCATCCATAATTGTGCAACTTTTATATGTTTTACTGTGCTTTTGTTTAAACGCTTGTGCCCCTTTGCTCATAAAGAGTACTGGGGATTATTCTAGTAATAAATACATATATTTTTATAATATATGCTTGTGTGGTGTCCTTTCATTTGATATTACAGGATTGTGATTGGTAAAACAGCTTGCTTAACACGACCTCTTGAGTTTAGCCTTTCAGGCTGCTTAGTCCATGCTACCCCTAGGATAGCTTCTCTATAAGGTTGACTTACAACCAGACACCATAAGGGATTGTTTGGACTGATACAAGGTGGTTCCAGAATTGGAAACATCATATATCAGGCCAACTTCTCCCACCATGTGACGGCCATACTAAACAAAGCACTTTGCACTTTCTCCTCATATGTGATCTGTATATGAACTTTCGTATTGCATTTTTAAAACCCTTGTTTTTAAAATATTGTAGATTTACTACAGAAGCTGCTATGAGGTTGATTTTTACAATGCGAGAACCTGATATATGTTTCTTCACTGCAACTTTTATTCTCAAATCTATTGATGCAACGAAAATTAGGATGTTTTAAGTGCATTAATTTACCTGCAACTTGTGGAGGTTCTTTTTATATTTTAAATCTGTCTCCCGGCATTGATTAGAAAAGCACTGTACACTCCAAAATGACCGTTCACAAGATAACATCTCTTGGCTGAAACCTAAATCTTTTTTGAAAGTAGATGAAAACAGGATATTGGCTTTTATTTGACTGAAACCTGCCCTCCACTTTCAAAAAGCCATGATGCACTTTTTGAATTATCTTTATACTTTGTTTAAATACTTTTGTCAACTAGGAAAGTTTTTGTATTAACAAAATACACTGTGCACTTTTAAGAATGAACGTCTTACCTCCTGGGGTTAAAAAAAAGCACTATGTACTTTAATAATGACCGTTTACAGTATAATATGTCTTGGCTGAAGCCCAAATTCTATTTGGAAAGTAAATAAAAATAGGACCATGGATTCCATTTGATCGAAACTTGCCGGCTACCCTGAAAAGTCACTATGCACTTTATTGAATGTCAACATGCGATGTTTAAGCATTTTTGTTGTTGTTGTTAATTAGGGAAGTATTTTATTATCAAAATGCACAATGCACTTTTAGGAATGAATGTTTGACTGTGGGGACTGACTGTGTCTCAAAACGAAAAATTGCCCTGTAGAGGGTGAAGACTGATAATTATTTTTTTCTGACCTGACATGGATGGTCATGACGTGTTCTTTTTCATGAATCTTACGTGCATCAAGCTGCTCTCTGTTATTTTTATGTTTCTTATGTATTTTATATGTCTGTGACTTTTATGGTTTACCAAAAAAACGAATAACAGCAAGGATTACACCAGAATACTCGCCGTCACGCTTGCAGTAAACTTCAAGGATGCTAGCTGGTCTTATGAAAACTGGATGCTGATTGGAGAAATTGCACTAAATCGTTGCTGAAAGTTCTACACTTGGATATATATTGACCTTCGAATCGGATGATGGCTGATTGCGGCAGAGGTTATCAAAGTCTACTTTTTGAATATATATTGCATTCCACACCCTGATGAAGTCTTTGGTTATTGCCATTAGACGAAACACGTGTTGGCATGAATTGTGGCTGTTGGTTGTATCGATCAAGAACTGAAGCCCAATCTGAAAAAAATCTTTTCAAGATACAGAATAAAGATCAAGGATGAACATTTGAGAAATACGACTGCATGGATTAATTATCGATGGACACTATATCATTGTGGCTCAGGAAATTGACTTTGCATTGAAAAATTGGAAGTAGTCAGAAAGAAAGATAATAAGAGGTAGAAAGAGGACAGTAAAAGTGGTGGCGACACCATGCGAAAGTAGCGCCGGTGAGTGGACTGGTGCGCGGCTCAGGAGGAACCCCTCTTTGAGGCATGCGGCTGTCCCGCGAAGTTCCAAAGAGTTTGGGGCAAATGGCTGAACCTATTGTTTTAAAATTGTTGGCTTTGGCTCCCCCATGTAACGGATGCTTTTGTGGGAGATGGAAGGGGTTTACTCTGTAAGATGGATGCTGTCACTGTATTTGCTTTTTTGTTTGATGCAAATGAAAATAAAATTGATTACCAAAAAAAAAGACTTGTGGCGACATAAGGAAGAGTATAGAGTGAGGTAGAAAGAACTAAAAATAGGGAGAATTAAATGTAGAGAGAGGGAGAGGCAGAGATAGGCTGAGACATGGGGTAGTCATAGAAGTACAGAGAGATGCAGGATACAGTGGTGAGATAGAAAAAGAACCAAATGATAAGAGGTATTCAGGTGAAAAGAGAAAGAGGCAGAGAGAAAGAGAGCGGTTTTGAAATGTAGGAAGCGCGGCAGTGTAGAGAAAAGCGATGAGGGGGAGAGAGGTGCAGCAGAGAAAGAGGTGAGAGACAGAGAGAGAGAGCAAGGGTCCTAAGTTGTGAGAAGAGAGAGATAGAGAGAGTTAGATGGATGTACAAAGAGAGTAGAAGGATGGGGTAAGTTGAAAAAACAAAAATTGCATGGAGAGAGATAAAACACAGGTCCCCACAAGGCACTTTTTGAAAAAGTTGTAAAAATTGGCACAGATGTTTTTGAAGTCATTTCCAATCATTTAGAAGACTTTACCTTGTGGGGACTTGGGTTCAGGTCCCCACAGTGCAATCAAGTCCCCACAGCGTGAGTGTGTTATCACACCCAAGTCCCCACAAGGATAGTAACACAAACCCGTGTGTTTGTGTGTGTGTGTGTGTGTGTGTAGGTGTGTGTGTGTGTGTGTGTAGGTGTGTGTGTGTGTGTAGGTGTGTGTGTGTGTGTGTGTTCGTGTGTGCGGGTGTGCGTATGTGTGTGTGTGTGTGTTCTGCAGGTCAAGGAATTTGGATTTTTTAAACTGCAGTGTCAAAATGTCAACAGCCACGTATTCTAAATAAGAAGCTAAGGGACACACTATCATTACAAATAAGGATTTATTTTAATAGCGCATTTGGCCAGTAGGGGGCAGGGTTGGGTGTGAAGTGTCTTTCTATTAATACGGTCACAGCAAAGGTTTCTCCTCCTCAGTACCAGTTAACACCTGGAAGGTGGCAACCAATCTTTGCTTAGAATCTGACACTGCGGTGCCTCACGTGTTGCGCACTTTATTTTTTGTAAGCTTTCATTATTTTTTTGTCAAAATCAGAAAATGATGTAGCAATTGATGGTTTTTTTTCAGCAAATGCAGTACAACATCATAATTATGAAGCAAACGCTGAGGTTGCAGTCTAACATAATCATAGTGGCTGATACAGAAAAAATGTCCAAGCGGTCACATGGGTGGCTGGCCCTGAAATCTTATGCTACCATAAGAGAACCCCCTTTTGGAAGCAACTTACCATCAGAAGATGAGACACAGCTTATTGGCACTCAGTGATATTCCCACGTTAGATTTCCTTCCAAGAACCATGATGGAGGGAAGACGACCAAGGATGATATAAGAACTGCTGACTATGTTACCAGGCGGATGAATCCCTGCAGCATGTCATATGTATCTGTACCACTCTGGCCTCACAGCGAAGAGACTTGTTGAGGAAAGAGTTTTACAACCTAAGAATCAGGATCTGTAGATCCGCAGGAATGGATCCATTGGAATATAATGCTAAACATTCCTGGACATTTTCTAAATCCTGGTCTAGGCACAGGCATGGGCATTGGTGGGGTAGGGAGATTGGTAGAAAAGTCTCCACAAAAGAGCCCTTGTGTTTATTACGCAGTGGCGGGCTTCTAGGGACAATGAACACCAATTGCGTCCTATCCCGTCAGGCTCAGTACAAATGCAACATAATTTTTGTCTGTCCTTTGGTTATTTTGTATTACTCTTGATGTTGCTATCATTGATATTTACATGGTGGTTGTTTCTATCATCTTTGTATTATTATTAGTTAGAATTATTCTTCTTAGCGTCACTCTCTGATTGAATTAATCTTTTTTTTTTTTAAATGCTGAAACGCCACCTTTTGGCCCCTTGAGGGTGCATGAAGCAGAATGCAGATAACCAGGGGCGGCTCCTCCACGTGGGCATCAGAGCGTCGTCCCACTGCTTTCTTGCAGTGTGAGAAGCAGAAACGTGAAATGGTCTAAATACCATGGTGCCAATATCGGCCCGCACACCATCCCCCCAAAATCATGATGCACATCATAAATAAGTAGACAAGACAACTTGTTGTTGGGAAAAAGTAGCTGCAGGTTTATTAGCATAAAATGCCAAAACATGGTGGGTTAACTTACAGATGATCCAAAGGCAAGCCGCCCCTCGCAGCTTGCCACCTGATAGGCCAAGTAGCCCGCGGCCTTGGCCAGACGGTGCTTGGCGGTTGTGGTGAGAGGATAGCCCCTCACCTGTCCGGTGAACCATTGGTCCACCCTCTAGCTCACACCCCTCCCCTACGAGGGGCGGAGCGTTCAAGCGACCCCCGGTTGTCCAGGTAACCAACCGCCCGTAGGATAACGGGGCACCGTCGCACCCCCAGGGTCCACCGCACAGATCTCCCCGGGATATTGAGCCTCAGCACCCTTTGTGCTACTGCATAGGGTACTCCTGAGTACCTTTCGCCTCTGGATCATCCTGTAACTCCTCCTGCAACACAAATAACAAATATTATAAGCATAGCACCCCCCCCCCGCCTCCTGAGATGTAGGGCAAGCGGCAGGGAGGGCAACATCGAGGGCAGCAAGAGCACAAAGAGGCCGCTCTGAGGGAGGGGGAGGCCTAAATACCCCGACCCCCCCCCCCCTAACGGAAGTGACGTCACAGCAGCGGCCCCAGCCGCTGAACACCAGAAGGCTGGTGCGCTTGCCGTCTTGTGGCACTAAGATGTCCGCCCTCTTATGAGGGTCACCTGCGGCGACGAGTCGGGCGTCCTGCATAGTGCCAATATCGGCACGCACACCAACCCCCCAAAATCATGATGCACATCATAAATAAGTAACCTTTCGTTTCTATTCATTGACTGATATCATCCTTAAACATCTTCTAGTTTTAATTTCTTGAACACGGAGCTCCGTGTTTACATCAGCCCGTCTTCCATGTTTATGATCGTTCCACCGCGATCACGTGACGCGGAAGGATTACTTTTTGCTTTGAAGCTTGATTAGCATCATGGCGCTGATCGCTCGCGAGCAGAACGGATGGTGAAAAGAGCAGACCTTTGCCTGTGAGGTAGGAGCTATTAACGAGCTGGTTTTGTGGCAGTTTGTTTTGTGGTCTTTTTGAAGCACATAAGAACTAAGAGTTTATTTCTTCGATCTTTTTACAGATCATTTGGCTACACAACCATTACTACTATACTTTTAGGTAAGAAAATGGCCATTTACACACTCATTGTTGTGTTATTGTTCATCTGATCATATGACTCTGATCCTAGTTAATATAATTTTGCAGTGCCAGATCCACAGAGGAAGTTGACGACTATCCCATCAGTATTAGGATTTATTGCAAGGAACCTAAGGTACATAGGTTTTGGATTGTTATAATTTCGTTATGAGTGAGTCTAAACTGAGGTAGTTATTGTGTTGGACTTTGATTAAGTCTGTTTGTTTGTTTGCTCTATTGTTTTATAGGATTACATTGAGAACTTCAAGTAAGTTTGGCCAAGGTGGCTTATCACACAGGTGTTGGTGATTGGGCTTGACTCACTGATTTGCATAGAGTAAAATCTTTTAATTTTTTCAAATGAACTGGTCTCATTTCATATCATTTCTTTTGCAGCTATACCCCTGAAGAAGAGACTCAGGTCTCGAAATGCATTGGTTGTGAAGTTAATAATGTACATTGTTATGATGATTGTAACATATCAAATTATTTGAAAAATATTGTTTATGTAAAATTCTTCTATGAACCTTGTGGAAATTAAAAAGTTTATCTGAATGAACAAATGACAAAATGAATTGAACGTTTTATTGCCTAAATACATGTTGTTGTTGCATGTGGTTGTCCCAGTCGCCCTTGAGGGGCTGGGCCTCTAAGGTCATTGAATTTATGCTCAGTAGGCATTTACACAAAATTGCACACTTATCGTAATAGCAGAATAAATTCAATCAGAGTGCGCCAGGTACACTATCATTTCATCATAAATAAGTAGACAAGACAACTTGTTGTTGGGAAAAAGTAGCTGCAGGTTTATTAGCATAAAATGCCAAAACATGGTGGGTTAACTTACAGATGATCCAAAGGCAAGCCGCCCCTCGCAGCTTGCCACCTGATAGGCCAAGTAGCCCGCGGCCTTGGCCAGATGGTGCTTAGCGGTTGTGGTGAGAGGATAGCCCCTCACCTGTCCGGTAAACCATTAATCCATCCTCTAGGTCCCACCCCGCCCCCTACGAGGGGCTGAGCGTTCAAGCGACCCCGGTTGTCCAGGTAACCAACCGCCCATAGGATAACGGGGCGCCGTCCCACCCCCATGGTCCACCGCACAGATCTCCCAGGGATATTGGGCCTCAGCACCCTTTGTGCTTCTGCATAGGGTACACCTGAGTACCTTTCGCCTCTGGATCATCCTGTAACTCCTCCACAGCCCTGGATGTGGCGACCGTCACAGACAGGGCCCCCCACCTGAGCTAACCTCCTAGATGCAGCCTGCTGAGAGAAGGGCTTCCTGAATGTCCAACAGAAATAAATCCATGCCTACTTTGGAAAGGTGGACTCCTTCTTCGTCAAGGCAACCAGAGGCTTTGGCGTGAAGTTCCCCATGTCGAATGAAGCCGAAGCCCATCAGCTCTGTGAACGTACGCATTGCACAGTTTACCTTCATTTGCGCCACTTCTATTGCTTGCCCAGAGCGAGCACCTAGCCAAATCCGGCATGGTGTGATCTCAGACCACCATATTTGGCAAGGTCCTAATAAATTGCTGATCTTGGTACTGTTCACTTTCATGTCCCTCAGGAGGAACCTTTTACCTAGGATAGGCAAGTCATTCCCTCACAAGTGCAAGATAAGCACGTCTGGGGGGTGGGCGTTCCCTTGTAATTCTCGTGTTAGCAAGCCCAGCACCCCGCTCCAACGCAAGCCAGTGATTCCTCGCCACACAAACTGAGTTTCGCTAAACCCATGATTCCACTTCCTGCTTTCTGCCCACCGGGCCAACTTGGAAACCCCCTCGTGGCCCAGCACCCAGACCGTTGTTCCTGGTAAACAAAGAGAAGTGTTGTATGTAACTTATTTATTAAAACATGCAATAAAACACACTGGTAAAATTACCACACTGCAAAACAAACACAGCAAAACACAGTACGTGGGACAGGGCAAAGAGTGCCCAAGATTTCACAGTTGCTGCCTCAGGTCCCAGAACAAAACTTAACACATATACTGTGCTCACTGAGCACTACCTGCTGCTGTCTGGTCTGATGTACCTTTTGCCGCATCAAATGACCATCTCCCTAATTGTTTGATGCCCTCTACGTGTATCCTTTCAGCGGATGCAGTTGTGGCTGCACCTATGCGGAAAGAGTGGGTGCTGTACTTTTTGCCTAGCGTTGAGACACCTGCCGAGACCAAGCAAGCGTGCATGACATGTTCCACTCGGTATTTAGTAAGCGGCGTGCCATCTGCATGCAAGAAGAGATATCCCTCACTGGAAGGGCGGATGGCAAGGTAGGCCGTCAGGAGGCTCACGGGGCAAAATTTGGGCGAGCCTAGGCTTATTAACCAAAGTTCTATCCCCCTTCCCCTCTGATCAGTTTTGGATTGGCGCAGGGTGATCTTGAGAGTGTCCCCCAATACCACAACGTCTTGCAGAGACAATGCTACACCTGACATGTCATTCTTGGATTTGGCGACCAGCTCAGAGATCCTGAAAGCGCCAAAGAAGGCTAAACTGAAAGCAGATGCAAACAAGGCAGACTCGTGAGCAGCGGAAGTAACCTGAGGCAAACACAAGATCATACTCTGGAGTGTAGTAAAATCAATAGGAGATCTGTTGTCGGGCATTTTGGGTTCATCTCTAGCCCACCCTTTTAAAGCTGCCCTGGTGACAAATGCCCTGGTAGGGTCCGCCTGTCCTTTCAACTTGGCATTGTGACTAATGGCTGTTATGTGGCCTGAAATCCAGGAATGTCTCTTTTTGTTTTCTTTTGCCCACAGGATGAAGGCTGGACTTTCAATTCTGCTGCCTCCCCAGAGCCTTCCCAAGGCCCCATAGTGGCACAAATTTTTTTCACACAAGCCTTGTATCTATTGATAGTGTTTGGCGCCAGTGACATCTCCCCCAGGGCCCTCATCCTGTTCACCACTTCAGAAGGTACCAGAGGTGCACTGGGAAAGGGGTGGCTTCCTCTCTTGCTCTCGGCCAAGCTTCTCGGAACCGTTGCCACTGAAAACGAGAGAGAGCGTCAGCAGGGATGTTCTTGATACCCTGAATGTGACGCGCCCTGCATTCAACATTGTTATAAAGGCAGGTATGCACCAGCTCGCGCAGCAGGCATAGAACCAGGGGGCAACTAGCAGAGTGAGAGTTGATGGCCTGTACTACTGCTAAGTTGTCTGACCACAGCAGGACCCTTTTGGCGGACAGGATAGCAGGCCATAGTTGGAAGGCCACCCCGATGGGGAAGAGCTCAAGCACTGTGATCTTAGAAGTAACCTTTTTCTTAATCCAGGCGTTGGGCCATTTCTCTGCGCACCATTCCCTGTCTAAGATGGCCCCAAAACTGTGCCTGCCTGAGGAGTCCGTGTAAAGGGCAAGGTCAGGGCTGCCCGCCCAGGGAGCCCTCCAAATCACTGCCCCATTGAAATTGCGCAGAAACTCAGCCCACATGGCCAGATCGTGCTGAATACCTTTGCTCAGTTTCACCATGTGGTGCTTTTTGGATATGTTGGCAGTGGCCCTGGCTAGTCTCCTGGCAAATACCCTACCTGCTGGTATGATTCTGACAGCAAAATTGAGCAGGCTTAGGATGCCCTGGATGTAGCCCAGGGAAGCTTTGTCCAGCCCTACCAGCGCTTGAATCTTGTTAGACAGGTCGCGCACCTTATCCTCTGGTAATCTGGACTCCCCCGCAACCCTGTCGATCTCTATTCCCAAAAAAGTCAGGATTTGTGCTGGCCCCACTGTCTTACCGGGGGCAAGGGGGACCCCCATGTGGTCTGTAAGGAGAACAAAATCTGCCAGGGCCTGTGAGCACAGCTGTGTCCCTTCACTCCTGATAAACAAAAGTCATCCAAGTAATGAGTCACCCCCTCTACACCGTATGTGTCTTGGAGTGCCCATTGCAGGAAACAACTGAAAGCTTTGAAGTACGCACAGGACACAGCACAACCCATGGGCATGCATTTGTCTAAGTAAAACATGCCGTCGAGCTTGAAACCTAGCAGGTGATAGCTGTTTGGGTGGACTGGTAGTAACCTGAAAGCTGATTCAATGTCTGCTTTGGCTAACCAGGCCCCTCTGCCCGCTCTCCTAACTAGATCCAATGCTACGTCCAGCGTGGCATAAGACACAGAGCATGCTCCCTCTTCTAGCCCGTCGTTAACTGAAGTCCCTTTAGGGTAGGAAATGTGGTGGATAAGTCTAAAGGCACCTGGTTATTTTTTGGGCATGACCCCCAGGAGAGATACAACAAAATTCTCAAGAGGTGGGTGCAGGAAAGGACCTCCTATTCTGTTCAGCGATCTCTCTTTTTCCACCTTCGCCCTCACCACTTCTGGTTGTTCCTTGGCAGATCTAAGGTTTTCAGCATCCCTGCTTCCCAGAGCACCTGTGAAGGGGATCCTAAAGCATTTGTGGAAACCAAATAAAATCAAGCAGCTGTCTGCCTCTAAGGGATAACGCCTGAGCAAAGGAGTGATGTTGTCAAGGATCACAGGGGACCCTCCCAGTGGCGCTAGCCTGTGAGAGCTTGGTGGAGGAGGGGGTGAGACTGGAGAAAGAGAGAGCCCAGAAAGCTCGCTAAACTGCAATGGGGAGGGACTGAGAGCGTGAAAGGCGAAGCCAGACCCGGAGACCTGCTGCCTGTCCCCAACTTATTGTCCCCCCTTGCTAGCTGGCTGGGAGCTCTGTTTGGAGTGGCAAGAGGCTGAGGTTGCGGGGTGGGGTCCCCCACAAGTGTTACAGGCATGTACAAATTTACATGTCTTCCCCCAGGAGCAAGACCTTTGTTGAAGAGGCGACAAGTGCCAGGGGGAGATCGCTTGAAGCCACCTCTGGCCCCACCTCCTCGAAAGGAATGTTTACCCCTGCCCCGAAAATAGGAGGATCCCCCTGTAGAAGACTGCCCACTGGGAAGACTACCTGTTGCTCCGACTGACAGCTGACCCCGTGCTCCCATGTGTTCCATCCAGAGCTGGATTTCCTTTTGATCCCAGTTCATCTCTGGGCACTGAGACATTTTCCTTCTGAACTCCCTATCGTAGTTGATCCATCCATTACCACACCATTTCAAGGCCTCATTGTGGATGATCCTGGAATATTGTACCAGGCCTGGGCCCTGTTCAGGAAAACGTTCCATGATGACAGACGCTAAGATGTAGAACGCTTCTAGCCAGTTTGCAATGTTCTTTTCAGGCCATGGCTGACACTTTACCTTTTCTCATCTTCCTTTGCCCCAAACTTTCTAGCATCCATGCCTTCTTGGCCCAACATAAGGAGGGTAAAGATATCAATAAACTCCCTTTTCCAAAAACCCTATCTGGCAGCTTGTGGTACCTGCCAAGCCAAAGAGCATCGCCCAGAAAGAAGCGGTGCGGTAGAGATAGCAGGGACAGGGGAAGGCGGGGGAACAGGCAAAGGGCTGACAGCAGGAGGCACCTCTGCGGGCGCGCTTGTGGCGGAGGAGGGCGTGCTGGGAACCAGAGGAATGACCGGGGAAAGAGCAGCGGGTGGACTCACCAGCGGCGCCGAACTCAGCGCCCCATTCGTAATCGTATTAGCCACAGATGTGGTAGCAACTTGCACTGAATCCCCTTGCTTAGAAGCTTGCACAGATGACCATACAGTGGAGGCTGCCGGAGCAGGACTCACGCTAACAACGCTACTACCCCCCACTGGAGGAGAACTAGCAGCAGAAAACCCCCCTTGGAAACGCCCCATAAAATTGTTCAAAGTGTCCATAATTTTGGTCAGATCGGCCACCTGTGCCGCTTCCTCGTCCTTTGCACTGATTACTTTACTTTGTATCCTGAAAAATAAAAGACAGTGTTACAACGTTCCTCCCATTCTTTAAAATGAGCTCTTTAAGTTGTAGTGCTCCTTCAGCTTCCGGTGTCTTGCCACCGTATTTCAGCTTCTTCTAAGATAATCCTCACCAGCCGTACCCGTACAATCCTGCAAGTACACGCATGTTAGTGCCACCTTATATGTAACAAATGTCAGCCCTTATTGCCCTCCTAGTTACTCCCTAAACAAAACTACCCAGCAACAATTGTTACATAAAATTAGCTCACGTTCTTATAATGCGAGACCTATTGCTTTGCCAATGCTTGTTATGATTAGTGCGCTTCACGGAAATGATAAAAAGAAGCACGGTCTTCCTTCCCGAGACTGCTCGAGGGCGATGCCTACTTGCATTCGGAAGAGGAAGCCCCCGCAAGGCCACTCCTGATAGTAAATAGCCTCCACCCCTGGTGGGGCAAGAAACACCAGGATAGCACAGCCTAACCCTTGTCTGTTTGGGTATCGCAAAATACAATGCGGGGCCTGCAGCATGGACTGGCAAGTAGCTGAAGCTGACGTGTACACGACTGGCAGCTTCCTGCGCTTCCCCCTAACATATACGAGAAAATGACAAGAGAGCAACACTAAAAAGATACGGCAGCACTGAGGTGCGAAAACCCTCACGCTTGCTCGGGCGTCGACGGCACAGCGCGTGAAGCCGCCTCCTTACACAGGGTGTAGATCCCCTCCCGCCCGCCAAAGGAAAGCTGAGGCGACGTACTACCTAAAGCGTGAGCACACGGCGAGCGCACCGATGCCCAAAAACGTGTTCATTGACTCGAGTAACAGGACAGAGGGCTGCCTCAAGCGCCGGTAGAGCCCTATCATGCCGACCGTTCACCCATCTCGGCAACCCCGGCCCCACAACATGAAAGGAAAGGCAGGCGGGCTGGGGCGTGCGAGGGCGCGAGGGCAGACGACATAGAATGGGCATCAGGGGGGGCCAGAGGAAACTTATTGACTTCCCGAGACATAAGTACATGAAGCGGCACAAAAAGCAAGAAACCAAGTCAAAAACTAGGCGCAATATCGTCCCCCTCTGCTCCCGGAGAATCGGACACCCGATATCCTAACGTAGGAAACACATGAAGTCCTAAACGCGGGAGGTGGCGCGCACTATAGAAAAAACCTCTTAAAAGAGCAAACACCCGCAAAGACTACACATGCCCCCGTGCAGGCACGGCCGAGGAGGAGTCAAAATGGCCGGATCAAAGCGCCCACGTCCCCAAGGTGGGGGACAGTGCGTGTCGCCAAGATGGCCGCTACACTACCCTTCGCCCATGACGCGTGGGCAGTGCCCGACGGCTGCCTAGGTCACCAAAATGGCCGCAAACAAAGCGCCCCTGCCAGCGAAGGCAGTGACCAATGCTGCACAGGTCGCCCAAATGGCCTGTCCGTGGCCCCGATAGCTGCGTGATCTTGCAAAGATGGTCTAAAAAGAGCTAGCGATACCCTGAATACCAGGCCCAAGGAACCGTGGACTCTAATGGGGAAAGGCCGTTACCACTAGCAGACACCATGCAATAAAAGGGGGGGGCCTCAGCTACCATCTCGCATGCAAGGACTCACCCCCCGTCGGTCACCTCAGGTCTCGAAACGACTCCCTCGAAATCCCTTGCCGCCCGATCGGAGCCAGGACGGCTCACCCACGGGGAGAACCGCACACCCCACAACCCCGTTGGGCAGGGTTAGCTACGAACTCAGGACGGGCAGCATGTTCCGCACAAAACATAAGCAGGCTGGGCAAGACATGAAACAAACATTCCCGCCCGATGTGCCGCCCGGCACCGGGCCAGCCTCCCACCCCAGAGCAGCCACGGGCCATGTAGAGGGAGGATAGCACCACTACGTATACAGGCTGGGCACACAAGTAACACCCCACAGCCCCACCCGATGCGCTGCCCGCCTCCGGGCCACCCCCCCACCCTCGCAGCTTGCAAGTGCCGAGTGACGGGAAGAGCGGCCCTTACAATAACTGCGGCCCTAACCTAGAAAATGCTACACGCACAACAAGGGTAGCGGGTACAATAGGATCCCAGGGAGAGCAACACAAGAAAAGGCACTAAATTAGCCAATATTACACTCCAGCAACAGCGGCCTGACGCTAAGCAGGCCGACTGGCCCAGCTCAACCCCCCTAATGGGGGGAGCAGGCACGAAGTGGGAAGACATTCACCGTGTATCCTACGATTCCTGGCACAACATCGAGGGCAGCAAGAGCACAAAGAGGCCACTCCGAGGGAGGGGGAGGCTTAAATACCCCGACCCCCCCCAAACGGAAGTGACGTCACAGCAGCGGCCCCAGCCGCTGAACACCAGAAGGCTGGTGCGCTTGCCATCTTGTAGCACTAAGGTGTCTGCCCTCTTATGAGGGTCACTTGCGGCGACGAGTCGGGCGTCCTGCATTTTATGTTTCTGCCTCTCGCACTGCGAGAAAGCAGAAGAAGGGTATGCGTCATTGGGGCGGGCAGGTGGGCGGGGAGGAGTGGCTAGCCCAATGATATGGGCGCAGACTGTTTGGTCAGCCCCAGGGCCGACCAAACCAGTCATATCGCTCTCCGTTTTCTTCATGTAGGCTGCGCAGCCTGCATGAAGAAAATAGCCTCCCCGTAGATGCCTGTAAGGAAGGTGTCCTAGCCAATCACAACACTGCCATTGCAGCGTTGTGATTGGCTCAGGGGACGAGAGGGAGGCAGCCTGCTTCTGCCTCCTGTTTGCAGAGAGCAGGAGGCGTGGCGCATGAGTCTGGTACCGGAGGCAAAGATACGTTTTTAAGAAACATTTTCTTTAACGACTTAACCGCGGCCGTTATTTCGCCGCAGTGCAGCGGTTCCGCGGAGTGGGTGGGGCAGCGTCAGCCGTTGGGCGTTCGCAGCACCAGCGTCGCCACGACCGACGGGAGCACAGAAAGGGTTCATTAAAGTAACCTCCCACCCCCTCTCTGTGCACCCCCGCCCCCCCACCTGCGATTCATGCCAGCTGCAACTGTAAGAGACGCCTCTTATATGTATGATTAAGCCTGTAATAGTAAGTGAAATTTACACCTCAGACCAGAGTCTGTTTTGGTTGATGGAAATGGGTGGTTAGTACAGTGAGAGACATTGTATTTCTGTTAGAAGTGGTGTAGCTTCATGAGGGGTGTTTGAGGTGTTACAACCCATTAATAGATGCATTTTCTCCTAAATAGTTAGGTACAGGTGCTTTTAGTCTGGTATAGTGAGGAATCTGTCTGATTTCAACAGGAAGTTTTACCTACACACAGATAAAAACTCACACTTTTCCCTCTTTGTTTTGAAAGTCTTCAGCAATGTTGGTTATTTGAAAAAATTATGTGTTTTCTCTCACTGAGTACCCCTACCAATCCACATTCGTCTCCCTTTCCTTTGCCCCTTAGCCCCTCTCATGCACCCTGATTGTCTTATAATGTACTTCAACATTATATGCCAGCGCCATTGTTAAAAAATCTGAAGCTGACGACCCCCCCTTTCTTACTGACCAAGCTTCGCCCCTATGTTAGGTGTGAAAAAATATCTGTTTTATGAATTTGATGTGTTGCTGTCAATGGTCTATCAATAATTTGAGATTGACGGTCCATCTTGATGAATAAAGTGATGGCACTGATGGTCAAGAGTGATGTGCTGGCATCAATGGTCTGTCGTGATATGTTGGTATTAATGATGCATCTGACATTGTGTTGGCAGCGGAAGTGAATCCTGATGATGGCTGTATCGGGGTCTATGGTCCAGGATGGTGCTGCTTTGGTACCGATGGTCTATCATGGCAAAGGATATTTGGGCATCTATGGTACATCTTGAGGAAGGATTAGTTGGTGTCAATGGGACACAATAATGTTGTGTTGGTGTCAATGGGCCATCTTGCTAAATTATGTTTTAGCTTTGATGGTCCAGTGTGATTTTATGTTTGCATTAAAAGTCAACTGTGATGAAGCATGTGTTCTCATCAATCGTGTTGTAGTGAAATAGAAATTCAGCTATGCAGAAGTACTTGTTGGTATCAATGGCACATTATGATGGTGAGGTTCCGTGACGATTTGAACCTGTGTTTTCAATATTGTCGGAAATACATAATATTGGTATCAGCGAACCGCAAATGATCCATTTAGCATATCCTGGTGTTTTCGCTACGCTACGAGCAAGAGTACTCCTGTAACCAACACATTTCTGATCTACCCATGGCATCCATCTTAGATCATGTCAGCCATTTTGTGTTCCTTGCCCTCACATACGCAATAACCTCTGATCATTTCATTTCGATTAAGGACACGTAGCCTTAGCCGGAGATTCACCTCTCTAGTGACACGTGCACCTTAGACCAGATCACGCTGTAGCTGCATGACTCGACAAAGGCTGCCTCCTCTGCCCGAGGCCAGCCCTGCTGAACTGGTTCTCGTGTCCGTTGGCCTGATCACGATTAGGCGGCCGAAGCTGGTAGCCTTGCCCATTTACAACCCACAAACATCTCTTATCCTGCTTTTCTATCTTCTGCACCTGGCTCTGCTCCTTTCCTTCTGGGCCTTTATTAGGGGGAGGTAACGAAATTTACGATGAGGCGGTCCGGGTCCTGAATTAAAAGTTGACATGAGATTATGATGGAAAAGTGGGAACCTCTCATTCGTAATGTTGTGTCATCAGATATTGTCGACGATTCCTGTGCAACGCCAAATATTTATTGTTTAGGACACAAAGGTTTGGGAATGTACTAACATGTGAAGAATTTGCCCGAAGCCCAATTTTCAGTATATAAGGAGCAACCCTCTTTGTACAAATCGAACAGGCTCCTAGATACTGCCCATGTGTAGTTTCTGTGACTTCTGTGTCCCTGCAGTAATAAACCTTTGGTCTTTGACGCCACCATCGAGAAGCCCGTGTTTCTGTTTATTTGTGCACCAAGACAGGTGGAACTCCGGGGTCTTCGGGTGTTGTTCCCTGACACCTCTGGACGGAACCAAAAAGTCCAGAACTCCAATTGGCGCCCAATGTGGGGCGACGTCATTCGGTACCGGTCCAAAAGCCTGAAGAGTTCGAGAAGCTTCGTGTGAAGATTCCTGAGGGAGGCGCCCCACTTCATCGATCCCGGCATATCGCAAAAGTGGCCCGAAGTTCTCTTCCACGAGGGTTCCCGTTCAGGACGGCTGCAGTGGGCCGTTGCCTTGACCGTCGCCCTGTCTTGGACCCGAGGTGCAGTCCTTAGTACGGCGAAACGTGACGGGTTTCTCCTTGGTTACGTCTTCAGTGCCTCAGTTAAGTATTTAGTGGTTGCTAGTTGGTTACTTCGTGAGGGTTGTTAAAATCCTTTTTGGTTCTTGGTTTGGTTTGGTTTCGTAAGATTATCACTGGTTGTTCTGGTTACGATAATCTAATTGGTTTTAGTTTGGGTATCGATACATCAGTTTGTTCTTGGTAGGCCTAAGTTCTTGGTTCAGGTGCACATATCTGTTTCGTGTTTTGTTTGTTCTGTGTTCCGGATTGCAAAATGGTAAGTCGGAGAAATTGTATGTTGTCTTGTTTTGGTTGCAACAGTGATTCACGATTGGAGGACTCATGTCTGGTTCCTCCGATTGGGACTCCCTTATATGATCTGTACTGTAAGCATGGTGTGGGTCCTATATCTTATAATGAGGTATGGGTCCGCTATACGTAAAAGGATGGTGTCCTTAGTTGGCCACTACATGGTAGTTTTGAACCCGAAATCCTCGATAATTTAGAAGCGAAATTGTTTAGGAAGAAAGCCCGGCCGGCAATGTTTGATTCTTTCCGTTACTGGCGAAAAGAATCTAAACAGAGAGAAATTAAAAGGTTGAAGAAAGAACAGAAAGAGCAAGAAGAGTTGACTTTAGAACAAGCGGCTAAACAGCTGCAAGTTAACGAGTCTGAGAAAGCCATAGAGGTGGCCATTAGGGAGCATAATTTAGCGATTGACAAGTGCTACCCTGCCTTGCCATCGAAAACAGCTAAGATACTGGAGGACCCCGAAAACGATCCTCTGTTGTCTTATTTGTTACGGTCACCTCCACCGTATGCACAAGGTGCTACGGCTCCACCTGTACCGAATGTTCAATTGCCGGTTGCTGGACAACCTGGTATTCCTGCTCCTGCCCCTCAGAATCAAGCTCCTGTACCTCCTGTGGTCAATGTGAATGTTCCTAGGGCACCTCCTCTTCCTGGGTTGCCGACTTCTATACCTGTACCTGTATCGCTTACACCTACTGTTCCACAAACTATCTTCCTCGATACTCCTACTGTTCCGCTATCTATTCCAACTGCTACTGTGTTCTCTGCATCTGCCAGTATGTTGACTCCGCTTTCTGTTCGTCGAAGAATCACTGATTCTGTCTCTAGCATCCTGTCTCCTCTCTATAAAACTTTAATTAAGACTCCTACTTCTGACTCTGTACAAAGACGTAGTCAGCTTCCGAGTACTGAGGAACGGGGAATATTAGATTCCACGGCTCTCAGATGGATATCGAAGAGTAGGAGATATAGCACGAGAGATGTACTAGATACATTTATGCAGTGGAATGAACCAACGCAACGATATGTTTTTGATGAGATGTGCTCACTTTTACGTGATGAGTTAGAAGAAGATGACTCTGAATCAAATTTAGAAGACTTAATTAAGGTTCAGAAAGAGTTTGCTGCAGGAATGATAGTAGGTCAAAATATAAAAGAAGCGATGGAACTGATTTTAAGTTATAGCAATGATCCATCACTTCGTTCACCAAGAGACTTAGAGAAAGGTAGTACGAAGCAGACTCGCCAATATCCAATGAGGGAGGTTCCTCCAATTTGGCGCGAAGCTGTGCAAGCTGATGTACCGAATGGTATTCTTGCTGCTCCAGCCCAATTCCAAAGAGTGTGGATACACATTCCGTGGAAGCGAGCCGAAGTGCTAGCAGTGAAGCAGGCCTTGCCAGACCCGCGTAAGAATCCTGCTGGGTACTATAAGGAACTAGCGCAAACAGTTGAGGTTTGTGTAATGAACTTAGCGGACATCGACATGTTATTTGGGAATGTAGTTCCACAACCAATTTGGGCTAAAATTCGTTAAGAGAATCATCCAGTTGCCCTAGGTGGTGATTGGGCAGCTATCATTGCGGCGGATGGTCAGCAAATAGGTGGTTCCAAACCCGAACCTCTAATTGCTAATCTTCCAGGTAGGATAATCGACTTAATGAAGACTCTGATGCCCGCATTGCGCGTTAATTGGGACAAGTTGTCCGCATGCAGGCAGAAGAAAGACGAAAGTGTCTCCGACTTTTTCGAAGAGACTTTTGTAGATCATAGTGGTCAGGATATGAGCACAGAAGGAGGACAGAGACTGTTTGTCGATAAATTCGTACATAATTTGTTACCTGAGTTATGCAATAAATTAAAAGATTCCGAGAGTGCGTGGGCTGTCTCTACAACTGCGCAAATACTTGCAACTGCACAGTATTATGAAAATAGGGATAAAGAGGAGAAAGAGAAATCAGATAAGAAAACGAAAGACTTAAAGACTAAAGTTCTCTTGCAACAGGCGTATCCGCCTCGCACGAATCAGACTAATACGCAGCGAGGTTCGTATCAAAGGACAGAATATAGTTCACCGAGACCTCAGTATCAATGGAACCAGTGTGCGTACTGTGAGAAAGAGGGTCACTACAAGAATGACTGCCCAATCTTAGCGCAAAATAACGCAGCAGCAGCTCAGAGAGGTCGTGGTGGTTTTGTGCAAAATTCTAGAGGTCGAGGACGAGGTGCTATGCCTCCACAGACGAATGATCGCCCTTCCAATCACTTTGATCAACGAAATGGACAGTCTGCCCAGCAAAATAGATCTCAACAGTATCTTGTTGAAGACTATTGTGAAGTGGATGAGGGATTTCAGCAAAATGGGTACTAGGACAGCCATGGACAGAGAGAGGGAGTAGTATCAGTTCCAGTGGATCAGAGTGGGCCTTATGTCGCAGTAGCAACATCAGGTGTAGTCGAACCGTTTCTGTTGGATACTGGTGCCGCAAAAAGTTCTATCATTCATGCGAAACTCCCTGGCGCACCTTTGTCCGGCTCAACAAATGTTTCTGTAGGTTTTTCAGGCGCCCCTGTTTACAACCCCATATCTGGTCCTTTGTCTATTTCTGTTGGACCGTGTCAATTGAAAGCACCCCTAATTTTGACGACAGGTTGTAATGAAAATCTGCTTGGTTTAGACTTGTTAAAACGCCTATATGCGACATTGTACTGTTCTCCGGAAGGAGTACAGCTTACATTGGGCAAAAGAATCACCTCTCCGATGTACTTGTCAATGGATGCACTCCCGCCAGAGCTGCGTTCACTACCTGATACTCTTTGTCCGACTGGTCCTAACGATGTAGGCCTTTTGGAAATACCACCATATGTAGTCACTTTGAAAGCAAATGTAAAATTTCCACGAATTCCTCAATACAAAATATCTAGTGAAGGTGAACGAGCACTTTTATTGATTGTACAAGATTTGATTAGGAAAGGTGTGGTTGAAGAAACTAGAGGAAATGTCTGTAACAGTCCTGTATTACCGATTTTGAAACGAACTGATCCTACAAAGCCTCCAGTGTATAGGTTTGTCATTGACCTCAGAGAAGTTAATAAGATTGTGGTCCCGCAGTTTCCTGTAGTTCCAGACATTACGGCCTTGTTAACATTGATTCCTGCTACAGCCACATGGTTTTCAGTCATCGACTTGAAAAATGCCTTTTTCAGCATTCCAATAGCGGAGGAAAGCAGAGATATTTTCGGCTTCTGTCTAGGAGGTCGAAGCTTCAGGTTTAAACGCGCTCCACAAGGCTATTGTGAGAGCCCATCCATTTACAGTCAGGCATTAAAAAGTCAGTTAGATTCTTTTGTACTTCCTCAAGGTTCGGCTCGATCCGGTAGCCAGAGCGTTACCTAGTTGTTTGAGAGCTACAGCGGCAGCTGCGGCTTCCATTCGACAATCTGCTGGTTTGGTGATGAACAACATGCTAGTGGTCATGGTTCCTCATGCAGTGGATACACTCATGAACCGAACCAAGACGCAACACCTTACCAGTGCGAGATTATCTGGCTACGAGCTGACACTGCTAGCAAGTCATATTCAGATTAAAAGATGCAATGTATTGAATCCAGCAACATTGTTGCCGACTAATCAAGAGTCGAGTGATTCCGAGCCCCATGATTGCTGTTTTAGAACCGAGGAAGAGACAAAAGGATGAATTGATTTAAAAGACACTCCGTTGTCAGATCCAGATGGCACGTTGTATGTTGATGGGTCATGCTTTAAATTGGAGAATGGTGATGTGGCTGCTGCCTATGCGGTAACGACTTTGAAGATGATTGTGGAGACTGCAAGAGTGAGTCAGAATTCTGCCCAAGCTGCAGAATTGATCGCTCTAACAAGAGCGTGTGTTTTAGCTAAGGGAAAGAGAGTGAATGTGTTTACAGATAGTCAGTACGCGTTTGGTGTGGCCCATAGTTTTGGCCGTTTGTGGAAAGAAAGAGGTTTCATTACGTCCCATGGGACTAAGATTCAACATGGTCAACTAGTTAACGACCTGTTGGAATCTCTAACCTTGCCGACTGAAGTTGCGATTGTAAAGTGCAGTGCTCATAAAGCAATCACGGATGATGTTGGTCGTGGGAATGCTTTTGCTGATGAGACCGCTAAACAAACAGCTAGAGATATGATGAGTAGAATGTATGTTGCTACATCTGCAAGATGGATTTCCGAGTCTGGAATGTGTGAGGATACAGTGGAAAGTGTGAAAGAGATTCAGAAAGAGGCAACTGAGGAGGAAAAACGTGCATGGAAAGAAAATTCGGGCAAGTTGGATTCGAGTGGGTGTTGGATTGATTTGTCAGAACAACAGCGTTGGATGTTGCCTGATGCGTATGTACTTGCAGTGGTGACAATGGCGCATGGAGTAGTGCATATAAGTTCTAAAGGAATCTGTAAGATGTTGGCTCCGGTCTGGAAGAATGATGGGATCAGTAAATGTGCAGAGAGAGTGGTGAAAAATTGTATGGTATGCCTGATGCATAATCCTGGCAAGGGAACCCCAACTCCTGCTGGTCACTTCGCTCCTCCTTCTTGCCCCTTTGAAGTGATTCAGCTAGATTTCATACACATGGATCGGTGCAATAATTTAAAATACGTCCTGGTGGTAGTCTGTGCATTTTCCAGATGGATCGAAGCATATCCACTAAAGGACAATACTGCCCTATCAACTGCCAAAATTCTTCTCAAAGAATATTTCCCTAGGTTTGGAATGCCACGGATTGTATGGTCAGATAACGGAAGTGAGTTCATAGGGAAAGTTATGCAGAGTGTGTGTGCCGGTTTGGGCATCAAACAGAAGTTCCACAGTGCAAACCATTCCCAGTCTGCTGGTTTAGTTGAGGGTTACAATGGCACCCTCAAACTAAAACTAGCTAAAATACAGGCATCCACGGGTTTATCCTGGCCAGACGCACTACCCTTGGCTTTGTTATCAACGAGAGCAACTGTACATTCTAGAGTAGGGCTTAGTCCTTACGAAATAGTTTTTGGCCGCCCGGCAAATGTTTGGGGTGTGCCTAGGCCAAAGGAGTTTTGTTCTCTAGAATATCCTATGTTGATCGATTACCTTTACGACTTGACTGCTAAATTGAGTCTTATTCACCAACAGGTTTTCGATGCATTGCCAAAGCCTCCGGAGAGTCCAGGGCATCAGCTGAAACCCGGCGACCACGTTGTGGTCAGAAACTTCGCGAGGACAAAGAACCTTCAACCAAGATTCGTTGGCCCCTTCCAAGTGTTGCTTGCGACAAGAACCGCTGTTCGTGTAGCTGGTCGCAAGCACTGGGTACATGCGTCCCATGTCAAACGTGTACCTCTACCACTTCCTTACGACGACTGGGTGAAGAAGGGAATTGGTGCCTCCGAATTTGAACAAACGCCAAAGTTCATCCCTTTCAGCGATGCCGAATTGATTACCGACACTCCGAACTCTGACTCTCCTCCTGAAAAGACTCCTTTGAACTCTGAACATTTGTCCTCTGCATCAGAAAAAACACTGTCATCTGCGAACCTGAACACTGCAACAGCTACTCGTGATACGTTATTTGCCGATCAAACAGTTCCCGCAAAATTAAGATACAACTTACGATCTCGTAATATGGACAAATAAAGCAGGCAACTGCCTATTGTGATATTTTGAAATTTTGAACTTTTGCCTTCAGCCAGGAAGTTTGCTATTGTTTTATTGTTTTTAAAATTGCCTTGCCGTCTGGGTAGCCGTAGGGTCGTGGCTGTGTGCCTAGTTGAATCTGCGGGGGTCTGACACAAGGTCGATCTTTCTGTTGGTTCTGGGAACTCCCAGGGCTGATAGAGGCATTTTCATCTACGTACACATCATCAGTGGTCGCGAGCGGATTGTAGAAGATGGAGCTTCCTGCGCTGCAACGAGAAAATGTGATTTATGTTCGCAGAAACAGACTTTACAGAATTCTTCACAGCAAATGCTTTTTGATACAATGTGCCATTACATTTTTGATTGTTTTGATAATGTTGGTGGGTGGAATCGTCTTTGGTATGGGTTTGATTTTTGTACCAGTAACTACAGTACCTCCCCTTGATCCTGCTACTTCTACTGTTTCTTCCATTCACTCTTTTCACTCGTTTCCTGAACACGAACAAGCTCGACGCTCAGAATTCGTTAATAACACTTTTGTACAGCTCTTGCACCAACACCAACTGGTAGTCAACACTACAGACTGCTGGGTGTGTGGCTTGATACCTCACACTATGGATAAAGGTATTCCCTATCTGGTTTTGCCTTTTAGCTACAATGGATCATTTCAGGCCTTTCAAACCATCTTTGCTTATGCCCTTGAAACCTATCCTCCGCGTCCACCACGTTCCACTAAATATAACTCTGCCAACAAAGCCTTAGTCCAGGGAATTATTGACATGATCAAGGACGTCAATAATACTCCATCTTACCCTAGAGACGAATTACGAGTATATTTAAGTTGGAATTCTTCAGAGTATCGCCTTAGTTTGGGAGAAAGCAAGCGTAAAAGCTCCACTCCAATCTGGGTCGTACCTCACCGAGGTCAAGTCTGTTTGCAAGGTAATGGGAGAAATCCGAGAGCTCAGCTAGGGAGGAGTGAATGCGTAGAGACTTACGTGTTTCCGTCTAACTCTTCCCCTGCTTTTCTTACTGCTAGGGGTACTTACTTCATCTGTCGAGACAGAGCGTATACATGGTTGCCTGCCGACTTTTCAGGTTCATGTTATATTGCTCGATTATTGCCTCCAACATACACTGCATCATCTGACTACCACAAGACCAGAGTAGCAAGAGGTGTCTTCAGCAAGGAAGATACCGCTGGTCAGGAAGCTGGAGACTTCTTCAAAGGTTTTCTTCCGTTCTGGGGGCCTATGGCCAATAGTAGAAACATACGTCAGCTAACACGGGTAGTTGAATCTACTATCACCGAAACTGCTGGTGCCCTTAGCAATTTGGCAGCTGAGCTTCAGGCGGATAGACTCATGACGTTGCAGAACCGTATGGTTCTAGACGTAATACTTGCAGATCGAGGTGGGGTATGCAGAATGATCCAATCGAGCTGCTGTGTCTTTATTCCTAATAATGCTCCAACAGTCTATGAGGCGATCTCGAAGTTACACAAGATTTCCGACTCTATTCATGTAGACAAGGGAAACTGGTCCTTCATGGAGTGGTTTTGGACTCTGATATCAGCGTGGGGATGGAAGGTTCTAATGGTCATTGGTGTCATCTTAGTATTCCTATTCTCATGCTGCCTGATTATCCAGTGTGGTCCTGCTCTGTGTAGTCTTTGTGCTGCAACCTGTTTTAGAAAACCACCTGCGTTTGGAGAAAAGGCGCGAGAAAGGATGATTATACAACAACATGTCACTGACCTGATGAGCATAGAATTAGACTCTGACATAGACTGAGTAATTGCCTATGTAAGGGCAAAAGGAGGGTCTGAGGTTCCGTGACGATTTGAACCCGTGTTTTCAATATTGTCGGAAATACATAATATTGGTATCAGCGAACCGCAAATGATCCATTTAGCATATCCTGGTGTTTTCGCTACGCTACGAGCAAGAGTACTCCTGTAACCAACACATTTCTGATCTACCCATGGCATCCATCTTAGATCATGTCAGCCATTTTGTGTTCCTTGCCCTCACATACGCAATAACCTCTGATCATTTCATTTCGATTAAGGACACGTAGCCTTAGCCGGAGATTCACCTCTCTAGTGACACGTGCACCTTAGACCAGATCACGCTGTAGCTGCATGACTCGACAAAGGCTGCCTCCTCTGCCCGAGGCCAGCCCTGCTGAACTGGTTCTCGTGTCCGTTGGCCTGATCACGATTAGGCGGCCGAAGCTGGTAGCCTTGCCCATTTACAACCCACAAACATCTCTTATCCTGCTTTTCTATCTTCTGCACCTGGCTCTGCTCCTTTCCTTCTGGGCCTTTATTAGGGGGAGGTAACGAAATTTACGATGAGGCGGTCCGGGTCCTGAATGAAAAGTTGACATGAGATTATGATGGAAAAGTGGGAACCTCTCATTCGTAATGTTGTGTCATCAGATATTGTCGACGATTCCTGTGCAACGCCAAATATTTATTGTTTAGGACACAAAGGTTTGGGAATGTACTAACATGTGAAGAATTTGCCCGAAGCCCAATTCTCAGTATATAAGGAGCAACCCTCTTTGTACAAATCGAACAGGCTCCTAGATACTGCCCATGTGTAGTTTCTGTGACTTCTGTGTCCCTGCAGTAATAAACCTTTGGTCTTTGACGCCACCATCGAGAAGCCCGTGTTTCTGTTTATTTGTGCACCAAGACAGGTGGAACTCCGGGGTCTTCGGGTGTTGTTCCCTGACACCTCTGGACGGAACCAAAAAGTCCAGAACTCCAATGGTGGCTTGGTGTCGATGTTCCATTTCGATGAAGGATGTGTTTGCGCCTGTGGTGCCCAATTGTGTTGTCTTGGCATGGATTACCTATCATGATAAAGGATATGTTAGTATTCATGTTTCGTTGTCATCATTGATGTATCATGATGTGTTGGCATCGAGAGTCGATCATGAAGAAGGATGTGTCGGCATTAATGGTGCACTATTATGTTTAATTGGCACCAGTGGTCCATCTTGATGAAGAATGTGTTATCATTAATTGTGCATCATGACGATGTGTTGTGTGAATGATTTATCTTGATGTAGAGATGCAGACAGTGATTGAGCTTCATGGTGATACATTGATCTCAACGGCGCATCATGATGTGTTGCTACTGATAGGCCAATATGAGAAAGCATATATTGGTGTGAAAGTTCATTACGATGTTGTGTTGGCTGCGATGGTGCTCCATGATGAGGCGTTTCTTTTTGTATTACAAAATTATCTTAGTGCATGGTCTATTCTAGTGAAAGATTTGCTGACATTAGTGGTCAATTTAGTTGACCTATGTATTGGTTTATTGGATGTTTCATGATTCAGGGTGGATTGTTGTCATTGGTGCTGTGTTGGTGTGGACAGCTCATCGTGATAAAGGATAAGGTGATCCCAATAGCCCAACTTGTTGTAGGAGTTGTTGGCTTCAATGGTGCATCTTGATGATGAACCTACAAGATCCGGTAAAACCGGATAGGGACCTAGCTGGGATATGGATTTTAACTCAAATTGAGCTAGAAAATCTAAAAGAAAAGGAAAGATTTCCTTTCTTGAGTCCCCTCACTCACCAGGGTTTCCCAACTGTGACATGCTTCATCATAGGGGCCATCTCAACCCGCTGTGGGTTGAGGCGTGCTAGGACTTGCGATGAGACGTAGGAGCACTACATAGTGAGGAGCTATGAGTAGTGCAGTGGTGTGGTGGAGTGGAGTGTATTAAAAAGTAACTAACTAGTGGGCAGAAAAAACTTTATTCGGGCTCCTAGTTGGTCTATTAAAAACGGGGTGAGTCTCTAGTGGGCCTATCCAAATGCGTTAGGAGTCCCTAGCAGACGTCAACATGTTTCAAGTTTCCCCATAGCTCCTCTTCAGGACAACTCAGGGTCCCGCCCTGTGCGTACCACTCCAAAGTGACCTACAGTGAGATAAGGTGAAAAACTAAACAGATACACTGCAAGATAAGCAGACTTTAGTAATATATGCAATGCAAATTAGTCAAGTGTGTATAGGACTTAATAGTCACTTAGTATTGTTAGAGAAGCAGTAATGTGCCTCATGGTCTTTTTAGGGGTGAGAGGGTTCTGACTGGAACTTTGAATATCTTCCTCTCGGTCAGTGAACCTGGATTCCGTCCCTCGAGACCGCATCTTGATGATGGTCAGGTGTCAATGGACCATCAAGGTGAAGATGTGTTGGTACAGACAAAGGAACACAAGTATGTATTTGTGTTGATGGACCACCTTGATGAAGAATGTGCTGTCATCAATGGTCTATCATGATAAAGGATGTGTTTGTGTTGGTGGTGCATAGTGATGGTGTGTTGGCATTGATGGTCCGAAATGATGAACGATGTGATGGCATTGATGGTACATCGATGTTAAAGTGCCTACTAAGGTTAGCCAGTGACTTAGGTGCATGCAATTCCTTCTGCGCTGATTAAGACAAACCCTCTTTCCCTTTTGTGTTCTTCTTGCACTTTAACACCACACATAAATATAGCCTTATCGGGAACAGACACGTGCTGTTGGCCCCATGCTAAGTGCCTACTTGTGGAAATTTGATAAAACCGCCTTTTCTCCCTCCCACCCTGAAGACGCTTTCTTCTCAGTACTTGAGTCCCAGCACCTACCTTCTCAGACAGGTCGTGCGTCACCTAACCACTTCCTGGAGCTGCTGGGGCCTGTGGGTGCCACACAACAGCGCTTACAGGCTCAGAGAACCCCTGCCACGGCAACTGAGAAAATGTTTTCATAAGTATTGATAAATATACATATTTAAGGGTATTGTTGTAATTGTTGTAGGGGGCTGTGGTAAATCTATGGCTCAGTAAATTAAGGGCAGCAAGTGTATGGGGTCTTTTAGCACACTAAAATAAATAAACGCCATTTCTCCTAAAAAAAAGTTTTTTCAAAGCTGTAAGATCAAAAGATTAGACAGGAGGAAGGGAATAAAAATTAAAGGGAGAGGCGAGCCCCATTGAAGCTACCGACCATGACGATCCCGCTTCTTAGCCCTCTCCTCGGAGTTGTTGTGTCTGCTGGTGAGTACACGCTATCTATTTATTTGGTATGTCGTAGAAATGCACTGAAGCTGCCTCGATGCTGTCTGTGGCTATACAATCCCCTAAATAAAGGTATTGTTTTATGTATACTGTGTTGTGCCAGTGTTGAGAATGTTGCATGGTTACATGTAAGGGATTCTTGACGCAGAACCGTACAGAATGAAATGCTACAAACGGGTTTACACAGTTTCACTGCAATGTTGGAAAAATTATAAAAGTGGACCATGGGGACAATTAATGTCACAATTTTAGAATAAGATCCTAGCTCATTCTTTCTAAATGTTCCCACAGATAAGTAGCCACGGACTAATTCATCCGCCCATTTATCACTAAAATGTCTCCCCTTCCAGTGGCCCATCAGGCTGGCTAAAACGTACTCAACGTAAGCCCTTGCTCTAACTAACACGATTATTCCTTTGCCTTTGGGCTCGCGTACATTGTAAGTGATTGAAGGAACACCAAGTAGAATTACCCCAGAAATACGATAATTAGAGAACTCCAGAAAAAATACTTCCATTAATTTTAAACATATAATTAAGTAAAAATACGTGTATTATAACTCTCAGCTTCTTTGGGCATCGTGTATTGTACGGAAAGCTCCCAAGTTTGCACCTTTCTCTGCCCCTTTTGTTCAGATGGACACTGCATTGAAGATACAAGGGTCCATTTTAAGATGGGGCCAGTCCAAATAAGTGTCTGCTTTTCCATCCAGCCACTGCACTGCCTTATTCTAAACCCATATCACCCCTTTCACACTAGGAAGATAAACATAAAGTCTATACAAAGACTGACAGATGGAGTCACGTCCACTGGCGTTTTCGCTGAAGCAGTATAGGGCTGGGGTTGAGCATCATTGAATATTCCATAATCGGAAAAAAATGTAAAAAGGAGATTTAAACTAAAACACTCTTTCAAAGTCTTTTGTTTCTTCTTTGATACAGTATAAACAGCGATTATGTGAATACCTATGGGCTATCTGAACATTTGTTTCTCCTCGTTCATTTTAACATTCTTATGGTCCTCTAGGGGTGTCATTGCCTTTTTATTTGGCTGTTTACTTGCTTAACAGTTTTATAGCACTTGGAACAGATTGGGTCTTCTTAAAAATATTTAAAGTAAACAGAACTACAAGTAGAGTTTTTCCTGTAGCTGGTCCTGTAACTTGTTCTGGAGGAGCCTGGAGTTCGACACATTGAAAACCACCAGCTTAATAACCTGTTATCCCGTGATGAAGCACCAATTCATTTGGCAGCAGCCCCATATATGTCATTAGCAATATTATTTTTACTTATTATATCTGTATGAAATGGTTATTACCATAGTACAGGTGTATTAGTATTATTGTTATTATTGGTTGTGACAAGGACCTGTTGGGATGCCTGTTTTTAGGAATTTGTATACAGCACACCCGAATATCATTGTTTGGTATTTAAATAGATGCTTTTTCCTTTGAGAACAAGAGTGGTCTGATGTGTCTCCTGAACAGTAGTTTAATGATATGTCCCTGTTAAGAATAGGGTCTGGTGATTACTGGGGCACTCCTATGAGGACATGGCATGGAGGGCAGTAGCCTAATCTGTAATAAGACACACTGGGCCCGATTCCAATCATGTAAAGATAGCTTCCCAACCGAATCAGCTCACTGGGCCCGATTCCGATCATATAAGGAAAGCTTCCCAACGGAATCAGATCTGGAATGCTTTCCATACGATTCGGTGCTCTGGAGTCTGACCAAGCGAGTACGATGCATCTGCATGCTTACAGACTCGGTTTGCTCGGACTCCCATTGAACTCTATGGGAGCCTGTATACTGGACACTTACACAAGCTCCCATAGCAAAAAGTGGTTGTTGGGGAAAAGTGTACACCCTGTGGTGGGCACCCCATGGTGCCCGCCACACTGTGCATGCTTGGATCGGGGGTACCCATGGACACCCCTATGGGTGCGAATCGGAGGGCTCCAGGTTACGGGTCCTACTACGGGCCCCCGAAGAATGATTCCAGCAGCCTTTTCAATCGGACATACCATATCGTGAAGGCTGTCCGAATCATTCATCATACTTGCTCGCTCGTAAACATAGAGTCCATAGAGCTGTACGAATCATCTATGTACGAGTCGTACAGACTGGATCGGGTTCGTAAACGATTTGGTCAACGCGGATGTGATATTCGCATTGTACTTGGTCGTTCGGAATGGGGGACGATTCGGTTCGGGAACAAGGGCTCCGTACCGGTTTAGGCAATTCCTTACACGTTTCGGATTCCTTCCTTACGAGTTCGGATTCAGGCCCACAGTATTTATTCTACCCTCCACTACCAAAACAGCACGGAATATCAGCATTAGAAACTAATGAACAACTGTGTTTTTTTAATTCAGTTTTTTTTCTATTTTATTGCAGTCTGGGTCTTGGTTGTGACAGCAGGTAAGACACAAGCCTTTATTTCCAATTTTTACGTTTGGATGAATGATTTGCTGAAATGTGGAATATTAGCACGCTGAAAATGGCGATCATACCCGTATACTTTTCAGAGGTGTAAAGAAAGCAGCCAGAGTTTTACTAAACTCAGAGGAGTCCAGTGGTGTAGGAGGTGTGCCAAACGTCCTAATACAATGGAAATGAGCCCCAATAACCACAGGGTGGGTAGTAAGAACGAGCCAGAGAAGTCGAGCAGGGGGGCCCTTAAATCTCCGGGCCCTGGTGCCACTGCACGGCTGCACTATTGAAATCTATGCCCTTGCGGGAGTCTTCTCGTGTCTTACTAATGTCCACGAACAGAGGTTTTGACATTTCATCTCATTGAAATGGATATAAATACATACTATTTTCCTGAGAAAGAGGAGAGGGGTGGGGGCGAATCTCTCCTCAGTGGATAAAATGACCTTCTCTCCTCCTTATGTAGGCAGACAGACGAAGACTCTTTACAGGGTTTGAATTTCATGTAGTATTTTAGTACATTTTACAGATTTCCCCATGTCTGTGATACAGGAGCGTAGCTTTAATGCAGCTGGTGTGGTGGCACTCGGTCCGAACGGTAAGGGGAATTTTGAAGCCCGATTATGGTTGTTTTTGATACCCAGTCATGTTTCAGGGTGGCACTTTCCTTCCTGGCTTTAGCATAGCACCCTGTAATACCACTGCGTACTATCTTTCTTTACCAGGCTGGAATTCACACGTTCTGCGGCAGGCAGGAGAGGTGGGAAGAATTTTAGGAACTGGGGGGAGGAGGGTCAATCCTGGTTTCTTAGCAAGCTGCATTCTGGGACTTGTAGTTGCACTTCTAACATTGCAATTATGTACTCAAAACTCTCAACCTGTAAAGAGTTGTTGACTAAAATGGCAGAAGATGCTGTAAATTAATTCGAACATTATCATTATATTACTATAAACAATTGTAGAGAGCATTATTACCTAAAAAGCGCCCTGGCGCACGGGGCCACTTGGCAGCTAACAACATCATTGTATACATGGAAATTTCCTTCGAACATTTAGCCACTGGGGGATTCCTAGGGAAACCTGAACAGTAGAGCGAGCTCACTTTGGGCTTTGGTACAAGGTAAACATACACAACCCCAGCCCCTCTGCTATTTAGATCTAAGAGATATAAAGGCAAGGAAACGGGCATGTTTGGATGCTAGTAGTCTGTATTCCCTTTGAAAGTGATTTTTCCTTTGCCACAGAAGGACATGTATGTTATACTACTGGCATTTGTATAGCACAAAATCTGCCATTTGTGGGGCTTCGTTGCACTATCAACGTACATGGGTTGTACGTTTATTCCGTGGGACGGACGAGGTTGTAGACAGTAGGGAGAAATCGTAGGAAAGAGTAAGAAGCAACACTAGCATTGTCCTGAAATTGCTGATTTCCCTCCTGGCCAGCCCTTTTCTGTTTATGAAAGACCACTTATCACCAAAAGTACTTTTTTTTATCACCCGCATTTCTGATACTTTGTGCTTTATTTTCTTGTCGCCCTACAACTTTCTGATCGCCCTATCTTCGCACTTCAGGTGCCTCTCTCCCTTCACTTCCGGTGCTGCATTCGCTCTTCCACCCCCTGTCTCTTTCCCCATATTTTATTATTTCCCTTTCACACCACAGGTGATCCAGGATTCACTGTGCGCATCTCCGGGTCCTCCGTGTTTATTACCTGTCCTGGGACGAACCCTGGTGCTGGCAAAGTCAATCTGTCGAAAGATGGAAAACCCCTGAAAATGACGAACCCGGAGATGCGGGAACACGAACTTAAAAAGTACGAGGAGGACAACAATGGAGAGTACCTCTGTGAGGTGCAGACACAAATATATCGACTCTACCTGAAAGCCAAGGGTAAGAAGCATCTACTCCAGAACCAATGATAAGGGAGGGTTTGTAGTGCTTAATTTGAAAAAAAAAAGTGCCTGGGCTGTCCTTAGTATCCAGGATGCCTCTGCAGCTTTCACCACCAAATCCCCCGGACAGTACAAACACACCTACCAACATCATACTCCTTCAAGTGTGGCATTTCAGACTATTCAAGCCCCGGCCAAAGCTACAAGAATGGCTTGGTTGGCTGGTATTAGCCATTTTAAAGTATACATAATTAATACACACTTGCTGTTGTGCTCATTTCGAAAAAAAACACACACAGCGCCTCCACATGGCAGACTCTCGTAAGACCTGGTGTTAGCAATTAAGTGCTGGTGGCGAACAACGGAAACGCAGGCTCAAATTAAGCACTGGGTTTATGGGGTAAGAAGAGATTGTCTAGGACAGGACTCTCCAACGAGTAGTTCATGAGCTACTAGTACCTCACCAGTTACCTGTAAGTAGTTTTCCTTTATGCAGCCCAACATACTGAATGAGAAGCTTTTGCTTGGTGGAATTAATATATGTATTCTAAAATTGAGTAGGGTTTTTTTGATATAAAAATGTGTGCATTTTCAGAATTCATAAGCTGATGGGAAGAAAAATGATTGAATTTTCAAAATATATTTAAAGATGGTATTTGAATGACAGGAAAAAATAATCTGGTGTTGGGCTGACCTAATATTAGTTTTATGAACTTGGTGCCACAAGCATTATAACTATTGCAGTTAAGTATTTTCCTTGTAGAGGCATGCCACATTGCCACATTGACAAAGCATTTTTTACATTACTGCTGGCAACCGCCCCTGATGTACTGACGTGAACACTGCTGGTAATCTTGCATTTGGTGGTCACTAATGAAATCCTGGCTGAAGTAGTCACTATTACAACTCTCATAATATTAGTAGCTCAGGTAGATTTTCATTGGACATAAGAGGCTCTCACTACAGAAACAGTTGGAGACCCTGGTCTCGGATATGCTACCCCAAAGCCTGATGGCAAGAGACACCTAGACCTAAAGACAAGGAAGGATCTACCACTGCAAAGGATAGCGTACAAGAAGGTACTTGGAAGATACTGGTAAAAGTCGTGTAGAACCAGAGACTCCATGGGGTGTATGGCAGCAAGAGATAGCGAAGAAGGTGCGACTTGAAGGCAAAGTGTAAGAGGATCCTGGAAATTAGGTCAAGAAAGGGTGTGTGGGGTAAAACAAAGCATTGGCGAATTTACCTGACAACTAACATTAAGAATAACCCAGTACAAGGCAAGGCCCATGGGGGCATGCTATAGGAGATAAATCATTCAGAGTTTACTATAAGATACTCTACCTGAATGTAAAAGATGGAGGCACATGGAACCATATCAAATAGATTCAGATACGAGAGACAAGTAAGAATCTGTAGGTGGGAAGTGATAGGGTACGAGATTCTTCTGGAATAATATGGACAGGAACGACCCATGCAGGGAAGAGCGGTGGGGCGGATTGGGGTGGGATTCGACAGATGATGACGAGGGAAAATGTAATAAATAATTAATTTTCCCTCGTCGTCGTCTGTCGAATCCCGTTTCCACCCCGCCCCACCGCTGTTACCTGAACGGGCCGCTCCTGAATAAGGATAAGGTACAGCTAGAACCAGAGACAAGGGAGAGGTTAGGATGGGCAAGGTCATGCACAGTTGGCAGGAGCTGATGATCAAGAGTAAGCAGGATAAATGAGAGATGGATGTATGTGAGAATGAGGACAAGAACAATACTCTACCGAAGACTCAGGATACTGGGCCCAAGAGATGGAGAGAGTGATGAGGGGTCTGAACAGGGTCTGCCAGGCCAAAACCAATCACCAAAGACTCTCCCTTAAGGCATAGAGGAAGGGGGGCTAGGTGGAGTCTAAAAGGGATGGGTTTGAACATGCAAGGCATACTATGACGGTCGAAGGTAAGGGGAACCCAGACTCAGTGACAGAGAATGTTGATTAGAGTGTGTTCAAGAGTAGGAGTCTCTACATGACTATCACTCATAAAGAGGACCTAGAACCAGAGATAGAGAAAAGTGCAGAGGCAAGATCACTATTTCTGATGGACATGTGTTAGGAGGACCTAGAACCTGTAGGAAATGGACATGGAAGAGTAGGACTGAACCCAAACCAATCAACCTAATAAACAATATATTGGTTCCTAAGGTTAGAGACAGCCTAATAAATCAATCAATCAATCAATCAATCAATCAATCAATCAATCAGAGTACTTGTAAAGCACGCTACTTACCTGTGAGGGTCTCAAGGTGCTATGGGGAGGGGGGTGCTGCTACTGCTCGAACAGCCAGGTCTTGAGGAGTCTTCTGAAGGTGAGTAGGTCTTGGGTCTGCCGTATGTGGGTAGGGAGGGTGTTTCAGGTCTTGGCGGCGAGGTAGGAGAAGGATCTGCCACCGGAGGTCGTTTGTTGGATGTGGGGGACAGCGGCGAGGGCGAGGCTGGTGGAGCGGAGCTGGCGGGTGGGGGTGTAGAAGCTGAGTCTGCTGTTCAGGTATGCTGGTCCGGCGTTGTGGAGTGCTTTGTGTGCGTGGGTGAGGAGCTTGAAGGTGATCCTCTTGTCGACGGGGAGCCAGTGTAGGTCTCTCAGGTGGGGGGTGATGTGGCTGCAGTGGGGGACGTTGACGATCAGTCGGGCGGAGGCGTTTTGGATGCGTTGTAGTCGTTGTAAGTTTTTGACTGGGATTCCTGCGTAGAGTGCGTTGCCGTAGTCCAGTCTTGTGCTGACGAGGGCCTGTGTCACCGTTCTTCTTGTTTCGGTCGGGATCCACTTGTAGATCCTGCGGAGCATGTGGAGGGTGTTGTAGCAGGAGGAGGAGACGGCGTTGACCTGCTTAGACATGGAGAGGGAGGAGTCGAGGATGAATCCTAGGTTGCGTGCAAGGTCAGTGGGTGTTGGTGCTGTTCCCAGTGTGGTCGGCCACCAGGAGTCATCCCAGGCTGAGGGGGTGGGTCAGAGGATGAGGAATTCCGTCTTGTCTGAGTTCAGCTTCAGACGGCTGCTCCTCATCCAGTTGGCGACGGCCTTCATTCCCTCGTGGAGGTTGGTTTTGGCGGTGTGTGGGTCCTTGGTGAGAGAGAGGATGAACTGGGTGTCGTCGGCGTAGGAGATGATGTTGAGGTTGTGATGGCGGGCCACTTGTGCGAGGGGGGCCATGTAGACGTTGAACAGAGTTGGGCTAAGAGATGAGCCCTGGGGGACGCCGCAGATGATGTCGGTGGCTTCGGATCGGAAGGGTGGAGGCGGACGCTCTGGGTTCTGCCGGAGAGGAAGGAGGTGGTCCAGTCAAGGGCCTTCTCTTGGATTCCGGCTTCTAGGAGGCGTGTCTTTAGAGTGCGATGGCAGACCGTGTCGAAGGCGGCTGTTAGGTTCAGGAGGATGAGGGCTGATGTTTCGCCGTTGTCTAGTTGGCGCCTGATGTCATCTGTGGCAGCGATGAGGGCTGTCTCGGTGCTGTGGTTTCATCTGAATCCGGACTGGGACGGGTCCAAGATGTTGTTGTCTTCCAGGTGGCAGGCCAATTGCATGTTGACGATTTTCTCGATCACCTTTGCCGTGAACTGGAGCAGGGAGATGGGCCAGAAGTTCTTGAGGTCCTTGGGGTCCGCCTTGGGCTTCTTGAGGAGGGCGTTGATTTCGGCGTGCTTCCAGCTTTCCGGGAATGTCACTGTTTCAAAGGCGATGTTGATGACCTTCGGTAGTTGTGGTGCGATGGCTGCATCTGCTTTGTTGAATACGTGGTATGTGCATGGGTCTGACGGAGATCCATAGTGGATGGAGTTCATGACCTTGCGTGTCTCGTCGTCGTTGACGTTGGGCCAGGAGATCAGGCGGTTGGCTCTGGTTGTGTTCACAGGGGAGGTGGAGTCTGGCGTAGTCGGGGTGGTCGTGGTTTGAAGCTGTCGTGGATGTCAGCGATCTTGCGGTGGAAGAAGATGGCTAGTGAGTCGCACAGTTCTTGTGAGGGTGGGATGTCGTTGGCGTGGCGCTGGGGTTGGAGAGTTCCTTTATGATGCTGAAGAGCTCCTTGCTGTCGTGTGTGTTATTATCCAAGCGGTCTTTGAAGGAGGATCTCTTGGCTAATCTGATGAGGTGGTGATGTCTGCGAGTGGCATCCTTGTGGGCTGCGTGGTTGTCCGGTGTGCGTTCGTGGAGCCATATCTTCTCCCATTTCCGGCATGCACGTTTGGAGGTCTGGAGCTCGTCGGTGAGCCAGGTGGGCTGTTGGAGGGTTTCTTGAGGGGGGCGAGGGTGTTGGCGCAGTCGTCGATACACTGTCTGAGGTTGCAGGCTGCGGCGTCTGGGTTGGTGGGGTCGGCGGGTGGGTTCTGGGCGAGGGTGGGGATCATCTGGTCTTCGGTGACTTTGCTCCAGCAGCGGCGAGGCAGCTGTTGGGTGTAGTGGTGCGTGGTTGGTTTCCTGAAGGTGAAATGGATGCAGCGACGGCCGGTCCAGTGGAGTTCGGTGGTGTGGTCGAAGGCGACGTGGGTGCCTGTGGAGAAGACGGGGTCCAGCGTGTTGCCAGTTGTCTGAGGCCAAGGTTGGCGAGGTTGTCAATCAGGGTGGCGGAGTTGGTGTCGTTGTTGTTCTCGAGGTGGAAGTTCAAGTCCCCGAAGAGGATGTAGCCCGTGGAGGCGAGTGAATGGGTACTGGCGAGGTCGGCGATGGAGTCGCTGAACTGAGCCCGGGGTCCGGGGGGTCTGTAGATGAGTGTTCCTCTGAGGGTGGTGTTGGGGTCGGTGTGGATCCGGAAGTGGAGGTGTTCGGCGGTGTTCAGGGTGTCATCTGCGTGGGTGGCGACCTTGAGGGTGGACTTGTGGACGATGGCTATTCCTCCTCCGATTCCGTTGGCGCGATCCCTGCAGGTGATCTTGTAGCCGTCCGGGATGGCTATGGCGATGTCGCGCGCTGAAGAGTTGTTCCACCAGGTCTCAGTCAGGAAGGCCACGTCTGGGGCGGAGGTGTTGAGCAGATCCCAGAGCTCGACGGTGTGTTTGCGTGCGGAGCGGGTGTTGTGAGTATGCAGCGGAGGTGGTTGGGTCCAGTCCTTGGAGGTTTGGTGGCTCTGTCGCAGGTGAAGCTGCAGGTGCGGCAGGAGAAAGGTCCGTGGGTCCATTTCGGGGCGGCCTGGAAGCAGGTGTGGTTTAGGCCAGCGTTGAGTGCGTGGAGGGTGCTGGCGTCGTAGTGGAGGCTGGTGTCATGGCATTCGCGGGGTCCAGGGGTTCTGGCGCTGGGCGTGGTCCAGGTGTGGACGGGCGCAGACGGGCTTGCCTTAGGCGCGCCTGCTGCGTGCATCCGCTGCATGGCTGTGCAGCGTCCGGCATATATCGGGAGGTGGGAGGGAGGAGCAGCTGAGAGGCGGAAGCAGCGAGTGGGCAGGGGGCGGGGCCGCAGGGGTCACAGCGGCGGGGAAACAGTGGTACAGAAAGCAAAATGGGGCACAAGGGGGGAAACGAGTGGCACAGAGCAGAAAACGAGGCACAAAGAGGGGGAAACAGTGGTACAGAAGGCAAAATGGGGCACAAGGGGGGGGAAACGAGTGGCACAGAACAGAAAACGAGGCACAAGAGGGGGAGACAGTGGCACAGAAGCAAAAAGGATGGAGAACACTTACCAGCGGCAGTGGCAGCGGCAGCAGGAGCACACAGTCGGAGCTGCGTGGAGTGGGAGCGACCTACCAGGAGGGTCAGGGGTCGCTCACCTCACCGCGCAGCATCCGGCATATATGGGGAGGAGCAGCTGGGAGGCGGGAGCAGCGATTGGGCAATGGGCAGTCAGGGGTGCAGGGCTGTAGGGGGCACAGCAGAGGGGGAAACGAGTGCAACAGAAGACAAGAGGGGCACAAAAAAACAAGTGGAACAGAGGGCAGAAGGGCACAAAAAACGAGGTAAAAATGAGCGGCACAGAGGGCAGAGGGGCACAAAAAACGAGTGGAACAGTGGGCAGAAAGGCACAAAAAACGAAGGAAAAACGGATGGAACAGAAGGTCAGAAAGGCACCAAAAACGAGGGAAAAACGGGTGGAACAGTGGGCCGAAAGGCACAAAAAATGAAGGAAAACGGATGGAACAGAGAGTCAGAAAGGCACAAAAAATGAGGGAAAAACTGGTGGAACAGAGGGCAGAAAGGCACAAAAACGAGCGAAAACGGGTGGAACGGAGGGCAGAAAGGCAGGCACAGGTTTAAGACAGACATAGTACCAGAAAGGGTTTAATGGGTTGACACAAAGTCTCAGATGCTGCTCATGAAGACCAGTAGTAAGAAGAGCTCATAACATTGAAATGGGTAAGCCAAACACAAGTGAAAATACTTGGAGCTGTATTACACATTGTGCCCCTGGGGTGCAACGGGCATGTGCACCCACTTTGTGTGTCCCCGGGGCAAAATGGTACTACGTTTGTGTTTCACCTTCTGTAATACAGAGAGCACCGGCACACATGTTGCACCAGTGCTATCATAAGATGAAGTTCCCTCATTTGCAAGGGGGCATGCCCCCATGCAATGAGGGAATGAGTTTGCCTCTGTGTCTGCGCCATATTATGGACAAAGGCACAGAGGCAAATATGCCGTTAGGAGGCTCACTGTAAGTGCGCCTTCTAAAGGCAGCCCTCGGAAGGGGGAGAAAGGGACCTGCCCCTGCAGGCAGGTGCAGTCACTCCCTTTACCCGCCTGCAAGGGAATCTCTCTCTCCTCTTCAAAGTGCAGGCAGCATGCCTCTTGCACTGTGGAACACAGAGCAGTTTTTAACAACTTCTATATGTTTCACTTAATGCACTCCCCAAAGGCTTCGCTAGTTTGCTGCTGCCCTGGGGGCACCTTATTCTTTCTAAATGGCACACTGTCCTTGTCTGTACCCGGCGCACCTTTTAAAAGGTGCACCATGGCACAAACAGGGACAGTGTGCAATATTCATCATACAGCCCCAGGTGGCTATGTATAAGATGAACCTAAAAGAAGAGACACAAAAAAAATCTTTGGAAGGAGAAATCAGGGGTCTGAGAACCCATCTAAAGACTAAGGGCACAGGGAATTGAAAACCAGAGGAGGGAAAGTGCCTTTAAAGTAAGGGTGGGACCTAGAACTCGAAATATTTAAGAGTGTACGGGACCATGAAAATGTGTTAGAAACTCTACCTAAATGTCAAGGGCATGAGAGATGTACAAGCAAAGACAGATAATGGTCTCCAAGATCAAGTATTGGTTGCTCTACCAAAGCATTGACAGAAAACAACCTGCAAGGGCTGGGACTAAGTGCTAGAGGCTCTGCTTGAAGGGTATGTGATGCCTAGGATCAGAGACAGAGAAAGAACAACAGTGGACAAGTCAAGTACCACAGACTACATAAAGGCCAATTGTAACGAGAACTAGAATTGATAATGGAGAGCAGATTCATGGTCAAGACGGATTATCAGACAACTGAACTGCAAAACAAGACGAAGTGGAAGAAATCCTCTTGCTGCAGCAGAGCACAGGGTTATGAGAGACTGGCCAGGCACTGTGTAAAGTTGGTCTTTCCATCTGCAGAATGTGATAGTATCAATATGGAGTCCCGACTCTGGTACATGTGATGATTTTCTCTTTTCCCATCTCTTCTATGCTTCCACAGTGTGCGAGCGTTGCATCGACATGGAGTTCTGGACTGTGGCTGGTATTGTGGTGGGTGACCTTCTGATCACTGTTGGAGTGGTCATCCTGGTTTATTTCTGGGCCAAGGGCAGAAAGCGAAGCCCAGGTGCTGGAGGTGCACCTGGACGGAGAACGAAAGGTAGGTTAAACGATTATCTTCTGATTGACCACACCATACAAGTGGCACCATTAACCTGTGAAATCTCCAGTATATAGCTATGCCCCTATTAGACATAGAAGCTCAAACATATACACCTAGACCATCTTGTTTTTTCCAGAAATTTCCCTGTTTACATGCCTGGCATACAAAGTGTAGTACATAAGATAAAGTCACAGTGGAAAGCATTCACAATACATCAAGGAACAAAAATGATCTAAGTAGACAATGTATGACAACACCAAAAATGTAATTCAAAAAAATTATTGTGATTTAATTATATCACATGGATTGACATTAAATCAAATCTATAGAGTATAATGTATATCACATTTATGCATTTATAAAAACAGGTGCACACAATGTGAATTGACAAGTGCGTAACAGGGATAAGTGCAGGTGATGTGCAAAGGGAAGGTAGTATGCATATATACATCAACAATCAGTGATATACATTATATTCTAAAGCTTTGTTTTAATGTCAATCCATGTGATATAATTAAATCACAATTATCTTTTGAATGAGAATTTTGGTGTTGTCATACTTTGTCTACTTAGATAATTTTTTTCCTTGATGTATTGTGAATGCTTTCCACTGTGACTTTATCTTATGTACTACAATTTACCCGGGTCCAGTGATCTATCGGGTACCCCATTAATACATAACTTTTTTGGCATACAAAGTGGTTCCATTTGAACATACATGGCCACTTGCAGGGGTTTGGGGGCTATGGAGCACCACCATAAACAAGCATATAGGCCCACGTCTTGATTCTCTCGCCACGATTAGAGGTGGGTAAAATGCTGTTTTCCCTATAGCAATACTACCACTGGCGCTGCCATGGGAAGACTGAGACTGTCGCCCTTCCAATGTAGCGTTTTGTCTTGCCCAGTTCAACCCTGCATGACATGCAGGACATGGCAGTCTTGAAGAAAAAAACAAAATATCCCCGTGTTGTCAGTCAGAGGTTTAGTTTACTTTTTGATTTTCAAAGACAAAATTATGGATTGGGGGCTTGACTTTAAAAACAAAATTAAAGTCATGATGGGCTGTTCTTTTTTACACGAAAAGTGCTCCCGCCCATTCAGAAAAAAGAATCCCTAATAAAGTACTGGATAGCCCCATATTGGGTGGACCAGGCATGACTGGGCCAGTGGTAGCGGACCTCTTCTGGCTCAGTGGTTTGGCAGCCTGGCCTGGCAACTTTAAATGAGGCCCTTACACAACAAAAACTCAGAATTCAAAAATATCTACAACCAAAATAATGACCATACATAAATATCTCCCCACAAAAGTTTCAACCAGCTTTAAATTTCAAGCTTTCTTCCTACATTCTTCTGAATAAGATTAATTTACTTTTCTAACTCCTGTGTCTTGGCATATTTAGGGGCATTGAAGAGGCTGCATTTATCTGAGTCAAATCTTCTCAATCGAACCAGACCCAGGCGGTAAAGTTGGCCTGGGTCAGCTTTACTACCTGTTTCTAAAATTTAAATTAAGAAACAAAATTCCAACTACAGTATAAAATATATCTAGTTTATAGTATTAAAAATTTGAAGGTGATGTATAAAATTAATTACATTATTAAAAAAGAAAGCAATACATAGGTTTTATTGCAGATAATCTTTTAATATTAACACAAATGTACTTATATTTTACAAAGTTTAAATAACGTAATTTTTTTAAACATTAATTCCTATAGGGTTTTACTTTAAGTCCCTACCTCTTTATTATCTATGGAATGGTGTTGCAGTACCAGTGGTTGGCAATGTGTGGTGCTGGACTTACTCCAGCTCTGAGCTGGAGAATATTTACTACTCTTTTGGTTCTTTTTGGCTGTTCTAACTATAGAAGTGCAGCTTGTGAAAAAAAAATTAGCGTACTCTTTTGTGTGTGGATGCATGTCCCTCCCTAAACCCTTAACTAGGCCCCCTTAAACGCCTCCTTCGATTTCCCCTAACCCTTTCCCTTTATTCTTAAATATTCAAAATTTTCCAGTGACTACTCTCCCACATTTAATACTCAGGGGCCGATTCAGATGTCAGACAGACCAAAGTCCGGCCAACATCGGTCAGGAACTGGAACCATACGACCTCTTGGCATTGGTTCCAGACCTGCAAGTAGGATGGTCGCAATCCTATATTTAACAATGGGAGCATGCTTTCCGCACTGAATGCATGCTTGCATCGTTAAGTGCAGAGGTGCAGTTCATCCCTGCACCTCGTGGCAGGCACCCCAAGGTGGGAGCCGGCCAAGGGAGTACTGAAGGGTTTCCGGATGGCCAGCGGGCTCTCTGGGCCCGTTGAAAGCCATCCGGAAAACCGAGTCTGATTCCTTTCTGACCAAGCCCCTCAGAATGGCTCAGTCAGAAAGGAATCCGAAAAGCAGTGCATGACGCGGGTAGGAGTCCTTCCTGCCCGCATCGGAATCGGGCCCTTAGACGTATACTTATGTGTAACGAGATCTCTGCAGTCGGGCGGAGCACCACAAATAAAAGCTAGGAGAGGCAGAGGACTAGACTTCCATATCTACAAAATTGAAGATTAAGTTATTACTAAACGAATTACAAAATGCAGGTTGTGAATAGTCCCCAAAATCCGAAATGGTTGATTTCATTTGTTATCTCCTGACAGAAAGTATACGCTAATCTTGGATCTTACATGATCCTGCATAGATAATACCAATTCCCTGTATTTGGAGCTTCCACAAATTCTTCTACAAAACAGTGGTGGCTGTCATCTACAGGGTGGTGGGGGCGGGCGGGTGGTCACGCGTGCGCAAATATTTATTATTTATTTATTTAAAATATTTATAAAGCGCGACTGTCACCTGGCAGGTATCTTGGCGCTGATAGCTACCCTTGTGGTTTATTGACGGGGGGGAGCTGGAAAAGGCCGTTTTTTTTTTATTTTTTTTTATAGGGACAGGGGAAAGAGCCAAGTTTTGATACGTTTCCTGAATGGGAGGAGGTGAGGGATATGGCGAATTTCGGCAGGTAGACTGTTCCATAGCTTGGCTGCAGCTACTCTGAACGATCTTCCTCCCATCCTGGCCTTCTTACATCTGGGCACTCTCGCGAGGCAAGCAGTAGTGGACCTAAGTGTTCTGGTGGGGGTATACCAGGAGAATAGACGTTGGAGAGGTCTGGGTCCTGTTCCATGCAGTGCCTTGAAGACCAAACAAAGGGCCTTGAAGGCAATGCGTTGCCTCAAAGGCAGCCAATGTAACTCGGCCAGTGCGGCAGTGGCCGAGGATCTCCTGGTCCATCCCAGAGCCAGTTTGGCTGCTGCTGACTGGACTCGTTGGAGTCTGTCCAGTAGTGTCGCCGGAGATTCAAGCAGCAGGGCGTTGCAGTAGTCAAGGCGACTAAGAATAGTACACCTGACTACTAGTGCTCTGGCGGAGGATGGAAGCAGAGGCAAGACTTTGCGCAGTGAGCGCATAAGGCCGGTGCAGGTTGCGACTGTTCTTGAGACCTGAGTCTCCATGCTCAATTGATGGTTGAGCATGACGCCCAGGTTGCGGACGGTGGTAACTGGTGGGGGGTTGTTGGAGTTCTCCGGGGGCCAGAACTCAGCGGGCAGAGGGCGGGGTATGCGACTCGCAGGGCAGTACATCACCTCAGTCTTTGAGGAGTTGAACTGAAGTGAGTTCTGGTGCAGCCAGCGTGCCGTGTCTCGTAGGCAGTCATGGAAGGCTTGTAAGGAGATGGAGTCTTCGCCTTCCCACGAGAGAAGGAGCTGTGTGTCGTCCGCATAGTTTACTGTGGTCATGTTGTGTGACTTGATTAACGTGACCAGAGGTTTTAAGTAAACGTTAAAAAGAATCGGACTGATAGAGGAACCCTGGGGGACACCGTGTGGGACCGGGGAGAAGACCGATTGAAAAGGGGGAAGGGAGACAGCTTGTTTTCTGTCGCTGAGGTAGGAGTGGAACCAGATAAGGGCCGTGCCGTCAATCCCTGCCGCTCTCAACCGCTGGAGCAGGATTCTGTGATTGACAGTATCAAATGCGGCAGACAAGTCAAGTAAAATGAGGGCCACAGCTTGGCCCCTGTCTGCGCGCATTCGGAGCTCCTCCATGGCCGTGAGCACCGCGGTTTCAGTGCCATGGGCTGGGCGAAACCCAAATTGGAATTCGTCCAAAAAATGGTGCTGCTCAAGGTGGATTGAGAGGCATTTACTGACCCAGCGTTCGAGCACCTTCACTGGGAAGGGCAAGAGTGATATGGGACGGAAGTTGGACAGACAGTCTGGATTGAGCGTGGGTTTCTTTAGCAGCGGGGTAATAAGCGCTTGCTTCCAAGAGCGGGGAACGACGCCACAGCTCAGGGATTGGTTGCATATCAACCGAAGGGTGTGAAATAGTTGGTGCCCACAGGCTTTCCATATTTTCGGTGGCAGAGGGTCAAGGGGGGATCCGGAAGTGATGCCCTGTGCGACTGTTTCAAATTCTACTTGAGAAATAAGAGGGAAAGCCAGCAATTTATTCGTGGAAAAACAGGTTGGCCTCAGAGAATCAGGGTTAGTGGAGATGATTTCGGGGAGGGTGGAGAGAGTGGAAGGCGGGGGTGTTGCCAGGTTATTAATAACATAACATAACATAGCATGTGTATTTGTAAAGCGCACGTTCACCCAGCGGTTTCTTGGCGCTGAATAACAGATGTTTATTGTTACCCAACTCAATGGTACTCATTTTATCGACCTCAGATGGATGAAAGGCTGAGTGGACCCACCGGGATTTGAACCTGTGACCATGAGGTCGAACACAGGCCCCTGCAGTGGACGCATTAGTCCACTGAGCCACCAGACCCGGCTAATGATGGTCTCAATTTTATCAGTGAAAAACTGAGCAAGATTGTCACAAAGGGACTGAGAGGGGGGGATGGAGTTTTTGACGCAGTCGGGGTGTAAGATATTGTCCAAAATCTGGAATATGCTTTTTGGACTGTTGGCTGCATTGGTAATGGTGGAGCAATAGTAGTTCGCTTTACTTTCTGCAATAGCGGACTTGTAGTCACGGAGTGCCTTCTTCCAGAGGGTTTTATTGTTGTTACAGTATCCGTGTCTCCACTTTCTCTCAGCTTGTTTGCAGGCTGATTTAAGGGTTTTCAAAGAGTCGTTGTACCAGGGAGCCGGGGCTCTACCTTTCGGTTTACAGAGCTTAAGAGGGGCAGCAGCGTCCGCAAGAGAAGTGATTCTTGAGCTAAAGGACCTGTAGTTGTCTTCCACTGAGCTGGTAATAGCGAAACTGTCTTCCACCTCAAAGGTTCCGGTGGAGGTACTGAGTTTTTCAAGCGCTTTCCAGTTTCGGTATGAGAATTGTGGGGGTGGGTGGGATTTGATTTTGCTTGTTGTAGCATTCTTAATGTAGAGTTTGATGAGCGAGTGGTCTGTCCAACTCATGGGCAAGATGTCGCCTACTTGGGTTAGACCTGGGCTCGAGAAGATAAGATCGAGTCGGTTGCCTGCGAAGTGAGTAGGGTCCTTTATCAGTTGTTGGAGGCCTACATTATCACAGGACAGCCGAAGGTTGTCTAGTCCTGCATCAAGACTGCCGTTTGGCCAAAGGTTAAAGTCTCCTAGAAGTATAAGGTTACTGTGAGAGGTTGCCATGTTGGTGATAGTCGTGAGGAGGGCTTGCTGTTGCGGGATAGAAAAGGCCCCAGGCGGGCGGTAGCAGACGATTACCGTGAAGGTTTCGCCTTGATGGCAGTTTATAGACAGCCCAAAGAGCTCGGTTCCAGGGGTCGGGTCTATGTCTAGGATGTTCGTTTGCCACGAGGCTTTGAAGATGACACCAACTCCGCCACCGCGGCCTTTAGGTCTGGGGAGGTGGAGGATGTTAAAGTTTAGCGGACAAGCAGCTGCTAGGTCTGTCTCACAGTTTGCATGTGTCCAAGTCTCTGTTAGAAAGAGTACATCTAGATGGTGAGACTCGATAAGAAGATTAATTTCAGTGGCGTGTTTAGGTAAGGATCTTACGTTCAAGAGGCCTCCTACAATTAAGTTCTGTTGTAGGAAGTCAGTTAGTGGGAAGGCCGATTCTTCGAAGGAGAGCTTACCTTCATGCGCATACCCCCGAAGGTCGAGCAAAGCATCCCGAGTTAATAAATAATGAAAAAACGTACCTGAACCAATGTCCTCTACTCCGGACCGCTTCTCAATCGGATGCCGCAGTGCAGGTACCAATCCTGGTGCTGCTCTCATGCTATGAGAGCAGCCCCATGATTGGAGGAAGCGGCCTCACTCACCACTTCCAAGGATACTGGAGCCCTGCACTTACTCTGACCCAACTGTCATAGGACAGCTGGGTTGGAGGTTTCAAGACTGCATGTGTGGCTGGCCGTCACAAGATAGCAAAGGGACATGCACACTTCGAAAAGTGCAAACACAGTCCAACCTCCTCCCTGCTGCTGTCATTCAGCAGCGTCCCGCCCCCTTTATGACACTCAGTTATCTCGTCACATGATCAAGTCAAGAAGAATTACATAAGAGGGGTTTCAATATTTAGCAAATGTGCACAATGAATGATTTTTAACCACTAGTTCTCAATGCCTTGCTTCAGGGCCCAGAACAGAAGTTAAATGTAAGTAAATTGTTTTTTCTGCATTTTTTTTAATTTATAAAAAACAAATTGTCAAGTAGTAAAGTTATTGTAGAACATACATTTCTCAAGTACAGATCCATGAAGCTCGGGAGCAGCTCTCTTGGCATTTGTTTGCATTAGGTCCCATCTTACTTCTTACTGTATTCCCCTTGCTGGTTCCTGCATCGCCTTCCGTTACCTTTGTCTGCATTGGAGACCTCACATGGTTCATGAGTGCAGTGGCTGCCGGCATAGCTTGCGGGTGGTGGTGGGCAGGCGTTGGGGGTCACAGGGTGGGTGGGTTGCGGTGGGGGGTGCGCAGTCGTTGATTTAAAAATAATAAACTTACTTTGAGGCCGAGTCCCACGTTTCTGCGCCTGCTCTCCTGAACAGGAACCAGGCAGACAGGCTACCTTCCCTAAGCCAAAAACAACACTGCAATGCAGCATTGTGATTGGTCTGAGCCCCATGACACGATGCTCAGACTGGGGCTGGCGGGGTGGGCATGGTCTCCATGCAGGCTGTAATGCAGCCTGCATGGAGAACGGGGAAAGTGAGCATGACTGGTTTGGGGTGCCCGAGAGGGCCGACCCAACAGTAATTGCGCACTTAGGAGTGGGCAAACAGCTCTTCAACTGCTTTGAGAGCAGAGCAGCACCGCCCAACCACCCGCCCGCAAAGCAGCAGAACACGAAGCATAAAATTATAATAACTCTAAGTTATAATCATTTTATGTTTCTACTTGGCACTGCTTAAAAGCTGTGAGGTGATGCTCCTCCGCCACAGTGGAGGATCTGCCACTGCATGAGTGGCAAATCAACTGAGCCTCTAACAACCAGCTTTTCCTTGGGGGCGGGGCCTGCAAGGCCCACGGAGGGTCCAAGAAGCTTACGGCCTGAGGCACTGGATGGTGCTCTGTGATTATATGCCTGGACTGCCAGATGTGAACCTCGGCTCCCGCCTTCCCAGTACCCAAGGCTTTAAGTGGGATAAAAAAACTGAGGGGTCTCTGAAAGGGGCGTGGCCATTGTAATTAAGGGCATTGGTTGAAAACACATAAGCTAAAAATCTGTGCGTAGCATATAGTGTGCCGCCCGACTGGTATTTTGCAGTTTCTGTCGTTGCATACAGATATATGAAACAACAAGTAACATTAAACCTACCACAAGTCAGGGCTTTTGGGTTTGTCAGTGGTTGTTAGTTGCATAAGATAAATAAGCAGCAACTATGGCTTGTATATCATATTGAAAAAGCTTCCTCTTAACCCTTTCGCTGCTGATGACGAGCTCAGCTCGTCATCACCCACGGGTGTCGTGTGCTGATGACGAGCTGAGCTCGTCATAAATGCACCAAAATAGCAATTTGCAGCACAGCGCAAAAATCCCCGCAGCAGCCATGTGGTTAAAGCCCTGGTGACACCACAACAATGTTGCTGCTCCTGAGATTCAAAAAGAGAAGTAATCCAGGGAGAAAATGATTCTCGTAAGGATTTCCCTTCCCCTAAACGCTCACCTGGAATGACGTCATGACGTAACTTCTCTACTAGTGAGAAGTGAGCAGTGTGAACACGCGCACATTATGTGCCTGCTGTCACTGCAGTCCGGAAAAAATTGAGCACTGGTGAACAGAGCCCGAAGGAGACCCGTTTTGAGGCCCCCTTTAAAAAACTGCCGGACTGCCGGTGCTCAGACCCGGTGTGACCCGGCCCACTTAAATCCCTGCCAGTAACTTCGGAGACACTTGACCTGGGGCCGTAACCCTCAGAGACACACAGCCTGACCGCAGCCTGGGGCGCCAAGGTGGTGGCCGGCTGTATGATCCCACTCTCCAGTCATCGACGCAGGCTGGTACGAGCCTAATCTAGGTGCGAATAAGGCTCAGCTTATCTCTCATACCTCTGAACAACATCCCCGATGGCGCAAAAAAGAAAAACAAGAATTCATGGTTTTCCTCTGTATAAACATGTCAAGTGGAAAAGTGCTGGCGTCCCCACTGTCACATCCTCACTTCAGCATATTTATAGCAGTGTCTTAAATCTTGTGGGTGGTGGCGGAGATCTGAAGGCAGAGGGGAGTCCACATTATATTCGTATAACTAATTTACCAAAGGTTGACATTTTGTTTCCGTGCTTCATCTCTACCGTTGACATGTGATCTTTTTCATATTTTCTTGGTGCTAAATAATCTCCCTCAAACTATGACTGGTAAGAAGCTCAGCAGCCGCACTATGCATATGAAGAGACAATCTGTGACTCTTCCTACCAACAGAAAGCATAAACAACTACTGCATATTGGTTCTCTAGAAAACTCCCCTACTATTCCTGTTTTCTGTTCTACTGCAAGATCATTGGCCACTGATGACCAAATTTGCAACAAGAAAAGGAAACCTCGAACCTCCTCTCTTCCAACAAGTTTCGTTGTGCTAAAATCCTCAATCATCATCATCATCAAAATCTTTATTTCGGTTAAAACAAACCATAAAAGAGTCATAAGCATAAAAACAATTCAATCTCTTAGAAAACGACCACCAAGGTCAAACAATATCAATTTCCAGATAGGAACAGAGCATAAGAAAGCCATGGACATCAATACAATATCTTCACTGAAAGAGAGAATAGTGCCAGACATTTTCAGTCACAAACGCACTATTACAGTCGGTCCATCTTGGTTTGTGCAGTGCAAGCAAGAATGCAATATTAAAAATGTGGAACAATAAATAGTAATAAATAATAATAGTAATAAATACCAGGAGCTAGTATTAATTAATATCACTAGCATTATAAAAACAATAAAATCACTTTAAGCAATAACAAGGTTGTATTACAGGAAAATATATCCAGGATCACTTGGAATATAGACAAAATGCCCAAATGTAATACCCCCATTGGATGTCAATCTCCCTGTCATCGATCTAAGTACATTTACCCACAGAAGAAGGAATAAGACACCGAATAAATCTTCAAAAGAACCTCTGCTATTGTTAATAGGATAGATGACCTTTCTTGTTTGCCTGATTTACTCTCCAAAAACTCTTACCATCTGCCAGAAGGTTACGTGCCCTTCTCTGATGCTCTCAATGCTCTTAAAAGAATCTATGTTTCAGCTGTTCGAAAAAACAACCACAAATTCTGATCACTTTTTGGAAACTGTGACAGTTATTTTAAACTACCTCACTTCACATGTAGAGGCTCCTTCAGACTTTAAAAGTTATGGGGAGATTAGGCCTAACAATCATACCAAGGCTTCTATTTCGGAATTAAGGAAAGTAACATGCTAGTTGTGAACAAATTACAAAGTAGGTCATGGGCAATTCAAGCAGGAAAAGCTTATGTGAACTTTAAAAAGATGCAGATAGCAAGATCGAAAGAAGAAAAAAATCGAAGCGTAGAATTACCAAAGAGGGCTAAAACGGATCAGATTTAAATGAAAGATTACTAAAGAGAAAATAGGGAAATTACTTCCCCTATCTCTTTAGAAGCTAATCCATGTCAAGACTCTCTCTAACGCCATCTTCTGCCTCTTTGAGACATTTTAGTAGGCCTTTAAACCCACAAGCACCTGAATTTAAAGCTAACCCCTCTGTTTCTGAGGAAATAGCATCTTAACCTGAAGTGCAATAGCAGATTGCAGTTCTGAGATAATGAATATTTCCTTGGAAAACACACAATTTCCTTTCAATGTTCCTCCACTATCGAAATGAGAAAGGACATGCTAAAGTGCTGTCTACCAATTTGTATTGGGATTTTGAGGTCCTCACACTGCCCTCTAAAAATGTCCACAGGATTCGAATTATTATGCCCAAAACAACATCTCTGCAAAACATTTCCATTTCATGATTCAATGTCTACATTCCACCTGACCCACATAATAATCTGATTTTGAGCCAATCTTTTGAATTTGTACTCTCCTTTTCGGATGGTGGAAATGGGGGAAATGTTGTCGTCATGGACAATTTAATACGAAAATCAAGTTCGTTATTAAAGCTGCATAGGGACAAAGATCTTGAACATGCCTGGAATACACCGGACGCTCTTTTCCCTTTTAAGATTAAAACAGATAGGTGAAGCAGACTTTTTCTCGAATCACTCCCTAGGATAAAGGCATTGCTAGTTAATGGGAGATTGACTCAGATATTCCCGCACTTCCTATAATAAGAGGCATAACAGGCTTCTCCCTTTTCGATAATATAATTGCCAGGTATTATCTATACTCTATATTTCTTTCGATGGACGTCCAATTTCATGCTGGTAGTGATCATGTAATTCTCTACGCATCCTTAGACCTCCAGTTACAGGAAACTGCGGCCTGGTCTTTGAATTCCAATAAAGGCAGAGCAAGAACCATAGACGTAAGGGAGAGGAAAATATTTTGGGACTGCAGAAGGATTGATAAATTGAATTTGACAATTCTCCCTAAATCTAAGGGCTACATGGGAAAAGATGCCAGTCCAATAAAGCTATATGAAAAAGTTATAACAGCAATAACGGAGGAGATATTGATTAACATAAATTTGCCAATAAAGAAATACTACAAAAGTACTACATCAACAAACAAGTTTCTGTGGAAATAAACAATCTTATTCGCCTCCAATTTCTGAATCACTCCCCTTCCAGAAGGAATGACATTCAAGTGCTGCGGAAGAAACTTTAGTTTTTTTACACAGATGGAGTTGTTTTGTTAGATCTTACCCTAATTAGCCTTCATTGTAATGCACTATATGCATATGCTCAGTCGAATTGCTTAAGCATCAATATATCCAAATCAAAAGTTTAACTTTTAAGGGAATGTAGGAAGGTGGCTACCTGACTATGGTTACCCCAGATTTTTTGCCTTGTGTTTAGCTGGTTTTCGACTTAGTTAGCCTGGTTCACTGCTAATCAGGGCCCCAGGCTATCTGCTCTCTCTGTAAAATGGATTCCATGTACCCTAGGTGCATAACTAGATTGGCTTGGGTCACCTTATCAGCCCCTGTACAGAGCACTATAGGTGCCCAGGGCATAGGTGCATCCAAGGCCTACCAGGGACTGCAGCATATCTTTTGCCACCCCTGGCTGGCTATCTAAAATTGACTCAACTGGCTGATCACCCAGCTGGGGCAAGGTGGTGTAATCACCCCTTGCTTAGATATAGTATACCTATATCTAAACCTATCTGGACACATATATACCTATCAGTCACTCCTATGGCAGGCCTTAACAATCCTGGAGGCAGAGTGCTTGGTTTTATGTGAGATGGTGCTCTAGCATGAGCTGAGCCTGTCTGCAGCTGTCAGGACCAATTCCCTAAGCTGTTCCGCGATAATGCCATACCATATACTATTAAGTGCATTATAATCCTCGCGGTTATATGTTACCTTTGGTTTGGCTTTAACAAAACATGTCGTGTAAGGTCTCATATGATTTGGAATACTACCCCCTCGTCAGTCCTGGCGACGGGGGTAGCATTCCACCCCTCTAGAGGGAGACGACATGTTACTTTGCTAAAACGCGGTTGATTTTAAAAGAGCCTCAGATCCACAAAATGGATGCTCCTGCCACAGACACAAGTCTGACCTCCTGCAGCTGACCGAAACTCAGCCAAGGAGGCCTGGACAAAGGATTTCCTGTCACAGGGAGGTGTCACACCACCCCAGACAGGAGATAGTGGATTGTAGCAGAGAGGTTTGAAAGAAACCAGACACTGCCTGGGGAGCACAAGGCTGCCCCTTGCATATTCCGGCCAAACCAGTTCTGGGGCACACCAGCCCCAGTCCCAGCGTGGCCTGGATCAAAGGGAAAGGGGTGTATCCACCCCCTTCCTGGGTCCCACCCATAGGAGCGGACCTAGCAGGTAATCCAGCCCCCTAGATTGGTATAAGAATGGGAGCAGTGCCAACGCACTCAGATTATCCTGATGAAACATTTGAAATGAAACTCTGGACCCTTCGACATCCTTCTCGACGTAGAAGACTGAAGAATCTCCCTTGTGGTCAAGGAGTGACCACCCTGTGCAAACAGGCACCATCCAGCACCTCAACGTCTGCTTTGTTGCAGTTCCCGCCAGAACTCGAGCAACAGAGATCGACGAGATTAAGCTTGCCTGCCTTCTTACAGCCCGATCCACAGTCCCTGCAGAGCTGAGACCCGTGGAGGCGACCGGAAGCGTGGGGCATGCCATCTTGAAAAGACCCTGAGCCGCTGACTGTGCAGCCCACGAGGGACCCTCAAAACTGTACACCGGGGTTTAAGAAGCCCCAACCCTGAGCCACTTTTGCACCGAAGCTCACCCCTCTACACTTGACGAGTGCTGCGTGGGGCCCTTCTGCTTTCTTTGGCTCGACGCGTTGGCCCAGTCACTTGCCAGCTGGCTTGTGGCCCCTGTGCCGGCAAAAACCTAAATATGACTTGTGATTCTGGTTGCTCCAGACTTGCAACAGCTCCTCTGAAAAGGAGCACCCGCTCAGCCCCTCCTGGTCCGAGTGAGAAGCAATCATCCAATCCCGCGTGGATTGCTCTTGCCAAGTGCTGTTTGCTCCGATCTTGAAGCCGACAGTGCCGACGGTGAGAGCCTGCGCGGGACAGCTTGTGACCCGCTCCTGGACATTGCAGATGCCCAAGAGCCAACGTGGCAGCGGAGAGAAGGTCCTCGACAACCACCTGATTGTGCCCGACATTGCCTGGTTCCGTCCTGGTTCCACCCTGGTCACTGCTGAGTGACCCAGACTCTGTCCCCTCTGCTTTCAGGTACTTTTCTACTCTGATCCACCCTTGGATCACACCGGACACTTCTCCTTCACATCGCCTGCAGCATCTTCAGCTTCAAGCACCAACAACCTGCGTGACGAAACCCGACGCCACTTCGACCCTATGCACCCCTTGGTGTGGGTGAGGTAACTCAGCAACGCCGGTGTTCCCACACTGGTACACACCTCTAGGGTCTGTGTCAAAAGTTTTGTCCTTCTAGGTTTAGTGGAAGTATCCTTAAACTCTATTTGTGTTACTTTTAAGCACCATTGACTTTGCATTGGTGCATGCGTGTACTTTAAGCACTGCACTCGAATCCCGCGGGCTTTTCCCGACTTCAGAATTGCTTGTCCCGACTGCTCCCAGCGATTCCCTAGGCCCCAGGCCTAACCACTGTTCGATTGGTATCTCTTATGCCACTTTCTTAATATATGGTTTGAGTGGCTGCCCGCCCTCATCCATTATTGTGCAACTTTCATATGTTATACTGTGCTTTTGATTTAACGCTTGTGCCCCTTTGCTCATAAAGAGTACTGGGGATTATTTTAGAAATAAACACATATATTTTTATAATATATACTTGTGTGGTGTCCTTTCATTTGATATTACAGGATTGTGATTGGTAAAACAGCTCTCTTAACACGACCTCTTGAGTTTAGCCTTTAAGGCTGCTTAGTCCATGCTACCATTAAGATAGCTTGTCTATAAGGTTGACTTACAACCAGACACCATAAGGGATTGTTTGGACTGATACAAGGTGGTTCCAGAATTGGAAACATCATATATCAGGCCAACTTCTCACAGGGAAGGAAACTGGGTCACCCCTACTCTTAGAAACTGGTAGGAAACACTATAGAATCAGTAAAATCTTATATTTATCTAGGTAGAGTTTTTTCTCAGAATTTAGATAGTAAAGCCCATCTTACTCATTTAGGAAACAAGGCATATGCACAGGCAAGTTTCTTGAATAAGTCTTCTATAGCCTCTGGAAGAACACATTTTAATAATCTTTTAAACATCTATAAAGTAAAAATACCTTCTATGCACTTGAGTATGTTCCAGTTGAGAAATGGTCTTTTACTCCTCAATATGAAGGGAAAGTGCTCAAAAACAGCTGTCAGCTAAACAATCCCAATCCAATTGTTAAGACTTGAGCTTGCACTAACTGGTACTGTTGCTTGGCAATGGCATATTTAGTATATATATATCTATACTACTATTATAAAGAGAGAACTTGCACCTTTTGGCCAGGTAAACTCGGGAACAACAGCGCCAATCTACACACCCGATACATCTATGAAAATGTCAGGGTGTGTAGATGGACATAGGCGACATTAAATAAAAAAAAACGTAAATTAAAAAAATTAAGTTTGTAAACAAAGAAGTCCCCTAAAACAAGCGCCGGCCGTGACGTTGCGCTGATCGCAACCGACACGTAACGTAATGACGATATGCGGGGAGGAGCGGTGACTTGCGGCGAGGAGTGGACTTGCGGCGAGGCAAGGCAAATGCAGGCGAGAGGCGGGAGGCGGGCGGGACGCTCAAGGCAGTAGGCGGTATGGCCATTGTCGGGGCGGGCGGCGGGCGGCGGGCGGGAGGTAAAGTCCGCGCTATATAAAAATGCATAAATAAATAAAGGCGGGAGGCGGCATGGCCAATGTCGGGGCGGGCGGCGGGCGGGAGGCGGCATGGCCAATGTCGGGGAGGGAGGCGGGAGGGATGCGGTAAGGCTGAAGGCTCAAGGCGGCATGGCCAATGTTGGGGCGGGAGGCAGGAGGGATGCGGTCTGGGCAATGTCGGGGGGGGGTGCACAGAGGCTTAAAATGCTGCCCCCAGCCCCCTTCTGCCCCAGGCAAAGCCGGGGCGGGCTGCTAGTATATATATATATATATATATTCACCAAGGTGCTCCGGATCATGAAGACGCCACTCCACTTGGATGGATACAATCCTTTATTTGCGCAAAACACCACTCGCAGCCCCAACTGGTGTAAGTTCCTGACGCGTTTCGTTGCAACATGCAACTTAATCATAGGAAAAGGGGGTCCAGGCAGGTAACGGAAAGTGCTTCAAACTGCGTGATTTATCGCTTTTTCCCACAATACATGCCGCTTTCCAGTAAGTTGCATGCTGGGTTTTGAAGTCACACATCTTCCCTTCCGGTAGGGTCCGTGAAACAAGCCCCAATGTTTTTCACCCCATTATAGTTTACAATGTTCATAGCCCTCCAGTGGGCTTCAGGGCTGCTTAGGTGTTTAATTCTGGCACTCCATCGTGGTGAATATATATATATATATATATATATACACATATATATATATATATATATATATAATATGAGGGAGAGGGAGGGTACCATCCAGTTGCAATGGCATCTGAGGAAGGCCGTTCAGGCCGAAATGCATAACGCTGCGCAATTTGTGAATAAAGAGCTCCTGAAAGAATCCCGCTGTGTCCTTGGGTCATTCCGCATAAGCCAGAAACGCGGTACAAGGACCCGTCCCGCCAAGAGTCCCGGATGTTACTGGCATTGAACTTTGTGCCTACCAAGGGATTGGTAATTATCGGGACCGCCACAAGATTGGTCCAAGCCTGAGGCTGCTGTCAGATGGCAGACCCTGACTGCATGGGAGAGAGGGTTCACTGTAGCGCTCTCTACGGCCCGATTTGTTCTGAACTTGTGGCTGGGGCATTAGGGACCCAAGGGAGCTATGTCACTTTATTTTGAGGATGGCATCTGCCACTACATGGCCCCACCTTCACACGGAATTGCAGCGCTCATGGAGAATGTAATCTTTCCTGTCAACGCACTTGCCAAGATATTGCATTTTGGGAGTTGTGGTCTTGCATTTGATCACAGCTGCCGTAAGTTGAACAGGGTCAGCTGCTCTCCCACCAATGGGAGCACCGTATCAATAAATGAGGGAGGGAGACGGTACCATCCAGTTGCAAGGGTGTCTTAGGAAGGCCGTTCTGGCCGAAATGCATAACGCTGCACAATTTGTGAATAAAGGGCTCCGGAAAGAATCCCTGCTGTGTCCTTTGGTCATTCCACAACAAGTGGTCTTCTTTGTGATATATATCCAACAGGTTTTGCTGAAAGAGAGACCTGCGCCACTTCGTAACGGCGGGCCACAGCGGGGTTCGCCGACCCCAATAAATCCAACAACAGTCGTCTTCGAAGTAATAGACAACACGCTGAGGCCCAAATGGGCTCCTTAATGAGGTTTATTGACAAAATCCACCTGACGCTTTTCACAGTGTCCGCTGCTTGTTCACGAGTATGGGTGTGTTACAACATCAATAAAGTTATACCATAACAGAACATCACGTGACATTCCTTTGACCACTAGTGAAAATAGACTTATACAATTCATTTTGCGTTCAGTCAGCGGTCAGAAAGAAGAATTTTTAAAAATTAATACAGAGCAAATAAATGTATTCATTTCATTTAAATAAACAGGCATGATGTTAGCGCCCTCTGTAAAACCGTACATTTCAGTAAGATCGTAGCTTCCCATATAACCCCAGTGGGTATCAGTTCACATTACGTACAGCACAAGTAAATGCATTCATTTTGTGCAGATAATCAGGCAGAATATGTGCACCCTCTGAAACAAATATTCATTTAAAAAAAATTGTACCTGGTTATTTGTACCGGCATTGCATTTAAATTACCGGACTACACTTCCCATGATTTCCAATTTGAAAACATAGACACCCGGTTAAACATTAAAACGAGAACCTCCAGTTATACTCCTATTAATGAAGTACCAGATTCTAACAGCCATCATGCCCATGTGGGCAAATATAAATCTATATACAGCTGTGGATTTGACAAGCTACAATGTTACAATTTAACCCCAGTGGGTATCAGTTTAACAACATAATAATCCTAAATTGGTCCAATTCGGCAAAACTAATGTAGACAAAGAGAGAAAAAATCCAAGGAACGGGGAAATATGTCGGAACGTCCTTTAACCAAACAAGAAACCCAGGTGTTATCATTGGGACTTATGTTCTGTCCATCGAGTGAATCAAGGTCCCACGAGGACCGAAACGCGTAATGGCGGCAGTGCTGGGCAGAAAATAAACATTGAATAGCACCAACTCTATTGGATTCACCTCGTCTATTCCCGGTGACCTGGGAGCTGTGAGACGAGTACACAGAATATATATGGGCCAGTTGAGGGTTAATCGTAGCCGAAACGCGTAGGCCGTCCTGTTTTTGCACGTTTTGCACATGGTGTTGAAATAATAAAATAATTTATGAACTCATCTGCTGTTGTGCTCTGACTTCCGCTTGAAAGAGAGGAGGCGAGAGAAATCGAAGGATATATATATATATATATATATATATATATATATATATATATATATATATATATATATATATATATATATATATATATATATATGTATATACATATATATATGTATTACCTACTGGCGGTCGCCAGTAGGTAGTTATAGTTAGGATTGTTTTCCATAGGAAATCCTCAACATTCTATTTGGAATAACTTTGGCCCTGGTTGAAGAATCTTAGCGAATTTCTCAAAGAAGATGGCTCGGTCCGCTGCGCTCCTTCCCTGAAAGTTTGGGGGGGATTGGTCAAGTGGGGGCTGAGATATAAGGGGGGTCCCAAAATGTGTTTTCTGCATGTTATTTTCCATAGTACCTTTAGACTCGGCTACAGGTCGAACGGCTGAATGGATTTATAAGAAATTTGCAAAAACTGTAGAGTCTTGTTCGCAGATTACGCTTTTTTTGGAATGGTGTAAATCCGTTCAGTAGTTGTTGAGAAAATTAAAGTTAAAGTCAATTATATATCTATAGGCGCGCACACGTGCGCGCACCCAAGCGGCTGCGCGCGTGAGCGGAATTTTGCTGCGTGACGTCTGTTAACGTTCGATTCGAAGGAAATCAGGAAGTTTTGTCCGCCATTTTGTCACTGCGAGTAAATATATTGTTCATTTCAAAGCGTTGAAACATGGAAAGGGGAGAAGGTAGAGATTGTCTTCCTGCGTAGGTTTTCTCGGGGTGTGCAGTAAGGCCCTTAAACGCAAAAAGATATAATTTTTCCCCGAAAAAAAAATACGGGGTGCGCGCACCCGGTCGCGCACACCTATTTACAAGAGTGTGGAAAAGGAGGTAAATCAGAAGTTTGAGTGCTTAGATATAAGGTGGCTCTGAAAAGAGCCCTTGTGTTAATTGAGTGTTTTCTGCATTTATAAGTAAGTACCGATGCAGAGCCTGATGTTGCAGAGGAAGATTCTGTTTCCCTCATTCGTGAAATGAACACCGTCTCTTCTATAGACGTCTTGCATGTGGTAGCGCAAGTTGTTGTGGTAAATAGAACCCATGCTATAATCTCTGAGGAACGCAGAAACAGATTTATTTATATGTCTCCTTGCTTTCTCAAATTGTGCACAATGGTGATTGGATCAATTCCATTTCTGTCTTTGGCATATATTGGAATATACCAAGGCAGATCGAGGAAAAAGTGTCATCAATTGTCGAAAGGTGTCTTTTAGAAGCATTTCCAGACCTACCCCAGTGATTGTGCCTAGATCGTTCCCACCACAGTGCACAATTATAAGGTCTGGTTCTGGGAGATGCATAAAAGTTTTCACCAATGGAATCAATTGGTGACATTTCAATCCTCTTTTGGAAATCCATGTTATGTGTACATTTGGTAAGCTGAGGTTGCAAATTCGTCTGCTTACTGCATATTTTTCACTCCAGTGAATATAACTGTGTCCTATTAGCCAGACCTTCATTTTCAAGGGATTTGTAGTCGTCCTCCGATCGGTTCTGGAAGTGGAATGGTAGTTAGAAGTTGAAATTTTAAATAAAGAAAAAGGAAGAGGCTGGGTGTGGTTAAAAAAATAAAAATGATTGGTTGATTGTAACAAGTGGAGAGTGAACAGGTCAATGTTTATGTTAAACGAAAAGTACTATTGGGTGTGAAAAAACAAGACATGTAACAGTGTTGTGGATTTGCAGGTGTTTCTGGAGGGAGAATAGTCTTCTTAGTTAGCTGTAGAACGTTGAGACATGAACTTTTGACCTGTGCCTTCAGCAAGGTGCAGAATGAGGTGTAACCATGGAAACAGCCGGAGATGGCAGTTGGTGATGGGTTCACTCTTTGGTGCCTCTGCATCTGAGTCTGTTCTCTGGTGGCTGGCGGACAACTGTTTGTTATTGTGGAGATGAAAGGGTGATAAGGAGAGAAATACGACATAGCGTCTGGCCTGTAGAAGCGTGGGAGCAGTGATTAACTCTGAGTGAAGCGGAACTGTGTCGGTGCTTAGTAACAGTAAAAAAAAAATGTTAACAGTGGTATAACTGTCTTTACGGTGCGCGACCTACTAAGAAAGAGTTCACGGGCCGTAATTGGTTTGCAGGTTCTAGTATCAGTAAGTGAGGTCGAGAAAAGAAAACATTCAGGACTTTATTTATGAAGGCCTTGCGCCACCGGTGCGTTACTTTTTCCCATTTTAAAAAATGAGGCACTGGCGGCGGAAGGTCTTCATAAATAAGGTCCTCAGTGACTACAGTTAAGGTTATGTGGAACCCATGAATAGTTTTTCAATATGAAATCATTTCAGTTGAGATTATGGATTAAAAGAGAAACCGTGAATATTTGAAATGTTTATTTAGAAATGTACTGTTTTAAAGGCAAATCATTATGTAATATGAGTACAGAAATTGCAAAAAACACAGTAATTGGTATTGTCAGTTGTACATGGAATACAAACGCTATAGTTGAAGAAAAATGAATATAGTTGGAAAAAAACATTGTACACTCTTATAAGGAAGTATATTATATTTTAATAAATGGAAGAAGGTCTCTGGCCTTTCAGTTTGGGAACGATATATGAAAATGCAAGTGGTTATACATCATTACTTTATGAATCAGCTGTCAAACAACACGAAATTATAATGTCCACTGTTAGTAAAGCAAATAGGTCTGTTCTTCAAAAGAAAATATGGAAAAGAACGTGAAGAATATAGAAAACCAAAAGGAAATGAGGACGTCAATGGCTTGTTTGAGAGTTATTGAAGCATTGTTTAGGGAAAATAGGTAGCTTCTGCTTGTAACAGGAAATCAGTTTTATTATTTGAAAACATGTCAGCCATCCAATTGAGAAGATGAAAGGAGCATTCATGATCTGTCATTATTGGAGCGTCTTTTACCATCATAGGGCAGCTCAGTGGGTTTTCGATGTAGCTCTCTGTTAGGAAATCTTGCGCCGCTGCGAATATATTCCAATGACCCAGAACTCCTTGTATCGCTGCAAAGGCCATAAACCCTCCGGAAAGTATGTCAGCTATCCAATGGAAAAGAGTAAAGCAGTACTGATGATCTGTTATAATCGGAGCGTCTTTTACCATCAGAGGGAGCTCGGTGGGTTTTCGATGTAGCTCGCTGTTAGGAAAGAGTTAAGTGTCCATTGTGTAGGCAAAGTATGCAGCAAGTGCCTCTAACATGAAATCATTGTTATCATCTGAAAACATGTCAGCCATCCAATTGAGAAGATGAAAGGAGCATTCATGATCTGTCATTATTGGAGTGTCTTTTACCATCATTGGGCAGCTCGGTGGGTTTTCGATGTAGCTCTCTGTTAGGAAATCTTGCGCCGCTGCGAATATATTCCAATGACCCAGAACTCCTTGTATCGCTGCAAAGGCCATAAACCCTCCGTTGTAACAAAGCTGTTCATGATCAAGTAACGGATTCATGAGGTGATTGTAATTCGGTTCAGGAGGTACCAAATTGCAGAGACATAAATCCAGGGCCCACGTGAAATCACAGCTCAGGCAATGAAATACAGGCTGCACACAGGTGAAATGCGAATATCGAAATGATAATCGATATGAAGTATTCAAAGTCGAGAGTGCTAAGATGCTGTAGTAGTCAAGCATCCTCTGGCGAAATAGTTCTAAGTGGCCCGGCTCGTTTGCGAAGGCAGGGGGGACATCCATTTTGAATTTCCCAAGATGGTACAGGAAACGGCGCAGCACTGCCGGTTGTATAGCAACTCCACAGAATTAGGTCGCCGGCTATGCAGTGGAGAGGAGCAGAATGACTTGATAAATTTTCTAGGAGTCTAGTCACTTATATATTGCTTAGTGGTTATTAAAAAAGTAGCTTTTTTTGAACTGGAGGATGCGTTAAAAAATAAGGGAGTGATTTGAGGGAGTTGTAAAGCAAGGTCAATTTTTTTTTACATCAATGCTGTTTTCTGTGAATGTTAGCTTAGTGAAAGATATGTGTGTGAGCAGATGCAACGTTCAGTTTTAAATGTGACAATGGCGCTCTTGTTCATGTCTTCCGATTCAAGGTCGGTATTCGCTGCCAAATACAAAGATTAAGAAACGCATGCGTGGGGTACATAGTGTGCATTCTTAAAGGAAAGTAAATGAAGGGTTATTTTTACCGCGTTAGCATTGTCGTTTAAAAAGTTATAGTGATTTCTATTGTATGTGAAGAAAGTGTCACTGATGAAGACTGAAAATAAATCCTTATAAATGATACGGACTGGTGTATTTTAGAAAAGGTTTGTAACATTACATGAATTGTGGAAAAAAAATAATGTAATTGAAAGTGTATGGTTTGAAAATGAAAAGTAGAGGTTTATAGTTCATGTTTTGAAAGCAGTTCTAGAGGGTCAGAAGAAAGTGTATGGTTTGAAAATGAAAAGTAGAGGTTTATAGTTCACGTTTTGAAAGCAGTTCTAGAGGGTCAGATGCATGATAGATTTATTAAAAATAGAACATGTTTTTAAATAGTATTTTGGAAAAAATATGTGTCTTTATGTACTATTTACATTATGTGCCTGTTGCGTATTCTTTGAGTTTTAGTAATCCTGTGTCTTATAAGTTTTCTAGGGGCGGTTTGAGGTTCATGGTGGGTTTGGGCAGGGAGGGTAGGTTGGGGGTTTGTAATAGGGGGTTTGGCTGGGGTGGAGTGCGGAGTTTAGTGAAAAGTGAGGTGGGCGGGGAGTTACGGTGTTTGGTAATGGAGCAGAGTCAGAGGACGCCACATTTGTGTTATGGGCTGCCACGGAAATATGTATTTATTCTCAGAGGTTTATTATATTAAGGATATATATTAGCATGGTGGCTCTTGTCGTTTTGTTGTTTTGTGTATGTTTATAATGCTGGCTCTGTAGTTTTTGTTTATGGACCTTATTGCGACACACAGGGGATTTACGTTGCACAGTTGGCGATCAGAGACTTAGGAAATAAAACTTTATAATTGTAAGGGCTGTAAGCGATAGAAATCGCCCGTTCTCGGTGTAAAAAATATCACCGCTATTGGTGGTATTTTCTACGGTGTTAGTACTCGAAGGAGACTAGTAACATATATGTGTAATAAAATTATGTAATAGGCTCAGCATTTTACATTATCTTGGAGAGAAAAAGTTGATTTTACATAGCAATAAGTCTCTTATAATTAAGGGACGGAGTGTATATAGTGCTATTTAGTACTCTGCTATGTGATTGATGTCGAATATTTCATAAGAGGAGGCTTTAAAAGATTTACAATAAACTGGTTTTCTAGGGAAGTGGGTGGAGTGTTCCGTGTAAATTGCAGAATAGAAACTAGTAAGAACCAATTGGAAGTGTTGTTTTAAAGTCACATGACTGCACATGCGTGTCTCGACGCCTGTACGCGATAGGTGGGTGCGCGCACCCGGTCGCGCACTATAAGAAAGCGGCGAGAAAATATCAGCTAATATGCTCTTCAAGCTTGTTTTGGTACAAAGAGTTAGTTCTGAAAAGAACTTTTTTTTTTTTTTTTTTTTGGAAACAAGTGTTATGATGCTTTTTAGGTTTCGCCTATTACCATTCGCTTGCGAATGGAATGGCGAAAATTCATGGGCTCGATCGAATAGTCAAACCACTGCGGTTTCCACTGCGGTTTCTTTACAGTGCATGTGAGGTCACGTGACCACAAAAGCGGGTCACGTGACCACACACGCACGAGCATCTCCCTAATCCGCCTGCCCCCACCAGGCTCTCCCGCCCCCATCCGGCTTCCCTCCGCGCATCTGCCTATCACACTTCTCCCCTCGCACGCATTCCCGCCCCCCCACCAGGCTCTCCCGCCCCCATCCGGCCCATCTGCCACCAGGCTCTCCCGCCCCCATCCGGCCCATCTGCCTATCACACTTCTCCCCTCGCACGCATTCCCGCCCCCCCACCAGGCTCTCCCGCCCCCATCCGGCCATTTGCTTTTTCGAGCCGAGCATGGCGGAATAGTCTTGCTTTCCTGGTTTTACCTTGTTTAGATTTGTCTAGCCCTGCGCCCGTATTTCTGATCCGACCCATTCCCCGCTGTTGTCTTTGCCACTTCTTGTGCACACCACACACCAGATCTCCCTCCGCCGCCCGTATTTCTGATCCCACCGCCGCCCGTATTTCTGATCCGACCCATTCCCCGCTCTTGTCTTTGCCACTTCTTGTGCACACCACACACCAGATCTCACTCCGCCGCCCGTATTTCTGATCCGAGCCATTCCCCGCTGTTGTCTTTGCCACTTCTTGTTTTGGGTTGTTTGTATTGCACCAGGCATACGACGATAGTTGTGTGTCAAGTAGGCGGTTCCTTTGTCTTTTTCGTTTTTTTTTACTTCACTTTAGTTCTTGGGTGCAGTTCATCTTGGCATGGTGGCACTGTAGCATGCTTAGAGAACTATTGATCACACAGGAACAGTAGGCAAATTGGTGATGGCAACTTGTAATATCTACTTTTTCATTTTCTTCTTCACTCGAGAGTAAAGAAAATGGTAGTGTCACCTATATCTTTTTGTAGTGAAACAATGGTGTCTCACTATTTTGGTAGCGACATAACAAGCCAGTTTATTAATGTTTTCACCACATTAATGCATACATTTAGCATTCATTTGTATGTTTCTTGTTGATGCATGTGAGCAGAGTGACATTTCTTGTGCATGTGATCATATATGCAATTTCGGCTGTATCTAAATAATGTTCCATTACTGTTGCCAGTGAGTAAGGTAGCTCTTCTGTTGCAAGTGAGCCCCTCTCCCTCTCCCATCTTCCCTCCCTCTCTTCCCACTCACCCCTCAACCTCCCCTCCTCCCTCTCTTCCCACTCACCCCTCACTCTCTCCCCTTTATCCCCTCCCCTCCCTCTCTCAAATCCCACTCCTCACTCACTCCTCTCTCCCCTCTCCTCACGCACCCCTCTCCTCTCCCCCTCCCTCTCTCAAATCCCACTCCTCACTCACTCCTCTCTCCCCTCTCCTCACCCACCCCTCTCCTCTCCCCATCTCCCCTCTCACCACTCAACACTCTACCATCTCACCGCTCACCACTACACTCCCTCTCCAATCCCTCTCTCTCTCCTCACTCACCTCTCTCTCCCCTCTCCTCACTCTCCCCTCTCCTCACTCACCCCTCTCCTCACTCTCTCCAGGCCTGACTCTCTCCTCAACTCTCACCACTCTCCTCTCTCACCACCACTCTCACCTAGGCCTCACTTCTCCTCCCCCTAATTACACTTCTTTCACGTCTGGATGAAAGGCCGACATGCCGTGTAGAGCTCGGACCCGGGCCTGCAGGTCGCACCAAATGCCCTAATCTAATACTTAACTCACCGACCCAACCAGAAGTAAACGAGTTACCACTGGCCTTCAAAAATATTCATTTTATTTCTGGCATTTGAAACAGACGGAGCTACTTCGGCCCTCAAAAAGTAATTTACCTTCCAAACGTAATCAAGCTCTGTCTGGTCTTTACCAGCACTCAAGTTATTTCAGACTTTTATATTTTAGTAATTTATGTCCTCTGGGTGGAAAATGTTTTTGTCTGCCCTTCTTCAAAGTATTTACTTTCCTCGCTGACAGTTTACGTTTAACTATTATTTTTTTAAACTTTACTTTTTGTTTTGTCAAACTAACTATAACGAAGACCCGTTGCCACGCTGGAATTGTGATGTTCTTCTGAGAACTTATGTTCGTGTTACTATATTTTTATTAATCATTTCCACTCGAATGATTAGGGTGTTTTGGCAAATCCGAGACCAGAAGCAATATTGTGACATCAAGTTCTAATCTCATCCTCTATGAGGATGAAATTGTGTTCATTACGTGATCTCTAGCTGGTGAGCCTGTGGCTGTGGTTTCTTCCGCTGTAACAAAGATGTTCCTGCCATTACCCAATTTAATGAGACGTCATTTATCACCCTCGTCTGGATGAAAGGCCGACATGCCGTGCAGAACTCGGACCAGGGCCTTCGTATTTTTCGCAGTTTTCGCATTTTTGTCCTGAATTCCCAATGAAGGAGCTGGCACTCGGTGTGACCTTCGGCAGATTTTTTCAGCATTATGCCTCGACATATGCATCTCTCTAGTTTCCAGTGCCAGGCGGAACAGCACACTCGGGGTTTGGGTGCTTCTTTAATTGAGCTGAACAGTATGAAGGGCTTCCATTTGCTACCACTGTTGCCACACGCATTGAACTCGCCAGGCAGCCCACCCCCTCCCTCTCCAGCGTGCGCCGAGCTCTCCCTTGGTTGCCACACGCATTCAACTCACCAGGCAACCCACCCCCCTTCCTCTCCATATGGGTGTTAGCGTTTTTCTTTGATCTCCGCCGCACGTTCACACAGGCTCCTCTCTGCCCACGCATCTCTCCTCTTCAGTAAACAAGCACTGGCGTTGCCAATAGGTCTCGCAGTAGGAAAGTTGGAGCTATTGGTTTTGTAAATGACATTTTAGATTTATATATCGTTATTGGCATTGTCAATAACAACTATAAATATAAAATGTCATTTACAAAACCAATAGCTCCAACTTTCCAAATGCGAAACCTATTGGCAACGCCAGTGCTTGTTATTTCTTAAAGTTGCGACGACATTTTTCAGTATGTCATACTATCCAAATAAAGTGAAGAAATTTAACTTTTCTTGGAGCATTTATGACTCTCAATTATTTGTTTAATTAGAGTAAAGCTTTGCTCTCCGTATACAAGAAGTTCTCCACAGTTCGTGCATTTCATGTGCACGTTCGCCAGATATGGTCTCAAGTCCATCTCAGCACTCGATGGAGATACAGGTCGTCCACCGGAAGATGTGTTGATTACTTCTGATGGTAATAGCGTGGCCTCCGTTTTTCTTGTGAAAGGTGGTCGCTCATTTTCATCAGATTCGGAAGATGAATGCGGAACGGTAGCCATTGTATCGAAGTCTTCGGGAAGATGTTCGACGTTGTTGTCTCTTGAGAGTAGAAAAGAAAGTGATGGTAGTGGGTGGAGTGCTGCGTGTAAATTGCAGAATAGAAACTACCAAGAACCAATTAGAAGTGTTGTTTAGAAGTCACATGACTTCACATGGGAGTGTCAGGTCCTGTACGCGATAGGAGGGTGCGCGCACCCGGTCTCGACTAAAATAAAGCGGCGAAAAAATATCTCATAATATGCTCTTGGAGCACGTTTTGGTAGAAAGAGTTAGTTCTGAAAAGAACTTTTTTTTTTGGGGGGGGAAAGAAGTGTTATAATGCTTTCGATTTCTTAAAGTTGCTACTACATTTTTCAGTATGTAATAGTTTGAAAATGAAGTGAAGAAATTTATCTTTTCTTGGGGCATTTGTGACTGTCAATTTTGAGTTTAATAAGAACGAGGCTCTGCTCTCCATATAAAAGAATTTCTCCACACTTGTTGCATTTCATATGCACCTTCGCAAGATATGGTCTCAAGTCCATTTCAGCACTCGATGGAGATACAGGTCGTACACCAGAAGATGTGCTGGCCACCTCTGATGGTAATAGCGTGGCCAGGGCTCTTGTCGATGCTTTTGCATAATGCTCAGGATGCCTTTGTTTAACATGCCGCTGCATGGTGTGTGCAGAAAAGGAATATTTTTTATTTGGATTTCCCCTTGAGAGCTCCGAATTGCATATCGTGCAGGTTACTTTTGGCGCATTCACTTTCTTTTGATCTTCAGGATAAGTGAAAAATTGCCAAATGAAAGATTCCTTTTTTCTTCTTAACGGTGGTCGCTCATTTCCTTCAGATTCGGAAGATGAATCTGGTAGGGAAGCCATTTCAGCAAAGACTTCCGGAAGATGCTCGACGTTGTTGTCTCTTGAGAGTAGAAAAGATTGTGAGGAAAGTGGGTGGAGTGCTTTGTGTATATTCCAGAACAGAAACTACTAATAACCAATTGGAAGTTTTGTTTTCAAGTCACGTGACTTTACATGCGCTTCTCAGGACGTGTAGGCGGTGACACTATGTAGTTACGAACGTGATTACATACTTAGGAACTAGCATTCAAAAAAACTATGAAATTCACTGAAAAAACCATAGGTTTTACACACGTTATAGTTAGGATGTAGCATTTGAAAAACCTATGAAATTCACTGAAAAAACCATAGGTTTGACACCAGTTATAGTTAGCTGGAAATTTTACTGACATAAAACCAATGAAATTCCACGTTATAGTTAGTTGGACTCACTATAACTTGCGCGTGTAATGCACTGCTGATGACATTACATATTACATCACTCATGACATGGTCAGTGACATCACTTATGACACCATCCAGTGAATGTGTGTCTTTCTAAAAAATAAATATGTTTTATATATGTATATGTAAAGGTCGAGGAAAGAATAAATGTTTAAATTATTGTCTTAATGAATGTTTTTTTCAAAAAGAAATGATTGGATAACTGGCTTATTAAGTGTACCTTAGTGAATAAATATATTAGCGAGTAATGTTTAAATATTTAAATATATGTATCAGTGTTTCACTTTGTGAATAACTGGCTGCATGGGTTGATGAGTACCTACATGTGTAGGTATTTGGGTTCTTAGATTTTTTTTAGTATCAGTATGAGTGTTTCTATGGTTTCATGGGGGTATTACTAATCACATAGATGCATGAATGACTAACTCTCTCTTTGTATGTGTTTAGAAGACACCATATGTGCAGGACTGTATGGGTGGTTGAGTGTGTATAGTTTTATATGCAAATAAATGGATGTTCAATAGTTTATTTGCATGTGTGAGTATGTGTGTGAGTAACTTTTGGATGATTGTCGGTGTGTAACAGGATGTATAGGTGTATCACTACATATGATGAGTGAGTATATGTATGAGTGACTATATAGAACTGTTGGTGAATGAGAGAATGTGTATATAGATGGTGGAATTACTGAATTGGTTGTTGCAACTGGTATGGGTATGTCCATTTTTTTGAAAATGTTAATTTCTATTTTCCAATATGTGTTTTAAGGGTTACATTACACTTAAAGGAGGTCTGTCATCAGTGATGTCATAAGTGATGTCACTGACCATGTCATGAGTGATGTAATATGTAATGTCATCAGCAGTGCATTACACCCGCAAGTTATAGTGAGTCCAACTAACTATAACGTGGAATTTCATTGGTTTTATGTCAGTAAAATTTCCAGCTAACTATAACTGGTGTCAAACCTATGGTTTTTTCAGTGAATTTCATAGGTTTTTCAAATGCTACATCCTAACTATAACGTGTGTAAAACCTATGGTTTTTTCAGTGAATATATAGATATATATATACTACTATAATAAAGGAAGAACTTTCAGCCTTTGAGGCGGGTAAACTCGGGAACCACAGCGCCAATCCACACACCCGATACACCGTTGGAATCGTCAGGGTGTGTAGATGGTTATAGGCTGTATAAATTTTAAAAAAACGTTATTTAAAAAATTTACAGTAAAAAAAAAGTAGTACCTCCGAAGTAGCGCCGGCCGCGACGTGCGTGCTCACGTCAGGAGCGCAGGGAGGAGCGGCGTCCAGGAGCGCGACGAGGAGCGGCAGACATGGTGTGGGGGAGGAGCGGTGACATGAGGAGCAGCGGACAGGCCAGTGGCGGTGCGAGCAACGGACAGGCTGGAGGAGCGGTGGCTGAGGTAAGGGAGCAGCGGACATGGCGCGGGGGAGGATCGGTGACGTGAGGAGCAGCGGACAGGCCAGCGGCGGTGCGAGCAGCGGACAGGCGGGAGGAGTGGCGGCTGAGGTAAGGGGACCCATGTCGGGGCAGGCGGGGGTCAGGGCAGGCGGGGATAGGGGCATGCGGAGGAGGGGCCGGGTGGGGGTTTGGGCTGCTGGACAATGTCGGGGCGGGCGGGGGTCGGGGAAGCCTGTTGCTCCCGGACAAGGTCGGGACGGGCTGCTAGTATATATATATATTCACAGAAAAAAACATAGGTTTCAAGCCTTATATAGTTAGGAATTAGCATTTAAAAAACCTTGCAAATTCACTTAAAAAACCATAGGTTTCAGGACTTAAATAGTTAGGAATTAGCATTTAAAAAACCTTGCAAATTCACTTAAAAAACCATAGGTTTCAGGCCTTATATAGTTAGGAATTAGCATTTAAAAAACCATTGAAATTGCTTCTATCTAGTTAGTTGTACTAACTATATTTCGCGCACCCGCAATCCACTGCTGATGATGTCACATATTACATCATTCATGACATGGTCAGTGACATCACTGATGACATCTCAAATGACATCACTGATGACATCTCATCTGACATCACTGATGACATCATCCAGTGACTGTGTGTTTCTGTAAAGTTTAAATATGTTTTACATATTGAATAATGAGTGGATGTATAAGTGTCTGGATGAAGGATTTAGTAGGTGCGTGACTGACTGTATGAGTGAGTGATTAAATGTGTCTTACTAAATGCATGGGTTAGTGACTAAACTGTCTGAATGTGTGCATCTGTATGTCTATTGTTGTTTAAGCTGCGGCATGTGTTGATCCGTAGCTATATGAGTGGCTATATGGGTTATTGATTGGTTGCCCAAGTATTTGAATGGGAGACTGAGTGTGTGTGTGGGGGGCTGGGAGGTGTGTGACTCTGTGCATAGATTTGTGAGCAGTTGATTCACTAGGTGTATGAGTTCAAGAGTGCATGTGGAAACAGCTATATGGGCGGTTGACTGTGTGCATGGGTGTGTTGGTGAATGAATGGATATCTCAGTGCTACATGTGCAAGTAAGTACATATGTAAAACACAGTGCATGTGAGAGTTGGCATATATAAATGACTATACATGAGAGCCAGTGAATGTGCGAGTGGCTATATGGATCATTGTGCACTTGTATCAGTGATTGTATAAGAGAGTAAGTATGTGTTAGTATATGTTTGAATAAGTAAGGTGTTGTGTGTATAACTGCATAGTTGAGGAAATGGAAGTGTGATTGATTCTTTGCATGACTGACTAGGTGTGTGAGTAACTCCATGGATGAGTGGCAGTGTGTGAGTGTCTGTATAGGTGTATGAGTGCATATGATAGTGTTGTATTGATGAGTGACTGTATGTATGAGCGATTCTATGGGTGAATGAGTGAATGTGTGTGTAGACCTAGGAATCAGTGAGTGCGTATGTAGTAACTGGTATTGGTGTGTCAATGGTTTCAAGAATGGTAGTCTTTATTTAACACTGGGTGTTTCAAAGATTATATTAGAGTGTGAGGAGGTGCATCGTATTATCACATGAATGATATCATCAGTGATGTCAAATGAGATGTCATCAGTGATGTCATCAGTAATGTCATTTGAGATGTCATCAGTGTAAGAAGTTGGCCTGATATATGATGTTTCCAATTCTGGAACCACCTTGTATCAGTCCAAACAATCCCTTATGGTGTCTGGTTGTAAGTCAACCTTATAGACAAGCTATCCTAGGGGTAGCATGGACTAAGCAGCCTGAAAGGCTAAACTCAAGAGGTCGTGTTAAGCGAGCTGTTTTACCAATCACAATCCTATAATATCAAATGAAAGGACACCACGCAAGTATATATTATAAAAATATATGTATTTATTACTAGAATATTCCCCAGTACTCTTTATGAGCAAAGGGGCACAAGCGTTTAAACAAAAGCACAGTTAAACATATAGAAGTTGCACAATTATGGATGAGGGCGGGTGGCCACTCAAACCATATATTAAGAAAGTGGTATGAGAGATACCAATCGAACAGTGGTTAGGCCTAGGGCCTAGGGAATCGCTGGGAGCAGTCGGGACTAGCAATGCTGAAGTCGGGAAAAGCCTGCGGGATTCGGGTGCAGCGCTTAAAGCACACGCCTGCACCAATGCAAAGTCAATGGTGCATAAAAGTTATAAAGTTACTGTTTAAGGAGACTTCCGCTTAACCTAGAAGGATGAAACTTAAGACACATACACTAGAGGTGTGTACCAGTGTGGGAACACCGGCGTTGTTGAGTTACCTCACCCACAGGAAGCGGGTGCATAGGGTCGAAGTTGTGTCGGGTTTCGTCACGCAGGTTGTTGGTGCTTGAAGCTGAAGATGCTGCAGGCGATGTGAAGGAGAAGTGTCCGGTGTGATCCAAGGGTGGATCAGAGTCGTAGAGTACCTGAAAGCAGAGGGGACAGAGTCTGGGTCACTCATCAGTGACCAGAGTGGAACCAGGACGGAACCAGGCAATGTCGGGCACAATCAGGTGGTTGTCGAGGAGCTTCTCTCCGCTGCCACGTTGGCTCTAGGGCATCTGCGACGTCCAGGAGCAGGTCACGAGCTGTCCCACAAAGGCTCTCACCGTCGGCGCTGTCGGCTTCAAGATTGGAGCAAACAACACTTGGCAAGAGCAATCCATGCAGGACTGGAAGATTGCTTCTCACTCGGACCAGGAGGGTCAGAGCGGGTGCTCCTTTTCAGAGGAGCGGGTGCAAGTCTGGAGCAACCAGAATCACAAGTTAGATTTCGTAGTTCACCGGCACAGGGGCCACAAGCCAACAGGCAAGTGACCGGGCCAACGCGGTGAGCCAAAAGAAGCAGAAGGGCCCCACGCAGCACTTGGTGAGTGTAGAGGGGTGAGCTTCAATGCAACAGAGACTCGAGGGTCACTAGTGGGCTGCACGGTCAGCGTCTTGTGGTCTTTCCAAGATGGCGGGCCCCACGCTTCCGGTTGCCTCCACGGGTCTCAGCTCTGCAGGGACTGTGGATCAGGCTATTAGACAGCAGGCAAGCTTGATCTTGTCGATCTCTGTTGCTCGAGTTCCAGCGGGAACTGCAACAAAGCAAACGTCGAGGTGCTGGATGGTGCCTGTTTGCACAGGGTGGTCACTCCTTGACCACAAGGGAGATTCTTCAGTCTTCTACGTCGAGTAGGATGTCAAAGGGCCCAGAGTTTCATTTCAAATGTTTCATCAGGATAATCTGAGTGCGTTGGCACTGCTCTCATTCTTATACCAATCTAGGGGGCTGGATTACCTGCTAGGTCCCCTCCTATGGGTGGGACCCAGGAAGGGGGTGGTTACACCCCTTTCCCTTTGTCCAGGGTCGCGCTGGGACTGGGGCTGGTGAGCCCCAGAACCAGTTTGACCGGATTATGCAAGGGCAAGCCTTGTGCTCCCCAGGCACTGTCTGGTTTCTTTCAAACCTTCCTGCTACAATCCACTATCTCCTGTCTGGGGTGGTGTGACACCTCCCTGTGACAGGAAACCCTTTGTCCAGGCCTCCTTGGCTGAGTTTCGGTCAGCAGCAGGAGGGCAGACCCGTGTCTGTGGCAGAAGCATCCATTTTGTGGTGCTGAGGCTCCTTTTAAAATCAACCGCGTTTTAGCAAAGTAACATGTCGTCTCCCTCTAGAGGGGTGGATTGCTATCCCCGTCGACAGGACTGTCGAGGGGATAGTATTCCAAATCATATGACACCTTACACGACATGTTTTGATAAAGCCAAACCAAAGTTAACATATAACCGCGAGGATTATAATGCACTTAATAGTATATGGTATGGCATTATCCCGGAACAGCTACGGGAATTGGTCCCGACAGCTGCAGACAGGCTCAGCTCATGCTAGAGCACCATCTCACATAAAACCACGCACTCTGCCTCCAGGATTGTTAAGGCCTGCCATAGGAGTGACTTATAGGTTTCTATGTGTCCAGATAGGTTTAGAAATAGGCATACTATATCTAAGCAAGGGGTGATTACACCACCTTGCCCCAGCTGAGTGATCAGCCAGTTGTGTCAATTTTGGATAGCCAGCCAGGCAAAAGATATGCTGCAGCCACTGGTAGGCCTTGGATGCACCTATGCCCTGGGCACCTATAGTGCTCTGTACAGGGGCTGATAAGGTGACCCAAGCCAAGTTAGTTATGCACCTAGGGTACATGGAATCCATTTTACAGAGAGAGCAGATAGCCTGGGGCCCTGATTAGCAGGGAACCAGGCCAACTAAGTCGAAAACCAGCTAAACACAAGGCAAAAAATCTGGGGTAACCATAGTCAGGTAGCCACCTTCCTACAATCAGTGATGTCATCAGTGATGTCACTGACCATGTCATGAATGATGTAATATGTGACATCATCAGCAGTGGATTGCGGGTGCGCGAAATATAGTTAGTACAACTAACTATATAGGAGCAATTTCAATTGTTTTTAAATGCTAATTCCTAACTATATAAGGCCTGAAACCTATGGTTTTTTAAGTGAATTTGCAAGGTTTTTTAAATGCTAATTCCTAACTATTTAAGTCCTGAAATCTATGGTTTTTTAAGTGAATTTGCAAGGTTTTTAAATGCTAATTCCTAACTATATAAAGCTTGAAACCTATGGTTTTTTCAGTGAATTTGCAAGGTTTTTTAAATGCTAATTCCTAACTATATCAGGCGTGAAACCTATATTCTTTTTTCCAATAAATTTCAAAGGTTCTGTAAATGCTAATTCTATTAGCGGATATTGTTTATATATGTTATATCCTTCTGGGACCACCTGAGCAGCCATCTTGTTTCTCAGGAGAAGTGAGGCACAAGAGAGCACAAAACAAGAGTGGAAAATGCGAAAAGGGGCAGGGTTGAGACCCCCTGACCCCCTAGCCCTTCTCAGGGGGTCCCAGAAGGACCACCAAGAACAAAAAAAAAGTATTTTCTTTTAAAATCGCGGGGTACGCGCATGATACGCGTACCCCGCGATTGTATTTATTTTTTTATTTTTTATTTTTGCCCTTGGGGGTCCTTTTGGGACCACCTGAGAAGGGCTAGAGGGTTGGGGGGTCTCTTCCCTGCCCCCTTTTCGTGTTTTCCACTCTTGTTTTGTGCTCTCTTGTGCCTCAGTTCTCCTGAAAAACAAGATGGTGGCCAACACTTCCTGGTTTGGACAGTTTGGAATGTTGACAGTCGACTGCCAGCCAATCAGAAACTCGCTCGCGCACGTAAGGGTACGCGTACGGTGCGCGTACGGTGAGCGCATATAGATATATAATTTTGTAGTGAGCTTGCCTGCCTCGCGCTCGCACTGTGAGCAACGCGCGAGGCACTGTTCTCGTGCTGCTGCCTACGTAATGTAATTGACAGTTGGTGGCTCGAGCGTGACACTTTTCACTGCCATTCTGTGCCTGCATGTCGTGCTGGCGGAAGCCTGAATAAGAATAAAGTTTACTCTTCATGCTTGATGTCTGGTGAGTTATTACACTCATTATTGGCGACGACGACCTCAGGCTTCCGCAACGGACCCGCTCATTTCACTTATCCTGAAAAAGGTTTACCTCGTGTGGTGAAGAAATCGGCGGCGAACTGACGCCTCGCTTTGGCCTCTGCGCGTGACAGAACATCAGGGAAGGGAAATCGGCGCTGTTTCCCGACGACGATGGAACTCCCTCCTCTTCTCCCTGCTTGAGGCGACTGCGCACTTTCACGTAAGTCGAGCGTGTGGAAGTCTACGCCCACCACATCAGTTTCCCGGCAGATGGCTGCCTCTTAGCCTTCTTAAAGGGGAAGTCACCGTTTCATCGTGTACTTGCACTCTATGGGAATTTAACACGAGAAATTAGTGTTTCTGCTAAACGAAACAGAGTTGGACAATAGTGAAAATATTGATGTGGTTTGTTTTTCTCTCTGTTGAGGAAACGGTATACAATAGCACGATATATATATACATCTGGAGGGGAAATATAACTTCCAAATTCAAAGGGAATTCACGCACAAGCCTTAAACTTAAGACAAGTTTGCAATATAATTGACATTGCTGCCCCAGCACATTGGACTTTTCCCCTGTGTTAAGTTCTGTCACTGCGGTGTCTTTTTGAAGCAGATCAATTGCTGGGTTACTATAACACAAATTGCTGTGGCATACGTTCTTCTACTCGCTATTTTCTCTTTATTACAAATGATGCAGTCAATTCACCCTCCGCCTCCATTCCTGGATACTCCCGGGGAACCACCTGTGGCATGGAGAAAATGGTTTGATGCCTTTGAGAACTATTTGGGTGCCATTGGAGCACACAGGTTTAGAGCTGAGAGGAAAAAATTTTTGCTTCTTCATTCATTGGGTTTTGAGGGTAGAGAAACTCTCAAACACTTGCCTGAAGTAATTGATGAAGGTGGTGAAGAGACTGATGAGTACCAAAACACAGTTAGAAAACTTAAGTTAAGGTATGACAAACAACCCAGTGTCGTGGTTCTAAGGCATAAGTTCTTCAAAAGAGCACAAAAAACAGAAGAGGATGTCGACACGTATGTTACAGCTTTGAGAAAAATGGTTGCAGAATGCGAGTTCGAGAATTTCAGTGAACAACTAGTGCGTGATCAATTCATTAGTAAATGCCTGGATAAATCCATCAGACAGAAGCTATTATCTTTGGAAAATCCCACCTTAGATGAATCCATCCGCATAGCAAAAAGTATTGAAACTTCACAATCCTCTATCAGAGAACTTGAAAGTAAAAATGTTGAAGTGGTGACTCCTGTACGCTTTAAAAATGTGGCGAGGAAAAAAGACTTTCCGCAGAGTAATTTTTTCAAGAGAACTGATATCTGCTTCAGGTGCGGTTATCCTTCACATGCTAGAAGTGGAAGGCCATGTCCTGCGAGGAATGCCACATGTCGAAAATGTGGCAAATTGGGGCATTTTGACAAGGTCTGCCAGACAAACAAGAAAAGTCCAAACCAAGTTGCATGCATAAAGGACTCAAGTGAAAGTGACAGCGATGATACCCTATGTGAACTTAAAGACATGGTTCTCGTGGTTAAAGAAGGAGACATAATAACAGGGAATCCTGATGACTGTGTTGATCTTTATGCTATCATTTGTGTTGGTGATAAAAATCTGAGACTTTTAGTGGATTCAGGTGCCAGGATAACAATGATCAGCGAATCCTTATTCAAAAAGAAATGGGAAAATAGACCTTTGCAACCACCTGATCGCGAACCAGTATCCTATGAAGGGAAAAGTATTGAACTTCTAGGGTATTTTGAAGACGTCCTGGTGTTCAAAAACAGGCACATTTATGGGAAAATTTATGTGGCTGTCAATGGATTGGACATTCTTGGATGGTTCCATCAAGGTTTGTTCAGCATGATGCTACGCCCTGGAGCAAAGGAACAAATTTTAGTTGTTCGTGACCAAACTCATGTGGAAGAACTCCTCAATAAATTCCCAAGAGTATTTTCTGGTGAACTTGGAAAAATCAAAGGGTTCAAGCACAAGATAAAAATAAAGGATGATGCTGTGCCTGTCAAACACAAAATAAGGAGTGTACCTTTCAGCATCCGGAATGATCTAGAAAAAGAACTCCAATCTATGCATAAAAGAGGTGTAATAGAGCCGATTGAATCCTCAGATTGGTCTTCGGCTTTGGTTGTAGCAAGGAAGAAAAACAATGATCTCAGAATCTGCATTGATCTGCGCAACTTAAACAAAGTGATTTGGGTAGACTCACACCCATTACCCAACATCACAGAAATGCTAGGTGTAGTTGCTGGGGCTAAAGTTTTCACCAAACTCGACTTGGCCTCTGCATACCACCAAATCGAACTTGACAAAGAGTCACGCCATTTCACTGCGTTCAACACACCATCTGGATTGTATCAATTCTGCCGCATGCCTTTTGGCCTTGCGTCGGCAGCCTCTGTTTTCCAGAGAGTCATGGTCAACCTTCTCAAAGGAATCAAAAGTGTTGCCATATTTCAAGACGACGTCCTCATATATGCCAAGGATCAGCAGGAACATGACCAGGTGTTATCTAAAATATTGTCAATTTTCCAAGAGCATGGGGTTGTACTTAAAAGAGACAAGTGCGTATTCTCTAAAGACAGTGTGGAATATCTGGGTCACACCATTTCTAGTGAAGGTGTAGCACCAAAACCCAGTTTAGTCCAAGCAATTGTAGATGCATCAGCTCCTAAAGACAAAGCAGGAGTGAAATCACTTTTAGGCCTCACGGAGTTCTATTCACGATTCATCCAAGACTATGCCACCAACATTCGTCCCATTTCTAAATTGTTACAAGACAAAAGTGAATTTGTGTGGGATGAAGAGTGTAGTAAAGCGTTTGATTGGATCAAAGATAAGTTGTGCACTGTTAGTGCTTTGAAACCTTACGTGCAGGATGTCCCCTGTACTTTGACTGTTGATGCCAGTAACTATGGATTGGGTGCTGTATTGACACAGGATGTTGATGGAAGTGAACATACCATTGGGTTTGCGTCCAGGGTACTTAGAGAAGCGGAAACCCATTATTCCGTGATTGAGAAAGAGCTCCTTGCATGTTGGTGGGGCATTGAGAAGTTCAAAAATTATCTCTGGGGGCGCAAATTTACTCTCCAAACAGACCATAAACCTTTAGTGTCTATTCTAGGTGATACGAAAGGACGCAGTGCTACTCCCCGCATTGCTCGCCTTGCATCCAAGTTATTGCAATTCAATTTTGATGTTGTTCACATTGCTGGTGGCAAAAATGTGAGAGCCGACGCTTTGTCACGTCTACCCTCCTCCACTAGCAAGACCACACCGGATAATGATGATTGTTGTTATGATGATGGTGAAGATTGTATTATTGCCAGTGTTGAATTGTTACATGTATGTTCTGTGGGGCAAGAAGGTTGGAGGGAAGCTTTAGAAAGTGATCAAACTCTGAAAGACGTTAAAAAACACATTGTCCAAGGTTGGCCGAGGGAAAGAAATGTTCGTATTGAGTTGCAGCCCTATGTGAAAGTGAGTGATGAACTTTCCATCGAAGATGGTCTAGTTTTTAGAACAGAGAAATTGGTTCCCCCCGAGAAAATTAGAGCCACACTGTTAACCCAAGCTCATGAAGGACATCTCGGGGCCACACTTACTAAGCGTAGGGTAAGAGAGTACTTTTGGTGGCCTCAGATGGACAAAGATATTGATGCCATGGTGCAAGAATGCACTATCTGTTCCTCTAGTGATAAAAGTTTTCGAACAGCCTGTCCCCCGCTCACGCCTATACCTCTTCCAGGTGCGCCGTGGGAGAAACTTGGCATCGATGTATTAGGACCATTCCACAGTTTACCTCATCAGTGTAAATTTGCCATTGTAATGATGGATTATTACACGAAATGGCCAGAGGCTAAGTTTGTATCCAAAGTTGACTCGAAAGAGATCATTGGCTTCATGAAAGATATTTTCATGAGAGAAGGGTTTCCTCTTTCTATCATTTCCAACAATGGGGTCCAGTTTGTGTCCACAGAAGTGGAAGAATTTCTTAAAGAGTCCGCCATCACTCACCACAGAAGTTCCCTTTACCACCCTCAAACCAATGGTTTGGTGGAAAGACTCAACAGAGTTATTGGTGATTGTGTCAAATGGGCTATTGTTCACAACAAAGACGTTCCCCAAAGTGTGAGAGCCATGCTGTGGTTCTACAGGACCACCCCACATTCATCAACAGGGGTGTCACCCTTTGAACTACTCAGGGGCAGGAAACCATGCACTGAATTTAGGCCTGCGTGGATGACCAAATGGTTCAAATCCCATTCTACTCCCCAAGAAATTGATGAACAGGTCAGGAGAAAAAATGAAAAAACACAATCCAAACAGAAAGAATACTTTGATGAAAGGAAACGGGTGAAATGCAGAGCATTTGCTGTGGGAGACTGTATAAGGATTAAGAAACAAGGGTTTGTAAAGAAAGGTGATGCGAAGTTTGGTGAAATTGTTAAGGTCGACAAAGTCTGTGGTAATGCTGTTCGTGTTAATGGACAGCACTGGTGGAATGTCAACAAGGTGGTAAAAGTTAAAAGTTTTGATGACAAACTGTTGAACTCTAATTGTGCTAAAAATGCTTCTTGTGATGATTTCCAAAGTGGTACCAGTGTACAGCCTTCAGCTCCTCAATCCTCGGTGATGAGAAGGAGCACCAGAGCCATAAGGGTTCCTATTAGATTTCGTTGATAACTTTCCTTCTCCCTTTTTTCTCCTGTTTCTCTCTCTCTTCCCCTGGTTCTTTTCTCTTCTCCTCTTCTCTTCTCTTTCTTCTCCTTTTAGGGAAAGGAGATATGTAGTGAGCTTGCCTGCCTCGCGCTCGCACTGTGAGCAACGCGCGAGGCACTGTTCTCGTGCTGCTGCCTACGTAATGTAATTGACAGTTGGTGGCTCGAGCGTGACACTTTTCACTGCCATTCTGTGCCTGCATGTCGTGCTGGCGGAAGCCTGAATAAGAATAAAGTTTACTCTTCATGCTTGATGTCTGGTGAGTTATTACAAATTTGATCAAATTCAATTTTCTCAACAACTATTGGAGGGATTGTCATCAAATATAGAAAAGGCACTACTGCATACCTGTCCCTACCATTTTGCCAAGTTTGGTGTAATTCCGTTCAGCCGTTCGGGCTGTAGCCGTGTCTAAAGGTCCCATAGAAAATGCCATTTGAAAAATTTCAAATTCAATTTTCTCAAGAACTACTGGAGGGATTTTCACCAAACATAGCAAAGGCACATCTGCATACCAGGCCCTACCATTTTGCCAAGTTTGGTGTAATTCCATTCAGCCGTTCGGGCTGTAGCCGTGTCTAAAGGTCCCTATGGAAATTAACATGGGGAAAACACGTTTTGGGACCCCCCTTTTGGCCCCCGCTTGACGAATCTCCCCGAAACTTTCATGGAAGGAGCGGAGCGGAGCTGGCCAAAATTCTGGAAAATTACACACAGATTGCTCAATCGGCGCCAAAGTTATTTCCAATAGAATGTTGAGCGCATATAGATATATAATTTGCTCAAATTCATTTTCTCAACAACTACTGGAGGGAGTTTCACCAAATATAGAAAAGGCAATACTGCATACCTGTCCCTACCATTTTGCCAAGTTTGGTGTAATTCCGTTCAGCCGTTCGGGCTGTAGCCGTGTCTAAAGGTCCCATTGAAAATGCCATTTGAAAAGTTTCAAATTCAATTTTCTCAAGAACTACTGGAGGGATTTACACCAAACATACAAAAGGCACTGCTGCATACCAGTCCCTACCATTTTGCCAAATCTGGTATAATTCCGTTCAGCCGGTCGAGCTGTAGCCTTGTCAGAATGTCCCTATGGAAATTAACGTGGGAAAAACACGTTTTGGGACCCCCCTTTTTTCTCGGCCCCCACTTGACGAATCCCCCTGAAACTTTCAGGGAAGGAGCGGAGCGCAGCGAGGCAAATTTAAGGAAAATTACAGGCAGATCCCTCAATCGGCGCCAAAGTTATTCCCAATAGAATGCTGGGAACTTCCTATGGTAACTAGGTCCTAACTATATATACCTACTGGCAACCGCCAGTAGGTAATATATGTATATATATATATATATATATATATATATATATATATATATATATATATATATATATATATATATATATATATATATATATATATATATATATATATATATATATATATATATATATATATATATATATATATATATATATATATATATATATATATATATATATATATTAATCACAATCCGTCCTGTCGCAGAGGGAGCACTTGGCAAGTTGGTGCTGGAGTCGGGACCAGGACAGGGTCCCGTGATTAATCCACTCACAAGAAAGTAATCCAGCACTCCGCTTGTTAGAAAAGGTTTGATTTATTCAGCACACTGTCATAGCCTACGCGTTTCGAACCAGATGGTTCCTTCTCACGGCAGCGTTAAACAGTTGTCCTACTTCACTTTCCTTATTTATGTATATAAGACTTAATAGTGCATTGTGGGATATGCAGTTTAGTGCAGTTTGTGCTTCACCAAAATTTAACGATAACCGCAGTTTTAACATGATTTCATAATTCACATTTCAATTACCACATTGACAGAAAATTACTTGTTTCCGTTTACATTTCTGTGTATATATACAGTGTTCATATTGGTGGCTGAGTGCCCAACTGCCGTTCGCTTTAAGCACGCACATTTTCCCACTGTTCTGCAATATTATGGCGACTGGGCAGTGTATTGTGCTGTACACCTCCTTGGATCCTAATTATCCTTATTACGAGGCTGTTTTATTTAGCATTTGGTTCATGTGTACAAGCAATCTTTATATCTAGGGCTGAGTGCCCTTGTCACTGCCATATATTAGTCACCACTAGCATTCGCTTGAGATCACATCGATCAAAGAAGAAAAAAAATTATTCGTCCTTTTTACACTTCCTAGGTAGTCCATATCTGTTCGTGATATTCATATTTTTCATTTTCAGCAGCACAACAACTTCATAGACATTGCCAATAGGTAACCTAGAGATGGAAATAAAGTTCCTCATCCCCGTTCAAGCCTGTAGGTTGTTTTGTTCTGAATCGCATAATTAGTTTTGATTCCAGTCTTCGTAGTTTAAGTTTTCTGTTTCCGCCTCTTGCTGTTGGATCGTTGCCAAACCAAAGAATTGTATATCCTTCCATGTTTTGTTGGTATGGTTGGTTAGATGTTTTGCCATTGCATATGCTAGATCTCCATTTTGTATAGCACGGATATGCTCCAGGATCCGTTTTTTTAGGGGGCAGGTGGTACTCCCAATGTACCTCTTGCCGCAGTAACATTGAAACATGTATACTACGAAGCTAGTTTCACAGGTTATGTGTTCTGTTATTGTGTAGACTTTGTCTGCTGGGTCTTTTATGGTCTTTGTATTTTTACCTATCTTGCAGGCCTTACAAGTATTGCATTTTACAAATCCCTTATTCTTTGTTTTTTTGTTTTCAAAATGGCTATGTACCAGATGATCCGAGAGATTAGGAGCTCTCCTGTAAGTTATTAGTGGTCGTTCTCCTACGTTCTTACCTATATCTGGATCTTTTTGGATCAAATGCCAATACTTCCTTAGTATTGTCTGGATCTTGTAACTTTCTTTGCTGTATGTGATGATCATCCTCGGTGGTTCTGTTGTAGTGTTTGTCTCATTATTATTTTGCTTTTCACACTTGGTTAATAAAGTTTCAGATCTTGTTTTGTTTCTAGCTTTTGTTTCTCCTTTCAGGATATCTTGATATTTGTATCCACGTTGTATGAATCTTTCTTTGGTTTCATCAAAGTTCTTTTCCATTTCACACTCCTCAGAACAATTTCTCCTCATTCTTGGGAGTTCTCTATACGGTATGCTTTTCTTCAGTTTTTCTGGATGGAAGCTACGTCCATGCAGTAGACTATTAGTAGCCGTTTTCTTCCTGTGTGTTGTTGTTTGAATTTGGTTGTTCCGCACGTAAACTTTGGTGTTCAGGAATTCCACCTCTTTGTTACTGATGGTATGAGTGAATTTTAGGCCTACCGCATTGTTATTCAGTTCATCAAAGAAGATTTGAAACTCAGATCTCGTTCCTCTCCATAATAAAAAGAGATCATCAATGAAGCGTAGTGCTGGATTACTTTCTTGTGAGTGGATATATATATATATATATATATATATATATATATATATATATATATATATATATATATATATATATATTCACAGAAAAAACCATAGGTTATAGACCATATATAGTTAGGAATTTGCATTTACAAAACCTTGAAAATTCACTGAAAAAACCATAGGTTATAGACCATATATAGTTAGGGATTAGCATTTAAAAAACCTTATTTTATTTGCACAAAACCATTGAAATTCCATATATAGTTAGTTGCACTAACTATATATCGCGGACCCGCAATCCACTGCTAATGATGTCACATATTACATCATTCATGACATGGTCAGTGACATCACTGATGACATCACTGATGACATCTCAAATGACATCACTGATGACATCACTGATGACATCTCATTTGACATTACTGATCACATCACTGATGACATCATTCATGTGATTATACGATGAACCTCTTCAGACTCTGATATAACCTTAGATACACTCAGTGTAAACAGACACTCACAGACTGTCACTCATCCATGGAGTTACTCACACACCTAGTCAGTCATGCAAAGAATCAATCACACCTCCATTTCCTAAACTATACAGTTATACACACCTTACTTATTCGAACATATACTAACACATATTTACTCTTTTATACAATCTCTGATACAAGTTCACAATGATCCATACAGCCACTCACACATTCACTGGCTCTTATGCACAGTAATTTATATATGTGAACTCTCACATGTACTGTGTTTTACATATGTACTTACTTTGACATGTAGCACTGAGATATCCATTCACTCACCAATACTCTCGTACACAGTCAACCACCCATACAGCTGTTTCCACATGCAGTTTTGAACCCATAGATCTAGTGAATCAACTGTTCACACATGTATGCACAGAGTCACACACCTCCCAGCCACCCCCACACACACACACTCACTCTCCCATACAAATACTTGGACAACCAATCAATAACCCATACAGTTACTCATATAGCTACTGATCAACACATGCAGCAGTTCATAGAACAACAGATATAATGATGCACAAATTAAGACAGTTTAGTCACTAACCCATGCACTCAGTGAGACACATTTAATCACTCTCTCATACAGTCAGTCATGCACCTACTAAATCCTTCATCCAGACACTTATACATCCACTCATTCTTCAATATGTAAGACATATTTTAACTTTACAGAAACAGACAGTCACTGGATGATGTCATCAGTGATGTCATCAGTGATGTCATTTGAGATGTCATCAGTGATGTCATCAGTGATGTCACTGACCATGTCATCAATGATGTAATATGTGACATCATTAGCAGTGGATTGCGGGTCCGCGATATATAGTTAGTGCAACTAACTATATATGGAATTTCAATGGTTTTGTGCAAATAAAATAAGGTTTTTTAAATGCTAATCCCTAACTATATATGGTCTATAACCTATGGTTTTTTCAGTGAATTTTCAAGGTTTTGTAAATGCAAATTCCTAACTATATATGGTCTATAACCTATGGTTTTTTCTGTGAATTTCATTGGTTTTTTAAAAGCTAATATCTATAGCTGTAAAATATATTCTTTATTAAGTGACGTATCACGTAGCCCGTGAGACGCCTCATGATGCATTGCATAACCGTGACGTATCGTCTCTGCAGCGCAAACCAAACCCAAAACGTAAGCGCGCCAGAACACGCTTAAAGATATATATATATTTTTTTAACCTTAATTAGACAAAATCCACACGTGCACATATCACAAACGTTCAAAAAACACAATATGTCGGACTCCCGTTACGCTGCCGGTTAGCTGCCCGGTTAACGTACCAGGAAGCACCTTTACCGCGAAAAATCGCAAATTTTTTTTTTTCACCCCCCAGGGAACTTTAATAGCCCCCTCATCAATCCTAGGGGTTCAGGAGGGGTCTGCCTTACCCCTTTCATTCATTTACACCTTTTTTTTTCCACCTCTTGTCTCTCGATCCCACAGAGAGACAAGATGGCGGCCGCTCCAGACTGTTTACAATGATAACAGCCAATCAGCTTTTCCTCAGACTCCCGTTACACTGCCGATTAGCTTCCCGGTAGCTGCCCGGTTAGCTGCCCATTTCGCGTACCAAGACGCGTCTCTACGGCGAAAAAATCGGATTTTTTTGTTTGTTTTTTTTTGGCCCCACGTGGCTTTATAATATCCCCCTCATCAATCCTAGGGGGTCAGAAGGGGTCTACCTTGCCCTCTTTCCTTCATTTCCCCCTTTGTTTTGGCCTCCTCTTGTCTCTCGATCCTACCGAGAGACAAGATGGCGGCCGCTCCGGACTGTTTACAATATTGACAGCCAATCAGCTACTCCTCAGACTCCCGTTACACTGCCGGTTAGCTTCCCGGTTAGCTGCCCGGTTAGCTGCCCGGTTCGCGTACCAAGACGCGTCTCTACGGCGGAAAAATCTGATTTTTTTTTTTTTTGGGTTACACTGCCGGTTAGCTTCCCGGTTAGCTGCCCGGTTAGCTGCCCGGTTCGCGTACCAAGACGCGTCTCTACGGCGAAAAAATCGGAATTTTTTTTATTTTTTTTTTGGGTTACACTGACGGTTAGCTTCCCGGTTAGCTGCCCGGTTAGCTGCCCGGTTCGCGAACCAAGACGCGTCTCTACGGCGAAAAAATCGGATTTTTTTTTTTTTGGGCCCGGCGTGGCTCTATAATATCCCCCTCATCAATCCTAGGGGGTCAGAAGGGGTCTACCTTGCCCCCTTTCCTTCATTTCCCCCTTTGTTTTGGCCTCCTCTTGTCTCTCGATCCTACCGAGAGACAAGATGGCGGCCGCACCGGACTGTTTAGAATGTTGACAGACACCGGAGAGCCAATCAGCTTCGCTTCGCAAAGTTCCGATACGCGAAAAGTTCGCGAACCGGAGCGCTGCCCGGAGCGCTGTTACAGATATATATCTTGATTTAAACGTTAATTTCTCAAAATCCACTGAAGCACATATATTGAGACCTAGCAAAGGCACATCGGGCTAACAGTCCCTACAATTTTGCCAAGTTTCGTGCAAATCCATTCAGCCGTTCGAGCTAAAAGTGAGTCCAACCGCCCTATGGAAAACTCAATGTTAAAAACGCGTTTTGGGACCCCCCTTTTTTCTCAGCCCCCCCTTGACGAAACCCCCCCAAATTTCCAGGAGCTGCTCAGAAACAAAATGTGCCATTTTCCTGAAAATTTCAGCCGATTCCGTCCACAAACGCCAAAGTTATTAGACATAGAATTTTCAGAAATCCCATAGGGAAAAAATCCTAACTATATATACCTACTGGCGACCGCCAGTAGGTAATATATATATATATATATATATATATATCCAGAGAACTGCTCAGAGAAACCGCTTCCCACGTGGAGCTCCCGTAAGCAGGAAACAAGCAGACACGAACCCAGGCTATGTGCAAAATGTGTGCGTTTATTTGTTGACGGCCATCTTTTTTTTTTTTATGTGCAAAATTTGGGTGTTTATTTGTTGACGGCCATAACGCGTTTCACCGCCGGAGTGGCTTGATCACATGACAACGCTAACATTTCCACGGACCATTAAGAAGGCTGCAACTATAGCACGTGACTGTGAGATGAGTAATGGACATAAACAAGTTTTTAAATTTCTGTCGTTCCCAAATTACAAGTAAGATGCACTGAATATACAAACAAAAGCAATGGCAAGTTTCATGGAATTAAAACAGGCAAATATCAGGGGGAAAGAACTTTGATTTCAAATTAGCAGTATAAATACACAGGTGCACCGGAGAAACGGAAACCAGTAGTAATTAACTGTTAGACACATACAGCTGTCAAGGAGTCGGTAAGTATATGGTTCTATACAAAAATATATGGTATTTGTGTTGAAATCATTTCATATATATACACATATGTAATTATAAACAAATCATAGATTTAAAAAGATTTTCATTTCATAATACGTGCCTAAATGCAATACACAAATAATATTGTGGTTTCCAACCCGGGCCAGAGCTGACAAAATTCTTGGAAAGCCCCCTGTTTGAAAAAAGAATGCCAAGGGTACTGGAACTAAAGTGCAAGTTGGTTAGGGAACACCAGACTGAAAGTGCTAAGTGTAGTGAGAAAAGAAACTTAAAAACTAATGTACATATGGTGGGGGAAGTGATTGGCGGCTGTGGGAATAAAAAAGAATGCATAACAGTATTTGTTGAAGCTCCTCTGGGTAATGGGGAAATTTAGAATGGCAACCCCAATGACCTTGCATGAAAGAAAGGATACAAAGGGAGGACGTTTTCCCGATATGTTCATATAAGAATATGACCATTGTAAGGTTATTGCGTTGTGTTTCACAACGATTCATTTTCATGGCCATTATGCTTGGATTTAATTTTTTTGTCCGACAAATTATTATGTGTGGTTCAAACATGAGAATGTAATTTGTGCCGATACACGGCGTTATTAATGGTGTAACCGACCTATTAGCAATTCCTTATGGCTAATGTTAGTATAACATACTCAAAGATGGCGCACAATGTTGCGTGTGTGGCGAAGTCCATTGTTTGTTTTGATTACTTTTACAAACATAGATAATAGTGCCGCACTTTGTCTTCCGATGTGAATACTGACGAAGGGATTTTACTCCCGAAACGCGTTTGTTCTAAATAAAACCCTTTGCTGATATACTACTGTACTCGTGAGTGCTGTTTTCCTCAACCCGGCTGGGTATTGTTAGGAAATTGGAGCTGGCATTTTTCACGCGGACACCATCGCGTCAAAGCACCCGCTTTCGAGAGTGACTCGTTTCCTTGGTGTAATTGGAGCTTCGATAGTTGTCAAACGAGTGCACCACCGTCGCCGGCGAACGTGAAAGGAGGATTGAAGTACATTATCCTCACGTTGGATTTCAGTCCGGAGCAACACGCGGGGAATGCGGAAGCTGGCGAACACCAGACGCGGTAAGCCTGCTTATTGAATTCGCAACCCTGTGTTGTTTTGAACATTGTTTTGGGCGGTGAAGCAAGGAGTCAGCAGTAAGCAAGCATTGGTTTTTGGTTGGTTCCCGGGATCGGGGTACCAATAAGAATCACAATACACGGAACATGTTTAACATGTCGGAGCGCAGAGATGCGGCTGGTGGCATCTTCAGGAATAAAAACCCGGATATATCAAAACCGCCACCTACAATCAATGTGGCAGCTTCCAATACTCTAACATCCCAATTTCAAAAACTAGAAAAACTTTATGAACGCGAACTCCGCAAGTGGTGGGAGGGAACATCATTGCAAGGATACATCGAGGTACAGAGGGTACCTCGAGGTTTACGGATTTTTACCGTTCCCGCATATGAGAACCCAGACCCCCTTCTGCTAGAAACCTGGGCTGCCCATATAGCCAATTCATGTAAAGGCATGTTGGAGATTCTAATCCAATTTGCGTGGAGTGATCGCGACAAAGTTGTGAAAGAGATTGAAGAGTTGGAAGATTTAATTTCACAAAATACTGATAAAGAGGAACAAGAACAACTTAGGGCCAACATGAAGAAAAGACTACAGAAATATGAAACTAAGATCAAACAAAGAAAACAAGAAAAATTTGACCGGGACGAACAGGACTACGCACTGGGGAGGGTCCTGACGTTCTCTAAGAAATATGACCAGCCACGAAAGGAAGTTGCAAGAAAAAGCCAAATGCCAAAAACTACAGTGGAAACAAGAGTAGAAACCTCGGATTCTGATCTCACTGCTAGTGAAAAAATTCCGGAGATGAAACAACGGGCACGGTAACCATGCCCGCAGCACCGGCTACCAAAACTTCTTTTCAGCAGGAGTTCAAGGTTATTCAAGAAAGTTGGCTCAGAGATGGCAAGAACAAACCCCCAGAAGAGGGAGGCAAACCAGACGTGGCGGCTGGAAAGGGAAGAGGCAGCGGTCAAACAAGAACAACCTCAAGGGTAACCAGAAGTCAGAGGAGAGGCAGATGGTGAGGGCCTCCGACCAACTAACCATTGTGAATCTGTCCCAAAGAAAATTAACATCAGCGGAAGAGTCCGTTCTGAAGTTAGGACTCACATTTTGTCCGAATAGCAATATGGAGTACACTCAGACACGAATTGACTTGTACAAATTCATTCGGAAGGTCAAATTACACAAGTTTTATAAGACTAAACCTACTGTTAAAGAAGTTAAACAACTCAGACAGAATAAAAAGGATACGGACCTCTTAACTGTTAATGACCTGACAGCGTGTGAGGTTCTGCAAAATCTGAGGCGAGAAGGAGAAATGGAAACCAATGTAGTGGGTAACACTCTTACACAAAGACTGATAAATATTAACATCGACCAAGAGGCACCCAAGAGCGAATTCAAACTAGCATCGAAATTTGTCCCCCAGATTGCTGTGGATTCAATTGATATTTTCTCTGATGCGGTCACCAGGGATCTGATGGCCATGAGGACAGAACAGAGTCATCAGAAGAAACACTTCAATACCACTAAGGAACAAAAATTGGCCATCAAAAATATAATGGAGGACAAAACTATTGTATGTAAACCCTCCGATAAGGGCGGCAACATCGTCATCATGTCAAGGCCCAAATATGTTGCAGAAGCCATGCGCCAATTACAGGACATATCTTGCTATGCTCCAATAAAGAAACAAGACTATCTAGCAAGCATTAACGATCTACATGCTTTGTTCAAAAAATGGCACGATAAGTAAATGTTAGACCTTGAGGAATACCTTTTTCTAAAGACCAGTAACCCTATTTTACCTTGTTTCTATCACCTGCCCAAGGTCCATAAGAACATTGATGATCCCCCAGGGAGACCCATCATCTCTTCCATGGGAGGACTGACTGAGAATCTCTCAAAATTTTTAGACCATCATCTGTTTAGTTTGTATTGTCTTTGAGGTCTTATATCAGAGATACTACAGACTTTATTGAGAAGGTGGAACTCCTGGATTGGCAACCATCGTATGTATTAATCACTATGGACATCACAAGTTTATACACTTGTATAGACCACGAACAAGGCCTTCGTGCGGTGGAATACTTCTTAAACAAAAGAGAACTCAAATATGCAACGCACAATAAGATGTTATTGAAACTAATTGCATTCTGCTTGCATAATAACATTTTTCTCTTTCAGGACACCATCTACCGTCAACTCTCTGGTACGGCTATGGGCTCCTGCTTCGCCCCCAGCTATGCAAATTTATTCGTAGGCTGATGGGAGGAGCAGGTAGCCTGGGCCCCCAGATATGCCACATGGAACAACAAAGTGGCGGCATGGAGCAGATATATAGACGATCTGTTCCTAGTGTGGGACGGGTCCATTGATGAAGCTAACCAATCCATACAAATGCTTAATGACAATGAGTATTGTGAGAAGTTGGCCCGATATGCAACGTTCGCTATTCTAGCGACCGCTATGTATCGTTCCAACGACCCTTATGGTGTTTGGTTGTAAGTCAACCTATAGACCAGCTATCCTAGTAGCGTGGATACGAGCAGTCTAAGGCTAAAGACTCGAGAGGGCGCGTTAAGCCAGCTGTTTACCACACATGTACCCCTTGAACACCCAGTGAAAGGACACCACACAAGTGTTATGAAAATAAACAATATATTTATTAAGAATCACAACAGCCCTGTACTCTTTATGAGGACAGGGTACTAAGCACAAACCAAATCTCTTTAGCAAATACTTCAAGTGCACAGTTTTAAAACAAGTGTCCGGGGACACGGAAAGGTTAAGGCAAGTCGGAAGCGAGGGACTCGGGACCCTAGAGTAAGGAGGCTATGCAGGCACCGAAATGCCGAGTTACCTAGCCACGAGGGCTGCGGCTGCAAGTCTTACAGGCGTCGGGGTCTTCGCTGACGAGCCAGGAGCCGGAAGAAAAGGAGTTGCTGGCCGGCGACCAGTGATGAATAGTTCATAGAGATCCAAGCCTGGATCGGAGATTGATGAAACCTGAAAGCAGAGGGGACCAAGTTCGTACTACTAGCCAGTAGTCAGAGGGTACCAGGAAGGCACCGGTTGGCCGTCACCTCGACCAGGTGAGTGGGCGACGCTAGGCTCTGCAGTCTCACGGACCAGGAGGCGTTGTCGGCGACCACGGTGGAGGTGCGAGCTGTCCCACGACGGATGTCGCTGTCGGCGTCTTGAGTGGACCAGGAGGGTCCGGGGTGCTTCTCGAAAAGATGGAAGCAAGGGCCAGTCTGGAGCAACCAGACCGGCAGTGTTGATTCTCGGATGTCGTCACAGAAGGACACAAGCCAGCGGCTAGTGACCAGACAACGTGCTGAGCAGCGAGCAGAAGGGCCCCACGCAGATCGTGGAGATGCTGGGAGACTGCACTTCGGTGCTGGAGCGGCTCAGGGTCGGGGCTTCTCGGACCCCAGAGCACTCACCAGAGAGTTACCTCGATGGTCGTGCTGGTTTTTAAGAGCGTGCAGGTTCTGATGATGGCCGGTCCCTCGAGGTCTCGTCGCACCCACAGGTCACAGCTGAGCTGATGACGTGGGTAGAGGTCAGAGGTGCCAGGGAAGCCGGTTCTCGTCGAGCTGGGCCGTCGGATTCCTTGAGGAAGGACTTACAGCAAACCGCAGAGTTCTTAGATGGTGCCCGCTGATGCAGGGTGACTACTCCTTAGCCACAAGGGAGAAATCTTGAGAAGAGTCTTGAAGTCCTTTCGTAGAAAGTATTCTTGATTCAAAGATGATCTAATTTGGAAGGGTCCCCGCTCCGGCCTTTATCCTAAAGAAAGGGGTGGGTACATGACTAGGTCCTGCCCTAAGGGTGGGACCAGGAAGGGGGGTAGTTACACCCCTCTCCCCTGCCGGACTTTCCCCAGGCCAGGGCTGTCGCCCCTGGAACTGGTTCTAACCGGCAGATGCGTAGTGAGCACCGGGGTGCCACTCCGCAGTCACCTTCTCGCAAAAGCCCTACCTACCCAGAATACACAAACCCTGTCTGGGACGGTGCGAACACCGCCCTCGACAGGAAACCCTTTGTCCAAGTGCTCCTCGCTGGAAGGACTCCCAGCAGCAGGAGGTCAGACTCGTGTCTGTGGTGGCAGCATCCATTTTGTGGAGCTGAGGCTTTCGTTAACTTTAACCGGGGTTCACAGTTACGTACATGTCGTGTCCCTCTAGAAGGGCGGGATGCTAACCTCGTCGCCAGGGTTGGTGAGAGGGCAGCACCCCGATTCGTATGACACCTTACTCGACATGTCTTGATAACGCGGCACCGAAGTTACCGATGTGGTACGCGTTATCATGGAACAGCCATTGGGTCTTTTCTCCGCAAGCTGCAACCGGCTCGGCTCGGGCCAGAACACAGTTCACGCGAGCCCATGCACTCTGCCTTCAGGATTGTCAAGGCCTGCCATAGGAGTGACTGATAGGGACTCGGGTGTCCATTGGAGGGTTAGATATAGGGCTACTATATCTAAAGCAAAGGGTGATTACACGACTTCGCCCCAGCTGTCATGCAGCCAGTTGTGTCAAATTTAGGAGGCCAGCCAGGGGTGGCACAATACATGCTGCAGCCCCTGGTGGCCCTGGGTACACCTATGCCCTGAGTTACAGGGTCTGATAAGGTGGCCCAGTACCAATTGGTAAATGCACCTAGGGTACATCTCGTAATTTAGAAAGAGAACAGCCAGGCTGTGGGTCTGATTGGCAGGCCCGCAGCCAGAGAAAGTCGTAAACCAGTGAAACAAAAGCAAAAAATCTGGGTGATCATAGGATTGCAGACCCTACTCTCCTACATGACCCCCCCCAAACGTCGGAACAACTAGCTAACCTTGACCAGGTGAGTCTTCTTGTTCTAAGTGGAAATATCTGGAGAGCCCATCGGCATTGCCATGATCAGTACCAGGTCTATGTTCCACTGTGAAGTCCATCCCCTGTAGGGAAATGGACCACCTAAGCAGTTTGGGGTTTTCACCCTTCATCTGATTTAGCCACAAGAGGGGCTTATGGTCGGTCTGAATCTTGAAGTGAGTGCCAAACAAGTATGGCCTCAGCTTCTTCAGGGCCCAAACCACAGCAAAGGCCTCCCTCTCAATAGCTGACCAATTCTTCTCTCTAGGGGTCAGCCGTCTGCTTATAAAAGCAATCGGCTGGTCTTGACCGTCAAAGTTCAGTTGAGAAAGAACAGCTCCCACACCCAACTCAGAAGCATCTGTTTGGACAATGAATGGTTTGGAGTAGTCCGGACTCTTGAGGATAGGCGCCGTGCACATGGCCTGCTTTAGGTCATCGAATGCTTTTTGACAGCTCGCTGTCCACTGAACCTTTTTTGGCATTTTCTTACTTGTCAGTTCATTTAATGGTGTCACGATGGAACCATAGTTCCTGACAAACTTCCTGTAGTAACCAGTCAGGCCCAAGAAAGCTCGAACCTGAGTCTGGGTGGTTGGAGGAGCCCAGTCCCTGATTGACTGTATCTTGCTCTCCAGTGGCTGAACCTGACCTCCACCGACAAGGTGGCCCAGGTATACAACCTGTGTCTGCCCTATCTGGCACTTGGTGGCCTTGATAGTGAGACCTGCTGCTTGCAGTGCCTCTAACGTCTTCCGCAGGTGGACCAGGTGATCCTCCCAGGTGGAGCTAAAGACAGCAATATCGTCAAGATACGCCGCACAGAAGTCATCCAGCCCAGTAAGGACGTGATTCACCAACCGTTGGAAGGTGGCAGGTGCATTTTTCAGACCAAAGGGCATCACCACGAACTGATAATGCCCACCAGGGGTTGAAAATGCGGTTTTAGGCTTGGCGTCCTCAGCTAACCTGATTTGCCAATACCCAGCTGTCAGGTCAAACGTACTTAAGTAGTTGGCCGAAGCCAATCTATCGATAAGCTCGTCTGCCCTTGGTATTGGGTGGGCGTCAGTCTTAGTGACTGCATTGAGACCCCTGTAGTCTACGCAAAACCTCATCTCTCTCTTACCACCCTGGGTGTGAGGTTTCGGCACTAGAACTACGGGACTAGCCCAAGGGCTATCCGAGGGTTCAATGACTCCCAGCTCCAACATTTTCTGCACTTCACTTTTGATGCAGTCTCTAACGTGATCAGGCTGCCTGTAGATTTTACTCTTTACGGGCAAGCTGTCACCAGTGTCGACCTCATGGGTGCACCAATCGGTCTGACTGGGTGTCAGAGAAAACAGATGTCGGAACGACTGAAGAACCTGTTTACAGTCGCTCTGTTGATGTTCGGAGAGGCTGCCACAAAAGACAACACCATCTACCGAGCCATCGTCAGGATTCTGAGAGAGCAGGTCAGGGAGAGGGTCACTCTCCTCTTCCTGTCCCTCATCTAGGGCCATGAGCAAACTCATGTCCTTCCTGTCGACATATGCTTTTAGCCTGTTGACATGAAGCACCCTGTGGGGGCTCCGGGGAGTTCCCAGGTCGACCAGGTAGGTGACCTCTCCCTTTTTCTCCAGGATGGTGTGGGGCCCGGACCATTTGTCCTTGAGTGCTGCTGGGGCCACTGGCTCCAACACCCACACCTTCTGTCCGGGCTGGTAAACAGTCAAGACAGCCTTTTGGTCATGCCAAGCTTTTTGGAGTTCTTGGCTGGCCTTAAGGTTTTCGGATGCCTTCTCCATGTACTCAGCCATCCGCGAGCGGAGGCCGAGCACATAGTCCACTATGTTGGTTGCAGGCTTTTTGAGAGGTCTCTCCCATCCTTCCTTCACCAAACACAGGGGTCCTCTTACAGGATGCCCGTACAAAAGTTCAAAAGGGCTGTAGCCAACCCCCTTCTGTGGGACTTCTCTGTAGGCGAACAAGAGGCAGGGGATCAGGACGTCCCATCTACGCCGAAGCTTTTCCGGTAGTCCATGAATCATCCCTTTTAGGGTCCTGTTGAATCTCTCAACAAGCCCATTGCATTGTGGATGATAGGGTGTAGTGAACTTGTAGTTGACACCACATTCCTTCCACATAGCAGTTAAGTAGCTCGACATAAAGTTTGCACCTCTGTCGGAGACGACCTCCTTAGGGAAGCCCACTCTGGAGAATACTCCAACTAGGGCTCTTGCCACAACAGGTGCTGTAGTGGTCCTAAGGGGAATAGCTTCAGGATACCTGGTGGCATGATCCACTACCACCAGTATAAACTTGTGCCCTGATGCTGTCGGTGGTTCCATGGGACCGACGATGTCGATCCCCACCCGTTCAAAGGGCACCCCCACCACAGGCATTGGTATAAGGGGGGCCTTTGTCGTGCCACCTGACTTACCACTGGCTTGGCAAGTGACACAGGAGCGGCAAAACTCCTTGGTATCTTCGTTCATGTGAGGCCAGTGAAAGTGCGAGACAAGCCTGTCCCACGTTTTCGTCTGGCCTAAGTGACCTGCTAAGGGAATCTCGTGGGCCAAGGTAAGTAGGAAACCACGCTGAGACAAGGGGACGACCAGCCTCCTGGTCATGCCAGGCTTGGGGTCTCTTGACTCAGTGTACAGGAGTCCATCTTCCCAGTATACCTTGTGGGTACCTGTGGCGTTCCCAGCAGCCTCAGCAGCAGCCTGCTGTCTGAGGGGTTCAAGAGAAGGGCAGTCTAACTAGTCCTTCCCCAGATCCTCCCTTGAGGGTCCCCCTGAGCCCAAGAATTCAACTTGATCAAGTTCGAACTCCCTAGGCTCAGTTTCCCTCAATTCCTGTAGGTCAGCCTCCTCTGAGACTTGATCCTCGACCTGGGGCAAGGGGGAAGGCGCAGCCTTAACCCTACTGCTCTTTTTCTTGGGAGGTGTCTGGTCCGTTGTTCCAGGATCCAGCACCTGTTCAGTGGGGCATTTCCTGACCTGTGACCTGGTCACCGCGAACACATGTGCTGGCAAACCTAACATTTCCATGTGAGTCCGGTGCTCCACTTCTGACCATTGTGACGACTCCAAATCATTGCCCAACAAACAATCCACTGGGAGGTCTGGACTAACTACAACCTTCTTTTGGCCAGTTACCCCTCCCCAGGAGAAAGCTACAATCGCCATACTGTGATTGGTAGTGACATTGCTTGCATTGGTCACCAGGAATTCTGTACCTGGCATGATCTGTCCAGGGTCCACAAAGTTAGGCGTCACCATGGTGACGCTGGCACAAGTGTCCCTATAGGCCTGAGCCATCTTTCCATTTATGAAAGGCGTCTGTCTGTATTTGCCCAAAGTATTGGGGCTTACGTCAGGGGACACGTCCACGTCCCCTGTACTGACAAGGACGGCCTGAGTGAGTGTGCCAACTAAGTTGTCACGCCCCTCAGAACCCAGGGTTAACCCTACTAAACCCTTGGGAGGTGCACTACCACTGCTGGCTGTACTAGGGGGCACAGGTGCCTTAGGGGCTGCAGTGGCAGGAGGCTGCCCTCCTCCTTTCTTGGTGCACTCACTAAACCAGTGAGATTTACTTTTACAGTACTGGCACCATCGTTTGGATTGGCCTTCTTTCTTCTTTTGGGGAGCCTGACCCCCACCCTCTTTGGGTTGTTGGGGACCTGTCGAAGACTTCTGGTCATATTGTTCCCCCTTAGAATCTTTACCCTTCTGGTCTGCTTTCTTCTGACCACCTTGATTCTGGCCCTGGTTCTGTTTAACTCTCGTACGAACCCATTTGTCTGCCTTCTGTCCCAATTCTTGGGGAGAGGTCAGATCCGAGTCGACAAGATGCTGATGCAACAGCTGGTTCTGACAATTGTTTAAAATTTGTTCTCTCATCATCAAATTGTACAATCCTTTGTAATCAGTAACCTTACTGCCCAGCAACCAGCCCTCAAAAGCCTTAGTGGCACAATCGACAAAATCAGACCAGTCTTGAGCCTGCGTTTTCTGGGTATCCCTGAACAGCACCCTGTACTGCTCAGTGGTTAGGCCGAACCCTTCAACGAGTGTATTCTTCAAGACTTGGTAATTGTTAGCGTCCTCTACCCTTGTGGTGAGGAGCTTGTCTCTTCCTTTACCTTCAAAGGAGAGCCACAAGATAGCCGCCCACTGACTCTGGGGAACACCTTGCACAGTGCAGGCCCTCTCCAAAGCAGTAATCCATTTGTGGATGTCGTCCCCTTGTTTAAAGGGGGGCACTATCTTCCCAAGGTGTTTCGTATCGAAACTCTTTTCCCTATTACTAGGTACATTGCTGCCACCAGTGGGGACTGCCCCACTTAACTGTTGCTCTCTAGCAAAGGCAAGCTTTTCTTTGGCCAGGGCAAGTTCTTCCCTTTCGATCCTCAGATTAGCTGCCCTTTCCTTAGCTTCGTACACTCTCCTCTGAGGGGACGTCATCCCTCTTTGAGAAGAGTTGCGAGAGCCATTGGTTCGAACGGATCTGTTAGAGCCTCTTGATAGAGACCTAACTCGTCCATTCCCAATGTTAAGCGCACCTGACAGTAGCGCCGGGGGTCCCCCAGTACCACTATCATGTTTGCTTAAGTTGGACCGTGTCAGTCTGACGACTTCTACCTGTCCCTTATCTGCCTCGTCCCAAGAGAGATCCTCATCCTCATCCTCCTCGCCATCTTCGTTCTCAGTTGCGAGGTGAATGAGGTCAGGATCGTCCCGGGTTCCCTCGAGGGGAGGCATGCCTCCTTCTGGATTAGAAGGGCTAAGAAGCTTCTCAGCCTTTCTGGCATCATAAGTCTCTAGGAGACCAATCAGAAAGGAGGTGGTGGGGTTAGCCCCTTGCTTAATCTTCCTAGAGGTACATACTTGTCGTAACTCATGGAAGTTAAGCGCAGTATATCTTGACGGGATGACCTGTGGAGGGTCAACTGACACAAGGGGAGACTCAGAGTTTCCTCCTTTGTCCGACATACTGTTTCTAGTGTGGTGTAAGTGATGCACCTACCTACACTATGTGTTTACCTACTTTTCCCTTGCTAAGAGTTGTAGCCAAGGTGTGCTAAGCCTTGAGGAGCTACAACAGCTGGTTCAGTAGAACTCAGAGTATTCTAAGCTTTAGTTATATGTACTAACAGTACTTGTGTGATCTTTCAACAAGATATTCTTAGGATACGTGTGGTAAAACAACAGCAAGCTCAAATCCCAACCGCTGCTCACCAATGTGAGAAGTTGGCCCGATATGCAACGTTCGCTATTCTAGCGACCGCTATGTATCGTTCCAACGACCCTTATGGTGTTTGGTTGTAAGTCAACCTATAGACCAGCTATCCTAGTAGCGTGGATACGAGCAGTCTAAGGCTAAAGACTCGAGAGGGCGCGTTAAGCCAGCTGTTTACCACACATGTACCCCTTGAACACCCAGTGAAAGGACACCACACAAGTGTTATGAAAATAAACAATATATTTATTAAGAATCACAACAGCCCTGTACTCTTTATGAGGACAGGGTACTAAGCACAAACCAAATCTCTTTAGCAAATACTTCAAGTGCACAGTTTTAAAACAAGTGTCCGGGGACACGGAAAGGTTAAGGCAAGTCGGAAGCGAGGGACTCGGGACCCTAGAGTAAGGAGGCTATGCAGGCACCGAAATGCCGAGTTACCTAGCCACGAGGGCTGCGGCTGCAAGTCTTACAGGCGTCGGGGTCTTCGCTGACGAGCCAGGAGCCGGAAGAAAAGGAGTTGCTGGCCGGCGACCAGTGATGAATAGTTCGTAGAGATCCAAGCCTGGATCGGAGATTGATGAAACCTGAAAGCAGAGGGGACCAAGTTCGTACTACTAGCCAGTAGTCAGAGGGTACCAGGAAGGCACCGGTTGGCCGTCACCTCGACCAGGTGAGTGGGCGACGCTAGGCTCTGCAGTCTCACGGACCAGGAGGCGTTGTCGGCGACCACGGTGGAGGTGCGAGCTGTCCCACGACGGATGTCGCTGTCGGCGTCTTGAGTGGACCAGGAGGGTCCGGGGTGCTTCTCGAAAAGATGGAAGCAAGGGCCAGTCTGGAGCAACCAGACCGGCAGTGTTGATTCTCGGATGTCGTCACAGAAGGACACAAGCCAGCGGCTAGTGACCAGACAACGTGCTGAGCAGCGAGCAGAAGGGCCCCACGCAGATCGTGGAGATGCTGGGAGACTGCACTTCGGTGCTGGAGCGGCTCAGGGTCGGGGCTTCTCGGACCCCAGAGCACTCACCAGAGAGTTACCTCGATGGTCGTGCTGGTTTTTAAGAGCGTGCAGGTTCTGATGATGGCCGGTCCCTCGAGGTCTCGTCGCACCCACAGGTCACAGCTGAGCTGATGACGTGGGTAGAGGTCAGAGGTGCCAGGGAAGCCGGTTCTCGTCGAGCTGGGCCGTCGGATTCCTTGAGGAAGGACTTACAGCAAACCGCAGAGTTCTTAGATGGTGCCCGCTGATGCAGGGTGACTACTCCTTAGCCACAAGGGAGAAATCTTGAGAAGAGTCTTGAAGTCCTTTCGTAGAAAGTATTCTTGATTCAAAGATGATCTAATTTGGAAGGGTCCCCGCTCCGGCCTTTATCCTAAAGAAAGGGGTGGGTACATGACTAGGTCCTGCCCTAAGGGTGGGACCAGGAAGGGGGGTAGTTACACCCCTCTCCCCTGCCGGACTTTCCCCAGGCCAGGGCTGTCGCCCCTGGAACTGGTTCTAACCGGCAGATGCGTAGTGAGCACCGGGGTGCCACTCCGCAGTCACCTTCTCGCAAAAGCCCTACCTACCCAGAATATACAAACCCTGTCTGGGACGGTGCGAACACCGCCCTCGACAGGAAACCCTTTGTCCAAGTGCTCCTCGCTGGAAGGACTCCCAGCAGCAGGAGGTCAGACTCGTGTCTGTGGTGGCAGCATCCATTTTGTGGAGCTGAGGCTTTCGTTAACTTTAACCGGGGTTCACAGTTACGTACATGTCGTGTCCCTCTAGAAGGGCGGGATGCTAACCTCGTCGCCAGGGTTGGTGAGAGGGCAGCACCCCGATTCGTATGACACCTTACTCGACATGTCTTGATAACGCGGCACCGAAGTTACCGATGTGGTACGCGTTATCATGGAACAGCCATTGGGTCTTTTCTCCGCAAGCTGCAACCGGCTTGGCTCGGGCCAGAACACAGTTCACGCGAGCCCATGCACTCTGCCTTCAGGATTGTCAAGGCCTGCCATAGGAGTGACTGATAGGGACTCGGGTGTCCATTGGAGGGTTAGATATAGGGCTACTATATCTAAAGCAAAGGGTGATTACACGACTTCGCCCCAGCTGTCATGCAGCAAGTTGTGTCAAATTTAGGAGGCCAGCCAGGGGTGGCACAATACATGCTGCAGCCCCTGGTGGCCCTGGGTACACCTATGCCCTGAGTTACAGGGTCTGATAAGGTGGCCCAGTACCAATTGGTAAATGCACCTAGGGTACATCTCGTAATTTAGAAAGAGAACAGCCAGGCTGTGGGTCTGATTGGCAGGCCCGCAGCCAGAGAAAGTCGTAAACCAGTGAAACAAAAGCAAAAAATCTGGGTGATCATAGGATTGCAGACCCTACTCTCCTACAAGTATCACTTAAGATTCACTGGTGAAACAAACAGTGAAAGGGTCAACTACCTGGACCTACAAGTGAGTGTTAGAGATGGACACATCTGTACACAACTCTATCGCAAACCGACTGCTGGAAACAGCGTATTGCACGCTTCAAGCAGTCATCCCCATAAACTTTTTAACAACATCCCTTACGGGGAATTTTTACGACTAAAGCATAACTGTAGTCGAACCGAGGACTTTGAACAAGCAGCCACCAATAGTGTTGAGAGATTCCTGATGAGAGCATACAATCCAAATCTCCTTCAGGACACTTTGAGTAAAGTCAGGAAACTACCCCGTACAAGCCTTTTTGTCAAAAAGCCAGGCCCAACTACAGAGGGAAGATTTCGCATGATAAAACCTTACTCTGCGGATTCTTTCAAATTAAGATCCATTATGCCTAAACATTGGCACATTTTAAAATCTGACCAAATTGTAGGGCCTGATATTCCCAATGTGCCATTAATAACGTTCAGGAAGGCGAGATCACTACGTGACCAGATAGTTCACATTTACCTACAACCGCTGGAAAAACAACTAGGTACCTTGAAGGATGCTAAAGGCTTTTTCCCTTGCGGAAAATGCAAAGCCTGTTCAGCCAGCAAAAGAACATTAACATATGAGGTTACAGGCTGCAGAGGTGGCAAGAAAATTAATAAATTTATGTCATGCCACACTGACCATGCGGTCTACTGTCTGGTGTGCCCTTGCATGCTAAGGTATATTGGAAGCACCATTAATCCTGTCAAATTAAGGGTACTAGAGCATATGCGGGCCATCGTGAATAAAGACTTCTCATATCCGGTGGTCCGTCATTTTGCCATCAAGCACAATAGTGACAGGAATCTCCTAAGATACTTTTGCTTGGACCACGTTGGTGAGAGTCCAAGAGGAGGTAACAGATTGCTAACACTCAGGAGACTGGAATCCCGATATATCATCGACTTAGAGACAAAGGCGCCAAGAGGTTTAAATATGGGAGAAGAACTGGCATCTCACTTGGGTTGAAATGAGGATATCAGTATTATGAATGTGAAACTGTACAGTATGATATTTTGATGCACATGTTACGATTTAGTAAAGACGGGTTTATGTCTGAAGCTGCGCCTAGATAATAATCTACTTTTGTTTTTAGGAATTGTTTATGCTTTGTTTACTCCATTATTTTAGCAGCCAATGTAAGGCTGCAATTGCCGATCCTCGGCAAGATTTTCCCGATATGTTCATATAAGAATATGACCATTGTAAGGTTATTGCGTTGTGTTTCACAATGATTCATTCTCATGGCCATTATGCTTGGATTTAATTTTTTTGTCCGACAAATTATTATGTGTGGTTCAAACATGAGAATGTAATTTGTGCCGATACACTGCGTTATTATCGGTGTAACCGACCTATTAGCAATTCCTTGTGGCTAATGTTAGTATAACATACTCAAAGATGGCGCGCAATGTTGCGTGTGTGGCTAAGTCCATTGTTTGTTTTGATTACTTTTACAAACATAGATAATGGTGCCGCACTTTGTCTTCCGATGTGAATACTGACGAAGGGATTTTACTCCCGCAACGCGTTTGTTCTAAATAAAACCCTTTGCTGATATACTGCTGTACCCGTGAGGGCTGTTTTCCTCAACCCGGCTGGGTATTGTTAGGAAATTGGAGCTGGCATTTTTCACGCGGACACCATCGTGTCAAAGCACCCCCTTTCGAGAGTGACTCGTTTCCTTGGTGTAATTGGAGCTTATATATATATATATATATATATATATATATATATATATATATATATATATATATATATATATATATATATATATATATATATATATATATATATATATATATATATATATATATATATGTATGTATATATATATATATATATATATATATATATATATATTCTCATTTCTCCCCTGCTGGAAAGAAGTTTGGGCCGCACACAAAACTTGTATATTTGCCGATTTTAATGGTGAATTAGAACAGCATGTGGCATTGTCCTGACGCGTTTCGTTCTCCGTGGAACTTTTTCAAAGGTAAGCCTTATACCTGAACACGCCGTTTGTCTCCACAGTCCGATGTTTCACAATTTAAATCCATTTCCTCTGATGACGTTCTCATTTGGAATTCACTTCCTTTAATGATGGATTGCATTATGGAGCCTGTGGTTTTAACGGCAGTCACGTTTCTTTCCCTCCAGTGATATATATATATATATATATATATATATATATATATATATATATATATATATATATATATATATATATATATATATATATATCATTGAGGTTGAGTAAGAGTCTGATCACATTGCTTGCCATTGCTGTAAATAATCATTTGAAACCTTTCCTTTAAATAAATAAGAATATGTAGATATCCTAAATTATATATATATATGTAAATTTTAATATATATATATATTTGTATTTTTTCTACTTTTCTAGGTTTCTACTTTTCTACTTTCTTACATCGTTGATTACTTGACAAGATAACAAATATCTCAGATATAAACATGAAAATACCATACATAAATTGTTGTGGGTTGTAAATATGTAATATAGATGTATATATATGCTATTTAAACTGGTGTGTATATATATCATTAATTGATTATCACAAATCTAGGTGTATTTATTGATGTTCACAGAGCTTTTAACTATTTATACTATTTATTATTATTAAGGTACGAAATATGCACATAGAATGTTGATGTAATCTGAACCCATAGGAGATTGAAGTGTGCTCAGATATATTCTTGTCGTACTTTATATAATGATTGGTATTGCACTTTAATTCGTATAGCTTTCTCTTCTTGGGCACTTTTTTCAGAACCTTGCACTTTACTTTTTATCCTTCACTTAGCACTTTATTATAATGCCATGGTCATGTAATTGGACACACTAATTGTACATTTGCTGATGAGAGAATTTCCTGTCATTTACAGTTGCTCAGTATGCACTTAATGAAATTAAGTGGGCTCATATTTAGTTATGACATGATATAAAAATGCTAGTAAGAAATTGACAGGCCTCTAAATGTACATCTACATTTATGGATTTAACCAGTTATTTATTGTGGTCTATTATTGTATGCATAAGGATTTAACCAGTGATGTTTCTTCTTTGTGGTATTTACCATTATATGTACTCACACTTACTGTGGCAGTATGTTTTCTATATTCATTAAGTCACATGACTCACTATGTCACTGTGAAGGGGTGGTCACTGTTTGAATTGCATTTAAAAATCATTCAGTCTTATGTACATGTTGCAGCGTGAACAAGGGCATACCTTGCCAGAAACGCGTAGCTGCTTTCTGTTGTACCGAATAAACATCGATATGCTGATGTGACGTGGTCCGTCTCCTTCCTGTTTGCTGGTGTGCTGAATGTGCTGAGCAGGCGCGGGAAACATCAAGAAATCCAGAGGAGTCACGTGTTTTATATATATGTATATATATATATATATATATATATATATATATATATATATATATATATATATATATATTACCTACTGGCGGTCGCCAGTAGGTAGTTATAGTTAGGATTTTTTTCAATGTTAAATCTCAAAATTCTATTTGGAATAACTTTGGCACCGGTTGACGAATCTGCCTGAAAATTTCCTGAAAATGGCCTCGTCGAGCTCGGGTCCTTCCTTGAAAGTTTGGGGGGGATACGTCAAGCGGGGGCCGAGATAAAAGGGGGGTCCCAAAACGCGTTTTCCCCATGTAAATTTCCATAGGGCGGTCGATTTCACTTTTAGCCCGAACGGCTGAATGGATTTCCAGCAAACTTGGCAAAATTGAAGGGACTGGTAGCCCGATGTGCCTTTGCTATGTCTCAAGATATGTGCTGCAGTGGATTTTGAGTAATTTAGGTTCAAAAAAATATATATATCTATAGGCGCTCTCCGGTGCGCGCACCGGAGTGCGCTCCAGGCGCGACACGCGACTTGCGCGCAGGAAGCTGATTGGCTCTTGGGTGTCTGTAAACATTCTAAACAGTCTGGAGCGGCCGCCATCTTGTGTCTCGGTAAAATCGAGACACAAGGGGTTTGAAAAAAAAAGGGGCAAATGACCATAAGGGGGAAGAGTAGACCCCCTCTGACCCCCTAGGTTTGATGTAGGGGCTAAAATAGGGTCCTGCAGGGCATTAAATTTTTTTTTTTTTTTTTCGTTTTGCGTGGGGGAAGCGCATGGTACGCGCACCGGCGAAGCACGGGGAAAATCCAGGACCATATTTATGAAGGCCTTGCACTGCTAGTTTTGCGCCTCCTGTGCGTCAATTTTTGTGACGCACCAGCGGTGTAAAAAAATGCGCATTGTTATGCAAAATTTAAAAAGTGACGCATCTATCTAGATGCGTCACTTTTTAAATATAGTGCAACGAGGCACATTTTTTAACACTGCTGTTGTGATGCGTCACTTTTCTGTGCGCACTCCTTATGACATTCCAGATGTGTCATATTTAATGTATGACGAATCATGTTGCAAGGAGTTACAGATACATCAGTATTTCTGACATATCTGTAAACATAAAAGTGATGCGAGGCAGGTGCAAGATTTTGACGCAACAGCATCCTAAAAGTGACGCAGAGAAATCTTATAGATTTCAGTACGTCGTTATTACCAAGCTTTTTGCGGGGGAATGCCCCCTTTGCATACATTATACCTGACGCAGATATAATGTGGCGCAGAGTTTTAAAAAGTGACCCATGTACCTAGATGCGTCACTTTTTAAAAATAGCGTCAGGTATAATGCATGCAGAGGGGGTGTTCTCCCGCAAAAAGCTTTGTAATAGCGACGCAGTGAAATCTTTGAGATTTCACTGCGTCACTTTTAGGATGCTTTTGCGTCAAAATCTTGTGCCTGCTTTACAGCAGGTGTTAGACTGACGCAAGCCCTTTCACATGGTGCTTTTTCCATGTGAAAGGACACATTACTGGAGTTGCATCACTTTTGTGACGCACTCCAGCAATGCGTTACTTGGAATGTCATAAGGAGTGCGCACAGAAAAGTGACGCATCGCACCAGTGGTGTAAAAAAATGTGCCTCGTTGCGTTATATTTAAAAAGTGACGTATCTAGGTAGATGGGTCACTTTTTAAAATCAAGCGCCACATTATATCTGCGTGAGGTATAATGCATGCAGAGGGGGTGTTCCCCCGCAAAAAGCTTTGTAATAGCGACGCAGTGAAATGTTTGAGATTTCACTGCGTCACTTTTAGGATGCTGTTGCATCCTTTAAATATAGTGCAACGAGGCACATTTTATTACACTGCTGGTGTGATGCGTCACTTTTCTGTGCGCACTCCTTATGACATTCCAGATGTGTCATATTTAATGTATGACGAATCATGTTGCAAGGAGTTACAGATACGTCAGTATTTCTCACATATCTGTAAACATGAAAGTGACGCGAGGCAGGCGCAAGATTTTGACGCAACAGCATCCTAAAAGTGACGCAGAGAAATCTCATAGATTTCAGTACGTCGTTATTACCAAGCTTTTTGCGAGGGATTGCCCCCTCTGCATACATTATACCTGACGCAGATATAATGTGGCGCAGAGTTTTAAAAAGTGACCCATGTACCTAGATGCGTCACTTTTTAAAAATAGTGTCAGGTATAATGCATGCAGAGGGGGTGTTCCCCTGCAAAAAGCTTGGTAATAATGACGCAGTGCGTCTTTTTTAGGATGCTGTTGCGCCAAAATCTTGCGCCTGCTTCACAGCAAACCTTTCACATGGTGCTTTTTCCATGTGAAAGGACACATTACTGGAGTTGCGTCACTTTTGTGACGCACTCCAGCAATGCGTTACTTTTGTGTTTACAGATACGTCAGAAATACTGACATATCTGTAACTCTTTGCGAATTGATTAGTCATATATTAAATATGACATATCTGGAATGTCATAAGGAGTGCGTCCAGAAAAGTGACGCATCGCTGTTTTCACGTAGCGATGCGTCACTTTTCAGAAATGAGGCCTCCAGTTTATTCACTGTGTCATAACTTTCTTTTCTAACACTCACCTTCTTTCATTCCTCCTACTTCACTTCCTTTCACCTCTCATACCTTTCTGTTCTTTCTTACTCATTCTCCTTTCAATTATCAATGCACTATATTTCACTTACTCTTCATTTTTTTAAGAATATCGCTCTTTGATGAGAATTGGAGGTAGTTCTGAAAAGAACTTTTGGTTTTCTTCTTTTAACTGAACAGGAACAAAAACAGGGAATGGAAACTGCTGAACAGGAGCAAAAAGAAAAGAAAAAAATTAGGGGTGGGAAGGGCAGCGATGGTTCTCCAATGCTCGAACCATGAGCAGGACACTTTGCTCCCCATAGGTGAGGAGTTGATTGCAGTATCTGCATTTGACGACCCCATGGTTAAATGCAGGTTGTATGTTTGCCACCTGCTCCTGCGATTGTTCTCTCCCAGAAGAAGTTGCTCCTCCTGTTGATGTAGAGGCCCCATCTCTGGGAACCTCTTGTGCCAGAGCCCTGACACTTTCCCGGGCAAAATTCTGGGGGTGCCTCCTCTCCACATGGCGAATCATGGTGAAGTTGCCAAAAGAGTATTTTTTTGGGGGGTTACCCCGTGACAGGACCTGTTTGCAGATCCTGCACTCTACTTTTGGTGCATTCACCTTCTTCTGGTCTGCTGGAAACTTAAAAAATTTCCAGATGAAATGTTCTTTGACCTTCGGCTGAGGAGGCTCTTCATCAATGAAATCATTGGAGTCATCTTCACTGCTGGATGGTCTGGCAGCCATGATTAATCAAGAAATATGGAACAGCAAAAAAGGCAGGTCTTTCAGTCACAAAAGTGAAAGAAGAAGTGAAGGAAATGGGTGGGGATTTCATTCATTGTAAAAAAAAAACTGTTAGCAACCAATGAAAAGTGTTATTTTAGGGTCACATGACCCGACGCGTTTACGCTGCGCGCTCCGGAGCACTTCCGGTGCGTTTACGCAGCGCGATCGTAGGCGCTTCCGGGGCGCAAACGTGGCGCGATCGTAGGCGCTTTTGCGTGCGTTTATGCGCCGCGAACGTAGGCGCTTCCGAGGGCACTTACGTTGCGCGCCGAAGTGACGTCATCAAACTTTTACAGAAATGCATAATCATTTTCCTTATTAAAATAAACTAATTTTATTTGTATGGTACGAAATGTTTTGCATTATTATTATCTTTTCATTCATATTTTTTTTCACGAACGACAGTTGCGCTCTGGGTGCGCTTTCAGATGAGCTCACGGAAAAGCTTACCGGAGAGCTTAGCTGAAAGCTTCCCGGAGCGCGCACCCAGAGCGCAAAAGAAAAAAATTATATAAAAAAAACATGAATACTTAAAAAAAAACAGCAAATTGTAAAAAAAAAAAAAAGGTTAGAAACTCGATATACAAAGGAATTAGCATTTAAAAAACCTATGAAATTCACTGAAAAAACCATAGGTTTCACACCAGTTATAGTTAGGAATTAGCATTTAAAAAACCTATTAAATTCACTGAAAAAACCATAGGTTTCACACCAGTTATAGTTAGCTGGAAATTTTACTGATATAAAACCATTGAAATTCCCACGTTATAGTTAGATGGACTCACTATAACTTGCGCGTGCAATGCACTGCTGATGATGTCTTATTATGCCAGTTAGCCAATCAATTTTTAAAAACCATCCATTTAGACACTTATTTAAATATTTATTCTTCCATCAACTTTTACATATACATATATAAAATATATTTATTTTTCAGAAAGACACACATTCACTGGATGGTGTCATCAGTGATGTCATGAGTGATGTCACTGACCATGTCATGAGTGATGTAATATGTAATGTCATCAGCAGTGCATTGCACGCGCAAGTTATAGTGAGTCCATCTAACTATAACGTGGGAATTTCAATGGTTTTATATCAGTAAAATTTCCAGCTAACTATAACTGGTGTGAAACCTATGGTTTTTTCAGTGAATATATATATATATATATATATATATATATATATATATATATATATATATATATATATATATATATATATATATATATATATATATATATATATATATATATATATATATATATATATATATATATATATATATTTTCAAATAATTTTGTCTTCTGTAAAACTAAACCTTGATATATATATATATATATATATATATATATATATATATATATATATATATATATATATATATCAAGGTTTAGTTTTACAGAAGACAATATTATTTGAAAATCACTGAGACTATTCTCCTCTTATTTGGATTACATAGAGTTTATGCATCCCCAGAAGTATTTATCTTTTAGACTTGATCACTGAATCAGGCGAGTTATACTAGTACTTAGTTTAGGCATACTCCCATTGAAAATAAATAAGAATCATTAGTCTATGATGAAAACAGAAACCAACCTTGGTGACATATGTAAAGGAAGAATTCAAGACTGCAAGATTGCAAAACCCCACATCCGTTAGCAAGTCTCTCTGTATTTTAATTGTAATTTAACAAATGTCGACAACTTGATTTCTTTATTATTTTCCCCGCTGAAAGAATATGTTTGTTACAAAAGTGTAACATTTTTAGCTCATTTATGAAACTCTTTGAATTCTTATTGATAATGTTTGGAGGTGTGATTTTAAATGTTATTCGTGATCATCTTATGTTTCTTGGTTGATCACAGTAGAGGCATATATAAATAAACCTGTCTGTCTGTTTCAAACTACAGTATAGGGGCCACCTTCAAACTACTCTGTCACGCGCACAGAGCCCTTCACAAAACGGGCCCTACCATCCTCCAAAGGAAAATTGAATTTTATATCCCCAACAGGAATCTAAGATCCAACAACTCAGCCCTGCCGAAATCCAAGCGCATTTACAAGGCAAGGACAGGCGGACGCGCCTTTTCATACCTAGCGGCTAAAAGATGGAATGAGCTACCTGTGGACCTCAGACACACCACAAACTACCTTCAATTCCGCCAAAAATTAAAAACTCACCTCTTTCCCAAAAACGAACTCCCCAGCACAGTTTCAGCAGTCTCCTTTTTCTTACAGCGCCGTGATATCCCATGGGATGAGTGTCGCGCTCTACAAATACCAGAAATAAATAAATAAATAAGCAACAACCAAGCAGTTTGGCGCTGCTCTCCCTAAGAGTTTGCTAGCTTGCCCACCTCTGATTCTGAGCCAGGTTACACTTCCTCTTTCACATGCCCTTCAGTCTAACATATTTGCAATGCCCACAATTCTCGACCAGAAACCACCCCTTTTTCAAATAGGGCTAAATCCACATTGATTCTTACCTGGAATATGCCTATAGTCTCAAGCACACTGGGCTATCACTTGTTGATCGAGGCCTACCAGACAGCACAGCTGTCTGGTTTGCTTACGACATCTTGGGACATTTAGAAAGCTTCCCTTGGAATTCATTCCTCCTGTTGCTTACCAGTCTAATTGTATTTCATTGTTAATTTCATTTATATAGTGCTTACTACCCCTGACGAGGCACCAAAGCGCTTTTTCGGCAAGTAGAACTCCAGAACCCATAAAGCATTACTGTTGAATTAGTATATTGAAATATGAAAGTCATTTGAGTGGTGGATATTTTAGTCAGTTATTTGTATTCAAAAGGATAGCGGAGGAATGGAAGAGGGAAAAGGTTTGCATTTATATATCGCTTGTTACCCCTGATGGGGTGTTGAATCGCTTTTTTGGCGAGTAGCACACTACTCCGGAACCCATAAAGGATTAGTGGTGAATTAGTTTAGTGAAATATGAAAGTAATTTGAGTGGTGAATATTAATCAGTTATTTGGATTGAGAAGGATAGCGGAGGGATAGAAGAGGGAAAAAGGTTTGCATTTATATAGCGCTTGTTACACCTGATGGGGTGTTGAGGCGCTTTTTTGGGAGTAGCACGCTACTCCGGGACTCTTTAAGGATTGGTGCTAAATTAGTATAGTGAAAAATGAAAGTAATTTTAGTGGTGGATAGCTTATTCAGTTATTAGGATAGGGAAGGGTAGCAGCGGGATAGAAGAGGGAAAAAGGTTTGCATTTATATAGTGCTTGGTAGCCCTGATGGGGGTTTGAAGCGTTTCTTTTGGCAAGTAGCATGCTACTCTGGAACCCATAAAGGATTAGTGGTGAGTTAGTATAGTGACATATAAAAGTAATTTGAATGGTGGATATGTTAGTCAGTTATTTGGATTGAGAAGGGTAGCGGAGGGATAGAAGAGGGAAAAGGTTTGCATTTATATGGCGCTTGCTACCCCTGATGAGGTGTAGAAGCACTTTTTCAGCGAGTAGCATGCTACTCTGGAACCTATAAAGGATTAGTATAGTGAAATATGAGTGGACATGTTAGTCTATTATTTGGATTGAAAAGGATAGTGGAGAGATTGAAGAGGAAAGGATTTGGACTTTTTTCGTTTGTTTTGGAGGCTTGGGATGAGTAAAAGGGATGTGGAGGGGAAGGGTTAGATGGAAGGGTTTAGAAATGCTTGTTTTGGGGGAATCTGTATAGTGAAAGGTATGAGATGATGCAAGGCACGGTTGGAGTAGGGAAGAGTCTGGAAAGGGTTATTTTGGGGATCACAGTAGTGGTATGGGGTTTGGGAAGAATTAGAGAGTGGAGGTAGAGGATATATTGATAGAGGTATAGGGTGGGACATTGGGTAGTGCATTGGAAAGAGTAGTATAAAGAGGTTTGAGATGAGTCAGAGTTGAGGTAGAAGACCTTTTGAGAGAGGTATAGAGTGGGAAATAGGGTAGTACATTGGCTATGCTGAATTTGAAGAAAAGTAATAAATATATAGATCCATAAGTACATGGAAAATATATAGATGCATAAAGGAAGTGAATATATGTAGATTTAAGATATTGATAGAGGTATAGGGAGAGAAATAGGGTAGTGCATTGGAAAGAGCTGAAGAAAGAGGTTATGAGATGAGTCAGAGAGTTGAGGTAGAGGATATATTGAGAGAGGTATAGGGCTAGAAATAAGGAAGTGCATTGGATATGCTGTATTAGCAGAAAAGTTATAAATATATAGTTCCAAGTACATTGAAGGTATATAGATGCATAAACGAAGTATCTATATGTAGATTAAAGGTGCTTTAAATAAATTCCGGCTTTCAAGTGTTGTTGTACTTAGGAATTCATTTTATTAATTTGTTTTAAAACATAATTATACTACACGTATAGGTATGTATCTATAGTACAAATAAATACTTATATACAGAGGAATATGCTGTATATTTCTGTTTGCATATGGTGCCTATGTGGGGAAGAGCCAGTTTGTAGGAGAGTAGGGTCTGCTATCCTATGGTCACCCCAATTTTTGCTTTTTGCTTCACTGGTTTTCGACTTATTGAGGCTGTGGGCCTGCTAATCAGACCCCCAGCCTGCTGTTCTCTCTCTAAATTCGCATACATGTAGTATAGGTACATAACCCAATTGGAAATGGACACCTTGTCAGCCCCTGTACCATGCACTATAGGTGCTCAGGGCATAGGTGCCACCAAGGCCTACCAGGGGCTGCAGCATAGCTTTTGCCACCCCTGGCTGGTTCCTAAATTGACACAACTGGCTGATCACTCAGTTGGGGCAAGTTGGTGTAATCACCCCTTGCTTAGATATAGTATACCTATATCTAAACCTATATCTGGACACATATAAACCTGTGAGTCACTCCTATGGAAGGCCTTATCAATCCTGGAGGCAGAGTGTGTGGTTTAACGTGAGATGGAGCTCTAGCATGAGCTGAGCCTGTCTGCAGCTGTCGGGAACCACTCCCTAAGCTGTTCCGGGATAATGCCATACCATATACTATTAAGTGCATTATAATCCTCGCGGTTATATGGTAACTTTGGTTTGGCTTTATCAAAACATGTCGTGTAAGGTGTCATACGATTTGGAATACTATCCCCTCGACAGTCCTGTCGACGGGGATAGCATTCCACCCCTCTAGAGGGAGAAGACATGTTACTTTACTGAAACGCGGTTGATTTTTAAAAGAGCCTCAGATCCACAAAATGGATGCTTCTGCCACAGACACGAGTCTGACCTCCTGCTGCTGACCGAAACTCAGCCGAGGAGGCCTGGACAAAGGCTTTCCTGTCGCAGGGAGGTGTCACACCACCCCAGACAGGAGATAGTGGATTGTAGCAGGGAGGTTTGAAAGAAACCAGACACTGCCTGTGGAGCACAAGGCTTCCCCTTGCATAATCCGGCCAAACCGGTTCTGGGGCAGACCAGCCCCAGTCCCAGCGCGGCCTGGACAAAGGGAAAGGGGGCTATCCACCCCCTTCCTGGGTCCCACCCATAGGAGGGGACCTAGCAGGTAATCCAGCCCCCTAGATTGACATAAGAATGAGAGCAGTGCCAACGCACTCAGATTATCCTGATGAAACATTGGAAAGGAAACTCTGGACCCTTCGACATCCTACTCAACGTAGAAGACTTAAGAATTTCCCTTGTGGTCAGGGAGTGACCACCCTGTGCAAACAGGCACCATCCAGCACCTCGATGTTTGCTTTGTTGCAGTTCCCGCTGGAACTAGAGCAACAGAGATTGACAAGATCAAGCTTGCCTGCCTTCTAACAGCCCGATCCACAGTCCCTGCAGAGCTCAGACCCGTGGACGTGACCGGAAGCGTGGGGTTTGCCATCTTGGAAAGACCACAAGACGCTGACCGTGCAGCCCACGAGTGACCCTCGAAGCTGTACATTGGGGTTTGAAAAGCCCCAGCCCTGAGCCTCTGTTGCACTGAAGCTCACCCCTCTACACTCACCGAGTGCTGCGTGGGGCCCTTCTGCTTCTTTTGGCTCAACGCGTTGGCCCGGTCACTTGCCCGCTGGCTTGTGGCCCCTGTGCTGGCGAACTACGAAATCTAACTTGTGATTCTGGTTGCTCTAGACTTGCACCCGCACCTCTCAAAAGGAGCACCCGCTCTGAACCTCCTGGTCCGAGTGAGAAGCAATCTTCCAGTCCTGCGTGGATTGCTCTTGCCAAGTGTTGTTTGCTCCAACCTTGAAGCCGACAGTGCCAACGGTGAGAGCCTTTGTGGGACAGCTCGTGACCCACTCCTGGACATCGCAGATGCCCTAGAGCCCACGTGGCAGCGGAGAGAAGCTCCTTGACAACCACCTGATTGCGCCCGACATTGTCTGGTTCCGTCCTGGTTCTACCCTGGTCACTGCTGAGTGACCCAGACTCTGTCCCCTCTGCTTTCAGGTACTTTACGACTCTGATCCACCCTTGGATCACACCGGACACTTCTCCTTCACATCGCCTGCAGCATCTTCAGCTTCAAGCACCAACAATCTGCGTGACGAAACCCGACACAACTTCGACCCTATGCACTGGCTTCCTGTGGGTGAGGTAACTCAACAACGCCGGTGTTTCCACACTGGTACACACCTCTAGTGTATGTGTCTTAAGTTTCATCCTTCTAGGTTAAGCGGAAGTCTCCTTAAACAGTAACTTTATAACTTTTACGCACCATTGACTTTGCATTGATGCATGCGTGTGCTTTAAGCGCTGCACCCGAATCCCGCGGGCTTTTCCCGACTTCAGCATTGCTAGTCCCGACTGCTCCCAGCAATTCCCTAGGCCCTAGGCCTAACCACTGTTCGATTGGTATCTCTCATACCACTTTCTTAATATATGGTTTGAGTGGCCACCCGCCCTCACCCATAATTGTGTAACTTTTATATGTTTAACTGTGCTTTTGTTTAAACGCTTGTGCCCCTTTGCTCATAAACAGTACTGGGGATTATTCTAGTAATAAATACATGTATTTTTATAATATATACTTGTGTGGTGTCCTTTCATTTGATATTACAGGATTGTGATTGGTAAAACAGCTCGCTTAACACAACCTCTTGAGTTTAGCCTTTCAGGCTGCTTAGTCCATGCTACCCCTAGGATAGCTTGTCTATAAGGTTGACTTACATCCAGACACCTTAAGGGATTGTTTGGACTGATACAAGGTGGTTCCAGAATTGGAAACATCATATATCAGGCCAACTTCTCACGTTGGTGTGCAGCGGTGCGGATTTGAGCTTGCTGTTGTTTTACCATTGCAATCTTTTTATCAAATTGAAAGATCACATCAAGTACCTTAGGTACATATAAACAAAAGCTTAGCATATTTAAGTTCTACTGAACTTAGTAGTTGTAGATTAAAGGGATTAGCACACCCTGACTACAGCTCACTAGCAAGGTACAGTAGGAAAACACTTAGTGTAGGTAAGTGCACCACTTGCACCTCACTAGCAGTCATGTCTGGCACAGGAGGAGCTTCAGGCTCTGCCCCTGTGACAGTTGACCTTACCAAGGCAACTTCTAGCTATGACAAACTTAGCCATAAAGACTTGAGTGCCTTATGCATTGCAAGAGGGCTAAAATGGGTCACAACCCCACAATTCATTCCCTGATAGCCATCCTGGAAAAGGATGACTTAGATAAGGCGAGTGCAGTTCCCTTAGATACAGGAGATGGAGTGAACACCCCTGAGAATGAGAACACTCCAGAGGAGGAGGAAGAAGAAGAAGAAGAGGAGGAGGAAGGCTCAGAAGTAGATGAGTCTAATCAGAATCAGAGGGCTAACCAGGTTGTAGTTGCCAGGCTTAACCAGGCAAACTTAGACCTACATGGGAATGGAGAGGGCCAGCACCTCCCCAGATCCTATAACATAGTACCTTCAGGCAATAGAAGGATGAGATCTCCCTCAGGGGACTCTCATATTTCTAGTGTCTCCAGGGAATCTCAAAGGGGAATGACTTCCCCCCAGAGAAAAGAGCATAGGGCCAGGATTAGGGCTGTCCAACTCCAGATAGAGAGGGAAGAGATAGCCTTGGCTCAAGCTAAACTTGCTTTAGCAAGAGAACAGAAGTTGTGTGGATTAGATTCCACTGGTGGCAGCAATATTCCTAGAGAGAAAGACAGGGCCTATGACAATAGAAACCTGACAAAGATTGTAGCCCCCTACAAGGAAGGGGATGACATCCACAAATGGATGACTGCTCTAGAGAGAGCCTGCATGGTACAGCAGGTTCCTCAAGAACAGTGGGCTGCAATTTTATGGTACTCCTTTTCTGAGAAAGGGAGGGATAGGCTCCTCTCAGTTAGACCTGAGGATGCCAAAAACTACTCTGTCCTGAAGAGTGCTCTTATTGAAGGGTTTGGCCTAACCACTGAGCAATACAGGTTGTTGTTCAGAGACACCCAAAAAGCACAGAACCAGGACTGGACTGATTTTGTTGATTGTGCCACTAAGGCTCTGGAGGGTTGGCTGCAGGGAAGTAAAGTCTCAGACTATACAGGATTGTACAATCTTACAATGAGAGAGCAGATCCTTAATAACTGTCAGAACCAGCTGTTGCATCAATACCTTATTAACTCTGATCTGACCTCTCCCCAAGAATTGGGAAAGAAGGCGAACAAATGGGTCAGAACAAGGATTAAGCAGAAACCCCAGAACAATGGTGGTGACCAGAAGAAAACAGACCAGAAGGGTGGGGATAAGAAAGATAAAGAAAAAGACCAGAAGTCTTCTTCAGGCCCACAAAACTCTAATAAGGAGGGTGGTTCCCAAAATGGTAACAAAAAGAAGAAGAATGATGGCCCAAAGAAACCTTGGTGTAATACCTGCAAATCAGTTTCACACTGGCAGTGAATGTACCAAGAAAAATCCAGTTCCTACCACTGCAGCTCCTAAAGCACCTGCACCCCTAGTACAGTCAGCAGTGGTGGTACACAACCCAAGGGTTTAGTAGGGTTGACCCTGGGTACTGAGATGGAATCTGGCCTAGTCAGAGTACCTACTCAGGCAGTTATGCTTTATGATGTGGACTTATCTTTGTCCACTACTGTGAGCCCCAGTAACCTGGGCAAGTATAGGCAGATGCCTTTGATAAATGAGAAACTGGCTCAGGCCTACAGGGACGCTTGTGCCAGTGTCACTATGGTGACACCTGACTTTGTGGACCCTGGACAGATTGTACTAGGTGAGAATTACCTAGTGACCAATGCAAGCAACACCACTACTACACATAGTGTGGCTGTTGTGAACTTCTCCTGCGGAGGGGTAAGTGGCCTAAAGAAAGTTGTTGTGAGTGCAGACCTCCCAGTAGACTGTCTGTTAGGCAATGATCTTGAAAGCTCAGTTTGGTCAGAAGTGGAGTACAGGACTCATGCAGAAATGCTAGGGATTTCAGCACATGTCCTTGCAGTGACAAGGACTCAGGCTAAGAAGTGCCTTCCTGAACCTGTGGTGGATCTTGAAACAATAGACCAACCACAACCCAAGAGAACGAGCAAGAGGGTTAAGGCTGTGCCTTCCCACTTGCCCCAGGTTGAGGATCAGACTCCCCAGGGAGCTGATTCTGCAGTCCAAGAGGAGACTGTCTCTGAAGAACTTAAACCTGATCAGGTTGAGTTTCTGGGGACAGGGGGGCCCTCAAGGGCAGACCTGGGGCAGGCCCAATTAGATTGCCCTTCTCTTGAACCCCTCAGACAGCAAGCTGCTGCTGAGGCTGCAGGGAATGCTCAAGGTACCCATAAAGTGTATTGGGATGATGGGCTCCTTTATTCAGAGGCTAGAGACCCCAAGCCTGGTGCTACCAGGAGGTTGGTCATACCTTTGAAATTTAGGGGCTTCCTTCTTACCTTGGCCCATGATATTCCCCTTGCAGGACACTTAGGCCAGAACAAGACTTGGGACAGGCTTGTCCCTCACTTTCACTGGCCTCATATGTCAGAAAATGTCAAGGAGTTTTGTCGCTCCTGTGTCACTTGCCAAGCCAGTGGTAAGTCAGGTGGCACAACAAAGGCCCCCCTGATACCACTACCTGTGGTGGAGGTACCCTTTGAAAGAGTTGGAATAGATATTGTGGGTCCCATGGATCCTCAAACAGCATCTGGGCACAGATTTATACTGGTGGTAGTGGATCATGCCACCAGTTACCCCGAGGCAATTCCCCTGAGGACCACAACAGCACCTGGGGAGCATACCTGGGCGAAGGGGGACTTGCGGACTTCCGAATCCACCGCCAAGAGTCCTGCAGCCTGGCAAAGAACGCTGCTTGCAGAGCCTCTTCCCCTGACACCACCGCCATCACCACAGCCGCACCGGGACCACGAAGACCGGCAGCCTCAGCGGCGGCGCGGGGCAGTGATGGGTGAGGAGCGCCAGGAGGTGCTTTAAGACGCTCGCACCTTCGCCGAGCGGAGGGGAGCATACCTGAGCGAAGGGGGACTTGCGGACTGCCGAATCCACCGCCAAGAGTCCTGCAGCCTGGCAAAGAACGCTGCTTGCAGAGCCTCTTCCCCTGACACCACCGCCATCACCACAGCCGCACCGGGACCACAAAGACCGGCAGCCTCAGCGGCGGCGCGGGGCAGTGACGGGTGAGGAGCGCCAGGAGGTGCTTTAAGACGCTCGCACCTCCGCCTCGCGGGACGCCGGGCTAAGCCCGGGCAAAGGGCGGGTCCTCTGAGGCCCTCAGAGGCCAGAGGAGGCCGGGGCGGGCCAAAGACCCTGGACTAACTTTGTAAGGCTGAAAGACCTTCACCATACATGTGAGACTTTAACATTAAGTTTAATATTAGCCTTAAAGGTATATGTTTTAATGAGTGGTTGTACGGCATATTTGCCGATTTACTGTGTGAAACTATAACTAAAATTCACATCATAATGCCCAGACTTACCAAGGACAGGCCGGTCTTTGGTTTGAATACTATGGATAATTTTCTGGTTAAAAAAGTTAATCATATCAACAACGAGCGTAGGGCTTCATTAGGACGCTGTAGTAATCTCCCTGCACCACCTGAAATTATGCCCACCCAGGTTGCAGTAGGGTCAGAGGGAAACACAGAAGGGAATCCTAACTCTGGCAATGAAGGGGCACATAGGTCTGTGGTTCAAGCTCAGGTACATGCTGAGGTGCACTCAGGTCCGCAAAATTCCTCCAGTGAAGAGTCCGATTCGGCCCGTCCAACATTAAGACCTATAAGGAAGTGTAGGAAGAATCTGGCGAAACGTGGAGGGACGAATACGAAAAAAAGAGCGCATACCTGCCGTCCCAATGCTAAAAATGCTGGTATTCCCGTCATCAGTGTTAGCGATGGGGATGGAAATAGTGAGGGAGGGCTAGGTCTAAATTCTAACCACCTTGAGACCCTATTCAGCAGATTACTAAGTAAGATGGAGGAAAAAATCACAGAGTTAATGACGCCACTGCTAACAAGATTAGATGTGGTAGCTTCAGAGGTAGAAAGGCTGGGAGGATTGGTGGAGGCCCATCTGCCTCCTGTTAACGCTATAAAAGCAACCGTCCCAAACATTAACACTAGCACTACCTTCAATAAAGCTGCGAAGGGGAAGGCCGACAGGGCGGAGAGCGCACAGAAGCGAAGTGCCTCAGGCTTGTCAGAAACCAGGGTTGCTGAAACGCCACCTTTAGCAACCCAAGCAAGTAATCAAGTGCCAAAAACAATGTCTAACAGTTCTGTGCCAACTTATAGGAAAAAACTTAGAAATGTTAATCTCCCGCCTGACTGTGTACCTTACGTGGTAGTACTAACAAATGTTCCATGTGTTGAAGAAAACCCTGCCTTGCCACGTGGGGAGTCTCAGGACTCACTGAAATATAGAACAGTAGCCTGGCTCAACAAAAATTGTGGTTTTCCAACCCACTTCTATGACCAAATCATTTCAACAGAAAGGGTCAATTGGGTTGGCCCCTCTCGCAAATCATCATCAGGGGATTGTGTGGTAATTAACTTTAAACATCCACAACATGTTGCTACAGTGCTATTGCGTGCATCTGCACTAGTGTATAGCCCAAACAGTGTTTGTGTGCGACCATTAGGGTATTTCTATGCACCTGGGCCAAGTACACCAAGAGAACCCCGAGGCTTCAGGCTAATGACTCAAACCCATTCTCTCACATTGGCAGGACCATATACGTGTAATACTGCTAGCCAAGGGGAGAATGGATGGCAGATACCGGCCCAATATAATTATGACATTAACTATGGTTGGAGAGGGAGCAACGTGACCACACAGAATAGATTTGAAGTATTTTCAGGCCTGGATGCATGTGACTGACTAATGGAGCAGGAGGCTCAAAGTATTGCACATGTTCCATCAGACCAGCCTATAGATGCAAGTCAGTCTGCTACCCAAAAAAATTATGTTATTAGCTGGAATGTTGCTGGGCTGGCCACTAAACTACAAGATGAGAACTGGATCAAGTATATTAAATGTTTTCAGATCATATGTTTACAAGAGACTTGGTCAGTAAAGTGTGACCTCTTTATTGAAGGATATAAGGTTTTCTATATACCTGCAACTGCGGTAGGCAGGGGTAGACCAAAAGGGGGGCTTGTTACGTTTATCTCTGTAGCTATGCCATGCAGTATACAAAGAAGGGCCTCAAGAAATTATGGTATCTTAGGCTTGGTTTTAGCTAAAAATAATTGTATGGCTGGTGTTAGACCTGTCTGACTTTTTGGCGAAGTCCCTCCTAATTTTTATTTATTTTGTCCCCTTTTTGCCCCTCATACCCTTATTAATTTTTGTGTCTACTGACTTTTTATAGGTGTTGGCCAGGGGGATAGGTGTTCCCTCTCCCCCTCATAGTTTTTTACCTCAGGTCCAGAGGCCTGTTCTGACAGGAAAGTTGGCGCCGCCTAAAATGGTGGCCACCAACTGCCCCAACTGTCACCAACAGAACCTGGCCATAGACCAACATAGGGCATTCCAGAACCTTCTGGTCCATTCTGGACCACTGAAGGGCAGCCTATATAAGGCGGAATGCGGGGCAGCCATTTTGTCTACCTGTGGAAGTCAGCTGGAGGACAGGTGGTGGCTAAGGGTGGGAGAAGGTTGGACTTTGGATTGACCTCCTGGACTTGGAAGCTGTCTAATTGGCCCAGCCCACAACTCCCCTGTTGGTTACTTGTCCTGGCCCCGCTGTGGGAAGTTACTGGAGACCCTGGGCGCCTAGCTAGCCCCTTGTCTAAAATTATACAGGGACAGCTTCAGGAGAAGGAGACTGCAGCGCTGCGGTGTGCAGTCCTCTGCCCAGCATAGGGAGTCCAGAGACTGGTAAATGGTTCTAGACTGACCCCTACTTTGTAAACCCCTGGAGAAGATTGGAAAGAAGGACTCTCCTACGGAGAAGGGCTGATCCTGGTGCCCTCCCCTTGTTCTGCTTGTACCCCAGTGCTGCCTATCTGCTGAGATCGCGCCCCCCCTGGTGCCAAACTCCTACCTGCGACCACCAGGGCTGGAGAAGCGGGGACCGTAGGACCACGAGTCGCTTTACACCTGGGTCGGTGTGGAAACGCTGAGGGAGCCGGACCGGTTGTTTAGTTGGCCGTGCTGTCCCTTCATCTGGGCGAGTGAGCGACGCGCTTGTGGAGCTGTGCCAAGGGCTGAGGTGAGGAGCGGAGCCAGGGAAGTCTTCGGCGGCGTGTGGAGTGAGCCGGGAGGAGAGAACAGCATCGGAAGTGCAGCGCGACCTCCAGCGGCAAGACGCTGATCTTTCGCGCATGCTCTGTGGCGCCGCCGGGCTCCGTGAGGTGGAGCCGGATCGAGGAAGGCGGGAGCAACTGCGGAGGAGCGAGAAGCATTGCGCATGCCCCCCGTGATCAGCGCGTCTCCGGCGAGGGAGTTTGAGGCTTTCTTTTCCCCCCTTCGCTCAGGCGCTTCAGAAAGGAGCCAGCGCGAGCGGAAAGGGGGCCTTCCTGTGTGCGCTCCACTGATTCTCTGCCCCAGTGACGAGGAGGCGAGTGCGCTTCATTATTCCCCCCGCCCCAGCACTAAAAAGGCAGCTGGCTTGGCAGGAGGGTTTGAAGTGAGGCCGGTGGGACCTCGAAGGAGCCGTAACTGACAGTAAGGAGGTCATCTGGAGGGGGAAGGTGGCGCTAGAGCCTGTGATCACCTGGTAATCCGTTAATGGTTGTTGTTCCTCTCAGCTACTGCAATTTATAAAGTGGTGGGAAGCCTGAGGAAACCCTCCTTGACTCTGGAGATTAGTTAACTGCACTATCAATGTTAAATTAACCTAATATCTTTGGAAGTGCCTGCTGGAGAGGGAAAGGGTGCATGTCCTCTTAGTGAGGGGAGGTTCAACCGTGGCAGAGGGGATTGTACCTACAAATCTGGAATACTAGAGCCTGTTCTAAAGTAAAGTGCTGGTATTATCTCGTTGAGGAGTCATAGGAAGCTATAATTTAACAGATTAAATAAGCGCAGTGTTTGATGAGGTAAACTGTTAACCCTGCTGAATGTGGATTTGTTATAATTGAAAGGGTCATTATTGATTAACTGGAAAGTGTAATGCACCATAGAAATTCGATTGATAAATTGTTTAGCAGCTTCAAAAGTAATTATTGAGTCTAAGGTACAGGTTCTCTAAGTGCAAAAGTGTGATATGAATTCAGAAATACAGTGTCTACTAGTCATTTAAAAAGTGATACACTGCCAGTAATTTAAAACGTGTAATTGCTGACCCTGAAAGTGATCTAAACTGATTTGAACTATTTATATGTGAGTTACTGAAACTTGACCACACAGAGCATATTATTTTTATATAAAGCAACACGTATTTTCATATAATTTTGGTGTAGTGTTTTTCTTTTTGAGTGTTATTGCGTGAAGTTACTTTTGGGTGGTCTGCAACCTTTACACTGTGCCTCTAAATGTTAGTCTTGCCCTAGGCCAGGCTACCTAATTCCAACAGCTGGTATGATTAATTTTTATAATTCGACTAATACGTGCACGGCAACGAATAACCTAAAAATGTTAAATGACTATGTAAGCTCAACAATGAAGGATTGCTCACATAATTTAATGATTATGGGTGATTTTAATGTTCATCCCTGTGGGGACCCTCTAATGAAAAATCTTCAGGAAATTCATTGTGATAGACTTGATGGTCTCCACTTAGAACATACACTGGAGGGGGACCTTTTTAATGATCTTCTAAATGACCATGACCTCACTGCAACAATGGCATTGTGTGACCCCAGGAAACGCTTTGACATCCCAACTTTTAAAAGCCCTGGAAAAGGGACATTTATAGATTATATATTACTCACCTTCCCTATGTAGATTTTTGTGGACTGCTTTGCAATTGAAAATAATGAATTTAGTGATCACAACCCGCTAACTATCCATCTTAGAGGCCCTTGGGTGGTCAATACAAGTTGCAGTCAGACCGCAGGGAGTGTAAGGGCAACGGATGGTAGAAGCCGATTAAAATGGGCCATGTGTTCACCGGATCTGTTATATAAAAATATTAAAGACACCTGTAGTGAAGAGATAAGTAGTTGCACTCAGGTCGATTCAGATCCTTAACATATCTTGTCTGCTTTTCAAAATTTAACAGACAAAGTTTCCACTCTAATGACAGACCGAGTAAAGAAGTCTATGAATAATGGTCCGCGCTGGTTCAACCAAGAATGCTCTAAAGCAGCACGTAACCTAAGATCTGCTTTGGCAACAAACCCCCGCAATAAAGATTTGGTCAAATGCTGTCGCAGAGAATATAAATCAGCCACTGCCAACCGTAAAGAATCTTTGAGGAATGAGGCGTGGGATGAGATCCTGGATCCACAAATTCTGAAAAATAGTGCCCGGTTTTGGGCTGTAATTAAAAAACCCTTTCTGGTGCAAGACCCAGGTGAGGGACTTGAATGCGTTATAACTGAGGGGGAGTGGGTAGCACACTTCAAGCGATTGTATGGGGGCACGTCAGACAATTCTGTGAATACAGTCTCCTATAATGGGGTAGCTCCATTCAGAGTAAGTAGAGGAGAGGTAATTGTAGGGATAGAGGGGCTGACAGCTGGCAAAGCGCCAGGTCCAGATGGGATACCCCCTGACCTTCTTAAATCTGACCCCAATTTTTGGGCACCGATTGTCGAGGCTGTTATCAATGCAGCCGCCATGATAGGGTGCCCACTTTCATGGGGGGCCTCCACCATAGTCCCGATATTTAAAAAGGGGAATAGGGATAGCCCACTCTGTTATAGGCCCATCTCCCTAATAAATTCTATGGCCAAAATAGTGGGTAGAATCGTACTGCAGAGACTGTCGGATTGGGTAATGGACAACAATATTATGTCTATTTCACAATACGGCTTCTGTAGTGGTCGGTCTACTATAACTCAGTGTATAAATCTATACTCCATACTGAGCAAATACAGCATTGCCCAAAAAGGTACTGTCCACTTGGCCTTCATGGACCTCTCCTCAGCCTTTGACTGTGTGAACAGGGGAAGGCTGTGGAGGTCCATGAAGGAGAAGGGTGTAGATAGCGGGATTGTAAATTTTCTTGTTGATTTACATAGCAACACAAATGCAAATGTTAGGTACTCGCAAGAACTGTGTGTAACGGAGAATTTTAGAACTGGAAAGGGAGTGCGTCAAGGCTGTATATTAGCCCCCTTCCTTTTTAATTTTTATATAAACGAGCTAGATAGCGTCCTGCAGCATGTAAAAGCTGACTGTCCTCGGGTGGGGAGAAGGAGTATCCCCGTCCTTTTATACGCAGATGATGCGGTTGTAATATCAAGAACTGAAAAAGGCCTCCAATCCCTACTTAATGCTTTTAAACAGTTTATGGAAGAAAGAGATCTGCTGGTTAATAACTCTAAATCCTTCATCATGCAAGTTGGTAGTCGCCCTAAAAGACACTATACATTCAAATTAGATAATGTAGTAATTCCATTCTCTGATACATTTTCTTATCTAGGAGTTCTTTTTGACTCCAAACTGTCTTGGGGCCCTCAACTTGCAAAGAAAAGATGTGATGTGGCGAGGGTTAATGCCTCCATTTTCAATTTTGCTTCAAAACTAGGTAAAAAACCAACCCTTGCAATGACAAAATTATATGATGCAAAATCAGTAGCAACTGCAGTTTATGGCAGCGAACTCTGGGGCTATTTGGCATGTGAACAATTACTGATTGCTGAAAATACATTTCTCAAACGCCTTCTGTGTGTCCCAGCCGCTACTTCCAACTTTGCGGTACATGAGGAACTAGGTGTAGAGTATTTGAGCGATACTCTCTCCTTGCGCCCATTGACATGCTGGTTGAAACTATGGCTGAGCCAAGATATCCCACTGACACACTTAATTGTAAATGATTTTATCTCGCATGAGAAGGCAAGAGGCACTCCATGGCTAAAGTACTTAAAAACAAGCTTCAGTGAGCTGGGTCGCTCTGATTTATTTGAACAGGGAGGACATGAGTCTCCTCATGGCCACAGATGGGGATCAGGATGAGGAGAGTGACCCTCTCCCAGACCTGCTTTCCCAGAACCCTGATGATGGTTCAGTTGATGGAGTAGCCTTGGCAGGCAGCCTCACTGAGCAGCAACAGGTGGACTGCAGACAGGTGTTGCAGGCCCACAGACACATGTTTTCACTCACACCCAGTCAAACTAACTGGTGCACCCATGAGGTGGACACTGGTGACAGTCTGCCTGTGAAGAATAAAATCTACAGGCAACCTGACCATGTCAGGGATTGTATAAAGGCTGAGGTGCAAAAGATACTTGAGCTTGGAGTGATTGAGCCATCAGAGGGCCCATGGGCCAGCCCAGTAGTCCTGGTGCCAAAACCTCATACCAAAGATGGAAAGAGAGAAATGAGGTTTTGTGTGGACTACATAGGTCTTAATGCTGTCACTAGGACAGATGCACATCGCATTCCAAGAGCAGATGAGCTCATTGATAAATTGGCTTCTGCCAAGTTTCTGAGCACATTTGATTTGAAAGCTGGCTACTGGCAAATCAGACTAGCTGAAGAGTCAAAAGCTAAAACAGCATTCTCTACCCCTAGTGGACATTATCAGTTTGTGGTAATGCCCTTTGGTTTGAAGAATGCACCTGCCACATTCCAAAGGTTGGCGAATCAAGTCCTTGCTGGGTTGGATGACTTTTGTGCAGCATATCTAGATGATATTGCTGTCTTTAGCTCCACCTGGGAGGATCACCTGATCCACCTGAAGAAGGTTCTGGAGGCCCAGCAAAAGGCAGGCCTGACTATCAAGGCTACTAAGTGCCAGATCGGGCAGAGCAAGGTTGTGTACCTGGACCACCTAGTAGGTGGGGGTCAGGTTCAACCATTGGAGAGCAAGATCCAGACCATACAGGACAGGGCTCCTCCAACTACCCAGACACAAGTCAGAGCCTTCTTGGGCCTGACTGGGTATTACAGAAAGTTTGTGAAGAACTATGGGTCCATTGTGACACCATTAAATGACTTGACATCCAAGAAGATGCCAAAAAAGGTTCAGTGGACAGTTAGCTGTCAAAAGGCATTTGATGACCTGAAGAAGGCCATGTGCTCTGCGCCTATCTTGAAGAGTCCTGACTACTCCAAACAGTTCATTGTACAGACAGATGCTTCTGAGTTGGGGGTGGGAGCTGTGCTTTCACAACTGAATACAGATGGTCATGACCAGCCCATTGGTTTTATTAGCAGAAGGCTGACCCCCAGGGACAAACGTTGGTCAGCTATTGAGAGGGAGGCCTTTGCTGTGGTTTGGGCCCTGAAGAAGTTGAGGCCATACTTGTTTGGAACTCACTTCCTAATTCTGACAGACCATAAGCCCCTCTTGTGGCTAAATCAGATGAAGGGTGAAAACCCCAAACTACTCAGGTGGTCCATTTCCCTACAGGGGATGGACTTTACAGTGGAGCACCGCCCAGGGACTGACCATGGTAATGCAGATGGTCTCTCCAGGTACTTCCACTTAGAACATGAAGACTTATCTGGTCAAGGTTCAGTTTAATGTCCCTGCGTTTGGGGGGGGGGGGGGTTGTGTAGGAGAGTAGGGTCTGCTATCCTATGGTCACCCCAATTTTTGGTTTTTGCTTCACTGGTTTTCGACTTATTGAGGCTGTGGGCCTGCTAATCAGACCCCCAGCCTGCTGTTCTCTCTCTAAATTCACATACATGTACTATAGGTACATAACCCAATTGGAAAGGGACTCCTTGTCAGCCCCTGTACCATGCACTATAGGTGCTCAGGGCATAGGTGCCACCAAGGCCTACCAGGGGCTGCAGCATAGCTTTTGCCACCCCTGGCTGGTTCTTAAATTGACACAACTGGCTGATCACTCAGCTGGGGCAAGTTGATGTAATCACCCTTGCTTAGATGTAGTATACCTATATCTAAACCTAAATCTGGACACATATAAACCTGTGAGTCACTCCTATGGAAGGCCTTATCAATCCTGGAGGCAGAGTGCGTGGTTTAACGTGAGATGGAGCTCTAGCATGAGCTGAGCCTGTCTGCAGCTGTCGGGAACCACTCCCTAAGCTGTTCCGGGATAATGCCATACCATATACTATTAAGTGCATTATAATCCTCGCGGTTATATGGTAACTTTGGTTTGGCTTCATCAAAACATGTCGTGTAAGGTGTCATACGATTTGGAATACTATCCCCTCGACAGTCCTGTCGACGGGGATAGCATTCCACCCCTCTAGAGGGAGACGACATGTTACTTTGCTAAAACGCGGTTGATTTTAAAAGGAGCCTCAGCACCACAAAATGGATGCTTCTGCCACAGACACAAGTCTGACCTCCTGCTGCTGACCGAAACTCAGCCGAGTAGGCCTGGACAAAGGCTTTCCTGTCGCAGGGAGGTGTCACACCACCCCAGACAGGAGATAGTGGATTGTAGCAGGGAGGTTTGAAAGAAACCAGACACGGCCTGGCGAGCACAAGGCTTCCCCTTGCATAATCCGGCCAAACCGGTTCTGGGGCAGACCAGCCCCAGTCCCAACGAGGCCTGGACAAAGGGAAAGGGGTGTATCCACCCGCTTACTGGGTCCCACCCATAGAAGGGGACCTAGCAGGTAATCCAGCCCCCTAGATTGGTATAAGAATGGGAGCAGTGCCAACGCACTCAAATTATCCTGATGAAACATTGGAAACGAAACTCTGGACCCTTCGACATCCTACTCGACGTAAAAGACTGAAGAATCTCCCTTGTGGTCAAGGAGTGACCACCCTGTGCAAACAGGCACCATCCAGAACCTCGACGTTTGCTTTGTTGCAGTTCCCGCCGGAACTCGAGCGACAGAGATCGACAAGATCAAGCTTGCCTGCCTTCTAACAGCCCGATCCACAGTCCCTGCAGAGCTGAGACACGTGGAGGCGACCGGAAGCGTGGGACCCGCCATCTTGGAAAGACCACGAGACGCTGACCGTGCAGCCCACGAGTGACCCTCGAAGCTGTACATCGGGGTTTGACAAGCCCCAGCCCTGAGCCTCTGTTGCACCGCACTCAAAAGGAGCACCCGCTCTGACCCTCCTGGTCCGAGTGAGAAGCAACCTTCCAGTCCTGCGTGGATTGCTCTTGCCAAGTGTTGTTTGCTCCAATCTTGAAGCCGACAGCGCTGATGGTGAGAGCCTTAGTGGGACAGCTCGTGACCCGCTCCTGGACGTCGCAGATGCCATAGAGCCCACGTGGCAGCGGAGAGAAGCTCCTCGACAACCACCTGATTGCGCCCGACATTGCCTGGTTCCATCCTGGTTATACCCTGTTCACTGCTGAGTGACCCAGACTCTGTCCCCTCTGCTTTCGGGTACTTTACGACTCTGATCCACCCTTGGATCACACCGGACACTTCTCCTTCACATCGCATGCAGCATCTTCAGCTTCAAGCACCAACAAACTGCGTGACGAAACCCGACACAACTTCGACCCTATGCACCCGCTTCCTGTGGGTGAGGTAACTCAACAACGCCGGTGTTTCCACATTGGTACACACCTCTAGTGTATGTGTCTTAAGTTTCATCCTTCTAGGTTAAGCGGAAGTCTCCTTTAACAGTAACTTTATAACTTTTACGCACAATTGACTTTGCATTGGTGCATGCGTGTGCTTTAAGCGCTGCACCCGAATCCTGCGGGCTTTTCCCGACTTCAGCATTGCTAGTCCCGACTGCTCACAGCGATTCCCTAGGCCCTAGGCCTAACCACTGTTCGATTGGTATCTCTTATACCACTTTCTTAATATATGGTTTGAGTTGCCACCCACCCTCATCCATAATTGTGTAACTTTTATATGTTTAACTGTGCTTTTGTTTAAACGCTTGTGCCCCTTTGCTCATAAAGAGTACTGGGGATTATTCTAGTAATAAATACATATATTTTTATAATATATACTTGTGTGGTGTCCTTTCATATGATATTACAGGATTGTGATTGGTAAAACAGCTCGCTTAACACGACCTCTTGAGTTTAGCCTTTCAGGCTGCTTAGTCCATGCTACCCCTAGGATAGCTTGTCTATAAGGTTGACTTACAACCAGACACCATAAGGGATTGTTTGGACTGATACAAGGTGGTTCCTGAATTGGAAACATCATATATCAGGCCAACTTCTCACACAGTTCTTGAGTAGTTTTCGGAAGATAAGGTGGTTGTCCTTTGATCTTATCTTGGGGAGGGTATAGAGAGTCCCATAGTGTTGCTGCTTGAACATCGAAGGATGTGCCACCCATGGTTTTTTCTTGTATCTTGGGATTGAGGCGAGGTACCACTCTAGAGCTGAAGTTCTTTTGTTGAATGTGTTTCGTGATTTTGTTCCTGATGAAGAGCCATCCCGTTCCATATATCGCATTGTGGGTGATACATACTCTTCAAGTTGGGAACTCCGTGCCCCTCCCATGGACGGATCACTTCCTCATCCCCCTGTCATGGCTCATCCATGAGTTCCAGTCCCCCCAACTTCCAGGGACGCACAAGTGCCGCAACAGGACAAAACTCTCCATACCTAAATGGGTGACAAATCTGGAAAACACTAAGCCATCCAGCAACCCCAATCCCACTCTGGCCAATCAGAACTTCAACAAATGGATCTCTGACTCACTTGACTTTGTGCTTCCTCTCACATGCACTGAAGCCAAACGCATCAATGCGACCGCCCCCTGGTACTCAACGGAACTAAGGAAATTGAAACGTGCCTGCAAAAAGACGGAACGGAAATGGCGTCTGGGCTATTCCCTGTCCAAAAAATCAGAATACAGAGCAGCTATCAAAGCCTATAAAGACAAAATCAAGCGCGCGCAGGCGTCTTTCTTTGAGGAGAAAATCACCATGGCCGCCTTAAAGCCCAAGGAGATCTACCGCATTTCAAAAGCCCTCCTGCAACTACCAGAAAACCCCCGAGACCCCACGAACGCTAAAACTCGATGTAACGACCTGGCTGACTTCTTTTTTCAAAAAATCAAAATAATCTACACCTCCTTCCCCCACCCGGGGACTCAATCCCATACACCCCCCAACCCAGAGCCCCAGGCTCTAGCCACACTGAACAGTTTTCCACCTCTAGACCCCTCCAGACTCAAAGCCATTATGCATCCGGCTAAATCCGGCTCCCCCAGCGACCCCGCACCGCCCGCACTCTCTTACCAGTCACCAGTCACATTCTACCCACCATCCTGGAACTATTGAACGCTTCGCTATTCACTGGCATTGTTCCACCCTTATGGAAACGAGCCATGGTCAAGGCTCTCCTTAAAAAACCCAATCTAGACCCGAACAACCCCGCCAACTACCGACCCATCTCCCTACTTCCCTGGCTGGGTAAAATCTCAGAGAAAAACGCCAACACAGTGTTGACAGAGTTTTTGGAATCCAACAATCTCCTAGCTTACACGCAGACAGGCTTCTGCCCCCTCCACGGGACGGAAACCGCCCTGCTCGCAGTGACGTAGGAGGCAAGAAGAATCTTGGACCAGGGAGGATCTGTAGCCATAATCCTCCTCGACCTAAGTGCCGCCTTCGACACTGTGAGCCACGAGATCCTACTACACCGAATCAGCAGCAAGGGAATATCAGGGACGGCACTCACCTGGCTTTGGTCTTGCCTCTCTAACCGTTCCTTCCAGGTATTTGAGGGTGACGTCGTCTCCCCTAGCAAGCCCCTTGACTGTGGGGTGCCGCAGAGTAGGGCTCTTCCCTGAGGCCTACGCTATTTAATCTTTACATGAGCCCCCTAGCTGAGATCGTCCGCCCCTTTGGAGTGAAGATAGTCACCTACTCGGACGATACCCAGCTAGTGGTGGCACTCAACCCCCTGCAATCCACATCCAACGGTCTGAAAAATTGCCTGGAGGCAGTCGCTGAGTGGATGACATCCTCTTGTCTCAAGATGAATGGGGACAAGACGGAGCTTATGCTCCTTGGCAACCCCATCTATAACACCATCGACCCTTTCTGGCACACATGCCTCGGACCTGCCCCGGTTCACAAGGACTCGATCAAAAGTCTAGGAATTTGGCTTGACAAATCCCTCAATTTCAACTTCCACACAACTAAGCTGGCAGCCATCTTCTTTGGGCTACTAAGGCTCCTGCTAAAAATCCTCCCTCTGCTGCCTTTTCATGCCATACAGATAATGGTCTAGGGTTTGATCTTATTTTGTCTGGACTTCGGAAATGCCCTCTACCTAGGCGCACCACAGGCGACCTTAAATAAGCTGCAGATCATTCAAAATTGTGCAGCAAGAACTCTGCTCCAAATCCCCCGCCGACTCTCAGCCAAACCCAGATTAAAGGACCTCCACTGGCTCACAGTGAGGAAAAGGGTCGAATTCAAGGCTATGTGCATTGCCCACCAAACCTACTGGAAGAAAGGCGCTGTAATCAATCAGTCCCTGGTAACAGCTTATCACCCAACCAGACAGCTCAGATCCAAATCCGCTTTTCGGGTCATAACACCAAGGGTTAAAAGAGCTAGATGTGGAGGCCGCTCGTTCTCCCTCAACTCGGCCATACTCTGGAACTCCCTTCCCCTCCAACTCAGATCAGAACCTAAACTACTTACTTTTTTGTAAACTCCTAAAAACCTTGCTTTTTAACAAACTACAATAGCCCGAATTGTTGCTCACTAGGCCTGTCGTCCGCAGCGCTAGGATGCCCGAGGGTAGCTACCGCGCTTTATAAATGTTCTTTTCATTTCATTCATTTCACATAGCAGCTTGAATGTGGATCGTCTGGCAACCGGTAACCAAGGCATGGCTTTCAAGGCAGGGTAGTTCTGTGGCGAAGGTAGGATGCGATCCAGTCTAGAGCAGTCCCCTCTATGCTGGCTTCGTAGAGTCTTAGTATCAGAGTGTTATGGTCAACTGTGTCAAATGTCAGCCAAGAGGTCCAAGAGAAGTAGCGCAGCAAACCCATTACTGTCAAGTGTGTTCTTCAGGAAATCCCAGATGGCAAGGAGGGCAGATTCTGTGCCTCTACCCAGATGGAATCCCATTTGGAAGTCTGAAAGTATGGCATTGTCTTCAATATATTGTGAAATCTGGGTGAATACTGCCCTTTCTATAGGTTTGCCCAGGAAAGGTCGATTAGTAATGGGTCTGTAGTTGCCTTTGTTCCTCATATTTTCTTCCTTTCTATTGGCTGGATTTATTTGTTTTAGGTTGTCCAGTGTCCCTTCTGTAGCCCATACCTTATGTAGAGTATCCTTCTGAGTGCTCCCTTTCTGTAAACAGGCCTTTAAATCTTGTTCTTATCTTATTGCATTTACTATGCATCTAAAGCCAGAGATCAAATGTCTGGCTCTGCCTTCTCGAGGGAGCTTGGTGTTTACTTTCCTTTCTTTGACTTCACCGTGAGAGGATTTATGTGACAATCATGCTAGCTACTGGAGGTAATTCTCGTAATTCTGAAATGTGGTCGAAACAAATATTTTAATACAATCAGTATAATCAACACACGAGGTGATGACATTTCCACACATTATTGTTTGTGAGCTGTATGCTTTTATCAGTAAAACTGTACTTCTGTACAAATGTAATGGTCATTTCAATTGAAGATGTGTTGTCTGTAATGGCAGTGCACTACTATTCCATGCAAACTCCACTTTACCACACTCCACTTTACTCTGCACCACTCCATGACACTGCACTCTACTCTGCACCACTCTCCAGTATGCCACTCCACACTGCATCACTGACCTCTACTCTGCACCATTCCACTCTTCACCACTTCACTCTATGCCTCTTCACTCTACTCTGCACCACTCTACTCTATGCCAATGCACTCTACTCCACACTACTCTACTGTGCACCACTGCACTCTTCGCCACTGCAGTCTACTCCACTCCAGTCTATGCCACTCAGACCTCTGCCACTTCACTCAATGCCACTCTACTCTGCAAATTGCACTGTACGCCAATGCTCTCTGCTTTGTACCACTCCATTCCAGTGCCCTCTATGTCAATCCACTCTACGCCAGTCTAATCTACTCTGCACCACTGCACTCTATGCCACTGTGCTCTACAATGCACCATTAATCTCTATGCCACGTCACTCTACTCTGGCACAGTCTACTCTGCACCAATCCACTCCACTCTTGGCCATCCACTCGGTGCCACTCCACTCTTGGCCACTCCACTCTGTGTCACTCCACTCTACTATACGGCACTGCAGTCTATTCTGCACCACTCCTCTCTGTGCCACTCTACTGTACTCTGTACCACTCTACTCTATGCCACTGTACTCTATGGCAATCTACTCTACACCAATGCACTCTGCGTCCCTATACTCTACTCTGCAATACTCTATGCCACTGCACTCTGTGTCACTGCATTCAACTCCATTGTACTCCACATCACTGCACTCTATGCTACTGAGTTACACTCTGCACCATTTTACTCTATGCTATTGCTCTCTACACCACTCTATTCAGCACCACTCTACTTTACACCTCTGGTCTCTACGCCATAGTACTGTATGCCACTCTACTATACACCACTGCGCTCTACAAACGTCTATTCTGCAACAACGTATTCTCACCCACTGAACTCTACGTTACTCTACTTTATGCCACTGCATTCTAGGCTGCTGTAGTCCACTCTGTACCACTCTACTCTATGGCACTCTATACCAATGCACTCTACACCACCCTAATCTGCATCAATACACTGTAGGCCACTGAACTCGAACATGCACCACTCCGCTCTATGCCATGCCACTATACTGTGCAACACTGCCCTCTTCCCCAATGCACTCTATGTCACTCTACTCTACACCACTTCACTCTATGACACTCTACTCTGCAACACTGAACTGTATGCCACTCTACTCGGTGCCACTCTATTCTGGCCCACTGCACTCTTTGCCACTGCACCACTTTACTCTACACCACTGAACTCTACGCCCCTCTAATCCACTACACTGGCACTGCAGCCTATGCCGCTTAACACTACACCTCTCTATTCTTCACTACTCTACTCTACAGCAATGTACTCTACTCCACTCTGCACCACTGCACTCTACACCACTCCAGTCTGGGCACTCCACTCTTCCCTACACCACTTCACTCTATCCTGTACCACTCCTCTATGCTGCTTCTCTCTACTCTGAAGCAATCTACTCAATGTCATTACACTCCACGCCAATCCACTCTACGCCAATCCGCTCTACTCTACACCACTCTACTCTACACCACTGTGCTCTATGCCACTCTTATCTAAACCACTGCACTCTATGCCAGTAACTCTACACCAGTTTACTCAAACCCAATACACTCTATGCCACCTACTCTGCACCACTGCACTCAACACCCCATTAATATAATCTGCAACACTCTACGCCACTGCACTCCGCACCATTCTACACAATTGCACTCTAAACCACTGCACTCTAAGCCACTCTGTTCTACTCTGCACCACTGTACTGTACATCACTGTTCTCTACAGCATTCTATGTAGACAGCAAGGAGATTTTCAATTTTAACCAGGGAAATTGGGCGCGCACCAGTGTGTCCGCACAGGTAGAGAGCACTATCAAGTGAGGGGTGTAGGCAAAAGGGCGAGCGGTAATCTCGCAAGACCGCCCAAAGTTGGACCCCGGGGATCCACACAAACAATAGAACAGCAATGCCCCTGCACTACACAATAGTGTAACACTTTACAGTAATGACATTTATGGCAACAAATGATCAATGAGTACACATCCACATTTTCAGAGTGGCTGTAAAAGGATCAGTTACTCCAGGTTCAGGTACAAGAGTTCCGTAAAAGAAAGAGAAATGTTCAGTTCTTGGTGTAAAGTAATAGGTTTATTGTTCCTTTGTTAATGCCAACACGTGTTTCATCGCAGGGAACCTACTGCGAATCTTCAGGGCTTCCTAAGAAAGTATGCCAAATTGTGACAGATGGGTGCGCAAAAGTCCGTGTCAGGACGAAATTCTAATAAGCGACACTGTGTAGAAGAAAGGAATGTAGCACGCTGCCCGCGTGTTCGCGGAATCTGGTTCGGTTTTTAAGTGTGTCTATGACCGGGAGGAGTTGACGATTTAAAGCAGGGTCTCTGGATGAGGGACAAGCATTTCGTGAAGGCGGGTACACCTTCTTGGTCTTGAACTCCCTCTTGTGTTTCCCGGTGCCGTTTTCCGATGACGGTCATCGGAAAACGGCACCGGGAAACACAAGAGGGAGTTCAAGACCAAGAAGGTGTACCCGCCTTCACGAAATGCTTGTCCCTCATCCAGAGACCCTGCTTTAAATCGTCAACTCCTCCCGGTCATAGACACACTTAAAAACCGAACCAGATTCCGCGAACACGCGGGCAGCGTGCTACATTCCTTTCTTCTACACAGTGTCGCTTATTAGAATTTCGTCCTGACACGGACTTTTGCGCACCCATCTGTCACAATTTGGCATACTTTCTTAGGAAGCCCTGAAGATTCGCAGTAGGTTCCCTGCGATGAAACACGTGTTGGCATTAACAAAGGAACTCTACAGCATTCTACTCTGCAACACTCTACTCTACGCCACTGCACTCTACGTCAATGCATACTACATAAATGCACTCTACACCTCTGCACTCTATGTCACTGCACTCTATGGCACTCTACTCTGCAAGACTGCACTCTCCACCACTGAACTCTGTGTTACTGTACTTTTCACCACTGTACTCTACTCTATATCACTCAAATATACACAACTCTATTCAATGGTGAAACGAAACTTGAAGGGACCCCCCTGCAGGAAACATGGAAGGGGCCCCTCCGGACTCAATCAGGAGCTCTCCAGCCAGGGTATTGTGCTGATAGGGCCCTTGGAGTCGTCCCCCCCCCCACCACACCGCGGGTGCTACGGGTGCCTATGTTAGGCCACTGTCTGGTGCTCCTGCTGCCTTCTCCTTTACGGTCGCTGCTGCTTGGTCTCTGACTTTGGAACCAGACATGGCCTCATTCCAGTAGTGCCTGGTTACCTCGTCTCTTCTTGTGACACTATACGTCCAGCAGGAACCCAGGCATTTCTAAATGCTTCTGTTGGCACAATGCAGGCCCTTCACTGCTGTTTTCTTACACTCTAAGCTATGGCTGTGTGAGAAGTTGGCCTGATATATGATGCCTCATATTCTGGGGGCACCTTGTATCAGTCCATACAACCCTTATGGTGTCTGGTTGTAAGTCAACCTTATTAGACAAGCTATCCTAGGGGTAGCATGGACTAAGCAGCCTTAAAGGCTTAACTCAAGAGGTTGTGTTAAGCAAGCTGTTTTACCAATCACAATCCTGTAATATCAAATGAAAGGACACCACACAAGTATATATTATAAAAAATATATGTATTTATTACTCAGAATAATCCTCAGTACTCTTTATGAGCAAAGGGGCACAAGCGTTAAATCAAAAGCACAGTATAACATATGAAAGTTGCACAATTATGGATGAGGGCGGGTGGCCACTCAAACCATATATTAAGAAAGTGGTATAATAGATACCAATCAAACAGTGGTTAGGCCTAGGGCCTAGGGAATCGCTGGGAGCAGTCGGGACAAGCAATGCTGAAGTCTGGAAAAGCCCGCGAGATTCGGGTGCAGCGCTTAAAGCACACGCATGCACCAATGTAAAGTCAATGGTGCGTAAAAGTTACACAAATAGAGTTTAAGGATACTTCCGCTGAACCTAGAAGGACAAAACTTTAGACACAGACCCTAGAGGTGTGTACCAGTGTGGGAATACCGGCGTTGCTGAGTTACCTCACCCACAGGAAGCGGGTGCATAGGGTCGAAGTGGCGTCGGGTTTCGTCACGCAGGTTCTTGGTGCTTGAAGCTGAAGATGCTGCAGGGGATGTGAAGGAGAAGTGTCCGGTGTGATCCAAGGGTGGATCAGAGTAGAAAAGTACCTGAAAGCAGAGGGGACAGAGTCTGGGTCACTCAGCAGTGACCAGGGTGGAATCAGGACGGAACCAGGCAATGTCGGGCGCAGTCAGGTGAATGTCTAGGAGCTTCTCTCCGCTGCCACGTGGGCTCTGGGGCATCTGCGATGTCCAGGAGCGGGTCACGAGCTGTCCCACGCAGTCTCTCACCGTCGGCGCTGTCGGCTTCAAGATCGGAGCAAAAAACACTTGGCAAGAGCAATCCACGCAGGACTGGAAGATTGCTTCTCACTCGGACCAGGAGGGTCAGAGCGGGTGCTCCTTTTCAAAGGAGCGGTTGCAAGTCTTGAGCAACCAGAATCATAAGTCGGTTTTAGGTTTTCGCCAGCACAGGGACCACAAGCCAGCTGGCAAGTGACCGGGCCAACGCGTTGAGCCAAAAGATGCAGATGGGCCTCACGCAGCACTCAGTGAGTGTAGAGGGGTGAGCTTCGGTGCAAGAGTGGCTCAGGGCTGGGGCTTCTCAAACCCCGATGTACAGCTTCAAGGGTCACTTGTGGGCTGCACGGTCAGCGTCTTGTGGTCTTTTCAAGATGGCGGGCCCCACGCTTCTGGTCACCTCCACGGGTCTCAGCTCTGCAGGGACTGTGGATCGCGCTGTTAGAAGGCAGGCACGTTTGGTCTTGTCGATCTCTGTCGCTCGAGTTCTGGCGGGAACTGCAACAAAGCAGGCGTCGAGGTGCTGGATGGTACCTGTTTGCACAGGGTGGTCACTCCTTGACCACAAGGGAGATTCTTCAGTCTTCTACGTCGAGTAGGATGTCGAAGGGTCCAGAGTTTCGTTTCTTATATTTCATCAGGATAATCTGAAGTGCATAGGCACAGCTCCCACTCTTATTCCAATCTTGGGGGCTGGATTACCTGCTAGGTCCCTCCTATGGGTGGGACCCAGGAAGGGGGTGGTTACACCCCTTTCCCTTTGTCCAGGGTCGCGCTGGGACTGGGGCTGGGATGCCCCAGAACTGGTTTGACCGGATTATGCAAGGGGAAGCCTTGTGCTCCCCAGGCATTGTCTGGTTTCTTTCAAACCTCCCTGCTACAATCCACTATCTCCTGTCTGGGGCGGTGTGACATCTCCCTTTGACAGGAAATCCTTTGTCCAGGCCTCCTTGGCTGAGTTTCAGTCAGCTGCAGGAGGTCAGACCCGTGTCTGTGGCAGAAGCATCCATTTTGTGGTGCTGAGGCTCCTTTTAAAATCAACCGCGTTTTAGCAAAGTAACATGTCGTCCCCCTCTAGAGGGGTGGAATGCTATCCCCGTCACCAGGACTGGCGAGGGGATCGTATTCCAAATTGTATGACACCTTACACGACATGTTTTGATAAAGCCAAACCAAAGTTAATATATAACCGCGAGGATTATAATGCACTTAATAGTATATGGTATGGCATTATCCCGGAACAGCTAAGGGAATTGGTCTCAACTGCTGCAGACAGGCTCAGCTCATGCTAGAGCACCATCTCACAACAAACCACGCACTCTGCCTCCAGGATTGTTAAGGCCTGCCATAGGAGTGACTGATAGGTATATATGTGTCCAGTTAGGTTTAGATATAGGCATACTATATCTAAGCAAGGGGTGATTTCACCACCTTGCCCCAGCTGAGTGATCAGCCAGTTGTGTCAATTTTGGATAGCCAGCCAGGGGTGGCAAAAGATATGCTGCAGCCCCTGGTAGGCCTTGGATGCACCTATGCCCTGGGCACCTATAGTGCACTATACAGGGGCTGATAAGGTGACCCAAGCCAATTTAGTTATGCACCTAGGGTACATGGAATCCATTTTACAGAGAGAGCAGATAACCTGGGGCCCTGATTAGCAAGGAACCAGGCGAACTAAGTCGAAAACCAGCTAAACACAAGGCAAAAAATCTGGGGTAACCATAGTCAGGTAGCCACCTTCCTACATAACCCCCCCCCCCTCCCCCAACAAAAGGAGATAATGCTATCCTTGACCAGGTAAGCCTATATTGCCTGAGTGGCCATATAAGGAAGTACCTGCATTAGCATGGGTACCCCCTGTCTCATGGTCCACTAAGCAATCCCTCACCCTTGGGGTATTAGAGGGTCTCCACCATAGGGAATCACTACCTTGGGTGTGTTTATGCAAAGTAAAAGGTTGGTTTGGATATGGAGTATTGAAGTGAGGCTCCACTAATTTAGGGATCAGCTTCCTCCTATTATCTTCCACCATGTGTGCCTTTCTTTCTTCAACTGAGTTGCACTGTGCTCTCAGGGTCAACCTCTGGCTACCTAAAGCTGGAGGTTGGGTCCCTCTGTTTGGTTTACTGGAGGGACAGTTCAGGTTTGGGCCCTTTGGGTCCCAGGTTTGGCTGTGCCCAACAGAATCCATCTGTGGGAGGTCACTAACTGATTTTAAGGGGGCTCCCTCAGGAGTTTTTAAAGTTTTCACCTGGCTAGGGCTGCTAGCTTCGGTGCCCCTAATCTGTTGATGAGAGTGCTTTATTTGACAGGGGCCCTTTGGGGTCTCACTGTCCTTCTTGTCCTCTGCAGCCCTGGGCTGACTAAGGCAAGGTAGAGAGGGGCAGGTTACCTGCTCCAGACTGGACCCCACCTGAGAAGGGTCCACTGCCATCAGAGGCTCTGTCAGGCCAGGCCCAACAACCTCTGGGACAGTTCCTTCATCAGGGGTAAGATCAGTTCCCTGAGGAGGCTGATCCTGTCCTAATGTCTGGTGGGAGGGAGATTGCTCTTCCTCTTCAATGCTCTCAGTTTGTGTGGAGTGATCCATCATTTCAGGCTTCACAACACATATATCTGTTTGAGTTTGGGCTGTGGCCATCACAGCCCCACCAACCTTTTCAGGAGGAGACTCGGTTTGGGTGTGAGCTGTTATCATAACAGGTCTGCTATTCTGTTCAGGAAGGGAGTTAGCTAAAGATGGGGCTGAGTCTTGCACAGCCCTACCAACCTTTTCAGGAAGGACATCTTGAATTGGGGCTGTAGCCGTTACAGCCCCCACTAACCTTTCCATTGGCATTTACCATTCTAGAATGGATTTTCTGTTCAACCTCAGCCCAGGATGAGATTTCCAAATCATTTCCTAGTAGGCAGTCTACAGGCAAGTTTGCTGACACTGCCACTCTCTTTGGGCCAGTGACACCTCCCCAGCTGAGACTTACTACTGCCATGGGATGATTGGTTTGAATTCCATCAATGTTTGTTACCTGGTATGTGACACCAGGTAAAAGTTGCTTAGAGGGGACTATACAGTCAGCCACCATGGTGATGCTAGCCCCTGTTTCTCTAAAGGCTTCAACTTTCAAACCATTGATGATGGGTTCTTGTCTATATTTGCTCAAGGTATTTGGGCAATCAGAGAAGTTGGCAACCCCCATGCCAGTCTCATAAACAAGATCATTTGGTGATGGGGACCTGGATAGGCCAGGGTCCACCTGTGCTCCAAAAGTAAACCCACCCAGATTCCTGGGTGTGCTCCCACTTCCTGGGAGATTACTGCTGACAGTAACAGGAGGTGTTGGAGCTGGCTTTGGAGGTATATTCTCTTTATTGCCATTCTTGGGACAACAGCTGTCTGTTTTCCAATGCCCAACCTGTTTACAGGCATGACAATAAGGCTTTTTCTGAGTTGAAGAAGTGTCTTGGGACCCACCCCCATCCTTGGAGTTTTTGGGCCTTGGGGAAGTCTTTTCTTTATTTTTATTCCCACCCTTATCTTGAGGCTTGGTAGACTCCTTCTTCTGGTTATTGTCCTGATTCTTAGGCCTAATCCTGGTTCTGACCCATTTATCTGCCCTCTTTCCCAATTCTTGGGGAGAGGTCAAATATGAGTTCACCAGGTGCTGGTGTAAGAGCTGGTTCTGACAATTCCTTAGGATCTGCTCCCTCATAATCAAATTATACAATCCTGTGAAGTCATGTACTTTGCTGCCTTGTAGCCAACCCTCCAGAGCCTTAGTAGCACAATCTACAAAATCAGTCCAGTCCTGAGTGTGTGTCTTCTGGGTGTCTTTGAACCTTAACCTGTATTGTTCAGTGGTTAAGCCAAACCCATCTATCAGAGCACTCTTCAGGACATTGTAATTGTTTGCATCCTCATGTCTAACAGTGAGGAGCGTATCTCTCCCTTTCTCTGAAAAGGAGTACCATAAAATTGCAGCCCACTGTTCTTGGGGAACCTGCTGTACCATGCAGACTCTCTCCAGAGCAGTCATCCATTTGTGGGTGTCATCCCCTTCCTTGTAGGGGGGCACAATCTTTGTCAGGTTTCTACTATCATAGGACCTGGGTTTCTCTCTAGGAATATTGCTGCCACCAGTGGCATCTAAGCCACACAATTTTTGTTCTCTTGCTGAGCAAGTTTAGCTTGAGCCAAGGCTACCTCTTCCCTCTCTATCTGGAGTTGGACAGCCCTCATTCTGGCCCTATGCTCTTTCCTCTGGGGGGAAGTCATTCCCCTTTGAGATTCCCTGGAGACACTAGAAATGTGAGAGTCCCCTGAGGGAGTTCTCACCCTTCTGTTGCCTGGGGGAATTATGTTATAGGATCTGGGGAGGTGCTGGCCCTCTCCATTCCCATGTAGGTCTACATTGGCCTGGTTAAGCCTGGCAACTACAACCTGGTTACCCTGCTGATCCTGATCGAGCTCATCTACTTCTGAGACATCCTCCTCCTCGTCCTCCTCTTCTTCTTCCTCTTCTGGAGTTTTCTCATTCTCAGGGGTGTTCACTCCATCTCCTAAATCTAAGGGAGCTGCACCCGCCTTATCTAAGTCATCCTTTTCCAGGATGGCTATCAGGGAAGGAATGGTGGGGTTTCTACCCCTTTTTAGCCCTCTTGCAATGCACAAGGCACCCAAGTCTTTGTGGCTAAGTTTGTCATAGCTGGAAGTTGCCTTGGTAAGGTCAACTGTCACAGGGGCAGAGCCTGAAGCTCTTCCTGTGTCAGACATGACTGCTAGTGAGGTGCAAGTGGTGCACTTACCTACACTAAGTGTTTTCCTACTGTACCTTGCTAGTGAGTTGTAGTCAGGGTGTGCTAATCCCTTTAATCTACAACTACTAAGTTCAGTAGAACTTAAATATGCTAAGCTTTTAATTTATATGTACCTAAGGTACTTGATGTGATCTTTCAATTTGATAAAAAGATTGCAATGGTAAAACAACAGCAAGCTCAAATCCGCACCGCTGCGCACCAATGTGAGAAGTTGGCCTGATATATGTTGTCTCCAATTCTGGGGGCACCTTGTATCAGTCCAAACAACCCTTATGGTGTCTGGTTGTAAGTCAACCTTATTAGACAAGCTATCCTAGGGGTAGCATGGACTAAGCAGCCTTAAAGTCTTAACTCAAGAGGTTGTGTTAAGCGAGCTGTTTTACCAATCACAATCCTGTAATATCAAATGAAAGGACACCACACAAGTATATATTATAAAAATATATGTATTTATTACTCAGAATAATCCTCAGTACTCTTTATGAGCAAAGGGGCACAAGCGTTAAATCAAAAGCACAGTATAACATATGAAAGTTGCACAATTATGGATGAGGGCGGGTGGCCACTCAAACCATATATTAAGAAAGTGGTATTGGAGATACCAATCGAACAGTGGTTAGGCCTAGGGCCTAGGGAATCGCTGGGAGCAGTCGGCACAAGCAATGCTGAAGTCGGGAAAAGGCCCCGGGGGATTCGGGTGAAGCGCTTAAAGCACACGCATGCACCAATGTAAAGTCAAAGGTGCGTAAAAGTTACACAAATAGAGTTTAAGGATACTTCCGCTGAACCTAGAAGGAAAAAAACTTTAGACACAGACCCTAGAGGTGTGTACCAGTGTGGGAACACCGGCGTTGCTGAGTTACCTCACCCACAGGAAGCGGGTGCATAGGGTCGAAGTGGCGTCGGGTTTCGTCACGCAGGTTCTTGGTGCTTGAAGCTGAAGATGCTGCAGGCGATGTGAAGGAGAAGTGTCCGGTGTGATCCAAGGGTGGATCAGAGTAGAAAAGTACCTGAAAGCAGAGGGGACAGAGTCTGGGTCACTCAGCAGTGACCAGGGTGGAACCAGGACGGAACCAGGCAATGTCGGGTGCAATCAGGTGGTTGTCTAGGAGCTTATCTCCGCTGCTACGTGGGCTCTGGGGCATCTGCGACATCCAGGAGCGGGTCACGAGCTGTCCCACGCAGGCTCTCACGGACGGCGCTGTCGGCTTTCAGATTGGAGCAAACAACACTTGGCAAGAGCAATCCACGCAGGACTGGAAGATTGCTTCTCACTCGGACCAGGAGGGTCAGAGCGGGTGCTCCTTTTCAGAGGAGCGGTTGCAAGTCTTGAGCAACATGAATCATAAGTCGGTTTTAGGTTTTCGCCAGCACAGGGGCCACAAGCCAGCTGGCAAGTGACCGGGCCAACGCGTTGAGCCAAAAGATGCAGATGGGCCTCACGCAGCACTCAGTGAGTGTAGAGGGGTGAGCTTCGGTGCAAGAGTGGCTCAGGGCTGGGGCTTCTCAAACCCGGATGTACAGCTTCAAGGGTCACTTGTGGGCTGCACGGTCAGCGTCTTGTGGTCTTTTCAAGATGGCGGGCCCCACGCTTCTGGTCACCTCCACGGGTCTCAGCTCTGCAGGGACTGTGGATCGCGCTGTTAGAAGGCAGGCACGCTTGGTCTTGTCGATCTCTGTCGCTCGAGTTCTGGTGGGAACTGCAACAAAGCAGGCGTCGAGGCGCTGGATGGTACCTGTTTGCACAGGGTGGTCACTCCTTGACCACAAGGGAGATTCTTCAGTCTTCTACGTCGAGTAGGATGTCGAAGGGTCCAGAGTTTCGTTTCTTATATTTCATCAGGATAATCTGAAGTGCATAGGCACAGCTCCCACTCTTATTCCAATCTTGGGGGCTGGATTACCTGCTAGGTCCCTCCTATGGGTGGGACCCAGGAAGGGGGTGGTTACACCCCTTTCCCTTTGTCCAGGGTTGCGCTGGGACTGGGGCTGGGATGCCCCAGAACTGGTTTGACCGGATTATGCAAGGGGAAGCCTTGTGCTCCCCAGGCATTGTCTGGTTTCTTTCAAACCTCCCTGCTACAATCCACTATCTCCTGTCTGGGGCGGTGTGACATCTCCCTGTGACAGGAAATCCTTTGTCCAGGCCTCCTTGGCTGAGTTTCAGTCAGCTGCAGGAGGTCAGACCCGTGTCTGTGGCAGAAGCATCCATTTTGTGGTGCTGAGGCTCCTTGTAAAATCAACCGCGTTTTAGCAAAGTAACATGTCGTCCCCCTCTAGAGGGGTGGAATGCTATCCCCGTCACCAGGACTGGCAAGGGGATCATATTCCAAATTGTATGACACCTTACACGACATGTTTTGATAAAGCCAAACCAAAGTTAACATATAACCGCGAGGATTATAATGCACTTAATAGTATATGGTATGGCATTATCCCGGAACAGCTAAGGGAATTGGTCTCGACTGCTGCAGACAGGCTCAGCTCATGCTAGAGCACCATCTCACAACAAACCACGCACTCTGCCTCCAGGATTGTTAAGGCCTGCCATAGGAGTGACTGATAGGTATATATGTGTCTAGTTAGGTTTAGATATAGGCATACTAAGCAAGGGGTGATTTCACCACCTTGCCCCAGCTGAGTGATCAGCCAGTTGTGTCAATTTTGGATAGCCAGCCAGGGGTGGCAAAAGATATGCTGCAGCCCCTGGTCGGCCTTGGATGCACCTATGCCCTGGGCACCTATAGTGCACTGTACAGGGGCTGATAAGGTGACCCAAGCCAATTTAGTTATGCACCTAGGGTACATGGAATCCATTTTGCAGAGAGAGCAGATAGCCTGGGGCCCTGATTAGCAGGGAACCAGGCGAACTAAGTCAAAAACCAGCTAAACACAAGGCAAAAAATCTGGGGAAACCATAGTCAGGTAGCCACCTTCCTACATAACCCCACCCCCCCAACAAAAGGAGATAAGGCTATCCTTGACCAGGTAAGCCTATATTGCCTGAGTGGCCATATAAGGAAGTACCTGCATTAGCATGGGTACCCCCTGTCTCATGGTCCACTAAGCAATCCCTCACCCTTGGGGTATTAGAGGGTCTCCACCATAGGGAATCACTACCTTGGGTGTGTTTATGCAAAGTAAAAGGTTGGTTTGGATATGGAGTATTGAAGTGAGGCTCCACTAATTTAGGGATCAGCTTCCTCCAATTATCTTCCACCATGTGTGTCTTTCTTTCTTCAACTGAGTTGCACTGTGCTCTCAGGGTCAACCTCTGGCTACCTAAAGCGGGAGGTTGGGTCCCTCTGTTTGGTTTACTGGAGGGACAGTTCAGGTTTGGGCCCTTTGGGTCCCAGGTTTGGCTGTGCCCAACAGAATCCATCTGTGGGAGGTCACTAACTGATTTTAAGGGGGCTCCCTCAGGAGTTTTTAAAGTTTTCACCTGGCTAGGGCTGCTAGCTTCGGTGCCCCTAATCTGTTGATGAGAGTGCTTTATTTGACAGGGGCCCTTTGGGGTCTCACTGTCCTTCTTGTCCTCTGCAGCCCTGGGCTGACTAAGGCAAGGTAGAGAGGGGCAGGTTACCTGCTCCAGACTGGATCCCACCTGAGAAGGGTCCACTGCCATCAGAAGCTCTGTCAGGCCAGGCCCAACAACCTCTGGGACAGTTCCTTCATCAGGGGTAAGATCAGTTCCCTGAGGAGGCTGATCCTGTCCTAATGTCTGGTGGGAGGGAGATTGCTCTTCCTCCTCAATGCTCTCAGTCTGTGTGGAGTGATCCATCATTTCAGGCTTCACAACACATATATCTGTTTGAGTTTGGGCTGTGGCCATCACAGCCCCACCAACCTTTTCAGGACGAGACTCAGTTTGGGTGTGAGCTGTTATCATAACAGGTCTGCTATTCTGTTCAGGAAGGGAGTTAGCTAAAGATGGGGCTGAGTCTTGCACAGCCCTACCAACCTTTTCAGGAAGGACATCTTGAATTGGGGCTGTAGCCATTACAGCCCCCACTAACCTTTCCATTGGCATTTACCATTCTAGAATGTATTTTCTGTTCAACCTCAGCCCAGGCTGAGATTTCCAAATCATTTCCTAGTAGGCAGTCTACAGGCAAGTTTGCTGACACTGCCACTCTCTTTGGGCCAGTGACACCTCCCCAGCTGAGACTTACTACTGCCATGGGATGATTGGTTTGAATTCCATCAATGTTTGTTACCTGGTATGTGGCACCAGGTAAAAGTTGCTTAGAGGGGACTATACAGTCAGCCACCATGGTGATGCTAGCCCCTGTTTCTCTAAAGGCTTCAAATTTCAAACCATTGATGATGGGTTCTTGTCTATATTTGCTCAAGGTATTTGGGCAATCAGAGAAGTTGGCAACCCCCATGCCAGTCTCATAAACAAGATCATTTGGTGATGGGGACCTGGATAGGCCAGGGTCCACCTGTGCTCCAAAAGTAAACCCACCCAGATTCCTGGGTGTGCTCCCACTTCCTGGGAGATTACTGCTGACAGTAACAGGAGGTGTTGGAGCTGGCTTTGGAGGTATATTCTCTTTATTGCCATTCTTGGGACAACAGCTGTCTGTTTTCCAATGCCCAACCTGTTTACAGGCATGACAATAAGGCTTTTTCTGAGTTGAAGAAGTGTCTTGGGACCCACCCCCATCCTTGGAGTTTTGGGGGCCTGGGGAAGTCTTTTCTTTATTTATATTCCCACCCTTATCTTGAGGCTTGGTAGACTCCTTCTTCTGGTTATTGTCCTGATTCTTAGGCCTAATCCTGGTTCTGACCCATTTATCTGCCCTCTTTCCCAATTCTTGGGGAGAGGTCAAATATGAGTCCACCAGGTGCTGGTGTAAGAGCTGGTTCCGACAATTCCTTAGGATCTGCTCCCTCATAATCAAATTATACAATCCTGTGAGGTCATGTACTTTGCTGCCTTGTAGCCAACCCTCCAGAGCCTTAGTAGCACAATCTACAAAATCAGTCCAGTCCTGAGTCTGTGTCTTCTGGGTGTCTCTGAACCTTAACCTGTATTGTTCAGTGGTTAAGCCAAACCCATCTATCAGAGCACTCTTCAGGACATTGTAATTGTTTGCATCCTCATGTCTAACAGTGAGGAGCGTATCTATCCCTTTCTCTGAAAAGGAGTACCATAAAATTGCAGCCCACTGTTCTTGGGGAACCTGCTGTACCATGCAGGCTCTCTCCAGAGCAGTCATCCATTTGTGGATGTCATCCCCTTCCTTGTAGGGGGGCACAATCTTTGTCAGGCTTCTACTATCATAGGACCTGGGTTTTTCTCTAGGAATATTGCTGCCACCAGTGGCATCTAAGCCACACAATTTTTGTTCTCTTGCTAAGCAAGTTTAGCTTGAGCCAAGGCTACCTCTTCCCTCTCTATCTGGAGTTGGACAGCCCTCATTCTGGCCCTATGCTCTTTCCTCTGGGGGGAAGTCATTCCCCTTTGAGATTCCCTGGAGACAATAGAAATGTGAGAGTCCCCTGAGGGAGTTCTCACCCTTCTGTTGCCTGGGGCAATTATGTTATAGGATCTGGGGAGGTGCTGGCCCTCTCCATTCCCATGTAGGTCTACATTGGCCTGGTTAAGCCTGGCAACTACAACCTGGTTACCCTGCTGATCCTGATCAGGCTCATCTACTTCTGAGACATCCTCCTCCTCTTCCTCCTCTTCTTCTTCCTCTTCTGGAGTTTTCTCATTCTCAGGGGTGTTCACTCCATCTCCTAAATCTAAGGGAGCTGCACTCGCCTTATCTAAGTCATCCTTTTCCAGGATGGCTATCAGGGAAGGAATGGTGGGGTTTCTACCCCTTTTTAGCCCTCTTGCAATGCACAAGGCACCCAAGTCTTTGTGGCTAAGTTTGTCATAGCTGGAAGTTGCCTTGGTAAGGTCAACTGTCACAGGGGCAGAGCCTGAAGCTCTTCCTGTGTCAGACATGACTGCTAGTGAGGTGCAAGTGGTGCACTTACCTACACTAAGTGTTTTCCTACTGTACCTTGCTAGTGAGTTGTAGTCAGGGTGTGCTAATCCCTTTAATCTACAACTACTAAGTTCAGTAGAACTTAAATATGCTAAGCTTTTGATTTATATGTACCTAAGGTACTTGATGTGATCTTTCAATTTGATAAAAAGATTGGAATGGTAAAACAACAGCAAGCTCAAATCCGCACCGCTGCGCACCAATGTGAGAAGTTGGCCTGATATATGATGTCTCCAATTCTGGGGGCACCTTGTATCAGTCCAAACAACCCTTATGGTGTCTGGTTGTAAGTCAACCTTATTAGACAAGCTATCCTAGGGGTAGCATGGACTAAGCAGCCTTAAAGGCTTATCTCAAGAGGTCGTGTTAAGCGAGCTGTTTTACCAATCACAATCCTGTAATATCAAATGAAAGGACACCACACAAGTTTATATTATAAAAATATATGTATTTATTACTCAGAATTATCCTCAGTACTATTTATGAGCAAAGGGGCACAAGCGTTAAATCAAAAGCACAGTATAACATATGAAAGTTGCACAATTATGGATGAGGGCGGGTGGCCACTCAAACCATATATTAAGAAAGTGGTATAAGAGATACCAATCAAACAGTGGTTAGGCCTAGGGCCTAGGGAATCGCTGGGAGCAGTCGGGACAAGCAATGCTGAAGTTGGGAAAAGCCCGCGGGATTCGGGTGCAGCGCTTAAAGCACACGCGTGCACCAATGTAAAGTCAAGGTGCATAAAAGTTACACAAATAGAGTTTCAGGATACTTCAGCTGAACCTAGAAGGACAAAACTTTAGACACAGACCCTAGAGGTGTGTACCAGTGTGGGAACACCGGCATTGCTGAGTTACCTCACCCACAGGAAGCGGGTGCATAGGGTCGAAGTGGCGTCGGGTTTCGTCACTCAGGTTCTTGGTGCTTGAAGCTGAAGATGCTGCAGGCGATGTGAAGGAGAAGTGTCCGGTGTGATCCAAGGGTGGATCAGAGTAGAAAAGTACCTGAAAGCAGAGGGGACAGAGTCTGGGTCACTCAGCAGTGACCAGGGTGGAACCAGGACGAAACCAGGCAATGTCGGGCGCAATCAGGTGGTTGTCTAGGAGCTTCTCTCCGATGCCACGTGGGCTCTGGGGTATCTGCGACGTCCAGGAGTGAGTCACGATTTGTCCCACGCAGGTTCTCACCGTCAGCGCTGTCGGCTTCAAGATCGGAGCAAACAACACTTGGCAAGAGCAATCCACGCAGGACTGGAAGATTGCTTCTCACTCGGACCAGGAGGATCAGAGCGGGTGCTCCTTTTCAGAGGAGCGGGTGCAAGTCTGGAGAAACCAGAATTAGAAGTCGGTTTTAGGTTTTCGCCGGCACAGGGGCCACAAGCCAGCTGGCAAGTGACCGGGCCAATGCGTTGAGCCAAAAGATGCAGAAGGGCCCCACGCAGCACTCGGTGAGTGTAGAGGGGTGAGATTCGGTGCAAAAGTTGCTCAGAGCTGGGGCTTCTCAAGCACCGATGTACAGCTTCGAGGGTCACTCGTGGGCTGCACGGTCAGCATCTCATGGTCTTTTCAAGATGGCGGGCCCCACGCTTCTGGTCACCTCCACGGGTCTCAGCTCTGCAGAGACTGTGTATAGGGCTGTTAGAAGGCAGGCACGCTTGGTCTTGTCCATCTCTGTTGCTCGAGTTCCGGCGGGAACTGCAACAAAGCAGGCTTCGAGGTGCTGGATGGTACCTGTTTGCACAGGGTGGTCACTCCTTGACCACAAGGGAGATTCTTCAGTCTTCTACGTCGAGTAGGATGTCGAAGGGTCCAGAGTTTTGTTTCTTGTATTTCATCAGGATAATCTGAAGTGCATTGGCACTGGTCCCACTCTTATTCCAATCTTGGGGGCTGGATTACCTGCTAGGTCCCTCCTATGGGTGGGACCCAGGAAGGGGGTGGTTACACCCCTTTCCCTTTGTCCAGGGTCGCGCTGGGACTGGGGCTGGGATGCCCCAGAACCGGTTTGACCGGATTATGCAAGGGGAAGCCTTGTGCTCCCCAGGCAGTGTCTGGTTTCTTTCAAACCTCCCTGCTACAATCCACTATCTCCTGTCTGCGGTGGTGTGACACCTCCCTGTGACAGGAAATCCTTTGTCCAGGCCTCCTTGGCTGAGTTTTGGTCAGCTGCAGGAGGTCAGACCCGTGTCTGTGGCAGAAGCATCCATTTTGTGATGCTGAGGCTCCTTTTAAAATCAACCGCGTTTTAGCAAAGTAACATGTCGTCCCCCTCTAGAGGGGTGGAATGCTATCCCCGTCGCCAGGACGGGCGAGGGGATAGTATTCCAAATCATATGACACCTTACACGACATGTTTTGATAAAGCCAAACCAAAGTTAACATATAACCGCGAGGATTATAATGCACTTAATAGTGTATGGTATGGCATTATCCCGGAACAGCTAAGGGAATTGGTCCCGACAGCTGCAGACAGGCTCAGCTCATGCTAGAGCACCATCTCACATAAAACCACGCACTCTGCCTCCAGGATTGTTAAGGCCTGCCATAGGAGTGACTGATATGTATATATGTGTCCAGTTAGGTTTAGATATAGGCACACTATATCTAAGCAAGGGGTGATTCCACCACCTTGCCCCAGCTGAGTGATCAGCCAGTTGTGTCAATTTTCGATAGCCAGCCAGGGGTGGCAAAAGATATGCTGCAGCCCCTGGTAGGCCTTGGATGCACCTATGCCCTGGGCACCTATAGTGCACTGTACCGGGGCTGTTAAGGTGACCCAAGCCAATTTAGTTATGCACCTAGGGTACATGGAATCCATTTTACAGAGAGAGCAGATAGCCTGGGACCCTGATTAGCAGGGAACCAGGCCAACTAAGTCGAAAACCAGCTAAACACAAGGCAAAAAATCTGGGGTAACCATAGTCAGGCAGCCACCTTCCTACAGGCTGATTTGGACGGAGAGGCCATGTAGGAAGCTGGCTCTGTGCATATACTATACCAAAGTGAGGTATATTGTACACAGAGTCCAGTGTAACCCCCAAGGTAGGTAGAGGTAAAGTTGATAGCACCTTACTCTCTATTTGTGGTAGTGTGGTCGAGCAGTAAGGATTTATCAGAGGACAGTGTTAAGCATTTGTTATACACACTCAGTCAGCATGTGAATTCACACACTCAAAGACTGAACTTCTGACCAATTGTTTTGTTAAAAAATATAATTTTATTTATTTTATTTTCTAGAACCAAACAAGCCTGGCACAGATAAGTAATGCATACTTGACAGTAGTAATGCAGTTTGTAAATAGTTTGAATTGAAATTGTATATGCACTTTGTTTTGGCTTACAGTCTTGTCACTAAGAAATGCAATGCTTTGTAGAATACAGTACATATACTTTAAATGGGCGTTGAGGTAAATTGCAGGTAAGTTACTTTTGAGATTACTTTTCTTACACAGTGTAGTATACGTGGATACTACACTTGGACATTTCTTGAAAACAGGTAAGTAAAATAGTTTTTGTTAATTCGTACAATTTTAAAAGAATTTCTTTAGATTTCCCATCTCCACACTTTTAGAAACTTTTCATAGAAAAACAGTCCATGATATCCTACGGAGGAAAATAGTGTTACCAGTTCAAAGGTAAGTACTTTGTTGTGGGAGTTGGTATTATGGCATTAGACTCAGTGGTCACTCAGGGTCAAAGATGCACTCTTGTTGCACCCTCAGCAGTACTAGGGTGGCAGGGTGCAGAGTGCTGTGGCCCGATGTTATCCAATGGGGGATAGGAGGCCTCCGGTTGGTGGCTGCTGACGAGCAGGCCACTGGGTTGTGGGAGCAAAGCTTCTGGACTTAAGCTCGGGGAAAATAGGGGTTTTGGCCAGCACAAATGATGCATCCTCAGCGGCACTGGGCCGGCTGGGTGCAGAGTGCTGTTTTGGCATCGGAAGCCATGTAGCTTTCAATGGGGAGTCTCCAGGGGCATCACTGCTTATCACCTTTACACTGCTGCTGCACCTAGACATCATTGTTTTGTCTGCTTTAAACTGCTGCTTCACCACAGCATCACTGATTCTCACCTTTAAACCGCTGCTGCACCAGGGCATCACTGCTTCTCAACTTTAAACTGCTGCTTCACCACAGCATCACTGATTCTCACCTTTACACCGCTGCTGCACCAGGGCATCATTGCTTCTCACCTTTAAACCACTGCTTTAACAGAGCATCCCCGCTTCTCACCTTTAAGCCGCTGTTGCACCGGTGCATCACTGCTTCTCAACTTTATACCACTGCTGTGGCAGGGTGTCACTGCTTTTTCCCTTTAAACCACCGCTGCAGCAGGGGATCACTGATTCTCACCTTTAAACCACTGCTGCACAAGGGCATCACTGCTTCTTACTTTTACACCGCTGCTGAATCAGGGCATCATTGCTTCTTACTTTTACACCGCTGCTGAATCAGGGCATCATTGCTTCTTACTTTTACACCGCTGCTGAATCAGGGCATCACTGCTTCTCACATTTAAACTGATGCTGCACCAGGGCTTCCTTGCTTCTCACCTTTAAACTGCCGCTGCTCCAGGGCATCACTGCTTCTCATCTTTACACCGCAGCTGCACAAGGATATCTCTGCTTCTCACCTGCATACCACTGCTGCACCAGAACATTACTGGTTTCCACCTGTATACCGCTGCTGCACCAGGAAACATTGCTTCTCACCTTTACACCACTGCTGCACCAGGACATCCTTGCTTCTCATCTGTAAATTGCTGCTGCGCAGGGCATCGCTGCCTCACCTTTGTCTCATTGCTGCAATGGGGCCTCTCTGCTTCTCAACTTTATGCTGCTGCTCACCAAGGAATCACTGCTTCTCACCTGTATGCTGCTGTTGCACGAGGCCACCACTCTCTCGCCTTAATACCACAACTGCAACAAGGCATCACAGCTTCTCACCTGTACACTACTGCTGCACTAGGGAATTACTGCTTCTCACCTGCACACCACTAATGCACTAGGGAATATTACTGCTTCTCACCTGTACACCACTGCTGCACTAGGGAATTACTGTTTCTTACCTGTACAGGACTGGACTGCTGCCTAGAGCATCGCTGCTTCTCAACTTTACACTGCTGCTGAACCACACTGCTGCTGAAAAAGGAAATCACTGCTTCTCACCTGCTTACCTGTTTGGCCAAGCCCAGGGCATCGCCGCATTCACCTGCACCTCACTGCTCCACCAAAGCATTGCTGTTTCTCACTTGTATATCGTTGCTGCACCAGGGCGTCACTGCTTCCTACCTTTCTCCTGCTGCTTCACCAGGGCATCACTGTTTTACCAGTGTGTCTCTGCTGCACAGACTATCCCTGCATCACTTGTGTGTCACTGCTGCACCAGGGTGTCACTGCTTCGCATGTTTCTGTCAATGGGCACTGAGGGTACCTGCTGCACAAGGGCATCAAAGATTCACCTCTATGCCCTCCATGCACCATGGCGCCACTGGTTCATCTGTGCGTCACTGCTGCACCAGGACACCTGTACTGCATGTCAGGATCACATCTTCTTGTGTGTAAATCCTGCACCTTTGTAGCACTGCTTTACCTGTGGGCCTCTGCTGCATTAAGCTTCACTACCGTGTCTGTACCATCAATGGTGCATCAGGGCACTGTGTCGTGTCAAAGCATTGCTGCATCTTTGAGGTACTACGGTTTTACCAAAGCAAAAATTACCTGCCTCTGGATCATCGAAGTAGTGAGGATTTTTCGCAGCACCTGTTCACCAGTGCACCACTGAAGCATCGCTACTTTGCAAGGCGTGACTGCTGCATCACTGTGCGACTGTGTACTGGCCACTACAGCTGCATCTTCACATTGCTGCTTCTCCGGGGAATGGCTAATGTACCTGGACACCACAGCTGCAAATGTGCACCAGGCTGTTACCGCTGTAGTTGTATGTCATATTGTATGTCATATCTACAACTGAACTGCACTGCTAAACTTGGACATTAGTGCTGTAAATCAGCATCATCGCTGCACCTGTGAATTCTTACTAATCTGCATATCGTTGCTGCACTTTCACATTACTGCAGAACCTTCGTATCCTTGCACGACCTGTAGGTCCTGAAGCAATGCTAGTGTGAACTGTGACATAACTGCTGTGCCTGTGCACCAGTGCAGCACCTATGCATCACTGTTGCACCAGAGCATCGCTGTTGCATTTGTGGATGCTTGCTGCACCAGTGCATCACTGTTGCAAACATGTGCTGCTGCATCTTGTCATTGCTATCACTGGACTTCTGCTGCTGGACCTGGGCTTTACTGCTGTACCAGACCTCTGATGCATTGCTGATGCACTCATATAGGAACAGGGTTTTACTGCTGTACCAGACCTCACTAGTGAACTGATGCATCGGTGGTGCGTTGCTGTTGGACCAGGGTTTTACTGAACTCATGTAACGCTGGTGCACTCATGTTGGACCAGGGTTTTACTGCTGTACCAGTCCTTGATACTGAACTCATGCATCGTTGGTGCGTTGCTGTTGGACCAGGGTTTCACTGTTGTACCAGGCCTTTATATTGAACTGATGCAACACTGATGCAGTGATATTTTGCTATTGGACAAGGGTTTCACTGCTGCGCAAGTCCTTGCAACTGAACTGATGCATCGCTCTACACTGATGTTAGACCAGGGTTCTACTGAACTGATGCATCGCTGGTGCACTGAAGTTGGCCCAGGGTTTTACTGAACTGATGCATCACTGGTGCACTGATGTTGGACCAGGGTTTTACTGAACTGATGCATCGCTGGTGCACTGATGTTGGACCGTGATACTGACCAGGGTTTTACTTAACTGATGCTTCGCTGGTGCACTGATGTTGGACCGTGATACTTCAAAGCCTCTCTGTGAACCCTAGAAGTAATAAACTTCCACCAAGAAGGAAGCCTCCTCTCAAGGAGCTGGGCGAGGGTAGTCACTAGGGGAAGTGGCACCCCGCCAGCCAGACCCAGCCAAAGGAGACACTCGCCCCAAAACGTCAATGTCACGCCCTCTCTGAACAGGAACACAAGCAACCCCAGACCAGATTTTGGCGCTATCCCTGGACATGGAACCCCGCTGAAGGAGATTCACTTATCAAAAATATGGTGGGTTGAAATGTTTAAATTAACACGAACCACTGATGACATGTATTGGCACCGTTTTTTAGATGGTCCATTACAGTCAAGGACCAACCACATGCAAATCAGTCCATGTGCAGTGACACTGGCAGGTTCCTGGTCTGACATTTGCTGGTTTTATCCCCTCATACACTGACAGACGAGGTATTGGAAGGCTTTTGAAGTCAGATGGCCAGGCAGGATGTTGAAGGATGTCCGCTGTAGGGATATGCTCCCTTGTTATCATAAACACATGAGTACAATGAGCATTGCAGACATGTGCTAATCTCTGGGGTTTGCAGAAGCGGGATTACTGACTGTCTCAGGGTGGAGCCCCAAGGTTCGCAATGGATAGTGTTTCTATTCGACTCTGGAAACTGTGGATGCTATTATCGATTGGCCCTCCCGCACCGCAGTAGCCTCTCTCAATTGAACATTAGTTTTTATGTACACTACAGCCTCGTGCCATCGGACTCCTCAAAGAACCCTCGAAGCTACTGATAGAAACACTGTGAGGATTTCCTGAATGCATGGAGATTTATTTGAAACAGTTGTTAGTTTTACAGTGAAAATTAAATAAAATGGGATGTTAATCTCAATGAGATCAGTTTGATTAAGCAGAGTAATGTCCGTCCTGATGTAGCATCTGACTCTCCCTTGCCCCCCAAGCTGGGGCTGCGCTGGTCATGGGATGGTTTCAGAGCACAGAGACATTATTCTATACAGAGGCCATTCACGTTGTTACCATAAACAGTGCCCCCAGGTCCCAGCTAGTTGTTTCCGACTGGCTCACCTGAGGCCTGCAGCTTCTGTGGCAGGCAGAGACGGGCTGCAGAAGACCACGAGCAGCAATTCTTAAATTATGGTCTCCGTATCACTGCCTGGGTCCCACCAGCTGCCTGAGGTGCAGGTTACGCTGTGCTGCGCATGTCAATACTGGCCCACCCTTGCCCCGCCCTATGCCTCACCATGATGCTGAAAACCACCAGCTAAATGCTGTGCAAAATGTAATCACGTACGTGCCGGTGGTAGTTATTTTAACACCTTGCCTGCTCATGATGAGCTCAGCTCGTCATGTGCCACGGTGCTCGTGTGGTCATGACGAGCTGAGCTCGTCATGACCGTTAGAACGCTCACATGCTGGGCAAATTCCCCTGCTGTGCGAGCGTTCTAATGAAATGGGTGTGGTCATGACGAACTCAGCCCGTCATGAGCACACGACCACCGTGGCTCATGACGAGCTCAGCTTGTCATGAGCACTGGGGCGCTGCGTGCGCCCCCCTCCCCCCAGCACAGCGGGGGAATATGCCCCGCACAGAAGGGGTTAAAAGTATGTTACAGACAGACCCTGCTGTCGGCAAATGTACTGTGTGCCGAGGGGGCCCCTGGAGCTTGCCCCCCCCCCGAAACGCGGGGGCTGCGGGGGCCTGTGTTACGTCCCTGACTCTACTGCACTCTATGCAACTACATGCCTCTTTACTCTGCATCACTCCACTCTATGATACTGCACTCTACACCACTCTAATCTACTCTGCACCACTGAAAACTCAATGCCACTGCACTCTAAGCCACTCTGTCACTGCACTCTATTCCACTCTAGTCTCCACCTCAGCACTATATCCTGCATCACTTCACTTTACTCAGAAACAATCTACTCTATGCCACTGCAGTCGACGCCACTGCACTCTGCACCACTCTGTGCCACTCAACTCTGCACCACTCCACTCTACGACATTGCACTGTACGCCACTCCACTCTACTCTGCACCACTCTACTCTATGCCACTGCAATCTATGCCAATGCACTCTACACCACTTTACTTAAAACCAATGCACTCTATGCCAATCTGTTCTCCACCACTGTACTTTATACCACTTCACTCTGGGCCACTCCACTCTACAACACTCCGCTCTATGACACTGCTCTCTATGACACTCTACATCATTAAACTCTACTCCACTCTGTGACACTCCACTCTACAACACTCTACTCCCATCTATTCCACTCTACAATAATACTCCACTCTAAGGCACTCTACGCATCTCCCTCTGCACCACTCAATGCCACGTTACTCCACTCTATTCTACGATACAATACTCTACTCTACTTAACTCCACTCTATTACTCCACTCTACACCGCTCCACTCTGACACTCTATGCCAATCCACTCTATGATACTCTACTCAACTCTACAACACTCTACACCCTGCCACTCTACTACACTACTCCTCTCTATGCCACTCCACGATACTCTACTCCACTCTACAACACTCTACACCCTGCCACTCTACTACACTACTCCACTCTATGCCACTCCACTCTATGATACTCTACTCCACTCTACAACACTCTACTACACTACTCCACTCTATATCACTCCATTCTATGCCACTCTACTCTACAAAATTCTACTCTAAACAACACCCTCTGCATCACTCCACTCTGCTCTACACCACTTCACGACACTCTATGCCACTCCATTCTACAACACTCTACTCCACTCTGACACTCTACTCCACTCCACTCTACGAACCTCTTCACTTTACACTCTTCCACTCTACAACACTCTACTCCCTCCACAACACTGCACAACACTTAATGCCACTCCACTCTACACCACTCTATGACACTCCACTTCACTCTACTCCAGGCTACTCAAATCTACTCTACACCACTTCATGCCACTCCACGTCACTCCTTGACTTTACACCACTCCATCACACTCCACTCTACTTCATAATACTCTACTTTATGACACTTCACTCCAATCCACTTAACGCCACTCCCCTTTACACCACTAACTTTTAGATTTGCTGACCAGCAGCCACGCTTGTGTACAACACAGTGGCAGCTCCTCCACTAAGGCAGAGGAGCGCCGCCTCACTGCTTTTTTGTTGCATTGAAACAAAGGGCAAATAAAATGATAATAACTTGCGTTATCATAATTATATTTGCTCCTACTTACGCGGCTTTGCGTGAGATGATGAGGCAGGAGAGGAGTGGTAGGCAGCACCCTCCTAAGTGCGTAATGACTGCTTGGCCGGCCCTTTAGGTCCGCCCAAAATAGTCTTGCGCACTTCGCATGTTGTCCATGCAGGCTGCATCACAGCCTATGTGGAGAACATGCCCCGGCCTCCACCTAGCGTCTAAGCGCAGAAACATGGTTCTCAGATCAGTCACAACTCTGCTAAGGCAGCGTTGTGATTGGCTGATTGGGAGCTGGGTGTGCTTCCTGTGCCAAGCGAGGGAGGACTACGGAGGAGAGACGCGGCGAGAAAATACGTTGTTTTTTTTATACCCGCTTCCTCCCGCGACCTCCCTCCCTCCTGCCACCACCCTCCTACCTCTGATCTGTGCCAGCCGCGGGTTGTACAACATGGATAAAACATATTGTCAAAGCAAATAGATCTTACATGTGCAAGACCTGCTGGCTTTCCCAATGCTTGTTATATGCATCCGTTGATTCTCACCCATGGTACACCTTGACTCCCACAATCCTATGGGGCTGCTGTTTTGTTAACAAGGCCATCTATTGTCTCCCATGTTGCAGCAGTTCCCCTCATCTTGGCCGTACTGTCCTTCAAAATGTATCGGGACACATAACCCTCACCCTAACTGCTTCTTTTCTTTCATTGCAGACACAAAGGAGCGCCCCCCACCGGTCCCAAATCCAGACTATGAGGTGAGGGCACCTGCTCACTCCGTGAGAGAGCGAGAGACTCTGGCGACTGGGCCTCCTGTTGACAGAGTCAGAGTGAGATATTCAACCACTGTGCATGAGTGAGATTTGTCATTTTTGTGAGCGTGAGATATTCATTTATCAAATACGAGAGTAGGACAATCACCATCTGTGTGAGAGTGAGATACTCTATTTTGAGGTGGTAAGGCATGTATGCTTTGTGTGGGAGGCAGTCATCAAATGTGATGGTGAGATACTCATCTTCTGTGTGAGGGTAAGGCATTCATGTTGTGTGTGAGGTATTCATTGTCTGTGTGAGAGTGGGATACTCATCTTCTGTGTGAGGGTAGACATTCATGCAGTATGTGAGAAATGTGTTGTGTGAGAGTGGGATACTCATTTTCTGTGTGAGGGTAAGGCATTCATGCTGTGTGTGGGACACTCATCTATTGTGTGTAAGACATTCATGCTCTGTGTGAGAGGCATTCATATGTGATAGTGAGATACTCATATTATGTGTGAGAGTAAGGCACCCATGCTCTGTGTTAGAGGCATTCATGTGTGAGACTGAGATACTCATATTCTGTGTGAGAGTAAGGCAACCGTGCTCTGTGTGAGAGGCATTCATGTGTGACGGTTAGATACTCTCATTCTGTGTGAGAGTAAGGCACCCATGCTCTGTGTGAGAGGCATTCATATGTGAGAGTGAAATAACCATAATCTGTGTGAGAGTAAGACAATCATGCTCTGTGTAAGAGTGAGATACTCTTCGTCTGGGTGAGAGTATTCTGTGTGAGAGTAAGGCACCCATGCTCTGTGTTAGAGGCATTCATGTGTGAGACTGAGATACTCATATTCTGTGTGAGAGTAAGGCACCCATGCTCTGTGTGAGAGGCATTCATGTGTGAGGGTGAGATACTCTTATTATGTGTGAGAGTAAGGCACCTATGCTCTGTGTGAGAGGCATTCATGTGTGACAGTGAGATACTCTTATTCTGTGTGAGAGTAAGGCACCCATGCTCTGCGTGAGAGGCATTAATGTGTGACAGTGAGATACTCATATTCTCTGTGAGAGTAAGGCACCCATGCTATGCGTGAGAGGCATTCATGTGTGACGGTGAGATACTCTTATTCTGTTTGAGAGTAAGGCACCCATGCTCTGCGTGATAGGCATTCATGTGTGACGGTGAGATACTCTTATTCTGTGTGAGAGTAAGGCACCCATTCTCTGTGTGAGAGGCATTCATGTGTGACAGTGAGATAAAAATTGATATTTGTATAAAAAAAATTGATACTTGTATAGCGCACTACTCACCCGCAAGGGTCTCAAGGCGCTTGTACGAACACCGCTGTGGAACCCATCATGGCTTTCCCTGTGAGGCGTCCACTCCTGGGCACCCCCAAGATACTCTTATTCTGTGTGAGAGTAAGGCAACCATGCTCTGTGTGAGAGGCATTCATGCGTGAGAGTGAGATACTCATATTCTGTGTCAGAGTAAGGCACCCATGCTCTGTGTTAGAGGCATTCATGTGTGAGACTGAGATACTCATATTCTGTGTGAGAGTAAGGCACCCGTGCTCTGTGTGAGAGGCATTCATGTGTGACGGTTAGATACTCTCATTCTGTGTGAGAGTAAGGCACCCATGCTCTGTGTGAGAGGCATTCATATGTGAGAGTGAAATAACCATAATCTGTGTGAGAGTAAGGCAATCATGCTCTGTGTAAGAGTGAGATACTCTTCGTCTGGGTGAGATTAATTCATCCTTTGTCAGTCAGAGTGTGACATGGATGTTCCATGTGTGTGGATGAGGCATTGAGCTTTGCGAGAGGTGTGAGATGGAATATTTATTTTTCACTGTCACGGTGCTATTCACCCTCTCGCGAACGAGGCATCCATCTTGCATGTGCGGGAAGGACGTTTGTATTCTGTGTGAGACCGAGATCTCACCTTTTTGTGGGACAGTGAGGTAGTTAGTCCTCTTCCACGTGTGAATTCTGCTCCCTAGCTGCCTTGGTGATGAGAGAGCTACTATCTCCCTGGTTGTATGCTGTACAAGTGCTTTCCTTGGTGTCTAGGTGCTATGAGTACTCGTCTGCCCTCGTTTTGAGGGAGCTGTGAGTAATTCCCTCCCACTTGTAGCGTGAGTACTATGAGTACTGCGAGTGCTGCTGTTCCCCTCATTTTCTGTGTACTATAAGTGCTGCTTCCTCCCTGGTAGTCTGAGTTCTGTGAGTACTGCTCTTCCTCTGGGTATGTTGTCTCTGTAATTATCCCTCCTTCTCCCGGCAGAGCTGGTAATTTCTTTATTTTTTTTCACCTACAGCCAATCAGAAAAGGTCAGCGTGACGTGTATGACGGTCTGAAGCCCATATTCTGAGGTGTCTCCTATAGTTTCTGCCCCACCCCATGCCCCAACACAATGGACAAGAAACCACCACCTCAACCTTCTTAAGTGTGTAAAAGTGGACTGTTGTAAAGCTGATGAATTACTCAATTCCTTCCAGTGGTGAATCCAGAAAAGTGTGTAACTCAGCAACATAGGCTTTTACTTGTTCTATTATGTCTGTATTAAATAGATGGATGCCAAAATCACTGCTGTAGCCGTTTCCCTGTCGCCTTTAACCTTACAGGCTGTAATCTGTCTATCTATCTATCTATCTACGCACACATGCATATGTTTTTGTGTATGTGCCCTCTTACACGTTTGAATTCTTTTATTGAACAAAATGTAGTAGTCCAGTCAATATGAAATATGTGTTTCATCATATTAATAACAGTCCCCAAAACCATTCTGTACAGCTTTACAATTGTCAGGGCACTAGGAGTCTGAAGGATCAGATTATGCAGCAGAGCTGTCTAAATTATGCATCATAAAAAGAGAAATATGCGGCATTATGCAGCATATATTTTTGTGGTGCTATTTTGATCAACTTGAACTAAAACCAACTTGTGCGGCAAATGTGGAAAAGCCATATTTATGTGGCAATCTCTACAGCCACAGAATCACATAATTCAGCTTGCCTTTATCACTGTCCATTGTTTTGTCAACAATGTATACATAAAAAGTAAGCAAAATCTAAACATTCTGATTTCCATCAGTTGCTATTGTTAGCTGCACGTTCAAGAGAATGTCTTCAGCAACCACTCTCTTCTATAAACAGAACATTTTTTAATAACATAAAGGTCTTTTTCTAAAAATCATAAATTAATTAGAAAATTCGACATTCTTCTCTTGTTTTTACTGCTTACAATCAAACAGTCTGATCCATTATTTTAGTATTTTGAACTAACATTTTCCTCTTTGAAAATACACCTTTTTTATGCTCATTACCTTACAATAAATATGTAATCTAAAAATAAAATTAAATGATGGATACCACAGTAATATGTTCCTATATTGTCATAGTGGGGTTCTGGAGACATTTGGGTTTCAGGAGTTCTGGTTCTGCCATGAGCATCAGGGTTTAGATGCGTAACCTTGCCTCCATTCAGGCCAGTGACCCAATCTTCTAAGCTCGCCTAACACTTGCTGTGCACGACTCCTACTGTATACTGCTTTGGCACTCCCCCTGTCTTTTTTTCCTCTACCTCTTTCTTTCTCTCCATCTCTTTGCCTCACACCACTTGTTTTTCTCTCTTTTAACCCTAATTGAAAGTCATGAATTATGTCTGCCCCAGATTTGTTTGCAAAATGGTTTACACATCCACTATTTAAATTGGATGCTCACTTGATTGTGATCACGTTTTGCCTCGCAGATCATGTGCTGTTTTCTGGGATTTTATCCTGGTGTGGTAATCAAGGTTTCCACGCATCTTGTGCCCCCACCCCACCCCTTTGCTTTTGATTTTTTTTTACACAGCACTAAAGTCACGAATCGGAGCAATTCACATTTTTGAAGATGGTGAGAAAAAATTCCATGGTGACCTTTTCCAGCCAATCAGATTTATCAAACAATTCAAATGTGATTGACAAGAGTAGTAATTAACTTAATCACAATTTTAAGAGGAAGATATATACAAAAGTGTTAACAATTTTAAGACCAGTAATTTTTTTAACACACTTAGGGGCATATTTACAAGCACCTATCGCCCCTGGAGCTTCACTTTTTCTGACGCTCCGGTGGCATTGCTCTCAACCCAATATTTACAAGGTGATGTGGCTTAATGCCACCATACAGCAGCAGTCTTCTTCAGCAAAGGGGCGGGCAATGGGTGCTGCGTTGGGCGTTCTACTGCAACACCCATTGCTTTTTGATGATGCCCCATATTTACAAGGTATGGGCCTGCGCCAAAAATAAGACAAGGGAATACCTGGTCTTAAACAGGTGATACGAGGAGAAATGTTTTATTTCTCATTGTATTTTGTTCTTTCTCTGTGTGCTGCATTCTGCACACACCTAGAAATAGAGAGGTTTGCAAAGCCAGGTTCGTACCTTCAATTGTTGTTAGTTGAGGTTACTGCGGGGCCAAGGGAGGCAACAGGAGATGCCTTGCGATGTGTCTCTCTGTGGATCTTCTAACAGTCTGGATCCTGTGGACCTTCTGCAAGTCTAAAGTCCATGTCTCTTCAAGCCAGACAGGGATGGGATCTTCTAGAGTTTGCTTTGTCTTGTCCAATTTAGATCCTTCAGTCTTTGTAAACAGTGTTTTATCTACCTCCCGTGCCATTGCTTATGCAAAGCCCTACCCAGTTCATGGGCCAGCCTGGTTCACATGCATCTTTTTCTGTCTGTAATACCTAGCACGGCTCATGTGCCTCTGCTTCTGTTTCTAGGGCTTTTCCGAGCTCACATGCCTCTGATTCTGTAAAGTCCCTGACCTGTTACATGCCTGTTTCTGTCACTAAGGCCCAGCCAAGTTCTTTGGACATCTGCTTATGAGTTTAATGAACTGGCAAATTTGCAGACCCCAGTTTGTGTTGGTAATGTCCTACCTGGTTTGAAGAAATCAAGTTTATGATCTCACAGGCCGCAGTTTATCTGCAACGGCCTTTATTTAAGCCTCAATGTTTGGCGCTTCTCACAGCACTTAGGGGCTTATTTGCAAGTCAATTGCGTCTCTGGTGCTTCAGTTTTTATTGATGTTCCGGTAGTGCGATGGGCTTCTGGATATTTACAAGGCCATGTAAAGTCACCGTGTGTGACTTTTCATGGCCTTGTAAGTATGTTTCCCTTTCACCATAACTCTGTGTGAAAGGGGCGTTCCATGGGTGTTGCTGTGGGTGTTCCCACGCAACATCCATGGATCGTGACGCATTCCCAGATTTACAACCTTTTGTAAACCTGAGAATGCTCTAGAATCCTACGCCTCTTCAGGAGAGGTTTAAGGGAGGCGCAACGAAGAGATATACCTTTATTTCTCCTCGGTTATCCTTTTTCTATGTGTGCTGCATTCTGTAGCATACTAGAAAGTGGAAAACACCACTTGTGATTGTTTTTATGCAGGAAGGTGGCCCTTCCTGCACAAAAACAATCACCCCCACAAAGCAGACACCCCTGCACCTTGACACCAGGGTGCCTGCGCTGGCGCATGGCAGTCCATTGCACGTCAGCGCAGGGGAAAAGACAGGAATGCGCTGTATCTTGTAGGTACGGCCCATTCCTGGCTTTTTCTTTTAACGCAGAGTAGCGCAGGAAGAAAAGCTTGCTGCGCTGCTGTGCGTCAAAATGTTGGAAATGAGGCCCTTACTTTATGTCTTTAAACGTCTGCTAGGAGCACACACCTCTGTATAACCAATTCCAAAGAATGCTCAGAAGCCTCCGTTTTTACCTGAAATGCATTGTCCAGATCACAGACTTCATATGGTACCTGTAATGCTCAGGCCATCTCAAGGACCCGGTTTATCCATGTAGAGCCTTTCTCAGCTCACTGTCATCTGTTTCTTTTTGTAATGCCATGCCATGCTCACTGGCCTCAGTTTGTCTGCTAGGCCTTGTCCAGGTCACAGGCTTGAACTCGTATGTAATGAATTGCTATCCACAGGCATATGTTGACTCATGTGTGACTTCTGTATCACTTGAATGTTCCTTTGTATACGTCCTTGTTTTAATAAAATAATAAAGCAATATATAAACAGTTCATTTTCTATGGTTTGTATGCTTTTCTGTTATTTGAACCCGTCTTCTGTTGTCTTTCCTAACCACAGATGATGCATTAATTAAGCCAAAGGGGCCAGAGGGGGCTCACTTCAGAGTTTACAATCACACAAGTCATAGAAGCAAAGGGTTCACAGTAACACGATTCATACTACACACAGGGGCGCAGAGAACTACGGCAGTCAGACCTACACCGGAAGTGTGAGGGAGCTACCTGCAGAACTTTCAGTAACTCCGGTCTAGTGAGCATAGGGGGTGAGAGAGAATTTCACGCATATTACGTAACACAAAACGTGCAGACACAGAAGGTGAGCGCGAGCTCCCCACCCGCCGCCTTGTAAGAACACGAGTTACGCAGGCCACATGGGTGAGAGGGCGCTCCCTACAGAGCTCAGAACAAGCTTACGTAAAACAAGGCTTGCAGGAATCACGGACGAGAAGGAGCTCGTTCGGGAGTAACACAAGCCACGGAAGCCCCTAGGGACAAGGGGAGGCGGGGTGCCGCCCTTCAGGGCAGGGGCCTCAACCCTTTAGGGACCTTTATTCAGCTAAAGGCCAATACATATCTGTGAAATAGAAGAAACTGCGCCTCCACCCCCCTCCATCACATTCTGCAGGGTTCCGTCATTTTTTTAGGTTTCGCCTCGCCGAAAGCTGCGCAGCAGACTTTCGCGCAGGGCGAAATCTTTTGAGTTACAGTATACAGTATGGCTGTTTGTCCCGCCTCTGTTTCCCATTGGCTAGCTCCATAAATGGAGGCTAGCCATTGGAAAACAGAGGCGTCCGTCATTCTGCGAGGCGACTCGTGGGCGTTCCCGAGATTTGTTCTCATCCGGACCCTTTTAGGACGTCATTGCGGCGGTGGGCGGTTCTTTTTTTTTTTTTTTGGGAGGGCATGTTTTGATCATTTTATCGTGGCTTCTCCGTGTACCGTTGTGCTTCTGGCTCGCGCTGTCCGTTCCCGCCCCCCTCCCGCTGTCCGTGTGTCTGTTTCCGTCCCCCCCTCCCGCTGTCCGTGTCTCGGCACCATCGGGATCCACGTGGGATCCGTGGAAATGCCATTGTCTGCCCCCCAGAGCACAGCCATGGGTAAACGAAGCCTCACATTACCCCCCGCTGTCCGTTCCCGCCGCCCCTCCCGCTGTCCATGTGTGCCCGTTCCGCCCCCCCCTCCCGCTGTCCGTGTGCCCGTTCCCACCCCCCCTCCCGCTGTCAAATCCTTTCAACCGTCAGATTTCTATAGTTTTTTGTTTCAGCTTTTTGAAAGTCCAAGTCGCTGGTTTTGCGCCCGCTCCTGCCTCGTGCAAACTCGGAGAATATTTTTAGCCGCAGCACGGGCCGAAATCCTCGGATCAGATTGTGAATGTGGAACCTGGCGCTTCAGACTCGACTCCTGTCCGCGGCCGTCGGTTCTGCGCAAGACTTTAAAGGAGAGACGCCCTGGGCCGTGCCAACTAATTCTTTGGAGAATACAACCCACAGATTGTATTGGGGCAGTGGGGTATAATCACACAAAATCTCGGAGCGCGCTTCTCATCAATAATTACTTATCGGCTTTGGCCGGCACTGTCATATTTGTATTTATTTTAGATTTTTGTACAGGGCAAATCTATTAATATAGGTGTCTGTGAGATTTACATTTAGGCAATTATGGGCATGCATGTATCGAGAACAGAACATGCATTATAATGGATTGATAAACTTCAGTGTACAGAATGTTGAGAGCTCCGCTGAGGACAGGGGGAGAAGAGGGATCAGGGCACATGATGAGTGACATATGCCTCCTACGTCAGCATTTGAGTACTGGAATGTATAGCCCACCTCTACCCTCAGTGGTTGGAGTGTTTTAATAGCATTTTTTGGACTCTGCCTCGGACTCTATCGGTCGTTAAAGCCCACTGCCTCATTTTCGAGTTCAGGGCTTTTAACAACCAATATATGCCTCGGCAGTGGGCCATAATGCTATATAGCAGCCCGGACCAGCAGCCTGGGTACCGCGATAGGCAGTAGCCGTTTCTTCAGTCTAGGCCGCCTTCGAGCTGCCATGCTGTTCGTGTTCTCTCCTCCAGACACTGTTGGCACCCCAGCCATAATTTCGTCCTTCCTGGATCAATCAACACCAACTTTTCTAAAGAGGTAAAAAAAAAATACAACACTGCAGAGGCCCCGCCATAATTATGTTTTTCACACACAAACACCGTCTCGAAGAGTGGCAGGTGAGCGTGGCGGGGTCTTTACACCAGAATCACACGTTCTGATGTTTAATCCTGCTGCCCCCTCCAAAAAGACTCCAGGGCTGCAGAGATTAGCAGGAAAGAAAGAGAAAATGTTTTCTTTGAGCCGAGAAACTTTAGAAGATGTATTTTCCCCTCTAGTATCAGAACCCTGGCTGCGGTGAAACCCGATCGAGGCCGGGGCTTGAATGAACATTTGGCCCTGTTTTATGCCAATTGCTCCAAGCTGTTTTTGATGCAAATCTTGGGATTTAAGTTAAAGGCCCCACGCGCCCAGGGCAGGCCAGTCCTGCCTTTTGAAGAGAGCGGCCATGGCTGGGCCACGAAGTGGGGTGGGTCACCTCCCTGTGCCGCACCTACTGGAGAGACCAGCGCGACGCCAGCGCCCTGAAAACTAGGACCGGCTTCAAGGCTCTGAATTAGGTTCACCTCGGCCCGCTTCTTTGCTATGAATCAGTACTGACTTCTATTTTCTTGCCATACTTTCTTTCATTGGACACATTATAGTACTTCCTTTATGGGTTCTTAGTCATTTTTTTCTCTCCTTTTTCTTTACGTATTCAATGTGACTTTGGTTTTCCCTATGGTGTATGTCTTTCTTTCTGTCTGTCTTTTTTTCCTTCGTTCTTTTTCTTTCTTTCTTTCTTACGTTTGTTGTTCCTTTGTTTTCTTATTTCTTTCTTTCCCGCTTTCTTTCTTTCTTCCAATTTGTCTATGTCCTTCTCTCTCGTTCTCACTCATTCATAAGGTCTTGTGTGCAATAAACTCCAGAACACACCGGCACGGAAAGTTACACACCAGGAGGACACACGGGATAAGCTGGAATCCAGACCACAGAGTAAACGCTAGAATCCATAATCCGGAACATACACCAGAGCACACTATATATATATATATATATACACACCTGAACAAAGAGGTGCAGACTCCGGAAGAAACTAAGCACAGAGTTTTTTAATTTAGTGCATTTTTATATAGCGCGGACATTACCCAAAGGTGTTAGAGCGCTGTACTATAGGACCAGTTACTTTACATGAGAAACGTGTTACTCAATAGAACATTAAAAAAAATAAACAGGAGACTAAACAAGGTAGGGTACTCGCAGTGTGGGGGGGCTCGCAGTGTGTGTGGGGGGGCTCGCAGTGTGTGGGGGAGGCTCCCAGTGTGTGTGGGGGCTCTGTGTGGGTGTGTGGGGGGGCTCGCAGTGTGTTGGGGGGCTCTGTGTGGGTGTGTGGGAGGGGCTCTGTGTGGTGTGGGGGGCTCTGTGTGGGTGTGTGGTGTGTGGGGGGCTCTGTGTGTGTGTGTGGGGGGGGGCTCTGTGTGTGTGTGTGTGTGTTTGCGGCTGGCTCTGTGTGTGCGGCTGGCTCTGTGTGTGTGTGTTTGCCTTTGTGTGTGTGTGTGTGTGGCTCTGTGTGTATGTGTGGGTGCAAATGCAATAGGTCTCAAATTTGTGAGAGATTAAGCTAATGGCAATGTAAATGACAATGCCATTTATTTTTTGTTTGTGCTAAAATTGGGGTGACTCAGGGGCCCCTCACAACTTTCTTTAGGAAAGCCCCATCCTTTTGCACAACACCACTGAGCTGTAGGGAGACGCATTGTTCAGGTTAAAGCACTTTAGTGAGGCACAATGATAGCATGTAAGGTGAAGGCCAGGTATTGTACTGCTCTTGTGATGCGCACCTGCCTCATTTAAGCGGCTTTTTCCACATGAACTAGTTTGTTGCATTTCTTGAGGTGCACCGTCTCCCCTTATAGTCATACCGGTAAACTTGTGAATGGGAGCTCCCTGCAGAAGCACAGTCTGTGAGCCTGACTTTATGCTCATATGTGTTAATTGATCATTAACTCTGTGCCATACAAGTGAACACGCATGGTTTCTGTGAAGATGGCTTTTTTTCCCCCGGATGTGAGCAATGAAGATACAGGAACCTGAAAACCAAGGCAGGTGGTTTAACCTCTGGTTTGTGTGCAGCAAGAGCACGCCAGGGGCCCCAGGGCTGGTGTCCCCTCCTCTTTTTACCCAGAAGATGTACTTCCGCTCGCAGGATGTGGGTAAGACAAGCAGGTGCAGCTGAGCCTATCTCAAAAGAGCCCTGCGAGAGAACCATGCTGATCTCTTTGGACCCCTTTCAGAGGAAGTTTCTAGAAGAGGCGCTAATTCGGTTCAGCACTGGCTGCAGAGACTGAAGTGTTACCTTTAGGTAACAGTTTCCAATTCCATCTTAATAATTTACATGGTTTACGTCTGCTGCACATATCTGTGTGCAACCTGAAAGCCGTAAGTTTACATCCAGCAGGAAGGACTCAGGGGCAGATTTACAAGAAACTGACGCATTTGTAGAGATGGGTTTGTTTCCCTGCGCCGGCCTGCAATACCCTTGCGGCACCATGGTGCAAGGGTTGACAGATGCGTCAGAAATTCTGATGCATCTGTTGGCCCAAAAGTCACACATTGCTGGAGTTGTGTTGCAAGCACGACACAACTCCAGCAATGCATTTTGAGGCCTATACTTAGTGTACCGCTTCACTCCTTACACCTGCTTCAAGCATGCGTAAGGTTTTGACGCAGTGGTAACTAAAATTGGCGCAGTGAAATCTTTTTTTTTAGGAGGTTTTCCTGCATGGTATCACCCACCCTGCATATATTATACCTGACGCAGGTATACTGTGACGCAGAGCTTTACATCGTGACGCCTCTCCCTAGATTCGTCATGTTGTAAATGGGCTGCAAAGTTTATGCTGCTGCGTCACAAAAGTGACGCAATGGCGGCACAAAAGTGACACAGGGGGCTTGTAAATCTGGCCCTCAGTCTTTTATCCTTCAAAGGTCAATTAGTGTGTTGGCTATGGGGACGGGTGTGTGTGTATACACATGGTGGGGGGCTCGATCCACTCTACAGACAGGAGACTGGAAGGGTAACTGGGTTCTGAGAGCAGAAATGGACAGTTACTGCATCCTGATGCAATGTTCTTTAACATGGTTTATCTTCGGCTCTCTCATAAATTGCAGCATTTTGACAGTTCCAGTGTATAAGGGGATGTCGTTCCAGATCCAACCCCTGACTCTGCTGAAGTTTGGCTCAACAGTGGGATCTGCAGTGGCCTGTTCTTCATCTCTAGTGGGGTATGGCTGGCATAGCAATGGGATCTGCAGGGACCCAGTTTGACGTATTTTTGAAGCCAGGTTCAGCAGAAGGCTCTGCAGGGACTCTGTCTCTGGTGGTGAAGCTCGGCCCATCATCCGGCTCTGCAGTGACCCTGAGGTGCCGGGTTTTTAGGAACCCGGTGGTGCCAGGGGATAACACCCGAAGACCTCTGAGTTCTCCCTGTTCCGGACCACAGAAACCAAGAGTCTTCTAGTTGAAGTCAGGGATTGAGTTTTATTGGCTGCAACCAAGTAACAAGCGTCCTAGAATTACAACAGCACAGGTCGTAAGTTCTCAGGAGACTGTTCGTTTTTACAGAACCAGCCTTCTCCTTATATACAGAAATAACAGCTGCAGGCAAGAATTCTTCACTTTACAATACGGTCATAGACATATTTCCATAATAGAGCAAAAAGCACAGTCATGCCGGCCAACCCATATTTTAGATGTCCAGTTTGTGATAGATGACCCAGCACGGCCCAGAACTACCATCAGATATCGATGAAACCCCAACTAAAACAGGGCACCTCCTCGTCGTAAAACTGGCCATAAACAAGGAACATGGACAGGTGTATGTGTGTAGAAAACATGGTCTGTATGTAGTGAATGGTTTATGGCATGTTGTGCATTGATGCTATCTTATTCGGCCACTGTGCGAGGAGCTGCCCAAACAGGTTTGGCTGGAGGCGGTGGAGTCAGTTCGGCCAGGTCATGGGGAAGTCAGCTAAGGTGGACGTGTCCTTTCAGATTAAGCTCGGCCTCAATCAATTGACTATATGAGGGCAAGCCATAAGATGGATGCCGTTCACAAAATGAAGTCCGAGGGTTCAGAACGGAAACCAGGATTTAAGGGTGTTAGCATCACTCAATCACGACGCAAATGCATAGGGATAATGTCTTAATCATTACCGGTCTGCTGATACCAAATTCGTCATGGTACAATGACATTTTGTGACACGAGCGTTGGACCTCGGTACCGGCATTACAGCAGGGTCCAGAATTTCAGAACCACAGACCCTCCTTTTGCCCTCATATTAGGCAATAACTCATGCTAATCTGAGTCTAAATCTGTATTAACGAATTCATGGAGATGCTGCTGTAGCATCATTCTGTTGCTCAATTCGTCCCTTGACACAGGCTTCCTTACATATGAAGTAGCACAGAGGCCACATATTGCAGGAGCGCACTGCACAAACAGGCAGAACGTAAACAGAATGGCTAAGATCATCCCAATGAAGATCAGAGTTTTCCATCCCCAGGCAGAGATCAGTTCCCAGAACCACTCTAGCAGGGACCAATCCCCTTTATCCACATGAAGGGAATCAGAAATGTTGTGCAGTTTGGAGATGGCCTGGTACACTGCCGGAGCATTATCAGGGATGAAAATGCAGCAACTGGATTGGCTCACCCTACATACACCACCACGGTCTGCAAGTATGACATCTAGGGCAACCCGGTTCTGAAGAGTCATGAGTCGGTCCGACTGGAGCTCAGCTGTCAAATTACTGAGGGCACCGGCCGCTTCGGTCACGGCGGATTCGACTACCCTCGTTAACTGGCGAATGTTCCTGCTGTTCACCATAGGCCCCCAAAACGGCAGAAAACCCTTTGCGAAGTCCCCAAACTCTTGACCCGCGGTGTCGTCTTGACTCACGACACCCCTAACTGTCCTTGTCCGATGGTAATCTGCCCCGGCCGTGTAGGTGGGTGGCAGCAGAAACGAGATAAAACATGTGCCCGAGAAGTCAGGGGGCAACCATGTGTATGCTTTGTCATGGCCGATTAAGTATGTTCCCTTAGCCGCTAAGAATGGAGGGGAAGTTCGGGAGGCAAACACAAACGTTTCCGTGCATGCGCTCTTCCCCAACTGTGCTTTGGGATCCCTGCCAATACCTTGCAGACATAGGTGACCTCGGTGGGGTACTATCCAAACCAGGGAGGACTTCTTCGTTTTCTGGCTCTTACTCAAGGAAATACCATACTGAGTGATGTTCCATCTCCTGTACGGGGTAAACTCATCCTTGGGAATCATTCGATATATGTCGATATCCCTGCTCATATTCCTTATTCCTGCCACTAGTGCCTTGTTGCTGGAATTGCTCCCTGTGGGACGCGGGGGATATGGTTCTATGGCAAACTGGAACATTGTCTGGAAAGCCCACAGAGAACCATAGTAACTGAATGGCAGGACGAAGTAAGGGATGCCCTTATCTGTTGTGTGTGGCATAAGTCCACATATCCAACAGTTCGATGTGTTCATTATAGACTGGTGCTGGTGTAGGAGCTGGATGAATGAGTTATTTACAAATTCTAGTCTTCTGGCCGACTCCTGTTCAGGTAGAGGGTGAAAGGAGTGTGTAGGAACAGTAGGAGGAGGTGTGGGCTGAGTGTTATTTACGAGGGTAACTTGAAATGTGAATAAAGTATAGCCAATCAAGAACATCATTACGCTACACAACATTAAAATACATATTATCAAGAATCTTTTTCTGGCCATCACAGTGCGTATTTTCTTTTTAAAGTTAGTGGATCTAGCAGGTCTCTCTACCCTTGGTAAACTCCATCCTCTAGTTGCTGCCCGCGGTGGGAGATTGATTCTGCCAAGGAGTGCTTTCTGTTCAGTCCGGGGTAATTCCCTCAGACCAATCAGAACCGTTGACCTAAACGTCCCCAGCTGCACTCCCCAGACTATCAACCGTGACCCTAGCAGCGGAACCGGATGGCGGTTCGAAAATCAAAAATGAGCAAGTTCCCTGGGCGAGAGAGAGCTGTAAAATCAAAAATAGTTCTTGGGGGAAAGGTCTTATCAGTTTGTTTTCACTAGTTCGTTGTGTCTTGGCCTTAGATTATACCGTTGTTTCCCAGGTACGGTGTGGTCTTCAAACAATGTTTCAGGTTCTGTAGTGTCCAACTGCATTGACGGTGGCACGAATCCTTGCAAAACACGATCCCTCTCCTTTTCGGTATCAGTTCCTTTCAATCGTGCATCGCTGAAGAGTGCAAAGCGTGGTATGGACTCGGTCTCAGAGTCAGCAATTCCCTCCTGGACCCATCGGTCATATGGAAGGGGCAGCGGGACCCGTTTACAGTGGGCGCCGTGCACCCAATATTTTTTCCCGTGGACACGTACTGCAGAGCGGGTAGTTAACAGGACCTGGAAAGGTCTGGTCCAGCGAGGCTCCTCGTTCTTAGTTCGCCTGAAGTTCCGGACTAGGACCCAGGAGCCAGGTTCAATGGCGTGGCCTGGATTGTCAGACACCGGTGGAGAGAGCTGTGGACCTGTTGGTGTAAAACATGCAATTTAGTTGTCAATTCGTGCAAATAGTCAAGCAGTACAGGGTGCTCTATTTCGCTCAGTTTCTTGGGCCTTGGCACACCCCAGATGTTAGCTGGGCGGCCAAACACTATCTCGTGAGGGCTGAGTCCTAGTCTAGAGTGGACAGTCATTCTGGTAGACAGGAGTGCTAAAGGCAGGGCGTCAGGCCATTTAAGACCTGTGCTGGCTTGGGTCTTGGCTAGTTTGAGTTTTAGAGTGCCGTTGTAACATTCTACTAAACCCGCTGATTGGGGGTGATTTGCAGCGTGAAACTTCTGGTGTATGCCTAGACATTCGCACACTCTCTTCATCACTCGTCCCACGAATTCACTTCCGTTATCACTCCAGACAATTCTAGGCATGCCAAATCTAGGGAAGAATTCCTTGACTAGGGCTTTGGCAGTTGACAAGGCAGTGTTGTCCTTAAGGGGATACGCTTCCACCCACCTGGAGAAGGCGCAAACAACAACGAGCACGTATTTCAGATTGTTGCATCTTCCATGTGGATGAAATCGAGCTGCAAAACCTCGAACGGATACTTTGGAGGCGCAAAATGACCAGCTGGAGTTGGGGTTCCCCTACCGGGATTGTACTTCAGACAAACCATACAGTTCCTGACCAAATTCTCTGCGCATTTTGGGATACCACTATTCTGCCATACTGGGGCCAACAGCTTACAGATTCCTTTTGCACTAACATGAGCCATTCCATGGGCCATTGTCACCACTGCAAGCACATATGCATCGGGTAACAGCCATCGTTGATGTTCTGACAATTCGACCCAACAACCATTTGCATCCAATCTACCCTTGCTTTCTCTCCATTCATTCACCTCTTTCTCAGTCGCCTTGGACTGTATGGACTTCACACTTTCAATAGTGTCCTCACACATACCTATATCGGCAATCCATCTCGCAGGACCTACAACGTACATTCGACTCATTGTGTCCCTTGCCGTCTCTTTCGCGACTTCATCTGCAAATGCATCCCACGACCAACATCATCTTGAATCTTTCTGTGTGCACTGCATTTCACGATCGCAACTTGTAGTGGCAAGGTCAGTGACTCAAGAAGCTCGTTAACTAACTGACCGTACTGTATCTTTGCACCATGCGATGTCAGGAACCCACGTTCACGCCACAATCTTCCAAAACTGTGGGCCACGCCAAAGGCGTATTGGCTATCAGTATACACATTCACTCGCTTTCCTTTTGCCAACACACACGCTCTTGTGAGTGCGACTAACTCGGCTGCTTGCGCAGAGTTGTGGGGAATGCGCGCGGCCTCTACAATTGTGTGCAATGTTGTTACAGCATATGCTGCAGTCGTATCACCATTTGGCAACTTGAAGCATGAACCATCAACCCATAAATTATCATTACATTCAGGAAGGGGAGTGTCCTGCAAGTCTACTCTCCCTTTTGTGTCTTCTTCTGTCCTAAAACAGCAATCATGTTTTTCAACCTCATCTGTCTCTGCCGGAATGGGCAATAACGTGGCAGGGTTGAGTGTATCACACCTCTTTATGTGTATGTGACTTGCTAATAGTGTCAGCTCATAACTGGACAGTCGAGCACTAGTTAAATGCTGTGTCTTCGTTCTGTTTAGTAAAATGTCTACTGCATGTGGGACCATAACGATCAGAGTATTATTCATGACTAACCCAGCAGACTGTCGAATACAGACAGCTGCTGCAGCAGTGGCCCTCAAGCAACTTGGTAATGCCTTAGCTACAGGATCTAGAGTCGCTGAGAAATATGCGCATGGGCGCTGTTTGTCCCCAAAGTATTGTGTCAGGACTGATAATGCGCAACCTTCCTTCTCGTGGACATATAATGTAAAAGGCTTACTGTAGTCGGGGTTGCCCAACACAGGAGCCGAACACAATGCATCACGCAACTCGTGGAAACTTGTCTGACAATCTTCAGAACAAGGCATAGGATCGGGTGTGTCTTTACAGATTAGTGCCAGCAAAGATTTAGCCAATAGCGAGAAATTCGGTATCCATTGTCTACAGTACGATGTAATGCCCAAGAAGGCACGCACTTCTCTTTGTGTCCTTGGGGCACTCAATCTTGCAATTGCCTGTATTCTTTCTGGGGTCAGTCTCCTTCCCTCCTTCGATAAGATGTGACCTAAGTAGGTCACTTCTTGTCGACAAAATTGCAGTTTTGAAAGAGAGACTTTGTGCTTCATGCCACATAAATAACGCAACAACGACAGTGTGGCTTGCTTGCAAATCTTTTCAGTATCTGCAGCGATCAGCAAATCGTCTACATACTGAACCAGAGTTGCGCCATCAGGTCGAACAATCGTGTCAAGTTGTGATTTCAGAGCTTGACTGAATATGGATGGACTTTCACAATAGCCCTGAGGAGCGCGTTTGAAGCGGAAGCTTCTTCCTCCTAAATTGAAGCCAAAAATATCTCTGATCTCCTCAGCAATCGGGATGCTGAAGAAAGCGTTCTTCAGGTCAATCACCGAGAACCAAGTGGCTGAGGCTGGAACCATAGTCAATAGTGCAGTAATGTCAGGGACAACTGGAAACTGTGGCACAACAATCTTATTCACTTCTCTGAGATCAATCACAAATCTGTACACAGGAGGCTGTGAAGGATCAGTACGCTTCAAGACGGGCAAAACAGGACTATTACAAATGTTGCCTGTTGTTTCTTCAATGACATCTTTCTCAATCAGATCGTAAATGATCGCTAACAACGCCTTTTCACATTCGCTAGAGATCTTGTATTGGGGAATACGTGGCAACCTGACATTGGCTTTCAATGTGATGACATATGGCGCTATCTCCAAGAGACCCACATCATTTGATCCACTAGCCCAAAGTATATCTGGAAGAGATGACAATTCAGTTGGAACATTCTCCTTTGCCAAATACATTGGAGAAATAACTTTCTTACCTAGAGTAAGTTGTACTCCCGAAGGAGAACAGTACAGAGTAGCATATAATCTCTTTAACAAATCCAATCCTAACAAATTTTCGCCACAACCTGTTGTAAGAATGAGGGGTGCTTCTAATTCGCATGGGCCAACAGAAAGGGGCATAGGACTAGAAATCAGGTTCCTAACAGGGGCACCAGAAAAACCTACTGAAACATTCATTTCGCCAGACAAAGGTGCGCCAGGAAGTTTTGAGTGCATAAACGAACTTTTTGTAGCACCAGTATCCAGCAGAAAAGGTTCTGACACTCCTGATGTAATCACCTCAACATAAGGTCCATTCTGATCTACTGGAACTGAAACAACTCCCTCTCTTTGTCCATGGCTGTCCTAGCAATTATTACCCTCATTCTCGTTCTCTGCGTAGTAGTCATCAGCATAGTACTGAGCTGACCTAGAAGACACATTATTCTGTTGATCAAAGCTATTCATAGAATTCTGAGGCGGAAAAGAAGTCGTATTCTGGGGGAAATTTCCACGGCCCCTACCCCTAGGAGCCTGTTGAAAACCTCTACCTCTTGCACTGGAAACACCATTTAGACGTCGCGCCAGAGCTGGACAATTATTCTTGAAATGACCCTCTTCCTTGCAGTATGCACACTGATTCGGACCATACGGTAAACGCTGATGAGAAAACTCGTTTCCTTGCGAGTTTCTCGAATACTGCTGCGGTTGCTGATAATTGGGCTGACTAGGAGTGCGAGGCGGATAGGCTTGCTGGAGAAGAACTTTAGTTTTTAAATCTTTAGTCTTTTTGTCTGCCTTATCCAGCTCGTCTTTGCGCCTATTTTCGTAGTACTGGGCTGTGGCTAAAATCTGCGCTGACGTGGAAACAGCCCAAGCACTCTCTGAATCTTTCAATTTGTTACACAGTTCGGGAAGCAAATTATGTACAAATTTGTCTACAAACAATCTTTGGCCACCCTCGGTAGCCATATCCTGACCACTATGATCAACGAAAGTCTCTTCAAACCTTGTGAAAAAGTCAGACACATTCTCATCTTTCTTCTGCTTGCACGCAGACAACTTGTCCCAATTCACACGCAATTCAGGCATTAAGGTCTTCATCTACGTGATAATTCTACCAGGAAGTTCAGCTACTAAAAGCTCAGGTTTGGAACCACCAACTTGTCTAACATCGGCAGCAGTAATATTAGCCACCGTTTCACCTAGTTCTTGATCATGATCTGTATGACGAATCTTATTTCATAAAGGCTGTGGAACAACGTTCCCAAACAACATGTCAACATCTGCTAAATTCATTATACATGAGCTGACAGTCTGTGATAACTCCTTATAGTACCCTGCAGGATTTTTACGGGGATCAGGTAATGTCTGCTTGAGTGCTAAAACTTCAGATCTTTTCCAGGGGACATGTACCCATACACGCTGGAAATGCGGCAGAATGGGTGGATTTGCATTCGCATCACCTTCCCTCCAAACTGGAGGAACTTCTCTCATAGGTTACTGTCGCGCCTTTTTCCTACCTAACGAATCATCCTCGTATAGCGATCTAGAAACGTTTCCCTTACTCCTATAAGATAACAACAAATCTATTGCTTTTTCAACATCGGCACCTACAATCATGCCTTCATAAAACTTAAAACGCATACGGAATAATTCCTTCATTTTGCGTTTTGGATCGTTTGTCTCCAAATCTTCGCAAAGATATACACACATCTCTTCAAATACATATCTCTGAGTGGGTGCATCCCATTGTCGGAAGACTTCCATAACAGACTGAACATCGTATCTAACAGTATCAGTAACCCATTTGCGTGCTAACTCATTCAGCACTTCTCTTTCCTCATAATCAGGCAGTTGACTACGCAACTGTCTACGTCCTGTTTTAGGGGTCGTTTTAGGCGACCCAAAGAAAGGTGAGAACAGACCAGTGACAGTACTTGCCACTCTCTGTCGAACAGAAGGAGAAGCTTGCGGAGAGGCAGATGTGCCGGAAAAGACAGGCTGATGAAAAGAGGAAGTCGAGGCAATAGCAGAGGAAGTCGAGGCAGTGGCAGAAGTAGTATCAGGATAAACAGTTGGAGCAGTAGGCAAAGTTGTAGAAGAAGTAGATGGAGTATGTAGCAAAGGCGGCGGCCCTTGAGAAGGCTGCGCCGGAGAAGTAGGAACCAGCTGAAGAGGAGCTGGTGTTTGTGCAAGAGCTGCATTTCGTGCACCGGGGCGCGGTATAACAAAACGCTACGGGGGTCCAGTAATACTCGATGTATATGGGGGTGGTGAATTCAATAGATGGGACATTAATGGATCTTTCTCGGTTGTTCCCTTTGAATCTTGTCCCTCATGGGGCAGCATTGGGTAGCATTTATCTACTGCTAACTTCTTGCTTCTGAGCATTTGCTCACTTTCCTGCTCTTCCTCATTGTCCCTGTATGCAATGGCAGCTTGCACCATTGACATACCTCTTTTATTTTTCTTAGCTAATTTCATTTCTTTCTGTTTGGCTTCTTTGCGCCATAAGCGAAAAGAGTCAAACATCGCCGGCCGGGCTTTCTTCTTAAACAGTTTGACCTCGAGGTTGTCTAAAATTTCTGCGTCAAAGCTACCATATTGGGGCCATTTTAAAACACCATCTTTTCTGGTGTACTTTATCCATACCTCATTATACGTGATAGGGCCTACTCCGTGCTTTATATATAACTCATATGTTGGAGTTCCAATCGGAGGAACCGGACATGAATCCTCTAATCGGGAGTCCTTACTACAACCAAGACAAAACAAGTTTCCAAGTCTGCTAAGACCAGGCATCTTTGCTCACTAGTCTAGCTTCAAACTTCAAGGGATTATCGATTCACGGTATTCTCGTGAATACACGAATCCCTCGGTTTTGGCGCTTGCAAGTTCCAAACAAGGTGTATCTAAAAGATACCAAAACTAAGAACCAAACTAAGGACTGGGAGACGCTCCACTTATACTTAACTGAAGTATTGAAGATCGATGACATCACTAGAAGACTCGTCTATCGTTTCGCTCTACCAAGGATCACTCGGTCCAAAACAGGGCGATAGTCAGGGCAGCAGTCCTTCGTAGCCGTCGGGACGCGGGGAACCTCGCAGCAAAGACCTTCGGAACCACGTCGACATACAGGGGTCGCTGAAGTGGCTAGCCGTCCTCTGGAATTTTCACACGAAGCTCCTCACGAACATCTGGCTTGGACCGATACCGCTTGATACCGCCCCGAGTTGGGCGCCAACTGAGGTGCCGGGTTTTTAGGAACCCGGTGGTGCCAGGGGATAAGCCCGAAGACCTCTGAGTTCTCCCTGTTCCGGACCACAGAAACCAAGAGTCTTCTAGTTGAAGTCAGAGATCGAGTTTTATTGGCTGCAACCAAGTAACAAGCGTCCTAGAATTACAACAGCACGGGTCGTAAGTTCTCAGGAGACTGTTCGTTTTTACAGAACCAGCCTTCTCCTTATATACAGAAATAACAGCTGCAGGCAAGAATTCTTCAGTTTACAATACGGTCATAGATATATTTCCATAATAGAGCAAAAAGCACAGTCATGCCGGCCAACCCATATTTTAGATGTCCAGTTTGTGATAGATGACCCAGCCCGGCCCAGAACTACCATCACATATCGATGAAACCCCAATAAAACAGGGCACCTCCTCGTCGTAAAACTGGCCATAAACAAGGAACATGGACAGGTGTACGTGTGTAGAAAACATGGTCTGTATGTAGTGAATGGTTTATGGCATGTTGTGCATTGATGCTATCTTATTCGGCCACTGGGCGAGGAGCTGCCCAAACAGGTTTGGCTGGAGGCGGTGGAGTCAGTTCGGCCAGGTCATGGGGAAGTCAGCTAAGGTGGACGTGTCCTTTCAGATTAAGCTCGGCCTCAATCAATTGACTATATGAGGGCAAGCCATAAGATGGATGCCGTTCACAAAATGGAGTCCGAGGGTTCAGAACGGAAACCAGGATTTAAGGGTGTTAGCATCACTCAATCACGACGCAAATCCATAGGGATAATGTCTTAATCATTACCGGTCTGCTGATACCAAATTCGTCATGGTACGATGACATTTTGTGACACGAGTGTTGGACCTCGGTACCGGCATTACAGCAGGGTCCAGAATTTCAGAACCACTGCCTCTGGTAGTGAAGCTCGGCCCAGCAGCCGGCTGTGCAGTGACCCTGCCTCTGGTGGTGAAGCTCGGCCCAGCAGCAGGCTGTGCAGTGACCCTGCCTCTGGTGGTGAAGCTCGGGCCAGCAGCAGGCTGTGCAGTGACCCTGCCTCTGGTGGTGAAGCTTGGCCCAGCAGCTGGCTGTGAAGTGACCCTGCCTCTGGTTGTGAAGCTCGGCCCAGCATCTGGCTGTGCAGTGACCCTGCCTCTGGTGGTGAAGCTCGGCCCAGCATCCGGCTGTGCAGTGACCCTACCTCTGGTGGTGAAGCTCGGCCCAGCAGCAGGCTCTCCAGTGACCCTGTCTCTGGTAATGAAGCTAAGCTCAGTAGTGAGCTCTGCAGTGACCCTGCCCCTGGTGGTGAAGCTCGACCCTAAATGTTTAGAAACAAACTTGAGCAAGATTAGAATGTAGTGTAGTTCCTAGTTTCCCACTAGGCCCTGCGCATTGGAATAACATAAACAGTAGTATCGACGTGGAACTGCCTATATTCCAGGCCTCCACTGACTATGCTAAACTTAATTGGGTTGTGTTACCAACTAGCTCAGAGGTCACTGGAAACTTTCTTCTCTGCATAGGAAGTGATCAGCTTCCTTGGCACAGACAAGAAGGGATTCAGTTTTCCAACAACCGTGCAACATGACAACTTTGCTCCTCAGATCAAGAGTCGATCTCTAGGGTCGTGTGAAACAATAGACATAGATTTCACTCAGTCAGTCTAGTGCAGTTTACTTTCACAGTATGTAGAGAATAGAGAGACGGGCGTGTTATCAATAAAGGGTTAACATTTATTGAACAGTCTTTCTTCTCGTACAAGAGAAATGTATTGCCACAATTGCAATAACTGTTATTATGAAAAGTACGTACAGTAAGATAAGTATTGCGAAATAGAACTGTAAAAGCATTGATATGGTTTCTTAGCCATACAATGGTTTAAAAGTAATAAAACATATATACAGTCATATATACATTAGGCTAACATACTCAACTGGTGCTTCTAACTAAGCCTACCCCAGTGTGCCTGACCTAAGCCTAACACGTGAGAAGGGGAGTAAGTAAGTAGCTTAAGTTAAGTTGGTTTTGCCAAGGTTTGTTTCAAGAATTCTCATCTAAGGGTTTAGTCAACACCATACCTCTGAATAGAATGATGGAGGATTGGTATCTCCTTCAGGGGTCTCTCTCGATATCCCAGTCACCTGCGAGGGTAAACTGGAAGCGCCGGGACTGGATTTCTCTGCACGAGAAAGGCAGCGGCTTCTCTCAGCGCGTCGAGGAAGGAGGGGTGACAGCGTCCGCGGGCAGCTGGAATCGGCTGGATGTCTTCGCAGAGGACGGCTGCACGGCTCCTCAAGCGTACTGCACCATAGGTCGCGCTGTAGCGGCGATAATGGTAATCAGCAGCTTCACCACCACAGGATAGCAGGCTGCAGCGACAGAGTGCTAGTTGTTACCAACACGGGGTCATGCAGGCAGCTGGCATCAGCAACAGGTTCGCTCACAGCTAACAGCTCACAGCTTCGCCTTGCTTAAGGCAACGTTGGTAATATTTATACCTGACAGGTACCGGGTTTGACGCAAGTTTGCTGGACATAAGACGTCAATTAAAGATGTCACTAGGAAGTGACAGTTATCAGTTGCTCATTAGAGTTCCATTACTAATCAAAACATAGCAAGCGGGGATTTCCAGGTTTGCTGAGTTTTTATCTTGTTGAAGAACTCGGAGTGTTATCTAGGAATATCAGATAGTGACTGCTGCTCTGTCATTGCACTAATTGGTCGCAAAGGAAGTAGCAGAGAGTCATGCTGGAATGTGGCTCTGTTCGTGTGAGGCCAGAGATGACTTTTCAGAAAATCGTACTTGAACGGTTATGCCAATATAGGGAATAAATGGATTTATAGCCGAATAGGGGCATAAGGTCACAGTATCGATCAGGAACCTAGATAAGCACGCAACACCCACGTATACATGTCCATCAAAATTACTAAAACTAAAGCAATTAGATGCATGTGTAACATTGCCCACCCCAAAATACATAAATGCATTCGAAATAGGCGTACTTGTAATACATGGAATTTAGGTACTGTACGTTTTTTAAAGCATAGTAATCATTCAAAATTATTGCATATGAAGTCAATGAACGATTATGCAAAAAGAATTACACATGAGGTATCTCTGACAGAAGAAAGGCGAGATAAATCATCACATAAAAATGCATTGTAATAACATGTGTGCTAGAGGCTGGTGTTATGTTGTTATGTCTCTAGATGTGCTTAGAAATGGAAGTGTGAAGCTTCTGTTCTCTAAGAATAGTTTTTACGTTAAGCAAAGAATTGTTCGTGCCAAAAAGGGTCAATATTAAAAAAATTGTCCAATTCAAAGAAAATAGATTTCCAAAGCTCCTAGCAGTTTTTGTTGATCAAAACTGAAGGCCGAATTCAGAGTTCATGGGAACGCTGTGTGTCGGAAAGCTTCTCAAAAGTTATTGTTTCTCTATGGGTGAGAACATCGTATCAGACAGGCTCGCAAAGAATTGGTCTACAAAATCAGGTGATAGTTCAACCAAATTAGATAGCGCTGTAACTTGGCAGGTGTGAGAATGATTGCTGTCATCGAAGGCAGGACCAGCAATGCTCACAGAACGTTGTACCTGGATGATGTTGCTTTTGTCACTCGCTCCACTGTTACCACTTGGCTGTAGTACAGGAGTCTCCACGAATGCCGTCATCAGGATTGGTAACCGCTGGGGACAACACAATGCGTGAGCCGTTATTGGACTGAGCAAAGTATCGACGTCCATTGGTACTGCTGATGGAAGTGAAAGACAGATGTCCAACACGCATTCCTCGCCGCAAAGCATACACCGTAGCACAGGTAAAATGCAATTTTGCCATATCGGTCTGAATGAAAGGAACCAGGTCATGTTTAGATCTCTCAGCCTGGCCAATCCGAGGACGTTAGTTATCCTGTCCCTGTAGCGCATTGCTAGGATTGTCTTTTCCATTCCCATGGGAGCTATGTCTGAGCCGAGGCTTGCCATAACGTAGCAGGATGGTCAAAAATAGAATCCCTGCGATGAGTCCCAAAAATAGTGGAATACCACCAAAGATGGAGTGCACAAAATTAGGAAAGATTCCCAAAATTGCCTGGAAGGGTGTTAGCAGTCCCGTAAAGACTGTCTTAAATATGCCTGGGATGCTTGTTGCACTAGACATGTTAAGGAGTTGGCTGAACATTTCTACGAAATGCAGGGGGCAATTTGTTGATAAAAGGTCATGGACTTCAGTAGCCGTCCTTGCGACTAGAAGATCATACGTCTCTTTAGATGACGTTATAGGCACTGTTGTCTGTAAAAGCACAGATTTCATTTTGCTTAATGTATCAATTCGTATAGAATAGAGATTCAGACGAGGCCAGAGGGGAGTCACTATGTCTGGAGGCCCGCTCGGAAACAATGCTTGCATACAACATTTGACCATGGACGTTACTTGTACTAGATAACTTTTCCCGGGCGTCAGGCCACAACACCTGTGATCCGTTCTAAGAATGTAACTCCCGTTTGCGAGTTGCATAAAGAAGGGCTCTATCTGAGTTGCAGGTGTGACTAGCTGGTGGCATGAAAGGTTGTTTGAATTTCCATCACATGCTCCGTGTAAATTAATACCCTGACACAAAAGTATACCGCTTAGTGAGTGTTTACAGTTGTCACCACTAAGAAATACATTTTTGTCGCTGTCACTATAGCAAGAATGAGTGTATGGTAATTTCCATTCGGATTTTACATATCCCTTACCCAATTGTTCATATTGGCCAGCAGGTATGTACTCAAGGCATTTATGAAATCGGAAAGTTGTTATCGGAATTGTGATAATTCCGTGTATTATCCATTCAATGACAGGGCTCTCTGACATTGTCAATGGTAATCTCTCGAGTTTCTCGATGCTCAAGATTGTATAGTCTGCTCCTTTCTGTGCCAAACTGATCTGTTTATCAGTAAGGTTAAAAATGGAAAATAATGACGTTGTGTTGATTAAACGCCAAGGCACTAGCCTGAACGAAGATTTTGCAGCGTCCAGCCTAATTCTATAATAGAGCGCAATTGAGATTGGCCATGTTGTAACATTAGCAAATCTCTGTCTATCACATCAAAGGCAGATGATACAATATTGTCCAAAGAATATATTCTGGAAGACAGAGTCATTAACCCATTGTCTACCACAGAAAATGATTTCTCCAAATTAATACGATCAATTTCTCGTATTTTTTCAGCAGTTTCAATTTGCTTTACTTTCCAAGCCTCGTTGTATGCAGCATAGATACTGGTCGCTATGAAACGCTTTTGACGCTGTTTGCGTGGTCCAAGAATGAAATCGCGCAAATCAGCACCATCTTTTAATAAAGACAAGTGTTGCTTAATTTCAGCCAGTGTGGATGTAGTTAGCCATTCTAGGCAGAGTTTCCCTACACTGTAGGTTGTTATAATCCCTGGATGTTGTCTCTGGGAGTATCTAGGGTCTAATCTGGTCATTTTTAAACCCTGTGTTTTATTCAGGAACCTATCTTGACAGCTATTTGTGTCTGTAGGCCAGATTAACCACTTTTTCCAATCAGGATGTGTTCTGTTGAAATGTAAAATGTTTGACACGTCTAACTCAATATCAGCTGTTGTATTTTCAGGTTTTGGCTTTGGTATAGACGGTGTTTTCAGGTCTTTGTTCTTAGCTAGGCCAAGACAGGATGTTTGGTGTACAGTGTCATTTAAAAATAACATTTGTTCTGGTATCATGCAGGTTCTAAACAGTGCTTCTATGCCTTGCACTTGCCAATCTTTTGTACCCCAAATCGTTTTCGTTTCAATATTATTTTTCCAATAATCAAAACCAAATGTCATCATTTTGTCATAAAATGCTTCTGAATATATCAATTTAGAATTTGTCAGCATTGTTTTCATGCCTGTTTTATCTAACAGTTTATAATAAAACGTTTCTGCATTACTTGTGTTAAACCCTGAGAAGTATTTGAATTTCTCAAAAAATGCTTTAGAACTGCTTTTAGGTGGTGTAGCACAATGTTCCCATTGATTATACATAAAAACATTTCTAGGCTGTGCAGATTTATGCAGGTAATGATCCCCATAGTGGGTGTAACAGAATAACTGCTCATAACTAGATTAACCTTGTAAATAATCATGATCTGTGAATCTAGCTGACATTACTAAATCAGACATCATGTCATTAATGCTGTTAAAGTCCCAATCATCAGAGAATGTACTTGGTGTCACAAAGTCACTTAAGGAAACCTTTAGTTGATGAGGATACTTCAGGATTTCGACCGGACCATAGATCTCATAGTCTGTTTTCTCCCATACTACCCCACCAGGTATTGGAATTGCTGTGACATTTACTGTTGACAGTTCTCTTTTCTTCACGTGGGATGATCTGTGTGGTTTCAGGACTAGGTTGATGTTCTGACTTGCTGTGTCCATTGTAATATATTTTCCTTCAATGAATTTTCCCAAACACAGTACCATGATGAGCCAAAGCAGGAGGAAAAATACACCTAGAGCAAACCAGAACTCTAGCCAAGGGGAAACAAGGTAGATTTCCTTCAGTTGATGAAAGAGTTTCGTTGCTTTTTCTTTAAAAGACTTTTTTGTTTCTGGCATCACTTCGGGGTCGTTTTGATCTTCAGAGAAGTTGTCGAAGTTGATGAAATAACCAGAGGCAGTTCTGTCAATTGATGGGATTGTTCTTTCAATCTGTCTCTCGGTAGCACTTTCTGATGCCACATCATTGTAGACTGGTGTTGTTTCTTGACGAACTGTTTCAATCTGTGTTTCAAGAGGCACGAGTTCCATGGCATTATTGCATAGTCCTTCATTGTGCACTGCAGGCTGATCGAATGTGATTAGTCTTTCAGTTTGAACCTCTTGGATTGTTGCAAGTTTGGGTATTCTGTTGTTTCTTGGGAGTCCACTGGGCCTACTGTTGATTATAGGCCACATGCTTGTGGTTTTACCAGATCGATAGACACAACTCTGTTCTCCTTTTTACCAGCAAGGGGCGGTAGCACAACTGATCTTGTTCCGGTGACTGCCAAGACAGGTACTGCTTTTCTGTAAGAAGGCCCAACTTCCTTCTTAACCGCGATCTTTTCTCTGACTAGATCCCCAATCTTTGGAATCAAGACAGGCCTTGCTGGGGCTGTTGCGGGTGGTGCCTCGTCAGTGGTACTTGGCTGTTGCTTTAACTTTATGTTGCTTAATGATTTTCTTGTTTCATTCAGTTCCTGTAAAACAGCCAAACGGTCTTTTACATCAAACTGCGTTTTTTCTTCTTGTACCACTGACATCTGACTATCGAGGTCCTGAACGTTCATTCTAATTCCGAACAATAGTTCGTATGGGCTGAAACCTTTTAGAGAATTTCTTGGCATGTTGTTAAGACTAGTCTGGACACTTATTAAATGTTTGACCCACCCAGCGCCTGAACCTAATACCTTCGCTGTTATATATTGCTTTATGTCCCGGTTTTTTCTTTCTACCACACTTGTGCGACGGACAAGAATACCGCAACCCAATTCCCATGCTGGCCATGGCCTCCTTATAGGCTCGAGAGCTGAAAGCAGGACCCTGGTCAGAATGGAACGTGGTAATTGCGTATATGCCGATATGGACTCGCAAATCTTTTATAACCGTTCTAGCGTCAGCCGAGCGCTGGTGGCCTCATTATTTAAGTGCTTTTCGTCTTAACTATTAATAGGACGCAGGATGGGGTGTAGGCAGCGTTACGCTCTTTCTGACTGGTAGCCGGTAGCAAGTTTCGCTACTGCGATCCCTATTACAGTTTTCACAGTTGTTTGCATATATTTGGTGTTCTACACTCATTCCCGGCCACCAGAATACTGATTGTAATTCAGTCAGTGATTCCTTGATCTCTCTGTGCCTTAGACCCAAACCCATGTGTGCGTCTGCTATTAAAAATATTCTCCTGTTCATGTTTGGAATTACTCTATCCCCCACTCCAGGGATTCGAGCAAAAGGAACGGAGTTTGCATCGATTATGTATGCATAATTGGGTGGATAGTTTACGGGTAGTGCTGCACAGTCGCCTTTTACGGTCGTTTTTACTGCCAGCATGGTTTCCCCGTCTATGTACTTATCTATACGCTTTTTTGTGGCTCCGGAAGCCGGGTTAGTTGCTTCCGCTGTGGCTGTATTAGCCAATGAATTCCCTGCAACGTGAACGCCATCACGTTGAAGACTCTGTGCGTGAATCACGTGAGTCTTTTGTAGTTCTTTGTGTAAAAGAGCTACCTCGTTCCAGAGCAATTTATGCTTTATTGTGGCACCTGTGTCATCTTTGTAGTCGTTTTCGATCCAACTCTGCAGTTTGTTATTGTAAGAATTGACGCAAAAATGAGAATCGCACACTATAAGTGTGGGGAATTCGCGTTCTGCATTTTCGAGCGCCATCTTTAAAGATCTGATTTCAGTTCTTTGAACCGAACAGTACTTTACTGATTCAGTTTTTGTTACTTTCGGTCTGAATTTACCGCACAGCAACGACCTTTAATGATCGCACATGCTGCATCGTAGGATTTTCTCTCTACGTTGAAATGCTGTACAAAGCTATCTGTATAGATTATACAGGCGTATTGTGGGAGAGGCAGGATTTCGATTGGCAGAGGATATTCTTCTTCATATTCTAAATCATTCAGTTCATCAAATTGCGGGGCGAAATAGTATTTCATGTCTTCCGCTCCTAGAGAATCTATACACTGTATCCATTTCGGATCCAGTGACACTGTAGGCAGGTTTACTGGGCTGAATAGCGCCTCGAAGGCGGATTCCGCTGTAAGGATATTAATCCGTTTACCGTGTGCTAGTTCTCTTTCATTTGCTAATGCGATTTGCACTGCGTTCACATTTCTTTCTGTGTGACTGAATGTTTTTTCTGCTTGTGTGTACAAGTGAGATTTAATTGAAATTGGTACCTTTTCTCCCTCATTAGAGGTTAGGTATGTGAATCCGCATCTTCCTGGGATGACTCGGATTACAAGATCACGTGTGTTGTCACGTGTATCTAATTTTGTTTTTGCTAACATGTCTGTTTGCAGTGATCTCAAAATTTCTGTGTGTTTTTGAGTCCAATTGATTTGTTTCAAATCAGGTTTAATTAGTTCGTAGAGAGGTTTAACCCTCTCTGCGTAATTTAGGATGTAAGTTCTTCCGAAATTCAGAAAACCTAGTATGGATTGTAAATTCTTCAGCGTTTTTGGAGCTTGGAGTACAGCGCACTTCTCTAAGAAGTTGTCCGCTAGGCTTTTCCCTTCACTTGATAATTCGTACCCTAAGAACAGTACTGTCAGATGGGCAATTCGGGACTTTTTAAAGTTGAATTTGTAACCCTCTGCTGCGAACCCAAGTATAATGGTGTTCACTCTTTTCAAGTGAGTATCCAAGTCATCGTCTGTGAGATAAATATCATCTACGTAAGACAATGCTTCATCATCATAGATTTGTAGTAACTCTGTTACCCTGGCTGAGAATAGTCCTGGGCTGTTCTTGAACCCCTGTGGGAGTCGACAGAATTTTTTCTGTGACCCAAATGCGGAGAAAGCGGTCAAGTATCTGCTTTCTGGTGCAATGTTTTGACAAAAGAAACCATTAGAAATGTCTAATGTCGTTTTATATTTTTTCCTAACTATGTTATTCATTAGGGCTGCACTATGCGAGTTTTGTACTGCAAAGGTTTTGCAACATGTATTAAGATGTCTGTAGTCCAAAACTAGACGATATGAATTGTCTGGCTTGGAGACAGGAAACAAAGGATTGTTCATTTGAGAGGTGCATGTTTCAATCACCCCCTGGTACTCAAGTTGATCTAAGATCTCCCTGACTTGTTTTTTAGCTTCTTGCTTTATGGGATACTGCCGTTGGGCAGTTGGTTCACTTTTTAATTGGATTTTGTGAGGCGGTGAATCCTCATCCCATCCTGCATGATTTTTATATAATGCAGGTGCCTGGGCTACTGCCCATTTCCTTGCATATGTGTATTTTTTATGAATCGGTATGTGATTCGAGAAGGCAGGCATAATCACTTCTTCGCCACGAGGGCACTCCCTGACAAACTCTGGGGGCCAATCTTTTTCAGCTAACAGAATATCATAGCCTTTTGAGAGCTTATCCCAAAATAGACCCTTAATTTTCCTAGTCTTATCACCCTCCATACGCAATGTTATTTCGTATATTTTATGGGGCTCGCTAAGTCTGGCGTCGGCAGTTTCAACCTGAATGTATTCATTCGTGTCCACTGTCTCCAGATGACTCATCAAGATCTTGCGCGCTATACTGATTTCTGCTGCACTGTCCAACATTGTCAATGCCCACTCCCCGTTTTTCAACTGTGTCCTCAGTATTCTCGGCATGGTTGATTACTCTAATACCGGCTACCTTCTTTTTAGGAAATTGAGATTTCTTATTTTGAGCAGGTTCCTTGTCTTTGGACTTGGTGCGCTCTCCTGGGTCTGACCGTCCTCTTCTTTCCGAATTCTGTGGAAAAGATCGAGAGGGACGTGTATCAATACTTTGATATCTATCAGGTTTTTTTATATTATCCCTATTTCTAAGGTTATATCTTTTCTCAGAGGGCTCCCGTTGGGGAGACTGGCGTTCTCGAGTCGGAGTTCTTTCCCTCCGTCGAGGAGACCTTCCTCTGGACTGGAAAACTTTTTCCTTGGGAGTGGATTGTTTATTTCCATCCCAGCTCTTTTTAGGAGTATTTGAATTATTTTTAATAAATAATTTTTCAGGATTTTCGAGCAGTTGGGGCTTAACTGGTTTTCCACCCAAGCTGTCTCTACCTAATTCTTCATAGCATTTTTCTATGATTTTTGCTAGCTCAACAGGATCTTTTATATCTGTTTCCCTCAACTTCTGGCGAATCGCCACAGATGCTGCTTCTCCCTTTATGTTGGCTAATAATATAGCCGTGACCTGCTTGAAGTCTTTCAGTAATTTCATACCTAGATTTAAAGCGGGTTCTGGACCGAATTCATTTTGAATCTGTTTTAGCACTTCTGGTATTACCGCCATAGACGGAACACCTTGTGTTTTTGTGTAAATGGAAGCAAAGACTGTACCCCAAGTGTCACAGTCCTCCACGTGTGGTGCGATTCCCATAGGAAGGCAGATGGTCAAGATTCTGTGTTTCTCAATAGGGGTGGTATCAGGAAATACTGCCTCTATTTGAGTTATTTTCTGGGCTAACCAGAAAGGAATTTGTTCCCTTTTTACAGGTGTTTTACCAAGACATGACTGTATGTTCTGTGGTGTAATTTTATTTGTGTTCCCCTGATGAGGGGTCAGCTGGTGTGAATTAACAGCTGGCTGGACTGTTGCAGTCCGCATTACATATTGGACTAATTGCCTATGTATTTTTATTAATGTGTTTAGCTGTGCTAACAGCTCTTCTCTAGACATTTTTGCAATGTCAGGATGTGGTGTGTAGCTGGCTAGAACCGGCCACGTGGCTCCTGGTCTACCTAGTGGACCGAGCCTGGTTATGTGATCATTATGTTTTAGGGCGCCATTAAACCAGAGCAGGTGCTCTTGAAATTTAAGTGGGATTTCAATCTCCTCGAAAGGAGCGTACTCTCCCGGAGGTTCCTCTATTTTGTAATAGTGAAACTCTTGTGTTATAGCGTTTACCGCTGGAAAGTTTATCCATGTATAGAATACCTCTGTCTGCCGATATTCGTGAGCCTCTATCACGAAAATTACTGTACCACCTTGAGGTGTCAGTCCGTTTTCTATAAGTTTTAAAGTTATAGATCTTCTTAATTGGACCGGGATTATAATAGCACCCGGGTCTGTGTATTCGGGACCTTGCTGAGTCGCATCTACTGCGGCCCCAGGGGCTCCGTTTTCTGGCATTGTAAAAATGCGAGTTTTGCAGAGTAGGTCTCCAAGGAGACAAAGATTAGATGCACAATATTTTGGAACACTGTATCCTTCAACGTTGAATAAACCAGAGCTTTACATAGGAATCTCTTCCTACTAAGGTCGGGCGGATTTTAACCTTTCACCCACTCCAGACGTCTATTGGAGTATTTACGGGAGAAAGGGGTGTGAAATATGCACGACTGAGTTACTCTACAAGTCTTGCGTTAGTTTATCGCCTTACCAAACGTTAGGGCGCCATGTAGTGTAGTTCCTAGTTTCCCACTAGGCCCTGCGCATTGGAATAACATAAACAGTAGTATCGACGTGGAACTGCTTATATTCCAGGCCTCCACTGACTATGCTAAACTTAATTGGGTTGTGTTACCAACTAGCTCAGAGGTCACTGGAAACTTTCTTCTCTGCATAGGAAGTGATCAGCTTCCTTGGCACAGACAAGAAGGGATTCAGTTTTCCAACAACCGTGCAACATGACAACTTTGCTCCTCAGATCAAGAGTCGATCTCTAGGGTCGTGTGAAACAATAGACATAGATTTCACTCAGTCAGTCTAGTGCAGTTTACTTTCACAGTATGTAGAGAATAGAGAGACGGGCGTGTTATCAATAAAGGGTTAACATTTATTGAACAGTCTTTCTTCTCGTACAAGAGAAATGTATTGCCACAATTGCAATAACTGTTATTATGAAAAGTACGTACAGTAAGATAAGTATTGCGAAATAGAACTGTAAAAGCATTGATATGGTTTCTTAGCCATACAATGGTTTAAAAGTAATAAAACATATATACAGTCATATATACATTAGGCTAACATACTCAACTGGTGCTTCTAACTAAGCCTACCCCAGTGTGCCTGACCTAAGCCTAACACGTGAGAAGGGGAGTAAGTAAGTAGCTTAAGTTAAGTTGGTTTTGCCAAGGTTTGTTTCAAGAATTCTCATCTAAGGGTTTAGTCAACACCATACCTCTGAATAGAATGATGGAGGATTGGTATCTCCTTCAGGGGTCTCTCTCGATATCCCAGTCACCTGCGAGGGTAAACTGGAAGCGCCGGGACTGGATTTCTCTGCACGAGAAAGGCAGCGGCTTCTCTCAGCGCGTCGAGGAACGAGGGGTGACAGCGTCCGCGGGCAGCTGGAATCGGCTGGATGTCTTCGCAGAGGACGGCTGCACGGCTCCTCAAGCGTACTGCACCATAGGTCGCGCTGTAGCGGCGATAATGGTAATCAGCAGCTTCACCACCACAAGATAGCAGGCTGCAGCGACAGAGTGCTAGTTGTTACCAACACGGGGTCATGCAGGCAGCTGGCATCAGCAACAGGTTCGCTCACAGCTAACAGCTCACAGCTTCGCCTTGCTTAAGGCAACGTTGGTAATATTTATACCTGACAGGTGCCGGGTTTAACGCAAGTTTGCTGGACATAAGACGTCAATTAAAGATGTCACTAGGAAGTGACAGTTATCAGTTGCTCATTAGAGTTCCATTACTAATCAAAACATAGCAAGCGGGGATTTCCAGGTTTGCTGAGTTTTTATCTTGTTGAAGAACTCGGAGTGTTATCTAGGAATATCAGATAGTGACTGCTGCTCTGTCATTGCACTAATTGGTCGCAAAGGAAGTAGCAGAGAGTCATGCTGGAATGTGGCTCTGTTCGTGTGAGGCCAGAGATGACTTTTCAGAAAATCGTACTTGAACGGTTATGCCAATATAGGGAATAAATGGATTTATAGCCGAATAGGGGCATAAGGTCACAGTATCGATCAGGAACCTAGATAAGCACGCAACAAGAATAAAATACAAGTGGTAGCGTACAACAATCCAACTGACATGTAATTAACAAATTAGCATAAGTTGATCTAATGACTGAAAAGACATCTAGTATTTTTATATTACAAAATATATATATTTTTTGTATATATGTATATATGTGTATGTATATATGTGTGTATAGATATATATATATATATATATATATATATATATATATATATATATATATACATATATATATAAATTCACTGAAAAAACCATAGGTTTCACACCAGTTATAGTTAGGTGTAAATTTTACTCGCATAAAACCATTGAAATTCCCACGTTATAGTTAGTTGGACTCACTATAACTTGCGTGTGCAATGCACTGCTGATGACGTCACATATTACATCACTCATGACATGGTCAGTGACATCACTCATGACATCACTGATGACATCTCAAATATATATATATATAAATTTCTATGGCAAAATGAAACCCCTCATTTTGTTCCTTTTCAAATTAAATGTATTAAGTGTTACCACTTTATTCCAATCAAGATGACTTCAGGTGTGCTATACGTTTGTCATAAGTAAGACTGTTAGCGTTCTAGTTGTTCTTTAGAACACTCTGGGACATTCTGTCATTGGGCTATAGTTGGGCTACATCTGGCTGATATTTGGGCTACATTTGGGCTCTTTTGTCTCTGGTGGCCATCTTGGGAGACTGCATATCAGAATTTTTTTAATGAAATATAAGAGGATTTGAGAAGTCACTCAAAATGTGCCCTAATTTTTCTTTCTTCAGCACTAATCATAATTTCTATGGCAAAATGAACCCCCTCAGTTTGTTACTTTGCAAATTAAATGTTTTAACACTTTATTCCAATCAAGATGACTTCAGGTGTGCCTTACTTTTGTCATAAGTAAGACTGTTAGCGCTCTAGTTGTTCTTTAGAACACTCTGGGACATTTTCTCATTGGGCTATAGTTGGGCTACATCTGGCTGATATTTGGGCTACATTTGTTTTTTTTTGTCTCTGGTGGCCATCTTTGGGCTACATTGGGCTACATTGGGCTACATTGGGCTACATTGGGCCACATTTGGGCTCTAACATATATATAGCCCAATGTAGCCCAATATATATTTTTTCAAAGTTAATTTTCGTAAAAACCACTGGAGCATATATCTTGAGACATAGCAAAGGCACATCGGGGTACCAGTCCCTACAATTTTGCCAAGTTTGGTGGAAATCCATTCAGCCGTTCGGGCTAAAAGTGAGTTCGACCACCCTATGGAAATTAACATGGAGAAAACACGTTTTGGGACCCCCCTTTTATCTCGGCCCCCGCTTGACGAATCCCCCACATTTTCAGGGAAGGAGCGGAGCGGGCCACGAACTTTGAGAAATTCGTGAAGATTCGTCCACCGGCGCCAAAGTTATTCCCAATAGAATGTTGCGGATTTCCTATGGAAAGTAGATCCTAACTATATATTACCTACTGGCGACTGCCAGTAGGTAATTCATATATATATATATTACCTACTGGCGGTCGCCAGTAGGTATATATAGTTAGGATTTTTTCTCTATGGGATTTTTGAAAATTCTATGTCTTATAACTTTGGCGTTTGTGGACGGAATTGGCTGAAATTTTCAGGAAAATTGAACATTTTCTTTCTGAGCAGCCCCTGACAATTTGGGGGGGTTTCATCAAGGGGGGGCCGAGAAAAAAGGGGGGTCCCAAAACGCATTTTTCCCATGTTAATTTCCATAGGGCGGTTGGCCTCACTTTTAGCTCGAACGGCTGAATGGATTTGCACGAAACTTGGCAAAATTGTAGGGACTGTTAGCCCGATGTGCCTTTGCTAGGTCTCAATATATGTGCTCCAGTGGATTTTGAGTAATTTAGGTTCAAAAAAAGATATATATCTGGGCGGAGCCTAACCACACATCTGATCTGATTGGCTGTCAGCACTTCATCCAAGAAGTGTTGGCAGCCATCTTGGGACCAATATACATGATAGCACCTCATTAAAAAGCATTGTAGTTAATAGAGGGTTTTAGGACTTTAGTTACATTATAAATCATTTGTTGATGGTACCATACTCGTTTTAGGAATTGTGGTGGGTTCTAAGGTGATTTTACCATGTGAAAAAACCTTCTGCTGTGATATCATGAATATTGTTTGAAAGAAAACTAATATCTCATGATTTTCCCACAGTGGTTTGGAAGGGGATCTATAAGCTAAACTTAAAGCATATTTTCTGTAAATTCACATTATCTTTCTCAGTCATGTGAAAATGAAGTCTGACATTCTCAGTAAAACATGTACATCCAACAAGGACAGAGACTGTCAGTTGATTCCTTTGTGCTCTACTGCAGCCTCCTAGAGTGTTCTAAAGAACAACTAGAGCGCTAACAGTCCTACTTATTACAAAGGTATGGCCCACCTGAAGCCATCTTGATTGGAATAAAGTGGTAACTGTTAAAACATTTAATTTAAAAAGAAACAACATGAGGGGGTATATTTTGCCATAGAAAGTATGATTAGTGCTGCAGAATGAAAAATTAGGGCACATTTTGAGTGACTTCTCAAATCCTTTTCTATTTCATTAAAACATTCTGACATGCAGTCTCCCAAAATGGCCACCAGAGACAAAAGAGCCCAAATGTAGCCCAAATATCACCCAGATGTAGCCCAAGTATAGCCCAATGACAGAATGTCCCAGAGTGTTCTAAAGAACAACTAGAGCGCTAACAGTCCTACTTATTACAAAGGTATAGCACACCTGGAGCCATCGTGATGGGAATAAAGTGGTAACTCTTAAAACATTTAATTTAAAAAGGAACAAAATGAGGGGGTATATTATGCAATAGAAGGTATTATTAGTGCTGCAGAAAGAAAAATTAGGGCACATTTTGAGTGACTTTTCAAATCCTCTTCTATTTCATTAAAAAATTCTGACATGCAGTCTCCCAAAATGGCCACCAGAGACAAAAGAGCCCAAATGTAGCCCAAATATCACCCAGATGTAGCCCAAGTATAGCCCAATGACAGAATCAATCAATCAATCAATCAATGACACTTGTAAAGCGCGCTACATACCCGTAGGGTCTCAAGGCGCTGGGGGGGGGGGGGGTGCCGCTACTGCTCGAACAGCCAGGTCTTCAGCTTCTTCCTGAAGGAGAGGTGGTCTTGGGTCAGGCGCAGGTCGGTCGGCAGGGAGTTCCAGGTCTTGGCAGCCAGGTAGGAGAAGGACCTTCCTCCTGTAGTCGCTCTTCGGATGCGGGGGACGGCGGCGAGGGCGTGGTTGGCTGATCGGAGGTGGCGTTTGGGAGCGTAGAAGTTGACTCGGCTGTTGAGGTAGCTCGGGCCTTGGTCGTGTAGGGCTTTGTGTGCGTGGGTGAGGAGGCGGAAGGTGATTCTTTTGTTGACGGGGAGCCAGTGAAGGTCTCTCAGATGTCCGGAGATGTGACTGGTTCGTGGGATGTCGAGGATGAGTCTGGCTGAGGCGTTCTGGATCCGCTGGAGTCTCTTCTGGAGCTTGGCGGTGGTACCGGCGTAGAGGGCGTTGCCGTAGTCCAGTCGGCTGGTGACGAGGGCCTGGGTGACGATCTTCCTGGTCTCGGTGGGGATCCACCAGAAGATCTTCCGTAGCATGCGTAGGATGTTGAAGCACGCCGAGGAGACGTTGTTGACTTGCCTGGTCATGGAGAGGGAGGAGTCCAGGATGAAGCCCAGGTTGCGTGCATGGTCTGTCGGTTTGGGTGCGGTGCCCAGGGCGGGAGGCCACCAGGAGTCGTCCCAGGCGGAGGGTGAGGGGCCCAGGATGAGGACCTCCGTCTTGTCCGAGTTCAGTTTCAGGCGGCTGGTCGTCATCCACTCGGCTACCTCTTTCATCCCTTCGTGCAGGTTGGCTCTGGCGGCGGTGGGGTCGTTGGTCAGGGAGAGGATCAGCTGGGTGTCGTCGGCGTAGGAGATTATGCTGAGGTTGTGTTTGCGTACGATGGCCGCGAGGGGGCTCATGTAGACGTTGAAGAGGGTGGGGCTCAGAGATGATCCTTGAGGGACGCCACAGATGACTTCGGAGGCCTCTGACTTGTACGGTGGTAAGCGGACTCTCTGTGTTCTTCCGTCGAGGAAGGAGATGATCCACTCCAGTGCCTTGTCCTGGATTCCGATGTTGCTGAGGCGCCGTACTAGGGTGCGGTGGCAGACCGTGTCGAATGCCGCGGAGAGGTCTAGGAGGATGAGGGCCGCTGTTTCTCCATTGTCCATCAGGGCTCGGATGTCATCGGTGGCGGCGATGAGGGCGGTCTCGGTGCTGTGATTGGCTCGGAAGCCGGACTGTGAGGGGTCGAGGGATCCGTTCGTCTCGAGGAAGGCGGCCATCTGCTTGTTGACGGTCTTCTCGATGACTTTGGCTGGAAACGGGAGGAGTGAGATGGGGCGGTAGTTCTTGAGGTCGGTGGGGTCCGCTGTTGGTTTCTTGAGTAGAGCGGAATGTCCCAGAGTGTTCTAAAGAACAACTAGAGCGCTAACAGTCCTACTTATTACAAAGGTATGGCACACCTGAAGCCATCTTGAATAAAGTGGTAACTCTTAAAACATTTAATTTAAAAAGGAACAAAATGAGGGGGTATATTTTGCCATATGAATTATGATTAGTGCTGCAGAAAGAAAAATTAGGGCACATTTTGAGTGACTTCTCAAACCCTCTTCAATTTCATTAAAAAATTCTGACATACAGTCTCCCAAGATGGCCACCAGAGACAAAAGAGCCTAAATGTAGCCCAAATATCACCCAGATGTACCCCAATTCTATGTCAGGAAGCGGAGGCGAGGATTTTGCTAGTCCTTTCTCCATTTTATTGGACAGCAAGTTAGTAGTAAAAGAAAAAACAATACATCATGGACTACCCAAACCAACATGGCAGCGGTAGTCCTGGTAACCTAACAACCAATCAGAGTCCAACAGTTCGTATGTATGGAGTCCCAGCTGTTAGTCCTTCCTCTTTCTCCATTGCTGCCTCGGCAAGATAAGTCACGCTCTTCATATCTTTGTCGTGGCAGTTTTTGTTGTGATTGTTGACAGCTTTACTTGATTTCGCTTGTTTGTAATTGACTTTGCCTTGTTGTAGGCTGTGTTTATAACGCGGTAGGCTTTCAGCCCGAGCGTTTATTCTTCGCGCGTGCGCGATCTTGGTGTCGGCTTCTGACGCCGATCAGCTGTTCTCCTCAGCGCTCTTCGCGCTTGAGTAGAAACGCGCTGAGGCACTGCGCTTCTGTCATTTTTCGGCCTCTTCCCTCACACTGACGCCGTTTTAGACGGCAAGAAGTATTTTTCTGACTGGAATTTATTAAATTTTATTTTAATTTCTGTCAGAACTTTGGTGTTTCAGGTTTTCACTTGTGTTAGCCTGTCTGGTACCTGTGTGAAGGGATTTCCCCTTGTATTTAGTTGGGGTGTTTGTGTATGGGTACCAGTTTTTCTGCTAATATGCAGTCCGGTCCTTCAACTGTTGAGGTGGTGGCTCCTAATGTTCAGCCACAACTGACCCCTTTACACCCTCCTGCAGAGGTTGACAGGCTTCTCTCTTCGGCGATAGCCCAAGCTCTGGCACCTCTGCAGGACAGTGTAAACAGACTGTCAGCCCATGTTTTTAAGAATGATACTGGTGTTTTTGGGACAGTGGGGCAGGGCCCAGTGGTGTTCCGTGTGCTCTACCACGTACGGCCAGGAAGCGTGACGCGGGGCACCTGGAGGGCTTCAGTAAATTATCTGAAGTGTTCCGTAAGAGTGCGCGCACGCTTAGAAGCGCACCCTACCGGGGGGACGACTCACCCGGAGAGACTGGTCGTTTTGCCACCCAGGACCTTGACCCGGAGGAAGGGTTCCCCATTGAGGGAGATGATGAGGAGGACGAATACGTAGATGAGGATGAGGACGCTTCCTCAGAGGATTTTTCTGATGTGAGCAGGTCTTGGCGCCCTAAGCCCAGCGCTCCTAGTCTTACGGAGGGTGATCTTGCGCCTCCTAATATGTTTGACCCATCTACTATTGTAAGACCTAGGTCATCGGAGTGGTGTCCTGAGCAGTCTACAGCTGATTATGTCGCAGCTAAGCTTCGACAGCCTTTACCTCAGGATGTTCGACTTCGTCTGCGTTCTGAGTGCCCTCGCCCTTCCCTTCCCTTTAGAGTAGCATGCACCCCTGAGATTGATCCCAAGTTGTGTACCTTCTTCGCCAAATATATCAAGGACCCTAAAAAGGGTATAGATAGGTCATGGAAAGCCTGTCAAGATAAACTCTTAGATGTGGTGGGCCCTCTCACTAAAATTATTGAAACGGCCCAACGTTCTAAGGAGTCGGGCTTACCGATGTCTGTTGATGACGTTGCTGGTTGGTCGCAACGGGCAATGTGCCTTCTTGGCAATGCCAATTGCGCGCTTTCTGCAGAACGACGACGTTCCTTACTGCTTAAGATTGACCCGAAACTAGGGGAGTTGTCGTCTTCGGAGGCAGGCCTTATTGCACAGGGTGCTTTGTTTGGTGACCCCTTTGTTAAGGAGTTGGGGAAGTTTGTGGCAACCTTTTCGGCTCTGGACAAGGCTCAGGCTTCGATGAAAATTTTTTTTCCCAGAAAGGTTTTTGGCGGGGCCGGCAGAGGCAGGGGTCGCTCTTAAGGCCGTCAGGTCCAGCAAGGCCCCAATAGAGGCCAGTACAAAAGAAATCACGGCTGGAATGATGGACGACAGGGTACCTTTTACCCCTCCAGAGGAGGCAGAGGCCAAGGCAAAGGACGTGGTGGATTCCAGTCCAACTCCATAGGATTTAATGGTAAGATTTCGAATCATCTCTCTGGTTCAAATGGGGGGACGGTTAGCGTTGTTTCCCCAGGCCTGGGCGTCAATAACTTCAGATCCTTGGGTGCTGGAGACGGTTCAGGGGTTTCACATCGAATTTTACGGTTCCCCTGTTCAACTTTCTCGTCCTCGTCCTCTAGTGTTTTCTGTCACAGACCAAGAACTTGTAGATTTAGAGGTTTGGGCGATGTTACAAAAAGGCGCCATTATTCCCTCGGCGCTTCACCCAAACGGTTTCCTCAGCAACATCTTCCTGGTGGAAAAGAAAGGCAAAGGGTTCAGACCAGTAATCAACCTCCGCTCCTTCAACGAGTGGCTGGTTTACAGACACTTCAAGATGGAGGGCATCCATCTTCTGAGGGACCTTCTGTTACAGAACGATTGGTTGGTTCGTTCGCTTGGACCTGAAAGATGCTTATCTTTCGGTTCCAATCTTTCCTCCTCATCGTCGATTCCTCCAGTTTCTGTGGAGGAATCAGGTTTACGAATTTCGTATGCTTCCCTTTGGTCTTTCCTCAGCACCTTGGTGCTTTACCAAACTCCTGCGCCCGGTGGTAGAACATCTCCGTACCCTGGGGATTCGTCTGATTGTTTACCTGGACGACATTCTTTTAATGTGTCAGTCCAAAGACCTCCTTCTTCACCATCTTCAGGTTACTATAACCCTTCTTCAGTCTCTGGATTCATCATCAATGCTCAGAAGTCGAATCTCTTTCCCCGACAGGAAATGACTTTCCTTGGCTTTCTGATCATAACTACGGATGCGACTCTTCACCTTCCTTCCGAAAAAATCACCAAGATCAAGAAGGAGATTCGCAAGGTTCTTCGGCGGGATCGCGTATCCCTCCGCCAACTGGCCAGGATTGTGGGCTTACAGTCTTCATCGATCCAGGCCATTTTTCCAGGCCCTCTTCATTACAGGGCTCTTCAGAGACCGAAGGCATTTCACCTCCGCAAGGGTCTTACTTACTCGGAACTGATTTCCTTGAATCTGGAAGCCCGTTCGGAGCTCCTTTGGTGGTTAAATCACATGGATGCCTGGAACGGGAAGGCGATTTTCGGTTCCCGTCCGGACCTGGTGATCGAGTCAGATGCCAGTCGCCAGGGTTGGGGCGCCCGTTGCGGCTCTCTCTCGGTGGGCGGCAGATGGACGGAGGAGGAACTTCACCTCCATATCAACTGCCTGGAGCTCCTTGCGGGCTCGTTCGCGATCCGCTCCTTCACCTCGACCAAGGTTTCGTGTTGTGTGCATCTTCGGATGGACAACACGACTGCGGTCAGGTACATCAATCGGTTGGGAGGCACGCACTCCAAGGTCCTAGCGGACCTTGCGAAAGACTTTTGGAACTATTGCCTTCTTCGCCAGATCTCTGTCACGGCGGAGTATCTCCCAGGCGATCTGAACACTGTAGCGGATTGGCAATCCAGGAATTTTCAGGATGCCAGCGACTGGAGACTGGATCCTTCAGTATTTCAGAGAATTTCGGACCTTTGGGGTCTTCCAGTAATGGACTTATTTGCGTCCAGATGGAACGCCCAGATACCCCGCTTCTACAGCTGGAAACCGGATCCGGGGGCGGAAGCAGTGGATGCCATTCTACAGGACTGGTCCCTGTTTCCAGCTTTTGCGTTTCCCCCCTTCCTTTTCATTCAAAGGGTGGCGGCTCAAGTCCGCAGGCAGAGAGCTTCTCTGATTCTGATCACGCCAATCTGGAGAGCTCAATGCTGGTTCCCTTCTCTTTTGGAACTTTCCTGGGACAAGCCTCTTCGACTTCCGTCGTTCAACCACATTCTGACGGATCCATTGGGTCACCCGCATCCGCTGGTTCTCCAGGGCCATCTACGTCTCATGGCATGGAGGATTTCAGGGGACGTTGGTCTTGTGACTCGCTTTCGAGAGACGCTGAGCTCCTCATTAGAGGAGCCTGGGCTCCTAACACCACTAAGCGGTATAGATCAGCATGGAACAGATGGGTTCGTTGGTGTGTGGGAAAACACCTGGATCCCATGGGCTCCTCTGTCACCGACGTGATTAACTTCCTCGCTGATCTTTTCAAAAAGAAATTGGCGTACAGCACAATTAATTCTTTCAGGTCGGCAATTTCTGCTGGGCATGCCCTCGTTGATGGCTCTCCGGTTGGTGAGCACCCTTGGGTTTGTAAACTCCTTAAAGGTATTCGTCTTTTGCGCCCCCCAGAACCTCGTTATTCAGGTTTGTGGGATGTTAATGTGGTCTTGAATTTTCTAAAGTCCTGGCAGGATAATCAATACCTTTCCCGCAAGGAGCTTTCGGCCAAATTAGCGATTCTCCTCTGCCTGATTTCATGTAAACGTGCTTCAGATGTTCGTGCACTGGACGTATCAGCCAGGGTTTTTACCCCAGAAGGGGTTACATTTACTGTTTCAAGAAGAACTAAATGTAATACCAGGTCAGTAACTTACCCGGCTTTCCCAGATTCGCCAAAGCTCTGTGTTGTTCGTTGCCTTAAGACATATGAGGACGTTACTCTTGAGCTCCGCCCTCCGGGCGAGAGACAATTACTTATTGCGGTTAAGAAGCCGTTCAAGGCAGTTTCCTCTCCCACCATTGCCAGATGGGTCAGGTGGATAATGTCTGAAGCTGGAATTAGCGTCACTGACTTTGGGGCTCATTCCACTAGAGGTGCAATGGCTTCCAAGGCTATTCAGGTAGGTGGACGGCTGGAGGATATCATGAATGCAGCGGATTGGTCCTCAGATTCGACTTTCAAAAAGTTCTACTTTAAGCCAATCCATGAGGCTGCTTCGTTGGTGGTGAGTAGGCTTTGAACAAGCAAAATCCTCGCCTCCGCTTCCTGACATAGATTGAGAAATTTCCTAGTTACCACAAAGGAAAGTTTCAATTCTATTAAGGAGGCGGAGGCGAGGATTTTCCCACCCAGGCTTTATCGAGCCTCCCCTCCCGTGACTGGACTATGATATTTTACTTCGTCTAAGGGAAGTATACTTTTTTCTGAGTTTTAATGTTCTCATTGATAAGCTGTGCAATGCTGATTAAGTTCTATCTGCATTCAGTGCTGTTTACTCCATTGCAATGTTCTTGAATTCTTCGACATTGTTCTGGACAAGATATTATTATTATTGTTTCTCTTCCCTAGGCTCCGCTCAAAAAACGGACTAGTGGTTGGATGACTTCTTTCCTGCGGCAGCTCCCAAGAAAGAGGAAGGACTAACAGCTGGGAATCCATATATACGAACTGTTGGACTCTGATTGGTTGTTAGGTTACCAGGACTACCGCTGCCATGTTGGTTTGGGTAGTCCATGATGTATTGTTTTTTCTTTTACTACTAACTTGCTGTCCAATAAAATGGAGAAAGGACTAGCAAAATCCGCCCCTCCGCCTCCTTAATAGAATTGAAACTTTCCTTTGTGGTAACTAGGAAATTTCTCAGTATAGCCCAATGACAGAATGTCCCAGAGTGTTCTAAAGAACAACTAGAGCGCTAACAGTCTTAATTATGACAAAAGTATGGCACACCAGAAGCCATCTTGATTGGAATGAAGTGGTAAGTCTGAAAACACTCAATTTAAAAAGGAACAACATGAGGGGGTTAATTTTGCCATAGAAAGTATGATTAGTGCTTCAGAAAGCAAAATTAGGGATCATTTTGAGTGACTTCTCAAATCCTCTTCTATTTCATTAAAAAAATTCTGACATGCAGACTGAAACATGCACTTTGAATACCAGCAGCAGACGTCCCTGGTGAGCAGTAGCTTTACTACAGTAATCTAATGTGCAACTAGAGTGCTAACTTTCAGAATTTATGGCAAATGTGTGACACATCTGAATGCCTTCTTGATGGAACCAAAGTAAACAAGCATTGAAAATGCAATAGATCTCGCCCTCGTTTAAGTTAAAGCCATTCTGTTTGTAATGAGGTGGCTTTTTAGCTTTGCTTTTATTAGTGTTTCTTCAACTTTCATGTAAATAACATGCATCTGTATGCATATAAGTATATGTATGCATGCATTTATGTTTGTATTTATATAGATATACAGATGATATATGTTTATATATGTATGTATATATATATATATTCACTGAAAAAACCATAGGCTATAGACCATATATAGTTAGGAATTAGCATTTACAAAACCTTGAAAATTCACTGAAAAAACCATAGGTTATAGACCATATATAGTTAGGAATTAGCATTTACAAAACCTTGAAAATTCACTGAAAAAACCATAGGTTATAGACCATATATCTTATTTTACTCACACAAAACCATTGAAATTCCATATATAGTTAGTTGCACTAACTATATATCGCGCACCCGCAATCCACTGCTGATGATGTCACATATTACATCATTCATGACATGGTCAGTGACATCACTGATGACATCACTGATGACATCTCAAATGACATCACTGATGACATCACTGATGACAACATCCAGTGACTGTATGTTTCTGTAAAGTTAAAATATGTCTTACATATTGAAGAATGAGTGGATGTATAAATGTCTGGATGAAGGATTTAGTAGGTGCATGACTGACTGTATGAGTGAGTGATTAAATGTGTCTCACTGAGTGCATGGGTTAGTGACTAAACTGTCTTAATTTGTGCATCATTATGTCTGTTGTTCTGTAAACTGTTGCATGTGTTGATAAGTAGCTATATGAGTAACTATATGGGTTATTGATTGGTTGCCCAAGTATTTGTATGGGAGACTGAGTGTGTGTGTGGGTGGCTGGGAGGTGTATGACTTCGTGCATAGATGTGTGAGCAGTTGATTCACTAGATGTATGGTTTCAAAAGTGCATGCCTCAAAATCCGCGCTTCAAGCACTCCACTGGCTCCCGGTGAGAAACAGGGTGAAATTTAAAGCACTCTGCACGTGCCACCGGATCATCAACGGTAGGGCACCCCTCCCCTTGCAAGATCTTCTGACACAATATGAGCCTGTGCGTTCCCTCAGATCATCTGGCACGCGACGCCTGGCCATTCCTAAGGTGTCCAAAGCCAGGATGGGTGGCAGGTCCTTTAGGTACCTGGCAGCGTCCAGTTGGAATGAACTCCCTGTGGCGCTCCGCCTGGAACCCTCAGAGTCCACCTTTAGAGCTAAACTGAAAACACTTCTCTACTCCCAATAGTGTTCCTCCTCCCTCCCCTCCAGCCTGCACTAGGATCTCAGCGCGGGGACACGCCGTCGGCGTCACCATGCGCTCTACAAATCTCCCTATTATTATTATTATTATTATGGGCGGTTGACTGTGTGCATGAGTGTATTGGTGAGTGAATGGATATCTCAGTGCTACATGTCAAAGTAAGTACATATGTAAAACACAGTACATGTGAGAGTTGACATATATAAATAACTGTGCATAAGAGCCAGTGAATGTGTGAGTGGCTGTATGGATCATTGTGAACTTGTATCAGGGATTGTATAAGAGAGTAAATATGTGTTAGTATATGTTTGAATAAGTAAAGTTTGTATAACTGTATAGTTGAGGAAATGGAGGTGTGATTGATTCTTTGCATGACTGACTAGGTGTGTGAGTAACTCCATGGATGAGTGACAGTCTGTGAGTGTCTGTTTACACTGATTGTATCTAAGGTTATATTAGAGTCTGAAGAGGTTCATCGTATTATCACATGAATGATATCATCAGTGATGTGATCAGTAATGTCAAATGAGATGTCATCAGTGATGTCATCAGTGATGTCATTTGAGATGTCATCAGTGATGTCATTTGAGATGTCATCAGTAATGTCATCAGTGATGTCACTGACCATGTCATGAATGATGTAATATGTGACATCATCAGCAGTGGATTGCGGGTGCGCGATATATAGTTAGTGCAACTAACTATATATGGAATTTCAATGGTTTTGTGTGAGTAAAATAAGGTTTTGTAAATGCGAATTCCTAACTATATATGGTCTATAACCTATGGTTTTTTCAGTGAATATATATATATATATATATATATATATATATATATACATATATATATATATATATATACATATATATATATATATATATATATATATATATATACACACACACACACACACATATATATATATATATATATATATATATATATATTACCTACTGGCGGTCGCCAGTAGGTAGTTATAGTTAGGATAATTTTCAATGTTAAATCTCAACATTCTATTTTGAATAACTTTGGCGCCGGTTGACGAATCTGCCTGAAATTTTCAGGAAAATGGTCTCATGGCGGTCCGGTCCTTCCCAGAAAGTTTGGGGGGGATTCGTCAAGCGGGGGCCGAGATAAAAGGGGGGTCCCAAAACGCGTTTTCCCCATGTTAATTTCCATAGGGCGGTCGATTTCACTTTTAGCCCGAACGGCTGAATGGATTTCCACCAAACTTGGCAAAATTGTAGGGACTGGTAGCCCGATGTGCCTTTGCTATGTCTCAAGATATGTGCTCCAGTGGATTTTGAGTAATTTAGGTTCAAAAAAATATATATATCTATAGGCGCTCTCCCGTGCGCGCACCCGAGTGCGCTCCAGGCGCGACACGCGACTTGCGCGCAGGAAGCTGATTGGATCTCAGTTGTCTGTAAACATTCTAAACAGTGCGGAGCGGCCGCCATCTTGTGTCTCGGTAAAATCGAGACACAAGGGGTTTGAAAAAAAAAGGGGCAAATGACCATAAGGGGGAAGAGTAGACCCCCTCTGACCCCCTAGGTTTGATGTAGGGACTAAAATAGGGTCCTGCAGGGCATTAAAAAATTTTTTTCGTTGTGCGCGGGGGAAGCGCATGGTACGCGCACCGGCGAAGCACGGGGACAATCCAGGACCATATTTATGAAGGCCTTGCGCTGTTAGTTTTGCGCTTCCTGTGCGTCAATTTTTGTGACGCACCAGCGGTGTAAAAAAATGCGCATTGTTATGCAATATTTAAAAAGTGACGCATCTATCTAGATGCGTCACTTTTTAAATATAGTGCAACGAGGTACATTTTATTACACTGCTGGTGTTATGCGTCACTTTTCTGTGCGCACTCCTTATGACATTCCAGATGTGTCATATTTAATGTATGACGAATCATGTTGCAGATACAATATGGCGCAGAGTTTTAAAAAGTGACCCATGTACCTAGATGCGTCACTTTTTAAAAATAGCGTCAGGTATAATGCATGCAGAGGGGGTGTTCTCCCGCAAAAAGCTTTGTAATAGCGACGCAGTGAAATCTTTGAGATTTCACTGCGTCAGTTTTAGGATGCTGTTGCGTCAAAATCTTGTGCCTGCTTTACAGCAGGTGTTAGACTGAGGCAAGACCTTTCATATGCTGCTTTCCCCATTTGAAAGGACACATTGCTGGAGTTGCGTCACTTTTGTGACGCACTCCAGCAATGCGTTACTTGGAATGTCATAAGGAGTGCGCACAGAAAAGTGACGCATTGCACCAGTAGTGTAAAAAAATGTGCCGCGTTGCGTTATATTTAAAAAGTGAGGTATCTAGGTAGATGGGTCACTTTTTAAAATCAAGCGCCACATTATATCTGCGTGAGGTATAATGCATGCAGAGGGGGTGTTCTCCCACTAAAAGCTTTGTAATAGCGACGCAGTGAAATGTTTGAGATTTCACTGCGTCACTTTTAGGATGCTGTTGCATCCTTTAAATATAGTGCAACGAGGCACATTTTATTACACTGCTGGTGTGATGCGTCACTTTTCTGTCCACAGTCCTTATGACATTCCAGATGTGTCATATTTAATGTATGACGAATCATGTTGCAAGGAGTTACAGATACGTCAGTATTTCTGACATATGTGTAAACATAAAAGTGATGCGAGGCCGGCGCAAAATTTTGACGCAATAGCATCCTAAAAGTGACGCAGGGAAATCTCATAGATTTCAGTACGTTGTTATTACCAAGCTTTTTGCGAGGGATTGCCCCCTCTGCATACATTATACCTGATGCAGATACAATATGGCGCAGAGTTTTAAAAAGTGACCCATGTACCTAGATGCGTCACTTTTTAAAAAATAGTGTCAGGTATAATGCATGCAGAGGGGGTGTTCCTTGCAAAAAGCTTGGTAATAATGACGCAGTGCGTCACTTTTAGGATGCAGTTGCGCCAAAATCTTGCGCCTGCTTCACAGCAAACCTTTCACATGGTGCTTTTTCCATGTGAAAGGACACATTACTGGAGTTGCGTCACTTTTGTGACGCACTCCTGCAATGCGTTACTTTTGTGTTTACAGATATGTCAGAAATACTCCAGTTTATTCACTGTGTCATAACTTTCTTTTCTAACACTCACCTTCTTTCATTCCTCCTACTTCACTTCCTTTCACCTCTCATACCTTTCTGTTCTTTCTTACTCATTCTCCTTTCAATTATCAATGCACTATATTTCACTTACTCTTCATTTTTTAAGATTATAGCTCTTTGATGAGAATTGGAGGTAGTTCTGAAAAGAACTTTTGGTTTTCTTCTTTTAACTGAAGAGGAACAAAAACAGGGAATAGAAACTGCTCAACAGGAGCAAAAAGAAAAGAAAAAAATTAGGGGTGGGAAGGGCAGTGATGGTTCTCCAATGCCCGAACCATGAGCAGGACACTTTGCTCCCCATAGGTGAGGAGTTGATTGCAGTATCTGCATCTGACGACCCCATGGTTGAATGCAGGTTGAATGTTTGCTACCTGCCCCTGAGATTGTTCTCTTCCAGAAGAAGTTGCTCCTCCTGTTGATGTAGAGGCCCCATCTCTGGGAACCTCCTGTGCCAGAGCCCTGACACTTTCCCGGGCAAAATTCTGGGGGTGCCTCCTCTCCACATGGCGAATCATGGTGAAGTTGCCAAAAGAGTATTTTTTTTGGGGGTTACCCCGTGACAGGACCTGTTTGCAGATCCTGCACTCTACTTTTGGTGCATTCACCTTCTTCTGGCCTTCTGGAAACTTAAAAAATTTCCAGATGAAATGTTCCTTCACCTTTGGGGTAGGAGGCTCTTCATCAATGAAGTCATCTTCACTGCTGGATGGTCTGGCAGCCATGATGAATCCAGGAATATGGAGCAGCAAAAAAGGCAGGTCTTTCAGTCACAAAAGTGAAAGAAGAAGTGAAGGAAATGGGTGGGGATTTCATTCATTGTAAAAAAAAACTGTTAGCAACCAATGAAAAGTGTTATTTTAGGGTCACATGACCCGACGCGTTTACGCTGCGCGCTCCGGAGCACTTCCGGGTGCGTTTACGCAGCGCGATCGTAGGCGCTTCCGGGTCGCAAACGTGGCGCGATCGTAGGCGCTTTTCCGTGCGTTTATGCGCCGCGCACGTATGCGCTTCCGAGGGCACTTACGTTGCGCGCCGAAGTGACGTCATCAATCTTTTATAGAAATGCATAATCATTTTCCATATTAAAAAAAACAAATTTTATTTGTATGGTACGAAATGTTTTGCATTATTATTAACTTTTCATTCATATTTTTTTTTCACGAACGACAGTTGCGCTCTGGGTGCGCTTTCAGATGAGCTCTCGGAGAAGCTTACAGGAGAGCTTAGCTGAAAGCTTCCCGGAGCGCGCACCCAGAGCGCAAAAGAAAAAAATTATAAGAAAAAATGAATACTTAAAAAAAAACAGCAAATTGTAAAAAAAAAAAAGGTTAGAAACTCGATATACAAAGGAATTAGCATTTAAAAAACTATGAAATTCACTGAAAAAACCATAGGTTTCACACCAGTTATAGTTAGGAATTAGCATTTAAAAAACCTATGAAATTCACTGAAAAAACCATAGGTTTCACACCAGTTATAGTTAGGAATTAGCATTTAAAAAACCTATTAAATTCACTGAAAAAACCATAGGTTTCACACCAGTTATAGTTAGCTGGAAATTTTACTGATATAAAACCATTGAAATTCCCACGTTATAGTTAGTCGGACTCACTATAACTTGCGCGTGCAATGCACTGCTGATGACATCACATATTACATCACTCATGACATGGTGAGTGACATCACTCATGACATCACTGATGACACCATCCAGTGAATATGTGTCTTTCTGAAAAAAAAATATTAGTGAGTTATGTTTAAAAATTTAAATACATATATTAGTGTTTCACTTTGTGTATAAGTGGCTACATGTGTTGATAAGTAGCAACATGCGTATGTATATGGGTTATTTGATATTATTATTAGTATCAGTATGAGTGTCTATATGGTTTGGTGGGGGTATTACTTAGCACATAGATGCATGAGTGACTGACTCTTTGTTTGTAAATGTTTTGAAGACAACATATGTACAGGACTGTATGGGTGGATGAGTGTCTATATGTGTTTGTTAGTGAGTGAATGACTGTCTCACTAGTGTCTTTATCAGTAACTACATATGTTTTAATCTAGTATATGTGAATATTGATGTATATAAGTGAGTATATGTGAGAGTAAGAGATTGTAAGAGTTCCTGTTTAAATAAGTATGTGTTTCTATAAGTGATTGTTTAAGAGAATAAATATGTGTAATTTTAAATAGAAGTAAGGTGGAAGTGTGTGTATAACTCTATATTCAAATAAATGGATGTCCAATAGTTTATTTGCACGTGTGAATATGTGTGTGAGTAACTTTTGGATGAATGTCGGTGTGTAACAGGATGTATAGGTGTATCACTTCATATGATGAGTGAGTATATGTATGAGTGACTATATAGAACTGTTGGTGAATGAGTGGATGTGTATATAGATAGTGGAATTACTGAATTGCTTGTTGTAACTGATATAGGTATCTCCATTTTTTTAAAAATTTCAGTTTCTATTTTTGAATATGTGTCTCAAGGGTTACATTATAGTGAAAGGAGGTCTGTCACTATGTCACAAGGATGGTGTCATGAGTGATGTCATGATGTCACTCACCATGTCATGAGTGATGTAATATGTGATGTCATCAGCAGTGCATTGCACGCGCAAGTTATAGTGAGTCCGACTAACTATAACGTGGGAATTTCAATGGTTTTATATCAGTAAAATTTCCAGCTAACTATAACTGGTGTGAAACCTATGGTTTTTTCAGTGAATATATATATATATATATATTACCTACTGGCGATAGCCAGTAGGTATATATAGGTAGGATTGGCTACCATAGGAAATCCGCAACATTCTATTGGGAATAACTTTGGCACCGGTTGAGGAATATGCGTGTAATTTTCCAGAATTTTGGCCAGCTCCGCTCCGCTCCTTCCCTAAAAGTTTCGGGGGGATTCGTGAAGTGGGGGCTGAGAAAAAAGGGAGGTCCCAAAACGTGTTTTCCCCATGTTAATTTCGATAGGACGGTCTGACAAGTCTACAGCCCGAACCGCTGAACGGAATAACGCCAAACTTTGCAAAATTGTAGGGACTGGTACGCAGATGTGCCTTTGCTATGTTTGGAAAAAATTGCTCCAGTGGTTTTTAGTAAAATTAGGTTCAAAAACACATATAGATCAGCTTAAGGGTCCGCGCACCGTATGCGTACCATACGCGTACCGTACGCGTACGTGCGCGTACCCTTATGTGCGCGAGCACGATCCTGATTGGCTGGCAGTCGACTGACAACATTCCAAACTGTCCAAACCAGGAAGAGTTGGCCACCATCTTATTTCTCAGGAGACCTGAGACACAAGAGAGCCCAAAACAAGAGTGGAAAACACGAAAAGGGGGCAGGGTAGAGACCCCCCAACCCCCTAGTCCTTCTCAGGGGGTCTCAGAAGGACCCCCAAGGGCAAATAAAATCGAAAAATCGCGGGGTACCCGCACGGTATGGGTATAGGCGCGCGTACGTACGTGTGCCGTGCGCGTACCCCGCGATTTTATAAAAAATATATATAATAATTTTGCCCTTGGGGGTCCTTCTGGGACAACCTGAGAAGGGCTAGGGGGTCAGGGAATCTCTACCCTGCCCCCTTTTTGCGTTTTCCACTCTTGTTTTGTGCTCTCGTGTGCCTCAGTTCTACTGAGAAATGAGATGGCTGCTCAGGTGGTACCAGAAGGATATTAACATATAAAAATGTTATTCGCTAATAGAATTTGCTTTTACAAAACCTTTGAAGTTTTTTGAAATAAATATAGGTTTCACGCCAGATATAGTTAGGAATTAGCATTTAAAAAACCTTGCAAATTCACTGAAAAAACCATAGGTTTCAGGCCATATATAGTTAGGAATTAGCATTTAAAAAACCTTGCAAATTCACTTTAAAAAACATAGGTTTCAGGCTTATATAGTTAGGAATTAGCATTTAAAAAACCTTGAAAATTCACTTAAAAAACCATAGGTTTCAGGCCTTATATAGTTAGGAATTAGTATTTAAAAAACCGTGCAAATTCACTTAAAAAACCATAGGTTTCAGGCCTTATATAGTTAGGAATTAGCATTTACAAAACCTTTGAATCTACAGGTAAGTGATTAGATGTGTGCATACATCTATGAATCACTGAGTGTTTTTTTTTATACTTGTATTGCTGTGACAATGCATTCAAATATGATACTCTGTATTTTACAAAGAGTGATGAAAGATTTTACTTGTGTATGAAAAGGTGTATGTGATTGTCACGTGGATGATGTCATCAGTGATGTCATTTGAGATGTCATCAGTGATGTCACTGACCATGTCATGAATGATCTAATATGTGACATCATCAGCAGTGCATTGCGGGTGCGCGAAATATAGTTAGTCCAACTAACTATATAGGAGCAATTTAATTTCAATGGTTTTGTACGCGTGAAATGTTCAGCAAACTATAACACCCCTAAAACTTTTTTGGAGTGAATTTCAAAGTTTTTTTTAAAGCTAATTCCTAACTATATAAGACCTGAAACCTATGGTTTTTCAGTGAATATATATATATATATATATATATATATATATATATATATATATATATATATATATATATATATATATATATATATATATATATATATATATATATATATATATATATATATATATATATATATATATATATATATATATATATATATATATATATATATATATATATATATATATATATATATATATATAGCTTTGTGGAAAAGTTAAACAACAATATCCTTAATTTCGAATTTACTTCCGCAATAGATGAAAAAACAGTGGTGTTCTTAGACACGGAGGTTTACGTAACTGACACAGGTTTGGCCGCCAGGATGCACAGAAAGCCCTCCGCTGGGAACACGGTGTTACATGCGTCCAGCCAGCATCCACACCACCTGATAACTAGCATTCCTTTAGGGGAAATGCTATGAATCAGGAGGATAAGTAGCACAGACCTTGAATGTCATAAGGCTTAGAAGGAAAGTAAGGGACGATTTTTGTCCTGGGGTTACTCAGCAAAGATAATCCAAAGGGCAATAAATTGCTCTATAGCAATAACTAGGGAGGAAGCTTTGACTGTCAAAAATAAATCTACTGTTGTGGCAGCAAGCAACCTTAAGCTTTCGCCTAGAGTGATCACTACTTTCAACAGACAACATAAGGAAATAAGGAAGATTTTCTATAAAAACTGGAATCTGGTGACAGGGGATCCTGTCATCGGCAAGTATATAACAAAAAAAACAGATATTACATCAACCTCTATGGCTGATAGGTTAGTAAGAAATATCCTTGAGAAACCTGTATCAAATACTTGGATGACCCTTAGTGGAGGTTTCGAAAAGTGCTTGGTGTGCAAAGCATGCAAGCATGGGTGTAATAAAACCCACATACAGTACCATTCAAAGAGAAACCAGTTGAAATTAAGAAACGGTTGACCTGCAAAACTGATTTTGCAGTCTATGTGTTGCAATGTCCTTGTAGGCTAAGATATGTGGGCAGCACTTGTCTACCGGCACACAAGCGGATATTGCAACACTTGAGGGCCATCGTGGGAAAGGATCAAATGTACCCGGTGGCCCGGCATTTTGAAAGTGTCCATAAAAGTGATCCGATATACCTACAGTACTATGTTATAGATTGTATCATGCCGTTAAAGAGAGGAGGCGATAGAGAAGCAATGCTTCGTCTTATGGAAACCACATACATAATAGAACTAGACAGTAAGACCCCAGGTGGTCTTAATGCGAGTGAAGACCTACATACATGTCTTTAGTTCCTTATAATGCAAAAACTATATGTTGTGTATCCAGGGGATCGCATTTGATACAATCCAGATTGTATACTTGTAGCATAGTAACCAATGAAACATTGATCTCTTGGAGTGATTTAAGCTAAATATGATAACTGTAGTTTAAATGAGAAACAATGAAATGATGACCCCCTCCTCCCTGGTTCCACATGATTTAAAAATGTTTATTATAGTATTAACACTATGATATTTTGCACATTATTTGCACTTTGGGGTTTGGGTTTTACTGATTGGGACTTTTATGAATATAGAGCTTGCATAGAGGAAGATGAAACCTATTAGTATGATTCTGGTACCCTATATGAAATCTTTCCTTTTTAAAAAAAAAATGTAAACTGTTCTATACCAAAATGAGTTTTTTTTAAATCAATTGAGTTTTAACCCCTTCCATGCTCATGACGAGCTCAGCTCGTCATGAGGCACAGTTGAGCTGTGCTGATGACGAGCTGAGCTCGTCATGACACCAGCAAAATGGCAATTTCCAGCACAGGGGAAAAATAACCACAGCAGCGATGTGGTTGTTTATATTGCTTAGTTTGCACAGACATTTGCTGCTAGGTTTTAAAGCCATGAAAAAATTTAAATTAATTTAGACACTATCCGCCTGATTCATGAAGCGAAATAGCGCCCGCAATGGCTGCGAAAACGCAATTGCGGGTGCAAAACACGGAATCGGCATTCAAGTACGAAATAGCGAAATCGCTAAAAAATAATAGCGATTGGAATAGCGATTACGCTGTAATAGTCGCAGACTCCGGGAAGTTGAGCATTAGCGACACGGAAATAGCGACCAACCACGGAATCTGCAAAATGAATAGCGAAACGCAATATTGTCTCAATCGGCATTCATGAAAGAAATACATTAGCGAAAAAGCGCTAAATCGCACGTTTGCGCGGCGCAATTTAAGGACAACTCAAAGCAGGTGGTAACCATAAAAGCCATGATGAAGCTAAATTTGAAAAACTGTTAGCCAATCACCAACAGGTCCAGGCATGACCAATCACACATAAGGACATTCAGCAGCAGCATTAGGCGTTCCACAATGCCTGGGATGTACATGGTGGTGAGGCGGCGAAGGCTACAGCGAGCAGCACGGAGGAGACGCATGAGGCAGGCAAGGATTTACCGGCAGCGGGTCACCTTGCTGGGCCAAACCAGAGAACAGATTTATGCAAAATACAGGCTGAATGGGGAAATGATCACCTGGCTTATACAAGAACTCGACCCCATCATGCAGCACCCAACAAGGCGAAACAATTCTGTGCCCACACATGTGCAGGTATTGTGCAGCCTGCACCTCCTGGCCTCCGGCAGTTTCCAGGGCATAGTAGCCGCTGCTGGGGGGATATCCCAGCCCACCATGTCACGCTGCCTCCACACTTTTGTTGACGCCATGCTCAGCCAGCTCCACCGGCACATCACATTTCCCACGAGCCAACAGGAATTGGACCTCACTAAACTACAATTTTATAATGTTGCCCATTTTCCCCAGGTCCTCGGCTGCATAGACTGTACCCACGTCGCCATCTGCCCACCAGCTGGTACGGAGTATATGTACCGCAACAGGAAGTCCTACCACTCCCTCAACATACAGATGGTCTGCAATGCCAAGACCATCATCACTGACATTGTGGCCCAGTAACCAGGGAGTACCCATGACTGCTTTATCTTCAGGCACAGCGGACTCCACACACGACTGATCAGGGGAGAGTATGGGGAAGGACACCTACTTGGTAAGTACACTTTGTCGACAATGTCACATTGCTATGAAGTAACTGCGCTGCACAGGCAATCAACATCTGCTCCTCTCATTCAGGTGACAGTGGCTACGCCCTACGGGAATACCTCCTGACCCCTTACCTCAACCCTGCCACACCTCAGCAACTGCGCTACAATGTTGCGCACATCCGGACAAGGAACTGTATTGAAAGGACATTTGGCCTGCTCAAGAGCAGGTTCCGTATACTGCACAAGACAGGTGGGGCCATGTATTACAGTCCTGCAGCGTGCTGCCGCATTGTGGCTGTCTGTGCAATGCTTCATAACATTGCAACCAAGCGCCGGATACCAGTTGACATCTCAGGCAGTGAATCTGAGGGGGACGACCGGCCACCAGCACATGCGCAACATGCACGCGGGGAGAACCCAGCTGAAAGCCACTGACGTCGCAACCACATCACAGCTAACAATTTCTAGCCCACCCTCTTCCCCCACCCCACATATCACAATTGCATGCAAAATGTAATGATTACACAAGGCGAATGTGTGCAGCAAAATAAATGTATTTGTTTGAATCACAAGATAAAAGGGTCATGGTAACAACTATTTTCAAAATCCAGTATTCCAGCATACTGCATGTAAAGGTCCATGGCAGGCTTAGCTTCAGCCTGCGCCTGTGTCCCTGACACAATGTCATTGGTGCCTCCGGCGCACATTTCCCAGGTGCCTGTGAGGCTCTTCCTCATCCTGGGCAGCTGGACCAGGCGTAGCCCTGGTGCTGCACCTAGGTGGGGGGGCCTGCGTGGCAGAGTTGCTGCTCACGCTGGAGGCAGCCTCACTCGCATCATCTCCCCCTACGATGGCCGGTAGCACAGGTGTAAGCAGTGGGATCACGGCGGTGGTCAAGTGCTCCAGCACCCGGGTAATCTCCTCGCAGCACTGGACCAGTTGGTGCTGCTGGGTCATAGAGCGCCGCGACAGCTGGGTGGTGGCATTTGCTGCCACATAATTTGAGCGACTATAGGTCGACAGCTGGCTCAACAGCTGGTGGTGGCGCCTGCGTGCAACACTGCGCTGCTTCACCAGCGCTGCAGTATTGGCCTCCATTGCCGCCGTCATGCGCTCCATGGCCGCCGTCATGCGGTCCACCCGCTCGCCGACTCCCGCCACATTGCGGCCGATCTTATGCAGCTGGAGCTGGATGGCTCCTTGCTGCTGCGACTGGCGCTGGTGTAAACGGAGCATTTGCCGCTCCACGCTCATGCAGGCATGGAGATGCCCATTGCCCCTCCTGCTGTTCGGCCGCTGTGTAGCGGATGTGGCTGGCCCAGATCGTGTTGGACGAGCTGCAGGTGGTGTAGCAGCTGGTGTTGCAGGTGCGGCAGGCACTGGAGGCACATTGGTGGGGGGCCTGGCCTTGGCAGCCGGTGGGCCTGCAGATGTTGCAGCAGGTAATGTGGGGGGCCTGGCCTTGGCAGCCGGTGGGCCTGCAGATGTTGCAGCAGGTAAGGTGGGGGCCTGGCCTTGGCAGCCGGTGGGCCTGCAGATGTTGCAGCAGGTAAGGTGGGGGGCCTGGCCTTGGCAGCCGGTGGGCCTGCAGATGTTGCAGCAGGTAAGGTGGGGGGCCTGGCTGCTGGTGTTGGCGCAGCGGCAGGGGCTGGTGGCTGGGTAGCGGGTAGGGATTCCTCCTCCTGGGCCTCCTCGTCGATCAGCAGCCTCTCGCTGTCACTGCTATCATCCGCACCTGTGAGGGTAAGTGGATACTCATTAGGTGCATGTGACTGTCAGACGTGCAGATGTTACATGCATGCTGGGTGGCATTCCCTGGATGGCTGTGGATTTGCGCACTTAGGAACCTTTCTGGCCGCATTGTGGTACTACTACATTGTGGACATACTACGTCTCCCGCAATGCCTCAGGGCATTTCCTGATGCACAACATAGGCATGATTAAGGGCCAATGAGTGAGCCTATTTGGTCAGGGACGGTCATAGGGGACAGGGTCGCAGTCGCATGCCACTTACCTTGGGTCTCTTGGGTGGGGCGGGAGGAGTCCAGAGTGGTCACGCCAACACACGCCTCCCTCTCCAAGGTGTCCTCTACCTGGTCCTCCAGGGGGGTGTTGGGTGGGACAGTCGGTCCACCACCTCCAGTGCCTGATGCCTCACCAAGGCGCTCCGCCACCCTCTCCTTGGCACGCCCTCGGAGGTCGTACCAGCGCTTTTTCAGCTCCCCCAACGACCTGTCCGCAACGCCCACTGAGTTGACGCTGGAGGCAATCCCCACCCAGATCCTCCGCTTCTCCTGTTCTGGGACCTTCTTGGAGTTGGCACCAAAGAGCTGGCCGTGTTTGGCCACCACCCCCTCTATGAGGTTCTCCAGCTCCTGCTCGGAGAACTTTAGTTTGCGCTTGCGGCCAGCTCTGTTGCTGGGGCCAGGCAGAGGTTCGTCCGACATGGCGGTCGCTATTTCGCCCGGGTCGGGAGTCGCTAACGGAGGTTTAGCGGCAGCTTTCCATCGTGTACACTCGAATGATAGCGTCACTGTGGTGTTTGGGGGTGGGATTTGGCTGCTTCCTGGTTGTGATGTCATCACGGTGCTCGGAATGCGTCTTCCCGTTTTCCAGATCCCGCGAGAATGCGACTCGCAATCCCGATCGCACGGGATTGCGAGTCGCAATCCCGTGCGATCGGGATTGCGAGTCGCAATCCCGATCGCTGGTGGCCGGAAATAGCGATTATTCTGCGTTTTTTGTAGGTCGCTAACGGCTTTAGCGCCCGCGTGCGAATCGCTATTTTTTCCCCGAAAAGTACATGAATGCCGTTTTGCGTTTCCTCAATAGCGAGTCGCTATTATTCGCTATTAGGGACACGCAAAACGGCATGTACATGAATCAGGCTGTATGTCTTTTATTATATATTTATTCAAACTTCTATATAAATGTTGATGTGTGTTATTTTTTGTAGTATGTTTACAGCTCATATTGCATAATTTGCAGAGTTTTTTGCGACAATTGCACGATTTGCTATATTGTGGCCAAATCAAGACACTATGTCTTCAATTGTGAAAATGAAAATTTGGTTACAAACAAATATGTTTACAGATCTCTATAGGGTTAAAAAAGGTAGGATGTTACTATTGAACTCCACCTCCTATGTTTTGCTCTATAAGTACCCTTATCAGTTTCAGCAGCACATCATGTGATGAAGCCTCTGGCTAGAGGTGAAACGCGTCATGCGGGCTTGCTGGGTGGTAATTCTATTGAGAAAATAAAGCACTGAATTTTTGCACCAGGATTGGGTTTGACTTGTTCGTCTTTTTTGGAAAGCAGTCCCAAGACAAGGATTGAGACGTGGAGGCATCGGACGAAGTGACTGGATATATATATATATATATATATATATATATATATATATATATACATATACACACACACAATATGTAAAGTTGTAGAAAAAATTTCCTCATAGTACATTATTTACATACACAGTGTCCTGGTCATTTCTTAAAGTAGATAATGAAAAGATTTAATGGATTAAATATTACTGTTAAGTCTACAAATCAAGAGTGCATATGACTGAGAATAGAAAACATTGGCTCATAAAGTCATGGTTCATTATAGATTTAGCTCTTGGTGTGAATGGCTTTACGCACGTTTCAACGGGAATGCCTTCATCAAGAAGCCGTCACATCATTTAAGGACTATAGCCATGAGGCTATGATGAAGGTGAAAAAAAGGCCACTGGAATTTGGAGGCCTCAGTGTAGTGTCTGGTCCACTATAGGGCACAATTTGATGACAACCAAGGGTTGCAGTATCCCTTAGTTTTAATAGCAATAGCTTCAATGAATGGTCAGATGGAGGTATTGTAGCCTGAAACATGAGCTGCCATCACTGACGAGATTATTATATATTAGGGTGACAGCATTGCGCCCGGTCTCTGCTCCTGCTTAAAATATTACGCCTACTTTGTTAATGTTGGGAAAGGTCCTTACATTGCTAGGCAACCAACAAAAGGAATAGCTGCTCGAGGTCTACTAGGTGGCAGTCTTGTCTGCGGACCTCTCTCAGTACATTCTCATATGCTAGCAAGAAGTGGAATCAAATCTCCATATGTGTGGATTTGGCGTGGTGTGCCCTGAAAGTATAAGCCAGGGCTGACCCACAGCGGGCTCTACAGTGACCCAGCCTCTGGTGGTGAAGCTTGGCTAGCAGCAGACTCTCCAGGGACCATGTCTCTGGTGACGAACCTTAGTCCAGTAGTAAACATGGGCCAGCAGTGGGCTTTGGAGTTCCAAGTCTCTAGTAGAGTGAAGCTCGGCCAAGCACTGAGCTCTGTCAGTCTTCATAACTATTGAGAAGATGGTGAGGTTTGGCTCATCATTTAGCTGTGTAATGTCTCTGCCTCTAGAAGCTTGGCCCAACAGTGGGTTGTGCAGTTTCTGGTCTGTATACCAGTGTCGTGTTGCAAGAACCGTTAGTGGGATCTGCAGTGACTCTGTTGTAGATGGTAAAGCTTTTCCCACCAGTAGGCTCTGCAGTGATTCTCTCTCAGAATGGTGAAGATTGGCTCAGCTGTGGCCTTTTCAGAGACCCTGTCGCTACTGGTGAAGCTTGGCCGAGTACCGGGCTCTGCAGTGACAGTCTCTGCTCGTGAAGCTTGGCCCAGCACCGGGCTCTGCAGTGACAGTCACTGGATGTGCCAATAAATACGCTTTGCACAAACTAACACGATTGATTAGAATTATTCCAAAGAAGAAACATTCAAATCTTCATGCCCCAGCACAACTCTGTTATTCTCTACTCAAACAAGGGGGTGAGGGGTATCCCCCTGCTGAGGGCAGAAGCACAAACAGATTGGAAGCTCATTAAACTGGTTAGTAAGGGTTTGTGATCTTCTTACCCTTCAAACCCGTGCAACAGTCTCTGCTGGTGAAGCTTGGCCCAGAAGCAGGCTCTACAGTGACAGTCTCTACTGGTGAAGCTTGGCCCAGCAGCGGGTTCTGCAGTGACAGTCTGTGCTGGTGAAGCTTGGCTCAGCACCGGGCTCTACAGTGATAGTCTCTGCTGGTGAAGCTTTGCCCAGCACCGGACTCTACAGTGACAGTCTCTGCTGATGAAGCTTGGCCCAGCCGGGCTCTGCAGTGACAGTATCTGCTGGTGAAGCTTGGCCCAGCAATGGGCTCTGCAGTGGCAGTCTATACTGGTGAAGCTTGGCCCAGACGCGGGCTCTGCAGTGGCAGTCTGTATTGGTAAAGCTGTCACGACTTTAGCCAAATAGAGTACTACAAATCCCAGAATGCCTGTTGTAGTCTCTTGTCACTGTCTCTACCTGCCGAGTCCGTTTTCTATATACATCCTCTCAGCGTTTGCAATGGTGCTTGTCACCTGTGTTTCCTCGTAACTTTGGATTGAGCCTTGTGGATCCGTGCTTGCCTTGGATTGTGTTTTCTGATACGGAAGCTTTCTTTTCGCGCTCGCTTTGTAGTTGTGAGTTCGCTGGGACCAGTGGAGAGCAGCGTCGGGGATCCGCGCTGACAGAAAGCCGCGCTGGGAGCTGGAGAGAGAGAGAGCAGCGACGGGGAGCCGCGCTGACAAGGAGCCGCGCTGGAAGCAAGAAGCGTGGTACACGGACATCGGCTGTGGAGCCGTGGGGTGAGCTGGGGTTCCAGTTGAGCCCTGATTTGCATCGCTATTGACTCCAGTGAATGACATTTGTACAGTTGTATCCTAGCAGTTGCTAGATAGAAGGGTGTTATTTGAAACTCTTCCACTTATGTTGTGCGACTATTTTTTGACATTTGTTTTTGTGGCAAAGGTACCTTGCTGAACATTTTGAGGATTCCCCATGAGCTGTTGAGTGGCTCGGATTCCGAACTTTGTAACCTGGTGTTTGCTTTGAACATACCTTTTTGAACCTCTTATTGGATCTGTTTGATCTTATGGTGTGGTACACCAGCCGGTGACATCATTGAAGAGTACTGTAGAAGTCGGGGACTTCTTTCCTGATATAAGGATTCTGGGCAAATCCTTTCTTCTTTTCTTTTCTTTATTTTTTCTATTTTGCCTTCTTTTCCGTTAAGCAAGAGTGGAAGCCTCATTGAGTAAGTGCCATTTCCTCCTATTACATACAGAAAAAGACAGGGAGTGGGAGGGCCAAAGGTAACTATCTTGCTCTTATATTCCTGTGCAGGTACCTATTTACAACCTCTACGTTTGGCTTTTCTTCTGCTGTCAAGTCCTGTAGATGGTTTCTGGCTGCCACATCTTTATATTTAATTTATCCACTTTTTCCCCCTTCCCGGGGTGGGGTCCTATATGCGAGTGCACGTTTGCATTCGTCTGTAGTACCGTGTCCAGGGAGGAAGGAAGTTTGCTTCGACCTCGCTCCTGCTGTACCGGATATCCAGGTTAGTCAATCTGGCTAAGCACGACAAAAGCTTGGCCCAGACGCGGGCTCTGCAGTGGCAGTCTGTACTGGTGAAGCTTGGCCAGCAACGGGCTCTGCAGTGGCAGTCTATACTGGTGAAACTTGGCCCAGCAGCAGCCTCTGCAGTGACAGTCTCTGCAGGTGAAGCTTGGCCCGGTAGCGGGCTCTACAGTGACAGTCTCTGCTGGTGAAGCTTGGCCCAGCAGCGGGTTTGGAACTGATAGTGTCTGCTGGTGAAGCTTAGCCCAGCAGCGCGCTCTACAGTGACAGTCTCTGCTGGTGAAGATTAGCCCAGCAGCAGGTTTGGAACTGATAGTCTCTGCTGGTGAAGCTTGACCCAGCAGCGGGCTCTGCAGTGACAGTCTCTGCTGATGAAGGTTTACCCAGCAGTGGGCTCTGCAGTGACAGTCTCTGCTGGTGAAGCTTGGCCCAGTAGCGGGCTCAGAACTGATAGTCTCTGCTGGTGAGGCGTGGCCCAGCAGCGGTTCCGCAGTGACAGTCTCTGCTGGTGAAGCTTAGCCAAGCAACGGGCTCTGAAAAGTCTCGGCTGGAGAAGCTTGGCCGAGCAGTGGGCTCTGAAGTGTCTTTGTCTGTGCTGTTGAAGCTTGGCCAAGCAGCGTGTTATCCAGTGACAATCTCTACTGGTGAAGCTTGGCCCAGCAGCAGGCTCTGCAGTGACAGTCTCTGCTGGTGAAGCTTGGCCTAGTAGCGGGCTCGGAACTGATAGTCTCTGCTGGTGAGGCGTGGCCCAGCAGCGGTTCCGCAGTGACAGTCTCTGCTTGTGAAGCTTGGCCCAGCAACGGGCTCTGAAGTGTCTGTGCTGGAGAAGCTTGGCCGAGCAGTGGGCTCTGAAATGTCTTTGTCTGTGCTGTTGAAGCTTGGCCCAGCTTGGTCCAGTGACAATCTCTACTGGTGAAGCTTGGCCCAGCAGCAGGCTCTGCAGTGACAGTCTCTGCTGGTGAAGCTTAGCCCAGCAGCGGGTTCAGAACTGATATTCTCTGCTGGTGAAGCTTGGTCCAGCAGTGGGCTCGGAACTAATAGTCTCTGCTGGTGAAGCTGGACCCAGCAGCGGGCTCTGCAGTGACAGTCTATACTGGTGAAGCTTGGCCCAGCAACGGGCTCTGCAATGACAGTCTCTGCTGGTGAAGCTGGACCCAGCAGCGGGTTCTGCAGTGACAGTCTAAACTGGTGAAGCTTGGCCCAGCTCTGGGCTCTGCAGTGACAGTCTCTGCTGGTGAAGCTTGGTCCAGTAGCAGGCTCTGCAGTGACAGTCTCTGCTGGTGAAGCTTGGCCCAGCAGCTGGTTTGGAACTGATAGTCTCTCCTGGTGAGGCTTGGCCCAGCAGCGGGCTCTGCAGTGACAGTCTCTGCTGGTGAAGCTTGGCCCAGTAGCAGGCTCAACAGTGACAGTCTCTGCTGGTGAAGCTTGGCCCGGCACCAGGATATCCAGTGACAATCTCTGCTAGTGAAGCTTGGCCCAGCACAGGGCTCTTCAGTGACAGTCTCTGCTGGTGAATCTTGGCCCAGCACTGGGCTCTGCATGACAGTCTCTGCTTGTGAAGCTTGGCTCAGAAGCAGGCTCTACAGTGACAGTCTCTGCTGGTGAAGCTTGGCCCAGCAGCGGGTTCTGCAGTGACAGTCTGTGCTGGTGTTGCTTGGCTCAGCACCAGGCTCTACAGTGATAGTCTCTGCTGGTGAAGCTTTGCCCAGCACCGGACTCTACAGTGACAGTCTCTGCTGGTGAAGCTTGGCCCAGCCGGGCTCTGCAGTGACAGTATCTGCTGGTGAAGCTTGGTCCAGCAACAGGCTCTGCAGTGGCAGTCTATACTGGTGAAGCTTGGCATAGCAGCAGGCTCTGCAGTGACAGTCTATACTGGTAAAGCGTGGCACAGCAAAGGGCTCTGCAGTGGTAGTCTATACTGGTGAAGCTTGGCCCAGCAACGGGCTCTGCAGTAGCAGTCTATACTAGTGAAACTTGGACCAGCAGCAGCCTCTGCAGTGCCAGTCTCTGCAGGTGAAGCTTGGCCCGGTAGCGGGCTCTACAGTGACAGCCTCTGCTGGTGAAGCTTGGCCCAGCAGCGGGTTTGGAACTGATAGTGTCTGCTGGTGAAGCTTAGCCCAGCAGAGTGCTCTACAATGACAGTCTCTGCTGGTGAAGCTTGGCCCAGCAGCAGGTTTGGAACTGATAGTCTCTGCTGGTGAAGCTTGACCCAGCAGCGGGCTCTGCAGTGACAGTCTCTGCTGATGAAGGTTTACCCAGCAGTGGGCTCTGCAGTGACAGTCTTTACTGGTGAAGCTTGGCCCAGCAACAGGCTCTGCCGTGACAGTCTCTGCTGGTGAAGCTTGGCCCAGTAGCGGGCTCAGAACTGATAGTCTCTGCTGGTGAGGCGTGGCCCAGCAGCGGTTCCGCAGTGACAGTCTCTGCTGGTGAAGCTTAGCCAAGCAACGGGCTCTGAAAAGTCTCGGCTGGAGAAGCTTGGCCGAGCAGTGGGCTCTGAAGTGTCTTTGTCTGTGCTGTTGAAGCTTGGCCAAGCAGCGTGTTATCCAGTGACAATCTCTACTGGTGAAGCTTGGCCCAGCAGCAGGCTCTGCAGTGACAGTCTCTGCTGGTGAAGCTTGGCCTAGTAGCGGGCTCGGAACTGATAGTCTCTGCTGGTGAGGCGTGGCCCAGCATCGGTTCCCCAGTGACAGTCTCTGCTTGTGAAGCTTGGCCCAGCAACGGGCTCTGAAGTGTCTGTGCTGGAGAAGCTTGGCCGAGCAGTGGGCTCTGAAATGTCTTTGTCTGTGCTGTTGAAGCTTGGCCCAGCTTGGTCCAGTGACAATCTCTACTGGTGAAGCTTGGCCCAGCAGCAGGCTCTGCAGTGACAGTCTCTGCTGGTGAAGCTTAGCCCAGCAGCGGGTTCAGAACTGATATTCTCTGCTGGTGAAGCTTGGTCCAGCAGTGGGCTCGGAACTAATAGCCTCTGCTGGTGAAGCTGGACCCAGCAGCGGGCTCTGCAGTGACAGTCTATACTGGTGAAGCTTGGCCCAGCAACGGGCTCTGCAATGACAGTCTCTGCTGGTGAAGCTGGACCCAGCAGCGGGCTCTGCAGTGACAGTCTAAACTGGTGAAGCTTGGCCCAGCTGTGGGCTCTGCAGTGACAGTCTCTGCTGGTGAAGCTTGGTCCAGTAGCAGGCTCTGCAGTGACAGTCTCTGCTGGTGAAGCTTGGCCCAGCAGCTGGTTTGGAACTGATAGTCTCTGCTGGTGAGGCTTGGCCCAGCAGCGGACTCTGCAGTGACAGTCTCTGCTGGTGAAGCTTGGCCCAGTAGCAGGCTCAACAGTGACAGTCTCTGCTGGTGAAGCTTGGCCCAGCACCAGGATATCCAGTGACAATCTCTGCTAGTGAAGCTTGGCCCAGCACAGGGCTCTTCAGTGACAGTGTCTGCTGGTGAATCTTGGCCCAGCACCGGGCTCTGCATGACAGTCTCTGCTTGTGAAGCTTGGCTCAGAAGCAGGCTCTACAGTGACAGTCTCTGCTGGTGAAGCTTGGCCCAGCAGCGGGTTCTGCAGTGACAGTCTGTGCTGGTGTAGCTTGGCTCAGCACCAGGCTCTACAGTGATAGTCTCTGCTGGTGAAGCTTTGCCCAGCACCGGACTCTACAGTGACCGTCTCTGCTGGTGAAGCTTGGCCCAGCCGGGCTCTGCAGTGACAGTATCTGCTGGTGAAGCTTGGCCCAGCAACGGGCTCTGCAGTGGCAGTCTATACTGGTGAAGCTTGGAATAGCAGCAGGCTCTGCAGTGACAGTCTATACTGGTAAAGCGTGGCCCAGCAAAGGGCTCTGCAGTGGCAGTCTATACTGGTGAAGCTTGGCCCAGCAACGGGCTCTGCAGTAGCAGTCTATACTAGTGAAACTTGGCCCAGCAGCAGCCTCTGCAGTGACAGTCTCTACAGGTGAAGCTTGGCCCAGCGGCGGGCTCTGCAGTGACAGTCTCTGCTGGTGAAGCTTGGCCCAGCGGCGGGCTCTGCAGTGACAGTCTCTGCAGGTGAAGCTTGGCCCAGTAGCGGCTCTACAGTGACAGTCTCTGCTGGGGAAGCTTGGCCCAGCAGCGGGTTTGGAACTGATAGTGTCTGCTGGTGAAGCTTAGCCTAGCAGCGCGCTCTACAGTGACAGACTCTGCTGGTGAAGCTTGGCCCAGCAGCAGGTTTGGAACTGATAGTCTCTGCTGGTGAAGCTTGACCCAGCAGCGGGCTCTGCAGTGACAGTCTCTGCTGATGAAGGTTTACCCAGCAGTGGGCTCTGCAGTGACAGTCTATACTGGTGAAGCTTGGCCCAGCAACAGGCTCTGCCGTGACAGTCTCTGCTGGTGAAGCTTGGCCCAGTAGCGGGCTCAGAACTGATAGTCTCTGCTGGTGAGGCGTGGCCCAGCAGCGGTTCCGCAGTGACAGTCTCTGCTGGTGAAGCTTAGCCAAGCAACGGGCTCTGAAAAGTCTCGGCTGGAGAAGCTTGGCCGAGCAGTGGGCTCTGAAGTGTCTTTGTCTGTGCTGTTGAAGCTTGGCCAAGCAGCGTGTTATCCAGTGACAATCTCTACTGGTGAAGCTTGGCCCAGCAGCAGGCTCTGCAGTGACAGTCTCTGCTGGTGAAGCTTGGCCTAGTAGCGGGCTCAGAACTGATAGTCTCTGCTGGTGAGGCGTGGCCCAGCAGGGGTTCCGCAGTGACAGTCTCTGCTTGTGAAGCTTGGCCCAGCAACGGGCTCTGAAGTGTCTGTGCTGGAGAAGCTTGGCCGAGCAGTGGGCTCTGAAATGTCTTTGTCTGTGCTGTTGAAGCTTGGCCCAGCTTGGTCCAGTGACAATCTCTACTGGTGAAGCTTGGCCCAGCAGCAGGCTCTGCAGTGACAGTCTCTGCTGGTGAAGCTTAGCCCAGCAGCGGGTTCAGAACTGATATTCTCTGCTGGTGAAGCTTGGTCCAGCAGTGGGCTCGGAACTAATAGTCTCTGCTGGTGAAGCTGGACCCAGCAGCGGGCTCTGCAGTGACAGTCTATACTGGTGAAGCTTGGCCCAGCAACGGGCTCTGCAATGACAGTCTCTGCTGGTGAAGCTGGACCCAGCAGCGGGTTCTGCAGTGACAGTCTAAACTGGTGAAGCTTGGCCCAGCTGTGGGCTCTGCAGTGACAGTCTCTGCTGGTGAAGCTTGGTCCAGTAGCAGGCTCTGCAGTGACAGTCTCTGCTGGTGAAGCTTGGCCCAGCAGCTGGTTTGGAACTGAAAGTCTCTCCTGGTGAGGCTTGGCCCAGCAGCGGGCTCTGCAGTGACAGTCTCTGCTGGTGAAGCTTGGCCCAGTAGCAGGCTCAACAGTGACAGTCTCTGCTGGTGAAGCTTGGCCCAGCACCAGGATATCCAGTGACAATCTCTGCTAGTGAAGCTTGGCCCAGCACAGGGCTCTTCAGTGACAGTCTCTGCTGGTGAATCTTGGCCCAGCACCGGGCTCTGCATGACAGTCTCTGCTTGTGAAGCTTGGCTCAGAAGCAGGCTCTACAGTGACAGTCTCTGCTGGTGAAGCTTGGCCCAGCAGCGGGTTCTGCAGTGACAGTCTGTGCTGGTGTTGCTTGGCTCAGCACCAGGCTCTACAGTGATAGTCTCTGCTGGTGAAGCTTTGCCCAGCACCGGACTCTACAGTGACAGTCTCTGCTGGTGAAGCTTGGCCCAGCCGGGCTCTGCAGTGACAGTATCTGCTGGTGAAGCTTGGTCCAGCAACAGGCTCTGCAGTGGCAGTCTATACTGGTGAAGCTTGGCATAGCAGCAGGCTCTGCAGTGACAGTCTATACTGGTAAAGTGTGGCCCAGCAAAGGGCTCTGCAGTGGCAGTCTATACTGGTGAAGCTTGGCCCAGCAACGGGCTCTGCAGTAGCAGTCTATACTAGTGAAACTTGGCCCAGCAGCAGCCTCTGCAGTGACAGTCTCTGCAGGTGAAGCTTGGCCCGGTAGCGGGCTCTACAGTGACAGTCTCTGCTGGTGAAGCTTGGGCCAGCAGCGGGTTTGGAACTGATAGTGTCTGCTGGTGAAGCTTAGCCCAGCAGCGCGCTCTACAATGACAGTCTCTGCTGGTGAAGCTTGGTCCAGCAGCAGGTTTGGAACTGATAGTCTCTGCTGGTGAAGCTTGACCCAGCAGCGGGCTCTGCAGTGACAGTCTCTGCTGATGAAGGTTTACCCAGCAGTGGGCTCTGCAGTGACAGTCTATACTGGTGAAGCTTGGCCCAGCAACAGGCTCTGCCATGACAGTCTCTGCTGGTGAAGCTTGGCCCAGTAGCGGGCTCAGAACTGATAGTCTCTGCTGGTGAGGCGTGGCCCAGCAGCGGTTCCGCAGTGACAGTCTCTGCTGGTGAAGCTTAGCCAAGCAACGGGCTCTGAAAAGTCTCGGCTGGAGAAGCTTGGCCGAGCAGTGGGCTCTGAAGTGTCTTTGTCTGTGCTGTTGAAGCTTGGCCAAGCAGCGTGTTATCCAGTGACAATCTCTACTGGTGAAGCTTGGCCCAGCAGCAGGCTCTGCAGTGACAGTCTCTGCTGGTGAAGCTTGGCCTAGTAGCGGGCTCGGAACTGATAGTCTCTGCTGGTGAGGCGTGGCCCAGCATCGGTTCCCCAGTGACAGTCTCTGCTTGTGAAGCTTGGCCCAGCAACGGGCTCTGAAGTGTCTGTGCTGGAGAAGCTTGGCCGAGCAGTGGGCTCTGAAATGTCTTTGTCTGTGCTGTTGAAGCTTGGCCCAGCTTGGTCCAGTGACAATCTCTACTGGTGAAGCTTGGCCCAGCAGCAGGCTCTGCAGTGACAGTCTCTGCTGGTGAAGCTTAGCCCAGCAGCGGGTTCAGAACTGATATTCTCTGCTGGTGAAGCTTGGTCCAGCAGTGGGCTCAGAACTAATAGCCTCTGCTGGTGAAGCTGGACCCAGCAGCGGGCTCTGCAGTGACAGTCTATACTGGTGAAGCTTGGCCCAGCAACGGGCTCTGCAATGACAGTCTCTGCTGGTGAAGCTGGACCCAGCAGCGGGCTCTGCAGTGACAGTCTAAACTGGTGAAGCTTGGCCCAGCTGTGGGCTCTGCAGTGACAGTCTCTGCTGGTGAAGCTTGGTCCAGTAGCAGGCTCTGCAGTGACAGTCTCTGCTGGTGAAGCTTGGCCCAGCAGCTGGTTTGGAACTGATAGTCTCTGCTGGTGAGGCTTGGCCCAGCAGCGGACTCTGCAGTGACAGTCTCTGCTGGTGAAGCTTGGCCCAGTAGCAGGCTCAACAGTGACAGTCTCTGCTGGTGAAGCTTGGCCCAGCACCAGGATATCCAGTGACAATCTCTGCTAGTGAAGCTTGGCCCAGCACAGGGCTCTTCAGTGACAGTCTCTGCTGGTGAATCTTGGCCCAGCACCGGGCTCTGCATGACAGTCTCTGCTTGTGAAGCTTGGCTCAGAAGCAGGCTCTACAGTGACAGTCTCTGCTGGTGAAGCTTGGCCCAGCAGCGGGTTCTGCAGTGACAGTCTGTGCTGGTGTAGCTTGGCTCAGCACCAGGCTCTACAGTGATAGTCTCTGCTGGTGAAGCTTTGCCCAGCACCGGACTCTACAGTGACAGTCTCTGCTGGTGAAGCTTGGCCCAGCCGGGCTCTGCAGTGACAGTATCTGCTGGTGAAGCTTGGCCCAGCAACGGGCTCTGCAGTGGCAGTCTATACTGGTGAAGCTTGGAATAGCAGCAGGCTCTGCAGTGACAGTCTATACTGGTAAAGCGTGGCCCAGCAAAGGGCTCTGCAGTGGCAGTCTATACTGGTGAAGCTTGGCCCAGCAACGGGCTCTGCAGTAGCAGTCTATACTAGTGAAACTTGGCCCAGCAGCAGCCTCTGCAGTGACAGTCTCTACAGGTGAAGCTTGGCCCAGCGGCGGGCTCTGCAGTGACAGTCTCTGCTGGTGAAGCTTGGCCCAGCGGCGGGCTCTGCAGTGACAGTCTCTGCAGGTGAAGCTTGGCCCAGTAGCGGCTCTACAGTGACAGTCTCTGCTGGGGAAGCTTGGCCCAGCAGCGGGTTTGGAACTGATAGTGTCTGCTGGTGAAGCTTAGCCTAGCAGCGCGCTCTACAGTGACAGACTCTGCTGGTGAAGCTTGGCCCAGCAGCAGGTTTGGAACTGATAGTCTCTGCTGGTGAAGCTTGACCCAGCAGCGGGCTCTGCAGTGACAGTCTCTGCTGATGAAGGTTTACCCAGCAGTGGGCTCTGCAGTGACAGTCTCTGCAGGTGAAGCTTGGCCCAGTAGCGGGTTCTACAGTGACAGTCTCTGCTGGTGAAGCTTGGCCCAGCAGCAGGTTTGGAACTGATAGCCTCTGCTGGTGAAGCTTGACCCAGCAGCGGGCTCTGCAGTGACAGTCTCTGCTGATGAAGCTTTACCTAGAAGCCGGCTCTGCAGTGACAGTCTATACTGGTGAAGCTTGGCCCAGCAACAGGCTCTGCCGTGACAGTCTCTGCTGGTGAAGCTTGGCCCAGTAGCGGGCTCGGAACTGATAATCTCTGCTGGTGAGGCGTGGCCCAGCAGCGGTTCCGAAGTGACAGTCTCTGCTGGTGAAGCTTAGCCCAGCAACGGGCTCTGAAATGTCTCTGCTGGAGAAGCTTGGCCGAGCAGTGGGCTCTGAAGTGTCTTTGTTTGTGCTGTTGAAGCTTGGCCAAGCAGCGGGTTATCCAGTGACAATCTCTACTGGTGAAGCTTGGCCCAGCAGCAGGCTCTGCAGTGACAGTCTCTGCTGATGAAGCTTTACCCAGCAGCGGGCTCTGCAGTGACAGTCTATACTGGTGAAGCTTGGCCCAGCAACAGGCTCTGCCGTGACAGTCTCTGCTGGTGAAGCTTGGCCCAGTAGCGGGCTCGGAACTGATAATCTCTGCTGGTGAGGCGTGGCCCAGCACCGTTTCCGCAGTGACAGTCTCTGCTGGTGAAGCTTGGCCCAGCAACGGGTTCTGAAGTGTCTGTGCTGTTGAAGCTTGGCCCAGCTTGGTCCAGTGACAATCTCTACTGGTGAAGCTTCGCCCAGCAGCAGGCTCTGCAGTGACAGTCTCTGCTGGTGAAGCTTGGCCCAGCAGCAGGTTCAGAACTGATATTCTCTGCTGGTGAAGCTTGGTCCAGCAGGGGGCTTGGAACTAATAGTCTCTGCTGGTGAAGCTGGACCCAGCAGCGGGCTCTGCAGTGACAGTTTATACTGGTGAAGCTTGGCCCAGCAACGGGCTCTGCAGTGACAGTCTCTGCTGGTGAAGCTGGTGCCAGCAGCTGGCTCTGCAGTAACAGTCTAAACTGGTGAAGCTTGGCCCAGCAACGGGCTCTGCAGTGACAGTCTCTGCTGGTGAAGCTTGGCCCAGGGGTGGGCTCTGCAGTGACAGTCTCTGCTGGTGAAGCTTGGTCCAGTAGCATGCTCTACAGTGACAGTCTCTGCTGGTGAAGCGTGGCCCAGCACCGGGTTGGAACTGATAGTCTCTGCTGGCGAGGCTTGGCCCAGTAGCGGGCTCTGCAGTGACAGTCTCTGCTGGTGAAGCTTGGACCAGTAGCAGGCTCTACAGTGACAGTCTCTGCTGGTGAAGCTTGCCCCAGCGGCGGGCTCTGCAGTGACGGTCTGTGCAGGTGAAGCTTGGCTCAGCAGCGAGTTCTGCAATGACGATCTGTGCTGGTGAAGCTTGGCCCAGCAGCGGGCTCTTTAGTGACAGTCTCTGCTGGTGAAGCTTGGCCCAGCAATGGGGTCTGCAGTGACCCAGTCTCACTTCATGGAGGATGAAGCTTGGCTCTGTAATGGCCTTAGCAGTGACCCTGTCTCTGGTAGCTGTGGGAGGAAGCGGCAGGCGGTATGGTCGGTGGCCACAACCAGACTTTTAGTCCAGCTACCGGAAGAGACTCTGACTTCTGTGGTTTCTGGGTTAAACCAAGTGTGTGAACATAATCTACACAGGGGGAGTCTCAGGAACGCATCACTATCTCTACCCTGCCACCCTCTCTCACGTCACAACTCAGACAAGTAACTATGAGCACTGCTACAGGTCCTTTAAAGTCAAAGGCCTTATGTTTTTTTATTAACTCCGCCCCATCTCTGTCGACAGCGCGAGACTATCAGGCTGGCATGTGATTGACTTAGACCCAGAACCTCCAAATTGTCGAAGGTGCTAGATTTCCGACTTCTGTTCATGTTGTCCAGACGCCATGTTTTCACAGGGCCAGTAGTTCAACGGAGCTCTGAACTCACTCTACCCCAGCTCTGGCTGTCTTATGACTGACTGTATTTCAATCCTGTCGGTCGTAGAGGCAAAGTCCTGTCGATAATATTTTCTTTTCTTATTTCACTGGGGTATTTATGTAGCACAGACTTTCCCCAGAGGGTTGTAGATTGTACATATGGGTTAGGGGCAGCACTTGCGATTTACAGAAGCAGCAACTTTACAAATGGTTGAGGAGCGGCAGGAGTGTAGAAAAAAAAATATATAGCTATGTCAAGGCTTCAGATGCAATCCCTTTTGAGTAGGGTTGACACTTTTTCCAGCAAATAATCCCAGTCATTTGTTCATGTTTTAACATTCTGCAAAGGCCAGAACATGGTGCTTAATTTTAACTTTATATAAAAACGTCCCTATTCACGTTAATAAGGCCTTTTTGTATTTGTTTGCATTCATTATCTTTTAGGGATCATTAGGGCAGCCCTAGAACCCATTTTAGAGTTTTTTCCTCATATTTACTGTTTTAAGTATGTACTAATATGGGAGAAAATCCGGCTTTAGGTGATTTTCCCCATTTTTAGATCGAAGCCTTTAAGACCGACCAGCCATCTGGTTTGCTACTGACTTCTTGTGGGCATTCTGAAAGTGTCCCTGGAAATGTATTTCACCCATTGCTTACTATTGGCTTTGTGGCTTGCAACTCACTGTTGCTTGCTTTCTATTTGCTGCATTTATTTGTTGCACCACCCCAATTCACTCAACTCAAATCTACCCCACTCTACTCTAATCTGCCCCACTCATATCTTCCTCACTCTACTCCACTACAGACTACCCCAGTCTACAATCGACCCCATTTAACCCCATTCTATCTCACTCCATTCTACCCCAATCAACCGCACTACATTCTTCATCAGTCTACTGCACTCCACTTTACCAAAATCTACCCCTTTCCACTCTATCAAAATTTACCCCATTCCATTTCAATCTACCCCGCTCCAGGCCACTAACTGTTAGCCATACTGAACAGCAGCCACACTGGGGCCATATTACAATAAGTGCCCCGGGGGCGCAACATGCCTTTGGTATTAGAAAAGGAGGTGCAAAAGCTTATGCATCACCGTGAGTAATACTGATAGCACTGGCGCACTTAAACGCCTCCAACGGGATCTCTAATGCTCTTTAAAAGTTCTGGCGGGTTCACGCCTGCACTGTGAAAACACAGAGTGGCTGCCAGCAGCCGCTCCTTGTTTTCACATGAATGCGCTGACCTCAGGGCTGCGCGAGTTCGCAGGTGCCCTGGGGGCAGTGCATACATCGTAATAGGGCGCATTGTCATTGTTTGCGCTGGGCGCACCTTTTAAAAGGTTCAATGACAATGCGTAATACGGCCCCTGGTGTCCAACATGGCTAAAACACATTGCCAAAGCCAACAGCAGGAAAAACCTATTTGATTTTCCAATGCTTGTTGTACTGGTTGGGATATTAAAATACTGGTAATGCTGATACAAAACAGTCAGGTGGGCAGTCTTACTTTCAAGCCAATATTTTGTTAACTGTTTATACACTTAACCTAATCTTGAATATTACACTCTAGTAACCTTCCGCCTAACCCCAATCCTCATAGTAACGATAAAACTGTTGACATCCACAACCCAAATACCAGTGATAACACAAACACTTGTGTATAGTTAGTTTAAAATAAAACCTGTATTACTTCTTTTTAGGTCACACATACACATTGCTTTGGCTATACAATGAGAATTCATGTCATGACACAACACATACTACAACACCACACAATGTACAACATTCACATATATCCTGTGTATTCCCCTGAACCTAAATATGGCCCTACACATGGGCACCAATTCACCAAAGTGCCATGGGTAGTGGAAGTGACATCACACACCATTTGACCTTTTACTTTGACTCACACACTTGCTTAAACATGCACACACATTATATCTAAGATAAGCACACTCACCTACAAGTATACATACAACATACATTTAAAAGCATTTTCTAATTACCGTAACTGTCAGATAGGGTCTTATTCCAGCTAATTATAGTTCATTTTTTTACACTAACTGTGAAGAATATTATTCACTATTTGTGTCATAAAAATGTAACAGAAACCAGGAAAATTGAGCACCAAATGACTTTCATTAGTACTGACTGTATTCCAGGCATTGATTTTGCCACCTCTGAGGACGGATGTCGGGGCACAACCACTGGCGAACCCTAAATGACGTACATGAGTACACATTAGACACATAGATCTGTGCTTGCAGTCTGTATGTGACCAGGTAAATAAGCCAGAACAGCTTTAATTTCCCATATTTTAATTTGTCATTTTTTTTATTGGAGCTCAGTTTGGAAAACTGAAGACATAGGCTAACTATCACCAACTCTGCTCCTTGGGCTGTGTCTCCCATGGCTCCACCGTCTTTTCTACCACACCATTCTCCTCAAAGTGGGGGTTCACAAACTAATTTCTTTCCATTGTCAGCTCTGCAAATGTACATGCATCAGTTGTCAGTGGCAGCACCTGCAGCAGGATCTGTACTTGTTCAAGGCAGGGTGCATCACAGGGCTGTTGCAGGCTTACACCATCCTCGAGGTGGCAGATGGGCTCAGGAAGAAGGGTGCACGTATATTATTTTTAATTTCTCTCTAGAGACATGTCTAACTACCGCTGCTTGCACTGTTCTGCAATATAATGTATTTTCTAGCAGGCTAATTTTCTGGTATATGGTCAAAATGTTGAGGTCTATATATCGGGAGACAGAAATATCAAAATAAAAATATTGTGATACAAAAAATATTGTGATGCAGAAATATCATTAAGAATATTGTTTTTTCAGGTGAGTAATGTTGTTAAGAATATCATTGTTGTGAATACCATTATCAATAACATAGTTGTAAAGAATATAGTTTTTTAATTCATTTAATATGTTTTAGTTTATATAATACTTGTATGTGTTAGTTTTGTTTTTATAACTGGTATTCATGTTTTTAAATATAGTTTGTAATTTTAAGTGATTTACATTTTTTATTTAATTTTTAATAGTAATTTATTGTTTTGTAGTGAGTTGTTGGGTTTATAGAGAGATAGGGTTGAAAGTTAATTACGTGCTAATTAATGATTAATTAATCAATAATAAGTAAGTATGTGATTGCTATACATTAAGTATATTAGGTATTATGGATTTTTTATACATATATTTTAGGTGAAGGTTGCTATGTTTGTAAGGGGTGCTAGATGGCGCACAACTAAGATGTCTACACTGAAGTGAGGTTCTTGCTGCCCGGCGGCATAATCCAACCCGTTATCCTGGCCGCAAACAAAGAAATCTTTACTAGAAGTGTGTTGAGTGCCTTAGACACCCTCTACTGTCTATTGATGCCCTTTTGCCATTGCAGTTCTGGCAACGTGGTGATTGAAGTAAAAGCCGTTGGAAGGGAATTCGTCTTCCAAAGCTATGTGAGCCCCCCAGTGCCCATGCGATGACTAGGCCGCCACGGACGAACTGCTGACAAGGCGGCATACAGCGCCTCACAAGTAAGGCTGGCAACAAACCCCCCTTTTGCATGCTTCCACGCTTCAGGATATTTTCAGGAGCGGCATGTGGTGGTAGTGAGACGAGACCGGGAGGCAGAGGCTTCCTTTGGATGCAACTATGCAGGGACTACGATCACTGGCGCAGCCATTTTAAGCGGCAATGCGACTCCCGAAAATGAAGTGGATTGTTTGGCTACTGATGCGGGGGAGCTGAGATCGCCTGGTTCTTCTTTCTTTATTTGCCCAGATAACAAGCAGATGCCCTTAGAAATAAGGAGGGGGAAAGGAGAAAACCACACAAAAAAGCACCTCAATACACTATGAGAGCTCCTTGTGACACAGAGGCACGAGCGAGAATCGCCTGAAAACAAGTGGCTGAGGTGGGAATGCACCTGAGTCTATCAGTCCTCTACAGCTCCATATTTTAAACAGCCATAGGTGTTGTGGATAGTGCACCCGCAACGCAAAGGGATACCCCATACCTTATATGGTGCCAGCATAAAGAAACACATTCCTCTTGAGGAGACTACCCTGATGTAGTTAAGCGGGGGACATTTGCAGTGCGGGCCTGAAACAAGAGAGCGAGAGGCCCGTAGACATAAAGGACTACTCTTTTTTGGCACAAAGGGTGCGCACATTGTATGCAAGTCTAGCTCTTGCACACGCAGTGATGCCCAGAAGAAGAGCCCTGGTAATGTGGATGAGCTACACCTCACACTCTTGTGCAATACACGGACTGAGGTGATCATAGGATCGAGGCATGGACACACTATATCCTTAGTGATTTGACCGCAAAATCTGAACCTTAAGACCACGATCACTATAGATAGTTGGCCTACAGATCAGCGTGACCCCCTGTCGCCTGTGTAACACTATTGTGGCGGCAGGCAGACGCATCATACTTCACTGTCAGATTCGGCAATGGGGGCATGGCACTGATATTGTTTTTAATCAGGGAACGTCTTTGCCTCTCACACAACAACAAAACGACCTAACAGACACGCCTCTGGTTTGGACTGGACACAGCTGCAACACGTTGGGCCCAGTATGGGGAAAAAAGAGGGCAAGAAGTCAAAATTGCCCTTCGAAGCCAGAAAGACCACCACATGCTCAAGCACCGATGAACAGGACCACACAAGTAAGTACAGAACGTGCGCAAGACCCGGCTACTTCCCAAGAGGAGGATGTTAAAAGTCTCCTACTCGCTATGCAACATAGCCTCATCTCCATAGAGCAAAATGGACTCAATAAAAACTTGAATGGACTCCATCGTCCATAAACTAGACAAGCATGATGGGAGGATCAAAGAGACAGAGAGGCGCATATCAGACAATGAAGATACTACGATTAAAATGCAAAAACAAGTTGCCCAGATGGATAAGACCCTCAAAGTAATTGCTGCAAAAAAGAGGACTTAGAAGTGCGCAGCAGGCGCAACAATATATGAACAATTGGAATTCCAGAAAGCACAAATACTGGTCGAATGGAGCAATTCATTGAACACCTGCTGCGTGAAACGTTCGGTGCTGAAGCCTTCTCACTGCAAATGACAATAAAGAGAGTGCATCGTTTACTGAGCCCTAGACATCCACGAGAAGCAATCCTCCACCGATTATTGCATGCTTACTTAATTTTCGGGACCTCGATACGGCTCTGAAACTTGCCCGGAAAAAGAGGCATCTGAGTTATGAGGTTAATGAATTTACCATATACCCTGACTTCACAGCTGCAGTTAAGGAGGCAAGACATAAATTCATTTCAGTCAAGCAAAAACTGTGTCAGGCACAAATTGACTTTGCCTTGATGTACCCTGCACGTTTGCAAGTTACACATCAGGGCAAACAGCACTTCTTTATCAATGCACAGTAGGTGGAGGACTTTCTTAAATGTATCACGCGACAAACTTCCCCTTGTGCAACGCAGGAAAATCCATCCAGATCTCTGTCTCTGACATCGAACTAAGACTCAAGGCGGAGGGCCTTCACTTTCACAATAAGAAAGAGTCCCTTGGAGAAATCTACTAGTGATAACTAGAAATCAAGCATACTTCGGAAAGATATATTAACAGGAGAACGTGCCAGCCCGCGCCCGGTCGGTCTTACATCAGGTTCACCGTAACTGGGAACCGGTAACGGATTATTCAACACAGGCATCTACCCTTTCGTTCTGTTGTTGCATTCTGCAAGGAAGATTGATTGACTTGTTCCTTGCTGGATTGAATATCAGATTTACCATATTTGAAACCAATTCCGGAATTAGACCGAACAGGGCATTTGCTTGTCACGTAACTGCAACAGATGACCATTACGGACAAGTCCATAGTCGATTAGGCCACAATTGGATGGCGGTTTTGTCAATAATTAGAAATGTCGAAGACGTGATATCCATACAACCTTGGCATCTAACCTAGAGAGTCATGTTTCAAGGCAGCAATACGTTTTTACGAAACTAGCCCCCTTTATGAAGATAACATTTTTAACTATCTGATTCAGTACCTAACACACAAACAGTTTCAGTGAGGACTTGGATGAACCTCAGGTCTAACCGCAACATCTACCTGCGTATGGGAGTTATTTTAACTTGAATAAGAGAAAACATATCATTTTTGTCTTGAAAAAGGTGGTGCGTATCAAGTCACAATACCGAAACGCGTTGACGCATATTTCTTGGTATTAAATCCGAGGAACCAGTAGGGTGTCATCAATTGATACTAATGGGACATGACATTTAGTTTTCAGTCAGATTAATAATTCATGATGTTTTACTATACGTTTCACTTTTTTTGTCTCTGATGAATATTTTTAATGTTTTGGTAGATCTTGTATGGATAGGAATACTTTTTAATACAGTGATTTTATTTATTTGATGTTTGTATCAAAAAAATTGTACTAGAATTTTTCATATTTAGATTTCTCCTGTTACAATCTTTATTCATATTTGAGCATATATTGGATTGGGGCTTTCTGATTTTTGTCACCAGAGTGAATGAAGTATGCTTGATTTCTAGTTACCACTAGTAGATTTCTCCAAGGGATTCTTTCTTTTTGTGAATTACATTGGCACCCAGTCCCTTGGTTGGTGGGTCACTCCCAACATTCTTTGAGGCCTTCACTTTCAGCACAGTCACGAAGTTGCAAGAGCGATGGATTACCCTTGCTACTCCTTTGAATAAAGGGGAACATCACTTTGCCTGAAGACTACCTTCCAGATCGAATGTTTCAGCATACAATATGCAGGGAGGACATTGCTAAGGCGCTGTAATCAGATAAGTAGATTGGGAAGAGAGGAGAGAGAGGGAGAAAAGGTAATGAAGAAAATAGGACAGTAACACAAACTATAACAGGCAACCCCCTTACCCCCTCTCAGTTTATGGGTGGCTATTCCATCACTAGGTGTGGAAGGGAGAACCTTGTGTGCTCCCTCGCATACCCCCAAGGGCATTCCCCTGCATACTTAGGGACTTTCAATAGTTTTATAATGGGTTATTAAGTTTGGGAGGTGGGTGGGCAGAGAAATACCAGCATGGTTGGGTTGATGTTGTGTGGAGGGATTGGGACGGGGAATATTGTTTCATGTCCAAATAAGGTGTGCTACCAACTGGGAAGATTTGTTTATACAAGTACAGAGGAAAAAAAGCAGCGATAGGTCTGGAAAATTCAGCAGCGAATATGTGATGTTTAACATATGGATCAGAACACTGAAGCATTGACACTACAACTGTTGACATGGAATGTTAGAGGTTTGGGAGACCAACGTAAAGGTAGACAGAGATTGACATACCTAGATAGTTTTTACACAGGACAGTGGTCCCTAGACAAAAGGACATTTCTGAGAAATAAATATAGACTAAATAGCAACTATATTAATTGTCCAGCCGGACAGTTTTAATTTCCTGATAAGTAAAATGTACAAGGAATTTAGTGTGATACAAGCAGGACACCAGCCGAGGTCCAACTAACACACTTAAGGAAAGGACAAACAAGAATTTAGAGGCAAATCAGATAGTCTGTGTATTACAATTCACAATCAGACAATACAGTTAACACACTATTGCTAGAGTCCAATAGCACAATTCATATGCATATAGTGTGACAAGGTCGACGACGTTTCGAACCTATTACTTATTCAAGGTTCATCTTCAGGACTAACAATGCATGCCTACTGTTACATTGATGTGCTGCTATGGGCCAATCGTGGACAAACCAGAATTTTACACTACACTGTGAGGAAAAATTCTTGAACTAGGTTCCACACATGTAATATGGGGAGGAAATTTTAACATAGTATTAAACCCAGCCAATGATAGGTCTAACCCTCTCCAACACCATTACACCAAGACCCACGGCATATTGCTCGATATGTTTTCTGACAACGGCCTTCTGGATGCATGGAGGCACATTCACCCTTTGAAAAGGGAAGGTACACACTACACAGCGATGCATTCAACATGGTCCAGACTAGATTACTGGGCTGTGACCCGTGGTGTTGTGCCATGGATAGTTAATGCAGAATATCTAGCTAGGACATACTTCGACCATGCCGCGGTTCACTTGACAGTATCCTCACAGGCACTGAATGCGATCCCCAGGAACTGGAAACTCATTCCAGAAGCATTGTTAGACACCGCTTTCCAGTCCAAATTGGGACAAGAAATCACAGACTTTTTCCAAAGAAATGTGGGTTCAGTCACACATATGGGCACAGCGTGGGAGGCCTTCAAGGTCACAATGCGGGGTTCCTGCATAGCCAAGAGCTTCAGAGTCTTACGAGACATAAGACAAAATTTGCAGCAGTTAGAAGGGGAGCTAAAGAAGCTGGAAGGTGAGATGGGGAATGATGCAAATGGTACACTCCAAGTAGAATTCAGAGATAAACACTCGGAATATAAAAATACTTCCGGGAGAAACCTGATTTAGAGGGAAATATTTCATGGTATGCAGATACAGGGAAGGGAAGCGGCCAGGTATGGCTTTGGCGGACGAAATCCGCAAACATTTCTTCTCTAGTTATATGATGGAGATTTCAGAAGACATAGAGACAGTAAAGATATACTAACTACTTTTACCACATACTATACCAACTTATATAGTACTCGTAGGCAACACCCACTTGACTTATCTAGCTATCTGAATGACAAAGCTATTGGATGGCTAGGGGACGCACAAAGGGAATTCCTTGCAGCGCCTCTCGAGGCAGATGAAATACGTGCCGCAATCATGCAAGTGAAGTCAGGTAAAGCCCCCGGGTCAGATGGCCTCCTGATAAACTTTTATAAAACATATTAATCAATTTATTCCTATACTAAAAGAGGTATATGAAGAAGCCCAAGAAACAGGCATTCTTCCGTGCTCAATGAGAGAGGCTCTTATTACATCACTCCTAAAACCTGGTAAACCCGCAGACACATGCGACTCCTATAGGCCGCTTTCCTTAATCAATAATGATGCAAAAATTCTTGCCAAAGTTTTGGCTAATAGATTAAGGCTTCTGGTGGAGAAACTAGTGTTGCCTGACCAGGCTGGATTCATTCCAGGAAGAGCGACATCCCATAACTTCCGTAAACTATTCTCCATATTACAAAATGTGGACCCTAAACTGGCACTTGTGGCAGTCTTCTTAGACACCACGAAGGCCTTTGATTCGGTCGAATGGGACTACTTATTTGTCATACTACAGTACATGAGGATTCCCATAGAATTCCTGGCATGGATATGCCTACTATATAATTCTCCTGCAGCCAAGGTTCTTATTAATGGTCAGACCTCATCACCATTTTCTGTTACACTGGGCACAAGGCAGTGTTGTCCACTTTCACCCCTGCTCTTTGCGCTCGCCATTGAGCCCCTTAAGGCCAAAGTGAGACAGCATCATCAGGACAAAGCTCTGCGCTGTCAAGTGCATCCAATACTCATCTCCTGATTTGAAGATGACATTACCCTTTATCTCAGAAACCCCCGACAGAACCTAAACCCCATATTGAGAGAATTTGTCTGATTTGGGGAACTCTCAGGAATACATATAAATTGGGGAATCCCAAATCTTCCTACTCACTACATCTGCGACGCCATTCACTCCTGACTTCCCAATAGAATGTTGTAGGATTATATATTACTGCTGACCGAGCGGAACTGATGAGCTTAAACTATGGTAGAATCCTAGAAAACATCACTAGTTGAGTCACAAGGTGGATGTCACTCCCACAATCTATGGCGGGACGCACTTCTCTTATCCTGCCCAAACGTTTATACTTATGTATGAATATCTCATTTGAACCTGGCAGACATTTTTTCAAGGCCTTGCGTACGGAGATGATTAGGCTAACGTGGGGTGGCAGGCAACCCAGGTTGAAATGGGATGTGCTTACTAGGCCTTACTCCCAAGGGGGGTTTGACGTCCCCAACCTAGAATTGTACTATGTTTGTGCGCAGGTACATTATGCACAGTACTGGTTCCATCCTCCTAAATACATGCCAGAAGTGGCAGTAGAACAATGGCTGGCGGATCCTTTACCCTTGGAGGGAGCCACATTGAGCATGCCTCAACCCCAAGAAACTGCTCCTACGTCAGTCATATGTACGGTGACAGCTTGGCAGAAAATAGCCAAATGGATGCAAGTCCCTATGTTGTACTCACCTCTAGTTCCCCTAGTGTATCATGCAAAGATGCCAGTACTACAGGAGGGTGCCTTCAAAAAAACTAAAATTAAGTTTGACATAACCTGCTGGGGTGAACTGTATCCAAACGGACAGTTCTGTACATTGCAGCAGATATTTACTTAATTGACGCCCTTTCCTATGGACATCTTCTTATATGTCAGACTAAGACAAGGTATTAAAGAGTATACGCCTTCGTATCCACAAGAACCACAAGAATTAACTCCACCACATATGATATTGCAATGCGAAACAGCTGCTCACTTAGTGTCTACATTATATTATAGCAAATATATTAATCAGACCCGGAACAGTGCATTGCAAGGGAAAAATGGGTGACGGATATCAGGCAGGAAATAACGGACAAACAGTGGACACTCTGCTGTACACAGACAGAACAAGTATCATCCAGCAGTCACCTGCGCATTATACATTATACATTTCTACACCGCATTTACTACACCCCTGCTAAAATGTATGAATATAAACTGCAAGACAATGGCCGATGCGACAGGTGTGGGACAGAGTGGGCAGATTTTCTACACCTCCCCTGGAATTGCAACAACATTAAGGAATATTGGCTGCAGGTGTTTGTAGCAAAAGGGCAAATGACTTAGCCCTCAATCCACGCCTGACTTATAATGGCTCTATTGGGTTACACAGAGAATATCGAGGTTGGATAATGTGCGCTTCGTTTCTATAGGGCTTCTATTAACCAAGCGGAGAGTAGCTTGTAGATGGGTATGAGGCACGGCTCCTAAGTTCAAGGATTGAATCAATGGCATGATATTTTGGCAGGACCAAACACTTACTTATGCAGAACTGCTCCCACTAATTTCAAGTCCAAGAGGCATATGGTACCCACTCAAAACATATCTCCTTGCACAATCCATCATGAACAACACACAGACATGTTGAGGTGCACTTGTTACGCATAACTTTGAACTAATAGGATACGGATAGAACACATTGATGGTTGGAAGCATAAACTTCCAATTCAGATTGCTGCAGTCAGAAATATAATAAACAGTCAATGTATGTAAGTAACACATTACAGACCTATATCCACAATGCTACTATGGAAACTGTCATGTATATCTTGTTAATGTATGCAATGTATAAGTATATATCTACCCATGCAATTTATGTACCATAATTGCTTCATGTTTTAAAAAATAAAAAATTGAATTTATAAACAAGGTTGCTATATTTGTAGGGGTATAGGGTGGGAAGTTAATTTAGTAATACTGAATTAACAATGAATTTATAATTTCTTATTATTTATTTAATTATTAATTATGTACATTGTGTAATAATCATATATTTTAGTTATACTTTAGGTGCAGGTTGTTGGGTTTGTAGAGGTATAGGATTGGAAGTTAATTAAGTTTATAATAAATTAACAATTAATTAAACATTTATTATTAATTATTGAATAGATTTTTAATTATGTACATTGTGTAATGCTCATTTATTTTAGTTATATTTCGTTCAATTACAGACATGTACATGTTGCTGTGAGCTAGAAAAAGGCCTTTCCTTCACACCCTCAAATTGCCATTTAAATCCTCTCACTTTGAAGTCAGAAAAATAAAAATAAACACCAAGCTCCCTCATAAGACACAGTCTGACAATTACCCTCTGTCTTTGAATGCACAGCAATTGTGACAAGATAGGAACAAAATGTACAGGCCTGTTTACAGAAAGCAAGCACTTGTGGAAGAAATCCATTGGTGGGACAAAAGCATGTTGGACAGAATAAAACAAATAAAGCTAGCAAATAGAAAGCAAGCAAATGTGAGTTACCAACCACAAAGTCAATGATAAGCGACTACAGTGCCTGTGATCAGGCCCAGTTGCCCACACGCTCCTTTGCTGCTCCTGCCTGCCTACCTGCTGACGCTTCCTGCCTGCTGCCGCTTCCTGGTTCTTCGTGCTCGGGCAACCCAGCCGCCGCTGAGCCGCCCGCCCGCACCAGCTTCTTCCCACCGCTGCCTCCCTGCGCCCCAGCCCTCCGCCAGCCCATTCCCCGCCCTGCTCCCGCCAACCAGCTGTTCCGCCCACCCGGCTCCCTACTTATGCTGCCCTCACGCACGTGCAGCAGGCGCGCCGATTGTGCGCCGAAGGCGCGCCAAAGGCAAGCCCGTCTGGGCCCGTCCGCGGCTGGACCGCGCCCAGCACCAGGACCCCTGGTCCCCACCGCCGATGCAAGACTTCGCGACAGACCTACGACGCCGTCACTCTCAACGCACTCAATGCCGGCCGGAACCCTGCCTGCTACCGAGCCACCCCGAGACGCACCAACGGACCCTTCGCCTGCAAAGCCTGCCGCTTCACCTGCTACCGGACCTGCACCGCCCCCGCCGAGTCCAACACTAACAGCAACCACCTGAAGTGCATCCTGCTGAATACCCACTCCGTCCACAGGCACGCCGTGGAACTCTGGGACCTGCTCGACGCGACAGCACCGGACGTCGCCTTCCTCACCGAAACCTGGATGAACGCCTCCTCAGCGCCCGACATCGCCACAGCCATCCCGGACGGATACAAGATCACCCGGAAGGACCGCGTCAACCAGACGGGAGGAGGCATCGCCATCGTACACAAGAACACCATCCGCATCGCGACTAACTCCGACAAAACCTTCTCCGCCGCCGAGCACCTGCACTTCCAGATACACACCGACCCCAAGACCACCCTCCGAGGCACCCTCATCTACAGACCACCGGGACCACGCACACAGTTCAGCGAAGACATTGCAGACTTCATCAGCTCGACCACACCACACCACAGACAACTGGACCGCCCTCAAGCACGCCACCTGCAAACACCATCAGCTGATCCGCGCCACCAAGAAGACGGCACTCAAAGAACGACTGGACAACAACGCCCACGACAGCAAGAAACTCTTCAGCATCGTCAAAGAGTTCTCCAACCCCAGCGCCGGAATCAACGACATCACTCCCTCGCAAGACCTCTGCGACTCACTCGCCTCGTTCTTCCACCGCAAGATTGCCGACATACACAACAGCTTCGACGCCCAGACCACGCACCCTACCACCGAACCAACGCCCGCCACCACCACCCTCTGCAACTGGACCCCGATCAGCACCGAAGACACCACCCGCACGATGAACTCCATCCACTCAGGATCACCAACCTACCCGTGCCCACACCACGTCTTCAACAAAGCCGACGCCACCATCGCACCCCATCTCCGAGACACCATCAACTCCTCCTTCCACACCGCCACCTTCCAGGAGAGCTGGAAGCATGCCGAGCTGACCGCCCTCCTGAAGAAACCAACGGCGGACCCCACTGACCTCAAGAACTACCGTCCCATCTCGCGCCTTCCTTTTCCGGCCAAAGTCATCGAGAAGACCGTCAACAAACAGCTTGCCGCCTTCCTCGAGATGAACGGATCCCTCAACCACTCGCAGTCCGGATTTCAGGCCAACCACAGCACCGAGACCACCCTGATCGCAGCCACCGACAACATCAGAACCCTGATCGACAACGGGGAAACAGCGGCCCTCATCCTCCTAGACCTCTCCGCAGCGTTTGACACGGTCTGCCACCGAACCCTAGTGAAGCGCCTCAGCAACATCGGAATCCGAGAGAAAGCGCTGGAATGGATCATCTCCTTCCTCACCGGAAGAACCCAGAGAGTCCGCCTCCCTCTGTTCAATTCCGAGGCCACCGAAGTCATCTGCGGCGTACCACAAGGATCTTCTCTCAGCCCGACCCTCTTCAACGTCTACATGAGCCCCCTCGCAGCCATCGCACGCCAACACAACCTCAACATCATCTCCTACGCCGACGACACCCAGCTGATCCTCTCCCTCACCAACGATCCCACCACCGCCAGAGCCAACCTACAGAAAGGGATGAAAGACGTCGCCGACTGGATGAGGAACAGCCGCCTTAAACTGAACTCAGACAAGACGGAAGTCCTCATCCTGGGATCATCACCCTCTGCCTGGGACGACTCCTGGTGGCCCCCGGCCCTGGGCACCGCTCCAAACCAATGGACCACGCACGCAACCTGGGCTTCATCCTGGACTCCTCCCTGTCAATGACCAGACAAGTCAACGCCGTTTCTTCCTCATGCTTGCACACCCTGCGCATGCTCCGCAAGATCTTCAGATGGATCCCCACTGAAACCAGGAAGACCGTCACCCAGGCACTCGTCACCAGCCGACTGGACTACGGGAACGCCCTCTACGCCGGAACCACAGCCAAACTCCAGAGAAGACTCCAACACATCCAGAACGCATCCGCACGACTCATCCTGGACATCCCCTGACACAGCCACATCACCGGACACCTGAGAGACCTGCACTGGCTCCCCGTCAGCAAGAGAATCACGTTCAGACTCCTCACCCACGCACACAAGGCTCTCCACGACCTGGGCCCCAAGTACCTCAACGACCGCATGACCTTCTACACGCCCACGCGCCAGCTACGACCAACCAGCCACGCACTCGCCACCGTACCACGCATCTGCAGAGCCACCGCCAGAGGAAGATCCTTCTCCTACCTGGCAGCCAAGACTTGGAACTCCCTCCCCATTCACCTTCGGCGAACCCAAGACCATCTCTCCTTCAGGAAGCAACTCAAGACCTGGCTGTTCGAGCAGTAACATACCCCTCTCCCCCAGTGCCTTGAGACCCTCCCGGGTGAGTAGCGCGCTATATAAATGCTGTGATTGATTGACTGAATGTAATGGGTGGAATGCATTTTTAGGTCAGATTTCAGAATGCCCCTAAAAGTTATTTCGCAACCAGACAGCTTTGCTGTCTAGTAGGCTTCGACCTAACAATGAAACTTTTATTTATACTCCACAAATTTGCCAAGTGGCATTATGTCATACGAGTTATAGAAACTGAGAGGGACCCCTTATGCCAAAGGAATAGGGTACCTTACAAACATGTAATCACATAGGTTTCCTTTCTACAGCACTATGCAACCAGCAATGTGTATAACCTGACCGGAAATTTCAACTTCATCACTAAATCACAATCATTCCACTCGGATTGGGAGAATATATCTGTATACCCAAGGCTACTGCTATGGACAAAACTAATGACAAAAGGTTAAAATTATTTTATTTGTCGTAAGACACATAATCGAATAGACAAATATACACAATAAAAGAAAAGTACAAATTTAATTAATTCCTTCAGAAAACACAATAAAAAATATTGAGCGGCAAAAGTTAAAAAATACAAGAGAGTGCAAATAATACACCAAAAGCGTAGTCTTAAACTGATCACATCCGTGATAATTGTTCCTTAATAGCTGAGACTGGGTGCTATGTTCTATGGGCACTCAAAAGTCTTAGTGATAGTACGGATTGTGTTCCTAACAACTCAGGCGTCTACGCATTTTGATGGGAAGATTTATAATGCCATCTTTATCAAGGCCAATGTTATATGACTCTCTCGGGCTGATGAAAACGGGAGCAGTTAAGATCACCTGTGTAACAAAGAATACATACATCAATATATCTCATGACAGTGCTCTATACATCATAAAAACAGTCCCAAAAAGTTTATAAGGTCACATTTTACCCACTGTTAAAGATTATACACCACAGTAAGAAAATAGAAACCCCCTCACCCCCTCCCGTTCAAGATACACGCCAATAGGGAAAACCTAAATACATATTGATCCACACATGGCAGCAAAAAACACAATTTGTCTATGTGTTATACATGGGGGGCCGTAATGTTAAAAGAATTTATTTCACAAAACATCGACTGACATTTGCTAAAATAACAATAATTCATCACCAGAACATAATGTCCTGGCAGGTAGCTTGTACGTATGACAGAAATAAAATTCTCCAATCCCACTTTGCCCATCTACCATACAATGCCACAACACATTCACGTATCCCATTTATACTTCCAACTGTGTCTTCTAAATAAAGAATGACGACTCACCTCATTTACAATAGAGGTTTGAGGGAATGTATATCTATATATATATTGAGCAACGGATTATTGCAATCACTGTGCTTCAGTGGCAAAAACCTCCTGTTCTCAATGTTGCAGATCTGCAAGTCGACCATAGGATATATCTATAAAATTTAAAATAACATCCATATCATCCTTATTATCCAAAATAAAAGATTCAAGTGGCCCCATACGCCTAAAACCCTTGTCTAGACTATTGTACATATAGGCTCACCTTTCTCAGCTCTCCAAGCTCCCCAAGGCATGAAGATAAAATCTGGGGCTAAATAATGTGGAGGTCCTGTCGGTAGCAGAAGAAATACTCCTCACATTCGTAGTATAAAAGTTCTAGGAAAGATAACCGGAATATATGATCTCTGTACTATACTGCAAACATAGAGTACTGTATTCTATATGACCCTCAACCTAAGCTTCATTTTCAGTCTGAACATACCTGCTTAGATTATCCTCTTTGTTGACCGTCTATTAATAAAATATTAAACCTGTAATTCAGTTTTCCCTTTATGGTGGAAGACATAGAGGCAGTATCCTTGGGTGTACAGATATATTCTCCCAATCTGAGTGGAATGATTGTGATTGAGTGATGAAGTTGGAATTTTCAGTTAGATTATACACATTGCTGGTTGCATAGTGCTGTCCATAGGAAACCTTTGTGATTACATATTATGTCATACGAGACGAGGAACCACTCCTGGCGTTTCAGCCAACAGCACTTTGCATTGCGGAGCCTGTAGTTTTGCTTTAAATGGTTTCATTATGCACTCAAAAGCCCAGCATGTAAAGTGATGTCGGCTAAAATGCCATACTTGGCCAAAGGTATTACTCAAGACATAAAGCCACTTGCAAGGTATGTTTTACAAATTTTAAAAGTCGTTTTGTCCATTTCAAAGTTTGCTTGTTTCACTCTTAAAGGTAATAACTGTTCATGTGTTTTGTGAGGACTCACTCTTTCTTTCAAATCTTGCATTAAAACCAGCATTACCCATGCAAATGATTTTCCCTTTTGTGTAGAGGAAAGTTTTAAATGATGCTTCACAACACAATAAAGGTACATCAAGGACATCAGTACAACCTTATTTAACACAAAGAATACGTGAAGGTCCTGTTAAAGAACTGCTGTACACTCTATGTAAACATACATTAACATGCAAGATATGAGAAACTCCTGAAACAAACAGTCAAACCTCTAATGGAATTACCATACATTCATGTGCTCATATAGGAAGATGAGCCTTCACCTACCTATTGTGGTATGTTTTATTATTGGGTTCCATATTTAGCACTGTGAAGTATCCAGAGCGACCTCTGACCCTGCTCGCAGGCAGGTCGCTCCCCACGCTGCTGCATGGCTCTGCCTGTCTTTGTCTTGCCTAACTGCCTGTACTTGCAATTGTTTTTGCCAGACTTGCTTCTGGGCCTAACTTTGTTTTTTTTCTTTCTCTGTGCCTAACTTGTTTTTTCTTCCTCTTTACCGAGTTCTCCCGCTGCCCCCTGCCGTCCCACACCCGTTTTTCACGCCGCTGCATCCCTGCATTCCCACCCCCCTGCTCTCCCATTCGCCACCCCGCTCCCGCCTCCCAGTTACTCCTCCTTCCCACTTCCCCTCATATGGAGGCTGCGCAGCGGTGAAAGGAGCGACCTCTGATCCTGGTTGCAGGCAGGTCGCTCCCCACGCTGCTGCACGGCTCTGCCTGTCTTTGCCTTGCCTCGCTGCCTGTACTTGCAATTGTTTTTGCCAGACTTGCTTCTGTTCCTAACTTTGTTTATTTTCTTCCCCTGTGCCTAACTTTGTTTTTTCTCTCCTCTGTACCTAACTTGTTTTTTCTTCCTCTGTGACCAGTTCTCCTGCTGCCCCCCCCCCCCGCCGCCCCTCACCCTTTTTTTCCTCCGCTGCGTCCCTGCGGCCCGCTCCCCTGCTCTTCCATTCGCCACCCCGCTCACGCCTTCCAGCTACTCCTCCCTCCCACTTCCCCTCATATGGAGGTTGCGCAGCGGTGAAACGAGCGACCTCTGACCCTACTCCCAGGCAGGTCGCTCCCCACGCTGCTACATGGCTCCTAGCTACTCCTCCCTTCCACCTCCACTCATATGGAGGCCGCACGCAGTGGCGCGCCAAAGGCGTGCTTAAGGCAAGCCCGTCTGCGCCCGTCCGCACCTGGACCTTGCCCAGCGCCAGACCCCCTGGCCCCAGCGGACTCCACGACGGCCGACACCGCTACAAGGCCAGCACCCTCCACGCACTCAACGCCGGACGATCATAAACCTGCTTCCTGGCCGCCAGGAGTGCACCCACGGAGCTTTAATCTGCCGGAACTGCAGTTTCACCAGCATCCTGCCCGTCAAGCGGCCGACCAGGAAAGAACCCAACTACCTCCGGTGCATTCTCCTCAATACCCGATCTGCCCGCAAACACGCTGTCGAACACTGGGACCTGCTCAACACGTCCTCCCCGGACGTTGCTTTCCTGACGGAAACCTGGCTGAACCCCGCCTCAGCACCCGACATCGCCACAGCCATCTCGGAATGCTACAAGATCACTCGCAGGGACTGCACCAACAGAGTAGGAGGAGGAATCGCCATCATCCATAGGAAGACTCTCAGAGTCTCGACCAACACCGATGACACCCACAGCACCGCCGAACACCTGCACTTCCAGATCCACACCGACCCCAACACCACCAGAAGAACCCTCATCTACAGACCCGCCGGACCCCGACCACAGTTCAGCGACTCCTTCGCCAACTTCGTCAGCACACATGCCCTCGCCTCCACGGACTACATTCTCCTCAGGGACGTGAACTTCCACCTTGAGAACATCAACCACACCAACTCCACCACCTTGATTGACAACCTAGCCAACCTCGGACTATGACAACTCGTCACAACACCCACCCACGCTGCCGGCCACACGCTTGACCCATCTTCTCCGTGAGCCCCCACGTCTCCTTCAACCACACCACCGAACTCCACTGGACCGACCATCACTGCATCCACTTCAACTTCAAGAAGCCCACCACGCATCACCGCACCCAACAGATGCCTCGCCGATACTGGAGCAAAATCCCCGAAGACCAGCTAACCACCACCCACACGTTGCACCCACCGACCCCGACACTGCCACACGTAACCTCAGACAGTGGATCGACGAATGCGCCAACACCCTCGCCCCGTTCAAGAAACCCTCCAACAGTCACACCAGCAAGAAAGCCAGCTGGTTCACCGAAGACCTTCAGGCCTCCAAGCAAACCTGCCGAAAACTAGAGAAGAACTGGCTCTGAGAACAAACTCCGGACAGCCACGCAGCCCACAAGAACATCACCCGCAGACACCATCATATCATCAGATCCGCCGCATGGACCTACTTTAAAGACCGCCTAGACAACAACGCACACAACAGCAAAGAGCTTTTCAACATCGTGAAGGAACTCTCCAACCCCAGCTCCAACACCAACTACATCCCACCCTCACAAGACTTGTGCGACTCGCTGGCCACCTTCTTCCACCGCAAGATCGCAGACATCCACAACAACTTCAATGCAGAGACTGCCCAGACAACCACTGAGATCTCTGCCCCCATGACCACCACCTGCACCAACCACCTGCTCTCCTGGACCAACATCAACGACGACAACACCATCAAGATCATGAACACTATCCACTCTGGATCTCCGTCAGGCCCATGCCCACACCACATCTTCAACAAAGCCAGCACAACCATTGCACCCCATCTACGGAAAGTCATCAACATCTCCTTCGAAACAGCAACCTTCCCGGAGAGCTGGAAGCACGCCGAGATCAACACCTTACTCAAGAAACCCAAGGCGAACCCCAAGCACCTCAAGAACTTCTGGCCCATCTTTCTGCTCCCATTCCCTGCGAAGGTCATCGAGAAGACCGTCAATAAACAACTGACCCGCTACCTCGAGGAGAACAGCATCCTGGACCCTTCCCAGTCTGGGTTCCACAGCTCCGAAATAGCCCTCATCGCCACCACCGATGATATCCGGACCCTGCTAGACAACGGAGAAACAGCGGCCATCATCCTCCTGGACCTGTCGGCCGCCTTCAACACTGTCTGCCACTGCACACTTCCAACACGCCTCCATGACAACGGGATCCAAGAGAAGGCCCTGGACTAGACCACCTCCTTCCTCTCTGGCAGAACATAGAGCAACCGCCTTCCCCCCTTCCGCTCCGAAGCCACAGAGATCATCTGCGGCGTACCCCAGGGCTCATCTCTCAACCCAACTCTGTTTAACATCTACATGGCACCTCTTGCCCACGTCGCCTGACTGCACGACCTCAACATCATCTCCTACGCCGATGACACCCAGCTGGTCCTCTCCCTCACCAAAGACCCCCACACCGCCAAAACCAACCTCCACGAAGGAATGAAGGCCATCGCCGAATGGATGAGAAACAGCCGACTGAAGCTGAACTCAGACAAGATGGAGGTCCTCATCCTCGGATCCACCGCCTCGGCCTGGGACGACTCCTGGTGGCCGACCGCACTGGGAACAGCTCTAACACCCACCAACAACGCACGCTACCTAGGGGTCATCCTCGACTTCAACCTCTCCATAAATAAGCAGGTCAACGCTGTCTCTTCCTCTTGCTTCAACACCCTCCGCATACTCTGCAGGATCTACAAGTGGATCCCCACCGAAACGAGAACGGTCACCCAGGCCCTCGTCAGCAGCAGGCTGGACTACGGAAACGCCCTCTACGCAGGAGCCTCAGCCAAACTTCTGAGACAGCCACAACACATCCAGAACGCCTCTGCACGCCTGATCCTCGACATCCCTTGCCGCAGCCACATCACACCCCTCCTGAGAGACCTGCACTGGCTCCCCATCAACAAGAGGATAACGTTCAAGCTCCTCACCCAAGCACACAAGGCACTCCACAACACCGGACCAGCGTACCTCAACAGACGACTCAACTTCTACACCCCCACCCGCCAGCTCCGATCCACCAGCCTCGCCCTCACCACAGTCCCCCGCATCCGAAGAGCGACCTCCGGCGGCAGATCTTTTTTCCACCTCTCCACCAAGACCAGGAACACCCTCCCCACCCACCTACGGCAGATCCAAGACCTGCTGACCGTCCGAAAACTCCTCAAGACGTGGCTTTTCGAGCAGTAGCAGCACTCCCCACCCCCTTGAGACCCTCAGGGGTAAGTAGTGCGCTCTACAAATGATATGATTGATCAAAGACTACAACAAACCAGTGACTATTCAATCCCCTAAATTTGGGTTCTCTGGTTATGGTGAGGTTATACCCCTTATATTGACATTTATATTGACATTTATGTTCTCCTTTTGTTAAACTGTCAGACCTAAATTTAAAATTGTGTGCAGGTGAGTCAAAACGTTTTACTGTTGTCTCTCTACCAAAAGTTTAAAAACAGCCGGGTCGAACAACAGACCATGCTTTTTGTCAACATGTTTTGGAGCTTGAAGATTACCCTTGTGGGTTCAGGCACCTTCCTCAAGACTAAAGGTATCAAACATCAGATATTGTGAAACAGTCCCTAGTTAAAAGTGTATGTTGTTGTTAAGGTGCATTCAATCTATCCTTTATTTTTTTATAATATGGGGCAACAGCAGTTGAACAGACAATGCGTATGTTCCACTTTCAGTTCTGTCACCCCAATAGCATACATTACTTCTGGTTGCCTAACTATTGTGACATCAGAAGTAGTCCGTGCTGTTGGGGTGATACAGACCCCAAAAGGGGAACATGCTCATTGTCTCTGCAGAATTGGTACCCAGTGATCAGTGGGTTACCCCCAGCCTGCGCACGAAGGCGCTGTACTATCCCAGCCTCAGTGCTGCAGGTGTTTGAAATGTTGAGGGCCACCACCAGTTGGAATCCTGGTATGATAGCTCAAAGAGTAAGTACCCCGGCAGCAGAGATCTGGTTACAATCCTAGGAAGAAATTCTCAGTAGGCTAATTTCCCCCCACTGTTGATATATAAGTACTACGAAGGTGACTAATAGACCTGCATGCTGTTTCCTAGTCAGATTTACATCCTTCTTTGGTTCATAAAATTAGTGAGCTGAAGACTCTGTCAATAAACATTAACAATACAATATTTAACTTTCGTATTTATTACTATCAAAGCAAGCTTGAAACATATTTCCAAAAAGTACAGAATAAATGTAAGAGAAAAAGATGGCTTGCATAACTTAGGCCTGTGCCCAGAGCTTTGAAATTCAAGGTTGCTTAATAATAGGGGATGGGACCTCCCCTGACGCTCACTTTGAATGCCTGTGACAAACATTAACCCCCAGTTTGGGGACCTCATATATTTCTAATGCACTTTTACATGGTACTTTGATGTCATGTGAAGTCGTCAATAGCTGCAGAGCAAGTTTCTGGAGACCGAATGGTGGACGGGCTGATTGACTGCGGCCATCTTGAAACAAGCCTCTTTCGCGTATGCGTGGGATGACGTCAGCCTGTACCGTGACTTTACTTCCGGCGAGGCCTGCTGGCAGAGATGTGGCTATAGGCGCTCTCTTCGCGGTCTCTCAGTGGCTGCCAGAGAAAAACACCAAGACAATGTGTGAATGACTGACTCTGGTGTGTCAACCTGAGAAAATCAGGCCACGGTCAAACTACTTTGCCTCTCCATTCGCAACATACTGGACTCCAAGTTGAAATAAAATCAAAACACAATGGAAGATATGCAAGTTTAAAGATGGGGTGCAAGGATTATGTGTTAATAGATGTGAAAAGATGGAAGAGAAATGGGTGCAGCACAAGGGTTGCTAGAATACAGAGGCACCATCGCTGTGTTCGTGTTATGATATCCAGATTTCGAAAACCATTAAACGGGACATGGGGATTCAATTAGGACTGCAATTTGTCAGCATCTGAGGGCAGAAAATTGTAAACTGACTGCAATGACATCCCAAAAGTGCAGTTTGTCGTAATTACACTTGGAAAATTAAATAAAACTTGACGCACACACTATCACCTGAGTCACTCAAATTTTCTCCTTATGTTCTCAAAGCTCTCAAGTGTTACCAATGTTGAGGAGTAAAACGAATTTGCACAATGATGACATAACAGGAAGTGATGTCACATGACATTTGACAATGATGACACTACAGGAAATAAAATGCTACAAATGCTCAGAATTTTTTCAACAATATAATAATACTAAAACCATCACAAAACACACAGGCTAATTAAAAAGATGTTAAGTCTTCAATTATAAGCTAGGGGTCATAGTAATTACCACATTCCAGGATAAATAGCTCATCAAATTACAACACTTCTTAGCACAAGTTAGTCACATGCAAAAGTTTTCCCATACGCTAAATACCAGACGAAAGTGGTCCACGTACATTAGATATTGCTTGCACTATATATCACATATGATATTTACCACATGCAAAAAATAACACGTGGTAAATAAACCCAATTACAAGCATGAGAGGGTATGGAAACCATTATAAAATATCACCTAATAATATCTGCACTCAGAAGCATGTGGCTAAAGATCCGGAAAGAGTAGCAAATGAAGCAAAAGTTGGAAACACCACCAAAAACCTAACAACACAACAAAAAAAGAGTGCCTGCAGTTTTAGCTGAAAAAAACGCATACCTGTACACAGGGCCAGAACTAGATAAACCACGATGCAGAGGTGAACCATTCTTACAGGGATTGCAGCAGCTCACGCTTCCACTCTGCAGTACATCACTATGGGTACAACAGTGCTAGGTAGGCCTTCTGGACAGAACTGTACTCACCACAACCTATAGGTCATCATCTATGTCCACTCATTCTTTGTAACTGGACGCCATTGTTTCTGTATGCCATTAGGCTCGTCATCATTATTCTAAAGTGTGATGTAATCTCTCCAATTGGGAAGGGTGTTGTGAGTATTGGAATTTCACTCAATGTTTTTTTAATTTTGGTGAACATGTTTGTTGGACATCACTCATTATTCACACATTCACTAGATTCAATATGAGAATTACCTGATGAGGACTCGCACAATACAGAAGCATATCCATAGCCACAGCACCATCTCTCCTCTCATGTCCATATGTTGGATCCCTCTGACCTCTTGACCACAACTGATACCTTTCACTAAGGGACATGCTAAGGATAGTCATCATTTTTTCTTCCCCCGGCTTGGGGTAAAGCTGGAGGAAAGAACCAACCCACATGCCATAGTCGCATTTATTTTATTTATAAAAGCTTGTGCTTAGCTAAGAGCTTACGTGTCCAAAGTTTCAACGAGTGGAGCCTCTTTTTGACATCTTAAGTTCACATGGATATGTTGATACAGCATTGGGGCCCTAATTTCCTTCCACAGTTGTGCTAGTTTTCAATGGGGTCTTTAGCTGATCAGACGGTTAAGGAGTCTTCTTACCTCCCTTACGCTTGTACTGGCTAACCCTGATGGAATCCCTGATGGAAGAATTTGACAGGTTTTTGTAGGTGTTAACTGAGTGATGCCAGAGGATGGCAATTAACTCTGTTTTCAATTTTTAAGATATTTTAGGCACAACAAATATTTGATTGTGCGCTGCCACCCAGGAAGGAAGTGTTGGTGAGCTTAGGGGGTGTCCCGAGTTTTTATGTGTGCAGCTCTGGCTGCTTCTGCTCTCTACAAATTATTTTTCGCATTCAAGGGCTGTCAATGCAGTGGCGTAGCTAGAAGTGGGTGGGGGGAAGCGGCCCGCCCTGCACTGTACGGTTTTTGGGGGCTGCGGAGGTGAGCAAGTTGTGTCTGTCGACTAACACCATACCCCCGCCCCCCGAGAACAACTCGTAGTTCGGCCGACAGACTACCACCTCCCCAGAACAGGTCCCTCACCCCCACCCTACGGTCCCCCCGGGGTGAAGTAGGTACGCCACTGTGTTAATGCCTGGAAATGGGATTTTCACTGTGTTTTGTGCATTCACTCTTTATTGAGTGTGATATTGCCTGCAAGAAGGATTTTGCAGGCCACGGAAAATAAGCCTATTCACTGTAATTTAGCGTACCTATTGGAATCAGTATTCACAGAATGTGTGAGTTTCGTGGCTTTTACGACCAGACTCGAGGCCTAAGTACATAATATTCACAGGTATTCAGAGGACATATGGAAAATGAATTATGTTGCGCACTCTAATATCCAGTGTGTCCCTTTTCCCTGTACGTCTGTGCTGGTGTCTGGAATACTAAGAGTGAATGATGATGTAAAAGAATGTGATCTGTGCGTGTGGAGTAGGAGCCTGTAGACAGTTCCAGTGGGTGAAAGGATAAAGCCCCCACTAGAGCTAAGTACCTGACTCTGTATCTAAGAAGATATCCCCCTCTATCTGACTAGCTCTTGTCTGAAGTGATGACAGGGCCAGACTGGGAACCCAAAGCAACCCTGGCAATCTTCCCAGTCTCCCCCCTGCCCCCTCCCCCGGCAGGAGTTGGGGGGCAGAAAGTGTGAAGCACTGCTGCTTTTGTATCTGGGGGCTGATTTCGCAGGACCGCCACAAAAATGGCCCCACACTTCCAGCCTCCCAGGGAAATATCCAATGCCCACTACTGCCAGTCCATCCCTGGGAGATGAGGTGTTTTCAAAGTTCCTGCATGGCAATGCTGGAAAGCTTATGAGGAGCTATGAAGATCTTCCTTGGAGAGGAGGGGTCTTGAAGACCAATAAGATGTATCTTGGACTGCCCATCCTCAAATATGCCCTGCTGGGCAGGAGGAACTCAGTGAGGGGGTGGGCAGAGGATTTAAAGACTTGCCGTGGCGTATTAGAGTGGGACACGGTGCAGGCAGCGTTTCAGGTCTACACCACAGGAGCTGTAGATAGAAGTGGCAGATGGTGGGTAAAGGATAGAAGTTTGCTGGCCATTTGGTAGAACAGTAGAAACTGTGACCTAGATTAATTAATGAGACGGACAGAGACTGGACAAGAGGGGTTGGAATAGGTTGAGCAGTGTTTCAGGACTGCTATTTCTGAACAAGAGCAAGGACCCATCACAGGTAGGTGCTGGAAGTGTAAGATGATTTTGTTTGGGTGCATTTTGAGACTAGACCAGTGGTGACTGGCCAATCAGAGTTAAGGTACTGTGGGCATTTGGGAAAAGTACAAGATTGTATGAGCTCCCTAGTGGTGTGCACGCTCTCTGCAACGGTCAGCGTGGGTTTTTCAACAACAGTTGGTGAGGAGATGAAGCCCTGCCTATAGCTATGTACACCACACTGTTCCTCTGGGCCTAACATGTAAATAAAGAAGATAAGCTCCTCTACCTCAGTGGCTCCTGTCTCATCCTATAGGAACCTTCCTCAAGGCTTACCAAGCATATATCTTCCACGTGCAGAGCAGCAGCTGCAAGAGAGCCTTTTGAGCCTGTGAGGATTTGTTCTGATAACAGTAACTTTTGAGGTCTGGGTCGAGAGACCCTCACCAGTCTGAGTCAGCTGATGAGCTGTTGTACCTGATGCTCAGCCAGTGTGAGTGTGGTGTGGAATGTTGGTGAGTGGTGATGCAGAGGAATGTTGGATGTCTGTGAGTGTCAGTTGGAGTATGGACTGAGCATCAAGGAGGCTACTCCTGGTGCGGCTCTTAATTGTAAATACTCAGTAAACCATCTTATCTAATCTACACTTGGACTAATGGACTTCTTTGATTACAACATGAGCACTGAACTGAAGCACTACCTGTGAATCACACTCATGATGAGCGAGACTTGAGGCCTTTACAAGCTCTGCAAACCAACCCTGCACAGATTCATATCAAGACCCATCTCACTCTGTGCTTAGTCGACCCTCTTTGAAAAGTAAAACAGGTAGTATGTTTATAGAGATTTGCTGGGACAAACAATGAAAAACCAGGAGTATCCCAGCAAATCCTGAACGTATGGTCACCCTAAAAAAAAGAACGCCCATTCCTTCACCTGGATTTGTCAGTGGCATATAGGCCCAGGCCACCGGTTCACTGCTGACCAACTCGCTTGGCCACTGGATTCACTGTGTAGGTATAGAGGGAACCAATGTCAAGCCCCTGTGCAGGAGTAAAGCTCAGGTATTGAGCAGCATGAGGCTAGATACTCCACGGTGTAGGACACAGAGGGAAGCAATTTCAAGGGCACCATGTAAAGACAAGGGAGGCTCAAGATTCCTGAATGTGTAGATGCGAAAGGGAATCATGCCATGAGTGACACCTTTGGCCAGTCCTGACCTTTCACTCAAAGGTACTTTGCACAGGTAGATTCATATTACTAGAGAAAGCATTGTTTATAAAAAAAATCCCAGCATACAATGTGTTGCTGACCAAGAACGGCACAAGGTGTTGCATATATGACCTGGGTCCCCTTAGCATTTAAATGAACGTTTGCGCAAGTTCCAAAGTCAAGCCACAAGTTTTCCACGAGTGATCTTCCCCTTGAACCAGGCAGAACGGGCCAACCATGCTCAAGGCCCGATGCCCTTATGCCAGAGTTCCCTCCAGTCCGGGTCCACACTATTGGGATCACATTTAACAAGGAATCTCCTCTGCTCCTTCTTCCTCCTCAGGAAGGTAACATTATTGATACTCTTTTTAAAAACATATAATCAGCTCTTTAACTCCTCCTAAACCAACCTCTGGTGTCCCACTCTGATGCAAACTCTTCAAAGTACATTCCTCTATGAGAAAAGAGGCCTTGTCATGGACAACAAGTTAGACATTTTTCTTATGGAAACCTGGTAAAGCAACTTGCTCACCTTCCTAAAGCTGAACTTCTTGCATTTTCCTTAATTTGCTCCTCATCTTACACTTCTGTTTGTGAACCGCCCCCAGCCCTCAACAGACTTTGTCTCCTCTACTGCCGATTATTTTTGTCCCTCTTGCTCTGCACTCTGCTAAATCGGTGGTTTTGGGTGGGGACTTAGACATCTGGACTGAAGCATCAGACTTACCTCCCACATGCTTTCTGATTACTTCCTGTCTAACCCTTGGCCTTACAGATAACTGACTTACCTTACCCACGCCACTAGACATACTATTGACTTACTTTTGCCCTCTGGAGAATTTGTGACTAAGCTCTCCACCACTTCGATGTGCATGACAGATCAATCTTCTGTCCTGTTCTTCCTCCCTGTATGTGTCAGATTCTCCAATCCCAGGCCTGTTTTTTTAAGCCGCTACAGCTCGTTGACGGACAAGGATCAACTGCAGCAACCGTACAGATGCCCTAACTCCCTCTGCCCTTCCATCTTTTCCGATGTATATTCTAGTACTAACTTATCATGAGTGGGCAAATTCTGCTTATAACGTTCTTCCTCCAATCAAACCTCAGTCAGCTAACTGTGGCAAACATCAGGCTGAATGGTAGCCCTCTAAGATAGTCAAGCCAAAGTGATTCCCTTAGCCAAGCATTCAAAAGAACCTGGCAATGGGATTACCAGAGAAGCTCTAAATCAACTTATCTTGCCTAAGTCCGCATCTATTCAAAAGATTTAAATCAGTACACACACATATACTTCTCCTCGACATGCAGCATTCCAAAGGGCTCTTCTCTTAGTCCAACACTTTTCAACATCTATGTAAGGCCTATGGCGACACTCATTCAATCTTTTGCTGCCTTACATATGGGCTATACAGAAGGCACCTAACTTATTGTAAAACTCGATTCTGATCAAAATCCCACCAGATTGACCTTTCAGGAGTGTTCCATAAGCATTGGTCACTGGATAAAAGATCTCACCTTTAAAGTGGACTCAGATAAAACTAACATTCTGATCATAGTTGGAGCATCTTTCATCTGGTGCGACAGCTGATGGCCTTCTGAATTAGGAAACACACCTAGACAGTCTACCTCAGAAAGCAACCTTGGCGTCCTGTCCTTTAAGAATCTTTTCATTATCACTCTGGTGAACAAGTATCTGGCATAACCTTATTTGTACTTGAAAAGCCTGGCATTACTTCCTCCATCTTGCCACTTCTCTACAGTTCATGCCACCATAAAATCTCGCCTGGATTACTGCAATGCTCTATTCTTGGGTCTTCCTAACTCTGAGCCTTATTATGATGTAGATGGGACCGCCACTGACAAGCCATCAGTGGTGTTCCCACCGACATCCAGAATAGTTGTCCGACCACAGCATTATGATGCAGTCAGTGGGACCAGAGCAGTTGGAGGGTCAGACCTCTGCCTCCAACAAGCTCAATGAGACAGTCAGGGCAGGGGTGAGACCATAATCCCAACTGTGAAAGCGGTGCATGGGCAGGCACTACCAAGGGGATTACGATGTCCATTTTACACAGTCTTTTTATGGCGGTCCCACCGCCATGGAAAGGCTGTTGGAATATAACTTTGGTTGTCCCTAACAGGGTCACTGTCCCCCGTGGGCCTCTGCTATGTTGCCTGGTGGGGCACATGTGGTGCCCCACTAAACATCCATGCACGGCGTGCCAGCCACCACATCCATGCACAGTGTGTCAGGCACCACATGGTGCATGGATGTTTAAAAGCATCCCTTTTTCTATTGCGGCGTGTGCTGCAAACCTTTTCCGGACCCCAGCACAAGCCGCAATAGAAAAAAGGGATGCTTCCGACCGTCAACATGGTGATCGCATCAGAATCTGGCGAGTAGGACCTCCGAGTCCTTGTCGGATGGGCCCACTCCAGCTGCGATGGCAATCGGACGCTCGTCCGACCACCATCGTAATAAGGTCCTATGCTATCAGTCGTTCACAGACTGTGCAAAACTCTGCAACCAAGCTCCTCTCCTTGCGCTGCCCCACAGAGCTACCATCTCCAATCATCTTGCAAGACTGCAAAGACGGCCATGTTTAAGAGTTTTGTGTATATTTTTTAGAGGAGTAAACAACTCTGGCCCTCTTTCCTCCTGCAGTGGCTTTCCCCTACTTCCCTACTAGAACACTGCACACCTCATCTTCCAAGCACTTGCTTTCCCTACTTAAGGCTCTATCTGTTGCAGTTCCATACTCTCCTGGCGTCAGAACAGAAATAAATAAATATGCAGTTCAATATGCAAGAGCAGTGCTCAGTACCTCTCAAGGCTGGTCAAGGGTTGGCTTGTCGTTGGCCCTTCGTTGATGCAGATGCCTGCAAACAAAATACGTAGACACAGACAACCAAATCTCGACCTAATATAAATATCTCACAAGTTTTATAACTGAACATCTGTGACCTGGACATATCTCTGTGTGCATTATGATTCCACCTCTATCTCCTGAAAGACACTTCCTGATCGTGTCAACAGGATATAGTTGTTTACTAGTCATTTCCTGCTTTCATCCTGGTTTGGCCCTTTTTGATTCTTCCAGAAATTCCTAGGACACGTTTCTGACAGTGTGGCATACAGTGAAAGTAATAATTGTATGTTGCCATATATGTGGTAGGGTAGTGAAATAGGGGCGGTAGGGCCAGTGCCATCTTAAAGATTTTGGGGTCCCCAGGCAAGGCCTTTTTTTAGGGCTCGGAACAAATTTAAGTGTTATTACCCATTCCGTGCTAATTCAAGACTGCATAATACCAAACATTTCTAAAGTAGCTGTTAAACTTTAGCAGGTCACACAAAAAGCTAATACATATCGTGCCCAGGAAAGCAAAAAATCCTTAAGGTGACACCGGGCAGTGAGACTTGTCACAGAAAGCTTGTTTTCCCAGGAGGCCCCATGGAAAGTGGGGGCCCTGGTCAATTGCCCCACTTTGCGTATGCCTAAAAACATCTGTAGTGCTTAAAATGCAAAAGAAAGTATGTACCAGGGCCGTTCTCAGAAAGCCACAGCCACTTGAACCATACGTGGCCCCTGTCAGCACTGACAATGACAGTCCCAACACAACTACTAGCTATCACACTCCTACAAGTGTGACAATTTGGACTATTCCGGGCCTCCCAAAGCTATAAAAATGGCGTTAGCAGTAGGTATTATTCATATTTAATGTATATTGGATTAATAAACAACTATTATTGCACTCATCTCAAAACTAGACCAATGGCGCCCCCATGTGGTGCACTGTCATAAGTGTTGATGTTAAGTGCCAGTATTGAGCCCCGGAAGCCACCAGCTCAAAATAAGCCTGAAGGGGGAAAAAGACAGCAGTAGAACCATATGCAATGTGCTTTGTCATTGTGCGACATGCCCAACTTAATGATATTCTTGGTATACTCTAATAGGTCTGAAAATTCTTTCCATATATTTGTAACACTCCAGTGAGACCAAAATCAGACACACCTTTATTGGCACAAGTACCACAAAGAGGCTCTGCCTGTACCCTCACTGCCCACCCTATCAGTCACCCACCTGGTAGAGTTGGTCATTTGGGATCAGCACCTGCTTGTCTGAAGCTAAAGAGAAGAAAATATTCTTTTAGTTTTAAATGCTTACTGAAAACAAAAATGTAACAATATGTATAGAGAATTAATTACGATTTACAATGAAGACTATTAATGTGTGAAAGTTACATTAATTTGTAAATTAATATAATTTATATAAGAGTATCTGAATAAATGTAACCCAGAAAATACTATTTTTAGATAAAAGAAAACATATAAAAGAATTTAAAGAGAGAAAGTAAAAAAGAAGTGTACAAGAGGATGGGTAGGAGTATGAGTATTAAGAAAGTATATGCCAAAACGTATGCACTTTTTGTGCATAGTAACTGTGCAAATAAAGCCGAAAATTATTGTGTAGACATATTTTAGAACAACCCAAGTGTGTAAAAGATATAATTACATAAGACAGAGATAAAGAACACAAATTCACGAAGAAAATACATTTAATGGTAAAATCTGAATTAGAAGTAATTCCTTTGTCTCTACAAATCCTACTGGCCATGGGCATTACATGACCCCTACACTAGGACCTTCGACACCCATGGGCACCCAAGGAATTATTATTTTTATTTGTGTATTTTGTAAAGCGCGCAGCGGCCCCAACGGGGCATCCCGGCGCTAACGACTCTGACAACAAGAGGAACGGGTCGGGGTACCAGACTAGGTGGAAAAGAGATGCGTTTTCAGGGATTTGCGAAATGCTGGTTCTGCTTGGCAGGTGCGTAGAGCCAGCGGGAGCTTGTTCCAGTGCTGAGTGGCACAAACCTCAAAGGTTTTTCCACATGCCCGGGATCGTTTAAATCGGGGAGTTTCTAGGAAAAATAGGGAATTGGAGCGTAGAGCCCTGGATTTGACATATGGACGGAGGGTGTTTTTCAGATGGGCCGAGCCGTTGCCTTTAAATGCACGGAAAGCCAGCGTCATTGCTTTGAAAACGCATCTTTTAGCGATGGGAAGCCAGTGCAGTTTACGGAGATGGGGAGAGATATGATGTCTTACAGGGATTCTCTCCACCAGCCGGGCGGCGGCATTTTGGACCGCCTGTAGTTTGTGGCACAGGCCAGCTGTGATACCATGATAGAGGGCATTGGCATAATCAAGATGGGATATGATTAATGCCTGGATCACAGTCTTACGGCAGTCCTCCGGCAGATAATTAATAAGCCGTTTAATTGTTCTGATTTTAGCAAAACAGGAGGCTGCGACTGTTTGTACCTGGGTGTTGAAGCTGAGATGGTTGTCCCAGCGTAATCCTAGGTTTCTCACCGAGTCTTTAGGCGTGGGGGCTTGGCACAGATCTTCGAGCCACCACAGAGTAGAATCCAGGGGAGAAGGTGAATTAAAAAACAGGATCTCCGTTTTGCCTGCATTAAGACGGAGGGAATTAGCATCCATCCAATTAGAGATATCTCTAAGGCAGGATTTCAGCGGATCAAAGGCAGAGGCCGAGGGGGTATCGAACGTAAAGAGTAGCTGGATGTCATCAGCATAGGATGTGGATTTAATCCCAGTCTGAGCAATCAGCTTGGCCAAGGGGGTAAAATAAACATTAAACAAAAGCGGGCTTAGGGAAGAGCCTTGTGGGACTCCCCATTTGAGTGGTCTGGCAGAGGAAGTGAAAGGAGGGGTGAAAACTTGTTGTGTGCGGTCAGACAGATAGGAATGACAGCCATTTCAGCACAGAGCCGCCCAGGCCTAAGTCCTCCAGCCTTCCCAGCAGGATCTTATGAGAGACGGTGTCGAATGCTGCTGAAAGATCCAGCAGCACTAACACCGCCCTCAACCCTCGGTCAAGCGTCTACCTAACAGAGTCAGCCATTTCAATAAGGGCCGACTCCGTGCTGTGGCCCGACCTGAAGCCATGCTGGGAGTCATGGAGAAGCCCATTGGACTCGATGAAGTTCGCCAATTGGGAGTGAACCAGTTTTTCCAAGATCTTAGCTGGAGCAGGCAAAAGGGAGATAGGCCTGTAGTTGCTGGGAAGGTCGGGGTCCAAATTGGGCTTCTTCAGAATGGGGACTAAGGAGGCATGTTTCCATTTAGTAGGGAAGCTTCCTGTTTGGAGGGAGTCCTTCCAGATGTGATTTAGATAGGGGTTAAGTAGGGGTGCCAGTTTTTTGTATTCCTTGGCTGGCCAAGGGTCGTTTGGGGAACCTGATTTACACTTAAGTAGCTCTGTCATGGAATCGGCTTCCGATATTACTGCAAATTCAGACAGGAAGGACCGTGGCGGTGTACGAGGAATGGGTCGCTCGTCTCCTCCTTCACTTTTGGCGGGGGGAAAGGATGAATAAATGATCTCAATTTTGTCCTCAAAAAATTGAGAAAGTTTATTGCATAGCGCCTGTGAGGCGGGCTGAGATCGGGTCATCGCGATGGGATCCGTGAAGGATCTAACAATGTTAAAAATCTCCCTGGCGCCGTTGCTAGTGAGTTTGATTCTGGAAGCCAGAAAATCCTGTTTATGCTCCTCTATCATTCTCCGATATTCTTTAAGGGCGGTTTTATAGATGGTTTTGCTGTTGGGAGAATAATTCTGTCTCCAGTGGCGTTCAAGAGATTTACAGAAAGCCTTTTTCTGCCGAAGTTCGTCAGAGTACCAGGGGGCTGATGGTACCGGCCTGTGAGTTTTGATGGGTTTAATGGGGGCCAGGACATCTAAGGCCTGACCGATCCATATGTCCAGATGGTTGATAGCTAGGTCAGGGTCAGACGACGGGCAGGGTTGGGAGTTGTTGAGGTGTTTCTGGAGCGCATCCAGGGTGATGCGGCTCCAGTTTCTACCTGAATATTTAGGGGTGATAGAAGGTCTGGTGGGACGGGGAATGTCGATCTCAAAAGAGATAAAAAAAATGGTCCGACCAAGTAACCGGAATGGGGGGAGCCGCCCGGATGAAGGGGAGATTGGAGCAAATTAAGTCCAGTATGTGACCCGCTTTGTGCGTGGGTAGGGTTATTGTTTGGACTAGGTTACAGGCCGTTAGCGTGGAGATAAAAAGGCTACTGTGTGAGCAGGATTCGTTGTTAACAGGAAGGTTAAAATCTCCTAAGGCGGTGAAGTTAGCATATCGAGTGCTAAGCTGAATAATATAGTCCATCAAAACCGGTAAGTGCAATAGATTGGAGTGAGGGGGACGATAAATAAGTATTCCCGAACAGGAGGAGGACGGAGAGGTTTTGATGCTAAAAGGCAACCCTTCTATACAGTCAATTTGGTCGAATGGGGGAAAGGTAGCCGTCCAAACGGATTTGTGAATTAGGGCGACACCGCCTCCCGCTTACCATTAGGTCTATTAGCGCAGCTAATACTGTAGCCCTCCGGTAGGGAAATGGCGGGGTTAGTGGTGTCGTTCAGCCATGTTTCCGTTAGGAAAAGCAAATCCCAGTTGTTAGTGCTCGGCAGTGGACCTGATACAGGTTATCTCATAGAGATTACACTTATCTACGACCAAACTCATCTGGTCAATTTCATCAACAACCTTATCATCTAAATGTCATTAACATTAAGGAGGTTCTTAATATACAGTTCATTTAATAAAGTTTCCATTTCGCCTGCTGTATAAAATGAAATCTGGGAACAACACACATCAATTATTGCAACATAATGTGGTTGTGAGGAATGTTTTCTCACCGTAAAGTAGAGCATTCCATTTCCTCCACCATTCCTCTATGTGTATTTATATAGCGCTGGGAAGCAACGGAACGTTGTACAGTTAGCGCAGAGTGCTAAGAGGCAATTTTCAAAATAGTGTACCTCAAGTGGGGATTACACAAATATGCCACACCCATTATATTTCACATTTTAATCAATTCATTGCAATATTATTTCTTACCGTATGATCTCTCAAACATTAACATTCAGTATACCACTAACAATACCATTAATCCAGGTCCTACTTCAGGTAATGCTTGCCAATTTACCACTGCTATGCCTACTTCTACCATTAATATAACTTCTACTATTGCCACTAACCCTGGGCCATCCACTACTTATCCCCTTACTACTAGGATTTATAGTGCTTCAAGTAACTGGGTGCTGAAATGATAGTACTGTTGCTACATGTACCAGTGCTAGGCTAGATCTAGCGGCACAACAGTGGCTGGCCCTACTGATGCTTCTGACCCAACTGATATTTACAGAACTGTGAGGCTGTCTTGGGTCCAAGGTCAGTCGGAGGTTACTGGGCATCATTTGTAGCAACTGGTCATCATGCTGTTGCACTCTGGTTGGATGGCCAAGTACTCTTCTTTGGCGCTTAAATCTCAGAGGGTAGCGAGGCCCCGCTACCAAGGCTTACTCAAGGAGGTGATTTGTGGTTAGTCTCTAAAATTACAATAGGACTGCAAGTAACAGCAATTAAGGTCAATGCCCAGGTAAATAATGCTCTAAACATAAACCCGTAATAAACGGTTAAAACCAGACTTGCCTGGAATCCTCTGGGTCTTAGATTCAACTCCAAGTATATTTAAAGCTCCTAGTATGCATTAGGCGCTAGAAACAGAAGTTAACATTATGTTCTAAGGCCCACATCAGTCCAGGTGGGAATGTTCGCTGATCTTCAGATGTACCTGAGACCAGTATTTCAGGGACTGAAGTACAATAGTTAGTTTCAGAGAAACAAAAGGTACATTTTAATGGCTGAGGTAACATTATGGGGGGGTTCTGATTTGGGGTAGATGGGCGTTCTGTTATGTGTTCAGGAAGGTGGCCATGGTACCTGCTGGAAAGCCAGCTTACTACAGTGTACCAAGATCTGGTCAACAGAGCCCATTATTCAAAGAACAATGTGGCGCAATGTCATCGGGCCTTCCTGGTGTGTCTGGTGGGGTTGACTAGGGCACAAGTGTAGGGTACACGCAGGTAGACGGCATCTACCCACTCTTTTTAGAGGATGGACGCTGTCTACCCTGCCAAGAGTTTGGGCCTCACTGCTAAACTTGTCCCTCTTTGATTTTCAGACACCAGGACACATTCGGCAGCGCCTGCCGCTTGTCTGCTTTCTTCCGAACAGCTACGTGCAGGCGGGAGGGGGCTTATAAAGGCTGAAGTTAAGGGTCCACCAGGCCTCATTTTGTTGGAGTATCCTGGCTGAGAGGTATGGAGAGCCTCACACCTAAATGCAATGGAAGGAAAACAAAGGCACACAGCTTGGTATCACTTCACAAGTACTTAGAGGCATGGTTTGGACTTTGTCCAGTCCCTGCTTAAGGCACATGCATGCACTTTAAGAATGGCAGATGTGTTGGTCTGTCCTGGTATTTACACAAATAACAATTGAAAAACCACTATTTGTTGTATTTCTTTAATAGCACCAGAGTGCTACTCATCCTAATGCAGGGTGTCCGAGTGCTTCACATCATTCATACACATTATACATTGATAGTAAATCCTATGTGTGGTTATCAATGTACAGGATGTGTTACATAAGACAGTGAGGGTTACAAGGTGTAGGAGCCACATGTACTTCATAGTTCACTGTGCTGTGTTAGAAGGATTAAAATTTATGAACTGCAAATAACAAAAGGATCTCTGTTAAAAACAATAACCCACTTACCCATTTATCTAAAATGAACATCTGTCATCTGTGTGTTACGTTACATAATGTGCTTTGCAGTAGACATATTAACACTCTATGATTATTTGAATCAAACCTGAGGCTAGACAAAACACATGTCTCTCCAGTAAATACATTTTCTTACCATGATTATTATTCCCTGAGATTTAGTTGCACACAAAGATCTCTGCAGCAGGTGCCTTAACCCCATAAGATATTTTAAAATGCAGACTTTGCAACCAATTAAGCAGCACCGATCTACTCCCATGTTTCTTTGTGTTGCCAATTTCTTTGCGGCAGGATTAAAAAAAAAATTTACGTTGAGACTCAGATGTTACATTGGGGTTTCATCATTTTTTTGGCACAACACCGATGCAAAATCTAATTTGTTAAATATTGTAATGTGTTCAAGTGTACTCATGCTAGACCTGCTAAACATATGTGTGAGGTCTTAAGGTCTGATGTCACTTCTTGTGATGTATCAACAAAAAAAAAGAAGGGGGACCAGGAGCTATTTATGGTCCAGTACCCATGCTCCAATGTCGAATGCTATATCCAAAGAGGGGGGTCACTGATCTGTGGGTGTGGGTGCTATAGAGTCACACTAACATCGAATAGAGAGTAATGAGAAAGAGTGGGAAATATAAGAAGGATAGAACTAGGTCCAGGACCCTCTTTGTGAAGGTGGGAAAGACACTTCTTGTCTATTGTTGCCCTCACACACCCCAAAGGATGTCATGCTTCATCATCGGGCGGTTGCTTCTCGTCGGGCCGGCGCTGCAATGCCCTACAGGTCCCCCGAAGGGTCACTTTGGCGGAGATCTTTTTTTTTTTTTTTTTTTTTTGGTTGTAAGACTTTATTAGCAGTTGCCAAATGTACATTGCATTCTTGTACAACCCGGAGGTCAGTTGTCTTTCACAATATAGTTCACCTTCGTTGTTACCCAGCTCTTCAGCCGACAACCTTCCGGTCCGGCAGCAATATATCGACAATTTACGTAAGGCAGTGTGATAATAAGTGAATAATCTGAATCGTCTTACTTTTATTTTTTTTTCTTAACACAACTTTAGACTCAGTAAGAATAGTTATCTGTTTGTATTGGTATCAATGTATATTCAGTAACTCACGTTAGTGGGTGTTCCCGGCCTCTATCCTATCTCCTCTTGCCCCTAGTCCTACAGGCAACCAGACACATTCGTAACCCAAACCCCCTCCCGACCCTTATCGATGACTTCTAAGTGCATCATTCGTCCGTCTCCTCCTCATCCCCTGAACTATCAATATCTTCTTCAGGAAGAGGTTCACACAGTTCCCCCCTATAACTATTCCAGGGCTGCCAGATCTTATTCTATTTGCGAGGGTTGGCTCTCATCTTGTACACTGCTCGCTCAACCACCATAAGTCTGTCCATATTCCTGCACCATTGTGCCAGAGTCGGTATTTCCGCCACTCCCCATTTCTGCGCTATATCCCGTTTGGCAACCATGACCCCCACTGTTACCCATTACTGCCCCTGACGCGTCAGATCATTCTGTCCCCACACATTCAACAGGCACACACGTGGGTCTGGTGTCAGTGATATCTCTAGAGTTTGGGAAATGGTGCGCATGATTTGTCGCCAATAGTCAGTGATAATCGGGCAGTCCCAAAGTGTGTGTAGCAGTGTCCCCTCTTCTCCACAGCCCCGGAGGCAGTTTGGGTGGTCTGCCCTATGTATTTTGTGCAGGGTAGTTCTGGTGTAGTAAACCCTGTGCAGTATCTTAAACTGCACCAATCGAAATCGGGCCGAAACGCCAGCCTCCCGTGAGGGATGCCAATGCAGCGTTCCAATCCGTCTCATCCATCGCACCCAGCTCTTCCTCCCATTTCTCTTTTAATTTAACCAGAGGGTCCGGCAAGTTGTTCAGTAATTTTCGGTAAGTAAGGGACGTGGCGCCCGTTTGCATAAAGTCAGTGAGCAGACGGTCTTCTAGCGGCGAAGACTCCGGGACCTTGGACCCCGGCTCAATGGCCGCCATCAATGCATGTCGTATTTGTATGTATCGGTAGGTTTCGTTGGGGCCCAGTTCGTACTGCTGTTGTAGGCGCGAGAAGGAGACCATTCCATTGCTGGTCCATAGGTCTCCCACCGTGGTGATCCCAATGTTGTCCCATTGAGTAAATCCCTTGCTAAATCTCAAGCATCCTAACAGTTTGGTGTCCCACAAAGGTGTAAGTTTCGTTATAACCCCTCTCCATTTGAGTCTTGTCTGTGCCCTGTGCCATAGCGTCACTGTGTGTTTGGTTGGGCCTATTAGCTTTGCCGTGAGACCTCGGTTGTATAACGGGGCCAGCAGGCTGTGTGTGCCTAGTTGCGCTCTGTCTGCTAGATATGCCGGGTCATCTTGTGGGGCGTGGATCCACTGATTTATCACCTTGAGTTGCGATGCCTAGTAATACAATTGAATATTCGGCAGGGCTATCCCACCTTCGTACCAACCTCGATTGAGTTTTATATGGGCTGGGCGTTCTCCCCACAACAGACCTGTCACTACCGTCATTACTTTCTGGAAATAAGAGGGTGGTACCAAAATTGGAGTGTTTTCTAATATATATAGGAGACGTGGTAACGCCATCATTTTAAACAGTGCCGCTCGTCCCAGCATTGTCAAAGGGAGAGCTTTCCAATGTCTCACGTCTGCTTTTAAGCGGCGTCACAAGTGACATAGAGCCCCAGATATTTAAACAAGATATCTGCTATTGTCAAGGAACAGTTGCTAGGCAGGTTTGGAGTAGGTCCCCTCAGCACATAGATGACCGATTTTGCCCAGTTGATCGTATAGCCCGAATTTGTTCCATGTGTGTCACATAGCTCCAGCAACACCGGGATGCCATTCTCCGGGTCAGCCAGATAGACCAGCATGTCATCAGCATATAGGGAAACTCTATCTTCCCAATTGTCTCCCCATTGCACTCCCTTTAACAACGGGGTATTTCTAATGACAGTGGCTAGTGGCTCTAGAACCAAGGCGAACAGTAGGGGGGAAAGCGGGCAACCGTGCCGTGTTCCCCTAGCTAATAGAATTTCTCGGGAGATATGGCCATTTGCTGCTACGTGTGCAACAGGATTCATGTAGAGAAGTCTTATCCAGGAAATACATTTAGGGCCGAAGCCCATATGGGCTAACACTGCGAAGAGATACTGCCATTCCACCATATCAAACGCCATTCTGGCATCTAATGATAGTATGGCTGTCGGTCCTGTCAGCAAGGGGGCTCGTGCTATTGCTCCGTGTACACGACGAAGGTTCCTTGCCGTGCTTCTATGTGGCATGAAGACCGATTGATCCGGATGAATCAAGCACGATAGATAGGGCATCAGTCTGATGGCCAGTATTTTTGCCAGAATTTTTGCTTCGGCATTAAGAAGAGAAATCGGAAGGTATGATGCACACTCAGTGGGTGGCTTGCCCGGTTTTGGTATGGCCACAATTGTCGCCATTCGTTGATCATGGGGCAAGGTTCCCTTAACTCGACTCTCCATAAACATGGCTAGTAAGGGTTTGCTCAGTACGTCTGCCATAGTCTGAAACCATTCGATCGGGATCCCTTTAGGGCCCAGTGCTTTACCTGTGTGAAGTGCCTTAATTGCCATTTGTATCTCTTCTACCGAAAGGTCCGCCTCTAGCTCGTCCACAGCATCTTGTGGCAAAGTCGTGGTTTGCACAGTTTGGAGCGCTAACATTGCTGCTTCTGCCGTGACTTCTACTTCCGGGGTGTATACCCCTTGGAAGTGATCGGCTAGGACCTCTATTATTTCCGAGGGATGCGAGTGTAGTATCCCCTCCGAATCTCTCAACAGTAGTATGTTTTTGCAACCTTCCTTTTTTTTATCCAGCCAGGCCTGGAGTTTACTGGCTTTGTCCCCTATATCGTACACCCTGTGCGCTGTCGCTTCTATGTTCTCAACTGTCCGTCGTCTAAGGTGGTCGTCATGTAGTTGTTGGCAGAGGTTAAGCACGTGCAGTGTATCCTCCGTTGGGCTCGCCATATGGGCCGTGTTTGCAGTTTCTAATTTTAGCTCTAAGTCCTGCAGTTCCCTTTTTTGCTGGTGCTTGTGTCCCGCTATTGTTGTAATTGCCTGTCCTCTTAAAACTGTTTTATTGGCCTCCCATAAGGTTGGGGGGGAAGATACAGAATCTATGTTTTCTGTGAAGTAATATCGGGTTGCCTTTTTCAATTCTTTACAGATGTGTGGTACCTTAAGATACCCTGGGTAAATTGGATAGACTCTTTTGCGGACCCTTTCAGAGCACGACAGGCTCAGTGTTAGAGGAGAATGATCTGAAATTCCCCTAGGCCTAATCTTCATGTCATGTATTGTAAGGTGACCCCCTCCCAGCGTAAGGAAGTAGTCAATGCGAGAGAGGCTGTTATGGGTTGCAGAGTAATAGGTGTAGTGCTGGTCTTCAGGGTTGAGATGTCGCCATATGTCCAGTAGCCCCTGCGCCTCCTTGAACTCACCAAAGCGGGACGGGCCAGGAGTCTGCGTCCGGACCGGAAATCTATCCTGTATATTATGAGCCACTGCATTAAAATCACCCCCCACCACAAGGTCTCCCTCCGGGAGTTCCAGCAGGAATTTCCCAAAGTCAGGAAGGGCAGCCGCATGCAGCGCCGGTGGAATGTATACCGACACTACGTTAAGCGATTTTCCTTCCCATTGTCCACATGCTGCTGCAAAGCGGCCGTGGTCATCAGATTTAGTGGTCTGCAGTATGAACCGGGATGTATTCCTCATTAAAATGCCTGTCCCCCGGGATCCCGAAGTGAAGTCTGAATGTACAATCATGCGGTAACCCCGTCTGTCCAGTGCCTTGCTGGCTGGGCCCACTAGGTGCGTTTCCTGAAGAAGGATCAGGTCATGATTTAATCTCCTGATACCCTGCAGAACCAGCCCCCTCTTTATCTTGTCTCCCAGTCCTCGCACATTCCAGGACATCAATTGTAATGGATTTACCGGCCCCGAGTGAGGATTTCCATCTAGGGTATCAGCCTGTATATCTTGTGTCATTTCTTGTCTACAAGGACGGACATGTTTGTCAAAATTATTGGTGTCATTGTTCCCGGTCTATACCCATCTGCGTCGGTGCTATTCCGTGCCTGTATTAACAGGTGCGCTTGCATTTTGGACTGGCTCCGTTGCGCTTGGCCTGTACCCACCAATACGTCAGCACTTTTGCAACTTACACAATCCTGATGAGTCCAACAATTTAAACAATTAAACACTCCCATCTCCCCTGAATTCCCCCCCTCCCTGCCCCCCTGCTACACGGACTTCGAACTATCCGCCACCCCAACTTAGCAGAGTGCTTGACCCACCCCACATTGAAACACAAAGTTACTTGCTCGTTGGGGGAGAAGAACACTCCGGAGTCAGCGACCCCCCTTACCCTCCTCGGAGGTCCTCAGCCCAGTGTCCATGGCAGCCTATGCGGCAGTTCCATAACTGATAAATGTTCCGTACCCATCGGTCTGCTATTCCTCCATCACTGAGTCCCCGTGAATACTGTCTCTCGCTGGTGAGCGTCTCGCCCCCTCTGGTCCTGATTCCTGAGTGTCTGCGTGTTCTTCTGTGCGTTGATCTTTTGTGTTCCTGCCTGTGCGGCGTGGCTGAGAAGCCGGTTTCCAGCCCTCAAGCCAGTCCCGGGCTACATCTGGATTGTCGAAAAACCATGTCTTATTTTCCGCGACCACCCTCAGTTTAGCTGGGAACAGCTCTGGATAGCCGGGATCTCTCTGGCCCTTAAGTCTTTTTTAATGTCCAAAAACGTCGTCCGTCGATGGGCCACTTCCGTGTATAGTCCGGGAAGAAGGCCAGGGTGGAGTTCTGGATCTTCACTGGAGGGGATACTCTTGCCGCCTGCAGGATTGCGTCCCTGTCTCGGAAGTTAAATAGTCTCGCCAAAAAGGGCCTTGGAACTGCTCCTGGCTTTGGTCGCCCTCCCGGCACCCTATGCGCCCTCTCGACCGAGAAGAAGGTCGACAGACCTTTAGGCTGAAGTCTCGTCTTTATCAAGTCTTCTACGAAGAGATCAATTGCTCTGGTACCTTCAGATTCTGGAGCCCCAAGGATTCTTATGTTGTTCCTCCTAGAGCGCCCTTCTTGGTGGTCCAGCTTCTCTTTTAGTACTTTATTTTCCGCCGTTATTTTCTCCATCGCTGTTTGTAATTCAGACACATCCTCCACCAGTGATTTCGTGACTAGTTCCAGAGATCCCACCTTTTCAGACATTTTATGGAGATCCGCTCTGATGAGAGTTATCTCGGTAGAGATGGAGCCCACCGTGGTTTGTACCTGCGCCAACGCCTGCATCACATCGTCTAGTGTTGCTTTTTTCACCCCTGCTCCGTCTGTCGTTTACGTAGCATTTAGTCTGCCGTCTGCTAGGGGAGAGGCACTCTTGTTGCATGTGTATAGTTCTATACGAGTTTGTGTTGTGCCACTTTTGGAGCCTTTACCCGCCATGGTGCCTGCCTTTTCGGTATCGCTCACCAGAACCGGTTGGTTTTCTTGAGGAATGGTGCAGATAGGGGGAGGCAGCTGTGCTTTCTCGATCAGCCGGCACTCAGGCTCACTCGTCACCCTTCTACGTTCACTCAGGCCGTGTCTTGGCTGATGCTGGCGTTACACGTCTCACACTTTAATTCCTTATGGTACCTCTGGATAGACACACACATTCAGATGGCCGGTCCTATTTATTCGGCACCCACGATTATACGGTAACTTCCTTTCCCTGATTGGCGTGATTGAGGGCAGAGACGTTCTTGTTGATGACCACACTCGTCGCCGCCACTGCCAAAATTGCGCCTCGTAGCAGTGGTGAACTGTTTTCCCGGGGTGGTGGTGTATCCCGGTGAGCTAGGGTCCCCCCCAACCTCCGGCGCTATGTACTCTGATGCGTCATCGAGTCGACCAGCCCACAGGGTCCATGCTATTGCTGAGCAGGCTTATATAGTAGTGTCTTTTCGTTGACTGGCGTGATTGAAGGCAGAGGCGTTCTTGGTGATGGCCCCACTCATCGCCGCAACTGCCAAAATTGCGCCCCACAGCAGTGGTGAACGGCGCTGTTTACCGGGGTGGTGGTGTATCCTGGTGAGCTAGGGTCCCCCTCAACCTCCGGCGCTATGCGCTCTGATGTGTCACCGAGTCGACCAGTCTATAGGGTCCATGTCATTATTGAGCAGGCTAGTCGGAAGGACCCCCCGCACCGCCCGTTGGACTCCACCGTCTCCAAGCTTGCGCCCGCTGTTCAAGCCGCGGATGCCACCAGACTCTGTCCGCCACTCAGTCAGGTCCACTTGAGAAGGAGGGGGGGATCTCACACAGCTGCTCCCCTATGTCGGCGCTTGAATGTCCGGCAGCGCTACGCTTTCCTCTGCAGTCGCTCCACCGGCGGCTGTTCCAGCAGTCTCACCAGTAATGACTCGCTGCCTGCTGTGGCGGAGATCTTTTTAAGAGAACAGCCGTGTGATGAATCTGTGTATGTGGAAAGGGTCCTAAGTGCACAGTGAAGGTGTGTGTTGGTGGTAAGATAAAAATGGCTAAGGGATACCGGAAAGGTTAGTCTTTAACAGTGTAAGCACCCTTGTTATATTAAAAACTAAGAGGTTGCAACACCAAGAACTGTCTATATATAATCATATGCCCATGCCAGTTGAGATACGTTGGCATAACCACTAGACCAGTCAAGGTCAGGATGAGTGAACACAGGAGCACGATACGCAGGGGTCGCGCATCCACTAAAATGACTAACCATTTCATTGAGATAGGACACTCCTGTGACGAAATGGAAGGGAACACTCTGGAGGCTAACCACACTACTGAGGCGTGAGCAAAGCTGGGTCCACCGTCTACGCACCCACACACACGGTCTTAACGATGAGATACCATGGGTGGAGCTTGTAATTCTGTCTCTCAAACCCATTGGGTAATAATAAAAAGAAACTTTCTATTTACAATGTGCAATTCACAACTCTGAGGGCAACAAGAGACAAGAAGTGTCTTTCCCTCCTTCACAAAGAGGGTCCCGGACCTAGTTCTTTCCTTCTTATATTTCCCACTCTTTCTCATTACTCTCTCTTCGAGGTGAGCATGACTCTTTAGCACTTCTTGTGATGTCACTTCTTGTGAGGTCATCCGTTGAGATGTCACTACCTGTGATGCCATGTGCAATGTCACTCGTCGTGATGTCACTCACTGTGATGTCATGCTCCATGATGTCACTTGCATACTGCCTAACTTGGTTAGTCCCCTCACTTCTTCTTTTAGTACTTGTGACCTGAGGGTGACTCAGTGTCCGGTCACTGATGCCCAGTGCTGAGGGTACATTCAGCTGAAGTCTGGTCGGCACTGGTCTAATGGTTGGACATGGTGGTTGGTATGGGAACCAGTTCACCCTAAATGACTCTTAGATTAAGGTGACTTATATATTGGAATGCACTGATCGTGGCAGAAATTTTTGTGCGGAAAATACACCTACGAACAGGGTGCTCACAATGGTCCAGTGGCCAGCATCTGGTATAGGGGTACCGGCCAGGAAGTTCTAACCTCTATATACCTAGAACTGCTTAGGCAAGAATTATAAATCCAATGTTCTGGAACCACTGCAATCGCCTCCAACTACTGGCACAGGACCCAAGGACAGTGGTTAAAGTCAGGATTTTCCCCTAGTCTCCGCAGATGACTTCTGAGTTTGATACAGTCAAACTACTGGGACACGCAGGGTTGGGATGGAGGAGGATTACTCTTCTCATTGCCTGGTGGACATTAGCCTCCTCTGGGACCCAAATGTCATTTTCCTGGGCGGTTCTTCAACTGAGTAACTGGCTGATGTGACCTCATAACTCCTGGACAGCCACGGTTAATCAGGCTGCACAGGCCCTTCCTGTCGGCTGTGGATTACTCAGTCCTTCTGAGAGTTGCAGATCAGTCTCTCAAGCTGCATGTAGGTCTCCTTCTCTTCACCGGTCAGCAGCAAAGTGGTCTGGCAGTCTTTCTCAGACATCTGTCTAGTACAGAGTGAGAGTATCAACCCGTAGAGGATGTATTCTTTGATCTTCGGTATCACTCTGCTAAATTGGTGAGCAAGACCTCCTCCAATGTCAAATGCAATGGCAAACATGGCGCTAGTTGCAGGGCCCTGGACTTACCTTTACCGCAGGATCAATGACGTGATCGCCAGCTTTAAAATTGTAAAAAAAAACACAATCCTTGGGGAAATGTTCCAAAGTGATCAAGTGAGCCTGGATTAGGCTGGTTCAGCTAGTTTTGTGCAATGGCTCCATAAGAGAGATTGTCTAAAGGAATGCAGACCAGGGCAGGAAATGGATCAGGGTTGGTTTCACGCTGATGTGGCAGTTGTCATTACTTCCAAGGATCGAGGTAAAGGACCACAGTTATGGAGGACCTCTCAGATTTATCACCAAAAGGGCTGACAGGTTTTCACCCCATAGGAGTACGGGTGTAAAGGCCTCTCTCTGAACTAAGGATCATACTGTGACCAATTCCAATCTAAGAGCAACCTGGGTGGAGAAGACAGTAATCATCAGTGCAAAGAGGATGATTCCTTTTGACTCGACAGGAAATCTTTGGCTTGCTCTAGAGCTTCTTAGTAAATAGGAGGACCCTTGGTGGGCTTGCATGATTGTCGCGCTTACTTGTGGGAGAAGTACAAGACTGTCCAAAATATATACAAGGGCACCAGAGCTTCACAAATCCAGGAAAATCAATGTTGTTCCAACTACTATCACCACCACCAGTAGACATGTTACTAACTCTAACCAAGCATTGGCAAACTCTAAACAAGCATACTGTCTGTTGTGGTGGGCTGAAACAACACGTGATTGATGCTTGAACAGACCAATGAATGAAGAGGGCTGACCGAAAGCTCCTGCATGGATGTATTTTTTCCCTACTGTTTTTTAGGAACATGAGATTGCAAGGCAGTTAAAGCTGTCTCTTGGCTATACCTAAAAAGGACTCACTCCTGATTACCCCATCATACTTTAGCCTTTCAACTTCTTGTTAACTTTATCCATATCACTTGAGAAAAAGTAACCATAAGTGACTTGATGTACATATTCCTTTAAGAAATGGACATGATGTAAAGTTCAGTCAAAGTGTTTGACCTCAAAGGGGCTCACCCTATTGCCTAGGTTGACCAGATGGCTCTATGTCACCGGGACACCAGTTTTCTAGTCCTGAGATTCAATTTAACAAATTTGTGCATTGTGGGAAAGGGATCATTAGTTTGACTCCATTGAGGCAATTGCTCTAACACACCTGAAAGTAATGATTGGTCAAAGGAAAGCACATGGCTGAAAAACTGGTGTCCCAGTGACATGCCTCTGGTCATCATACCATAACCCCACATGCAAAACAGAGCTCTTCAGTGTCTATTATTGAATGGGCCCTCACCCTAAGGTCACCCACTTACTTAAAGGTGGAGCCACGCCAAGCACTCTGGGACCACGGATGCTCAAGGTGATCTGCATGTTGACTTAGAGGCCCCTGTTGCACAAGAACACACAGACGGTGCACAGCCCTCCTTCATTGAAGCTGACTGGGGCAACTTTCAGCCTCACGTGGTCGTATCTGCCAACATGGTAAGCATGCTAAGGCATCTAGGGCCATACTCACATTTGCCTCGCGAGGGCCGCCCCTTTTCGGTCCCAGACACGCAGTACACAGCCACAGCGATGAGGACGGTGATGATGACGTCAGCCACCACGATACCAGAGATGGTGCCCGGGTCCAGCTCGATGCAATTCTCGCACACTAGAAGAACATGAATGACAAGACCCGAGTAACCAACTATACCCAAAAACCAGCAACAATCAACAGTGGGCTAACCACGGGTTCTGGAGTAAAGCCTGGAGCAAAGTGCTTCAATGCTCATTGGCGGAGGTAAGTGCCATATGGATACAATTACACTACAATTATGAGGTCACACCTAACAGCACAGAAAAACTACAGATACAACCCCAGCCACCAAAATCAAGGTGAGAGCTGGAGATATCCTACAGTCTGGTCGGTGTCTTTGAAGGGCCGACACCCAGAGGAAGAAAAGACACAATGTGAGAATTGGATATGGCTTGCATCTAAGGTCACCATGATTGGCGTGATCAGCTTGAGTATGGGTTTGGGGTCAAGGCTCAGGGTTCAAGGCTCAGGGATTGTATTTTTGTCAAGGTCTGAAATGTATTTACCCCAGAGGTCAAAACTGGCTGTGACCAGTAGAACTGTAGAAGTGGAAAGAGATTATAACGGTGGCAGACTCCAGAGGTCAGAAATGTGGCAGGTGTCAAGAGGCAAGGTTGGAAGAATGCCGTGGTCATGGTCTGGACTACGTCTGAGATCAGAGGTCGGGTTGAAGAACTGGTCTGGATTTTTGTTGAGGACGGAATCCTGGAGATCAAAGGGCAGGTTTATTGATACTGATCAAAATAGAAGGTGAATGAATGTGTTTGAAGATAGATGTTTAGGTGGGACCCTAAGCGCTGCAGACTTGCACCTGCACTCACTGCTGCCAACAGAAAGGAATCACTGACGTGTAGAGAGGGGTGCCCAATAGTTCCGTGATGACTGAACACCATGTTGCCAGTTCTCTAATTTTATTTAACAAGACAGTGCATTCTGGGAGTTGTGGTCTTTGTTTCCTTCGAATGCATTGGTCTAAACGAACCAAACAACAGTGATGAAAAGCAGAAAGCCCACGTCTGGGTGGGTGGTGCTTGAGGAGCATGGAACATCCGGCAGCCCTATTCACATAGTGCATACATCACAATATACAATACAACTATATGAAATAAGAGAAGGGGTGCGGCCATGTGGGGACCCGTACTCACTTCGCACATAGACCTGCAGGGTGTTCTTGATTGCTTTATCGTCTTCTTTCTGGCAGGTGTAGGTCCCCCGAGGGTCCCTGGTCAGAGCGCCCAGGTTCAAATCCTTCCCTTTGTCCCCGGATTCCCAATTCCCACCTTCGCACTCCAAGACCAGCTCCCCATGGCGCTCCATCACTGTCACTGCAAGAGAAGAGACATGCAATGGGTAAGGCCGGAGGGGCAGGGGAGACTAGAGCAGGGTCAGGCCTGAGCACGCAAGTAGGCAAGCCTAGGGGACTACAGAATGTTCCTATCCAGGGATATTTAGAAACCATCTTAGAGTCAGGCTTGAGAGTCAATGTCGTCCTGCCTATGACCTGGCCTTGTTCTCTGGGGAGATGACCGTAAGGACAGGCCTAGTGCTAACAGATAGGCCTAGGGTGAGGCCCAGGGCACTGAGAGGTCAAGCCTAGGGTCAGGCCTGAGACCCATGGTTCACACCTAGTGAACCAGAGAGTCAGGCCCAGGATAACGTGTAGGGGGGTGGGGGGACAAGAGTAGGGTAAGGGCTGGGCTAAAGAGACAACCCTATAGACATGCAACGAGACAGAGGAATCCTAGGCTCAGAGATGTGGGAGGGAGAGCAGTCTTTCAGCAGGCCTGGGGGAAAAATGCAATCCTATAAGCAGGCTTACAGACAGGGTAGACAAGAATAGACTCACCCTAGGAGACTGATGGAACAAGCCTAGGTTATGAAGGCAGGGCCTAGGGGACTGAGAAGATAAACTTATGCTGTGAAGGCAGGTCCTAGGGGAATGGGCAGACAAGTCAAGGCCTAGGGGACTGGGAAGACAAGCCTAGGGTATGAAGGCAGGCCTAGGAGGACTGGAAAAACAAGCCTACGGTATGAAAGCATGGCCTTGGGGACAGAGAAGATAAACCTAGGATATGAGGGCAGGGCCTCGGAGAATGGGACAAGCCTAGGGTAAGAAGGCAGGGTCTTGGGACTGGGAAACAAGCCTAGGGTATGAAGGCATGGCCTAGGGGACTGAGAAGATAAATGTATGCTATGAAGGCAGGTCCTAGGGGAATGAGAAGACAAGTCATGGCCTAGGGGGGTTGGGAAAACAAGCCTAAGGTATGAAAGCATGGCCTAGGAGACTGAGAAGATAAACTTATGCTATTAAGACAGGTCCTAGGGGAATGGGAAGACAAGTCATGGCCTAGGGGGGGGGGGGGGGGGGGGGGGGCTGGGAAAACAAGCCTAAGGTATGAAAGCATGGCCTTGGGGACTGAGAAAATAAACCTAGGATATGAGGGCAGGGCCTCGGAGAATGGGACAAGCCTAGGGTAAGAAGGCAGGGCCTTGGGACTGGGAAACAAGCCTAGGGTATTAAGGCTGGGCCTAGAGGCCTGGGACGATATGCCTACGGTACGAAGGCAGGGCCTAGGGGACCGGGGAGACAATCCTAGGGTATGACGGCAGGGCATAGGGAACAGGGAATACAAGTCTCGGGTATGAAGGCAGGGCAGAGGGGAATGTGAAGACAATCCTAGTGTCAGGCCTGGGACTATGAAGACAAGCTTTGTGTCAAGCTGACAGGATTGTAGAATAACCTAGGCTGACCAGGGGCATAGGTGGCACGTCATGAGTCAGGACTAGGGCACAAAGACTAGAAATGCATCTATGGAAACACGCCGAAGGGACTGAGGAAAGCCTGAGGAGACAGACCTGAGCTGAAGGGTGGGTTGGCTCAGACATACAGACAGAGCCCCTCAGCCTCCGGGGTGGACGGGATCAAGTGTAAAGAGACTGCCACCACCAGGGGTGAATGCACGTGAGGGACTAGGATCCAAAGTCTGACGCCTCCACCGTCACATGGGATCCGCGGATGGACATGTGAACCATGTGCCTGCCACCAACAGGCCTGGACAGGCTGAGGGGAAGTGACGCTCTATTGACAACATACTTTCATGCCACTCACCGTTAACTTTAGAACCTGTAAGGGATGAGAAGAATATCAGATTATTGAAATGTTTTTTATATTTCATTTCACATTTCCAACTACAGAGCATGTTATCAAATGTACCATGCTCTCAATGAGGCAATCCCTGATAAAAGGCACTGTCTTTGCCAGCACCCCCCAAAACTGGAAGGCTAAGGAAGGCAAGTGACCACTCTACCAGGAGCTTTCCCTGGGAACCCTCCTCACATCATTTAGCTTAACCTCCCCCAACTAATTGAGCCATGGGGAAGTCAGCATTACCATTATATTTTAATAATTTGAAAGGTTGTTAAAAAAAATAGCCCTCATATTCTCTCACAGCAGGAAGAGAAAGCAAACGTTTGAAGTGAACCTTTCTCTCGTAAACTGACTTGACACTCTTTTTTTGTTTGATAAAAATGCTTTTGTTCATAATTTGTCCACTGAAAAACATTTTACTAACAGGACTGATAAGACCAACCTGAGATGTCGGTAAGTTCTTTTTTCCAATTATTACGACTAAAACCAATTGCTAAAAATGCTACAAACTTTACTGTCCCATTTTTAATATTTTTAAGACAACTTGTTCCATTAACAAGGTGTGAACGCAATTACTGAGAAATGAAAAGCATATTAGCGCTGATTAGTGTGACATCTTTAACAAGAAGATCTGTTATCGTTATTTTCATTATTTTTGTTGTTTAATAGTTATTACTACATATTTCCACCCTAATAGCCACTTAAGCCTCTATTGCACTTGTGGAAACACAAAATTCTTCTCCATTCCAGTAACTTGTGTTCATCCTAGTAAGCACTTAAAAATTACATTTCCACAATCGACCCTTGAACGCAAGTTCAGAAATGTTGTCAGTATTCCTGTGTCAATACTTCACATCTTACATAAAAAGGCTTCCTAGTCCCAATTGTAATCAGTATACCTTCAGTGGTAGTTTACTGTCATCTGTGAATATGCTTTCATCAATATTTTATATACTGTATTTCTTTACTCTGAACCAAAGCTGCATGTGTTTATGTACTGACACTGGAGTAGGGCGAGAGCTTCATGTAATTGTAAAACAACAGATCGGTAAGAAATGTATGCGTAGGTACCATCCTAATATTGCTTCCCCTATGACATCAACTAACATTAACTATGTCCAGCAAATAGGACACTTTACCTCGCACTCTCTTACTCCTCATGCCATTACTCTGCAGTTTTTACACTGCAAAATCTTTTACAATGCACATTCCCCCATTACAATGAAATTTACTATTCTAACTCCACGGTGGCGTTACTTTGGGGAATGCATTGTAATAGGTGGCGGTGTAAAGCCCTGCGTTATAAATGATTTTGCAGAGTAAAAAATGTGGGTAATTGCATGCAAAGTAACGCATGTGGGGTAAAGGATGTTTCCTATTTCCAACCCATACAGTCAATATCCCTGATGACCAACCCCCCCCCCCAAGCCCAGTCTCCTGATGTATTTGTGCTGCTATCTTATGCATTTGGTAACATTTGTTCCATTAAATGCATCATGCAGTGTCTGAATAAACGTGTTAACCTGATATTTTTTCCTGGCATCATGTTTACGAGGTGGCATAGTAAAATGGTGGTGTTCTGGCAATTGGGTGGAGATAGGAACCAGTTTATGCAAATAATCATATTTCTAAATACCATGTTAGACTAAATATTCCAGCAACAATCACAATTAGCCTTTGTATAACTGCTGCTTTCAATTTCTTATGCTTTCGGCCATTATTTACAGGCAATAAAGCATTTTCTTTAGGAGCAACAGGCAGTCCAAAGAAGTGCATCTCCATTACTATTATTCAATTTTCAGTGTCCTTATTTTACTAACCTCACTGCACAAGTTAGTCCATATAAGTTGGCACTCTTGAGTGTCTGGCAGTTGGTGCTTGCTTTGCTCCGTCCCAAGCACTTTCTTATCCAAACCCTCAACTTCAGCGGGCACAAATTGTATGCTGCCTTGGCAGGTGGGCCAGCTGATGGTACATGAGGCACTTTAACCATTAGGGCCAAAACACTTCCTTCTGGAGGTAGCTCTGGCCAAAATGGTGGTGCTCTTTTCACGTTTGTCAAATGTATCCCATTATTGTGGCCTTCAAATCGGACTGCTGTCTGTGTCACCAACAGTGCTTGCATCTGTCCTTTCCAGCGAGGCTGCAAACTTTTCTTTCACACAAAATTTTAGTTAGGACCCAAGACCCCTTCTTGGTGCTATGAGTCTCCTTCCGAGGACGGGGCCCAGGTGTCTCTGACCTGTTAATGAATAGCAGACAAACTATTGGTCAGTTCCTTACAACATTCCAACAATCCAGAAAGAGGCAAATCACGCCGTTTTGATGGAGTTGCGAATCCGGGACAACGTAGTTTTTTTCTGTTGCAATGTTTCTCATAGAAAATAGTGCTAAAGGTAACCCAGCACCCAATTCAATCTGCTGATGCACATATTTTTCTTTACAGTTTATTCTTTAATGTTTCGTTAATGCTCAGACCTTGACACACTAAGTTAATTACTTTATTTGTAGTTCAATACCCACTTACATTTTTATTTTTCATTTTCTGATTGTCCTAACTGGCCACTGAAAACATAACCCTTATCTTTCCATTCTTTCCTCTATTATTACTTTCCTCCATTATCTGTTGTTTTTTTCTACATTGGTCAGTGTGTGTTTGCTTCAGACATTGTTCCTTGCTATTTCATAACATTCAGTTACATTTTTATCTCCAATTTACCCTCTTTCTGCCCATAGTCTCCCAAAGTTGTTGGCTATTCCAAACGCGTCTAAATATTCACTGTGAGCCCTTTAGATAGTACACAAACAGTAGTTAATTTGTGATTAGTTTTATTCTATCTTAACAGGTTCTACCACTGTTTTCTTTTGTTATGATCACATATGCTGCCAAAAGAGTTCCATCTGGGTTCTTGAGACAAAAGTCATTCACAAAAAGGGTGCCATCTACAAGGGGTAGTGGCATATAAACCAAGTCCACCCGACCGACTGTGTTCCAGTTTCAGTGACAATCACATAACCGTGCTGGCCATCTTCCAGCTTCAAAGGGAGAGGCAACAGCGGGGCTAGATTAAAGATGTTACACCGTTTTAAAGCAACATTTGCTGCCATCAGTGTAATTTCATAATACTTTAATCTGGCATTGTTCAAAGGTCACATGTTGTTTTGTTCAATATGATGAGGTTTGTATACAGTAACCTCATGATCAAGAATAATTGAATCTACCTGTTTTAGCGCAACAGCCGCTTTTGTTTTAAGGCAGTTCAGTGGTCCTCCAACTACCCTTGTCCAGTATTGAGGAAAAATAGGCACATTGTCTATTCTCCTCAACATTTTTCTGTGTTAATACAGCCAAAGCACAAATACAGCCAAAGCATAACCATCTTTTTAGTGCACAAATAAAGCAAATTATAATCTAGCATACACAAAGCTGGTCAATTGCAAAGCGCTATTTTTAATTTCTTGATGGTTAGGATGCCAGGGCACTCGGTCACTGATATACATGTGCATTAAAGACAACAACGTTTTCTCTATCAGGGAAAAATTTGGTATCCATTGTCTGCAAAATGAGACCATGACTAAAAATGCGCATACATCTTTCTGCGTTTATAGTTGAAGCATGTTTTGCACAGCTTTTTTCTATCCGGTCCTCCCCTCTTTCAAGAGTGGTTATCTAAAGAGGTAACCTCCTGTTGACAATATTGCAATTTAGATAACAAATTTTGTGTCCATGTGAAGCTAAAAACGATAATGCTGCATGATAAGCAATTCATCTACAAGCTGGAACAGCATTGTTCCAGCTAGAAATGTACATGCATTAATTTGTTGTTTTTTAAAGCCTCACTGTAAATATTTGCACTTTGTATATACATCCGGGGTGCCCAACAAAATACATAGCGCTTACTTAAAAACTAAAGCCAAAGAGGTATTGACTAGCGTCATGAATTGGACTACAAAAGAAAGTATTTTTTAAATTCATCAAAGTAAACTATTTAGCATTCCCTGGGATGGAAGAGAACATGGCTGTTATACCTGGGACCACAGGGGTCTCAGTCTCCACTATTCTGTTAACTGCTCTCAAGTCAACCACCATTCGATATTTCACTTCTCCAGTATCTTCCAGTATCTTCATTTCTTTCAACCACAGGTAAAATCGGACCATCACAGACATATTTCCAGCCATCGTGGGTATTATTTTTTTCTCTAATAAATACAGTATTACTTTTTTCAAACCCTGTTCTCCTTCCTTGGATATATTATTTTGTTGTATTCTACGCAAAATGGCATTTTGTTTAACTCTAACTTTCACAGGCTCTATTTTCATAAAACCAGTGTCATTTGGACCTCACACTCATACTTTAGGATCAATATTTAACAATTCTGGTGGCATATCTTGTTGTCATTTAACCATAAAACGTTTGCCAAATGCATCCTTTCTGCAATGTAAATAAATGCCCTCTGGAGTACATTATATTGTTGCATATATCATTTGTAATAGTTTCAATCCCAACAAATTAAAGGAACATTTATCGGTTAACACAAAGGGCATCTGTCCTGTAATAGGGCCAATGCTCACATCAAGGGGCATTGATATGGGACTTGTAACAGTATAAGAATAACCCACCGACCTATTTATTTTTCCAAGAGAGGAATGTGGGAGATTGAGGTGTTTGTGGCACCCGTACCTAATGCAAATCGTTCTTCCTTTCCTGCAACTGTCATGTTAACATACAGTCCAGAAGAATCTACAAGTATGGTTACTTGCGCCCCTTCCTCTCTTGGTCACCTTCATGCATTCCATTCATGGTAATTTCTGTCCTCTGGTAGTGCTGTGTGCAATATACCTTAGTATTTCTGTCATAGTAGCTATTGTCCTATGCCTGTCCTGCACCCTCGCTATTAAACGGTCCTCTTTCTCGACCTCTTCTTCTTTCTCTGTCTCTTACCTCTTGTCCTCCTACATTGTGTCCTTGTAAAGACGGACACTCACTCTTCCAATGACCTTCCTGTAAACAATAGGCCCATGTATTGTAACCTAGTCCTGTTCTCTGTTGCACCAGAGGTGAAGCAGCTTGACTAACCCCTCTTCCGCTTACCCCATCCTTCTGATAACTTCCTCTGTTTAACAAACATACACTATCAGGAAACACCTGTTGCTTTAAACATGTTCTTTTCAAATCTCACATCTTTTGATTTTTTACTCTTTTCTGCATTTCTTTTATTTTTATAATATCCTGCCATTGTCAGTAAGTCAATTGGTGTCTTAGTAGTCCACGTACTTTCATATGTATGTATCACGTCTCTCAATTCTGGATGTCGTTTATTAATGTGCTCATGTAAAGTGCTCTGATACCTGATATCTTTGGGTCTAGTTTGCACTATATAAAATGCTAAAAAAAATAAAAAAATGTTAAGTGGTAAAAATGTGACTGTCTGCTACCGTCGTCATGTCTTGTCCACTGTGCAATTTCAAAATATTTCTTCCATCTTACTATTTACAAGTAGTCACTTTATCTCAGTCTACCTTCTCCCTGGGCCTTATTTGTTGTAGTTCTTGTATTCATTTCTAGACTAACCTTTTGGTAAATACTTTCCCCCTGTTTTCTCCCTTCTCTTTTCTATCTTTAATTTTAAAGAGATAACAAAAGAAAAGTATGTCCAACATTTATAAACCTTAGTTATTGTTGTTCAAATACTTTCCTTTTCCAAATACTCACGCAAATACTGCAGTTTTACCAAACCAAAAGTTCCATTTATGGAGAACTCCAAATACCAAAGGTACAATATATCGGGAACTCCAAATCCTTATTTATTCCAAAATCTGTTGTATAAAAGTAACAGCATTTCTGTACACTTATTCCAAAATCTGTTGTATAAGTTCGCAGCAACTCCCTTTTTAACAATCAAGTTTGTTATCTGAAGTTGTACAACAGCACCAATATTTAGAAATGCATTTCTAAACCAAAAATATCATTAGTTCCTATTTCTGGCACCAGCCACTATTACCTATATACAAAATATATGACAACAATCAATGTTTAATAGAACAATCTCACCAATATCTTAATCCTTGCCCAACGTCCGACCACCAGTCTTCAAACAAAACATCTTCTCCAAAAAGATCAGTTTGGGACCTCTGCCGGGGAGATCCTGCTGTCAGGAGGTTCAGTTTGGGACTTCAGATGGCTGCTGCTAAGAAACTCTGTCTCATATGTGCAGGGGCCAGTTGAACCTCCTTGACCACAGTCCTCAGCCTGTTAGATGTCCCTGGGAGAGGTCCCTTTGTGGTCGCCAGTTGAGGAAAAAAAATTCTTCTCCACTCCACTCACATAAAGAAGACCAGCAGTCGGAGGTAACGGAAAACCTGGCAATATTTATTATCACTATAGTGGGCACACACGGACAACCCACAGCGCAATCAATGGCCATGAGAGAGCGGGTGTGCGACTATCAGAAGTCTTACAAGCTTTTATACATTTCTTACAAAATAGGTGCCTATGACAGTTGCAAAAAACATTAATCTCTTCGACATCTGTGGTTACAAAGTAAGCTCAGGAAATATATTCAGTGCATTGATTCTCAAAAGTTATGCTAGGCCAGGTGCAAAGTACAAAAATATGGCTTCTGATCGGAAACCCCTGCCCAATAGCCAAAGATTTGAACATTTTGTGGTTATGCCTTACAGTCAGTTCTTGTAACATTTCCCTCACGCGAGAAACATAGGTAACAGTAGCCAATTACGGGTTAAAACAAAATAGGTAGAATATGTAACAGTACCAGGTGAGCAAAGATACATGAAAAATAAACTTTGTTTTTGTAACAATGGAGGATTACAAAAAAAGAGACACCCGTGCCCATGATACAAAATGTTAGCTAAAACAAAATAGAAGAGCTTGTGTTCATCCTGGTAAGCATTTAGAAATTAAATTTCCACACACATTTTTAGTAACAGTATAGAACAGGAGCTCGAGAAACTAAAACAGAGAAATAAAGAAGACCATTATTTGAAAACAGTGCCACCGATATTTCAGTGACATATAAGAGGTGGATGGCACAATAACTGGTTCATCAGTGGGAATTCAGGGCTTTCGGTATCCAAACCCATGGGATTGGCTTTTATTGACAATATAATATAGGCTAGAAAGGGAATACTTTATTTATGCTGAACAGTTTGATGGACATTTTCCACGAAGGCCAGATATTTGGATGGTGAGTCCATTTAACACCGAGCATGAACCACACTGTAATATGTTGTAATTACTGTCTTTTTCTTGCTAGCATTGCTTTGAAAATCCATGTTCTACAGGGGCGATATCATCTACAAGAATTATGATACTTGGAAAAATGACAAAAGATCATATATGACAAAAGAAAAATCTAGGTAGCACACCATATATTTTAAAAATACTTAAAGTCACCAAGGATATATTTGACTATTAAGAAGGATGAGGCTGAAGTGCGAGTTCATTTATGAGGTCGTGGGACTCCGATGGCTGATTTTGTCTGTATGATAGATTGCAATATCACTCTCTGCCACGTCCACACAACCCTTTACCCACAACACCCAAATACATTTGTTGTTTCTTGGTCCTCCTTAAATACATAATAGATAATGTATTTTGTTTCTTATATTTAAATGAAGACTCTTTGTACATTGCAAACCAAAAATAATATTCGTGGCTGGCCAGCATCAATAATTAAGGATGGTTTGCTGTGCAAATTAAAATAATGATATATTCATTAGTAATTACCAATTAGATTTCTAAAAAATCAGCACTTTGATTGTAGCTCTAAACACACTAATATTTACTGTATCTAAAAAATAATTTGTAGAAGTCCTCAGTCATTATTAAAAAATATAGAGAATAATTTTTAACAGTGAACATATTTTTTAATCTATTCTCAATTCTGTTAAATGAAGACATTAATATATTACATAACTCCTTTTTTCTAAGTGGGCAAAACTGTCTTTAAACTAATCATGGGCAAAGCACTACGCTACACTCCAGTAGTTTGCGAAGTTTGCACAACTTCGCACTACGCTAACTGCACGTAGCACAGTGCAAACATGCGTTGCTTAGCATAGTGTAGTGCAGCGTTCAATTTTTGCTTGCTCGCGGTCCTCAACGTCATGTTGGTGACCGCGAGCAAGCAAAATTACATACTCGCAAGACTTATTCCTTGTTCACGATCAGCAACATCAAGTTGCCGATCGTGAGCATGGATAATAAACCTCCTGGCGAGATTCTCAACGCGGGGAGGTCAGGTTTCTCATTGCGAGTGGTCGCGCATGCTCGCGACCGCTCGTGATGAGAAACTACCAGTCCGCGTTGAGAAAGCTGCAGTTCGAGTAAAAATCTACTTGAGTGGCAGACAAGGACAGCTCGCACTGTGCAAGATGCCTTTTTCAATGACTGGACAGTGTCGGATGCTTGTCCACACTGTGCAATCATTGAAAACGACATCTTGCACAGTGCGAACATGCTACTACGCAGTTTGTGTAGTGCTACGCGTAGCTCGCGTAGTGCGAAGTGCACTTTGCGTAGCTACACGTAGCGCTACTTCGCGAACTACGCCCACCCCTACTTTAAAAAGCCCAGGGATTGTAATTTGAATGCTACTAATGGGCCTGTACCACTGATTGTGCCACCCACTTAAGTGGCCCTTTAAAACATGCCTCAGATCTGCCACTTCAGAGCCTGTGAGTTTGGTTTACACAGCCATGTTGAATTGCAATTTTATACCCTTGCCAAGCCTTACACTCCCCTTTTATTACATATAGGTCACACCTGATGTAGGTCCTAGGTAGCCCATAGGGCAGAGTGCACTGTAAATAAAAGTTAGAAAATGTGTTTTTAAGTTTTACAAGTCCTGGAAGTGAAAAACTCCCAATGATTTTTTCACTACTGTGAGACCTACCCCTCCCATAGGTTAACACTGAGGATTCCTTGTTACATCTAATAAGCTGTAATTCCCAGTTGCAAGGAGATAGATCTACCATGTTTAGTACCTATGAAATTGTAATGCCAAATCTTATTTAATGGTAAAGTCAAACTTATTATTAGAATTATAAAAATGGTACTTTTAGAAGGATGGCATTTTTCTGCTCTTAGCCCTGTGTGCCTGCAGCCTGTCTCCAATACACATCTGGGGTTGATAACATCTGGGCTTTGTGATTTCCCTCTAGACAGCCACACACAAAGGGAGCTCAGGTGTGACTTGATGGGACATCCACATCCACATCCTGATTGCCCATCCTGTGCAGGATGTTGGAGGAAGAGCTTGGCACTGCCTCACACTTACATCTGAATAGGCTATGTCCTGTCCCCACAAAAAGGACTGCCTAACCCCCTGTAATGAGTCTTGAGCCAGGGCAGGAAGGGAGGATCTTTGTGCACCTCTGAGCCCTTGTTCGAAGTCTCCCCCACTTCAAAGGCACCACTGGGTATAAGAACTGGACTTCTGACCCTACCACTTCAGTACACTTCTGATGCTGTGGTCACTCTGCCACGAAGATGGACGGCTGTGCTGCTGTAGGACTGCCACTCTGCTGGACAGCTGCTCTGGAAGAACTGCTTTCTTGCTGTGCTAACCTGCTGCCCTTCTTGCCTGGATGAGAAAAACTGGACCCACATCACTCGAACCCAAAACCAGAGTGAACCCAAGGGCTTGCTTTCTTTCTTCCAATTGAAGTCTCAGGGACATAAAGACTTCCAACTCACCTGCCTCAACATTGGGACTCTGCCATCTGTGATCTGGGCTGCCAAGTGGTGCCAGTCCAGGCTTGGGCCCTTGGAAGTGGGTTTAAGGTGCTGCTTCAGCAGAATCCATGAATCACCGTAGACCCAAAGGACTCGGAATGATCGCATTGTCACCATTGTGAGGATCGACTCCAAAAGTTAGGAAAATTAACAATAGCAAACATACATTAAATAACGTAACTCTATGGGTGCAAAAATAGATAGTCCACAGTTCAATATTTTAGAAAAATATATCTTTATTCTATTTTCTGATAGTTTTTTTAGAACATTCTTAATTTCCTTACCATTTGTCAGAATGTCAGATGCATTTTGTCACATTATTTACAGTTACTATTTACATTCATGATTCTGAACACAGAAAGCGGATACATTTAACCTCTTAGCAGCTATGGAACGTCCAGCTCCAGTGCTGAACGTTCCATTGCGCAGGTGAGGTTCGAACGTCCAACGGCCGACGGCAGCACTCCTGAGGTAGTGGTGCCGTCGGCCGTTGAAATAGGCGCAGCACCTAAGAGGATAATGATGGCTAGCGGCAGAATAGAGACTACTCGCGTTTCGGCACTGGTGCCTTCATCAGGACACTGTCTTTTAGCATCATTTCTACTCCATAAAACAATCGTTTTGGCTGTGATAAAAGTCAAGAGATGGGGTAGCACATATGTTGATTTACAGTATAGTTGAATGTTCAGTAATATTCGATCATTCAGTTGTTTTGAATTTTTTGACAGTCCTGTGTTCTTAACTAAATTAAGAATGTTCTAAAAAAACTATCAGAAAATAGAATAAAGATATATTTTTCTAAAATATTGAACTGTGGACTATCCATTTTTGCACCCACAGAGTTAAGTTATTTAATGTATGTTTGCTATTGTTATTTTCCTAACTTGTGCTATTTCCCTACATATAGCAAACCCATTTGTTCAGTAGGGGTCCCTTTTGTTTTCCAAAAATGAGGATCGACTCCAATGCATCATTGACTGTGCTGCACAGTGCCACCATTACTGACGCATCTCTAACTTGTGCATCTCAGAACTGGTGCATCAGCTTCACTCTATGGGTCGATGACAACACATCGCCGCCTCTGTACTTCGTATCTTGTCCTCGACGACGGAGCGTCGTCTCCTCTGCACCCCACACCTCGTCTTTGGCGATAAAGCAACCAAGGTACTTTTCATCAGGGCAAGGCTGGTCCCTGTATCTGACCCACGCTCCATTGTGGTCGGACTGAACTTTTGGATTTGATCCGGTCTAGCACGGCCAGATAGCCCCAGTTAGCACTATATTACAATGTATGCTTTAAAAATTCATAATGTCGGATCTACTTATTGAATTTTTGTTGATTTGGTCTTATTTATTCATTAAATTAAGCTCTATTTTTCTAACCGGGTGTGGTATCTTTTTTGTGTGGTGTTTTCACTGTTTTACTGATTTAGGTGTGCTGCATAAATACTCTACACGTTGCCTCTTAAGTTAAACCTGATTGCTCTACGGCAAGCTACCAGAGGATGAGCACAAGTTAATTTATGGGGTGCTTGTGACTTACCACGACAAGTTTTGTGGTTCCTGCTTGGACAGGGTGCTTACCTCTGCCAACCAGAAACTCAATTTCTTATCATGGGACCCCTGGTAACAATAATTCCAGGGTTAGGGACATAACAGGAATTATTCTGGGCCATTCATAGCGAATGTCTAAGCGTGCACACATCTTCAGGGCAATAAGTGAATAGCAATGTGTTTTATGATATTCTTATATCATGCACATCCTAAATAAAAAAAGTCATACATTTGTAATTGAATTTTCATTAGATTAGCAAAGTAAAAGCACAAAATAACACACTGGTTTACAAGCTACACGTCGTCTGCAATCTAACAAAATGACTACTTGATTGTCCATCACAAAAATCTAATATGAACGCAAATTTGATAATGTATCCATTCTATAAACACTAAGGGGCCCACTAGGATCACGGGTGGATCGCCACCACCCGCATGGCGGTGGCGATCCACCCGTGATCCGACCCCTCCCGCCACCCATTTTCCCCCCGCCATATTACTATGGCGGGGGGACCGCGAAGGACGGAAAGACCGTCCACCGCTTTTCCGCCCGGTCAACGAGTTGACATGGCGGAAAAGGGTTTAATATGGTGGCAAGACACCGCCAGCCATATTACCATGGGTGCACAGAGAGGCCTTTCTGCCAAGGAAAGGCATGCGAGAATGGACTGTGGGGGCCCGTTGCAGGCCCCCAGGTACCCTGGGGGGTGGGGAGTGCACATGGGGGTTACCTATGGTACCCCCCAGCAGTTCCATGCACAACATGCCTTCCTGGCATTGTGGCGGGCGGTGCTGAGTGCACTGCCCGCCACAATGACAGGAATGCAGGATGCGCCCGCCGCTGTGGCGAGCGCATCCTAATTGCCCCCACGGGACCCCCGCACTTATGGCGGGTGGTCCCATTTCCCGATAGGGACCCCATAAGGCTTTGATGTGCAATCCATCCCTGAATTGGCAAACCATGAGTGGCAAAAAGGGAATTACCCAAATCCCACTCTTTCTGTATATCTTCTTATTGTTCTTGTTATAAGATTTAAAGATACACGTTCTTCCAGGCAGCTAAAGTGGTCTGAAGCGACACCTAGAAATATGTATACTTCTAAACTTTCAAGTTTAAAAAACTCCACACTTTAAATGTATGTACGCCTTGCAAAAAGCAATATATAAAAACGTTTTAAATACAATGTGGCCTTTAAAAAAAGAAGGCGGATCTCTTTTAGGTAAGGAGTTCTCTGCTATTTTTAAACAATTCTATATAATGTTGTTCATATTATTCAGGTGGTTCAAAAAAAATCATGTCCATTTTTTATAGCAGTTCTAGAAATGCAAAACATGCTCAATTTTGATTTGAAATGTTGAGTAATTCAATTCAAGAGTCAATTAAACTGTTATCAAATGTCTCCGGGATATATGATGATTTTAAAGCAAACTCTGCTGGAAACTAATGACCCAAGTAGAATTTTCTACGAGGCCACTGTGATTCTGCACAAAGTAAAAATACTAAATAAGACAACAATTCTATGAAAATGTAATGGAACACAATTGTGGGATATTTCAGCAGGACTAATATATATGGCAAAGTTGCAGCCTGCTTAAGTATTCACGTACAGACATAAGAATATTCATAGAGGTATACTTAGATGTTGCTTGTTGCACTCGAGCTGAAAGCACAGTTAAATTGCTCTGCAATATGCACGTGGACATTTTAATATCTCGACTAATAAAACATTTAATCCTATAAGGCTTCCAAGTTTTATTTTAAGGAGAACTAGTTGGGTCAGTCAGTCAGTCATCTTTAGTGACATGATATAATTGCTGCATGCCACAAACCAAAAAACCAAGTACGGTAAAATATAGGGGACATTTTCTGCTGCATCATTCCTCACTAGCATGAGGAATAAATAAAAGTGACCTATATACTCTCCCAACGGTATTGGTCGGTGGTGGATAGGTGCCGGGCGGCGAAGTGGAGAGGGGAAGGGGCAGGGTGCGGGGTAGTAATCTATGGATTACGGAGGATTACAGGTAAGTAAACATATAAATAAATAAAACGAATTTCGTTGCGCGCACTGCATCCCCAAATGCAATGCAGTGCACGCAACGAATTTTGTTTTATTTATTTATATGTTTACTTACCTGTAATCCTTCGTAATCCATAGAGTACTACCCCCCACCCTGTCCCTCCCCCTCCCCATGTCACCGCCCAGCAGCTACTCCCACCACCGACCGCTACTGTCTCCCAAATTAAGTGGGTCATTACGATGACAGGCGGACTTGAGTCCACCATCGTGGTGGCGCTTGGGACCGCCTGCCTGTATAGCGACGGTCCCGCACTTTGAATCACGATGCGATCGCCACCATGGCGGATGGATCTTGCATCTTCACCATTGCGGCGGGTGCTGCTGACTGCAGCACCCGCCACAATGTGCAAAATGCATGTAGTGCGTTTCCCTGCACTACGCGGCAGACACCACGCAGTGCCTGCCACTTAGTGCAGGGAAATGTAGGGGGGTACCATTGGTACCCCCCAGTGCACCACCACCTCCCCCCAACAAAAGGGGGGCCCACAACTGGCCCCCGAAACAAAACCCGCCAGCCTTTCAATGGAGGATTACCGGCCACAGAGAGGCTGGGCGCGACCAGCATTGTAATTTGGCTGACGGTGCCTGCTAGGCATCGCCACCATTTTACTGATGGTGACCGCTCCGCCAGGCAGTCGGAACGATTACCTGTGGCAGATCTGTGGCAAGTGATCTTTGTGCCCTCCACGTCGCTGTCCAATTCCCCTGCCATCCTAATTTTGCGGTAGAAAATTGTTGTCCGATGGCGGGCGATACTCCAGCGCACGACTGGCGGTGACGGGCCTTCCGCCATCATAATGACCCCCTAAGTTCGGTGCCCCAGCTTCATATCCACTGTATGTGATATTTTTATTGAATTTGTATTTCTCCATATTGATGGCCAGTGCTTTAAGAGGGGTTTATTGTTTTGTGGACACTGGATGGTGAATATTCTTTAATCTTACCCACAAGAAGTACACAGGCCTACGGATTATTGTACAATTATTTGGAACTCTCCTTATTGTTCATGCATACACAACATGAAAAATACTAATTGATAAAAACATTACAAAATGAATACATAGCAAAAATACACAAACCTGTACATAGTACAATTAATTCATTCACATAATAATAATAATATATTCAACATATTAAATGTAAAAAAATACAATTGTAATGAACAATTTATTAAATATTATAACATGCACATTTACACTTATACACTTCCTAACCTACGCCTCTACAAATCCAACATCCCTCCAACAAATCAAAAAACTTCAAATGAAATAAAATATTATCCTTTAAATATATTTCCAACCAAATAAAGAATAAAGTAACAATACTAAAATAATTACAAAGGATTAACAACAAAATAATAATTTAGAACACTCAAACTAATAAAACAAAATAAAGAAACAACATTCTTACCTGTAATTTTTGTCTGATGATATTCTGAACATCACAATATTTTTGGAATAATATTAAAGACCAACAATATATTTAAACAATTTTAAGGTCAAACAATGCCCTTTTCAGACTGAAGTTCAACCAACATTTAAGTTTGCGTAGATAAGGATAGACGTCAATGCGAAAGAAAGAAAGCGATCAGGTGCATTGTACGGCCACAATGCACTAACAAATGTCTATTAGATGTTGATTTCTAAACCCTGAAATAGACCTTTAGAGGAAGGGTGCGTGAATATTGATGGGCAAAAATCCCACAAAATATATGCAACAGGATGCTTTTGTTTGAGGTATGGCCTGAGTAGAGAAAAATGGGACCAAAAAATGTGTCCCTGTCTAAAACACATTAGGATACTGGGCAATATTTCATAGACTGTGGGATTCCGTTTAAGATGGCTTAATTAGCATGAACACCACTAAGGATGAGTATCTAAAAGTCCCTAGCCAGGAATGTAATAAAGTATGGATCTGTGGAAGACACTTGGAGCCTCATTACCAGGTCTCCATTGCTTCCTCAGTATCTCTGCCCCATGGAGTTACCCGCACAAAGGGGTAGAGTTACTGGAGATTGCAAGTGTGGCCCTTTCAGTCCCCTTAATTATGCAGAATTAGTAAATAAATCTGTAATTATGCATCTGATTCCCCTGAAAATATTTCTCCATGTCGCCCAGTTTCTCTCCCTGATATTTCACCTGATTCTTTTTCACCTCCAGGAGAAAAAAACTCAGATCTCTGCGGTGCTTCAAATTTTGGTGCGGCGTGTAACATTAGTTGCAGTCCCATCAAAATTAAATGGCAACTTGCATTGATATCCTTCGGGCCAGATTGCGAGTGGCCACAATTTGGGGCAGAATCACTACTTATAACCACCATTAACTTCCCTCTTGGAATACTGATGCAACTTGTAATCAATCCCTTTTTTCCTGTTTTTAAACTGACGTATTTGGAATTCCCATTTCAATGCTGCCAAATCATACATCATACTCCATTAAAAAAAGTGTCCTTTTCCGGTTATTGTTATTCAGAAAAGGGGTTTTCAAATTTCTGAACTGTGTTTTTATTAGTGATTTTACCAGAATTTATCACAGGGATTCTGTTCTATAAGATAAGATTGATTGATTGATGCTTTATTTCGATATGCACATATCATAAAAGCAGTACAAAAGATAAAAACAGCATGTCGAAAAAAGCGAGACTGTACATTTAGTAAAAAGGTAAAAACGCATTAAGTCAGCATAAATTAGGTAAAAAGAGAATTAAATTGATATGGACAGTCTTCTAGTTCTAATCAACCAAGCCCATTTTAAAAACTTAGCAACAGCACAAACAATGGGAGGGGCTGTGTTAGTTAGGAGAATCCGGAGTGCAACAGCGTGCTGACGAGTACCCAGTTCTCTGCAGATGGGACCGAGCCAACGTGATCTTGGGCGGCCGTACTCCGGGCATTCAAAAAGAAAATGTGGCACCGTCTCTGGCTTGTCTTGACAGAAGGCACAGAAGCATGATGTAGGCTGATATTTATTCCACCTCGAGCAGAAGTCGGCCAAGGGTAGGGTTCCTAACCGGAACTTGATGTACAGGGACCTATCCATAGCCACTGAAATAATGTCCAGGTATGGCTCATACATGACAGCGTCTTTAAACAGTAGAAAAGCTGCGGTGGTTTTACAGTGCTGCTGGCTTCTCAAGCGCTTCATACGGACCCACTCCCAGAAAAGTTTTTTTAAGATCTCCTTCGAGGGAGCGGAGTGGTTTTGCCAGCATGAGTCCAGGCCTAGGTCCCCTAAAAGTTGTTTAATATCCTTCAGCCATTTGATGCGATGCCAGCCGTCAGAATGCATCACCTCTGCCAGACCATTGGCATAGGATTTTAGCTCCGGGACCCTCCACAGACGTGCCCAAAGCAAAAGGGGTCGAAGCCGAGCCTGGTCCCTTATGGCTTTACAGCCGGTGTCCATGAGCACTGGGATGGTCGGGCTACTTGATGGGATAGCAAGGAGATCCTTGATGAATTTATTTTCAGCCTTGCTCAGGGAGTCGACTTTGCCCGCGCCCCACAGTTCCGCTCCGTAGAGTGACGCAGGAACCGCACGTGCTTTGTATATCTCAAGTAGTGGGGCAACACAATGTTTTGAGGAGTTGTTAAACTCCTTAAGAATAGCACCCCCCACCCTTTTATGGGCCAGTGTCATTTTGTCAATGTGGGCGGTCCAGCTCATCCCATCGTTCAGTCGAATTCCCAAATAGTCAAATTCAGCCACTCTTTCTAGGGGAATGGAGTTTAGAATGGGGGGGCGGCCAAGTTTGCGAGGAGGATGTATAACTAGGAACTTGGTCTTATCTACATTTATAACTAGGCCCTTAGTGGTACAGAAGTCCTGAAAGCGGTTCAGCAGTATCTGGAGGCCTTGGGGGGTTTTAGAAATGAGGAGGGTGTCATCGGCGAACAGCAAGGTTGGAATTTTTACTCCTCCCAGGGTGGGAGCATCTGCTGGTTCGCCCAATAGGTGATCTACCACCCCGTTAATGTAGAGGGAGAATAAGGTAGGCGCCAGCACGCAACCCTGCCTTACTCCCCTCTCGACCCTGATCTTGTTGGTCTTTTCCCCATTCAACCCCCATCTAACCTGGGCGTAGGTGTTGGTGTGCAGGTTGATAAGGAGGTTTAATAAGTACGGGGGCATCCCTAAACCGTAAAGGACCCTCCAAAGTTCCTCCCTGGGAACCAGGTCAAAGGCAGTCTTAAGGTCAATAAAGGCCAAGTAAAGACTGCCTTTGCCCAGCACCACCACCTTCCAGTATACCAACAAGAGCCTGAAGACCTGTTCGATGGTTCCTGTACCTGAGCGGAACCCGGCTTGCATATCGGACAGGATATGATTATCGTCCACCCATTGGGAGATCCTCCCCAGGATGACTTTTCCTGCCAATTTCTGGCTTGAATCTATTAGGCTTATAGGCCTATAGTTTCCAGGTGAGTCCCGACTGCCCTTTTTGTAGATGGGGACCACCTCCGCACCTCTCCAGGAGTCTGGCACAGGGCCTCCCCCAATAATTGCATTGAGGAGTGCAGAGATTAGTACCCCCCATTCGTCCGGATAGGCGCGGAGGATATCGCCTGGTAATCCGTCAGGACCAGCTGCTTTCAATGGGACCAGTGTTTTAATCTGCTTTGTTACTTCCAAGACAGAAAAAAGATCCAGATCGCGAGCTAGGGTAAAGGGTGGGAGGATGAAAGTATCGTTAAGTGGGCCTTCAACAACAGAGTAAAGATTTTGGAAGTGAGAAAACCAAGTCTGGGCGTTGATGGTACAGGTCCTCCGAGTATCGTCAGGACGGTTCCTTTTGCCCACCAAGTCCCAAAAGCCTTTGGCATCTTTCCCACGACTGGCAGACAGGAGGTCCTGCCAGAAGTTATCCTCCCACTCCCTCCTAGCATTTTTTTGGCAGAGTGCATAGTATCCTCTTGCCTCCCTCGCCTTAGATGGTAATTTGGACTTGACTGCCTCGATAAGAAGTGACTTCGCCTCCCTACATTTCTGATTATACCAGCCCTGTCCCGATCGTGAACCTGGTTTCCTTCTGCTCGAATTACCTGGAATTACAAAGAGGTCACTGATAGCCTTAGTTATGACGGAGAACCTAAGTTCCACCTCCATCAGCCCTTCCTCTTGGGGGTCGAGATTGGCTAGGGCTGAAACAAGGAGCAGCCTAATGGTGGAGGTTTTCTCCTCTGAAAGTGCCAACTTCGCCCACTTTAGGCGTCGTCCACAATTTGTAACCACTGACAGGTCCGGGGCGGGGTTGCTAGAAAATCTACTCGCGGTGATACTGAGACACCTGTAGGACAAGGTGAGGGACAGGAGATTGTGGTCACTCTCTACCGATGGTACAATCACCATGTCCTCCACCATGCTCCACAGGTGTATGTCAAGGAGAAAATAATCGATCCGTGACATGTGCCCTGGCCTGTTATAGGTGTGGGCCCCTGCTTTGTCGGACCTTGTCCTGCCATTGGCGGCCCTGAGACCAAACTCCATAGCTAGTGAGTTGATCTGAAGGGCCACTTCTGTCCATTTTTTAATAGGACTGAGCTCAAGGGGCGGAATCCCCCACCCAATATCATGCTCCTCTTGGTCTGATAGGATTTCTAGATCCAAAGGCTCGAAGGTGCAGTTCAGGTCACCCGCCACCAAGGTACAAGACCTGTGTGGAGATAAGCGGAGCTGAGCTTCCAGACAAGCTATTACTGGAGATTCTCTGCCCCCCTTCGTCCCTCGGGCGTAGATGTTAAAAATGTTTAAGATAACTTGGCCCTGGGGATTTCTCAACAGTATGTTAAGGAGATCCGGGCAATGGGTGTCCCGCTCCACTACCCTGCAGTTAAGATTTGAAGCCACCCAAATAAGTAAGCCACCCGATGGTCGGCCCCTACCAGTTACACTATGTACTGCCGGCAAAAAGTGGGTGGAATATCCCGCCTTATGTAGGGGCACCCGGCTCCAGGTTTCCTGGAACAGGCATATGGAGTATTGCTCCACAAGCTCGTTCCAGTCCGGCAATGCTAGCTTCCTCTCGAGGCCTGCCACATTCCAGCTGAAAACCCTAATCGGGGGGTCCGTTACAGCCGCAATGCGACAATCCTCAGCAAGGAGCGGTATGTCCAAAACACCCGCACCAGGGAGGCCAGCCAGCAGGTTGGAAGGTGCCTCGGTCACCCCTTGCTCTTCTACAAGCTCGGCTATAGCCTGAATTTGCGATGGGGACGAGTGGCTATTTAGTTTGGGGTGGGGTATTGGGACAACAGCAGGGCTCGAAGCCACAGAGACCTCCCTGGAGACATCCCTAAGTCAGCAACCCCACGATTCCCAGTTCTGTGTCACAGGAGCCTGGGTTGGTCGCTGTGGGAAAGCTCCCAGGGGAGAGTGGCCGTGAATGGTATTCTCCACAGTGATGATTTTGCCCCCATAACTGCTGATGTTAGTGGGTTGCCCGGGGTGAATGGGGGAAGAGTTCGTAATGGACCGGGGGTAAAAGAATGTTAAGTCAACGACTTCGATACCCGTTCCAGCCGTGGATTGTCCTTGGGAGCATATCAGATGGGCAACCCTGACATCTTGAAAATTTATCACCACGCAATCCCCTTCGAGAGATTTTTTCCCGTTTCCAATCCATCCCACCCTGCGTACACCAAGAATAATTCCATCCACTCCCGAAGGCAAGGGCCTGTAGGCTCTCAGCCAGTGGATGACCTTGTTCTTAAGTGACTGATGGTTTTCCTGCTGGGTACTCCCGATAGGGGGGACTTTGGTAAGGATAACAACGTACGGGTGGCACTCAGGGGGGAGGTCAACTGGGGGACACTTTCGTCTTAGATTCTCAGAAGAACCTGAGGGAGGAGGGTTTGTAGGTGGGACAGGAATAGGTATAGCCTTAGGGGTTGCTGCCAAGCCACCAGTTGTAACAAGGGAGACGGCCCCAGTTTGTGAGGTTGTGGCCGTTCCTCCCTTCTGATGTTGCCTTGGGCCTTGGGTAGGCGCCAGGGTTGTTACCACTGGGGGAGGGGCAGCATGCACTTGGGCTATATGGGTGGAGGCATTCGACCTTTTCTGCCTAGGGCCATCCCGAGGGGCAACCACGACAGTCTTCCCAGAGGCTGGTCGCTTAGGCGGCGGCGGCAGCTGCTCTCCTGGAGGGGGTGTCTCAGTAACCTCTATCCTAGTGGTCTTATCTATCCTATCAGTCTTATCCTCCCTAAGCTTTGGCTGATGTTTGAACAGGGTTTTGAGGGAAAAAAAATTATCCCTGGTTGACTGTTCAAAACAATCAAGTCTATCCCCCAATCTTTTAACCTGATCAACAAGTGGTACCAGAAGAGACCTGACCAGCTTCTCGATCAGCTCTAAAGAGGGGCCCACATTGGCCAGATCAGGCGCTGGAGGAACCAGCAGGGAAGGCGGCACTGTTTCAGCTACAACTGGGGCGGTAATTGTAATCCCTGGGGCTACAGGACTTACGGCACCCACGGGAGAAGAACCCCTCCTAGGCGGACACCTAGCATGCTTAGTAAACATAGGAGGACAGCCCTTGCGGATGTTGATAGCCCTTTTCCCCTTCCTTTTATTGTGGCCCTGAGTGGGACAAGTCTTAGGGGGAGGTTGTGGGTCAGGAACAAGAGCATCAGGGCAGGAATTGGTCTGGATGGCAGGTGGACAAGCCATGAGAGGATCAGTGCAGGGCTCCTTAGGCTCGGCACAAGGGCTGGTGGAGTGATTACCAGTCTGCGAGCTTTCTGCCCCATCTGTACCGCCCTCTACCTCACCTGCTATTGGTGCGATGTAAGAATCCCCAGGTAGGTCCCCATCCAAGCATGCAGAGGGAGAAGAGTTTTGTAAGGACAATACTGTTGCAGGAGAAGAGCTTTTGGAGGAAGGAAAGTCAAGTGAGAGGCGCCTTTCTGATATGGCGAGTTCATTGTCAATGACTGCCTCCACCCTAGTGAGGAACTTGTCCATAGAGCCAAACATTGGGCGCACAGGGGTATTGTCACCCCCACCCCTCAAAACCTTACCGGAGCGTGTTGACATACTGAGTTTCAGCCCCACGAGTTAGGTACAATACGATGGTTGTAAGGGGGGGTGGCCCAGCCCTGCCTCCTCCTGCCCCTGACGGCCACAGACGGCCCGCCCTTTGCCCGGGCTTCGCTCGGCGTCCCGCTCGCGTCCCGCGGAGCGCCTGACTGAGCGTTAAATCAAAGGGCGTTGCAGGCGGGGGGCGTGGCTGGTGGTGGGCGCGTCCACTCGCGCACCTGTGAGAGCAGGGACTCCTGGATCTTCGAGTCCCTGCTACAACGCCAATGCCAGATCGATGTTTCCCCCGGCGCCTCCTGGAGCCCAGCGCCTAGAAGCAGCTTTCACCTTCCAAGTCCGCGAAGCGGCACCCGCGGAGCGGGTGCGGCGAGGGGCAGCGGCAGGAATACAGGACACAGTCCCCGGATCTGCGGGACGTGCAAGGGCTCTCCAACACGCCTCAACTCCACTGCAGCACAGAGGTAGGTTCCCAGGGAGCACAGGAGACTCGCGCCTTTTCTGGCTGGCCAGGCGGGGGGCGTGGCTGGTGGTGGGCGCGTCCACTCGCGCACCTGTGAGAGCAGGGACTCCTGGATCTTCGAGTCCCTGCTACAACGCCAATGCCAGATCGATGTTTCCCCCGGCGCCTCCTGGAGCCCAGCGCCTAGAAGCAGCTTTCACCTTCCAAGTCCGCGAAGCGGCACCCGCGGAGCGGGTGCGGCGAGGGGCAGCGGCAGGAATACAGGACACAGTCCCCGGATCTGCGGGACGTGCAAGGGCTCTCCAACACGCCTCAACTCCACTGCAGCACAGAGGTAGGTTCCCAGGGAGCACAGGAGACTCGCGCCTTTTCTGGCTGGCCAGGCGGGGGGCGTGGCTGGTGGTGGGCGCGTCCACTCGCGCACCTGTGAGAGCAGGGACTCCTGGATCTTCGAGTCCCTGCTACAACGCCAATGCCAGATCGATGTTTCCCCCGGCGCCTCCTGGAGCCCAGCGCCTAGAAGCAGCTTTCACCTTCCAAGTCCGCGAAGCGGCACCCGCGGAGCGGGTGCGGCGAGGGGCAGCGGCAGGAATACAGGACACAGTCCCCGGATCTGCGGGACGTGCAAGGGCTCTCCAACACGCCTCAACTCCACTGCAGCACAGAGGTAGGTTCCCAGGGAGCACAGGAGACTCGCGCCTTTTCTGGCTGGCCAGGCGGGGGGCGTGGCTGGTGGTGGGCGCGTCCACTCGCGCACCTGTGAGAGCAGGGACTCCTGGATCTTCGAGTCCCTGCTACAACGCCAATGCCAGATCGATGTTTCCCCCGGCGCCTCCTGGAGCCCAGCGCCTAGAAGCAGCTTTCACCTTCCAAGTCCGCGAAGCGGCACCCGCGGAGCGGGTGCGGCGAGGGGCAGCGGCAGGAATACAGGACACAGTCCCCGGATCTGCGGGACGTGCAAGGGCTCTCCAACACGCCTCAACTCCACTGCAGCACAGAGGTAGGTTCCCAGGGAGCACAGGAGACTCGCGCCTTTTCTGGCTGGCCAGGCGGGGGGCGTGGCTGGTGGTGGGCGCGTCCACTCGCGCACCTGTGAGAGCAGGGACTCCTGGATCTTCGAGTCCCTGCTACAACGCCAATGCCAGATCGATGTTTCCCCCGGCGCCTCCTGGAGCCCAGCGCCTAGAAGCAGCTTTCACCTTCCAAGTCCGCGAAGCGGCACCCGCGGAGCGGGTGCGGCGAGGGGCAGCGGCAGGAATACAGGACACAGTCCCCGGATCTGCGGGACGTGCAAGGGCTCTCCAACACGCCTCAACTCCACTGCAGCACAGAGGTAGGTTCCCAGGGAGCACAGGAGACTCGCGCCTTTTCTGGCTGGCCAGGCGGGGGGCGTGGCTGGTGGTGGGCGCGTCCACTCGCGCACCTGTGAGAGCAGGGACTCCTGGATCTTCGAGTCCCTGCTACAACGCCAATGCCAGATCGATGTTTCCCCCGGCGCCTCCTGGAGCCCAGCGCCTAGAAGCAGCTTTCACCTTCCAAGTCCGCGAAGCGGCACCCGCGGAGCGGGTGCGGCGAGGGGCAGCGGCAGGAATACAGGACACAGTCCCCGGATCTGCGGGACGTGCAAGGGCTCTCCAACACGCCTCAACTCCACTGCAGCACAGAGGTAGGTTCCCAGGGAGCACAGGAGACTTGCGCCTTTTCTGGCTGGCCAGGCGGGGGGCGTGGCTGGTGGTGGGCGCGTCCACTCGCGCACCTGTGAGAGCAGGGACTCCTGGATCTTCGAGTCCCTGCTACAACGCCAATGCCAGATCGATGTTTCCCCCGGCGCCTCCTGGAGCCCAGCGCCTAGAAGCAGCTTTCACCTTCCAAGTCCGCGAAGCGGCACCCGCGGAGCGGGTGCGGCGAGGGGCAGCGGCAGGAATACAGGACACAGTCCCCGGATCTGCGGGACGTGCAAGGGCTCTCCAACACGCCTCAACTCCACTGCAGCACAGAGCTAGGTTCCCAGGGAGCACAGGAGACTCGCGCCTTTTCTGGCTGGCCAGGCGGGGGGCGTGGCTGGTGGTGGGCGCGTCCACTCGCGCACCTGTGAGAGCAGGGACTCCTGGATCTTCGAGTCCCTGCTACAACGCCAATGCCAGATCGATGTTTCCCCCGGCGCCTCCTGGAGCCCAGCGCCTAGAAGCAGCTTTCACCTTCCAAGTCCGCGAAGCGGCACCCGCGGAGCGGGTGCGGCGAGGGGCAGCGGCAGGAATACAGGACACAGTCCCCGGATCTGCGGGACGTGCAAGGGCTCTCCAACACGCCTCAACTCCACTGCAGCACAGAGGTAGGTTCCCAGGGAGCACAGGAGACTCGCGCCTTTTCTGGCTGGCCAGGCGGGGGGCGTGGCTGGTGGTGGGCGCGTCCACTCGCGCACCTGTGAGAGCAGGGACTCCTGGATCTTCGAGTCCCTGCTACAACGCCAATGCCAGATCGATGTTTCCCCCGGCGCCTCCTGGAGCCCAGCGCCTAGAAGCAGCTTTCACCTTCCAAGTCCGCGAAGCGGCACCCGCGGAGCGGGTGCGGCGAGGGGCAGCGGCAGGAATACAGGACACAGTCCCCGGATCTGCGGGACGTGCAAGGGCTCTCCAACACGCCTCAACTCCACTGCAGCACAGAGGTAGGTTCCCAGGGAGCACAGGAGACTCGCGCCTTTTCTGGCTGGCCAGGCGGGGGGCGTGGCTGGTGGTGGGCGCGTCCACTCGCGCACCTGTGAGAGCAGGGACTCCTGGATCTTCGAGTCCCTGCTACAACGCCAATGCCAGATCGATGTTTCCCCCGGCGCCTCCTGGAGCCCAGCGCCTAGAAGCAGCTTTCACCTTCCAAGTCCGCGAAGCGGCACCCGCGGAGCGGGTGCGGCGAGGGGCAGCGGCAGGAATACAGGACACAGTCCCCGGATCTGCGGGACGTGCAAGGGCTCTCCAACACGCCTCAACTCCACTGCAGCACAGAGGTAGGTTCCCAGGGAGCACAGGAGACTCGCGCCTTTTCTGGCTGGCCAGGCGGGGGGCGTGGCTGGTGGTGGGCGCGTCCACTCGCGCACCTGTGAGAGCAGGGACTCCTGGATCTTCGAGTCCCTGCTACAACGCCAATGCCAGATCGATGTTTCCCCCGGCGCCTCCTGGAGCCCAGCGCCTAGAAGCAGCTTTCACCTTCCAAGTCCGCGAAGCGGCACCCGCGGAGCGGGTGCGGCGAGGGGCAGCGGCAGGAATACAGGACACAGTCCCCGGATCTGCGGGACGTGCAAGGGCTCTCCAACACGCCTCAACTCCACTGCAGCACAGAGGTAGGTTCCCAGGGAGCACAGGAGACTCGCGCCTTTTCTGGCTGGCCAGGCGGGGGGCGTGGCTGGTGGTGGGCGCGTCCACTCGCGCACCTGTGAGAGCAGGGACTCCTGGATCTTCGAGTCCCTGCTACAACGCCAATGCCAGATCGATGTTTCCCCCGGCGCCTCCTGGAGCCCAGCGCCTAGAAGCAGCTTTCACCTTCCAAGTCCGCGAAGCGGCACCCGCGGAGCGGGTGCGGCGAGGGGCAGCGGCAGGAATACAGGACACAGTCCCCGGATCTGCGGGACGTGCAAGGGCTCTCCAACACGCCTCAACTCCACTGCAGCACAGAGGTAGGTTCCCAGGGAGCACAGGAGACTCGCGCCTTTTCTGGCTGGCCAGGCGGGGGGCGTGGCTGGTGGTGGGCGCGTCCACTCGCGCACCTGTGAGAGCAGGGACTCCTGGATCTTCGAGTCCCTGCTACAACGCCAATGCCAGATCGATGTTTCCCCCGGCGCCTCCTGGAGCCCAGCGCCTAGAAGCAGCTTTCACCTTCCAAGTCCGCGAAGCGGCACCCGCGGAGCGGGTGCGGCGAGGGGCAGCGGCAGGAATACAGGACACAGTCCCCGGATCTGCGGGACGTGCAAGGGCTCTCCAACACGCCTCAACTCCACTGCAGCACAGAGGTAGGTTCCCAGGGAGCACAGGAGACTCGCGCCTTTTCTGGCTGGCCAGGCGGGGGGCGTGGCTGGTGGTGGGCGCGTCCACTCGCGCACCTGTGAGAGCAGGGACTCCTGGATCTTCGAGTCCCTGCTACAACGCCAATGCCAGATCGATGTTTCCCCCGGCGCCTCCTGGAGCCCAGCGCCTAGAAGCAGCTTTCACCTTCCAAGTCCGCGAAGCGGCACCCGCGGAGCGGGTGCGGCGAGGGGCAGCGGCAGGAATACAGGACACAGTCCCCGGATCTGCGGGACGTGCAAGGGCTCTCCAACACGCCTCAACTCCACTGCAGCACAGAGGTAGGTTCCCAGGGAGCACAGGAGACTCGCGCCTTTTCTGGCTGGCCAGGCGGGGGGCGTGGCTGGTGGTGGGCGCGTCCACTCGCGCACCTGTGAGAGCAGGGACTCCTGGATCTTCGAGTCCCTGCTACAACGCCAATGCCAGATCGATGTTTCCCCCGGCGCCTCCTGGAGCCCAGCGCCTAGAAGCAGCTTTCACCTTCCAAGTCCGCGAAGCGGCACCCGCGGAGCGGGTGCGGCGAGGGGCAGCGGCAGGAATACAGGACACAGTCCCCGGATCTGCGGGACGTGCAAGGGCTCTCCAACACGCCTCAACTCCACTGCAGCACAGAGGTAGGTTCCCAGGGAGCACAGGAGACTCGCGCCTTTTCTGGCTGGCCAGGCGGGGGGCGTGGCTGGTGGTGGGCGCGTCCACTCGCGCACCTGTGAGAGCAGGGACTCCTGGATCTTCGAGTCCCTGCTACAACGCCAATGCCAGATCGATGTTTCCCCCGGCGCCTCCTGGAGCCCAGCGCCTAGAAGCAGCTTTCACCTTCCAAGTCCGCGAAGCGGCACCCGCGGAGCGGGTGCGGCGAGGGGCAGCGGCAGGAATACAGGACACAGTCCCCGGATCTGCGGGACGTGCAAGGGCTCTCCAACACGCCTCAACTCCACTGCAGCACAGAGGTAGGTTCTATAAGATAAGGCAAATCCTCACATTTCTCATCCAGAACTTTAGAAAACTTTAGAAAACAACTTCTGAACAATTTTCAAGCTAGGCAGATCACCTCTCTACTGATCTTTAAAGGCAGTTAATAATTTGATCCATTTTGCATCGTGTAGTAGCACTTGGATTTTGCAATACATAAAAACATGTAATCCTGATACATGCTCAATAAACTCCCAAATAGTTCATGTCTTTTTGGCAGTAAGGACCCAATCACGTCATCTGGTATGACTTGTAAAAGTGACAGTTTTGCCCTATCATACGTAGCCATTTAGGTTAGCTACACAAATTTTCGTGTTGAAACAGGTATGATCTACACCCATCCGAAAAAGCCATCATATATTGCTGGACGCAACAAGGGAAGGAGATACTGATTATGATGGAAAAGATGTTGCTTTCATCAATATATGAAATTCTCTGTATGTGTGTCCTTTTTTAAATAAATTTTAAAATAATAATAAAATAATAAATAAATATATAAAATAAATAAATGTATATAGGAATTGCGATTATTAGTAAACATTGAAAGATGACAAACTTATGGTCCCTGAGCCTTTATGAGTGCTTTTGTGTGTTTTTTAATATATGTGTTGTTACCAGTGATAAATGTTTTGTATATATCACATTTACATATTTGTGTATTATTCTAAGAATTTGTATCTATGTCCGTCAGTCAAGTGATATGATTTTTTGTCTTATACATGTTTTATGTTGCTTTGTCTGCAGCCCTGAAGAAGTTCTCTTGGCTTTTGCCATATTGAACGAAACGTGTTGGCTGCCTTTTTTGTGAAATTATATTTGGATTTGAAATTAAAGGATTTAAAGGAAATATATAAACAGACTGAAAAGGTTTTTTTGTTCAAGTGCACTGCTCGTTGTGAATCTGTGACCAGGGGCACCAAAGGGCAAAAGGTGCCGAGAAGTGTGCACGAACCACTACTCTAATAGGACTACAGCACAGCTGTGAGGTGCTTTTCTATAAATCCATTGCCCAGAGTCTTTTGAATCTATGAAAACACACTTAAGCCTGTTTTTGTAAGCATTCGCATACAAAGGAACAGGAAATGTGAAAAGTGCCTATTTTAACATTTGGATGTTTTTTCTCCAAAATTGAACGTATCAGTTTTCCCTTGGGTACTTTACCATATGTTAATGGGACCTACGCCAGATCTTTATGCTGTGCTGAAAAGTGCGGGGTACTAGTTTTCACATGTGTGTGACTACTCACCAAATTACACCTGAGTGAGTTTTCATGATATGTGCAGAAATCTCCAAGGTCACTCTTCAGACATGTCCTCGGAATGGTCTCAATTGTAAAGTAGGATAAAAAAATGTTTGGGCAGAAGTTAAGCACGACTGAAAAAATATGGACATTTATTTTGCATTCCTGTTACTTACACTGGCTTAAGTTATGAATGCTAGGCTGACTTAAGCGTGGAACTATCCTTTAAAACGTGGGCCCAAGCAGTTTGCCGGATTTTTGTAAAAGTAGCTGAATGTGTCATGCTGCTCAGTTAGAAAGAATCTCTTGTCCCTGGTCAAATTTGCTCGCTCAAGGGAGCATGGATGCAACACCATACAGAATGTTATCGAACGTGTTGATTACCAGCACATAATTGAAATATTGCATATTGTTCCTTATCGATTATATTGCTCCTTAACGACCATAACAGAAAGTTTGTTTATGTCTACATACCATTATGGTGGGGATTTTTTAGATGGTCAATGCTGTTAAAATCACTCTTGTTTAGGAATTTTGACCTTCGTGTAGTTAGGTGTTAATTTGAATGACATTTTTTATTATTTACTAAATAAATGCACGACCCATGTGAGTGAAAGTCAATTACATGTTGTTATACCTTCTTTGCATAACAGCGCGCACATTCAAAAATGGACACATAAATCCATAGGATATACTCGTACGGAGACGTGAGGTTATCTTCCTCTTCCTTACATTAAAAGTTGTTTTGAAAAGATCATCAACGGTAACCAAACTGTTAAGGACAGTCTGAAAATAATACAAACATCAAGAGATGGCATATTCGAAAGATCTATTTTCATAAATAATACCCAGAGATGTCATAGTTAAAAGCACGGTCCTCCAGCTGTATATCATTCATAAGCTTTTTTTATTTTTCTGTAGTATTATGTAGAGCAAACTCGACCGGAAGGTATCATGTCGATTTCCATGAGCACCAGTTACATTACTTAAGGACATATTCATTTTCGGTTGGCACGTGGAGATTCGGGGCTTATTTACAAGCCCATTGCGCTGCCGATGCGTCCCTTTAAACATGGGAGAAGTGACATACCACTGGCACAAGGGGCTTGTAAATAAGTCCCGAAGTGATTTGCTTAGAATCACACGGTGTTGAGCCGACGCCGAGACTCGAACCTGGTTCCCCAGTTCCAAAGGCGGCAGCTCTGGTAGTTACGCCACATCCACTGTTGTGGCTTGTCAAGAGTGTGCATGGGTCCAAGTTTTCATAATTATAACAATATGTGGGGCATTTATAGCGCCTTCCTGGAGTATCTAGGAGCCGAATAGAGTTTGTAAATGAACAAACTAGACATATTATCGACCTTGGCAGGATGAAAGCCTGAGTACGACCTGTCACAACTTGGTTTAAGGTAGGCGGAAATGTCTGCGGCAGGTGTATTAATTAGCCTTGTAGTTATTTGACGTACTTTGTTAAACAGAAATAAATACCGGACATTTTGGTCACATATAAAATGCTAATAATTAGAATTGTGTTAACGGAAATGGGTGTAGAAAATAACAGTCAAACTGGTTATAAAATAAGGAGGTCGAGCTGTGCTTACCTAAGCCGAACCCCGCCAGAAGGAGCAATGCCAGAGCGGTTCTTCTCACACCCATGGCGGCTGAGTGTGTGATTTATGAGACCGGCTGAGGGAGTCCAACGAGGCACTGGGCTCGAGCCAAATCCGAGCGTAGTTTCAGATACAATGACACACTGGGCTCGAGCGAATGTCACCATGAGCCGAGAAACAAGCAACCACTCACGGGGCTCTGTCCAACAACACCGTCTGGAAAAGTACAGCCACACACGGGCTCGAGCCAACAACACCCTGTGCTGAAATACAACCACACCCTGGGCTTGGTTCAACAACACCCTCTGCTGAAGCACACCCACACACGAGTTCGATCCAACAACACCCTCTGCTGAAGTACAGGCACACACTGGGCTTGGTTCAACAACACCCTCTGCTGAAGCACACCCACACACGAGTTCGATCCAACAACACCCTCTGCTGAAGCACAACCACACAAGAGTTCGATCCAACAACACCCTCTGCTGAAGTACAGCCACACACGGGGCTTGGTTCAACAACACCCTCTGCTGAAGCACAACTACACAAGAGTTTGATCCACCAACACCCTCTGTTCAAGTACAGCCACACACGGGGCTTGGTTCAACAACACCCTCTGCTGAAGCACAACAACACAAGAGTTCGATCCAACAACACCCTTTGCTGAAGTACAGCCACACAAGAGTTTGATCCAACAACACCCTTTGCTGAAGTACAGACACACAAGAGTTCGATCCAACAACACCCTATGTTGAAGTACAGCCGTACGCAGGGCTCGATCCAACAACACTCTCTGCTGAAGTACAGACACACAAGAGTTCGATCCAACAACACCCTTTGCTGAAGTACAGCCACACAAGAGTTCGATCCAACAACACCCTTTGCTGAAGTACAGACACACAAGAGTTCGATCCAACAACACCCTATGTTGAAGTATACAGCCACACGCAGGGCTCGATCCAACAACACCCTCTGCTGAAGTACAGCCACACAAGAGTTCGATCCAACAACACCCTTTGTTGAAGTACAGCCACACAAGAGTCCGATCCAACAACACCCTTTGCTGAAGTACAGCCGCACGCAGGGCTCAATCCAACAACACCCTCTGCTGAAGTACAGCCACACAAGAGTTCGATCCAACACCACCCTTTGTTGAAGTACAGCCACACAAGAGTTCGATCCAACAACACCCTATGTTGAATTACAGCCGCATGCAGGGCTCGATCCAACAACACTCTCTGCTGAAGTACAGCCACACAAGAGTTCGATCCAACAACACACTATGTTGAAGTACAGCCGCACGTAGGGCTCGATCCAACAACAGCCTCTGCTGAAGTACAGCCACACAAGAGTTCGATCCAACAAAACCCTTTGCTGAAGTACAGCCACACAAGAGTTCGATCCAACAACACCCTTTGCTGAAGTACAGACACACAAGAGTTCGATCCAACAACTCCCTATGTTGAAGTACAGCCACACGCAGGGCTCGATCCAACAACACCCTCGGCTGAAGTACAGCCACACAAGAGTTCGATCCAACAACACCCTTTGTTGAAGTACAGCCACACAAGAGTCCGATCCAACAACACCCTTTGCTGAAGTACAGCCGCACGCAGGGCTTGATCCAACAAAACCCTCTGCTGAAGTACAGCCACACAAGAGTTCGATCCAACACCACCCTTTGTTGAAGTACAGCCACACAAGAGTCCGATCCAACAACCCCCCTTATGTTGAAGTACAGCCGCACGCAGGGCTCGATCCAACAACACTCTCTGCTGAAGTACAACCACGCACAGGGCCCGATCCAACAACATGCTCTGATAAAATACAACCACTCGTGGGGCTCGCTCTAACCACACCCTCTGTTGAAATACAACCACACACTGCGTTCAATCCAACAATGCACTGAGTTGACCATATCCAATGACACACTCGGAGGATCCAACAACCAGCTGGGCCAGAATACAGAGCACTCAAGCCTGGTTTCGACGATGCAGTAGGCGGGGAATCAAGAACAGATACTCCACATTCAACAACACAGTAGGCCAGGAAGGAGTGACACGCTTTGGAGGGTCAAAAGATGTGCTGAGCTAACAGAGCTCTAATTCGGATCCAGCAACACTGTTGAGTAGATTAAAAGACTCCGCTGGATACAGAAAAACATCTCCCTGGATCCAATGGCGTGTTGATTAGCACTAACAGCTTGTTAGTGCAAATCAAAAATTTACCGGGCTGAAATCCAACACCACTCGGGGTGGAACAAACAATCCACTGGGCTGAATCCAGTGACAAACTAGCCTGAATGAAAAGATGCTTTCATTCAGATCCAAAGGCCCAACTGGCCAGACTCCAACCATGTATGCGGCCCGAAACCAGTGATGCGCGGAGCCAGATCTAATGCGGTACTAGACCAGATTGAGGAGGCACTCAGCCAGATCCAGCAATTTTCTAGAGAATTTCTATCACCGACTTGGGCCAGCCTTCAAGTATGCAGTTACTAGATCCAACAACATATTGAGCTGGATCTAACAATGCACTGGACTGGATCTCATAAAATACTATACCAGATCCTACAATCCAATGAAGCTCTGATTTAGATCTATGATGCACTGGGTGAGATATCAAGAGGCCAAACTAAACTTAAGAACGCGCCATGCCAAATCTAGGGAGGCACTGGACCCGATCAGACAACACACTGGATCCAATCCAGCGATCAAGATGGTGAAATTCAGCAATGTGGCAGGAGAGCACTAGTTACACCCTGGGAAAAATTCAACAACACATCAGACCAAGTCCAACAATTTACAGGCCAAATGAAGCAAAGATATAGGCCAGATTTATTAAAGAGAGCACAAGGCCAGATCCAACAAGGCACACTTCAACAGCGTGCTAGGCGCAAGACCACATGAGGTGTAAAATGTGCTAGACCAAGCATGCTAATCCAAATCACACTAGGCCACAACCAATGGCATACTGGGCCAGTCCTACCAAGCGAAAGGCTAAATGCAATGACTTGCTAGGCAGAACTCCATGACTCACGAGGTCAGATCCGACAGTCTGATAGGCCAAATCCAAAGATAGGTGGTGACAAATTTAATGACCCTGTAGGCCGAAAGTCATCTTCCAAACGAGGTGCAAACCCAAGCCCAACGCTGCACTGAACCAGGCTCAAGATTCACACTAGACAGTAGACACAGCGGAACATGTGCCCCGGGGGGCTGTGTTTTCGTGCTGAGAGCTTCGCAGCCTCCTCCCACCCCACAGCCTACCAGCCGTCCCCGCCACAACCTGCAGCCGCAGGTGGTGTAACGCTTTTTCCGTGTGTAACCCTGCGGCAAGCTCCCTCGGTGGGCGAGCTTGTGAACAGGATGCGCTTCAAGCGCTACAAGGCGCTGGAGGTTTCTCCACTCCCCTCTCTGGCTTTTTGGGGACCTTGTCGGAAAAAAATGCAGCAAACGTTATTTCGAACTCCACAATGTGGGGAGATAGATATAATTATCCGCCATTTCACAGGTGCTTGTAGTAATATAAACAGAGCAAAGATACTGATGGCAGACATTGACCCCGAGACCCACCAATCTGGACATTTTAGCCAGCTTAAACATGCTGGGACTCCTGGCTCCATATTTGCCATTATTAATAAAGGCAACGCAGATTTGGGTTTTTTTCCCGACTGTTTCACGTAAGTACGCATGGAGAACATCTTTCTTTAAATCTATATTTATTAGTAAAAATGAAAATATACAAAATTTGGATCTCTTTGAGTGTTCCTTTAGTCATTGCCAAGCCAATATCCGTGCCAGTTAACAGCAAAGAGTTAAATAAGATTTTCTAGTGACGTTTAATAGCTGGAAATTTGCATCAGTGTTTCTACTACAATGCTCATTTATTCAGGTGAGTGTATGGCTAATTGGGTCACTAAACCAGACATTTAAATAAGCATATATGTAGACTAATAAAAGAGATATGCCACTTACAATTTCATTTTTCACTAACCAAAAATAAATTTGGTACATTGCAAAATAAGTATGAACAAAATAAATATGTATACATAGAGAGTGGAGTGGCGTAGAGTGGAAAAATGTAGAGTGGTGTAGAGTTGATTGGCAAAGAGTGGGGTGCAGTAGATTGGTGTGAAGTTGAGAGGAGTGGATTGTCGTAGTGTAAAGTAGGTGGTATAGAGCATCATGGTGTAGAGGAGAGTGGCATGGAGTGGTATTGAGTTGAGTGAAGTGTTGTAGAGTACAGAATCACACTTGCAAAAAATCTGAATAACATGAAGGAATTTATGCAGAAATATTTAATTTCAATATCCAATTCAGCCCAGAGGTGATAGACGTGCAGGTGTGTAGGATGATAATGGAAAGTGTCATAGGGCCTTCTTCCTATTGTAAATTATAGTAGAGTGGCGTAGAATAGGTTGGCATAGAGCAGAGTGGCATGGAGTGGTGTAGAATGGAGTGGTGTAGAGTAGAGTGACATTGAGTGCCATAGAGTAACATTGTGTGGAGTGGAGTGGTGTAAAGTAGAGTGGAGTCGTGTGGCATAGACTAGAGTGGCATAGAGTGGAGTGGCGTAGAATGGAGTAGAGTGGCACAAAGTGCAGTGGAATGGGGTGGAGTATTGTAGAGTGGCATTTAGCACAGTGGCATAGAGAAGGATGGAGTGGAGAAGAGTGGAATAGAATTGGGCAGAGTGGCATAGAGTACAGTAGCGTGAAGTGGCATATAGTAGAGTGGAGTGGCATAGAGTAGAGTGGCGTAGAGTAGAATGCAGTAGCGTGGAATGGAGTGAAGTTGAGTGGTGAAGAGTAGAGAGGCGTAGAGGGGGTGCCATACAGTGGAGTTGTGTAGAGCGCAGTTGATAGAGTAGAGTGCCATAGAGTGATTTGGAGCGGAGTGGCACAGAGCAGTGTGAAGTAGAGTGGCATACAGCCGTGTGGAATAGAGTGGTATAGAGTGGTGTAGAATAGAGTGACGTAGAGTGCAGTGGGATACGGTGGGGTAGAGTAGAGTGGTGTGGTGTGACACAGAGTGGGGTGGAGTGGAGAAGAGTGCTGTAAAGTAGAGTGAGGAGTGGCACAGACAAAGTGGCATATAGTACAGTGGCATAGAGTGAAATGGAGTAGAGTAGCGTGGTGCACAGCAGAGTGGCATAGAGTGGGGTGGCGTGGAGTAAGGTGGTGTAGAGAGCAGTGGCATAGAGTGGTGTGGTATGTAGTAGCATATAGTGTTGTAGAGGGACATTGTGTGGATTGTAGTAGTGTAGAGTACAGTGGACTAACGTGGAGTGGCGTAGGGTTGAGTGGAGTAGAGTGGTGTAATTTGTAGAATACAGAATCACACTTGCAGAAAATATGAATAAAATGAAGGCAGTTTGGCAGAAATATTTTTTTTCAATACCCAGTTCAGCCCAGAGGTACTAGACGTGCAGGTGTGGAGGATGATAATGGAAAGTGTCATAGGGCCTTCTTCCTATTGTATAGTAGAGTAGAGTGGCGTAGAATAGGTTGTCATAGAGTAGATTGGCATGGAGTGGTGTAGCATGGAGGGGCGTAAAGTAGAGTTGCTTAGAGTAGAGTGGCATAGAGTCCCATAGAATGACATTGTGTGGAGTAGAGTGGTGTAGAGTAGGGTGGAGTGGTGTAGCATAGACTAGAGTAGCGTGGAGTGGCGTACAATGGAGTAGAGTGGCACAAAGTGCAGTGGAATGGGGTAGAGTATTGTAGAGTGGCATTTAGCACAGTGACATACAGAGGGATGAAGTGGAGTAGAGTGGAATAGAATTTGGCAGAGTGGCATAGAGTACAGTAGCGTGAAGTGGCATATAGTAGAGTGGAGTGGAATAGAGTAGAGTGGCGTAGAGTACAATGGAGTAGCGTGGAATGGAGTGAAGTTGAGTGGTGTAGAGTAGAGAGGAGTAGACGGGGGTGCCATACAGTGGAGTTGTGTATAGTGAAGTTGCATAGAGTAGAGTGCTAAAGAGTGCTGTGTAGCAGAGTGGCAGAGAGCGAGGTGAAGTAGAGTTGCATACAGCCGTGTGGAATAGAGTGGTATAGAGTGGTGTAGAATAGAGTGGCGTAGAGTGCAGTGGAGTACAATGTGGTAGAGTGGTGTAGAGACAGACAGAGTGGGGTAGTGTGGAAAAGAGTGATATAAAGTAGAGTGAGGAGTGGCATAGAGTGAAGTGGCGTAGAGTAGCACAGAGTAGAGTGGCATAGAGTGGAGTGGAGTAGAGTGGCATACAGTAGAGTGGCATAGAGTGGGGAGGCATAGAGTAGGCTTGTGTAGAGTGGATTGGCATAGAGTGGTGTGGTATTGAGTGGCGTAGCGCGACGTGGAGTAGAGTGTAGTAGCATATAGTATTGTAGAGGGACAATGTGTGGATTGGAGTAGTGTAGAGTAGAGCAACGTGGAGTGGCATAGGGTTGAGTAGAGTAGAGTGGTGTAATTTACAGTGGAGTAGAGTGGATTGGTGTAGGGTGGCAAAGAGTAGAGTGCCGTGGCATAGAGTGGCTTGGAGTGGTGTGGAGTGGCTTAGAGTGGCTTGGAGTGGCACATAATGGCATAGAGTGGAATAGCACAGAGTAGAGTAGTACAGAGTAGGATAGCTGTCGGTGAAAGTAAAGTGGCAATAGAGGAAGAAAATAGGGTGAAAACAGCATAAATAAAAAGCCGTATAAAGTAGGAAAGCAGAATGCATGTCCAATATTAATACTGAAATGCTTATAAAATAAAAAAATGTATGTGTTGCAAAAAGACGAAGAAGAGCAAAGATAAGGAAGAACACATGTACTTGGACCATGGTCCATGGAGGAGCTAACACAAGAAAGGAAGGGAAGCCTATGTGAGTTAAGAATTAAAAGATTGCAAATGAGAGTGGTAATGAAAACAACTAATGGAATGGTGTAGGTGGGTTTTAAGCCCACTGAATTGTAAACAATATGTCTTGCAGCACAGTGCACACACAGTAAAGGCAAGGCCTAAGAATGGGGCTAATTTGCCTTGATCACATTTTTTTTTAAAATTATGAATTTCTTCAGGTAACAATTGACTTTCTCCTTGGGTCTCATAAAGCTATAATGTACATTTACGTGGTGAGGTGAGACCTAGTTCCCAAGTCCAATGCCTTTCACAGTTCAGCTACTCAGATTTGCTTTCAAACTCTCATTATGTACAGTATTGTAGTTGCATTTGTACATTGCTTCATACCACTAAAGGGGCACTGAAGCACATTAGCTGACGGGTAACATTCAAATCCATGGGAGTGTTAAGACTGAAAGCCTGTATGTCGCTCATGTGGGCTATATGTAGGGCCACTGGAATTATGCAAATATGCAGCCGCTCCGTTTTCTGCATAATAATGGATTTGCCACATTTGTCACATAATGTGCTGCATAACCTTCAGATTTTAAGAAAAACATACCTTCTAGCTCAAACGGATCAAAAGTCACTACATACATGCTGGCGCGGGTTCCTATGGTCTTAAAAGTTAACAAGTCTTCTTTCAGTTGCTTATTGCTGTATTTGGGTGCTAAACTGGTACTAATAAGATGATTTCTTTACCCAGACAGTGTTATGTTGTGTAAAAATAAAAAAATAATGACGTCATATTTTTCTTGCTTCATTGTTTAGTCAACGCTGCCACAAAATCTGCCCCCACCCCCTGTATATACACTGGTACCCGAGGAAGGGATCTTTGGAATTTCAAGAGCGAAAAAATCTAACCATCGCTTCGTTTTGTTTCCCTTTTAGTATGGTTAAAGATACTATTCCATTGATTATTTGGATATAAAAAATATTACCGTTTCTGAGTAAAAGATGTATGTTTTGTAGTGAAATATGTATGGGCAATATACCCGAAAAATTGTGATTTTATTAAAATCTTTACAATAAAAGTGAGGTGTTTAATTTCTACTGTATTTGTACTGGGTGCCCTTCCTTGTCAGTATGCTTTAACGCAGAAAGCCAATTTTTATGGCGTATTGTTGTTTCTCTTTTTGAGTTATTTCCCCATTCATGTGATAGATGAATTGGTTAATATACCCCATATATATGTGGTTCCGTTGTGCCAATAAGGCGTATACTTGTCAAATGTAAGCAGTGTTTGTTTACATCCGTACAAGTACATAACACCCTTTATGCAATTCATCTTCATGTCACTTAAATCATAAAGCTTTGAAAAAATCTAATAAATAGCTCTTTCGAGTAATGTTCCTGCCACAAGTTCCAGTGCCTGTGAATTAATATGCCTACCGAGGGGCTGTCTATTACCTGCAAGTCAGTTTCAGATCTCAGAATAATTACTTCGGTTTCTAATGTACCTGCTACTGAGATCTTATTAACTCTACAAATCGCTGGTTCATGTTCCAGTGAGAAAGCTCAGGGGGTTAATTTACCTAGAAGAGAGAGCCGTGTACAGCATGGTGATCAAATGCTCCAGTTTCAGTAAGATACCCACGTGTGCTGGTTTTTGTACAGCAGGGATCTGTGTATTGTATTGTGCACTGCATATATCGTTTACTACCTCTCTGTGGGGAGCTGAGGTTTTTACTCACATAGATAGCAAGCTATGCCGTGTAGGGGAGTGATTGGATGGGCGTTGCTTTTGTTTTGAGCCTCTCTGGATGTGTTTTCATGTTGATCATAATGACCACCGAGGAGTAGTTATCTTGGTTTGGGACACTGCCTGGTAGGGTGATAGGTGGGGTATATCAGAGACAGGCAAATTATAAAGGGTGGTAACCAGAAAAGACCCAGTAATCCATATGACGACATGCACCAGGCAGAGATTCTGTAGAGTCAGTAAAAGGTTACCAAAATGACAAGAATGTCTTATTACTTACCGGTAATCTTCATTACCCAGATTAGGGTCCTCCCTCCCTCCCGCTGTGTTTGAGTCTGAGTCTTGTTGATAACAGGCATGGCGGTGGGTGGGAGGGGCTTATGTAACCTTCGACCTTTGGATTTCTGGTGTTTTGATTGGCTGGGTGGAGGCAGGACTGCCTCACGTAGTAAGGTCTCGGACGGGGGAGGACCCATGGGGGGGTAATGGGAATTGAGAATTTTTAAAATGTGGACCTAAGCTCCAGTTGCTTCCTATGTGCAAGGAAAGATTTGAGTAGTTCAAGTGCCCTGCCTCCTATTCCCATGGCAAAAAGTTGATCGATGAGAAGATCGTGATTGACTGTGTCAAATGCCGCTGAGACGTCCAACAAGATCGAGGCAGCCTTCCTGCCTTTATCCAGAACTTCCCTAATCGTTTCGTTTAAAAAACTTTTATTCAATTGACATTTAGTGAATCATAAAAAGTACATCATACAATTTGAATAACATTTACATAAAAACACGTTATTGCAGTGCAAAATGTTGTTTAAAAAACTTTGTATAAAACCAATTTACAATTTAATTCTAATATACAAGGGATCAGCGAGACGATAGCCCAATTTCTTTACGTGCCTTCAAACATGATTTTAGGAAAAGAGCTACATTTTTAGCTACATGTTGTGAATCTAATAGCTGAAGTGCCAGAAAGGCTGGCCGACAGGTCCTCAGCCCCATTTGTCGGAGAAGAGGAATAATCCAACGCTTACGTGGTTGTTCATAATATCGGCAAAACAAAGTAAGGTGAATGGTCGATTGGGGAGAAACACCGTCGCACGGACACTTAATCAAGTCGTGAGACCAGTTTAACTCAGTGGGGAAAGTAACAAGACGGAAAAATGAATTGAAACGAAACCTGGTTAGTACATATTTTTCATGATTAGAAAGATAGAAAGTTAGATAAGGCTGAATACCAGGGGAAGCTTGGACCATTAGTATTTGTACGTTAGTTTGCTTGGATACTTCACAGGAGAGGCGTAATTCCCTTAGATGATTTAGACAGAGGTTTTTCAAAGCACCTCTGCTAATGTCAGCTAGTGAAGAGGGATCCGTGAAGTAAGATGTGCGGTTCAGATCCTTTAAAAAGTTGGAAACATACATTAGCCATGGAATTTTTTTCCAGTTCACCATGGATAGACAGTCAGATGTCAGAGAACGAGTTAAGTGGCATTGTGGTTTATTCCAAATACGGTGCCAAAGAAGAATTGGCTGACATCTGATGTTATCAGTTAAATAATCGATGCCTAGTTCGATATGGCAACTGTAAATTGGAGCACTTTGTGGAAGTGCCAGTAAGTATTTTAAGAAACCGTTTTGGACTTTTTGTAAATCGTCTGCGGGTGCATAGCCCCAGACGCCAGTGCCATAGGTTGCTATGCTATGACATTTAGCATGGTAAATTTTGAGCAACTCAGATGGGGCTGGCTTGCCCAATTTCCTTGAAAAGGAGACAAGAGCCAAGGTTGCTCTATGATAGAGCAACTTCTTGCTTGCCACTGCTCGTTTCCAGGATAATTGATCGTCAATTAAAATACCTAAGTATGGGTATTCCCTGGCTCGTTCCAATCTAACTTGCTAAATGTAAAGAGGTTTAGTGTTCTTTACCTTTGGCCCAGTGTACATAACAAAGGTTTTGCTTTTGTTAACTTTTAACCCCAGGGAGAGCATAAACTGGCAATATTTGTCCAGTTGTTTTTGCAGCTGGATTAGAGTTCTTGCTAATATGACGGAGTCATCTGCATAAAGTAATGCAGGAATGGGGCGGTGGTTAATAGATGGTGGGTCCTGGTTCCTTGCTAACATGGCTGTTTCCAGCCCGTTAGTATAAAGATTAAACAAGAAAGGAGCCAGGACACAGCCCTGCCTAACTCCTTTTGATACGGAGAAAGAGGGCGATAATTCGCTGCCAATCCCGTATCTTACACATGCTGTGGCATCAGAATAAAGCTCTCGAAGAAACTTAATAAGAGGAGGATCGACCCCCAGTTCGCCAAGAATGGACCACAGCCTAGAGTGAATTACGCAGTCGAACGCTGCACTGAGGTCGACATATACTAGATACAAATTGCCTCCTCTTGCCCCAACATACTTGCCTATTAAAAGGGTTAAATTCAATGCCTGCTCAACAGTACCAAGTCCCTCCTGGAATCCGTACTGAAGGTCGGTCAAGACGTTGTTCTCCGACGCCCAATCCTGGAGACGTTCCAGGATAAGTCGTCCCGGGACCTTCCCCAGAGAGTCCAGGAGGGAAATGGGCTTGTAACAGGCTGGGTTGTTTCGTTCGCCCTTTTTAAAAATAGGGAGCAGAATGGAAGAGGGCCAGGAGTCTAATAGGCCAACTTTGGAGACCGCCGCCATCACCTGGGTGACGATGGGAGACCACAGTTCCATGTTGGTAACAAAGATGTCAAGAGGGACTCCATCAGGGCCTGGGGCCTTTCCAGTTTTCGAGGACGTTAGAGCGTATATGACCTCGCTTAGGCTGAAATGGAGGTCAATGGGATATACTTGTAGCTTGAAGTGGTCGGCTATCGGCGTGGCCCGTGTTGTGATGTCCACGGGGTACCACCAAAGATCTTAGAGAAGTGGGTCACCCACTCATCCGCCGTCACTGCCACATCTAGGTGCTGGGGTGTATTTACATCATCCAAAAAAGGTGATTTGACTATGCGCCAAAACTGAGAGCCGTCTTTACTTCAGCAACTCGCATGTAATTGGGCCCATAGATTATTCTTTAAATCCTTTTTACAATTATGTTGGGCCTTTTTATACTCCGTTCTGAGTTTGGCTATCTCAACTTTGTCTCTGATTGGATTATGTAAAGCCTTTTTTAGGGCAGTTAGCGCTTTGCGACAGGCCAAATTAAACCATCGGGGAGATGTCTGATTACCAGGTTTATGGTGTCGGAGTAATTCGGCCCTCATAACTTTTAGGATCTCCTGGAAACTAGATAAAATCAGCTCAGGTGGGGACTCATCTGCCAAACAAGTATTAATCCAGGGAAGAGCCTTGGATATAACCTTGCCAGTGATTATTGTAGGATCAATTTTTGACCATTTCACAGAAAAGCCATTGGTTTTATCCATGGCCAAAGATTGCTGGGTCAATAAACTAATCCAATTAGGATGAAAATCATCCATGGCGATTAAGAGAGTAATACTGTTTGGAAAGTGGTCACTTGAAATGTCAGTACCTGTGGTAAACTTTTGGAGTTTGCCCTGTAAAATTTGTGAACATAAAATAAAATCAATGGTACTTGACAAACCCCTACCGTGGAATGTGGGTCTGAATTCAACGGGGGGGGGGGTCCACAAGATAATTTGCGTACATCAATTCTAAGGAAAAAAGACTATCATTCAGAGTGTTACCCAGATGAGTATGTGAAAAATGGGTCAAAGGACAGTCATCTTCATCAAGAAGCCCACAGATACCTTTCTTATAATTAATACACAAGGGAACATTGAAATCTCCCCCCCCAGATCACGTTACAAACAAGTGATGGTTGTCTATTTCGCTGCTCGTTCATGAGAGAAGAAATTTCTAATACAGTTTTCACACAGTCTGCAGGGGAAAGGTTATTATAAAAATTAATAAAACAGTATGACATACATTTATTAAAAGTGACCATTATGATTTGAAAATTCATAGAGGTGTGAAGAACAATAATTTTCTTAACTGGCAAATTATTTGAAATGTACACTACTAGACCTCCCTTGGATCTGCCATGTGTGGTAATGCTGGCTGGAGTATGGTATGTTTTGTAGCCCTGTAAATGTATTGGGTCTATTGCCCAGGTCTCCTGGAGGCAGACTATCTGGTGAGTGTTTACTAAATCCAACCATGGTTTAAGGTTGATCTTTGAACCTGCAACATTCCAATATAATGCGGAAAGCGTCAGAGTAGGGGGAGTTGGATTTCTGACGTTCAGTTGATCGAATAAGTATCGAAATCACAGCTTTCTGGAGGTCTAAAGGAATAGAATAGTAGAATTTTCCTGAACGTTTTAATCATGAGAAAGCAGAAGGAGGTGATAACAATTATTTGGCCTTCAAAAGACAATTTATTGTCAAAATAAACTCCTACGTTTTTTACCATAGTGACCGGGTTAGGAAAATCTCCCAGTTCCTGCGGCCACCAACTAGGTTTCCAAAACGAAGTGTTGTGCCCAAATAAAAGAGTTTCAGTCTTTCCCGAGTTCAGCTTGAGACAATTTCTGGACATCCACTTTCCAACTTCATGCATATAGCCATGGAATCTAGAGGTGGTGTCCTCAGGACCACCAGCCAGTGATGCCACGATTTGCGTGTCATCAGCATATAACACCATAGTAAAGCCAAATTACTTTATTGGAGTGGCAAGCGTGGTGACATAAAGATTAAAAGTGTCAGACTTAACGATGAGCCCAGCACCCCACAGGGAAAGGAGAACCAGGTGGACCTAAGCTCCAGTTGCTCCCTATGTGCAAGGAAAGATTTGAGTAGTTCAAGTGCCCTGCCTCCTATTCTCATGGCAAAAAGTTGATAGATGAGAAGATCGTGATTGACTGTGTCAAATGCCGCTGAGAAGTCCAACAAGATTGAGGCAGCCTTCCTGCCTTTATCCAGAACTTCCCTAATCTCCTCCGAGACATTAATCAGTGCCAGAGCAATACACCAAAAACTACACAAAGAGACAATGTGGCGAAAGAAGACTTACCCTGCTTCCATTATTTGAGCTAGGACAGCAGCATGCAGTGGGGTAACAAAAGCCCAAAGCAGCCCCCGGGGTTCGGGGGGAGCTAGAGTGTGAGGGCGCCTCCTCCGGCATTGTGCACAGGTGGGGGGTCCCTGGGCTGAGAGCTGCCGATTGGATCTGGAGCGTGGGGCCCTCCTCCATGTACTTTTGCAGGGGGGGGGGCTCGAGTTTCGTTACGTCACCGGCAGCATGGCACTGATTTGGCAGCTCTCAATTTGGTCTGTCTTAGCCAAGCTCTTATCTGACTTCTGAGCCTTCTGAGAAACTCACTATATACATATATGACTCTACAAGTTAACTTCCCTTCCAGTTTCCTATGTCTGGTCCATTCCAATTCTTCTCAGAAAAAACACTTAACGAGGGAGTAGGGGTCAAAGGGAAAAGTTTAAAGACTACAGCAGATTCAATCCCCAAATCTAATCAATAACAATACACAAATAACCTGGTAGTCTGACAAACCAAAGAAGAGAAAAAACTATGAGAGGCTAGAGGAACAGGTTACAATAGTGATCACCTGATTTGATTTGATTTGATTTGATTTTGGGTTTTCTAGAGCGCACAGCTACCCTAGGGCATCCCGGCGCTAATTACTGGTGATCACTGGCATAGCTACAACAAATGCAACTCCATGACAGTAGAAACCCAGAGGAGGGGAAAAGGAAAAAGGATTTCCATCAACTGCCCTTGTTGTCCAGTGTCATCATTTGGAACTCCAAAGGTACCCCTGTCACCTCTGCTCTACTGGCAGCAAGCCAGAGACTGGTGAAGTAGGTGTAGTGAGAGACCAATGAAGGAAGAAAAAGACAGATTGAGAGCCTAATTGTCCAAAAGGGTATACTGACCGAAACAATCAAATGCAGTGCAAAGAAAAGAATATCTATGTGAGGTGAAGTTAAAAAAGATTACACAGCAGTCCAAAAACCTTTATTAATGACTACTGTTGATCTTAATAAAATAAGTGTCGGCATGTAACAAATCTGCCGGATGTACTTGGTCTACTAGTTTCAGCCGTTCTGGGTCAGAGAACCCCGGCTTTCGTCAGGACCTTAGGGTGAGAGCTACTGCATATCAGTGCTATTTGAAAAAGTGAAACAAATGTAGACAAAACATGAAAACATATAATTATCACAGCGAATGAACTTGTGATATTTCACAATACCTCTATACAGGAAGGATGGATATTCATACCTGTCCTGTGTGAGGTATGAGCCTCACCTCACCTGGCTCAGACTCAGGTCAAGGAGGCACCGGCCTCTCCGTCGGTACCTCAGTCAATGTACTGAGGCTGGGGGAGGTTCAAGTGCCCTGCCTCCTATTCCCATGGCAAAAGTTGATCGATGAGAAGATCGTGATTGAAGCAGCCTTCCTGCCTTTATCCAGAACTTCCCTAATCTCCTCCGAGACATTAATCAGTGCCAGAGCAATAAACCAAAAACTACACAAAGAGACAATGTGGTGAAAGAAGACTTACCCTGCTTCCATTATTTGAGCTAGGACAGCAGCATGCAGTGGGGTAACAAAAGCCCAAGCAGCCCCCGCGGTTCGGGGGGAGCTAGAGTGTGAGGGCGCCTCCTCCGGCATTGTGCACAGGTGGGGGGTCCCTGGCCTGAGAGCTGCCGATTGGATCTGGAGCGTGGGGCCCTCCTCCATGTACTTTTGCAGGGGGGGGGGGCTCGAGTTTCGTTACGCCACCGGCAGCATGGCACTGATTTGGCAGCTCTCAAGTTGTTCTGTCTTAGCCAAGCTCTTCTCTGACTTCTGAGCCTTCTGAGAAACTCACTATATACATATATGACTCTACAAGTTAACTTCCCTTCCAGTTTCCTATGTCTGGTCCATTCCAATTCTTCCCATCAGCCCCAAATTAACTTTTCTCTCACTTCTGGCAAGTGGTCTTTGAAATAAAGCAACAGCAGTCAATATGTGTCACTTCCTATAATAGACAACTCTTAATTCAACCTCTTTGAATGCAATCGCACGCCAGCAGAGTGTTTTGATTGAGCCTACTGGAAACTGCAGTTTATGTCAGCCCTGGGACAGCAGAGTCTTTGCCTGCCTTTTTCATCCAGGAACGCCGGTCTTGGGCCATACATGCACTTTGTAGGGAAAAATTAGACTACCCCTTACTACCTTAAGGCTTGTTGCAATGTTTTGGGCTAGCCTAACTGATTTCGCAACATTTGGCCACATCCTGCTGACCCTCTGCATTATAAAATAATCCTGTATCAGAATTGGAAGAAGGAAGTATGCTCAGCCACGCCTGCCAGGAAAATCAGAGCACCCCGTACCATTTTAGGAGTGGTTGCAATGTCTCAGGTTAGCCTTGCTGATTCCTGGGTGCCTGGTCCCACCCTGCTGACCCTTCCTATTGCAAAGCAATGATCTGTGATCCGACTGGTTCCACGTTAGAAGATTGAAGTATGCCGATCCCTACCAGCCATGAAAAATCTAACTATCCCCTACTACTTTAAGACTGCTCGTGGGCACTGGGACCCATCCTGTTGACCCTCCTCTGTACACAGAAATGACCTGCATTGTGCCTCCATCAACATAACGATTTAGAAAAGGGGGTGGTGATGAACAGAGTGTCTGAGTTAAACAGACCACTCTTTCCCCGGGAGCGTGTTTCCTTCCCAGTGTAAGAATTGGCTTTTGTAGTTTGGTTTGCCCTGTTCCCATCATGCACTGGGACAGGAACAGACTAATTTGCATACAGCCAGGTTCTGAAACTGGGATGGTGCAGTGAGCTAAAAAACGGTGTGGGATCTAGCCCTGATCTCTTGACTGGGTGAGAGCTTTCTGCTTAATTCAGAGACTCTGTCCCTCACCACCCCTTGTTGTAAATATTTTTGTCCACCCTAAGCGTGGAAGGGTATTCTCAGATGTGGGACCCTTGCTCATTGCACCATCAGGATTCAAGCAAACCGGGCCAAAGACGTCTGTAATGCCAGAAACCGGTCCCCGGGAGCTTGTTTCCTTCCCAGTGTAAGAATTGGCTTTTGTAGTTTGGTTTGCCCTGTTCCCATCATGCACTGGGACAGGAACAGACTAATTTGCATACAGCCAGGTTCTGAAACTGGGATGGTGCAGTGAGCTAAAAAACGGTGTGGGATCTAGCCCTGATCTCTTGACTGGGTGAGAGCTTTCTGCTTAATTCAGAGACTCTGTCCCTCACCACCCCTTGTTGTAAATATCCATCAACATAACAACATGAAAATACACTGAGCACTGAAGCCGGAAAAAACAATCTACTCACTACCAAGTTAAAGCTGGTCACAATATCTCAAACCGTCCTTGATGAATCCTAGGCCATTGGTCTAATCTTGCTAACTGTTTCCATTGCAAGATATGAGCACAATCTGCCTTTCCCCTCATTAGAAGATGACAGTATTCCAAGCCCTGCCAGGCAGGACAATCAAACTCCACCCTACCCCTTTAAAGATGATCATCGCATTGCCACGGGCTAACTTGGCTGATTCTAGGGCACTTGGTCCTGTCCTGCTGACCAACAAAAAAGATGTTGCCAACAAACTGCCATTGCAGCTACTGATCATGGGTTTTTCAATTGAGATACAGTATGCTAATGACCTAGCTCCTGTTTGGTGTGTAACCCTGAGATCACAGATTATAACCCCAGTAAGAGAGTTTGATGTGTTAATTAAGCTGCTGGTAAACTCTGAAACTACTTGCTTCAAACTTTGAGATCCCAGTCCAATCTGCTGTGTTTAGGAAACAGTTAAAAACATGGCTTTACGCTGAATCAATTAGGTAAGCTCAAGGACTCCATTTTCTCTCTACTGACTTCTATCGTTTAACCACTAGCGCTAAGACACCTTTGGGTAATTGCGCGCTTTATAAAACGAATTTACATGACATTACTGTCGAGTTAATGTGCTGCAGATCATATGCTTCAAATCATGCATGTCTGACTCAACCTTTCATCCTACAGATGCTGTTAAAATGAGGATAACTGAGCAAAGAACTGACTTTGCTGTTTAAAGCTTTTCATACATGAACAGAAAGAATGAGACTCTATGGTAAATGGGCACAAAGTGTGAGCAGATATTGTGTAAGGTAGAATGCATGAGCGTCTATGGTACATAGGCAGACAATGTGAGAATCTGTGGTAAATGTGCAGATAGTGTCAACGTAAGAAGTACCTGGACAGGAAATGAGAGGGTCTGTAGTAAATGGGCTGATAGTGAGGGCATCTGTTAAAAATGGGCAGAAAGAGCGGGTGCGTCTGTGGTAAATGGGCAGACAGTGAGACCATCTGTTGGAAATGGGCAGAAAGTGTGAGGCGCTAAGTAACATGGAATGACAGTTTGAGGAGCTTGTAACAAAGGAAGGCAGTGTTGACAACCATTAGGACATGAGCATAACATGAAGCAGCTTGAGGTTCATGACCTAATACACGGGAGAGAGAACAGACAAAATGCGGAGCTTTTGGCACAAAGTGCTTGAGCACCTAGGTAGGACTGGCCATTCGGGCACTGGCATTTCACAAGGAGGCTGCAGCCTAGGTCCTGCTCTCAGGGCGAATGGCCTGCCACAACCCAACCATGCCCCAATGGTCCCAATCTAATCAAGGCCTCCTTCGGTGTGGGGCAGTTTTGAACATTTTTGCCAGAGTTGGTTTTGGTTTTCCCTCTAGTCCTGTCGGGAACAAGCACTGACAGTTGTAAGTAGCCTGGACGAGGCACTTGGTCAGATAGTGAGCAGCACTATAAGATCTCGGCTCATTGAGAGGTAACGTGAGGAGCTTATGGCACAATGAACTGACACTGTGAGGACCTAGGTCTGGACAAACAGATGCCCCGGGGACCTTAGGTTACACTTCCAAAGTAAGCTTTGTGCACAAAGACTATGTGAGGGGCAGGAAGCGCACAGTGAGGGTAGGCAGCACAAGGCACTCTAAGGTAAATCCAGGAGCATAGGTTCAGGAGGGTATTTGTGGTGTTACGCCCCATAATAAATGTATTGTCTAGTAAATATTTGGGTACAAGGGCTTTCAGTCGGGTATTATGAGGTGTCTGTCGGATTTCACCAGGAATTTTACATACACGCAGACAAAAACACACACACTTTTCCCCCCTCTCTTTTGAAAGCCTTCAGAAATGTTGGTCATATCAGAAAACATTGTATTTTCTCTCACTTAGTTCCCCTAGCAATCCACACTTGTGTCCCTTTCCACTGCAACTTTAGCCCCTCTCATGCGCCCTGCTTATCATATAATGTACTTTAACATTATACTAGCGTGATTGTTGGAAAATCTGAAGCTCACACCCACCAAGTCTTACTTACCAAGCTACGCCCCTTGGTAAATCCAGAGAAATGTGAAAAGCTGTGGTGCATGTACTGAAAATACAAGCCGGGAAAGAGGACAGAAAGTATGATGTCTCGGGGCACTTGGGCAGTTTGAAGCGTTAGCCACACATTGCAGATAGTGTGGAGAGCTCACGTATGCAAAGATTGTGAGGAGTGTGAGACATATGGAGAGAAGCCATGAGGTTGTTCAACCTGCACCGAGCCAGGAGCTTGCAAACTTTGGACAGACTGAAAGGTGAGCACATACATGAATAACGCGAGGAGCGAGGAGCTTTAGGCTCTTAGAACGGTAGTATGACAAGTCTGGTTCAGTGTGGACCACTTGAATCCATGTGTACAGCATGTGAGGAGCTTGGCCCAAGGTTGGCAGTATGTACATGTTTGTCAAGCAGATTGGAAAGAAAGTGAGTAGCTTGTGGCAAGTGGACAGATTGAGGCACAGGGATAAACAACGCGAAGGCCATGGTGACACAGGCCATAGGGCACATAGAGATAATATGGCGCTTGGAGTACATGAAAAGACAGTGCGAGGAGCTTGATGCTCACTGTACGAGTGTTAGCAGTTTGAAGCTCACTGTAAGACAGTAAGAGAGTGTGGGGAGCTTGAAGCTCACTGTATGACAGTGTGAGGAGCTTGAAGCTCACTATAAGAAAGTGTGAGGGGCGTGAAGTTCACTGTAAAATAATGAGAAGAGCCTGAAGTTTACTGTATGACAGTGTGTGGAACTTGAAGCTCACTGTAAGAAAGTGCGAGGAGCTTGAAGCTCACTGTTGGAAAGTGTGAGGAGCCTGAAGCTCACAGTAAGACAGTGCGGGTGATAGGAGCTTGAAGCTCATTGTATGACAGTGTGAGGAACTTGAATCTCACTGTAAGAAAGTTTGAGGAGGCTGAAGCCCACTGTGGGAAAGTGTGAGGAGCCTGAAGCTCACTGTTAGAAAGTGTGAGGAGCATGAATCTCACTGTAAGACAGTACGAGTGAGAGGAGCTTGAAGCTCACTGTAAGACAGTATGAGTGAGAGGAGCTTGAAGCTCATTGTAAGACAGTACGAGTGAGAGGAGCTTGAAGCTCATTGTAAGACAGTACGAGTGAGAGGAGCTTGAAGCTCATTGTATGACAGTACGAGTGAGAGGAGCTTGAAGCTCATTGTAAGACAGTACGAGTGAGAGGAGCTTGAAGCTCATTGTATGACAGTGTGAGGAACTTGAAGCTCACTGTAAGAAAGTGTGAGGAGCCTGAAGCTCATTGTTGGAAAGTGTGAGGAGCTTGAATCTCACTGTAAGAGTGCGAGGAGCTTGAAGCTCACTGTAAGACAGTACGAGTTAGAGGAGCTTGAAGCTCATTGTATGACAGTGTGAGAAGCGTGAAGCTCAGTGTAAGACAGTGCGAAGAGCTTGAAGCTCACTGTAAGACAGTTTGAGTAGCTTGAAGTTCATTATATGACAGTGCGAGGAACTGGAGGCTCTCTATAAGAAAGTCTGAGCAGCTTGAAGTTCATTGTATAACAGAATGGTGAGCTTGAAGCTCACTGTAAGACAGTTTAAGGAGCTTGTAACTCACTGTAAGACAGTGTAAGAAGAGTGAAGCTCACCGAAGACAGTGCATGGAGCTTGAAGCTCACTATAGGACAGTGTGAGCAGCTTAAAGCTCATTGTATGACAGTGTGAGGAGCTAGAAGCTCACTGTAAGACAGTGCAAGGTGTGAGGAGCTTGAAGCTCACTATAAGAAAGTGTGAGAAGCGTGAAGATCACTGAAGACAGTGCGAGGAGCTTGCAGCTCACTGTAGGACAGAGTGAGCAGGTTGAAGCTCACTGTATGACAATGTGAGGAGGTTGAAGTGCACTGTAAGATAGTGCGAGGTGTGAGGAGCTTGAAGCTCACTATAAGAAAGTGTGAGGAGCCCGAAGCTCACTGTAAGACAGTGTGAGCTGTGGCAATAATGTTGAAGCATTTAGGGGTACCAGAAATGCGCACCGAAAGTGGGTATGTGGCCAGGATTAACCAGATAAAGAGTACACTCAGGCAATGTGTTTTTTTTAAATAAGCTGGAGAAAGGATTTGTACTATCTTGAAACCAAGAACGCAGTTATTCCCTACTTAAGCTCTAAGGAGAGCACAGATCTATTCCCTTACCTGTATAACATTCCGGCCAAGTGCCTACTTAATGAAGTCTTGTGTTAGAGGGTGCGAATGAACCCTGGGTGGCATATCAATGAATTAAAAATAGAAGTTCCTAAAACAAATGGGCAGTGCCCCTGTAGGCAAGCTAGGAAATATTCAGTAACCTATATATTGATGGATTGTTCATTCTTCATGACGGAAAGGAAAAATTTACTTAGACCTGTATTTAAAAAATATGGAACCCAAATGAGGGAAATGGGTTTGGATTTGATACATTACCTTAAGTTCCGAGATGTAGCGAAAGCCATTGAACAGTATTTGTGTAAAATCTTAGTCACTGGCGATATTACCCCTTTTTTAGGATTTTAACATAATGATGCCATGGGTGTTTTTTACTTAGTATTGAAAGCCAAATTGTAATGAGAGGATCTCCAATTAGGAATATGAGAGAAGACGGGAAGTATGTGTTAAACTGAAGCAAGATTAGGAGAGATCATTGAAGTTGTGATAAACTGCTATTACTTTGCATTTTACAAATGTTGATAGACGTATTATGAATTGTTTGTCATTGGCTAAAATCTTTATATGTTGTTTTATTAGAGCTGTAAATATGCGTGAAATCTTGGGCTGTGAACCATATTGAGTCACGGTATGGAGAAATATTAATGTTTTATGTTTGTAATAGCACAAATTGTAATTATATGGGTTGAAAGATATAATCATGAATTATTGTTTTAGGCTATTTAACAAAATGTTGTCTATTTTTAATGAAATATGTGTAGATTTCAATGAGATTTTATGTCATGGAAATAAAGTATTTTGACTTGAGTAGCTTGTGGCAGATGGACAGATTAAGGCACAGGGGTAAACAACGCTAGGTCCATGGCTACACCAGCCATAGAGTGTGAGGAGCTCCGAGCCCAAGGACAGATAGTAGTGAGCGCTTGGAACCATGGACAGATGGTGCAAGGAACATTGGGCAAGTACAGATTATAAGGAGCTTGGAGTACATGAACAGACATGTGAGGAGCTTGAATCTCACACTATGAGTGTGAACAGCTTGAAGCTTACTCACAGGCACTAAGACAGTGTGAGGAGGTGAAAGCTCCCTGTATGACAGTATGAGGAGCTTGAAGGTCACTGTGTGACAGTGTGAGGAACCTGAAGCTCACTGTAAGAAAGTGTGAGCAGCTTGAAGCTCCCTGTATGACAGTGTGAGGAGCCTGAAGCTCAATCGAAGATATTGTGAGCAGCTTGAAGCTTACTGTAAGACAGTGTGAGAAACTTGAAGCTCACTGTAAGAAAATGTGAGGAGCCTGAAGCTCACTGTAAGACAGTGTGAGCAGCTTGAAGCTCACTGTAAGACAATGTAAGCAGCTTGAAGCTCATTGTATGACAGTGAAGTTCACTGTAAAACAGTGTGAGAAGCCTGAAGTTCACTGTAAGACGAGGTGTGAGCAGCTTGAAGCTCTAAGATAGTGTAAGATAGTGTAAGAAGCGTGAAGCTCACTGAAGACAATGCGAGGAGCTCGAAGCTCACTGTAAGACAGTGTGAGCAGTATGAAGCTCACTGTATGACAGTGTGAGGAGCTTGAAGCTCACTGTAAGACATTGTGAGAAGCGTGAAGCTCACTGAAGACAGAGCGAGGAGCTTGCAGCTCACTGTAAGACAGTATGAGCAGGTTGAAGCTCACTGTATGAAAAAGTGAGGAGCTTGAACTTCACTATAAGACAGAGTGACGTGTGAGCAGCTTGAAGCTCACTGTAAGACAGTGTAATAAGCGTGAAGCCCACTGAAGACAGTTCGAGGAGCTTGAAGCTCACTGTAAGACAGGGTGAGCAGCATGAAGCTCACTGTATGACAGTGTGAGGAGCTTGAAGCTCACTGTAAGACATTGTGACAAGCGTGAAGCTCACTAAAGACAGTGCGAGGAGCTTGCAGCTCACTGTAAGACAGTGTGAGCAGGTTGAAGCTCACTGTATGACAGTGTGAGGAGCTTGAAGTTCACTGTAAAGCAGTGCGAGGTGTGAGGAGCTTGAAGCTCACTGTAACACAGTGTGCGAAGCGTGTAGTTCACTGAAGACAGTGCAAGGAGCGTGGAGATCACTGTAAGACAGTGTGAGGAGCTTGAAGTTTACTGTAAGACAGTGCGAAGTGTGAGGAGCTTGTAGCTCACTGTAAGACGGGGTGAGAAGTGTGAAGCTCACTGTAAGACAGTGTGAGAAGCTTGGGGCTAACAGAGAGAGAGTGAGAAGCTTCAGGCACATAGCAGAAACTGTAGTGTAAGGAGTATTTGTTAAATGTAAAGGGTCTCTTCAATAGCAGGGAAGCTCTTTGGGGACTAGGGAATATCAAAAACAATAACAAAGATTGGTATGTATCCCCCATCAAACCCCTGCACAACCACCAACTGCTGGAATACCCTTTCCTGAAACAGTTGAACCCCTCTCATTCACGCCATTTTGAGAAAAAAGAACAATGTCCAGGCAGTCGTGTTGGCTTAAAACTCACATTTACTTCTCAATGGTGGTGTGGCACCGATTAATAACCAAACTTCAGGGCACCAAGGTTCAGGAACAAGTTTAGCTTGGGAGCAATATGAACATGGCTAAAGATGGCATCAAAGTCAGTGGTCATCTTCTTGCGGGTTTTTCTTGCCACGCGGGAAAGAATCAAAAGATAAAGTCTATCCAGACGCTAATGGAACTTTGAAACTTGCATGGTGCAACCCCAAAAACTGCTCGTCAAAATAAAATCTGACATTTTTAGGATTATTTTTTAAGAATTAAGTGCATACTTGAAAGAAAGGCCAAATGATATGAAATGGCGTAGACATGGGCAAAAACAAATCTGAATAAAATGAAGGAAGTTTGGCAAAAATGTCTTTTTTTAAAACATCCAGTGCATCTCAGATGTAATAGACGTGTGGGTATGGGGGCTTTAATGGAAAATATCATAGGGCCTTCCGCCTACTGTAAAATACAATTAGGAAAATGTGCCTTGAAGTTAAATGGGCACCAAATATTAATCTTTAAACTCAATAAAAACCTGATCTATGTATTATGGAAAGTGGAACAAATAGCCAATTAGTGGAGGTAACCATTCGTGACTGGTTCAATAGGTAGAAAGGGTGGTTAATAACAGTTGCATTGTTCATAAACTGTGGGAAACAGAAGTTGAGTTGATAAATATAGTCAACAACAGTTCTGAACTTCTCAAATTGGGGGTCAACAATGTTAAATAGGCAATAGGGCTAGACCTCGGGCTGGTACTGGTCCACACGTTCCAGCAAGGTCTGTGGGTAACCTGGTGAGTAGTAGCGCACAATCTCCTCAGGGTAGCAGTTGTTGATGGTGTTGATGTACTCCTGTAGGACAGAACCTGGCTCAGCGTGGATCTCCTGGACCTTCTTCAAGCCGCCACTGGTGACGAAGAGCCTGCGGGCCTTGCTGTCATGGGGCAGCACCTTGCTGAACTGGCCCACCACGTGTTTCAGAATGTTGGGTGGCACGTCATGCAGCAGGGGCTCCAGGGCGGGCAGGTGGGTGCACTTCTGCAGAATGTTCTTTAGAGCTTTCTTGGCTTTGGTCTGTAGGTCTTCAGAATTGTCGGCCTCCATGTACAGGGCCAGCAGCTTAGGTAGGACATTTGCAGCAGCCACCGCACGGGCATGTTCAGGTGTGTGACGTCCGATCTGACCCAGGGCCCAGGCGGCAGCTGCCTTGACATGGTCTTCGGGCTCCTCGGCCAAGCAGATGGCCAGCTGGGGCACACCCTTGGAGACGATGACAGCCATGGCCAGGTTCTCAGAGTGGGCAGCCACATAGCCAAGCATCATGATCCCTGGCAACCGCACATTACCCTGGCTGGTGCCCAAGCAGTCGATGATGGCTGCAACGCCCCCAGCATTGACGATGAGCTGTGCTAACTCAGGTGTGTGCTTGGCGATTTCTCGCACCAGTGTTGCAGTGTTCTTCTTGACATAGTCATCAGGATCCCGCAGGCAGGTCAGGACGACTGGAAAGATCTCGGCTTCAACAACCATCTCAGCAAGGTCCACGGAGTGCTTGGAAATCTGGCTCAGCGCCGACAGCACTTGACGCTTCAGCTTAGCATCTGGATTCAGGATCATCTGCGCAAGATGGGCAATGGCCCCAGTGTCCACCACAGTCTGCGCTAGCTCTGGTGAATGCTTGGCGATGTCACTGAGGGCTGAAGCTGAAATCCGCTTGAGAGCAATCTCAGGCTCTTGGATGCAGAGCACCAGCAGTGGCACTGCGCCGGCATCCACCACAGCCTGAGACAATTCAGCTGTGTGCCGGGCAATGTAGCCCAGGGCCCAGGCGGCCGACTCCTTGACACCTGGGTCAAAGTCTTCTAAGCAGATCACTAGTGTGTCCAAGGCTCCACAGTCCACGATAGCTTGCGCTAGCTGGGGCGAGTGCTTGGCCACTGCGCGCAGGACGAAGGCAGCCGCTTTCTTGTAAAAGCGGTTCTGCTCAGCCAGGGAGTAGACGAGCTGTGGTAAGATGTCTCCCTTGACCACTGCCTCCGCCAGGTCATCATTGTAGTTGGCCAGGCGGCCCAAGGCCAGGGCTGAGGTCTGCTGGATGGTTGGCACCACGTCTAGGAGCAGCGGGCGTAACAAAGACATGACACCTGCGTTCTGGAGGGTCTCGATGTTCTGGGGTCGAGTGGCCAGTTCCGCCACCGTTTGCACAAACTGTGTGCGAGCCTTTTGATACTGTTCAAATACCTGAAGCACTTGCCGCTGACTCATGGCGTTCAATTGGTTGGCTTTGGCCTTACTCTGGTGATGTTCTCAGTTGCTTCTCACTTTCCAGATTGCCTTGGTGACTGTGTCTTGTCCGCTGTGATGTATGGTTGTTGTCAAAAGTCTCACGAGATTGTTTGGTAAATTACCGAAGTCCCTAGGCACTGGGGTGATCGATCACAGGTGCCAGGGATTGGGAGGTCACTGATTTCAACGAGTTCTGCAGAGATCACTGTGCCGAAGGATTCGGGAGATTACTTTTGCCAGAAGGTTCAGTGCCAGCCTGCCCAGGGAGTTGGTGCTGAAAGTTGCCCCGGTAGGTGGTCGGCACTCGAAGGCTCTGGCCGCCGGTGCCAGCCGGCTCTCGGGGATGAAGGGCGCTCGAGCTCGGAGGCCGTCTGGTGCAGCCCGCTCCGGAGCCTGCAGTGTGTGCATCCTTCGGTCGCTAAGGCGACCGCATTGTGTTTGTCCTCACAGCGCCTGCGCTTCCATGACGACGCCCCGGAAGCTTCTGTTGGAAACAAACACCGGGTCGCGAGGCGGACGCGGTGCTCTCGAGAGCTGTATAACCTGCAGGGTCCCTGAATGAGATTCCTCCCAGAGGGCGAAAACCCTGCTGCAGGAACAAGGTCACGAGTTCCCATCGCCCTAAAATATCCCGTGCTCCAAGTGAGATGACATAAAGTATGGGGAGTCTCCTAAAGGGGCGTGGCTAAAGTGGAGTAAATCCTGTCTAAGTGGTGTGGCCTATGTTTATTTTATTTTATTTTTATTTAATGCGATTTTATATAGCGCGAACTTTACCGGAAGGTGTCAGAGCGCTTTACATAAGAACCAGTTGCAAAACATAAGGACTAAGGATTAAATGCGTTACATAAAAGATACAAACAGAAAAAATTGCAAATGTACAAGATGTAAAGTCACACAAGAACGAGATACAAACAGAAAGAAAAATTGCAAATGTACAAATAGTAAAGTCACTCAAGGAAGAGATACGAATGGATATATTTTTTAAACAAAGGGAGGAACCTGGATGGACTATGTTTAATGGGGTCCAGTGTATAAGTCCAAACAACTAGTAACACAAAAGAGAGTACAAAGTTCCCCAGGGAGGAGGAGGTAAAGAAAAGTCTGTGTGAGTGTAGTGAAGAGCAGAGGAAGAGAAATTCCCTTGTTGGAACTAAAACCCTCACACACCCAGTAAACTAGGTGTCATGCTTCATCATATGGGCGCTGCAATGTCTGACGGGCTCCCGAAACCGGGGCTCTTTATCGGAGATCTTTTGTTCCAGCCATATGGTGCATGCATGTGAGAGGGCAGGGAAAGTGTAGTCGTGAAGTGAAGTGTGTCTAAAAAAGGGTAAGTCAGTCCACAATGTACTTTATTAGCGTGGTTGACTCCCTTGGTTAAAAGGGGTGGGAGGGGAGATATGTGCCAAGAAGATCCAAAGCAAGATATCTACTACCCTCAGGTCAGATCTACATGTTTCTTGCCATCATGGCAATTCTTCAGGACCTAGGTGTTGGTACTACATAGTGAAAAAAGAAAAATAATTAAATTACAACCTTATTAAATAGGTCTATGGAGGAGCAGGCCAATGGGTCGTGCTAAAGTTTAGCGACCTAGAGGAGATAAAAAACAAGCAACAGAGGGTCGTGGTAAGTATGATGCTCTGTTGAAAACTAGTTCGCATATGCTCTATATTGTACACACACACAGAAAAATATAAAAAAAGCATAACAGAATGCAAGGGCTCATTTTGTGGAATAAAATAACCCATAGTTATGCCTTCGACAAACTCAATTTAAGAGTATGGGTCATAGTAATACAAGCGATGTGAATGAAGAAACTGAGGGCTAAAAACTGTGGAATTTAAAGGGCTCAGTGCTTACCCTGGGCAGTTCCCTAAGGTGCCCCGCAGACTGCTCCCGTGGGACCGGCAAGGGGTATGGTACCTGTGGGAGAGAAAAATGCCACGCACGGGGCATGTTTACGAATTCGGAGACAAATAGTGACCTCTGTTTGTCAAACCGTCATGATGGAGCCCATCAATTTAGTCAATGACAGCTCAAGAGAATGGCAAGCTCTACTCGAGCCCAAGGTCTGTGTGGTGTAAAGACCAGAGATGCCTAATAGACAGCACGCGGCACCCGCGGCTCCCGCGGCCATCCGCCTCCACGAGGAACCGCCAAACCACAAAGCCGCACACTGCCCGCATCCCCGTACCGCTTAGAACCCGCGGGGGGGACTCAGGCCGTGCCAGGCAAGCAGAACGGCGGGAACCATCGCCGAGAACCGGAACGGCCCCACATGAACCGTGCTATCCCGGAAGCAAGAGTCTTCCACGTCAATGGTCTTTAGTGTAAGAGCGCTACTCACAACATTGCCATTCAGCTGACAGTGTTACATGGCTGGTATTAGAGTCCCACCCTGCCATTACCAAACAGGCATTATTCAGGATCGAACAGAGATGGGTTCACCGACTTAAGCTTGATTCCATGGGGTTAAATGATTCGGTCCCTTGGGCCTCTTTGGCACGATAAGCTACCTGTACACATGGTTGTGAGGGCATTTATCAACTGATGTGAAACATCCCCCTTCTCTGTATAACCCATGTCCCGCACTGTGTACCTCTTCCCTTTACGTTGACTGTACAATACATAATGTGTGCTGACTGGTTATGAACAGACCTACACACTACAAGACCAAACATATGGGTTCCATGACTACAAATAGACTACCAGTCCTACCAATATTATACTCAGAATGGTATGCCCACTGGCACCCCGCATTTGAGAGTCACACTATTTCACTATTTCGAAACATTGATCGAACAATCACCACCGTTGTATTTTCTGAGTATGCCATCACTCTAAATTCCCGTTCTCAACACCTTGCCCAATTCTGCCAACCACCGGCACTAATCCTGACAATATTTTTGCATCAAACATGGCCGCCGCATTTACCCGGTGGCTCTATGGCTTCTATCGGTGTAGTGCTCACACGGTGTACCTGGACCGGTGCATGCGCGTTCCTCGACAAAAGAGGCCACGCCCGAGCACACTGACTCGGCGGATTAGCGATGGCTCATAAACCCGGTTCTGACACCGGGCTCACCACCAGCTGCTCTGCGCCTTGACCAGGCGCTGTTCGTGGGGTAGGTTACTCAGCTTGGACCGCACGCCGCCTGAGGTAAGCTAAGGGGTATATTTACTCCGAATGATGCCCACAACCACGTCGGTGGCTTTTTACAGTTTGTGGTCAGCTCCGCTTTGATTTACCCTTTGTCGGCGTTGACGTGGAAGACTCTTGCTTCCGGGATAGCACGGTTCATGTGGGGCTGTTCCGGTTCTCGTCGATGGTTCCCGCCGTTCTGCTTGCCTGGCCCGGCCTGAGTCCCCCCGCAGGTTCTAAGCGGTACGGGATGAGGGCAGTGTGCGGCTTTGTGGTTTGGCGGTTCCTCGTGGAGGCGGATGGCCGCGGGTGCCGCGTGCTGTCTATTTAGGCATCTCTGGTCTTTACACCACACAGACCTTGGGCTCGAGTAGAGCTTGCCATTCTCTTGAGCTGTCATTGACTAAATTGGTGGGCTCCATCATGACGGTTTGACAAACAGAGGTCACTATTTGTCTCCGAATTCGTAAACATGCCTCGTGCTCGGCATTTTTCTCTCCCACAGGTACCATACCCCTTGCCGGTCCCACGGGAGCAGTCTGCGGGGCACCTTAGGGAACTTCCCAGGGTAAGCACTGAGCCCTTTAAATTCCACAGTTTTTTGCCCTCAGTTTCTTCATTCACATCGCTTGTATTACTATGATCCATACTCTTAAATTGAGTTTGTCGAAGGCAGAACTATGGGTTATTTTATTCCACAAAATGAGCCCTTGCATTCTGTTATGCTTTTTTAAAATATTTTTCTGTGTGTGTACAATATAAAGCATATGTGAACTAGTTTTCAACAGAGCATCATACTTACCACAACCCTCTGTTGCTTGTTTTTTATCTTCTCTAGGTCGCTAAACTTTAGCAGGACCCATTGGCCTGCTTCCTCCACAGACCTATTTAATAAGGTTGTAATTTAATTATTTTTCTTTTTTCACTGTGTAGTACCAACACCTTGGTCCTGAAGAATTGCCATGATGGCAAGAAACATGTTGACCTGACCTGAGGGTAATAGATATCTTGCTTTGGATCTTCTTGGCACATATCTCCCCTCCCACCCCTTTTAACCAAGGGAATCAACCACGCTAATAAAGTACATTGTGGACTGACTTACCCTTTTTTAGACACACTTCACTTCACGGCAACACTTTCCCTGCCCTCTCACACGCATGCACCATATGGCTGGAACAAAAGATCTCCGATAAAGAGCCCCGGTTTCGGGAGCCCGTCAGACATTGCAGCGCCAGTCTGACGAGGAGCAGAATCCATATGATGAAGCATAACACTTAGTTTACTGGGTGTGTGAGGGTTTTAGTTCCAACAAGGGAATTTCCCTTCCTCTGCTCTTCACTACACTCACAGGGACTTTTCTTTACCTCCTCCTCCCTGGGGAACTTTGTACTCTCTTTTGTGTTACTATACGAATGGATATACTCTAAGAGTCACATAGGAATGGTAGAGAGTACAAGAGTCTACTGCATAGACTAGTGATTAGAGTAATATCTATATACATAGGGAAGGGATACGAATGGATATACTCTAAGAGTCACATAGGAATGGTAGAGAGTACAAGGTCTACTGCATATACTAGTGATTAGAGTTATCTCTATATACATAGAGAAGGGAAATGAAAGGATATACTCTAAGAGTCACATAGGAATGGTAGAGAGTACAAAGGTCTACTGCATATACTAGTGATTTGAGTTATCTCTATATACAGAAAAGCAGAGTTCCATTAAGTGGGATCGGAGAGGGGATGCAGTCACAGCACCAAGGGAGGGCGGGAGGGATACACGGGTATGGAGAAAAGGCAAATCAGAAAAGGGAAGAAGGGGGCGTGGCTTGGACAGCAATGCAGGCAGACGCCTAAGTCCAAGAGCTCCGTCACCCTGAACGAAAAAGCGGCGAAACAACCAGCGAAAGTGCCCGAACAACAGCTACAAAGGAATTGAGAGACGTGGGAACCTCTGAGGCACGAAAGGAGACAAAAGAGGGGCCTCCAAGAACAGAAAGACAGGAGGAATCGAGGAAAAGGTGCAGGGAGCAGCGAGGAAGACCGAAGCTTCCAAGATGGTGGGCGGCACAGGACCGAGCAGCAAATAAGCCGCCGAACCCCCGAATGAGAAGCGAGCAGGTCGGAGACTAACGCGGTGAGGGGCGGAACAGCTAGCGCAGCAGTAAGTAATAAGCCGCGCGTACCAAGGTCGATGTGCCCACTTTAACCGCTAAACTGCAATTCCTCCGCTAAACTCCAACACGAAGAGGAAGCGAAACGAAATCGAAATGATCAAGTAGGCGGCCATTTTAAGTTGGGAGAACGCTGTGCACTCGCGCACCCACGAGCTCACGAACAAAGCGAATGCTCGAAGGAGTGAGGACACTCTAAGATCTGGCCCTGTAACGAAGTAACAAGTCCCGAACAGAGGCTCCAACACAGGAAGAAGTAAGGAGACCGGGCCCAACAGATCAGAGACAGAATCCTCGGGCACAATAACACCCGGAGGTGGCCATCTTAGGAAGGGGAGGCGAGTGTGTGCCACACCCAACAATAAGGACACTAAGAGGAGAGGCTGAGGGCGAGCACAGACAAGAGGAAGTAAGCGCGGGGAACGCACAACGCAAAGGGGCAAAGGTGGAAGCTGCGGCAAGCGCTGGAGCGCAAGGTGATTCGGGCGCCACTAACAAGCGCAAGGCGAGGAAGCCATAACCAAGACCAAGACCAAGATCGAACGAGGCCAAACAAGCGCGTGGGGGAGCGCACAACACAACCGTAGCAGGGCAAGCAAGACGTAGTAGACTCTGTTCGAATACAGCCAAATTTCAGAAGAAGACCTACTTTGATCTGACCTTTTTACTGAACGAAGGAGCCCCAAACACTGTTCGTAGGGTCATAGAGGCCAAAACAGGTGAAAAAAAAATGTGGGCTCTATAAATCAACCGCAGTGGGAAGGGGCCGGCACGAGTTCAGAAACTGACGCTGAATCTCGAGAGCTACTGGAGGGAGATGAAGAGGTTACACTGAAGTCAATATATAAACTACAGACGTCTATGTATAGAATGATCATGACTCACTGAGAGGAAACTAAAGCAGAGGGGCTTCGTACTCAAGGAGCTGTGCGTAAGCTTCAGAATGTTGTTCGCCGGTTGGCTAAGTCCAGTACGGATACCAATCTGAGAGTACAGGAGACTGAAACCCGCATATCTGCTGTGGAGGATGAATTAACTTTACAAAAAACCTCAATTAAGGATCTTAATAGTACTAGACAAGATATTGACTGGAAACTAACTGATTTGGAAAATCGCTCACGGCGCAACAACTTACGTATATTGGGAGTGGCTGAAAAATCAGAAGGAAAGGATGTCCGACGGTTTGTTGTAGAGATGCTCTCAGATGCCTTTCAGGATCTCAAAGGATGGGACTGGGATAAAGAAGTTATAAGAGCTCATCGTTTTCCCTTTAACCAAAAACATGATCAAGAGGGGGAAACAAAAACCCAAGAGCTATTCTTATATGCTTGCAGAATTACCTACTCCGTGAGATTTTATATGATTTGGCTAGGCCATCTAAAACTAGAAAGGGTCTGGGGCACAAATTGTTTGTTCGACCAGATTTTTGTTCAGCGACAGTGCAACAACGCTGGAGACTTAAACAATTAATGGCACCAATACAATCTAAGGGGGGGGGCAAACCTTTCTTTTAAATCCTGCTAAACTTAAGGTTGTGCATAAGGGGAGAACTATCTTTTTTGTATCTGAGATCAAAGCACAACAATTCTTAGAAACAATGCAATAGCGATTCATAGGATAAAGGTCAAGGATAATAAATATATTTAGCTTGAGTGGGCTGCCCTTCTATTAGTGATCTACTCTTTATGACTTTTTCTTTTCTTTGTGCCAGAGGTATATTACTTTTCAGTTCTGGTTGGCCCGGGCGGAACTAAATAGCTCATACTCACTTACCATCAATGAGGGTATTAGCCCTTACGCTTCCAGTGGGGGGTGTTGGGGAGAGGGTGGGTTGGGAGGGATGAGCTGGGGGGGACCGGGTGGGAAAAAGTTTTTTTTTTTGGGTGCAAGGACATACAACTTAAAGATGTATTTATTCTAAGTTTACGATTTTTTTATGGCAGGTGTCGAATTTTGGAATTTTCTGTCACTATATGTTTAACTGTGCTAACTTACTAAAACAATATAATGGCTAAATTGACGATATGTTCTATCAATGTTTGTGGCCTAAATGACAAAAGAAAAAGGGGTATAATAGCTCAGATGTTAAAAACTATGCGGTTGGATTTAGTCTGTGTACAGGAGACTCATATCTCCTGGTCAAATAGAGGGTGGCTGAGAGATCTTGGATTGGAAGTAGTAGGGTGCTCTCGTCAGAGCTCTACAATAAGAGGGGTGGCAATTTTAAAGAGATTTGGATTGGGGGAAACTAAAAAAGTTAAAGAAGACCCATTAGGACGATGGGTTATTGCTGAACTCAAATTTGGAGGATTGACTATTATTATTTGTTCATTATATGCATCTATATATATCTATCTATATATGTATAGCCCTACATTATCTAAGTTTGGAGCTAGCTCAATGGCCATCCAATATTATATTATGTGGAGATTTTAATCTACATTTGGATGAAACATTTGACATTAATGGCAGTACCCCATATATAGGCAGGAAGAAGAAGGTGTTTAAAGCACTTAAAGGGATAATTCAAGAATACAGATTGCTAGACGTAGGGTATGAGAAAAGGGGGGGAATGTTTGGATATACTTTTTTTCTGCCCCTCATCAAAGACATTTTAGACGGGACTATTTCTTCATATCTAAGACTTTATATAATGAACTTACTCAAGCGGAATATGGGGAGCTACCAAAAATCATATCAGATCATAATCCCATAACTTTTAAGTTTGAATTAATCACTCCACCCACCCCTCGATCATGGTCATTTGACCGCAAACTATTGTATGATTTATCTTATGTTGAGCATATAAACATCTGGATTCCTGAATTTTTTTTCTAACAACAAAGGCACTGCATCTTTAGAAATAGTTTGGGATGCCTTCAAATGTGGAGTTCGGGGAGAAACACTGAGTTACTCAATAAGAAAAAAAAGGAGACTAGAAAGCGAGAAGAATTAGAAATGAAAAATCTAAGATCGCTAGAGATTCAGCTTATGCAGGCATGTAATAAAGGATTAGCTACAGAAAGTATTATAAAGGAACTAATGACTCTTAAAGTCAAGATTCATCAAGGATTTGCTTTAAAGTTTGCTCAGCAAATTTCTGCTTTTTGGACGGAAGTTTATGAAGTTGGAGAAAACTCAGGTAAACATTTGGCTAAGAGGGCCAGACAGAAAGGGACATTTGCTAGTATCGATAAAATTAACAATCTGACCGGGATGACTGTTAATAAAATAGAAGACATACTTAAAGTATTTAGTGACTTCTACTTTAAATTGTATACTGAGGACGTTATGTTAGATTGTTCAGATCAGATTACTCAGTTTCTTGAATCAGCTTTGAATGCCACCTTACCCAGCGAAGAGAAGGAGAAAATAGATTTTCCAATTACTTGGGAGGAAATTGAACTCTCTCTGATGTCTTTAGCCTCAGGAAAAGCAGCGGGCCCTGACGCTATCCCTTTAGAGTTAGAGAACTAGTGGACCTATGTCTGAGTGCTCAACAAGGTATTGCCCCTCAATCATGGCATGACTCTATAATTACTGTGTTTCTTAAAAAAGGCAAACCTCCTTTATTACCCTCATCCTTTCGTCCCATATCACTCATAAATGCCGACAGTAAAAAAAATTCTAAAATTCTAGCTTTACGATTATCCAATATCATCTCTCCTTTAGTTTCTATATATCAACATGGCTTTATTCCAGCTAGAGACACTGCTGATCACATTCGACGAGTGATTACGTTCCTGGATTGGTCCCAAGCAACTCGGTCTAATGTTGGACTTGTATTTTTAGATGCTGAAAAAGCTTTTGACCGGGTTGCTTGGGGCTATCTATGGGAACTTTTATCTAGGAAGGGACTAGGTCCTGGTATTATAAAAGCTTTAAAAACCTTGTATACTGCTCCTAAAGCTTGTATTCGAATTAATGGGCAAATCTCCCCTTCTTTTCCAATCACCAGGGGCACCCGACAAGGATGTCCCTGTTCACCTTTACTTTTTGCTTTTAATAGCGACCCTTTAATTAATCGTTTTATTTTGGAACAAAAAATCAAACCTATTCATCTAGCTAATATTAATTATAGAGCTTTAGCTTATGCTGATGACATAGTGATAACTACTACTGATGTTCAGACAGCTCTACCAGCGATTGATGACCTTGTTAAGTAATTTGGGTTTTTCTCCGGCTATAAACTCAATCTGGAGAAAACACAAATTCTTTGCTCTGGGGATAACCCACCTTCAAATATTTCCACTATCTCAGAGGTCACATATTTAGGAATTAAGATCTCCCTGCCCATAGAGAAGATACCAGAACGTAATATAAATCCTATAATAACTCAAATTAACATCTCATTGCAGCGCCTAGATCATTTACATTTATCATTGTATGGCAGACTTAACATCTTAAAAATGCTGATTTTACCAAAAGTATTGTATATGTATCGCACAATACCATTAGAATTCCAATCGCTCTGCTTTAAAAATTTAGAAAGAAGCACTTCTCGGTTTTTATGGGGCTATAAACGTCATAGGAAAGCATTAAAGAAAATGATACTTAGTAACGAATGTGGCGGTTGGAATGTTCCTTACTTTTTTTTTTTATTACTTATCTACCGCATTACAATACATAAGCCCCTTAATTATGGAAGATAGAATAGAAGTGCCGAATTGCCAAACTCCGTCAATCTATGAAATGATTATGGGTGAGAAAATTAAGGGTAGCTTTCTTAGGATCGTAGAGCCTAGTTACCACAAAAAAACAAAGTATAAGACACTGAAGGCAGCCTCTGGAGTGTGGCAAAAAGTTCAAAAACATATAAACATATGTAAATTAAACTCCTATACCCCCTTAATATCAATGGGTCTTCTACCGGAAATTTTTTGGGATTTAACGATGTATAGATGGCAGCAGAAAGGAATACGGTATTTGGGAGATCTATTCAGTAATGGTCAAATTGTTTCATTCCAGGAATTAATGAACAATTTTTCCTTGGTAAGAAATGACTTTTTTAAATTTCTTCAACTTTGAAGCTTCCTGCAGAGCCATCCCTTAACTTCCCCAGCTAAAATGACGAAAATTCCATTGCTAGAACTCTTGCAGAAAAAGCCCCGTATAGAAACTATTTACTCAAGTCTAATTCAGGAATATGGGGATGATCTAGGACAATGTCAGCTGAAATGGGCTAACAGCCTAGGTATACCTGATGTCGATATTTTGCTATCGATTAAAGTTGCTTCAGACTGTCTGATCACAGGGATGATGACATTCCAACATTTTATGTGTATACATAATCTTTTCTATACTCCAAGTAAAGTTGCCAAGTGGAGTACTACGACGGGTACGAACTGCAGTCGCTGTGGGTTATTTGCAGCTGATGAATTGCATATGTATTTTTCTTGCCCTAAACTTTTTACGTTTTTTCAACATATTGAAAATGTCCTCTCTATTGTTGTTAAATGTGAGATTAAAATAACTGCTGAATTGTTGTTATTGGGCATCGATCATATTTCTATTAGGTCAAGACCAATTTCTTACTTTTTATTTATATGTATGGCTGCAGCAAAGTCCTGTATTACTAAGGAATGGATTAGCCCGGATCCTCCTTCATTCTTCACTTGGCGTGAAAAACTATTGTTTATATATAATATTGAATCTGCTATATACAAGTTAAAGGGAGTTAAAAGAAGAGCTTTGGGGGAGAAAATCTGGGCACCAATTGCTGAATGGATGTAATTTACTATGCTGCCTGAATTAGATTTATGTTATAAATTGTTATGCATTTTATGAGGACATTGTGCTATTTTTGTAACTATGTACTGCTGTATTTCCTTGCAATAAAACAATAAAATTAAAAAAAAAAAAGAAATATAGCCAACATGAACAAGCACTAATCAAGGAGGACCACCTGGGAAGCGCAAACTCGCAGCAAGCACCGGAAAGCTTCCAAAAAAGTAAGCCAAGCAAGTGTGCGCAACAGCTAGCACAGACAATAAGGTACCAACGCTGGCAACGCATAACGCAAGCATAGCGAGGGGAAGCAAGGCAAAGGGGCTCAGACCACACGCAGCGGAACTCGGCCAGGTACAGGCCAAGGAGGATCGCCTGAGAAGCGCAAACCAGCAAACTAGTTACAAGCGCCATAAGCCACAACCAGAGGCAGAGCAGGCGCACAGGAAGAACGAGCTGGGACGGCAGGCAGGAAGCAGGCAAACCGTACCAGACAGACAGCCGCCACCGCACCCCTCCTTGCAGTGTGAAGTGTGAAGTGTAAAACGTACAGGCCACTGCAGCGAACACGAACATAAACACCAAACAAACACAAACTCACAACAACGCCCTGGCGTCCAGCAAGACTAGGACAAGGACAATAAGGTGGCCGAGGAGGTTCAGACTTGAGAACACCCCAGAGCGCAAGATCATTGCGGACCAGTGTAGTAGTAGAACACACGACTACCTAGCGAGAAGAGGCTTTGATAAAATGGCAGGCCGAGAGGACAAAATATCCAGTGACAACAAAAAACTCAGGAAGGAAATGGCAGAGTCTCCAACAAAGCTGAAGAATAACACCACCAACGAGGCAGCAATGGACATACTCCTAAAGAAGATCACTGAGGCTAATGACCTAGCGAAAGCCACAAAAAACTCCATTCACAATGTGCAATTAGAACTCACAGCCATACGAGCCGACCAAAACAAAATGTCCAGTAGAGTCGATGAAGCGGAGAAAAGAATAAGCGACATAGAAGACAGCACAACCAGAACAAACAGGGGCATGCAAGATGTTGCTAAAGCGACCAGTGACCTACAAAGAATGCTAGCAGAGCAGGAGGATAGAAACAGGAAGGGCAACATCTGGCTCATGGGAGTGCCAGAGGACGAGGAGGCAACCGCAGGCTTTTGCGCTGTACTACTCGAAGACCTAATCCCCAAGCCGACAGGCCTAAAATTCGACAGGTCTTTCGAGATAGACAATGCGTAAAGAGTTCCAGCAATGAAACAATCACAAAGGAATGGGCCAAGACCAATGAGAGCGTATCACACAGATGCCATTTTTGCCTTTGCAAGGAAAGGCCAGACAGTGAAGTGGAAGGGACACAAGATAATAATAACACAGGACTTCTATAAAACAACGGTAGAGACAAGGAAAGGCTTCCTAGCGCTCAGAGAAAGACTCAAAAAAGCAAACATAACCTTCAGCTTCGCGGTGCCTGCAAAAATGCGTATCACTGACAGGAGAGGCACGAGGATCTTTGAGGAGCCGGCACAACTTCGGAGACACCTGCAAGGACCAGACCCGGAAGAAATGGAAGCACAAAGCCCAGGAGCAGCGAAAAGAAGAGCGTCGTCAGACGGCTCGGAAGGAGGCGCAGAAGGAGGACTTTGACCGATAGAAACATAGACTACCTCAAGACAACTAATCCACCTCAAGAACCTCTACCTCAACATGGCGCAACTAAAGAACAAGAAACTTACAGACTCTCAGGGGAAACGTAACCAACGTTGATAAAATCGTATATCCTTTGCTGAAGAGATACCAGATACACATGGAAGGGCAGGGAAAAATGACTCAGGGAGACGGAGGGAGGGAGGACCGTTGCTGTCGCACGTCTACAGTACGATGACAGGGGGGGGCCGAAAGGGCGGGAAGCCGGCAGTACGAACAGGGGCGATCTTGTGGACACACTTTTTTCTTTCTACCTACACTCTATCCCACTTCCTATCTACATCCCAGGGGGGAGGGACCAACAAGGGACCACACCAAGAACCACGCCAGAGGAGGGGGCAAGATGCAGAGCACGCCACATGGGTTAGCGCAAGAGTTAGCGAGAGACACAAACCACCATGACCGCGCCTAATCGCATCCAAACAGCCTCAGACATTAACCCCTTCGCTGCTAGGCCTTTTCCCCTCCTGTGCTAAGCCCTTTTTTGGCGATTTGGGGTAGTGCGCGCTTAGGCCCTTGTAACTTTTTGACCACATAAGGTATCCACGCCAAATTTGGGTCCTTTTCTTCCAACATCATGTGGATTCTAAAGGCGCCCAGGGTTTGTGGATTCCCATGGAGGGGTCCCAGAAATTAACCAAAATATAGTGATTTTTTTGTTTTTTCCAGAAAAATGGGAAAAACGGGCTGCAAATGAAAGCCTCTGGGTTTTTCCCTGAAAATGTTATCAAAAAAGGGTTTGTGGGGCTGAAATCTCCATTTTCTCAGCTTTTAGGAAATGACAGTCTTTTGTCAGAGAACCGACATTTTTCACACAGTTTTGGCATTTTTCTGGGACATAGCCTATTTTTGCTATTTTTAGAGCTTTCCACCTCCTTTCAGTTAATGGTAGAAATGAGTTTGAAAGCAATAATGGATCCTAGAAAGCTGTACAGTTTCGAAAAGTAGACAAAATTCTGAATTCAGAAAGGAGTCATTTGTCTAAATCCATGAAGGTTTCTTTATAGAAACTAACAGTTAAATATTGGAATAATTGAAAATTTGTTGAAAAAAACAGCCTTTTGTCTCAACGTTTTCACCTATAACTTTTTTTAATTTTGACAGCTATTGGAAAGCAATATACCGTTACATTCGTAGACCTTCCTGGTTGTGGGGATATATAGGACTTGTAGTTTTACCAAGAACCCGACGAACCCAGATCCAAAAACTGAGCAGCAACTTGCAATGGTATTTTTTCATTTACTGGGTATAGAGCAATTTGTCTTGGAAAATGTATACATGGAAAAATCTGTATGAAAGACACCTATGTATTTCTGAATTGGGTACAAATTATAGAGTTCAGAAACAGTATATAATTGCTAATTTTCAAAATTGGGAATACTCATACTAGCATGAGAATTATTGGTCATTTTTCAAATTTTTTTTTTTTTTTTACACAATGTCTTTCATTGAAAGCGAGAAATGCGCGAAAGCTCAATTGGTAATAACAGTTGATTTACAAATCTGAATTACCCCAAGTCTCCCGATAAAAACGGTACCTCACTTGTGTGGGTCGGCCTTGTGCCTGCAACAGGAAACGGCGCAAAATGCAACGTGGTGACACCTAAATTTTGCAGTTACAAATTGACCCTTTTTTAGCAAAGTGCCTACCTGTAGTTTTTGCACCCTAGCTCTGCCGGCACCTAGGGAAACATAGCAAACCTATACATTTTCGAAAAGTACACACCCAGGGAAATTCAGGATGGGGTGACTCGACTGCCTACCACCAGGTCTTGTTACCCAGAATCCCTTGCAAAGCTAAGAATTTGACAAAAAAAAAACATTTTCCTCACATTTCTGTGGAGTAAAGTTCTGGAATCTGCGTGGATCAACTAATTTCCACCCACCCAGTGTTTCCCCAGGTCTCCCAAAAAAAAATGGTACCTCACTTGCCTGGGTAGGCATAGTGGCTGCGACACGAAACAGCGCAAAACGCAACGTGGTTGCACCTCAATTTCCCAGTGAAATCTTGCGCTCTTTGGACAAAGAGATTACCTTTTGTTTTTGAGCCCTAGCTCTGTCAGCACCTAGGGAAACCTAGCACACCTATACATTTTTGAAAACTAGACACACAGGGGAATTCAGGATAAGGTGACTCGTCTGCCTACCCCCAGGTTTTGTTACCCAGAATCCCTTGCAAAGCTAAGATTTTGACAAAAAAAACACATTTTCCTAACATTTCTGTGGTGGAAAGTTCTGGAATCTGCGTGGATCAACAAATTTCCACCCACCCAGCGTTCCCCCAGGTCTCCGAAAAAAAATGGTACCTCACTTGCGTGGGTAGGCATAGTGGCTGCGACATGAAACAGCGCAAAACGCAACATGGTCTCACCTCAATTTCCCAGTAAAATGTTGCACTTTTTGAACAAAAAGACTACCTTTTGTTTTTGCGCCCTAGCTCTGCCAGCACCTAAGGAAACCTAGCAAACCTATACATTTCTGAAAAGTAGACACCCAGGGGAATTCAGGATGGGGTGACTCCTCTGCCTACCCTCAGGTTTTGTTACCCAGAATCCCTTGCAAAGCTAAGATTTTGAAAAAAAAACAAATTTTCCTAACATTTCTGTGGTGGAAAGTTCTGGAATCTGCGTGGATCAACAAATGTCCACCCACCCAGCGTTCCCCCAGGTCTCCCGGAAAAAATGGTACCTCACTTGCGTGGGTAGGCATAGTGGCTGGGACATGAAACAGCGCAAAACACAACATGGCTTTCCGTCTGATCTTTCGGTGGAACGGGGTGCTACACCAACTGCGCTCCTTACAAGATATCTGCAGAGTACTGGGCCTCACGGCCACGGAGGAAGACAGAGCTACACCGTCCTGGAGGCGTCCAGAGAGACGGAGCCGACGGAGGTCGACGAGGAGACAGTCACCAGCGAGTGCAAGTCGCCCTGATTCCCCTACTATCAGGGCGGACATGGCAGAAGCTTTGAGGGCAGCGGCCAGGGACTTGGCCGACTCCAATGGCGTGACCTTGACGGCCTGAATTCACTCCGGGGGGAGAGATTCTTAGCCTCTACGACGCTGGGTTTGTGGCCGGGGGGGGTGGGGGTGGGGGGGGGCGGTTGGAGGTGAGTGGCTGGACGTCCACTTTTCTGTTTCCTACGGACTTGCCTGTTTTTTGGGCTTGACTGAGACAATGGGGTGTTTACATCTGTTTTTGTTTTTGGCTAGTTGCCATGAGTATGTTTTGGGGGGGAGTAAGGGTTGTTTTGCTGTTGGGAGGGTCCCGTCCGATGTTACCCATGCCTACGCTTGGCCTGTCCTGGCCTCTTCCGCGCGCCTGCCCCGTGCGCCCCGCCTATCAACCCCATGCCTGCTGCATAGCGCTTCTGTTCCCCGGGTAGAATGCCGTCCCTAAAGGTAGTGACCCTGAACGTTAAGGGTCTGAATAACCCTGTGAAGCGTAGGGCGATCCTGTCATTGCTGGAGGGGACGCAGGCGGATATATGCCTCATGCAGGAGACCCACTTGTTGCCCAGGGACTGCCCTAGGCTGCGCTCTGCCAAGTTCCCCACTCAGTTCTTCTCCTCAGCAGCGACCAAGACAGCGGGGGTGGCCATTCTTTTAGCTAGCTCCTTTAGAGGCGAGGTTCTGTATAAATATGCCGAACAGAAGGGGAGGCTCCTTGCATATCGCATGCGCCTGGGGGGAACAGCTTTTACGGTTGGTTCCATTTATAGCCCGAATGATCACCAGGATAGTTTCCTAGATTCAGTGTTGGTGGACGTCACTGCCTCGCCCGATCGCCATGTTATCCTGGGGGGAGACCTGAACATCGTTTTCGACTCGGCTATGGACAGGTCGGCACAACGCTCCCCGCAGACCGGGGAACTTCCCCGCGCGGTGAAGGATCGGATTGAGGAGATGGATCTGCACGACCTCTGGCGCTCTTTGCGCTCTTTGCACCCCACTGATAGGGATTACTCCTACTTCTCCCACGCGCACCGCACTTACTCGCGGCTGGATTACCTCCTGGTGAGTGGACCGATGCGCACTGCCGCCGTAGCGGCGGATATCGGGGTCCTGTCCCTGTCTGACCATGCGCCAGTTTCCGGCGTTTTCAAGTGGCCGGGGGCCTCTCCCTCTCGAGGGACGTGGCGTCTTCGCGATACTCTTTTACATAAGAAGTCGGTTGTGAAGCGCATAGGGGAGGTCATTCAGGACTATTTGATCCACAATGGCAACTCCGACACGTCTCAAGCAACGCAGTGGGCAGCTTTGAAAGCGGTCCTCCGAGGGGAATTTATTTCCATCTCCTCAGCCGAAAATAGGGAGCGGCAGCGTAAGAGGGACGAACTGACTGCGCAGGTCAGGGAGCTTGAGCAGGTTCGCCGCCGCACAGGGGCTCCGAGAGTTTGGCGGCAATTGAAAGCAGCGAGGAAGCTCTTATCAGCGCTAGATCTTGATAGGGCGGAATATGCCGCTTTGCGCCTGAAGCATGCCTTTTACTCAGGGGGAGACAAGTGTGGTAAGCTCCTGGCCCATCGACTCCGGGTGGCGCAGCAGCGTAATGTTGTGAGGGAACTGGTGGGAGCGGACAGGGTTACTGTTTCTGGTGACGCGGAGGTGGAGTAATCCTTTCGCAGCTTCTACGAGACACTGTACGCTGGGGAGTCCTCCTCGCTGCGGGACGCCGAGAATTATTTGGAGTCTGTAGCCCTCCCGGTGCTGGACTCCGCCCAGGCGGACCATCTAGAGAGAGACATCCATGTTGAGGAAGTCATCTCCGCTATAGCGCGACTAAAGCACGGTAAGGCCCCGGGCCCGGATGGCTACACAGCTTTGTTTTATAAGACCTTCTGCACCGCTGTGGCCCCAATCCTGGCTCGACTGTTTAACTCCTTCTCCGAGCCGGGCGCTATCCCACCGGACCTCCTCAACGCCACGGTGTCATCCATCCCGAAACCCTGGAAGGACCGGACCTTGTGTGGTTCGTATAGGCCCATCTCACTCTTAAATGTTGACCTCAAGCTATACGCATCCAGGCTTGGTCTACACTTACCGGGACTGGTGGAGGCGGACCAGGCGGGCTTTGTACCCGGTAGACAGACGGTGGACAACACCAAAAGAGTGACGCATGTATTAGAAAAGGCCTCGCGTATCCCGGGGGAGCGGATGTTGCTATCAGTTGATGCGGAGAAGGCCTTTGACAGGGTTCATTGGCCGTACCTTGAGCTGGTTCTCGGGAAACTGGGTATCGGTGAGAAGTTCCGCACCATGGTTTTCAACTGTTACAAAAGTCCATCGGCGTCGGTGCGAGTCAATGGGTGCAGCTCCGGTAGTTTTGCCATCGAACGCGGTACGAGACAAGGTTGTCCCCTCTCGCCGCTTCTGTTCGCCCTCTATATGGAGCCGTTTGCTCAGAGGATTCGCAATAATCCTGACGCCATTGGGGTTAAGATGGGCCAATATGTCCGCACAGTCAGCCTTTACGCGGACGACGTCTTGCTGACCCTAGACGACCCCAAGAGGTCACTCCCTGCTTGCGTCCAGGAACTGGACGCCTTTGCGCGAGTAGTCGGCTTCAAAATGAATATGAGCAAGTCGGTGGCGTTGGACGTGTCACTGGCTGCGGACACCAGGAGAGACCTCCAAGGTCTTTTTCCCATGCAGTGGTCCTCGTCTGCGGTGCCATACCTGGGGATTCTGCTGGCGCCCACGCTGTCCGAGATGGTCACAGCCAATTACACTTCCCTCAGTAGGAAGATCAAGGAGGAACTTGGCCGGTGGAACAAGGGTCTGCTGTCGTGGCTGGGTCGTATCGCAGCGGTTAAGATGACGGTGCTGCCCCAGATTCTGTACCTCTTCCGCGCTCTACCTCACCAACCCCCTGTGGGTTGGATACAGCAAACGCAAGCTGACATCTCCCGCTTCGTTTGGCAAGGCCGCAAGCCGCGGATGAAGAGGGTCCTCTCCACGCTTGCTCCGGAGGCGGGAGGTCTTGGCATCCCGGACCTCCGGAAATACTTTCAAGCGGCACAATTGCGATACTTGGTGGAGTGGAACAGGTGGGAATCCGATAAGCACTGGCTGTTTCAAGACCAGGCAGTGGCGGGCCGCACCCTCCAGGAGGTTCCGTTCTTGCGCCGCACGCATCGCCCTGCTAATCTCTACGCCTCCTTTGTCACGCGGACCCCCCTGCGGGTGTGGGACGCGGTTTGCGAAGCCCGTGACTTGACCACTTTCCCCTCGCCGTTCACGCCCATAGTGGGTAACCCGGACTTTGCACCGGGCCTGGAGCCGGGAGCCGGGAGCCTTTTCCCACTGGGTGAGCGCGGGTTGCAGGGCGCTTTTCCAGATCTATGGGCCGGATGGCGTGATTCCTTTCCAGCAACTTCGACAGGACTTCGGCCTGACGGAGATGGACAGACTGCGCTATATGCAGGTCCGACACTGGGCTCTCCAACCCCAAGTGCGCGACACCGCAGCTCGCCAAATCACACCATATGAGCGTTGGTTGGTGACCCGGACCTCGGACGCCAAGCTAATTACTGATTTGTACAAATTCCTTCAACCCCCGACGTTTCACTATCATAACCCAGGGAGGGAGCGCTGGCACAGAGAATTGGGTAGAACACTTAGTCATAAAGAATGGGACAAAATTGCATATCGGGCGAGGCACTCTGCATACCACACTGGACTTACAGAGACATTTACTAAAGTGTCTACTTATTGGTATTACACCCCGGAGAGGCTATACGAAATGCATAAACACACTGACAAGGGGTGTTGGCGGGGCTGCGGACAGGAGGGTACTCTCTCGCACATTCTTTGGGCTTGCCCGGTGCTGATTGCTTATTGGAAGGAGGTCTTGGATGAGGTAGATAAGCATTTTGAGATTGAGCTGCCACGCTTCCCAGCGTATGTTCTGTTAGGCCTTCCCAATGACCTCATGTACCCGTTGAAGTCCCGCAGGGGTAGACAGATTGCTATCGCGCTAGGCTCAGCTGTCCAGAATATTCTTATTCACTGGCGCACCGCCACTGCCCCCTCCATTACTGGTTGGTTGCATAGACTCTGGCAGGTGTTGGGTATGGAGAAGATGTCGCTTACAGTGGCTGGGGATGTGGACCAATTTGAGGAACTGTGGCAACCATTCCTAGCACTACTGTCCACGGAATTCCGGGAACTCACCTGCCCTAGGTACCTTCGCCTTCTCAGGCTTACGCCACCGGTGACCCCGGCGGATTAGAGTGTACAGAAGATAGGGGCATGGAGGGTGGGGTGTGGGCTGTTTGGGGCGGGTTATCTTGAGACAGGGCCATTGGACGGGGGAGTTGGGGTGTTGTTTCCTTTCTTTTTCCTTTATCGGGGGTGGGGGGCATGGAGGGGTGGGGTTAGGCCTTATTGGATCGCTGATGGCTACTCGCGCTCGACTTTGAGTGGGGTGCTGGAGTGCATGAGAAGGTTACACAAACTGCCTAATTGCCTTATATTTGTTGTATTTCCCTTCTGGACCACCGGACTACTTTTGACCAACGCTCCTGAGACACGCTTCTTCTTGCTATACTGTATGTAACCTTAACCTCCTCTCCCCTACCCCATGTTTTTTTGTCTTAATAAAAATGCTTTAAACTTAAAACACAACATGGTCACACCTCAATTTCCCAGTAAAATTTTGCACTTTTTGGACAAAAAGACTACCTTTTGTTTTTGCGCCCTAGCTCTGCCAGCACCTAAGGAAACCTAGCAAACCTATACATTTTTGAAAAGTAGACACCCAGGGGAATTCAGGATGGGGTGACTCCTCTGCCTACCGTCAGGTTTTGTTACCCAGAATCCCTTGCAAAGCTAAGATTTTATCCAAAAAAACACATTTTCCTGACATTTCTGTGGTGGAAAGTTCTGGAATCTGCGTGGATCAACAAATTTCCACCCACCCAGCGTTTCCCCTGGTCTCCCGAAAAAAATGGTACCTCACTTGCGTGGGTAGGCATAGTGGCTGCGACATGAAACAGCGCAAAACGCAACATGGTCGCACCTCAATTTCCCAGTAAAATTTTGCACTTTTTGGACAAAAAGACTACCTTTTGTTTTTGCGCCCTAGCTCTGCCAGCACCTAAGGAAACCTAGCAAACCTATACCTTTTTGAAAACTAGACACACAGGGGAATACAGGATGGGGTGACTCGTCTGCCTACCCCCAGGTTTTGTTACCCAGAATCCCTTGCAAAGCTAAGATTTTGACAAAAAAAACACATTTTCCTAACATTTCTGTGGTGGAAAGTTCTGGAATCTGCGCGGATCAACAAATTTCCACCCACCCAGCGTTCCCCCAGGTCTCCCGAAAAAAATGGTACCTCACTTGCGTGGGTAGGCATAGTGGCTGCGACATGAAACTGCGCAAAACGCAACATGGTCGCATCTCAATTTCCCAGTAAAATTGTGCACTTTTTGGACAAAAAGACTACCTTTTGTTTTTGCGCCCTAGCTCTGCCAGCACCTAAGGAAACCTAGCAAACCTATACATTTTTGAAAAGTAGACACCGAGGGAAATTCAGGATGGGGTGACTCCTCTGCCTACCCTCAGGTTTTGTTACCCAGAATCCCTTGCAAAGCTAAGATTTTGACAAAATAAACACATTTTCCTCACATTTCTGTGGTGGAAAGTTCTGGAATCTGCGTGGATCAACAAATTTTCACCCACCCAGCGTTCCCCCAGGTCTCCCGGAAAAAATGGTACCTCACTTGTGTTGGTAGGCATAGTGGCTGCGACATGCAACAGCACAAAACGCAACATGGTCACACCTCAATTTCCCAGTGAAATCTTGCACTTTTTGGACAAAAAGACTACCTTTTGTTTTTGCGCCCTAGCTCTGCCAGCACCTAGGGAAACCTAGCAAACCTATACATGTTTGAAAACTAGGCACCCAGGGGAAATCAGGATGGGGTGACTCCTCTGCCTACCCTCAGGTTTTGTTACCCAGAATCCCTTGCAAAGCTAAAATTTGGACAAAAAAAACACATTTTCCTCACATTTCTGTGGTGGAAAGTTCTGGAATCTGCGTGGATCAACAAATTTCCACCCACCCAGCGTTCCCCCAGGTCTCCCGATAAAAAATGGTACCTCACTTGCGTGGGTACGCATAGTGGCTGCGACATGAAACAGCGCAAAACACAACATGGTCGCTCCTCATTTTCCCAGTGAAATTTTGGACTTTTTGGACAAAAAGACTACCTTTTGTTTTTGCGCCCTAGCTCTGCCAGCACCTAGGGAAAACTAGCAAACCTATACATGTTTGAAAACTAGACACCCAGGGGAATTTAGGATGGGGTGACTCCTCTGCCTATCCTCAGGTTTTGTTACCCAGAATCCCTTGCAAAGCTAAGATTTTGACAAAATAAACACATTTTCCTCACATTTCTGTGGTGGAACGTTCTGGAATCTGCGTGGATCAACAAATTTCCACCCACCCAGCGTTCCCCCAGGTCTCCCGAAAAAAATGGTACCTCACTTGCGTGGGTAGGCATAGTGGCTGCAACAGGAAACGGATCAAATCGTATGGTGGTGAATTTACAATACCCAATTGCAAAACAACCTTGATTTTTGGGGGGGGCACCTGAGTTTTTGGCCCGGGGCTCGGTGGTATTCTTTGGAAACTACCAAACCCAAACAGTTCTGAAAATTAGACACCCGGGGGAGTCCAGGGAGGTATGGCATGCATAGGTCCCACAATGTTTTCCTACCCAGAACTCCTTGCAAACCTTCAAATTAGGTAAAAATATCACTTTTCCAAACTTTTTTGCGTGGGATCTCCATGCCGGCAAAAATGTCCTATGACCCAGCGTTCCCCTTGTTCTCCCGAGTAAAAGGATACCTCACTTGTGTGGGTGCCCCAAAGCAGAACAGTCCGAAAATGAATTTTGAAAAAGTAGTATTTGAGTTTTACAAATTAAGCCCCCCTGCCTTAGACACAGGCCTTTGGCCCACCCACACAAGTGAGGTATCATTTTACTCGGGAGAACAAGGGGAACGCTGGGTGGTAAGACATTTGTGCCGACACGGAGATCCCACGCAAAAATGTATGGAAAACTGTTTTTTTAACCTAAATTCATATACCTACCCACGCAAGTGAGGTACCATTTTTATCGGGAGACCTGGGGGAACGCTGGGTGGGAGGAAATTTGTGTGAGCCCAGTGACGCCATGCTTTTCCACGCATAAAAAGTGTGAAAAAACTGATTTTTCCAGCAAAAATTGAGGTTTGCAAGGGATTCTGGGTAAAGGAACGTTGGAGGATCCACGCACGCCATACCTCCTTGGAAACCCCCGGGTGTCTACTTTTCAGAAATGTATGGGTTTGGTAGGTTTCCCTAGATGGCCGTCTAGCACGGGGCCAAAAACCCAGGTAACCCCTCTTGCAAAAGCTGGCGGTATTGACATTCAATACAACCGAAAGTTCTCGAGCGCCATGTTACTTCTGCCTTGAGTTCTTTCGTGGAGAAGAATGGGGTCCTCGCCCCCCGCCAGGCTGGGTTTCGCCCCGCACACTCTAAGGAGTCCGTAGTGCTTTCGGTCCTTGACAACCTCAGGGAGGGTATGGACACCAATCAACCTCCGGCCTTGGTCCTCCTCGATCTCTCAGCCGCTTTTGACACGGTGGATCATTCCTTCTTGCTTTCCCGTGTCAGGGCGGCGGGGATCGGGGGCACGGCGTTGGTCTGGTTATCCTCCTTCCTGAGGGACCGCACCCAGGCTATCCGCCTGGGTGATTTCACTGCGGACTTCCGTAATGTTCAGTGCGGGGTCCCCCAAGGCTCCTCCCTTTCCCCCCTTTTATTTAACCTATACATCTCCCCTCTTATTTTTTCATTGCAACAAATGGAGGTCGCCGTATTTAATTATGCGGACGACCTCCAGCTTGTCTTTAACCTTTCTTCCTCCCCCGACTCTGCTCTTAACTTTCAAACCATCATGATTCACATCCGTGACTGGATGAACCACAATCATCTTAAACTCAACCCAGACAAAACAGAGCTGGTGTTGACGGGTGGTTCATCCAGCCCCTGGTCCCCCATCTTCTGGCCCCCTTCCCTTGGTCCCCCACCTGCCCCCTCTACCTCAGTTAAAACTCTCGGCATCAAGCTCAACTCCCAACTCACTCTTCACTCCCAGGTCAGTTCTGTGGTTTCCTCTTCCTTTCTGGCACTGCGTACCATACGCAAGGTGTCCCGTTTTTTCTCATTTGATGCACTTAAACTGATTACCCTCGCCATGGTCGTGTCCCGCCTGGATTACGGCAACGCCCTATATGTAGGTATTCCTGCATATAGTCTTCGGCGGTTGCAGCAGATTCAAAACCAGGCGGCGCGCCTGGTGTTCAAACTTCCTAAATCTCACCATACCACTCCCCTCCTAAAGTCCCTACACTGGCTTCCTGTCTGTGCCCGTGTCCAGTTCAAGCTTGCCTCTATCACCTTTCAAGCACGACTGGGCACGGCTCCGGCTTTCATCTCATCTGAGATTATCCCCTATGTTCCCGCTAGGGAACTGCGGTCTTCTACCCAATCCCTTCTTACGGTCCCACGGTTCCGGAGAAAGAAATGGGGAGGCTCTAAATTTGCGACCCTTGCTCCGATTTTCTGGAACTCACTGCCTTTGGAGCTCAGAGCTTCAACCTCGTACCTACTGTTGCGGAAACAGCTCAAGGCACATCTTTTTGCTAAAGTTTTTAACTAAAATTCTACTTCTCACTCCTGTCCCCACTTAGCTTCCGCCCTCATCTCCAGTTCTCTGTCAGTTTAGCGCCATGAAACCGCTGGTGTACGTGCGCTGTATAAATAATTTTAAATAGAAATTTTTAACCTAAATTCATGGTTTGCAGGGATTTCTGGGTAGGAAAACATTGGGGGACCCACATATGCCATACCTTCCTGGACTCCCCCGGGTGTCTAGTTTTCAGAACTGTTTGGGTTTGGTAGTTTCCAAAGATGCCCGCCGAGCCCCGGTCCAAAAACTCAATCCTACCCCCTAAAAAAGAAGGTAATGTTGCTATTGGTTATTGTAATTTCTCCACCGTACGATTTGGACCGTTTCCTGTTGCAGCCACTATGCCTACCCACGCAAGTGAGGTACCATTTTTATCGGGAGACCTGGGGGAACGCTGGGTGGGAGGAAATTTGTGTGAGCCCAGTGACGCCACGCTTTCCCACGCATAAAAAGTGTGAAAAAAATTGATTTTTCCAGCAAAAATTGAGGTTTGCAAGGGATTCTGGGTAAAGGAACGTTGGAGGATCCACGCACGCCATACCTCCTTGGAAACCCCCGGGTGTCTTCTTTTCAGAAATGTATGGGTTTGGTAGGTTTCCCTAGATGGCCGTCTAGCACGGGGCCAAAAACCCAGGTAACCCCTCTTGCAAAAGCAGGCGGTATTGACATTCAATACAACCAGCTTTTGCAAGAGGGGTTACCTGGGTTTTTGGCCCCTTGCTAGATGGCCATCTAGGGAAACCTACCAAACCCATACATTTCTGAAAAGTAGACACCCGGGGGCTTCCAATGAGGTATGGCTTGTGTGGATCCTCCAACGTTCCTTTACCCAGAATCCCTTGCAAACCTCAATTTTAGCTAAAAAAAAATCAGTTTTTTCACACTTTTTTTCATGGGAAAGCGTGGCATCACTGGGCTCACACAAATTTCCTCCCACCCAGCGTTCCCCTAGGTCTCCCAATAAAAATGGTACCTCACTTGCGTGGGTAGGCATAGTGGCTGCAACAGGAAATGGTTCAAATTGTACGGTGGTGAATTTACAATACCCAAATGCAAAACAACCTTTATTTTTGGGGGGGGGGGGCCCTGAGTTTTTTGCCCGGGGCTCGGTGGTATTCTTTGGAAACTACCAAACCCAAACAGTTCTGAAAAGTAGACACCCGGGGGAGTCCAGGGAGGTATGGCATGGGTAGGTCTCCCAATGTTTTCCTACCCAGAACTCCTTGCAAACCTTAAAATTAGGTAAAAATATCACTTTTCCAAACTTTTTTGCGTGGGATCTCCGTGCCGGCAAAAATGTCCTACCACCCAGCGTTCCCCTTGTTCTCCCGAGTAAAAGGATACCTCACTTGTGTAGGTGCCCCAAAGCAGAACAGTCCGAAAATGAATTTTGAAAAAGTAGTATTTGAGTTTTACAAATTAAGCCCCCTGCCTTAGACACAGGCCTTTGGCCCACCCACACAAGTGAGGTATCATTTTACTCGGGAGAACAAGGGGAACGCTGGGTGGTAGGACATTTGTGCCGACACGGAGATCCACGCAAAAATGTATGGAAAACTGTTTTTTTAACCTAAATTCATGGTTTGCAGGGATTTCTGGGTAGGAAAACATTGGGGGACCCACACATGCCATACCTCCCTGGACTCCCCCGGGTGTCTAGTTTTCAGAACTGTTTGGGTTTGGTAGTTTCCAAAGATGCCCGCCGAGCCCCGGTCCAAAAACTCAATCCTACCCCCCAAAAAAGAAGGTAATGTTGCTATTGGTTATTGTAATTTCTCCACCATACGATTTGGACCGTTTCCTGTTGCAGCCACTATGCCTACCCACGCAAGTGAGGTACCATTTTTATCGGGAGACCTGGGGGAACGCTGGGTGGGAGGAAATTTGTGTGAGCCCTGTGACGCCACGCTTTCCCACGCATAAAAAGTGTGAAAAACTGATTTTTCCAGCAAAAATTGAGGTTTGCAAGGGATTCTGGGTAAAGGAACGTTGGAGGATCCACGCACGCCATACCTCCTTGGAAACCCCCGGGTGTCGGCTTTTCAGAAATGTATGGGTTTGGTAGGTTTCCATAGATGGCCGTCTAGCACGGTGTTAAAACTTAGGCCGCAAACGTCAACATTATCGGCGCCATCTTGCCCCTTTTCGAGCCCATTCGTGCGCGTAAGCGGCAGCCATTTTGAGCACCATGGCCTCTCTGCCCCTCCCTGATAGCCAGCGCGTCTCTCTCTCTCCCTCCTAACCTCGCAAGCATCCCCCGCACGCTGACCACCCCCACTCTCACATGCCTTGGATCATAAACCCCTCTTCAGCGCAGCTCTGCCTCGGAACCCCATCCTGTTCCCAGCGCGACACCTCCCTTCATTCCTTTCATGGTCCCGGGTCCTTTGATACAACCCCCTTTTCCTGTGTGCCCGTTTGTCCTCCTCGTTCCCAGGCCGCCACCTGGCCCTGCGGATACTGTTTATTGCCCCCCTGTACAGTAGGAAGCTTCCCCCATCAAAGGACCCTCGAGTTGATTAAAGCCCCCACCCTATGAGATCCGATCAACCCCACACATTCCGTGAATCGGCGGAATATCCAGCTGCGCGATAATCATCACCTGTTGTGACCGGGGTGGGGACTCCAACTGTAAATAATGTGTGTGGGAACGGGCCTGAAGGGGGGGATTCCGAGGATGTCTTTCCGTACATCAAAGGGTTGACAGAGATGTGTTTCATACAATAAAGCAATAAACTCGTGTATAAGAGGCCAGGCCTCAGAGATGCGGTTAGAGCACCTCGAGAAGATACCCTGTTGTCTGATTTGATGTGTTCTGCTCCGTCGGAATAAAACTTCTGTTTCCTGCCTTCCAGTCTCCAGTGCCTGCCTCTTTGTTTGGTAACTTGAGTGGGTATAGAGGCGGTTAACGCCGGGCAACTCTGAAAAAGGTCATTGGCCCTACCTTTTTCCATAATTGGCATCCCAAACGTGGGGCCCATCAGCGACTCGTGGATCCAGTGGGAGATGTCCTGACGACAGAGTGAACGACTGCAACGATCGGGAATGCACCTGTCCGATAGACCCTCGTCTGACAGCCGATCATCCGAACTTCACTGGTTCGGAACAGACCTCTCTCGAGTGATCTACGGTCCTGACTGGGAACCATCAGGAGTGCCGCGAGGATCACGAAGAATAGAGGACGATCGGGTGCTGGATTCGGAAGACAAGAAACTGTCCATGCGGTCCGGGTAAGGTCGTGTAAACACGACGAATTGCGAAATGATTGTTTGATTGTTTGGAAAATACTAGTATTACTCTTTTGTTGATTTGTTTTGGAGATTCGCTGTCTGCAAACGGAGAAACAACAGGCTCTCTCTTTGCAAGCAGTGAAGGATAGGTAACGCAGACTTTTGTCCCCATTGTAATCCGTCGTGCCTATCTTCCTCCCCCACTGATTGATTGTTTGGCCCGAACTGTTGTTCGTGGATTGTTCTCTGGAGATTCTCTGTCTGCAAACAGGGAAGAACAGGTTCTCTCTTTGCAGGTAGTGAAAGGGTAGGTAACGCAGACTTTTGTCCCCGTTGTAACCCGTCGTGCCTACTTATTCTCCCCATTGATTGTTTGATTGACCGAACATTGACTGTTCGATATTGGTTCTTTTTGAGGTATTCACCGCCTGCAAACAACGTAGAATAGAAATATTCTGTCTAGTCTTTGCACGCAGTGATAAGATAGGTAGTGCTGACTTTTGTCCCCGTTGTAATCCGTCATGCCTGTCTTCTCCCCACTGATTGATAGCCTGTTTAGCCCGGACCGCTTATTAGAGATGAACCATCCGGCTCCACTGGAAGGCACCCCTAATAAGGACATGTTCATGAAGCATGAACTGATCGCTATAGCTTATAGCAAGCTGTGGCATAAATATACGAAGAAGGATCGAGAAAGTCAGTGGCCACTGATAGGATCCTTAGATGAGGATAAAATAAGCGCGCTAGAAACAGCCCTTGGTAAACACAAGACAACGCCCACTATGCTTGATAGTCTCGGCATGTGGCGCAAAGAAACCGAACAACGTAAAAAGAGAACTGAGAGTAGGTTGGGAAAAGAGCTGCGTAAAGCAGCCCACCTAGCTGCTCAGAAACTAGAAGAAGAGATTAAGGAAAGAGAGGAAGCCAAACAGAAACTAGAGATGGAAACATCAAGCCAGTGTCCGGTTAGAACACCCTCCACGCTCTATCCTGAATTACCCTTGAAACAGCGAGCCAACGATGATCTGCTGTTAGGTCCTCCGATCATCTACATGCCCCCTCCATATGCCCCTTCCCAACCCTTAGCACAGCACCCAACACCCCCAAGCACAGGCAAGAGTAGCACCAGAGCTTCGGCCCCCGTGGCCTCTGTGCCGGCCGAACCCCTTGTATTAGGTACAACACAAGCGGCAGGGTTAAATGACCCGGAGACCCGGAAGGCTGATTCTGCAAGAACGAACAGATTAAGCAAGGATGAGCGAGCAGGGATTGACAAGGTAGTGAGGACATTGGTAGAAAGAAAGGAAAGTGAAGAGCACGTCACGGACATGTTCAACACGTATACAGGGAGCCACAGACGACATTTTACCGTACGACTGTGTTACCATATCTTGAATGCGTACGAGGACCGATATCGAGAAAAGGGTCCCGAGTGTCAGGAAAACTTAAGCATGAGTTATAATTCAGGATAAAACATGTTAAACTCTGAAAGAATCATGCTTGTGCAGAAATGTGCTTGGAGGTAGCAATGCTTATTGATGTTTGTACAGTGCAACGTTTTCTCCAACAGGTTAAAGGCTGCTCATACATATTTATGAGGGAAGCATGTTGAGCAGGTGTGCTCAACCGATATTTTCCACACGTGTTAAAAGCCTATAAAAGGCTTGCCGGTTCCCTAAACAAACGCTTCGCTTCGCAGCTTCAGCGCCGATCAGGAGCCTCCAGGACCCGTCATCCAGCACCCGGCCCCGCCCGCTCTCCAGTTACCAGCGCGACGTGCCTGACTCGCCTGCTCTCCTCTTCGGTCAAGGAACAACCTCGAAGGAGTTTCCCGATCATCGGAGGGAACAGGCTGCTTCCTCGAACTCCGTCAAGCAGCGCATCAGTGTTCCAGTCATTTCCGGTTTCCTAGCGCGATAGCGAGTCGGAACTCGTTCCTGGTGGGACCCGATCCTTCTTTCCGGTCGCAGGACATTGATAGCCTTCCCCACACGGATTAAAGTAAGACTATTCCGTTTATTGTAAAATAATCGAACAAACCTTGGCAAATGTAAAAACGGAGTTTGGCAATAACAATAACGAATGGAAACGAATCTTGATTAATGCTAAAAGAAAAGGATTTTCTCTAGATGAACATTGTAGGTGATTATGTGGACATTGTAGCTGATTGTTGATTGTAGCTGATTTGTTGATACTTTAAACTTGTACCACTTAGGAAACGAACTGTATGTGCACATAGTGGTAATGCAGTGACTAAAACTGCAAAAGAACTAAATGTGAGATTGAAACCTAGAGATGGTTAATCACAATAGTTGTTAGGGGGCCAGTATTTGTTCTTGGTTTTCTTTTCACAGAACCCCAATTATTGCTACACACGAAACAGTTTAAGGTAAGACAAGATTGCATGCTGAGTGCAGTTTACAGTTCAACTAACCAGTTCACTGAATTGTTGGCAAACAGTTTAAGTCAAGCAATTGTTTACACAGTGTGTTATGTTTTGAAGGTGTCATAAGCTCTAAGCAATTCGGAGAAATCCTAGATGATGTTCATGTTCTAGCATGAGGAGCACAGGCTTGGGCTTTCTAAAAGTTGGTATGTACTAAAAGCTACTTAATGCATATGTTGAAGGAAACTGTGGATTTATAAGAAAACAAAAGTGATTGGTGTAAACCTTTTATGCAGCATTGTAATCTGAGAATCAAGACTACAAGAGAAAGTCCAGAGTGCTTCGAACCAGAGAGAGAGACCCATCTCCTAGAAGAGATCCAGTGTTGTTTCTCTCTCTCTCTCTCGCTTTCCCATCCCCATCCACTACCCTTTCCGTCCCCCACTTCCCTGTCCCTTTGGAGGTCAGCAGGTTGTGCCAAGAGTTTCTTCAATCCTTGTCACATTTGCTGATTCCTGAAGGTATTGGGACTAGTCAACTACAAGACGGAAGAAACCTGGACTCCTGAGGTGGCGTCTCTGACACCGAGAGCCTTACGACTCTATACAGAAAGGTCGATATCGGGGATGAGAGTGAGTGTGATGTGACGGACCTCCTTACGCGTACGCTTGAGGTTTTCCGCCACCTCACTGAACAAGAATCGGAAGCTAAACCTCCGACACCCGTAGCAACCGAACCCCAAACTGAGCGAGCTAGCACCATGATGCCAATTAGAGAGGCTGCTCCCTACTGGGTTCCTCCACGAGGTCTAGGAACTCACGATGCCGTTAACCACAAAGATGCAAGAGGGAGGGTAGTGTATAATTGGGTCTACCAGCCATGGGATCGGCAGGATATCCTGACGTTCCGAAAATCTCTGCCTGATTTACGTAAAAACCCCACTGCCTTCTATACTGAATTAGGTACAGCCCTAGGTTCAACGATCATGACCCTGGCTGATATCGATTTGTTTTTCGGGCTATGTCTCCCAGCTGATGTGTGGAAGCTAATCCGGAAAGTCGACCACCTTGAGCTGTTCGGACATACCTGGTCACAACTCGATGACATAGATAAGCAACGAGAGCCTGGACAGAAACCCTTGAAATCCATTTTAGACCTCCCAGATAAGATCGTACAGAAATTGAAAACCCTGATTCCAGAAAAGAAAGTGGACTGGTCGATAGTAACGACTTGTCGTCAGAAACCCCAGGAGGATGTATCGGAATACTTCTCCCGGTTTGAAACGGTGTTCTCCGATTACAGCGGCCAGGACATGACCACTGCAACCGGACACCATCTGTTTGTCCAAAATTACGTTAAAGGTTTGTCACCGGAGGTCTCCCAGAAACTGCAGGCCAGCGAAAGTAGTTGGGCTGCCTCCAAACCTGCGGCTATCCACCAGATGGCCCAATATTACGAACACAAGAAAAACGAAAACGATAGAGCGACAGAGAAAAAGAAGAAAGACTTAAAAGAGAGGGTGATGATTGCGCAATTGCAAGGGGTGACTATAGGACGAGAGCAATACAAGGGAAGCTATCAGACGAATGTCCCTAAGAACACACCTTCTAAAGACCGCACCTCGACACCCCACATTGGACGTACAGACATTAGAGAGGACCAGTGTGCCTTCTGTAAAGGATATGGCCATTGGAAATCCCAGTGCCCGGTTCTTTCAGAGATGAACAGAAATAGGGACCCCAAGGACGTAGCGGGTGGACCAAGAAATAGAGGACAGCAGCGGGGGCTCACAAATGACATGACTAACGATAGATCAAACAGACCGAATACATTTGACCGACCCAGACAGAATCAGTACCAACAGTCTGACTGCGACGATGCCCACGACTTTGCATAGGACTGCCAAGGGCAAGGGAGGGATCCAGTCGAGCTCTATGTTGACCAGCAAGGTCCTTATGTCACTGCTAAGGTCCTGGGTACAAAGTCTCCATTTCTGGTAGACACTGGCGCAACACGTAGTGCGTTATCTAAACGACTGATTCCAAGGGCACCCTTGTCTGGCTCACTTGTGACATCGATAGGTTTCGATGGAACGCCCTCCACTAACCCTTTGTCCGCTCCGATCCCCTTCAACTTAGAAAACAATACCACTGACACAACGTTTTTGCTTTCCTCCAATACTCCTGACGCCATTATGGGGCTTGACTTACTGAAACACTTCCGAGCGACCATTAGATGTTCCCAAGACAGAGTTCGAGTTTTCCTGTACGACAACCCCATTCTGCTTAGACATTGCCCTTCCTGACGCATGTTTTCTATCAATGACGCTGACACATCCCTGCTTGACACTCTGCCTCTGTATCTGTGGGCCAAGACGGATTCAGACGTAGGGCGCATGATGATTGACCCAGTGCACATTACTGTCCGACCAGATGCAACACTCCCAAAACTTCCACAATATCGGATATCGCCCGAGGGCGAGAAGGCATTGGCAAAGATTATTCAGTCACTCATAGACGCAGGAGTGGTAGAGGAAGTGGTTAGCAACGTTTGCAACAGTCCTATCTTGCCCATCATCAAGAAACAAGGAGAGGGGGATGAGAAAGCATACCGCTTCATCATCGACCTTCGAGAGATCAACAAAGTGGTTGTACCCCAGTACCCCGTGGTCTCAGACATCACCACTATCCTGACCTTGATTCCTTCTACTGCCACCACCTTCACTGTCATTGACCTTAAAAATGCATTTTTCTCTATCCCCATCCACCCAGACAGCCGATATCTCTTCGGCTTTACCCTGAAAGCCCGCTCATATAGGTTCTGCCGAGCACCCCAAGGATACACTGAAAGCCCCAGTATCTACAGTCAGGCCCTCAAGAGACAACTGGATCAAGTCCAGTTACCCGATGGAGTGGTGTTAGTACAATACGTCGATGACATCCTTTTGGCGGCCGACACCACTCCACTAGCAGTCACAGCCACTATTCAACTCCTGCACTTCCTTGCGGAAAATGGCCACAAGGTCTCCAAAAAGAAGTTGCAATTCTGCCAACCCCAGGTCACTTACTTGGGCCACCTCCTGTCCAAAGACGGAAGGAAACTTACTCCCGACCGGATCCAAACCATCCTTGAAACCCCTGTCCCTAAGACTCAGAAACAGGTCCGCTCCCTACTAGGCCTCACCTCCTTCTGCCGACAGTGGTTACCAAACTTTAGCCTCATTGTGAAACCGCTGCTTTCCCTGCTAGCTAAAGATGTCCCCTTCCCACTCCCTTGGACCCCTGAGTGCCAAACCTCCTTCACGGAACTACGAGATGCCCTTTGTTCGGCCCCTGTCCTAGGTACCCCCGATTACACAAAGCCCTTCTCCCTCTACACTCACGAAAGGGAGGGGTGCGCTTTATCTGTCCTAACCCAGTCCATTGGCCCAAAGCAACGACTGTGCGCTTACTTCTCTGCCACTCTTGACCCTGTAGCCAGAGCCTTACCTGCCTGCCTTCGAGCTGTAGCTGCCGCTGCTATCTCTATCCGACAGAGTGAGGGGATTGTGCTCTCGAATTCCCTCACGGTACTAGTACCCCATGCAGTTGACACCCTCCTGAACCAAACCAAGACGCAACACCTGACGAGTGCACGACTGACTGGATACGAGCTGACTTTGCTTGCACCCCATATCACCCTGAAAAGATGCACCACACTGAACCCGGCAACTTTGCTACCCCTACCAGAGAACGATCCCAATGTGCCCCCTGTACACGACTGTGTGACTCTCACGGACGAACAGACTAGAAGTAGGGTTGACCTCAGAGACACGGCTTTTCCTGACCCTGACGGAGAGCTGTAGTTGGACGGCTCTTGCATCAAACTCCCCGATGGCACCACTTCAGCTGCCTATGCAGTCACCACGGTCCGAACTGTAGTAGAGACAGCCCGCATCACACAACGATCTGCCCAGGCAGCGGAACTGATTGCCCTAACACGAGCATGCATCCTGGCAGCAGGAACCACAGCGAACATTTACACCGACAGCCAGTATGCCTTCGGGGTGGTTCACCATTTTGGGCTCCTTTGGAAGGAAAGGGGATTCTTGACCTCACACGGCACCCCTATCTTGCATGGAGATTTAGTCTCCACCTTGATCGAAGCTGTCCTTCTCCCCAGAAGACTTGCGGTCATCAAATGCCAGGCACACAAGAAAGTGACAGACATTATTGGACAGGGAAATGCACTAGCGGACCTCACTGCTCGAACGACAGCTGAAAATAGGACGACAACACGCATGTACGTGACCAGGTCACAAGCAGAAAAATGGACCCACGCTAGGGACACTGTTAGGGGCATTCAAATGGCTAGCACACAACGCGAACTGACTGAATGGGCACGGGTGGGACTAAAGGACGATGAAGGCTGCTGGCGGACAAAAGACGCAAACAAATGGTTGTTACCTGACTCATACCTGATTCCCATACTGACTATGGCACACTCCCCTGCCCCCATAGGATCAGCCCCCATGATTGAACTTGTCTCCAGAGTTTGGCACAACGATAAAATCACGGACTCCGCCAAACGTCTGGTCCAACAATGCCTGATATGCCTGCAACATAACCCTGGGAAAGGAACTGTGGTCCCCCGGGGAGGGTTTGGGGTTCCCAATCACCCATTTGAAGTCCTACAGATGGACTACATCCAGCTAGACAGATGCCAAGGCCTGAAATATGTGCTTGTAGTGGTGTGTGCATTTAGCAAGTGGGTGGAGGCATACCCAACCCGTGATAACACTGCAATGGCCACTGCAAAAGTACTGCTAAAAGAATTCTTCCCTCGCTACGGCCTTTGTCGAATTTTATGGAGCGACAATGGCCCCCACTTCATAGCCGAAGTCATCCAGCTCATCTTAAAGGGGCTGGGTATCACACAAAAGTTCCACGCAGTCTTCCACCCCCAGTCTGCTGGACTAGTCGAGCGACACAATGCCACACTGAAGTTAAAATTAGCCAAGATAGTGGCTACCACAGGACTGAAATGGCCAGACGCTCTCCCACTGGCATTGCTATCAATGCGTTCCACCCCCACCAAACACCACCTGACACCATACGAGGTCGTTTTCGGCCGGCCCATGAGCGTCTGGTCTGCACCTAAACCCACCTCCATTCATGACGTCCTGGACGTCCTAATGTCTGATTATTTGTACAAGTTAACTGAAACTCTGTCTGTCATTCATCAGCAGGTGCAGCAGGCCATCCCCGATGCTTCCAGGGGTCCTGGCCACGACATCCAACCGGGGGACTATATACTAGTCTGGAATTTTCAGCGAGCGAAGAGTTTGGAACCCCGGTGGACGGGCCCCTGGCATGTGCTGATCACCACCCGGACGGCGCTTCGAGTGGAGGGGAAACGGCACTGGCTGCACACACACCACTGCAAGAAGGTCTCCTCGACCCTGGCCACGACAGAAAACATCGACAACCAAGAAGAGCTCCTGAACAAGGATCGACCATCACTGAACTGCTATCCTGACACCGAGTCACTTGAACTTGCCAAATTCTCTGATCCCACTGTGCCAACCAGAGAAGGGTATTTCCTGCGTCGAAAGGAGGGAGCTTCGGCTAAGTAGACCACGGACTGAGTTAAATCTCAGAACGGTGACCTAAACACTACCAAGGGTTACCCGGAGAGAAGCTAAACAAAGTCTGTGGTTCTGCCCGCTACCGAGCACCTTGAAGATGATGGAAGCGCCAGATAAGAAGATGATGGAAGCGCCAGATAAGAAGATGATGGAAGCAACAGGAAATACCCACTACAGGAACCCAAAGACTGACAATATGCACAAATCAAAGACAATCGCCTTCTTCATTGTCCTCCTCTTTTGCCTCCTCCTTATGACTTCCTTCTGGATCCTGGAAGAGAGCACGCCTGCTCATCAGATACTTTTAACCACTGCACAGCCTACCACCATGAAAGAACATTATTTGATCTCACTCTCTCCTCAACTCAGAGAAAGGCGAAAGGAGTTCTGGAACAACTCTTTTGTGCAGCTACTCCACCAGCACAATCTCGCCACCAATGCCACCAACTGCTGGATCTGTGGGTTGCTACCCCACGCCACTGGACACTCGATACCTTTCATCCCTTCACCCTTCTCAATTCACGGCTCCTGCCTTGCTTGGCTGATCCTCCTGCAAGAAAGCTACAAAAAGACAATGCCACCTCCAGCAAAACCATGACGCACTTCTTTCATGAGGTCTGGCAAAACAAAACAAAGACACACTTCTGCCCGCAGACCTCCAACGACTCAATCCACATGGACATCCCTACTAAAGAACGAATTGAAATGCAGGTGTTCAACAATCCAACCAGACCCACCTTCTCCTACCTGCGGAAACGAACGGCTGCCACTCTGACTGTGGCCCTGTCTGTCATCAACGTCACAGGCCACATGTGCATAGAAGGGCTTGGGACACAGCTGGTAGGCCGCAGTGCCTGCCGTTTCACCAGAACTTTGGACTCTACCGATCCACCTTCCTTTGTATCCTCTCCAAATATGTATTTCGTTTGTGGCACAAAGGCTTACACCTGGCTCCCCAAAGGCTGGGGGGGCACTTGTTTCATCTCCTTCATTCTTCCTCCGACCTATGTGGCCCCAGCAAATCACCATAGACAAAAGCGAGCCAAGGATATTGAACAAGCCGACTCAACAGGAGCACAGTTCCTCGAAGCTATGAAGGGACCTGTTCCACTATGGGGCCCGATGGCAAACAGCCGTGCCATCCGACATCTGACTCAGGCGGTCGAGACAACAATGAACATCACAGCTGGTATTCTTGCTAATAACACAGCCGAACTTCAAGCGGTCCGCCTGGTGGCTCTCCAGAACCGCCTGGTTCTAGATGTGGTTCTTGCGGACTGTGGTGGAGCATGCCGCATCATTGGGTCCAACTGTTGTACATATATACCGGACAATTCACCCTCAGTATACAAGGCCATCGAACACCTCCACAGACTCTCTTCAGAAGTCCACCAAGAACAGGAAGAATGGTCGCTTGGTGGTTGGTTCTGGAGCACCGTTAAGAAGTGGGGCTGGAGACTGTTTACGATTATCCTGATTCCTGTAGCTGTTATATGTGGGTTGTGCTTAGGAATCCAATGCCTGCCGCCTTTGTGTTCCTTATGTATGAATTGTATTTGCCCTAAGACTGTGGACTTTGGAAATGAACGCATGGGAGCATTATTTGATGCTGAGGTTAGGAATTTGATGAAGATTGACATTGAGTAGGCAAGTTGGCTAGATACGTTGAAAAGGGAGGACTGTTAAAACTTAGGCCGCAAACGTCAACATTATCGGCGCCATCTTGCCCCTTTTCGAGCCCATTCGTGCGCGTAAGCGGCAGCCATTTTGAGCACCATGGCCTCTCTGCCCCTCGCTGATAGCCAGCGCGTCTCTCTCTCTCCCTCCTAACCTCGCAAGCATCCCCCGCACGCTGACCACCCCCACTCTCACATGCCTTGGATCATAAACCCCTCTTCAGCGCAGCTCTGCCTCGGAACCCCATCCTGTTCCCAGCGCGACACCTCCCTTCATTCCTTTCATGGTCCCGGGTCCTTTGATACAACCCCCTTTTCCTGTGTGCCCGTTTGTCCTCCTCGTTCCCAGGCCGCCACCTGGCCCTGCGGATACTGTTTATTGCCCCCCTGTACAGTAGGAAGCTTCCCCCATCAAAGGACCCTCGAGTTGATCAAAGCCCCCACCCTATGAGATCTGATCAACCCCACACATTCCGTGAATCGGCGGAATATCCAGCTGCGCGATAATCATCACCTGTTGTGACCGGGGTGAGGACTCCAACTGTAAATGTGTGTGGGAACGGGCCTGAAGGGGGGGATTCCGAGGATGTCTTTCCGTACATCAAAGGGTTGACAGAGATGTGTTTCATACAATAAAGCAATAAACTCGTGTATAAGAGGCCAGGCCTCAGAGATGCGGTTAGAGCACCTCGAGAAGATACCCTGTTGTCTGATTTGATGTGTTCTGCTCCGTCGGAATAAAACTTCTGTTTCCTGCCTTCCAGTCTCCAGCGCCTGCCTCTTTGTTTGGTAACTTGAGTGGGTATAGAGGTGGTTAACGCCGGGAAACTCTGAAAAAGGTCATTGGCCCTACCTTTTTCCACAACGGGGCCAAAAACCCAGGTAACCCCTCTTGCAAAAGCTGGCGGTATTGACATTCAATACAACCAGCTTTTGCAAGAGGGGTTACCTGGGTTTTTGGCCCCGTGCTAGACGGCCATCTAGGGAAACCTACCAAACCCATACATTTCTGAAAAGTAGACACCCGGGGGCTTCCAAGGAGGTATGGCTTGCGTGGATCCTCCAACGCTACTTTACCCAGAATCCCTTGCAAACCTCAATTTTAGCTAAAAAAAATCAGTTTTTTCACACTTTTTTTCATGGGAAAGCGTGGCATCACTGGGCTCACACAAATTTCCTCCCACCCAGCGTTCCCCTAGGTCTCCCGATAAAAATGGTACCTCACTTGCGTGGGTAGGCATAGTGGCTGCAACAGGAAACGGTTCAAATTGTACGGTGGTGAATTTACAATACCCAAATGCAAAACAACCTTGATTTTTTTGGGGGGGGGCACCTAAATTTTTGGCCCGGGGCTCGGTGGTATTCTTTGGAAACTACCAAACCCAAACAGTTCTGAAAAGTAGACACCCGGGGGAGTCCAGGGAGGTATGGCATGCATAGGTCCCCCAATGTTTTCCTACCCAGAACTTCTTGCAAACCTTAAAATTAGGTAAAAATATCACTTTTCCAAACTTTTTTGCGTGGGATCTCCGTGTTGGCAAAAATGTCCTACCACCCAGCGTTCCCCTTGTTCTCCCGAGTAAAAGGATACCTCACTTGTGTGGGTGCCCCAAAGCAGAACAGTCCGAAAATGAATTTTGAAAAAGTAGTATTTGAGTTTTACAAATTAAGCCCCCCTGCCTTAGACACAGGCCTTTGGCCCACCCACATAAGTGAGGTATCATTTTACTCGGGAGAACAAGGGGAACGCTGGGTGGTAGGACATTTGTGCCGACACGGAGATCCCACGCAAAAATGTATGGAAAACTGTTTTTATAACCTAAATTCATGGTTTGCAGGGATTTCTGGGTAGGAAAACATTGGGGGACCCACGCATGCCATACCTCCCTGGACTCCCCTGGGTGTCTAGTTTTCAGAAGTGTTTGGGTTTGGTAGTTTCCAAAGATGCCCGCCGAGCCTCGGTCCAAAAACTCAATCCTACCCCCCAAAAAAGAAGGTAATGTTGCTATTGGTTATTGTAATTTCTCCACCGTACGATTTGGACGGTTTCCTGTTGCAACCACTATGCCTACCCACGCAAGTGAGGTACCATTTTTATCGAGAGACCTGGGGGAATGCTGGGTGGGAGGAAATTTGTGTAAGCCCAGTGACGCCACGCTTTCCCACACATAAAAAGTGTGAAAAAATTGATTTTTCAAGCAAAAATTGAGGTTTGCAAGGGATTCTGGGTAAAGGAACGTTGGAGGATCCACGCACGCCATACCTCCTTGGAAACCCCCGGGTGTCTACTTTTCAGAAATGTATGGGTTTGGTAGGTTTCCCTAGATGGCCGTCTAGCACGGGGCCAAAAACCCAGGTAACCCCTCTTGCAAAAGCTGGCTGTGTTGACATTCAATACAACCAGCTTTTGCAAGAGGGGTTACCTGGGTTTTTGGCCCCGTGCTAGACGGCCATCTAGGGAAACCTACCAAACCCATACATTTCTGAAAAGTAGACACCCGGGGGCTTCCAAGGAGGTATGGCTTGCGTGGATCCTCCAACGTTCCTTTACCCAGAATCCCTTGCAAACCTCAATTTTAGCTAAAAAAAACCAGTTTTTTCACACTTTTTTTCATGGGAAAGCGTGGCATCACTGGGCTCACACAAATTTCCTCCCACCCAGCGTTCCCCTAGGTCTCCCGATAAAAATGGTACCTCACTTGCGTGGGTAGGCATAGTGGCTGCAACAGGAAACGGTTCAAATTGTACGGTGGTGAATTTACAATACCCAAATGCAAAACAACCTTGATTTTTGGGGGTGGGGGCACCTGAGTTTTTGGCCCGGGGCTCGGTGGTATTCTATGGAAACTACCAAACCCAAAAAGTTCTGAAAAGTAGACACCCGGGGGAGTCCAGGGAGGTATGGCATGCGTAGGTCCCCCAATGTTTTCCTACCCAGAACTCCTTGCAAACCTTAAAATTAGGTACAAATATCACTTTTCCAAACTTTTTTGCGTGGGATCTCCGTGCCGGCAAAAATGTTCTACCACCCAGCGTTCCCCTTGTTCTCCCAAGTAAAAGGATACCTCACTTGTGTGGGTGCCCCAAAGCAGAACAGTCCGAAAATGAATTTTGAAAAAGTAGTATTTGAGTTTTACAAATTAAGCCCCCCTGCCTTAGACACAGGCCTTTGGCCCATCCACACAAGTGAGGTATCATTTTACTCGGGAGAACAAGGGGAACGCAGGGTGGTAGGACATTTGTGCCGACACGGAGATCCCACGCAAAAATGTATGGAAAACTGTTTTTTAACCTAAAATCATGGTTTGCAGGGATTTCTGGGTAGGAAAACATTGGGGGACCCACGCATGCCATACCTCCCTGGACTCCCCTGGGTGTCTAGTTTTCAGAACTGTTTGGGTTTGGTAGTTTCCAAAGATGCCCGCCGAGCCCCGGTCCAAAAACTCAATCCTAACCCCCAAAAAAGAAGGTAATGTTGCTATTGGTTATTGTAATTTCTCCACCGTATGATTTGGACCGTTTCCTGTTGCAGCCACTATGCCTACCCACGCAAGTGAGGTACCATTTTTATCGGGAGACCTGGGGGAACGCTGGGTGGGAGGAAATTTTTGTGAGCCCAGTGACGCCATGCTTTCCCACGCATAAAAAGTGTGAAAAAATTGATTTTTCCAGCAAAAATTGAGGTTTGCAAAGGATTCTGGGTAAAGGAACGTTGGAGGATCCACGCACGCCATACCTCCTTGGAAACCCCCGGGTGTCTACTTTTCAGAAATGTATGGGTTTTGTAGGTTTCCCTAGATGGCCGTCTAGCACGGGGCCAAAAACCCAGGTAACCCCTTTTGCAAAAGCTGGCAGTATTGACATTCAATACAACCAGCTTTTGCAAGAGGGGTTACCTGGGTTTTTGGCCCCGTGCTAGACGGCCATCTAGGGAAACCTACCAAACCCATACTTTTCTGAAAAGTAGACACCCGGGGGCTTCCAAGGAGGTATGGCTTGCGTGGATCCTCCAACGTTCCTTTACCCAGAATCCCTTGCAAACCTCAGTTTTAGCTAAAAAAAAATCAGTTTTTTCACACTTTTTTGCATGGGAAAGCGTGGCATCACTGGGCTCACACAAATTTCCTCCCACCTAGCGTTCCCCTAGGTCTCCCGATAAAAATGGTACCTCACTTGCGTGGGTAGGCATAGTGGCTGCAACAGGAAACGGTTCAAATTGTACGGTGGTGAATTTACAATACCCAAATGCAAAACAACCTTGATTTTTGGGGAGGGGGTCACCTGAGTTTTTGGCCCGGGGCTCGGTGGTATTCTTTGGAAACTACCAAACCCAAACAGTTCTGAAAAGTAGACACCCGGGGGAGTCCAGGGAGGTATGGCATGCGTAGGTCCCCCAATGTTTTCCTACCCAGAACTCCTTGCAAACCTTAAAATTAGGTAAAAATATCACTTTTCCAAACTTTTTTGCGTGGGATCTCCGTGCCGGCAAAAATGTCCTACCACCCAGCGTTCCCCTTGTTCTCCCAAGTAAAAGGATACCTCACTTATGTGGGTGCCCCAAAGCAGAACAGTCCGAAAATGAATTTTGAAAAAGTAGTATTTGAGTTTTACAAATTAAGCCCCCCTGCCTTAGACACAGGCCTTTGGCCCACCCACACAAGTGAGGTATCATTTTACTCGGGAGAACAAGGGGAACGCTGGGTGGTAGGACATTTGTGCCGACACGGAGATCCCACGCAAAAATGTATGGAAAACTGTTTTTATAACCTAAATTCATGGTTTGCAGGGATTTCTGGGTAGGAAAACATTGGGGGACCCACGCATGCCATACCTCCCTGGACTCCCCTGGGTGTCTAGTTTTCAGAACTGTTTGGGTTTGGTAGTTTCCAAAGATGCCCGCCGAGCCTCGGTCCAAAAACTCAATCCTACCCCCCAAAAAAGAAGGTAATGTTGCTATTGGTTATTGTAATTTCTCCACTGTACGATTTGGACGGTTTCCTGTTGCAACCACTATGCCTACCCACGCAAGTGAGGTACCATTTTTATCGAGAGACCTGGGGGAACGCTGGGTGGGAGGAAATTTGTGTGAGCCCAGTGACACCACGCTTTCCCACGCATAAAAAGTGTGAAAAAATTGATTTTTCAAGCAAAAATTGAGGTTTGCAAGGGATTCTGGGTAACGGAACATTGGAGGATCCACGCACGCCATACCTCCTTGGAAACCCCCGGGTGTCTACTTTTCAGAAATGTATGGGTTTGGTAGGTTTCCCTAGATGGCCGTCTAGCACGGGGCCAAAAACCCAGGTAACCCCTCTTGCAAAAGCTGGCTGTGTTGACATTCAATACAACCAGCTTTTGCAAGAGGGGTTACCTGGGTTTTTGGCCCCGTGCTAGACGGCCATCTAGGGAAACCTACCAAACCCATACATTTCTGAAAAGTAGACACCCGGGGGCTTCCAAGGAGGTATGGCTTGCGTGGATCCTCCAACGTTCCGTTACCCAGAATCCCTTGCAAACCTCAATTTTAGCTAAAAAAAACCAGTTTTTTCACACTTTTTTTTCATGGGAAAGCGTGGCATCACTGGGCTCACACAAATTTCCTCCCACCCAGCGTTCCCCTAGGTCTCCCGATAAAAATGGTACCTCCCTTGCGTGGGTAGGCATAGTGGCTGCAACAGGAAACGGTTCAAATTGTACGGTGGTGAATTTACAATACCCAAATGCAAAACAACCTTGATTTTTGGGGGTGGGGGCATCTGAGTTTTTGGCCCGGGGCTCGGTGGTATTCTATGGAAACTACCAAACCCAAAAAGTTCTGAAAAGTAGACACCCGGGGGAGTCCAGGGAGGTATGGCATGCGTAGGTCCCCCAATGTTTTCCTACCCAGAACTCCTTGCAAACCTTAAAATTAGGTAAAAATATCACTTTTCCAAACTTTTTTGCGTGGGATCTCCGTGCCGGCAAAAATGTTCTACCACCCAGCGTTCCCCTTGTTCTCCCGAGTAAAAGGATACCTCACTTGTGTGGGTGCCCCAAAGCAGAACAGTCCGAAAATGAATTTTGAAAAAGTAGTATTTAAGTTTTACAAATTAAGCCCCCCTGCCTTAGACACAGGCCTTTGGCCCATCCACACAAGTGAGGTATCATTTTACTCGGGAGAACAAGGGGAACGCAGGGTGGTAGGACATTTGTGCCGACACGGAGATCCCACGCAAAAATGTATGGAAAACTGTTTTTTAACCTAAAATCATGGTTTGCAGGGATTTCTGGGTAGGAAAACATTGGGGGACCCACGCATGCCATACCTCCCTGGACTCCCCTGGGTGTCTAGTTTTCAGAACTGTTTGGGTTTGGTAGTTCCCAAAGATGCCCGCCGAGCCCCGGTCCAAAAACTCAATCCTACCCCCCAAAAAAGAAGGTAATGTTGCTATTGGTTATTGTAATTTCTCCACCGTACGATTTGGACCGTTTCCTGTTGCAGCCACTATGCCTACCCACGCAAGTGAGGTACCATTTTTATCTGGAGACCTGGGGAAACGCTGGGTGGGAGGAAATTTGTGTGAGCCCAGTGACGCCACGCTTTCCACGCATAAAAAGTGTGAAAAAAATGATTTTTCCAGCAAAAATTGAGGTTTGCATGGGATTCTGGGTAAAGGAACGTTGGAGGATCCACGCAAGCCATACCTCCTTGGAAGCCCCCGGGTGTCTACTTTTCAGAAATGTATGGGTTTGGTAGGTTTCCCTAGATGGCCGTCTAGCACGGGGCCAAAAACCCAGGTAACCCCTCTTGCAAAAGCTGGCGGGATTGACATTCAATACAACCAGCTTTTGCAAGAGGGTATACCTGGGTTTTTTGCCCCGTGCTAGACGGCCATCTAGGGAAACCTACCAAACCCATACATTTCTGAAAAGTAGACACCCGGGGGCTTCCAAGGAGGTATGGCTTGCGTGGATCCTCCAACGTTCCTTTACCCAGAATCCCTTGCAAACCTCAATTTTAGCTGAAAAAAAATCCGTTTTTTCATACTTTTTTGCATGGGAAAGCGTGGCATCACTGGGCTCACACAAATTTCCTCCCACCCAGCGTTTCCCCAGGTCTCCCAATAAAAATGGTACCTCACTTGCGTGGGTAGGCATAGTGGCTGCAACAGGAAACGGTTCAAATTGTACGGTGGTGAATTTACAATACCCAAATGCAAAACAACCTTGATTTTTTTGGGGGGGGACCTGAGTCTTTGGCCCGGGGCTCGGTGGCATTCTTTGGAAACTACCAAACCCAAACAGTTCTGAAAAGTAGACACCCGGGGGAGTCCAGGGAGGTATGGCATGCGTAGGTCCCCCAATGTTTTCCTACCCAGAACTCCTTGCAAACCTTAAAATTAGGTAAAAATATCACTTTTCCAAACTTTTTTGCGTGGGATCTCCGTGCCGGCAAAAATGTCCTACCACCCAGCGTTCCCCTTGTTCTCCGGAGTAAAAGGATACCTCTCTTGTGTGGGTGCCCCAAAGCAGAACAGTCCGAAAATGAATTTTGAAAAAGTAGTATTTGAGTTTTACAAATTAAGCCCCCCTGCCTTAGACACAGGCCTTTGGCCCACCCACACAAGTGAGGTATCATTTTACTCGGGAGAACAAGGGGAACGCTGGGTGGTAGGACATTTGTGCCGACACGGAGATCCCACGCAAAAATGTATGGAAAACAGTTTTTTTAACCTAAATTCATGGTTTGCAGGGATTTCTGGGTAGGAAAACATTGGGAGACCCACGTATGCCATACCTCCCTGGACTCCCCCGGGTGTCTAGTTTTCAGAACTGTTTGGGTTTGGTAGTTTCCAAAGATGCCCGCCGAGCCCCGGTCCAAAAACTCAATCCTACCCCCCAAAAAAGAAGGTAATGTTGCTATTGGTTATTGTAATTTCTCCACCGTACGATTTGGACCGTTTCCTGTTGCAGCCACTATGCCTACCCACGCAAGTGAGGTACCATTTTTATCGGGAGACCTGGGGGAACGCTGGGTGGGAGGAAATTTGTGTGAGCCTAGTGACGCCACGCTTTCCCACGCATAAAAAGTGTGAAAAAATTGATTTTTCCAGCAAAAATTGAGGTTTGCAAGGGATTCTGGGTAAAGGAACGTTGGAGGATCCACGCACGCCATACCTCCTTGGAAACCCCCGGGTGTCTACTTTTCAGAAATGTATGGGTTTGGTAGGTTTCCCTAGATGGCCGTCTAGCACGGGGCCAAAAACCCAGGTAACCCCTCTTGCAAAAGCTGGCGGTATTGACATTCAATACAACCAGCTTTTGCAAGAGGGGTTACCTGGGTTTTTGGCCCCGTGCTAGACGGCCATCTAGGGAAACCTACCAAACCCATACATTTCTGAAAAGTAGACACCCGGGGGCTTCGAAGGAGGTATGGCTTGCGTGGATCCTCCAACGTTCCTTTACCCAGAATCCCTTGCAAACCTCAATTTTAGCTAAAAAAAAAATCAGTTTTTTCACACTTTTTTTCATGGGAAAGCGTGGCATCACTGGGCTCACACAAATTTCCTCCCACCCAGCGTTCCCCTAGGTCTCCCGATAAAAATGGTACCTCACTTGCATGGGTAGGCATAGTGGCTGCAACAGGAAACGGTTCAAATTGTACGGTGGTGAATTTAAAATACCCAAATGCAAAACAACCTTGATTTTTTTGGGGGGGGTACCTGAGTTTTTGGCCCGGGGCTCGGTGGTATTCTTTGGAAACTACCAAACCCAAACAGTTCTGGAAAGTAGACACCCGGGGGAGTCCAGGGAGGTATGGCATGCGTAGGTCCCCCAATGTTTTCCTACCCAGAACTCCTTGCAAACCTTAAAATTAGGTAAAAATATCACTTTTCCAAACTTTTTTGCGTGGGATCTCCGTGTCGGCAAAAATGTCCTACCACCCAGAGTTCCCCTTGTTCTCCCGAGTAAAAGGATACCTCACTTGTGTGGGTGCCCCAAAGCAGAACAGTCCGAAAATGAATTTTGAAAAAGTAGTATTTGAGTTTTACAAATTAAGCCCCCCTGCCTTAGACACAGGCCTTTGGCCCACCCACACAAGTGAGGTATCATTTTATTTGGGAGACCAAGGGGAACGCTGGGTGGTAGGACATTTGTGCCGACACAGAGATCCCACGCAAAAATGTATGGAAAACTGTTTTTTTAACCTAAATTCATGGTTTGCAGGGATTTCTGGGTAGGAAAACATTGGGGGACCCACGCATGCCATACCTCCCTGGACTCCCCCGGGTGTCTAGTTTTCAGAACTGTTTGGGTTTGGTAGTTTCCAAAGATGCCCGCCGAGCCCCGGTCCAAAAACTCAATCCTACCCCCCAAAAAAGAAGGTAATGTTGCTATTGGTTATTGTAATTTCTCCACCGTACGATTTGGACCGTTTCCTGTTGCAGCCACTATGCCTACCCACGCAAGTGAGGTACCATTTTTATCGGGAGACCTGGGGAACGCTGGGTGGGAGGAAATTTGTGTGAGCCCAGTGACGCCACGCTTTCCCACGCATTAAAAGTGTGAAAAAACTGATTTTTCCAGCAAAAATTGAGGTTTGCAAGGGATTCTGGGTAAAGGAACGTTGGAGGATCCACGCAAGCCATACCTCCTTGGAAGCCCCCGGGTGTCTACTTTTCAGAAATGTATGGGTTTGGTAGGTTTCCCTAGATGGCCGTCTAGCACGGGGCCAAACACCCAGGTAACCCCTCTTGCAAAAGCTGGCAGTATTGACATTCAATACAACCAGCTTTTGCAAGAGGGGTTACCTGGGTTTTTGGCCCCGTGCTAGACGGCCATCTAGGGAAACCTACCAAACCCATACATTTCTGAAAAGTAGACACCCGGGGGCTTCCAAGGAGGTATGGCTTGCGTGGATCCTCCAACGTTCCTTTACCCAGAATCCTTTGCAAACCTCAATTTTAGCTAAAAAAAATCAGTTTTTTCACACTTTTTTGCATGGGAAAGCGTGGCATCACTGGGCTCACACAAATTTCCTCCCACCCAGCGTTCCCCTAGGTCTCCCGATAAAAATGGTACCTCACTTGCGTGGGTAGGCATAGTGGCTGCAACAGGAAACGGTTCAAATCGTACGGTGGAGAATTAAGTTTTCAATTTGAGAGCGTGTGATTCAAGGAAATTTTGACAGACAATTTCAAGTTTGCAGGAGATTCTGGATAAAAATCAACAATACAATTCACCAGAAAGACATGACCATATACTTCCATGGTTTAACAATAATAACTACATTTAGTAAGTTATTTATAGCTATAATGTACACCGTAACAGAGTTACTCAAAAGTCAAACATTCAAGGCACGGCTAACTATTCCTCAAAGACACACACATACAGGTTGGATTTAGCACGAGGGCGAGTGATGGTTCAGTACATAAAATTTTATTAACAAGATATTTCAAAAAATGAAATGCTCTGTCAATAAATAAATGCATAAAAACCGAACCAGTGACTCGCAACTCGTGAGCTGTAAAGCCACGACAAGGCACCAACCGTTTTACAGGCCATTCACGCACCTTTCATACCTGATACAAACCAGACCATTGAAACCATCCGGAAAAAACAGCAACACATTACAACAATCACAATAAGGGACAAGGTACACCCTACTTCAGAAAGAGATAAAAGACAAACATTACTGCACAGCCATCTAATCCGCAAGCACACACACATTCTGGTTGGATTTGGCACGAGGGTGAGTGATGATTCAGTACATACAATTGTATTCGCAAGTAATTTCACAAAAATTAAATAGACTGCGTATAATTGAAAGTATGATAAACTGAACCACTGACTCACAGCTCGTGAGCTGTAAAGCCATGTCAAGGCACCAACCTCTTTACAGGCCATTCATACACCTTTCGTACGTGTGACACATACAAAACATTCACACCGCCAGCCGCGGACCCATCACATTTCAACACTTACACCAGCAGTCAGCGCCATTCAAGGGCCCATCTCTTTCACACGCCCACATTTCTAACATTGCAACAACACAAAATGATGGACTGCGTGGAGTGTCACTCACCTAGCAGTGTGTGTAGTGACCAACAGAAAGTAACTACTCACACACCGCCAGCCGAGCGCCAGTCCACCGACACCACCATCCAAGCACCAGACCATGCACACCACTAGCCAAACACCACTCAGCGCACACCGGCAGCCAAGTACCACTCCACACACACCACCAGCCAAGCAACACTCCACGCACACTGCAAGCCAAGCGGCACTCCACACACAACGCCAGCCAAGCACCACTCCGTGCACAGACAGCCAAGTACCACTCCACACACACCGCCAGCCAAGCGCCACTCGACGCGCACCACCATCCAAGCACCGGACCATGCACACCGCCAGCCAAACACCACTCAGCGCACACCGACAGCCAAGTACCACTCCACACACACCACCAGCCAAGCACCACTCCACGCACACCGCAAGCCAAGTGCCACTCCACAAACACCGCCAGGCAAGCACCACTCCGTGCACAGACAGCCAAGTAGCACTCCACACACACCACCAGCCAAGCGCCACTCCACACACACCACCAGCCAAGCGCAACTCCACACACACCGCCAGCCAAGCACCACTTCGTGCACAGACAGCCAAGTATCACTCCACGCACACCACCAGCCAAGCGCCACTCCACACACACCACCAGCCAAGCGCCACTCCACGCACACCACCAGCCAAGGACAAATCCAAACACAACACCAGGCAAGCGCAAGAGCACACACACGGCCAACAAAACATCAGACCACGCACACCGCCAGCCAAGCACCAGTCCACAGACACCGCCAGACAAGCACCAGTCCACAGACACCTGCAGCCAAGCGCCAAACCATGCACACCGTCAGACAATGGACACTACACGCAAACCAACATCATAGTTTAGTTTTTTTTAAAAATAAAACAAAAACAAAAACAAATTGCAAATTGATACAAATCTACTAACTCAACAACTAAACTAAAAAGACTACACAAATGCAAACTTTGAAACTGAACAATAAGGCCAACCAGTTCACTTTACCACTCATTGATACTCCCAAAAATTCTTTTGCGTGTGGTACAATCTAAAACAAGCAGGTACACACAGCCCGGGGTTTGAAGGGCAGTCAGGGCAGTACATACGAACCTCCTTCGGCAAACCTCTTCGCCAACAGACTCTACATCTCCGACTGGGAAAGTCTTTTGAGGTTGTAGGAGGAATTGTATCAGGAAAGTGGCGATCTTTCAATCTGGCAATATCCTCCACCACTCCAACTATAGGAACACTTGCCTGTTCCACTAAAACAAGGCTGCCTATTACACACTCCTGAAACTTTTCAAAAGTCATCTTTGACTGGGGACAAGATTTCTGGAACACAACAAAAGCATTAAAGGTTGCCAAGTGGAAAAGATGGATAGCCAACTTCTTGTACCAAATGTAAGCCTTACGAAGAGCAGCATACGGTTCCAACCTCTGATCTACTCTGTCAACACCACCCATGTACTTATTGTAGTGCATTATGCACACAGGTTTGCGCACTTCTGCAACCTGACCCCAAACAGTCACCGGTTCAGTGCTTTCATCATGTATTGTAGTCAACATGTAGACATCTCTCTTGTCTGAAAACTTAACAGCTAGAAGCTCCTCACAACGCAATGCACTACACTGTCCCCGAGCAAGCTTCTGACACACAAGTTCTTTGGGAAACCTTTACGGTTTGAGCGGATTGTGCCACAAGCAACAGTGTCCACTTTGCCCAATTCCCTGAACAACCGCACACCAGTGTAGAAGTTATCGACATACAAATGATGGCCTTTGTTAAAAAATCCACGACCAAGTTCCCACACAATTTTCTCAGTCACTCCAAAAGTCGACGGACAACCAGGGGGGTTAATCCTGGATTCCTTACCAGTGTACACCCTGAAATTAGAGACATATCCAGTCTCACTGTCACACAGCATATACAGTTTGATTCCATAGCGTGCCCTCTTACTAGGAATGTATTGCCGAAATACCAAGCGGCCTTTGAACAACAACAAAGACTCGTCCACTGCAATTTCTTTCCCAGGATAAAAGATCTCAGAAAATCGATCAACGAAATGATCAATGACAGGCCGAATCTTGAAAATACGGTCACAATCAGGGTAATCTCGTGGCAAAGCAAGACTATTGTCAACAAAATGCATCATCGGAAGCAGAAGCAAATACCGATCACGACTCATGACTGCCGGAAATATAGCTGTTGCCATCAAGGGACTAGTAGACCAATATGAAGCCATTGATGGTTTCCTAAGCAAGCCCATCAAAAAAGTTAAACCCAAAAACTTTTTCATCTCCTCCAAATTTGTGGGAGTCCACCGGGTAGCTCTAGCGTGGGGCTTAAGGCTGGCACTGTTCACCCTCAAAAAATTTTCAGCATACAAATTAGTCTGCTCTACAATCTCTGCCAAAAACACATCATCCATAAACAACTTGAAAAAATCAATAGGCAAAAAGTTTTCAGTGTTCACCCTACACCCTGGAACACCAGTAAATTCAGGCAATGCCGGCTGCACCATGCCTGGTGCAACCCAGAGGTCAGAACTTTCAACATCAAGTCTTGCAGCCGCAGGCTGCCGCCCAGCTGCCTCTCATCTCACTGCACCAACTGAAAGTCTGGCAACCCCAGGCTGCATCCCAGATGTCTCTTGCCGCACTATTGGCACAGGAATGTCCTCCGCAACCACAGGCACAACAATGCCCTCTGCAACCACAGGCGCAGCAATGTCCTCCGCAACCACAGGCACATCATCCACACCAAAAGTAGCTTCATCAGCACTCAGAGTGTCTTCATCATCAGATGAAGCCATGTGTAGAGAAAACTCACTACCTGAATCTTCACCTCCCACCTCTGGATCAGAATCAGAGTCAGACTCTGGACCATGGTCAGAGGAAGAATCAAAAAGCAATCCAACAACTTGCTGAGCAGTAATCCGGCGGCTAGCCATTATCCTTACAAATAAAGGAGTCTGCACAAACAACTCAACAACCCCAACACTGCGCAAAGTAAGATAAACAATGTAAGCCTTTTTAAAAAAAAACTAATTTAGAAAATATATACAATTCACTTACAAGACACAACTACACTCACCAGAACCTACTCTGCAAAGACACAGCAAAGAGGCAACGATATCCCACTAGAAAGAAGAAGAAAAAAAACTTACATCTACAGAAGGACACATCAAAAACAAATGCAAAACATGTTTTACAATCACAACAAACAGAAACCAAACATACTCGTATTTTATACACACTTTGCAAAAAAATACAATTACAGTACAATTGAACAAAAAAGAGGTCTCTTACCAAACACATACAACTACAGAAACAGCAGAACAACAGAACCACCAGTAACGGAACCGCACACTGCAACACTCTAAAGAGAAAAAAAAACAATACACATTAGAAGAAACAAAAACAACACACATTACAACAGGCTATGTCACAAATGGGGGGTCTGTCCCCAAGGGGGGAAGATTATAAATCATTATAAACGTGGGCCCCCTGGAAGCAACCCTACGGAGGGCAGAGAGCTCAAATAAAGACACGGCAGAACATACTTTTGAAATGGGCACAAGGAAGCAACCCTTGGCCAAGGGGTCGCTCCCTATAAAAAAAAAACCCTGAAGTCTAGTGGGCTTTTCTATCCCCCCCTGGGTCCAGAAACGGTAATAAAAAAAACAGTCGAGGGGGGGGGCAGAACAGTCTAAATATTTATAATGCCCCCTGGAAGCGACCCTTCCCCAAGGGGTCGCTTCCTTTTCAAAATACAAACAACCTGGTGACTAGTGGGCTTTTCTGCCCCCCCCCCCCCCCTGGGTGCAGATCGGCCACAAAACGGCCAATCTGCCCCGGGGGGGGGGGGCAGAAAAGTCTGAAAAAATATGTTATCCCCCTAAGGAAGCGACCCTTGCCCAAGGGGTCGCTTCCTTTATAAATATAACCCAATCCCTGGTGTCTAGTGGGCTTTTCTGCCCCCCCTGGGTCCAGATGCGGCCCAAAAAACAGCCAATCTGTCCCCAGGGGGGGCAGAAAAGTCTAAAAAAATATTAGGGCCACTAGGAAGCGACCCTTCCCCAAGGGGTCGCTTCCTTTTCAAATAAAAACAAATCCCTGGTGACTAGTGGGCTTTTCTGCTCCCCCTGGGTGCAGATCATCCAAAAAAACGGCCGATCTGCCCCAGGGGGGGCAGAAAAGTCTGAAAATTATTGTATGCCCCTAAGGAAGCGACCCTTGCCCAAGGGGTCGCTTCCTTTATAAATAAAAATCAATCCCTGGTGTCTAGTGGGCTTTTCTGCCCCCCCCCCCCCTGGGTCCAGATGCAGCCCAAAAAACGGCCGATCTGCCCCAGGGGGGGGGCAGAAAAGTCTGAAAAATTATTTGCCCCCAAAAGGAAGCGACCCTTGCCCAAGGGGTCGCTTCCGATTTCAAACACAAAGTAATCCCTGGCTCTAGTGGGCTTTTCTGCCCACCCTGGGTGTAGATCGGCCAAAAAAACGGCTGATCTGCCCCAGGGGGGGCAGAAAAGTCTAAAACATAATTTGGCCCAAAAAGGAAGCGACCCTTGCCCAAGGGGTCGCTTCCTGCACATAAATAAACACACACACAAAAACCCTGGTGTCTAGTGGGGCATTCCTGGTGCACGATCGCGACGCTGTGCGCGATCGTGCACCAGGAATGCCCTGCATTGGGACATCAGGGGAGAGGAAACACAGTTTCCTCCCCCCCGATGCCTCAAGGCACCGAAAAACGCCCCCCCCCGCCCCACCGGAGCACCAAACACGCACCTTGATCCTGGACGCGCTGGAAACAAATGGCTTCCAGCGCGTCCAGCGCTTCCTGATGACGTTGGCGCGCGCTGTGCGCGCTGACGTCACCAGGAAGCGTGGGGGGGGGCCAGGGGGTGGCAGCGGAAAGTCTTCCTCTGCAACCCCTGCAAAAATAAGTAAGATCGCTGCACAGGGGGGGGAGCGCCAGCGCTCCCCCCAGGGCTGTACTGATGACGGAGCGGTTCCGTCATCAGCACAGCCCAACCGATGCTGATGACGGAAACGCTCCGTCATCAGCATCGAAGGGGTTAAGATAGTATCCCTCAATGTTAAAGGTCTCAACCACCCCATAAAGCACCGGAAAACACTTGACTACTTAGCCAAACTCAAAGGAGACATATACGTCCTCCAGGAAACTAGGGTCTCTGAGGAGGATGCAAAACGCCTCAAGGCAAGGTGGATAGGCGAGATAGCCTGCTCACCCGCGGTGAATAAGAAAGGGGAGTTATAATCATCATCAGCAAAAAAGCCAAGCTCACAATACAAGAACACCAAGCCAACACAAAAGGAAGAATGCTGATCACATGCCTGAAAAGAGGGGAGGAGGTAATCCACGTAGCCAACATATACGGCCCGAACTCACTGGACAGCGAATTCGTTGAGGGAGTGGAGAACAAACTCGCCAATGTCCCTCAGGGAGAACTACTTATCCTAGCGGGAGACATGAACCAGACCATCGACAATGCCATAGATAGACACCCACACAGGATGAGCCATGCACCACAAGAACAGAACATATTCAAAAACATATGTGCCAAATTAGGAATGTCCTACCCATGGAGTCTACAACACCCGAATGCCAGAGAGTACACCTTCTATTCACATCCACACAACTCATACAGCAGAATCGACTACATCTTCATGTCCTCCACTCACACACACCTCATTGATCTGACAGAGATCGGCCCGATAACTATCTCAGACCATGCACACATAACCCTCTCGATCAGCGGGAGACACAATGAGAAGCTGAGTCGCAGCTGGCGACTCAACAGTGACATCCTAGAGAGCCCAGCCAACATAGCGAAGGTGGAAGAGGCAATCAGAGAATACCTATCCTTCAATGACACAGCAGAGACAGACAAAGCAACCCTATGGGAGGCGCTGAATGCCACAATAAGAGGGAAGTTCCTAAGCATAAAAGCCATAATGAACAGAAACAGAAACAAAAAAATAACAGAGTTAGAGAGCCAGATAATGAAACTGGAAAAGAGCCACTGCGAGAATCTCGTAGACAGGAACACACTCACTGAACTCACGAAAAAGAAGTACGAGCTCAACAAAACCTTGAGCGAAAGAGCAGGTACATGGATCAATAAGTACAAGTCCATAAACCTGTGCTCAGCAAACAAGGCAGGGAAAGCACTAGCAGGGTACCTGAAAGCAAAGCACAGGCAACACTCCAATGCAGCAATAACGGACGGGGCAAATAGGACGCACACAGCCAACAAACAAATCCTGGAGGTCTTCAAGGACTTCTATAAGGAGCTCTACACATCGGACAAAACACTAGCTACAGACGGAGGCACAAGCCTGCTGGACAAAATTGATCTCCCCAAACTCACTGGTGAACAAAGAGACTCACTAGAAGAGACTATAACCGAAGCAGAAGTAGGAATGGCGATCAACTCCCTAAAACCAAACAAGGCGCCGGGCTCAGACGGGTACACAGCCGCCTTTTACAAACAATTCCAGAACCTACTTAAGGGGACCATGGTCAAGATCTTCAGACTATGCGCTCAGAGGGGCAGTATGACCGACTCGATGGCGGAGGCGAACATCATTGTCATCCCCAAAGAAGGGAAGAACCCACAGTTCCCACAGAACTATCGCCCAATCTCACTAATCAATGTGGATTGTAAAATCTATGCCAAAGTAATGGCAGCGAGACTAAACACCTACCTGCCCCACCTCATACACAAATCACAAGTAGGCTATCTCAAAAACAGACTCTCCCAAGACAACACAAGACTATTATGCCACCTCATGCACCACACGGCCAATAGCCAGGACAAGGCGGTGATGATCGCGCTAGACGCGGAAAAGGCCTTCAATAGAGTTTCCTGGCCCTTCCTTGACCTATGCATGAGCAAATTCGGACTAGGCACCAAATATCGCAACATGGTAATGTCACTCTACAACAACCCCAGAGCACGGGTAGTTGTCAATGGAACCACATCTGCAGTGTCCACCCTGGAGAGGGGAACAAGACAGGGATGCCCACTCTCCCCTGGCCTGTTCCTACTTGCGCTTGAACCGCTCCTATGCATGATCAGGAGCAACTCACTGATAACAGGCGTGCGGGTCAGAGACAACACTTTCAAACTGGCAGCGTACGCCGATGACATCTTAATCACGACAAACGACCCAGACACCTCAATTGCTGAACTGATGCAAACAATCGAGGAATACGCGCAGGTCTCAGGCTACAGATTAAACAGAGACAAATCAGAATGCAAAACCATGAACTGCCACACAACAAGGACAGTCCTGGGCGCTTCGGGGCTAGCCTGGCAAAAGAAACCCCTAAAATACCTGGGATTCCTTTTCGGGAGAGACCTAAGGTCAACCTTGGACCACAACGAAGAGGCAATTCTTAAGAAAATCAGGAACAAACTAGAGTCCTGGAGCCTGAAATTCATCAATTGGTGGGGGAGAGCCGAAACCATCAAGATGATGATCACACCCATGCTAAACTATTTGCTTAGCATGCTATCACTAACCCTAACCGAAGAATTCCACAAAAAACTAGATAAGACAATCAACACATTCCTATGGAGCGGAAAAAAAGCTAGAATCAGCCTCCCAAAACTGAGACTGTGGAAAGAGCTGGGGGGCTAAACATGACTAACTACAAGGCCTTCCAAACAGCGTGCTTAGCAAAACAAGGAATACACTGGCTCTCCCCAACACCAGACTACATGCCAGTCTGGCTTGATCTGGAAAGAGACATCCTGGAAGGAGCTGACCCACTAGCAGCACTCACGGCAAACAAACACCCAGAGGCCAGCAATGCAGTTCTCAGAAATACCAGAACAGCGCTACTCAGAGTAGACAGAGAGTTGGAGTGCAGTATCAAAGGATCAAAATGGGAGTCGATCTGGCACAACTCAAAAATAACATATAAGGGCAAGGTACTAGCAAACAAAGAGTGGTATGGGAAAGGCATCACAACACCTGCCCAGCTAGAGAAAGGGGGAGCCCCGCTCACATTTGAAACGCTGCAACACACATACACCCTACCCAAACCGGAATTCTACGAATTCCTCAAGATTAAGGCAGCCATCACCAAAGCCAACCTCTCCAAACTCAATCCCTCCATTCTACAATACACACAAAACCTGAACAAGATAGGCCATCACACAGCACACATATACAAACTCATCACCCCGCGCACTACCACACTGAACACCAAGACCCTGACATTTTGGGAAGAGGTACAGCATAGGCCGCTCAGCGAAGAAGAGAAGCCTAGGCTATGGGCCTCAGCATCCAGCAACAAAGTATCCCCACAGCTAGCGCAAACAAAATTTTGGCTACTACACAGACTATTCTGGACACCAGCCAAACTCGCAGTAGCAGGTGCCACAGAAACGGACACATGCTGGAATTGCCACAAAGAGAAAGGGGACCTGGCCCACATCATATACGAATGCCCCAAGGTCAAGCAGTTCTGGCGCAAGATGTATGACTTCATTGACACTTTAGTAGGGGGCAACATAGAGCGTGGACTAGTGGGAATAGCCACAGCCTTCATGGCACCAGGGCTACAATCCAAAGGCGACAGGGACCTAGTCGATCTCCTGCTAACAGCGGCGGTCAAAACAATTCAAGCGAACTGGAAAAACACTGGCAAAGCGACATTCAAAAGGTGGTCTCTTCTCTTCTTTTCTTTCCTTTCTCTTCCTTCCTTTCTTCCACGGACAAGATGAGTAATGTACTGTAATGTATCATACTTGTAAAAAATTATTTTGCAATAAAATACTTTGAAATCTAGAAAAGGGAAGAAGCATTTGAGGATCATCAAGGGGGGAAACGAGGGAAATGCCGCATACGCTGCTGCCGCAAAGTTTGTTTCGTTCCGTGTCTTCCTTCCAATACTAAACTATCGGAAGGAAGTCGCGGAACAAAACAAACTTTCCGGCACTAAATGTGGATGGAACTAGAGTGAATACATGCGTCTATAAGAAAACGAAAGGCTTGGAGGTACAATGCCAACCTGTTTTTAGACTACTTTTAGAACATATGCTGCTCATTTGAATAGTTTTCTTGCCTTGAAAAAGCCCGCGTAGGGCGAAACGCGCATCGGCTGTGACAAGAGAAAGAGCTAATAAAGAAAACTGTGGATTATCGGATACTGTGCATTTCTATTGTGGACTGAAAGAATACTGGTTGTATAGCAACAAGAGACTTTTGGATTAATAAGGCAGATTGCCTATTGGATAATAGAGACTGAACAAGGATGTGCACTGATGTGTTTGTGATAATAATTTATTATGTTTAAAATTCTTATAAATACAAGTCATATAAAACTCTGATTCACAATTGGACACGTATGTCCTTAGCTGCAGGAATGTAACGAATAAGAATAGAATAGAAAAGAAGGGACTCTCAAAAAGAGTCCGATGTTTCCACACCATATATGTGAAAAGAACGTTGGTGATACCTATTGTGAAAAAAGTGCAAGTGACCGTCACCCAGATTATATTTGGAAAAAAAGGGCTAACCTTCTGAATATTTTAAAACGAAGGTAGATGTCTGAGTCTATATTCTTCTCGTTGATTTCCAAAATTTAGGAATCATTTAACGAATGACCTGTATAGTGGATATATGAGAAACACATAGTTTTTCTATTTCAGTAAACCATTAGTATATCCTAATATGATATTCTAATGTGATAAATCACTCACTTTCTCCAAAATTTTTTAGTACTCCTATTTGCTGCAGTTCATATATCAGACCCGAAAATATTGTCGCATCAACGTGTTATTGTCTCGAAAGAACAAATCCAAAAATAGCGCAAGAACTGTATGATACAGGGGAAATTTAAGATAATGAGTATCCCATACGTGATAAAGCTAGTTTAGACTGTATATTATAGTCTTAGGAAAGGAAAACTCACATGTCAATATATTTATCAAAGTAGGTCAAAAGGCCACCATAAAGAATGGGAATCTCAAATCAAGGTTCGCAAATGTATTTATCCCTCAGGTTTCATTATCCTGAAAAGATGGGGACAAGCAATATAGTCAGGATTGTACCAAATATCAATAGTATAGCCGATATTCATAACTTGTTGAGAGTAGTTATACCTTACCCTTGAAACACACTAATACTTATTCAGTTTTTATATTGCTTGTCCCCATCTTTTCAGGATAATGAAACCTGAGGGATAAATACATTTGCGAACCTTGATTTGAGATTGAAATGCGCTATTTTTGGATTCATTCTTTCGAGACAAAAACACGTTGATGCCACAATATTTTGGGGTCTGACATATGAACTGCAGCAAATAGGAGCACTAAAAACTTTTGGGGAAAGTGAGTGATTTATCACATTAGAATATCATATTAGGATATACTAATGCGAGTTCTGTGAGTGTGCGGGGGAATCCAAGATCTGCGGGCCACCAGAAGTCATCCCAGAGTGGGGGGAGCCCAGGATGAGGACTTTGGTCTTCTCTGAGTTTAGCTTGAAGCAGCTCTTCTTCAACAAGGTGGCAACAGCCTTCATCCGGTTGTGGAAGTAGTTCTTGGCGACTGTGGGTTAGTTGGTGAGTGGGAGGAACAGCTGAATGTCGTCGGCGTACAAGATGATGTTGAGTCCATGGTTCCTGACGATAGCTGCGAGTGGGGCCATGTAGATGTTGAAGAGAGTGGGGCTTAGGGAGGAGCCCTGTGGCATGCAGTAGCTGATCTCTGTAGGGTTAGAGTGGAAATGGTAGTCTAACTCTCTGTGTTCGGCCGGTGAGGAGACTTGTGCATAGTGTGCAGTGGGTGACAGTGTCGAAGGCGACCAAGAGGTCCAGGAGGATGAGGGCTGTAGTTCTGCCTCAGGTGAGGATGGTGCGGATGTGTCTGTGGCAGAGAGGAGGGCCGTCTCTGCATTGTGGTTGATTAAGAAGCAGGATTGGAAGAAGTCCAGGATGTGGTTTGCTTTGAAAAATTCAGAAAGTTGGGGGTTGATGGCCTTCTCGAAGACCTCAGCTGGGAAGCAGAGCAGAGAGATGGGTCTGAAGTTCTTGAGGTCCTTTGGGTCGGCAGAGGGTTTCTTCAGCAAGGAGTTGATATCATTGTGTTTTCAGTCTTCTGGGCAGGGTGCATTGATTGCGAGTGGGGTGAGAGGGTCTTGTGTGTCGAGGCTGTTAAGGCGGTCGTAGATTACCGTTAATCTTGTGGTGGAAGAAGGTGCTGACATTGTTGCAGAGGTCTTGGGAGGGTATGATGTCTGCTGTCTCTGTGTTCGGGTTGGTGAAATCTTTGACCACGGCAAAAAGTAATTTACAATTGAGTACGTTGGCATTGATCCTTTCTGGTAGGGCTGCCTTCTTTGTTGTTCTAATTAGGTGGTGGTGTGTGGTGACATTGGTTTTGAAGGCTGAGTGGTCTTCCTGGGTTTTGCTGCTCCTCCATCTCTTTTCAAGCCATCTACAGGTGCTTCTGGACTCATGAAGGGTAGGAGAGAACCAGCTGACTTTTTTGGATTGTGCTTGCCTGGTGCTTTCTTGAGGGGAGCCAGTGTGTCGGCGCAATTGAAAATCCATTGGTGGAAGTTGCGTGCTGAGGTATTGGTGTGCGCCAATTCGGAGGTGGTGTTTTGCTGAGGGAGGTGGTCAGCTATTCTGTTCCAACTTGTTCTGAGGGTGCGGTAGGCGTGGTGCTGAATGGTGGGTTTGGTGAAGGAGTAGTGAACGCAACAATGGTTGGTCTAAAGCAGCTCGGTGGGTGACTGAAGGTGATGTTGTCGCTGGCGGGAAAAATGGGGTCAAGCGTGTGTCCTTCTGAGTAGATTGGGGAGGTGACCCGTTGTTTGAGTCTGACGATGGCGAGGTTCTCCAGCAGGGATGATGTGTTCTTGTCATTGGAGTTGTCCAGGTGAAAGTTGAGGTCGCCGAGGAGGATGTAGTCTGAAGAGGCGAGAGAATGGGGCGCAATGGAGTCAATGATGGAGTCGCTGAAGGGTGGACAGGGTCCGGGGGTCTGTAGATAAGGGTGCCACAGAGGGTGGTGTTCGGGTTGGTCTGGACCTGGAAAAGGAGGTGCCGCATGTTGGTCGAGTGGTCATCTGAGTGGGTGGTGAGACAGAGGGTGCTTTTGTGTATGATAGCGATTTCTCAACCTGGTTCGTTGATGCGGTCTTGTGGATGATCATGTACCCCCCCCCCCCCCAGGATGGCGGTCGCCATGTCTGGGGCAAAGGTGGGGTTCATCCAGGTTTCCGTGTCAAAGGTGATGTTGGGATAGACAGAGTTGAGTAGGTCCAAGATCTCCACGGTGTGTTTGTGAAGGGAGCGTGTATTGAGCAGGATGCAGCTGAGGCGGTTGGGTCCAGTGTTTGTCGGCCGTGCAGTCGGTGGGGCTGGTGTGCGGTGGCAGGCAAAGGTACGGCTGCAGTTTCGGCAGGAAAAAGGGACCTGGGTGTCATCCGGCGATGACTGTTGGCAGGCAGTGTGGCCTCTGGTATTGAGGGCATGGAGGGTGCTGGTGTTGTAGCAGTGGATGGTCAGAGGACCAGGGTCCGTGGTGCTTGGCTCGGTCAAGATGCTTCCGGTAGATACTACGTAGGGTTAATGTAACAGGACTTCTCTGCTATTTCAAGATGGCAGGTTCAGCCCTTGTGAGGCAGCTCAGTGGGTTATTGTAGCAGCAGCATTGCTCTACAGACTGCAGGTCACAGGTTTCAACACTGTTGTAAGAGCTCAGTAGGTTAATGACCTAGATCGGCAGCTTTTATCTGTAAAATGCAAATCAAATGTTTCAACCCTAGCAAGATAACTAGTAGAGTTAATGTTAAGGTGGCCAAACTTTCCATTAACAGTTAACAGGACACTTTGTGTGCTTGGAGACACTGTGCATGTGCATACACTTTGCATTCATGGAGACACCAAAAGTTGTTTGTTGTTTTTTGGGAGTTGGGCACTCTTACTCAGGTAGCCATGTTTGTGGCTTCATTCCATAAGCCCCTCCTCTATATCAGGCCTTTGTAAAGGATTTAAATCGGCCCAGTATTGAGCGTATTGTGTGTAGATACCGTGTTATACTACGTATGATTTCCTGTCCTTTTATCACATCCTTGACTGCTCACTTTTGCAAATCTTGGAGTGGCAATTTAAAAAATTGAACTACTGCGAGGTCCAAATCGAATGAAGCAGTTGCCATGCTTTGAAGAACCATTGGTACCACAACTTTATACACCACACATACTGGTACCAGAACTGTACACACCACACATACTGCCCTGTAACTACCCCTTGCCCCAGGACCAAAAGAAAATGTCTCTGTTGTAATCTGTTGCTGTTCTCTTTAAGGAATTATATGATGTCACTTAGAGTGTTAGCTCCTGGTAGAGGACAGTTCATTTTAGCCTGGTTTAGTGACTGGACGTTGGTGCGGATCACTGAAATATTATCGACGGGCAAATTATCGACTTACCAAAATATCGTTGACAAATTATCGACGACAAAAATATCGACTTACTATACTTATTACACAAACTACAAAAATATCGAGTAAAAAATATCGAGTACTAACTATATCGAATACATAAATATGGCTTATAAAAATATCGACTACAATTATATCGTTGGACATGAAATTAGCCCTAACACTACAAAAATATCGACTACAAAAATATAGACTACCACAATATCGTTAAAAAAAAATATCGAGTTCATGTTTGCACACTTTTCTTTCTAAAATACCATCTTTATCATCAATAAAAGTCATTTCTCACTAAAAAAAACTTTTCACATATAATACCTGTTTCTTACATAAAATTACTATTAATCCACATTTGCTATACATTCTATTACATGCATTTTATCATTTTCTATTATTCTTTGCATTTAACTAACATTTTCATTCCTTATTTTCACATATAAATATATTTCATTTAAACACGAACCTGCTTTAATGCGGGAATAACCACATACCACCATTCTCACATCAACAAACACTCCAATTAACTTAAAAAAATTCAAACTAGCCTATACTATGCTTCCTTACATCCTACAACCAATCAAATCAAAGCACACATAACACATATACTATAAAAGGGCTACATGCATTCTACCATTTGTTGCTGCTACCTCTCTGGAAAGTAGATGCCAACACTTTGAAGATTTTGTTGCAGAATAAACATCTTTAAAGATCCAGCTTACTAGCTAATTAATCAGGTAAGTAACACAGCATTTTTGTAAAAAACTAAATTAGAAGTGCACTATTTTCCTTACATCTCCTAAGTCTTACACTTATTTTATTTTCATGTCTTCCTACTTTTCTGATAGAAACTACTCCAACACAATTCCTATTACATGGTCATATTTCTTCATGTGCAAAATCAGATAGTAAGTATATAATAATTCTCTGTTACACACCAACTGCTGTTTTTAAACACTAATTTACAATAGTATTTATTTTTCTTTAACATTATATTTACAGATATACTGAAATTGTGCTATTTCTACAGCAAAAACGATAAAACTACCCTAATTACACATGTAAGTATAGATGTGTTTGTTATAAAACGGCCAATTTCATTATTGCACATTTTTAAACAACATATCTTGCTTTTTACATCTTCCCTATAGATCATTAGAAAGATCCAAGATCAACTATAGCAAAACACAAGAATACCCTTCAGAAAAATGTAAGTATAATTGTTATTTGCCAAAATGTGGGCACAAAAAACGCTAACTATATTCTTAACACCATGTTATTTATTTTGAATTGCCTCTACAGATATTCAGAAAACATCATACATCTATTCTACATATCATATGAAAACATCCTACACAGAATATACCAATATAGAAGAATAGCCTTGTAAAAAATGTAAGTATATTTGTCATTTCTCTAAAACGGATCTATGACAGAATATCGACTACAAAAATATCGACCTACAAGAATATCGAGTCAACAATATCGTGGGCAAAAATATCGACATCCTATCTACAACATGGTAAGTACAAAAATATCGAAAAAATAATATCGTTGTAAAAAATATCGATGTTAAAAATATCGATTTTTTTTTTAATATATATAAATGTAAAAGTAAGTATATAACACTAATAAATAAAATATACATATTTAAAAGTATCTAATAATGTTTAAAATTAATAAATAAAAATATATACATTAAAGATATAATATATATGTACTGAACAATAAGTATTAATAATTAATTTACTAAAAATACCCCATTACCCAAGAACTGAAAACTGACCCTGAACCCTAAAAATACCCCTTTACCCAAGAACTGAAAACTGACCCTGAACCCTAAAAATACCCCTTTACCCAAAAACTGAAAACTGACCCTGAACCCTAAAAATACCCCTTTACCCATGAACTGAAAACTGACCCTGAACCCTAAAAATACCCCTTTCCCCATGAACTGAAAACTGACCCTGAACCCTAAAAATACCCCTTTACCCATGAACTGAAAACTGACCCTGAACCCTAAAAATACCCCTTTCCCCATGAACTGAAAACTGACCCTGAACCCTAAAAAATACCCCTTTACCCATGAACTGAAAACTGACCCTGAACCCTAAAAATACCCCTTTACCCAAAAACTGAAAACTGACCCTGAACCCTAAAAATACCCCCTTACCCAAGAACTGAAAACTGACCCTGAACCCTAAAAATACCCCTTTACCCAAGAACTGAAAACTGACCCTGAACCCTAAAAAAAACCCTTTCCCCATGAACTGAAAACTGACCCTGAACCCTAAAAATACCCCTTTACCCATGAACTGAAAACTGACCCTGAACCCTAAAAATACCCCTTTACCCAAAAACTGAAAACTGACCCTGAACCCTAAAAATACCCCCTTACCCAAGAACTGAAAACTGACCCTGAACCCTAAAAATACCCCTTTACCCAAGAACTGAAAACTGACCCTGAACCCTAAAAAAAACCCTTTCCCCATGAACTGAAAACTGACCCTGAACCCTAAAAATACCCCTTTACCCATGAACTGAAAACTGACCCTGAACCCTAAAAATACCCCTTTACCCAAAAACCCAAAAATTACCCTGAACCCTAAAAATACTCCTTAACCCAAAGGTAAATAATATTATTTAATTAGCAATTAATAATTAATTAACAATAACAATAAAATAAATATATTAGCACACAAGCTGTAATTAATATAATTTAATAATTAATATCATTTTCCCCAATTAATTAATTAACAGTAACTAAAAATTATATATATAAATAAATTACTCTAATAATGTAATTAACTAACTAATATTATTTAATTACCAATTAATTACTAATTTAAAATATGTACCAAATTATATTAATTAATTAACTAATTAATATTAATTATTTGCCAATTAATTAGTTATAAATATTTAAAAACATATATTAATTAATTAATTATTATTAAATTACTCCCCACCCTATTCCCCTATAAACCCACATCCCGCTACAGAAAATATATATCAATTAATCAATTAATTATTTCCCAATTATCAATATTAATTAGCAATTAATTATAATAAATTAATTAATCCTACTAATTACTAATTAACTTACCATAATTAAATTACTTCCCACCCTATTCCCCTATAAACCCACAACCCGCTCCGGTACTAAAACATCAAATGTCCTTATAAATTTCTATATTATTATAGAAAATGTATACACATATAATAGTAATTATTTTAAATACTTAAATTAAACATATAACACATACATAATAAAAAACTATAAAATAATACAAATATCGATATTAGTGTCATCGAAATTATTAACATCGATATATATGCTATCGATATTACCAACTTCGATATTACTTACATCGATATTAAGTATTTCGATATTACTTACCTTGGGTCGATATTCTGTCCTACGATATTCTTGCCTTCGATATTATGCTCCTTCGATATTACAGACTCGATATTATGGTAAGTCGATATTTCCAACTCGATATTTTGACTGTCTACCCTCTAAAACTGCCGAAAATAACACAGACTATGTTCTTAACAACATCTTATCTATTTTATATTTCCTCTACAGATATTCTGAATACATCATACAGCTATTCTACCTACAACAAAGAAAACAACATATTTAGAAGTTAGTATACGTTTAAATCTGTAACATTTCCAAACGGTTCAGTATTAAAATTATAATATTTTGCTTTTATTTCTTCTATCTACTCTACAGATCATACCTGTACTAAATTGATGAACTCCAGCAATTACTACTATTCTACTATTTAAACAAGTAAGTATATGTAATGTTTACATCAAATGCACTATTAGACAAAAATGACAACTGATTTTGAGTAGGAAATACGTTTGTTATATATAAACATTAACGTTGTTTTTCTATATTTTCATACCAACAGCAAATAAAGACATACATACAAGAACATCATTCCAAAGACATTTCTGCTTCTGTGACTACTACTTTGATTAACTGTAAGTATAAATGCATCACTAATGATGTTAGCACCACATAAGTAAAAAAATGTGTACTGATTTTGTTTCTTTCTACCCTTTCCTAGAACAAGTAAATCAAAATGACTGAAGGTGCAGAATTTGTCATGTCTCAGAAAAATAAATTACTATTATGCTACATGGGTTATGTGTATAATCAGGAGAGACAAAGTGGTAGAAAGGTTTTTTGGAAGTGTACAAAATATTACTCCAACAAATGTTATGGGAGGGCCACTACCGAGGAAACTAATGTGCTATTTACTAGAGAACATAATCATCCCCCAAATGTCACAGAAATTGAAATTAGAGATGCCTTAGAAAGTATTAAAAGTGCTAGCACACAAAGTGACAAACCCACCACACAAATACTTAAAGAAGAACTGGTAAAAATCCCTGCCCATGCTTCAGGGCAACTACCCTCTATTGACTCCCTGAAACGCACAATTGCACGCACCAAACGACTCACTAGCACAACCCAACCCAACCCAACTTGTTTTGAAGAAATTATTATTTCACCCGAAATGGCCATCACACACAATAAAGATACATTTATTCTTTTTGATAATGAAAGCAGCACAAACAGAATAATTATGTTTGCAACTGCAAGTAATTTACGAAAAATCCAACAGTGTCCCCAATGGATGATGGATGGAACATTTAAACCCTGCCCAAAACCTTTTTACCAACTGTATTCCATCCACGGTTTATACCATCATTCTAACATACCTTTCATTTACTGTTTGCTACCCAACAAACAGCAAACAACCTACACCGAAATTTTAAATGTTCTCAAAACGGAAATCAATCATTATTTTCCCGAAAAAATAATTATTGATTTCGAATTAGCTATGATAAATAGCATTTTGAGAACATTTCCCCACACAGCAATCCAGGGTTGCTATTACCATTTTAATCAGAGTATATGGAGGCATCTCCAAAAATCTACTTTAAGTGTACTATACTCTACAGATAGCACCTTTGCCTATCAAGTTAAAAAGTTAATAGCCCTGGCCTACGTCCCTGTTACAGATGTTGCTGAATATTACAATTTATTAATTGACAGCGCATATTATAAGAGGAATGAGGATAAGCTAACACCATTGCTAGACTATTTTGAAGACACTTGGGTGGGAAGGTTGCACAGATCAGGACATCGACGCCAGCCCAAATTCCAAATCCCTTGGTGGAATGTCTATCTCAGTACTTTAAACCAAGAGGCTAAAACCAACAACAGTGTTGAAGGGTGGCATAATGCTTTCCAAGCAACTACAAACAGAGGCAAACCCACATTCCACAACCTTCTAGACGCTTTGAAAAAAGAACAAAGCTATCAGGAACTAAGAATGGAACAATCAGTGTCACAAATAGGGCCCAAACTCACTAAACAAACCCAACAAATGTTCCGACTACTTCAAAGTCAAGTCACATTATACCCTACAACTAGAGGTTTAGAATACCTGGCAATAATAGCAAAAAGTCTACTATAAAAATGTCAAGTAAATATACGAATGTCTTCTTACAATAGTAATAAAATTCACATGTCATAAACATATATAATGAATTATAAATAAAACATATTTGTTTGACAAACTTTTAAAATTTATGTAAAAAAAATCGTAACAAATATGCAATGTTTATAATTTTTTATAACATACACATAACATTAGAAATCGACATTTCCCACCCAATCAAAATTGTAAAATAAATACTTACAATTTTTGGACTTGAGAGACGCAATCAAGGAAAAATCAATCCATACAATCCAATCCAATATCTTACTATTCCAATATGGGAAACCCTCAAAAACCCGAAAATAAATTGTAAAACGTAAAAAAACGCTCCAGGAAATCCCGAAAACAGTAGTGTGTACACGTTAGGATTTAAAGTTATATACACACTATTTTAAAAAAACGGTCACGCATATCAATGTATCAATCCGATTCGAAACCCTCCAAAAAACCCGAAAAAGGTTTAAAAAGTGAAAAAACCGCTCCTGGCAAACACGAAAAATAGGAGATAAAAGTCAAAATATAAGCATAATAACTTAAACATTTGTTTCTCCGTTAAAAAACACGCTTCCTTCCATGTAGTTTTCATGCGAGGAACCGAAACCTGTAAAATAACATACATAACGAAAGCCACCCACAAATACCCCCTTCACATTTGTAAATATACTAACAATTAACATTAACCATGTAAGAAGACATTTCCGAACACTTCAAATTAGACTTGAAGGAAAAAAAGCACGACACATCTATAACGGAGACTTTTCACCCAAACGCTACTTAAACTATTAATACATACACCAAAAAACACTACAGAGTTCGATTATACCCTCAAACATGACCACTTACTTATAATTTGTAGTTAAAAATAACCTTACCTCTCTCCACGCGAAGCAACTCCCAACCGCGAGCTTCTCCAGTCCTGAATGGAGCGCAATAACCTTACGCGGTAAGAAAGTAGTCCCCTTAACCCATTTGTGTAAAAGGATAATAGAATAAACATGTCAAATGTAAAATATATAATACATACACATGTATAATGTAACAAATTAATACACTATACTCATGACAATTTTCCTTTATTAAAAAAAATAATATATTTAATATAAATTAATATATAATATGTATTATATATTAATAATATTAAATAATTATGTAAAAATTTGAATAAAAATATAACAAGTAGAACCATTTAGTATATGAAAAATGGCCTGAAAAAAATATCTATTTTATCTGTGAATGTATATATTTTTGTTAATAATAAATGAATGTTTATGTTTATTAATTAATAATAATAATAATAATTAATAAAATAATTATTATTTTTATCAATTATTAAAAAAAGTTATATAATTATTTCTAAGTATAACAAAATTATATAATAGCTTTACTAATATTTGATAAATACCAGATATTATAATTAAACATATTGTTTCCCTATACAATTATAAACTTTACAACCAAATCGATTTATATGTTTTATGTAAAAACAACATTGTGTGAAATATACACCAAGAAATTTTTTTTTTGTATTTCAATTTATCCTAACAAATGTAATAATAGTCATGTTACTTGTTAAAAAGAAATATGTATTATATATTTTATTATATTAATATTTAATATTAACATTATTAAATATTAATGTAAGAAATATATAACAAATCATTGTTTAATGTATTTCTATATAATTACTTGAAATTGTAAGTGTTTGATGGGAATATGTAAAATTTACTGAAAGAATCTAGTAATCCAAATTATTTTTTACATTGACCACATGTATATAAATGTAAAGATGTTATTGTGTGAATAATAAAAGTAAAAAAAAAGTGATGTTATATTTGTTTGTGATTTTATTGTAGTACACAATAAAAAAATAAAAAATTGTTTAATAAACTTATTTGAAAACATCTATGTTGCATTAATTTTTATTATTAAAATACAGTAATGAACAAATGTATACAAATGTGCTGCACACTGACCAATTTTATATGTATTGTTACTACTCCAGTCAATCTAAAATCATAGAAGCTGCAGGACACTAGCAAAAATTATTTTACTATTCCTACTACACTCAAGGTAATACCATAAAATGTGGTGGAGACTAACCAATGTATGTTTATTAATCCAACTCCAGTGTAGGTAATATTACTGATGGTGCTGTACACCAACCAATTAATAATTAGAATTCCAACTCCACTCTAGCTACTGTCAGGAAACATGCTAATACATAAATTGTTTTGATCTAAATAAAGGGTACTAATGTAAAGTTATAATAATAGCTATTTTTGTGTAATAAATTTAATGTATCACTGTTAAGTTAAACTATACATCAGCACTCTAAAATACCCAAAACTGTCCCAAAACACTAAAAAGACCCCTTCACCCTAAAGGCCAAAACTGACCCAGAACCCTACAAATACCCCTTTATCAACAAACTGAAAACTGACCCTGAACCCTACAAATACCCCTTACCCACAAACTGAAAACTGACCCTGAACCCTACAAATACCCCTTTACCCACAAACTGAAAACTGACCCTGAACCCTGCAAATACCCCTTTACCCACAAACTGAAAACTGACCCTGAACCCTACAAATACCCCTTTACCCACAAACTAAAAACTGACCCAGAACCCTACAAATACTCCTTTACCCACAAACTGAAAACTGACCCTGAACCCTACAAATACCCCTTTACCCACAAACTGAAAACTGACCCTGAACCCTACAAATACCCCTTTACCCACAAACTGAAAACTGACCCTGAACCCTACAAATACCCCTACACCCACAAACTGAAAACTGACCCTGAACCCTACAAATACTCCTTTCCCAACAAACTGAAAACTGACCCTGAACCCTACAAATACCCCTTTACCCACAAACTGAAAACTGACCCTGAACCCTACAAATACCCCTACACCCACAAACTGAAAACTGACCCTGAACCCTACAAATACTCCTTTCCCAACAAACTGAAAACTGACCCTGAACCCTACAAATACCCCTACACCCACAAACTGAAAACTGACCCTGAACCCTACAAATACTCCTTTCCCAACAAACTGAAAACTGACCCTGAACCCTACAAATACCCCTTTACCCACAAACTGAAAACTGACCCTGAACCCTACAAATACTCCTTTCCCAACAAACTGAAAACTGACCCTGAACCCTACAAATACCCCTTTACCCACAAACTGAAAACTGACCCTGAACCCTACAAATACCCCTACACCCACAAACTGAAAACTGACCCTGAACCCTACAAATACTCCTTTCCCAACAAACTGAAAACTGACCCTGAACCCTACAAATACCCCTACACCCACAAACTGAAAACTGACCCTGAACCCTACAAATACTCCTTTCCCAACAAACTGAAAACTGACCCTGAACCCTACAAATACCCCTTTACCCACAAACTGAAAACTGACCCTGAACCCTACAAATACCCCTTTACCCACAAACTGAAAACTGACCCTGAACCCTACAAATACCCCTTTACCCACAAACTAAAAACTGACCCAGAACCCTACAAATACTCCTTTACCCACAAACCGAAAACTAACCCTGAACCCTACAAATACCCCTTTACCCACAAACTGAAAACTGACCCTGAACCCTACAAATACCCCTTTACCCACAAACTGAAAACTGACCCTGAACCCTACAAATACCCCAACACCCACAACCTGAAAACTGACCCTGAACCTCCAAAAAACTCCTTTACCCACAAACTGAAAACTGACCCTGACCCCTACAAATACCCCTTTACCCACAAACTGAAAACTGACCCTGAACTCTACAAATAGCCCTTTACACAAGAACTGAAAACTGACCCTCAACCTCAAAAATACCCATTTACCCACAAACGTAAAAATTTCCCAAATCCCACTAAATACCCCTTTACTCACGACTAGAAAAATGACCCACAACCCTAAAAAATTAACCTATAACAAAAACTATGAAACTGAGCCAGAACACTATAAATAATAATGAACACAACATTAAACATAAATATATAAAATAAACAAATATTTTTACAACAACTATTATAAAATATATTATCACATTAGCTATAATAATAATTTAGATTAATTAATATTGTTTAATTACAATTAATTAATTAACATCAACATAAATTAACACATTACATTTAAATGTATACAATTAATGTAATTAAGTCATTATTATAAATTAATTACCAATTAATTTATTTAAATGATATGCAATATATTAATTACATCATTAACTAATTATAATTAATGTGTTAGCAATTAATAAATGTAAATAATATACTAATTCTTAATACAATAAATCACTAATTATTATTAATTAATAACCTATGTATCAATTAAAATCATATACAAATTAATTTTTAAAAATAATTATTATTAATAATCAATTAATCAATTAAATTATATGCTAATTAATCAATTAAACAATTAACTAATTAAAATTAATTAATTACCAATTAAAAACTAATTAAAACAATTACCAAACATATATTAACTAATTAATTATTATTAAATTACTTCCCACCCTATTCCCCTATAAACCCACAACCCGCTCCTAAACATTAGGTACTATTTATTTATATATTATATATATATTATTTTATAAAATCAATATTTTCTAACATTTTCTCGATATTTTTTACTTTCACTATATTTCGATATTTTGTCTAGTCGATATTTTTGAGTCGATATTTATGTATTCGATATTTTTGGGTCATTTTTGCAGTCGATATTTTTTTCAACGATATTCCTATAGTGGATATTTTGTTAATGTCGATATTTTTCCGTCGATATTTTGTCCATTCGATATTATGTAGTCGATATTATGTCCAGTTACCGTTGGTGCTGTGCTTAATAAAACATACCTATCTACATCAAATGGAGTACCTGTCTTTTTAACAATGGCGACGAGGACGACCTGACTTGATTGGGGACAAGTGGATTACAGCATCAATTCCCCAACATCTTTTTATTGGACTTATTGGACTTTTCTTCTCATCTTCATCGTGTGAAGAACAAGAAAATAGGACTTTCAAGACTGTCTAATGGTTTCAACTTTACAACGGCTTATCAACCTGCACGTCGTGTTCAATATTTAAGGTATTTCTTTACCTTTGTACAATCGTGTATTCCGTAGTGCTTCTAACTGCTCCGCATTTTTCAACTCGGAGGGAAGGTTCCACTGGCTCGTGAGCCTCCATTTCCCTTGAGTTGTTCAAGACGTTCCCTGCGCGCGTCTTTGCCTGCGCGCGTCTTTGCTAGAATTCTTCTTCCTTGCGGACAAGCCTACGTCAACACGCGACGAGACCCTGCGCTAGAACGTGAGCGCCATCTTGGATTTACTGTATGAAGTGAATGACGTTCTACGTGACCCCCGCGCTAAAACGTGAGCGCCATCTTGGGTTTACTAATTGAAGTGAAAGACCTTCTACCTAATACGATCCTCGGCTTTTCCGATCTGTTACCTCATCTTCGCAGACCTTCACATCACTGCAACCTGGTTACATATACAGATCGCATCAACCTTCTCTTCTAGGATTAAAACTGCGTCTTTTCACCAACTTTACGGTATTATTTATTTTTGGGATTTACTTCGAATTCTTCAGAGACTGTTTACCAAGTTACAAGACTATTTACCGGATTACCAGAAACACTGTCTTACTTACCAGGATTACCAGACTATCACAAACATTATTTCATCTACCAGGATTACCATAAATATTATTATTTTTTAAAATTATTATTTATTTGGGTCATCATCACACATGTGCTAATTGTGTTTATTTTAAGACTGCTTATCATTAACTTCCTCATTATGGCTAGTTCTACTTCTATGTCACAGCCCCCTCCTTTTCTTTCTGAAAAAGGAGATCCTATTTTACCATGGAAGCGATGGAGAAATCTTTTTGATTCCTACATTTTAGCCATTGGGGGAGAAAAATTTTCTGCAGTCAGAAAACAGGCTATTCTTTTACATAATTTGGGTGTAGAGGGACGTAACATATATGATAGTATGGATTTACTCACGATTGGAAATGGTGAGGGTGGGCCTTGTGATGTATATGAAATGTCAATGATGATGCTTCAAACGTATTTTGGTCCTCGCATAAATATTGTTTTAGAACGACACAGGTTTTTTACAAGAACACAAGGTTCCACCGAACGGGTAAAAGGTTACGTGGCTTCCCTTAAAACACTAGCACGTACTTGTGAGTTTGAAGAACTTTCTGATTCTTTAGTCAGGGATCAATTAGTGCGATGCACAAATAGTTCTCAAGTACAAGAGAAACTGTTGTCCAAAAATCCTTCTCTTGATGAGGCAATTAAGATTGTTGAAGGTATGGAAAATACTTCATCTTGGGTAAAGGAGATAAAAAAAAGGGGTCATGATGAAAAGAAAGAGTTAGAAAGTGAGATTCATGTGGTTAATGATGAACACTCTTCAGAGCATCGTGTGAGTGTTGGTAAGATTATTGCTAATGACAAATTTAAAAAGAATGACAAAGATACACTCACACGTAACTCTGTAAAACCTCAGGTAAATAGTCATGAAAAAGGAAGTAAAGATCTGATCAAACCTAAGTGTATGAGATGTGGGAGTTTCACACACTTTTCGAGTTATCCACAATGTTATGCAAAAGATGCTGTGTGCATGAAATGTGGTATTAAGGGACATTATGCTCGAGTCTGTAAATCAATGTGGGCTCTAGAAAAAAAAATTCTGATGGTGTACGCATTGTAGTGTCCAGCATCAGAGAAGATGGTGTGGTTGATGCTGATAAAATTTTTATGCCTGAGTGTGACATCATGGTGAACAATTTCAAATTTGTGGTTTTAGCCGATTCAGGGTCTCCTTACACCATGATAGGTAACAAAGAATGGGATGAGGTTGTGGGGTTAGATGAAACTACTTTGTCTCCACCTGACATAAATCCAGTTTTCTATGCCAAGGCTAAAATCAATATTCTTGGTTACACAGAGGCTTGCATTAAATTCAAGGACAGAAAGACCTTTGGCAAGGTTTATGTAGCTATGAGGGGTGACAACCTCTTAGGTTGGAGACATCAGCGTGATCTGGGGATCACACTTAATCCTTCTGCTAAGGATCCGAAAGATCAAGTTATGTTGATCAATGATGAGGATCATACTGGTGCTGTTGGCAATCAGAATTGGGTGTATTTCAAAAAATTTCCTGAAGTATTTTCTGAGGATTTGGGGTGTCTTAAGGGCTTCGAGCATAAGATTATTTTAAAAAATAAGGCCATACCTTGTGTTTACAAGGTAAGGAAGGTTCCAAACATGATGATGGATCCTTTAAAGCAGGAGTTGGACAGATTACTGGAATTGGATGTGATCGAGGAGATTGAGGCGTCAGAGTGGTTGGCCCCCATTGTTTTGGCCCCTAAGGATGGGGGGCCAAAATTAGGATGTGTGTGGATTTGAGGGGGTTAAACCAGTGGATTTGGGTGGACAGGAAACCGTTGCCTAATATTTCAGAGTCACTTAGTACCCTCAAGGGTGCATGTGTTTTTAGTGTTTTGGACTTATCGTCTGCTTACCACCAGATCGTTTTGCACAAGGAGTCTAGGCATCTTACATCGTTTGTGACACCTTTGGGTGCCTATTGTTTCAAGAGAATGCCCTTTGGATTGGCTTCGGCAGCTGCATGTTTTCAGAGGGTCATGAACAAGTTTTAAGTGGAATTAACAACATTATGTTCTTTCAAGATGATATTTTGATTTATGGGAAGGGGGAGATTGAACATAATAAGACGTTGCTTGAAGTTTTGGAAAGGTTGAAGGACAAGGGGTTGACTGTTAAGAAAGAAAAGTGTCGGATTGGTGTTGAGACTGTTACATACCTTGGTCACGTGATTTCTGGTGCGGGGATGCAACCAAAGTTGGAACTGGCAGAATGTGTTAAGAAGGCTCCAGTGCCTAGCGATAAAGATCAAGTAAGATCATTCCTTGGTCTTGCAGAATTTTACGCTAAGTTTGTTCAAGGATTTGCCAGTGTGACTGAACCCATTAGGATGTTACTTAAGAAAGGTGTGCATTTTGTGTGGTCAGAAGATTGCCAAAAGGCTTTTGAGAAAATCAAGGAGGAAATTGGAAAAATGCCTACTTTAGGACACTTCGATGTGAACAAGAAAACAATTTTAACCACTGATGTTAGCCTAAAAGGTTTAGGTGCTGTACTTTCCCAGATTGTAGATGGTGAACAAAGTACGGTTGCATTTGCTTCGAGAGCACTCAAACAGGCAGAAGCAAACTATTCTTGCATTGAAAGGGAAGCACTTAGTGTTTTTTGGGCTGTTCAACATTTTAAGTTTTACTTATGGGGAATACCATTTTTGGTAAGAACTGACCATAGACCACTAGTTCAAATTTTTTCTTGCAGACATAGTGAACATTTGACCCCTAGAATTAAACGTTGGAGTGAGGGTCTACAAGAGTATAATTTCATTGTACAATACATACCCGGATCAAGTAACAAATCCGCTGATTGTTTGTCACGTTTACCACTGGAGAGTAATAGTGGTGATGTCAAGGAAGAATGTGTGTTTTGGGTTGCGGAAAGTGCACTGACTAAGGATGAATGGAAGATGGTGTGACTGGTGACAGTATCTTATCTGAGCTCAAAACTTGGACAAGTCAAGGTTGGCCAGACTATAAATCTTTGGATCATGAGATGAAAGCATATTGGTCTGTCAAAGATGACATTTCCTTCGTGGGAGATAATTTGTTGAGAGGTCTGAGGGTTATTCCTCCTGCTGAATTTAGAGACAAAATTATAAACACTGCTCATGAAGGCCATCTTGGAAGGAGCCTCACCAAGGCTAGAGTGAGAGAAAGATACTGGTGGCCTACCATGGACCGTATGATTGAGAATGTAGTTAAAGACTGCACCTTGTGTGCGTCTAATGACAAGTCTTATGCAACTAATCGTACGCCCTTGTCATCGGTAGAAATTCCTGAGGTTGTTTGGACAAAGCTAGGTTTGGACATCATGGGACCATTTGATCTGCTACCTTCAAGTGAGCGTTTTGTCATTTTATTGGTTGATTACACATCCAAATGGGTAACAACGAAGTGTATTTCTTCTGTGAACACCAAATCGGTTATTGAGTTTCTTAAGGGAGTGTTTGCTTTTGAAGGTCTACCTAAAGTACTAGTAACCGAAAATGGTGTCCAATTTGTCTCTAGTGAGATGAGTGATTTTCTTAAAAGTTGTGGTGTGATTCATCAAAAAACTGCATTATATTCTCCTCAGGCTAATGGCTTAGCGGAGAGAATGAACCGGTTGGTCAAAACTTGCCTCCAACGGGCATTGGATACTAGATTGTCTCTTAAGGAAATCCTGAGAGATACCTTGTGGGCACGTAGGACCACACCTAACGCTGTTACCTTAACGTCTCCTTTTGAAGCCTTAAGGGGCAGGAAGGCGGTCTCCAAGTTGAATCCTGCTTGGATGCCAATAACAGATGTTGAGGCTTTATCAGCTGATGAAAAGAAAGAGAAGATCTTAAAGTATCAGAACCAATACAAATCAAGATATGATTCTAAAATGTGTGTGAAAGGGAAGAAGTGGAATGTGGGAGATAAGGTTTTGATAAAGAATCCCAGACACACGTTTAAAGGCAAAAGTACCTTCATGGGTCCTTTTACTATTATCTCCATTAAAAAAAAATGTTGTGAAAGTTAGCAACGGTAGTGTTTGGAGCATGTCCAGATTGGTTAAATGTTTGAAGAGTGATTCTAGTTCTTCAGGTTCTCGTACCTGTTCTCAAAATGATGTTGATGATGTTGAGTCATTTTCTCATGATCAGTGTGCTGGAACATCTTCTACTGATTTAATGTCTGCTGGCCCTAATTATAGCCAGTTTTCTAACAGACAACGTCATTTGCCCATGAAATTTAAGGATTATGTTATGACTTGAACTGCAGTTTCCTTATAGTTTTTTTAATGTCATTTCTCTTTTCATTATTATGACTGTTCCTTCCTTATTTGGTCCTTCCTTTCAGGTTCCTGTTGCACTGTTTCTTTTCAGTTATTTGGGAAGGGGATGTGTTGTAATCTGTTGCTGTTCTCTTTAAGGAATTATATGATGTCACTTAGAGTGTTAGCTCCTGGTAGAGGACAGTTCGTTTTAGCCTGGTTTAGTGACTGGACGTTGGTGCTGTGCTTAATAAAAGATACCTATCTACATCAAATGAAGTACCTGTCTTTTTAACAGTCTCACTTTCTACTTCTATCTATTTCCCATTATATGAAAGTATTTCTGAGTTTAGCAACAGACTAGTACAGGTAGGAAGTGATATAAAAGAGCTTTGTGAAAGGACCTCCTAACAATGAGGGCAATTCACTGGGATGGGCATACTCCATCTCCATCTCTCATCCAGTGCATATGTTTTAGACGTGGAACTGGAAGATTGACATATAATCCGCGTTACCACTTTGCATAAATATGCTGACACAATGGTAAATCTATCCGGCAGAAGAAGAGGATGGACGTGAAGGAACGCTGCCGGTGTCTCGAAATAACATTGTGCTAAATTAAATTACAGCACATGGAGGGCCAATATGAAACTGCCTGAAACTAATAGCAGTCATTTCCAAAATTAAGAGTGGAACTAATTGACGGGATTGTAGTAGCACAGGATTTATGGCCTGGAGATTTTAACGAAGATTCTATCATTTCTGTGGACTATGAGAAGTTTTCAGCAAGCCTCAATAATACAGAAATAAGATGCAAATCTGTCTCTGGTTTTATTGAATTGGGAATTGGATCATCGAAACAGTCCCCCGAATTTTTCTACATATTAAAGGATCATAGGAATGTATTAACTCGTTCGAGATTATATAAATTACTGTCTTGATAAAGATAATCTAACCAGACTAAACCGTCGAAACGCGCCGACGCTTTGTCACCATAAATAAGTCAATCTGATGTTACCCTAGTTGCAAATGGACTGCAGTGCATCAGGGTTCATCTGCACAAAAGGTATAGAGAGATATGGTCTTTTATGACAAAGATTAATGTCTGTTTCAACACTCGTGTTTTGTTTTTAACATTGTTTTTAATTAATTTTTTGTATGAAATTATTGGAAGCTATATGAAGGTTTTCTATTGACGATTGTTACTCTATATAAAGGACTTTGCATATTAAGTGTTTTTTAACATTATATTGGTAAATATTTTTAATAAATTGAATAGACAGACGTACAGCTTGAAAGATTTTGTGCTAACACATTGTGGATTTGGTCTCAACAGTAACCCTCTAATTTGGATGTTTGGTGACTGAGGTATGGTATGGTGTGTGTGGAAGTACTGAACAGTAGGGCTTTCAAATTATTTCCAGACGACATTTCTTTGTGCTTTTACAATTGTAAATCTGGGCATGGCCCACAACACTGTTGCATTTTCCTGGGAATGATCTTGCCATTATAATGACTTCCACATCAATTGGAGCATCAGATAGAAGCAGGTACAGCAGTGAAGTTGGCGAAGGCGGCATATCGGCAATGGGTGCTGGGGACACCTCCGGGTTGGTATTGGTTGCGGGAGCCTGTGAAAGCGGGCTTCCATCAGAGGCTCGGGTGTGGGCTGCTGAGGCAAGTGGCAGCTGTGTTCCCTTTTTAGGTCTTGACCTACGTAGGCTGCGCTTGCGCAGTCTCGCTGGGCGAGAAATTATGTCTTAGAGTAGGGAGGTAAACGAGCCAGCTCTTCTCCATTGGCTGGCTTCCTAAATGGCGGCCAGCCATTGGAGAAGAGCTCTGTCTGTCCCTTTAAGCCACGTCCGTTTCGGATTGAGGGGCGTGTTTTTTGCTGTTTTCTCTCCGTGCCCGCCCCACGTTGTGGCCGCCGTGGTGACTGTGGCTTGGATTGCAGCGGGTGCCCACCCCGCACTCTGTTGTCGCACTCACTGGTGCAAACCCCGCATTTTTGCCCCTGAGTGCGCTTGCTGTCCAACGGGTGCCCACCCCGCACTTTGAGCACTTTTTGAGCCCGAGCCCCGCTGGAACAACGCGACGCGGAAGTCAGGCGTTGGTTGTCTGACTAGGGGCGGGACTACCCCCAGAGGCCAATCGCGGCCCAGCGTCACAGGAAGACAAGCCCCTCTCATTCAGAAGTTGGAGGGGCTACCCAATCACAGCCCGGCTGCTGTGGAGGTCGGGCAGGTCCGTGGTGGGGCTCCCGTGTGGCCTGAGGGAGCCCCATGTGCTGAGCCTGTCTGCGGGTGGAATCCTCGCTGAACGGAACCAACAGGAGGAAGCCAAGCCTCGCGGCCTCCCAGCAGCAGAAGGGGCCTGGCCGAGTCCAAAGAAGTGGGGAAGCAGAGACATCGCTCCATGCCTTGCTGCATAGGAGGACCTGCCTGGGAGACTACCTGACAAGGTGAGGAGGGGCCCGGGGTGAAGGGAGAGGCTCCCGAGCCCCGTTGTGCTGCCAGCTATTCCCCCCACAATCAGTTTGTGGGTGCCAGTGAGGGCACAGTGCTTGAGCGGCCTGCAAAGGGGGCGGGCCGCTCCAACGTTGGCATTTGTTTCTAGAAGTGCTAGTGAAGGGGCCTCCGTTGTTTTAGGAGCCCAGGCGCTTCATTGGGGGCAAAGTTACTTACAAGCCCCGCGTGGGCCCCCCCCCCCCATGTGCCTAGTTATTTAAAGCAAAACACACAGAAAGGTAGATACGTGTCTGAGGCCAAGGTTTATAGACCAACTAGAACATGCAGCCCCATGTAAACATGTAAATACAAAATATGCTCTAGTGTCTAGAATATGGTGGAACCAAAAGAAACAATAAACTCATCAAGAATCAAAGTGAGGTTGAAAGATACAAAAATTATATCATGTATACGGATTACCATCATACACCAGGAACGTGATCGGCTTCATCATTTGGGTATCCTTTGTCTATAGAAGTGACAATAATGCTCTATGGAAATCAGAGCTTGCAAGTATCACAAAGGTATAAAAACCAAGATGAGCAAAGTGAAATGTATGGGAACAAATATATGTGCAGTGCAAATGGTGAAGTGCAAGGCTAAAATTGGTGCGTGAACAGACTATGAATTTTTATTGGTGTCTGTCACGATCAAAAGTTAAAAACCGTGAATTCTAGGAACAGTTTTAACTAATAGCTGTCCTAAATATTAGTGGCCAACATGTTTCAGCACATCCAGCCAGAAATCCGACCAAGTACATTCGTCAGGACTTCTACAGAAAAACCAAGCATACTATTATATCTATCAAATAGTCACAAAGGATATAGTGTGAGACAGAGCTCTCACAATCCAATCTTCCTCCTTGTCTCGACAGATTTCTAAAATAGACAAGAAGAAAAACACACACAACACATATGATTCTTGGAAGGGAAAAATTAATCAATGGTACCATCAACACATGTGGGCTAACTCTTTTATGCCATCATGTAAGCCCATTGATTAGGACAAGGCTCCATCTTACCTCGAGAGTATGGAGGATCAAGCCTCACCCCACCTGGCAACAGCTCAGGATAAAGGAGGCACCGCTCAAGAAAAAAATAAATAGTACACCAACCTAAAATTATTGTAGTGTATCACATTTGAACATTTAAAAACAGAGCAAAGTGTCAACAGCAACCGGTACAGCTCGACCCATCGCGGCGCGAAATACATATACATCATTATCATAACACTCCTGGATATTATAGTGTCTCCACAAGATGTAGACTATAATTACATCAACATTGTATGGTTAAGTCACATCAAAAACAAACATAGTGATATGTCACCTATATCATTACTGTAACGGTGGCCAAAGTGCGAAATACGCTTCTTGCCACTGTTTGGACAATGATACATGTGCCATCATGAGCGATCTACATTGTTAAAATAAGGCGAACCGCCCTTGGTCACTGAACCCTCGAGTCTTGAACGATCTGAACTGATTTGAGTTCCCTTGTCCCTAGTTGCAGCATATATAGACGAACAAGGCCCCACAATTTGCGCAGCGCACTCACCTAACCGTCGGTACCTCTGACGTTCTTCAAAGTCGTCGGGGAGGTACCGATCAGGTTGGAACGCGCCGTTATCTAGCCCTCGGTATTCTGAATAGAACTTCCGGGTTCAGAATGGAAACCCGGAAGTGATTTACTAGCGCGAGGTAATACTGGACTACAAAGGGGTGGGACTTGTAGTTCCAGTGCGGACTGAAAGTCGGTATAATAACCTCGAGGACTAACGGGTGTTTATACAGAGTAATGTTATGATTTGGTGGTGCGGAAATAAATATTATCACAAAGTAGTCCGCTATTATGAACCATGTAAGATCAAATAAGCAGGTAAATGCACGTAAATTATCATTGCCCATGGCTTGAACAGTAGTATTAAGCTAATGTTCAGAGTGCATTACAAACCAGGCATCATTACATGTGACTAAGTAACATGATCATAGGAAATTATTTAAGTAAGGTGAATAATGATGGGAGTACATCCCAAGGTGGTTCCAAGTACTGTACTGCACCCATCCATATATAGATATTTAAATGGACCTCTCCAGAAAAATACGGGTAGTTAACAACATGCCACAGAGAATAAACAGCATATCGCCGGTATTTTACCACATTACAGACTCGCCCAGGGGATAGAATCGTTCAGTCCCTGTATATCACTTTTTAGTCTGAAAACCCATTGTTGTTCTCGTAAGAAAAGAAATTTGGTAATATCTGTAATATGCTGTGGAATATAGGGTTGTTCAAGGATAGTCCATGTTAAATCCTCAGGTTTATGATTTACCTCCAGGAAATGAGCCGTGAGTTTAGTGGCTTGTTTTTGACATCTTACGGTACTCATATGTTCCATTATGCGCAACTTAACCTTACGTATGGTCATGCCTACATAGTTAAGCTTACATGGACAGGAAATCAGGTATACCACTCGTTGACTAGTGCAGTTAGTCATTTTCTTCTGCACCCAAGGGCGATCAGTGCCAATGTCGATCGTTTTGGATTTCTTAGTCAATGTGCACACCTTGCAGGTACCACAAGGAAAATGTCCCTGCAAACTAGGGGTCCCCCAAATGTTTGACTGTGTGGTTGCTTCAATGGCACGTGGACGGGTGTGTACCAACTTATCCTGTAAATTGCTGTTTCTCTTAAAAGCAAACAACGGGACAGGCAGGTTATCACCTTCAATGTTCAGAATTTTCCAATGTTTCAACACAGATATTTTGACATCATTAGATGCAGTGCTGTAAGTGTTGACAAAAGTCAGCCCAGAGTCGCTGGTTGATCTTCTGTTAATTTCAAACAGGCTCTCTCGATTGTTGTCACTAGCTCTTTTAGCCGCTAGTTTAACCACTCTTTTCGGATAGTGTCTGTCAATCAGATTAGATGACAGAATCTTGGCATGTTTTTGAAAACTGTCCTTAGTTGAACAGTTCCTACGAATACGTAGGAACTTGCCATATGGCAGGTTATCCCTGAGAGCTACCGGATGGTGACTGTTGTAGCTCAACAGGGAGTTCCTAGCCATAGGTTTAGTGTATAGCTCAGTTTCGAGGCCATTCGGTGAGGCAGTAATAAGAAGGTCCAAAAATGGCAACCTGTTTTTATCCGTCTCTACAATGAACTTCAGAAAATTATTCCTGCTGTTGAGCCATCTGAGAAACTCATACACACTATTGGTGTCACCTCTCCATACAACAAAAATGTTGTCGATGTAACGCCTCCAGAGGCGGATGAAACCTCAATATGGATTATTGTCATTGAGGACGTGTTCCTGCTCGAACACGTGGACGTACAAATTTGCCATGCTAGGGGCAAAAATGCTGCCCATGCTCGTACCAGATGTTTGTAGGTAGATCGTATCTTCAAATTTAAAAAAATTCTCTTTCATGGCTATTTGTGCACACGCCATGATGAAATGCGGCGGTGTTATAGAACCCAAGGTGCGTTGTGACAACAAAATGTTCACTGAGTCCAGTGTCTCGTCCTGAGGGATCGAGGTGTAGAGTGACTCTACATCAAATGATACTAGTACATCAGTATTGTAATCATATTCGATGTCAGGGATGAGTCTAAGGACGTCTTTGGTATCTTGAAGGAAGGTGGGCATTTCCTTCACGATGGGATTCAAAAAGAAATCAACAAAGGTGGACAGGGGTTCAAGTAACGACCCGATGCCTGATATAATCGGGCGTCCCAAAGGTGGTCGGTTGGGTTTATGGACTTTAGGGAGAACATAGAAGTATGGCATGACCGGTTTACTGGTGACGAGGAAATTGGCTTCATGTGCTGTTATCCAGCCCTCACTCTCAGCCTCCTCCACCATAACAACTATTTCTCTCTTAATTCTTTCTGTGGGGTCTTGCTTAAGTGGACGGTAGGCATTTCTCATCCCTAATTGTCTTAAGCATTCTCCACGGTAGACCTCCGTGTCCAGGAGGACAATCGCTCCGCCTTTGTCCGCCGGCTTGATGGTCACTGTGGAGTCAGACATAAGGCTGCAGAGTGCTACATGTTCTTCCCTTGTGAGATTAGAAAATTTCTTCCGCTCTTTCTGAAGAATATAAGTAAGATCTCTATTTACTGCTCGCTCGAATGTGAGAACTTGTGGAGGTACAAGATGGATAGGGGGACACTTTGCCACTGGATTCAAGATAGCCTGGCTGATGAGGATTATGAATCCGAAACCAGTCCCAGGATGCTTGTTTCCGGTCCAGGGAAGACATGGCTTGGCAGTTCGGGCTGGACTGTTCCCATGAGGCACAGGGTCAGATTGATTTGCATATGGCCATGTCTGAACTGGGGTGGCTGAGTGAGCTAAAGAATGGTGATGGATTAAACCCAGATCAGTTGACTGGGGGAGAGTATTTGATTTGCTCAAACGCTCCTTCCATCATCCCCTTTTGTATCGTTTTGTTCGCCCTAAGTTGGCAGGGTATGCTCAGACGTGAGTCCCTTGCTAACTTGGCCACTGGATTCAAGATAGCCTGGCTGATGAGGATTATGAATCCGAAACCGGTCCCAGGATGCTTGTTTCCGGTCCAGGGAAGACATGGCTTGGCACGTGCGCTCGGCCTCTTTTATTAGACATGTGTCACCTGACCAGTGACATCAGTGGTGGGTGGGTGTTTAGTGTGAGGTCACAAGAAACAACTAGACTGTGTCCTTGCAGGACGCCTCGATTCCTTTTCAAGCCTCCCTCGTGGCGAGTGTGATTCACTCCGCTATTTCCCTCATTCTACTCGCAGATTATTTGTAATCGCGAAGACACGCCTTTTTTTGTGCTTCTTTTATTTGTTTAATTCACACAGCTGTCAGCAGGGTTAGGGTTTTATTTTCAGCTAATTCCTGTGAGGTACGGATGTTTATTGGGAAACACCCTGCCTGCTGTAAATCTCTCCTTTTATTTTTTGTATTCCAGGCCAGAGTTTGTCTCATGATCCAGATTGGGACTTGCTGGTCTGTTTAATTTTGAGAGTTTGCTTTTGTGGAGGCTCGAGCCATCGGCTCGGTGTTGTTTTCTTGTTTTCTGGCCCACAGTCCTCTGCCTTTGTGTACAGCGCAGGAGCGCAATCACCTTCGTTAATTATTTTTAACATTGGATTTCTCTTCAGAAAAAAATACACTGTAGGAACAGTCTTCCTTTTGGATGTCTGCTTGCTTCACTATTTATGCGGAGGATTGTGTCTGCTTTTCTTTTCAAGAGACCATTCATACTAATACCTACCGGCGCCAATTCACAAGTAAGTGTGCAAGAGTGCACAATTGTAAGGATTAGTTCAAATGTATACATTTATTATTGCCACTTACTATCTTTAACTACATGTGTTGTTGTTTCTTTTATTTATTGTCACAGTTACCTGGAACTGGCCTTCTCCTCGCTGGCTGCGATTGGGACTTCTCTGATGGTTTTCTTGGCCCCTTCATTTTTTGGCGGTATTAGCTCCCGGTAGTGAATTCTGTAAATACGCTGGGGAGCGGTATTTCAAGAAAGGGAGGGGATGCTCTCTTCGCTCCTGGGGAACAGTCTGGTGGTGCATGCCCTGGTATCTGCCAACACTACCTCCAATGCCGATCAGCAAGCGGATTTCTTCATTGGCCATGATTAAGGCTGGCTGTGTGGAGTGACATAGTCGTAAGCCATGTTGAGTGGAATCTAGGTGGTCATTGGCTTCAAGGTAACCAGTTAAATCTTGGTTAATAGCTTTCTCCAGAATTTTGGCTGCCAGGGGTATACAGGAAATCGGACAGTAGTTCTTCACCTCAGGTGGGTCAAGGGAGCAGTTCTTTACGATGCGCCTAATACAGACTTTCTTCCAGGAATCAGCGAAGATTCCTGTCCAAATGACATTGTTCAGAAGTGGGGTTAGTAGAGTACAAATCTTACCAAAGGCCAGATATATTATGTCGGGGGACAGGGACCTGATTTTGTGGCTAATAACAAATCGTTGACTTTGTCCATAATTAAAAGTGAAAAACTGGTTAACTAGCCATCCCTTGTAGAGGAGGAAAGGTCCTCAATCGATTGTAAAAAAGAGGCGGTGGGGGCAGGGATCCTCCCAGCCAGTTCATCATATATCATTTGAACCTTCGACTGGAAGAAATTGGCCATTTTATCGCAGACAGCTTGATCAGGAGTAAATTGATTCTCCTGTTGTAACTTGGACAAGGTGGTAATGTTCTGAAAAAGTTCGCTTGAGGAGTTTTTTGCCGCCTCAATTTTACTTGTGTGATAAATCTTTTTGGAACTTTTAATGGCTTCCTTGAATTCAGTTAGTGCAAGTTTGTAGGTAGCTTTACCTTTCTTGCTACATTCTGTCCTCCATGCACACTCTAAGTGTCTACACTTAGATATTAGAAGTTTAGGCTCAGAGTTATACCAGAGGCCAGAGATTTTGTTTCTCCGCTGTTTAATTGTTCTTTCTGGGGCCAACTGGTTCATGGCTGACCTAATCCTATTGTCGTAATTGTCAGCCGCCTTATTGGTGTCTGTCACTAGGATGGGTATACTATTATCAAGTGTCTCTCTATTAAAACGTCTTTCCTGATTTTACGCCAGGATCTTACCTTGGTGAGGGGCAGGCTTTTTAACTGAGGGAGTTGATTATTCAGACCGAGTAGGCTGAAGAGAAATGCCAGATGATCAGTCCAGGTTAAAGGCAATACTTTGTTCACCATAATAGAAGGATTATTAGTAAAGATTCCATCCAGCGTATGATGAGCCTTGTGTGTGGGCTCAGAGACTATCTGTGCCAGTCCAAAACCCTCCAGATTGTCTAGTAAAGTGCCGGTATCTTCATTCTTGTCACACTCTAAATGAAAATTGAAATCCCTTTGTATCGTAAAAGTTGGGGAGTCCAGACAAGATTCCACAAAGGTCTGTAGAGAAGTAGCCCATGGCAGGATACAGTGTTGCCAATTTTAATTTTACCAGTCATGGCTTTCCGCCCCAGGCAACAGGATGATCTCAAAAGTAGCTTTAAGCCAAGACCTATATATAATAGCTATACAACCACCCTTTGCCTCTTCCTGGGTACACTGGATAATATATATCCAGCTTGCAACCCCGTAATCCAGTCTGGTTCGGAAGTAGCGTTGGCCCAGGTTTCCATTAGAAAGACCATATCCGATTTGATGTCTGCATCAAACATTCAAACTCGTACTTATGTTTAATCACTGATCTAGTATTGAGCAGGATAGCAGTTAATGATCTACTATGGGTTCGGGCTGGTTAATTTTCCCTGTTAAGGTGTTAGGTGAGGGAGCAGGAGGGGTAATATCTCTGTTGACTTCCATGGCTATGCTATATAAGTTGCTATCCCTTTTCAGAGAGCTATAGGCAGAGGTAATGGGAGGAAGATTGATGGCTATGAGTGAGAAATTCCAGTGAGTGCAAAGCCATTGGTAATAGTCCTTTTTCCCAGCCAAATAGTGGTGTTGCCACACTTACCCTTACTGAGTGCCAGCAACTGTGCTCAAGTGTAAGTTTGGCAGGAAACATCCAGCAGGGGTCCTGGAGCACGGTGCAATCCTTTTGCGTGCCGGCAGCAAGCCCACTGTGCGCGTCCACTGTGTGGCTGAGTCAGCATGCTGTTTTTATCCCCCACTTGTGTGTCAACAACAAGCACGCTGACCTTACTTAGGGTCCGCTCTTAAATACGGGCACCACAGGTCACAAGGGAAAATACACCAAGGCCGTTGGTAAGTCAAAGACTCCCTCGGTAAAGTGCAAAGTGCAAATACATCTTTAAAAACAGTTCAAAACAATGCTCTACACAGAGTAACAGACTAATGGCAGTTCCTGATCAATTCACGTTTTCATGCTGCGCGGTCTCATCAGCATGCTGTTTTTATCCCCCACGTGTGCGTCAACAAGTAGTACGCTGACCTAACTGAGGGTGGGCACGCTCTTACGGGCACCGCAGGTCACGTGGGAAACAAGCATTGGAAATGCAATAGGTCTCGCATTAGAAAAGTTGTAGCTATTGGTCTTGTAAATTAAAAATATTTTATTTATGTGTTGGTTTTTAAAATAGCTAAATTGATAGCTTTGTCATTTACAATGCCAATCGTTATAACTTTTGCGAATGTGACACCTGTAGCATTTGTAATGCAACATGTTTTGTATTTACATGACTTAGATGGCAGCTCTGGTCGTTAGGCCACATCTGCGGTTTACCTGCAGCACAGAGTACTACTACATTAAGTGGTGTGACAAGCAGAAGTAAAAACTCCAGTTTAATTCTAGCCATTTCACATGTAGATAATTAAGGCTGATATACAAACCACATGATGTAGTTAAGCACAGCAGAAGTTGGCGCGTTCAGCTACGCAGCTCGCTAACGGCAACAGCCAATGGCAGTGGGCGACTCGCGAGGCGACTGAAGCGCGCCAATCAGAGTACTTGTTTCAAGACCCTTGCTCTGTCCTACTGCTCGGGCGATCGTGTTGTTGCGCGAGGCCGAGTGCGGGCGGAGAGGTGGCCGGCGACCTGGTGAGCGTGGTTACTGATTGAACGGGTATGTGGGGGTGGCAGTGTGAAGGCCTTGTGTTAACATCTACTCTAGATTCTTAAGATAACGAGTTCGAGGAGGGACAGACTGTAGGTCAAAGGGTAGGAAAGGCAGTATCCCCGTAGAGTGCGTACTGTGTCATAGTTTGGTGTCACTGAGCAACACTTAAGGGCCTGTGCTGGGGTCACGGACGTGTAGAGCTGCTCTCGGCAGGCTGTGTCAGTGTGGAATGCTGGCGGCTGGGGAGGCAGGGGGCGGAGAGCAAGGGGCGGAGCGAGGGGGAGGCGTGCTGGGAGAGAGAGTGGGGAGGGGAAGAGCTGCTGGCGGAGCATCCTTGTTATGGGCGATGTGTTGCTGTAAAGTGGATTATAGGCTGATCGACTAAGAGTAGACCAAGGTCTATGTGTCAGTGTGAGTGATCTCAACATCACAGAACAAACTAGTGTCGAGCAGTTTATGCAATCTGTACAAGTTGCGCTATAAGAATCTGGGAAATTTTCCACATGTCCAGCTGATGCCTGAATTCCGTGCTGTATGCTAGAGTGCTGGGAGAGAGAGTGGGGAGGGGGCGGAGCGGGAGGAGCGTCGTGAGGGGAGAGAGAGTGGGGAGAGGTCGGAGCAGGAATAGCTGCTCTCGGCAGGCTGGGGAATAGATGCTGCTGGGGAACTGATGAGGGGAGGTGCTGGCGGCTGGGGAGGCAGTGGGCGGAGAGCAAGGGGCGGAGCGGGAAGAGCTGCTGGCGGAGCTAAGTAACAGATGTTTACACCAAAAGCCGATTTGATGCTGTGCACGTGCTTTAGGCCACGCCTGAAAGCCACGTGCACTGTATCAAATCGGCTTGTTGGTTAAACTCTGGTTAAAGCCCTATATCCTCGCAAGCTCGATGCGTGTGCATCGAATAGCGAGACCCAAAAACACCAAGGCAGTCACTAAGTCAAAGACTCCTTCAGTAAAGTGCAAAGTGCAAATACAACTTTGAAAACAGTTCAAAACAATGCTCTACACAGTGTAACAGACTAATGGCAGATCCTGATCAATTCACGTTTCGAAGCCAAACTAATGATAACAGCTACAGGATTGATTGGTGCACAGGGGAATATTATCCCATATGCAATAGGTCTGGCCTGACTTGAATGAAAAGTTATTGCAGGGGCAATAGGTCTATCTTATTTATTTTGAAAAGTATTTGGTAAAGCCTGTTACAGGGAATTGGTATCACAGTTCGTTACAGGCCATAGAAAGGTATTCAATTAAATGGAATCTCATAGATTCTTATAGTAGGCAAGGGTTATGGTGTTAGTCACCCATTATAACGAACCATGTTAGTAGAAACTCACTGTGAAGATTCTTGTTATGCCCTATTTAGTACAGTTGTATATTGTTTTGCCAATTATCATTTTGTATATATTTGGATTTTTATGAATGTATGCCTGATGCTTGCCAACTTTTGTGCACTTCAGTATTCCGCAGATGTATGTAGTGTCCAAACATTGGTAAAGGCTAGAGGCCTTATTGGTTAACTGGGAAAAGGTATGTCAGATTCTTTAGGTCAATCAATCAATCAAAGCATTTGTATAGCGCGCTACTCACCCGGAGGGTCTCAAGGCGCTTGGTGTAGAGGGGTCCGCTACTGCTCGAACAGCCAGGTCTTGAGTTGCTTCCTGAAGGCGAGGTGGTCTTGGGTCAGGCGGAGGTGGCTTGGGAGGGAGTTCCACATCTTGGCAGCCAGGTAGGAGAAGGATCTTCCTCCCGTTGTGGCTCTTCGGATGCGGGGGACGGCGGCGAGGGCGTGGCTAGTCGATCGAAGCTGGCGGGTGGGAGTGTAGAAGGTCAGGCGGTCGTTGAGGTATCTTGGGCCTTGGTTGTGGAGAGCTTTGTGTGCGTGGGTGAGGAGTCGGAACGTGATTCTCTTGTTGACGGGGAGCCAGTGCAGGTTTCTCTGGTGTGCTGAGATGTGGCTGTGTCGGGGAATGTCCAGGATGAGGCATGCTGAGGTGTTCTGAATGCGCTGGAGTCTTTTATGGAGTTTTGCAGTGGTTCCGGCGTAGAGGGAGTTGCCGTAGTCCAGTCGGCTGGTGACGAGGGCCTGGGTGACCGTCTTCCTGGTTTCGGTGGGGATCCACCGGAAGATCTTACGTAGTATGCGTAGGATGTTGAAGCATGACGAGGAGACGCTGTTGACTTTTCTGGTCATGGAGAGGGAGGAGTCCAGGATGAATCCCAGGTTGCGTGCGTGGTCTGTTGGTTTGGGTGCGCTGCCCAGGGCAGGGGGCCACCTGCCCTGTGATCTATTTATAAGAAAAGTTATGATAAAGTAAGTAAGCCTTAATTATGTTTTGTGAAAAACATGTATTGAAGGCTGTTAGACCTGTCTGGCTTCTTGACGTAGTCCCTCCTATTTTTTTTTGTCCCCTTTTTGCCCCTCATACCCTTAATAATTTTTGTCTACTGACTTTTTGTAGGTGTTGGCCAGGGGGATAGGTGTTCTTTCTCCCCCTCATAATCTTTTACCTCAGGCCCAGAGGCCTGTTCTGACAGGAAAGTTGGCACCACCTAAAATGGTGGCCACCAACTGCCCTAACTGTCACACACAGAACTTGGCCATAGCCTAGCATAGGGCATTCTAGAACCCTCTGGTCCATTCTGGACCACTGAAGGGCAGCCTATATAAGGCGGAATGCGAGGAAGCCATTTTGTGCTGACCAGAGAGTGGAGGAGTGAGGCAGTGGTGAGAGGAAGAGGACGCACTGGGAGCAGTTAGTTTGTCTTTGTGACAGACAGCCACTACAGGAAGACGTTCCCCCTTCAACCCCTGACCAATCCCTCCCAACCACCTTCTGCTACTGAAGAGATTGTCCCATTTGAGGTGGAAGCCCCCCTCTACACTTGAGCCCCATTGATCCCTGTTGGAACAATCTGCTTAAGGACTTTCCTGACTTCCCCCTGGCAGTGCTTCACTTACCAGCGTGGTGGAGAAGACAGTTCTAGCCCAGTGTTGAGCCTGGTGTTTCCCCAAGGCTTAGGAGGGAAGGCGAGTGGATACGGAGCCTGTGTGGCCCTGTTGAGCGACCGCTTCGCTCTTTTCAGCGTGTCCCTGGAGCCAGGTGAGGGGGAAGACTGTGAGAGCAGAAGCGGAGATAGCGCGGCGCCAAGCGGGAACACTGGTCCCTCGCGCCCGCGCCGACGTGTTCTTCATTCCTGTGAGGCGACGTGGAGAGCGAGCAGGCCCCTAAAGGAGACGCTACTGGCGGCGGTTCCGCGCATGCTCCAACGTGTGAGGCAAAGGGTAAAGTGAGCAGGCCTTCGCTGGAGACGCTTCTCGCGTCAGGTGACCAGCGCCGACTCCCAGCCGGCACACTACTTCCCCGCGTCTGCGCGAAGGAACCGGAGTGCGCAGGAGACGCCCAGATCACCGAAGAAACGATCGGCGAGGAAGCAGGCTTTGGCGCTTCCTCGCATCAAGTACCCCTCCTTATCCCTGCAACAGCGCATCACAGAAGAAGCGCGCTGAGCGGTAGGGAAGGGGGAGACACCCCGGCATGCCCCCTCAGTTGTGGCATCGACTACCCCAGCGCCAGCCCAAGCTGAGAAGCTAGTCAGGGAAGCTGGACTGAACCCTTGGAGGCCGATTGTCAGGCAAGAGAGGAGGACTGTGGCGGAACTGCCACTGAGACAGTAAGGAGAGTGGGGGTGAGAAAGGAAGGTGCTGTGCCCTGGTGGTTAATGATAAAAATTTACCAGATCTAGCGTCTAGCAAGGTGCCCTGACTTTATGTCATCTTAAATTCTAAACTGTGTCCTAGTAGGTGAGGGGAAAGTAACTTCATAACCCCAACCTCAGTTTTACAGGTTTTAGGAAACATAAACTACTGTCAGTAGAGCGCTGACAGTACTCACCCATTGGGGAACTACCTTCAGGCATTTATAGCAAAGGTTGATGAGTACAGTGAGCCTGGGGAATTCCTGCAGACCACTTTGAGTGTGCATTCTAGCCCTGTATATTGGTGCAGATAAGGGGAGAGAGATCTTAGCCCTGTGGTAAAGGAGTATCCAGTGATTTGGCAGGTTAAAGTGATGAAATATTGATGACATTGATTATTAATGTAAAGTGACACTGCTTAGTGTAATCCTATTGGAATACTTTTAATTCCAGAAGTAAGCATTACTGAATCCTTGACAATTGAATGTTTTGAACTGTAATTTTTCCACAGCAAGAAGAGTGTTATTTACTCATTACTGAATCCTTGACAACTGAATGTTTTGAACTGTAATTTTTCCACAGCCAGAAGAGTGTTATTTACTTCTCTAGATCAAAGGTATAATTGTTATTTCTGAGAGGAACTGAAATGTCTTACACTGTATAATTTGAATCCAAAGAGCATATTATTTTTATAAAGCAGTACTTATTTTTCCACATTTTTTTGGTGTAGTGTTTTCTTTTTGAGTGCTATTGCGTGGAATTACTTTTGGGTGGTCTGCAACCTTTACACTGTGCCTCGGATATGTTAGTCTTGCCCTAGGCCAGGCTACCCCAGTTCTAACATATTGGTGCCTAGCGGTGGGATACTGACTTGGTTGCGGCTACTCACTAGTAATTCGACGTAATACACTAAACCTACACCAGGAGTTTTCTCCTTGCGGCCCTCCCAATTTGTCTTTTTGATTTTTCCAAATGTATTCCTGGTGGTGGGTGGAGTTGGCTTTAGGTTGCCCTTGCAACTCTGAAATTTCTGGTGTGCATCTAGGTTTGCATGACTCACAATGGAGTTCGCTGTGGAAAACCTAGAGGTCTATTCCGTGTCACAATTGAAAATGTTCTGCCAGCAAATGGGGGTATTTTTCAAACATGGTGCCAGGAAGGGGGAGCTCCAGACCAGTCTTAGGGCTTGGGTGGAGGCACACCAAGAAAAGAAGGAGGAGGAGGAAGAGGCCGACCAGGACACGGTGGGGGAGGTAGAAGAGTTATTCCACACTGAAGGGGAAAACTTACTCCCAGGACCAGTGTCCTACTCCAGAAGGGGCAGTAGCATCTCTGGGGGAAGCCTAACGGAAGCCGAGCTCACCGATAGGAGGGAGAAAAGACAGTTAAGGTGGGAGTTGGCTAAGTTGGAGCAGGAGAAAGAGGAGAGGAGGATGGCCCACGAGTTCAGATTGAAGGAGCTGGAGCTCCAAAGCCTGCGAAGGGGGTCCTCTCCTGGTAGGAATGGTGGCAGCGAACCAAAGGAGACAGCCAGGGAGACCAAACCCTACTTACCCAAAGACCTGATAGCGAGCTTCAGTCAGGGGGACGATATAGCTAAGTGGCTGGCTGCTTATGAGGTTTCTCTGAGGGTTCATGGGGTGCAGGAAAAGCACTGGGGGGGTAGGTTGTATAAGTACATGCCTCCTGCTGGTCGGGACACCTTGCTGGCCCTGGAACCAGAGGAACAGACAAACTACCCCACCATGAAGCTGGCGTTGTTAAGGAAGTTCGGGCTTACCCCAGAAAGGTACTGACAGAAGTTTAGGGGGAGCCACAAATTGAGCACTCAGAACTGGGTGGACTTCCTTGACTACGCCAGAAAGGCCTTAGAGGGTTGGGTCAAGGGCAGTGAGGTAAAAGATTATGAGGGGCTGTACGATCTATTTTTGAGAGAACACCTCCTCGAGAAATGTTTTCCCGAGCTGCGCCAACACCTGGTGGACAGCAAGCTGACCAATCCCCGGAAGCTTGCAGAGGAGGCGGACATCTGGGCAAGTACCCGGGTGTCCTCCAAGGGGACTGGAGGGGAAACTCAAAAAGCCGGACAGGGCGCCCCCCAGAAGAAGGAGGGGGGGAGAAAAAGAAAGAGTTCTCTAAAGGTCCCCAAAATAACTTCCAAGGGAAGGGAGCAGGTTTCACCCCTAGAGCAAACCCGCCCCGAAACCCTAATCCTGGCCAAAGCCAGCAGCCCAGGGTTCTCCACTGTTTTGAATGTGGTGGTGTTGGACATTATAAGGGGGATGTCAGATGCCCAAAGAGACCACCCCCTCCCACCGGAGGAAAGTCACCGGGAGTAGCTAGTGTAGCGCTCGGGGAGGAGTTGCACTTAGATAAGGGGGGTGAGTGGGCGGGTGTCACCTTAGTGTCCCTGGGAGAGCGGGAGATGGTGCCAAAGATCCAGGTGCCCCCAAATACTACAAAGTATGGGCAATGGGTTACCATCAATGGCCAGAGAGGGGAGGCTCTGAGAGATACAGGAGCCAGCATGACTATGGTGAGAAGTCAGCTGGTGTCTCCAGAGCAGGTTGTTCCTAATGTACTCCACCCCGCCGCGATGGCTGACGGCAGAATGGGACACTATCCAGTGGCTGAGGTTCCCTTTGAGTGGGAGGGGGTTGCAGGTTCACTTCGAGTTGCCGTAAGCCCTGCCGTGCCAGTCGATTGTCTGTTGGGGAATGACATGGAACACAACACTTGGAGAGAGGTGGAATACCGGACGCATTCTGCGATGCTGGGTACACCTGACTGGGCCTGTGCAAGCACACGGTCTGTGACTGCCCGGAGAGGGATTTCGCCTGGGTTGGAGCCTGGAACAATGGCCCAACCCGCTGCTAAGAAGGGACAGACCCGGAGACAGAGAAAGCCTGCTCCGGCTTCCACACCCCATGTGACAGATCAGCCACCTGCGGTGGTGGACCAGGAGTCCGTGGAGGGGGAAGTAGACTCTCTGGAGGATTTACCTATCCCTGCGGAGTGGCATGTGGAGGGAGGTCCTACCAGAGAGGAATTCTGTAAGGGGCAGAGGGAGTGCCCCACCCTTGAGGGACTGAGGCGACAGGCTGAAGCCCAAGCAGCAGGTGATGTTACGGGACATTACCATATTTACTGGGAGGATGGACTCCTCTACAGTGAACCCAAGGTACCCTTGCCTGGTTCATCAAGGGCCTTCGTAGTCCCGCAACAGTACCGAGCCTTTCTTTTGGAATTGGCTCATGCCATACCCCTGGCAGGACACTTAGGCCAGGACAAGACCTTTGCACGGCTTGTCCTCCACTTTTACTGGCCTCAGATGAAAGTGGCGTCCAACACATACTGTCGGACATGTGTAACCTGCCAGGCCAGTGGGAAAACAGGGGTGAAGCTAAAGGCTCCCCTGGAACCACTTCCAGTCGTTAGCACACCCTTTGAGAGGGTGGGCATCGACATTGTAGGGCCTTTAGATCCACCAACCACAGCTGGTCACAGGTTTATCCTGGTGCTGGTGGATCATGCCACACGGTACCCAGAGGCAATACCTCTGAGGACAGTCACTGCACCTGTAGTGGCAAGAGCCCTAATGGGAATCTTTACCCGAGTGGGATTTCCCAAGGAAGTTGTGTCTGACAGGGGGACCAACTTCATGTCAGCTTACATGCGGGCAATGTGGAAGGAGTGTGGAGTGACCTACCGGTTCACCACTCCTTATCACCCCCAGTCGAATGGACTGGTTGAGAGGTTTAATAAGACCTTGAAGGGCATGATCAGAAGTCTGCCCGAAAGCCTGCAGAGGAAATGGGACGTCCTCCTACCCTGTTTACTCTTTTCCTACAGGGAAGTGCCCCAGAAGGGAGTGGGCTTCAGCCCCTTTGAGCTTCTGTATGGGCACCCTGTACGTGGTCCTCTCAGCCTGGTGAAGGATGGTTGGGAGAAGTCTCCCAGGAAACCCCCCCAGGATGTGGTGAGCTACACATGCTAGCCTTCAGGAGCCAAATGGCGAAGTTGTGGAAGCAAGCTTCTGACAACTTGGAGGCCAGCCAGGCAGTCATGAAGGAGTGGTATGACAACAATGCTCACCAGGTGGAATTGGAGCCTGGCCAGAAAGTGTGGGTGATGGAGCCTGGAGAGCTTAGCGCCCTCCAGGATCGCTGGACAGGCCCCTTTGAGGTGTTGGAGAAGAAGGGAAAGGCCACATACCTGGTGGACCTTAAGACCCCTCGACAGCCCCTACGGGTGCTGCATGCCAACCGTCTCAAGCCCCACCATGAGAGGCCCGAAGTCATATTGATGATGGTGACTGATGGGGAAGAGGAAGCGGAAAGCGAACCTCTCCCAGATCTCTTTTCGTCTCAAGAGAAGGATGGGTCAGTGGAGGGTGTGATTCTCTCTCCTACTCTAACTCCTGAGCAACGGGAGGACTGCCGCCAGATCCTGGAGCAGTACTCTTCATTGTTCTCCCTTGTCCCGGGAAGGACTCACCTGTGTACCCATGACGTGGACACAGGAGACAGCCCACCAGTGAAGTCGAAGACCTACCGGCTGTCTGACAAGGTGAAGGCTAGCATCCATGGAGAGGTTGCCAAGATGCTAGAGCTGGGAGTAATTGAACCTTCCAACAGCCCTTGGTCCAGTCCGGTGGTGCTCGTGCCAAAAGCCGCACCACCAGGCACCACACTTGAACTGAGGTTTTGTGTGGATTACCGAGGACTGAATTCAGTGACAAGGACTGATGCTCATCCGATCCCTAGGGCGGATGAATTGATTGACCGGCTAGGAGCTGCCCAATATCTGAGTACCTTTGACCTCACTTCAGGGTACTGGCAGATCTCCTTGACAGATGGAGCAAGGGAAAGGTCAGCCTTCTCCACGCCTGAGGGACACTACCAGTTCTGTGTGATGCCCTTTGGGCTCAAGAACGCCCCTGCCACATTTCAGCGGCTGGTGAACCAGGTCCTCTCTGGAATGGAGAGTTTCTCTGCTGCTTACTTGGATGACATTGCTGTCTTCAGTAGCAGTTGGGAGGACCATCTGCAGCATTTGCAAGCCGTTCTCCAGGCCCTGAGACAAGCTGGATTGACCATCAAAGCCAGCAAATGCCAGATTGGGCAGGGGTCGGTTGTGTACCTTGGACACTTGGTGGGTAGGGGGACTGTGCAGCCCCTGCAGGCGAAGATTGAGGCAATCATGGCCTGGGAACCCCCCAAGACACAGACTGAGGTCCGAGCTTTCCTGGGCCTCACAGGCTACTACCGTCGCTTTGTGAAGGGGTATGGCACTATTGTAGCGCCCCTCACAGAGCTCACCTCCAAGAAACAACCTCGACGGGTAGTTTGGACGGGAGCTTGTCAGCAAGCTTTCGAGAAATTGAAACAGGCAATGTGTGCGGCACCGGTCCTGAAGGCCCCAGACTTCTCCAAGGAGTTCATTGTCCAAACAGATGCATCAGAACATGGCATTGGGGCAGTGTTATCGCAACTGAATGAAGAGGGCCTGGATCAACCTGTAGTCTTCTTATCCAGGAGACTGCTTCCCCGGGAACAGAAGTGGAGTGCCATTGAGAGGGAAGCTTTTGCGGTGGTGTGGGCTCTGAAGAAGCTGCGGCCATACCTTTTTGGCTCGCACTTCCTGGTTCAGACTGACCACCGACCCCTTCGTTGGCTGATGCAAATGAAGGGGGAAAATCCCAAGTTGTTGAGGTGGTCCATCTCCGTACAGGGAATGGACTTCCGGGTGGAACATCGGCCTGGAGTGGACCACGCCAATGCAGACGGTCTCTCCAGGTATTTCCGCCTTAGTGATGAGGACTCCCAAGGGGTTGGGTAGTTCTCCCCACTTTCAGCTGGGGGGGAAGCGTGTTAGACCTGTCTGGCTTCTTGACGTAGTCCCTCCTATTTTTTTTATTTTATTTTGTCCCCTTTTTGCCCCTCATACCCTTAATAATTTTTGTCTACTGACTTTTTGTAGGTGTTGGCCAGGGGGATAGGTGTTCTTTCTCCCCCTCATAATCTTTTACCTCAGGCCCAGAGGCCTGTTCTGACAGAAAAGTTGGCACCACCTAAAATGGTGGCCACCAACTGCCCTAACTGTCACACACAGAACTTGGCCATAGCCTAGCATAGGGCATTCTAGAACCTTCTGGTCCATTCTGGACCACTGAAGGGCAGCCTATATAAGGCGGAATGCGAGGAAGCCATTTTGTGCTGACCAGAGAGTGGAGGAGTGAGGCAGTGGTGAGAGGAGGAGGACGCACTGGGAGCAGTTAGTTTGTCTTTGTGACAGACAGCCACTACAGGAAGACGTTCCCCCTTCAACCCCTGACCAATCCCTCCCAACCACCTTCTGCTACTGAAGAGATTGTCCCATTTGAGGTGGAAGCCCCCCTCTACACTTGAGCCCCATTGATCCCTGTTGGAACACTCTGCTTAAGGACTTTCCTGACTTCCCCCTGGCAGTGCTTCACTTACCAGCGTGGTGGAGAAGACAGTTCTAGCCCAGTGTTGAGCCTGGTGTTTCCCCAAGGCTTAGGAGGGAAGGCGAGTGGCTACGGAGCCTGTGTGGCCCTGTTGAGCGAGCGCTTCGCTCTTTTCAGCGTGTCCCTGGAGCCAGGTGAGGGGGAAGACTGTGAGAGCAGAAGCGGAGATAGCGCGGCGCCAAGCGGGAACACTGGTCCCTCGCGCCCGCGCCGACGTGTTCTTCATTCCTGTGAGGCGACGTGGAGAGCGAGCAGGCCCCTAAAGGAGACGCTACTGGCGGCGGTTCCGCGCATGCTCCAACGTGTGAGGCAAAGGGTAAAGTGAGCAGGCCTTCGCGGGAGACGCTTCTCGCATCAGGTGACCAGCGCCGACTCCCAGCCGGCACACTACTTCCCCGCGTCTGCGCGAAGGAACCGGAGTGCGCAGGAGATGCCCAGATCACCGAAGAAACGATCGGCGAGGAAGCAGGCTTTGGCGCTTCCTCGCATCAAGTACCCCTCCTTATCCCTGCAACAGCGCATCACAGAAGAAGAGCGCTGAGCGGTAGGGAAGGGGGAGACACCCCGGCAAGCCCCCTCAGTTGTGGCATCGACTACCCCAGCGCCAGCCCAAGCTGAGAAGCTAGTCAGGGAATCTGGACTGAACCCTTGGAGGCCGATTGTCAGGCAAGAGAGGAGGACTGTGGCGGAACTGCCACTGAGACAGTAAGGAGAGTGGGGGTGAGAAAGGAAGGTGCTGTGCCCTGGTGGTTAATGATAAAAATTTACCAGATCTAGCGTCTAGCAAGGTGCCCTGACTTTCTGTCATCTTAAATTCTAAACTGTGTCCTAGTAGGTGAGGGGAAAGTAACTTCATAACCCCAACCTCAGTTTTACAGGTTTTAGGAAACATAAACTACTGTCAGTAGAGCGCTGACAGTACTCACCCATTGGGGAACTACCTTCAGGCATTTATAGAAAAGGTTGATGAGTACAGTGAGCCTGGGGAATTCCTGCAGACCACTTTGAGTGTGCATTCTAGCCCTGTATATTCGTGCAGATAAGGGGAGAGAGATCTTAGCCCTGTGGTAAAGGAGTATCCAGTGATTTGGCAGGTTAAAGTGATGAAATATTGATGAAATTGATTATTAATGTAAAGTGACACTGCTTAGTGTAATCCTATTGGGATACTTTTAATTCCAGAAGTAAGCATTACTGAATCCTTGACAACTGAATGTTTTGAACTGTAATTTTTCCACAGCAAGAAGAGTGTTATTTACTCATTACTGAATCCTTGACAACTGAATGTTTTGAACTGTAATTTTTCCACAGCCAGAAGAGTGTTATTTACTTCTCTAGATCAAAGGTATAATTGTTATTTCTGAGAGGAACTGAAATGTCTTACACTGTATAATTTGAATCCAAGGAGCATATTATTTTTATAAAGCAGTACTTATTTTTCCACATTTTTTTGGTGTAGTGTTTTCTTTTTGAGTGCTATTGCGTGGAATTACTTTTGGGTGGTCTGCAACCTTTACACTGTGCCTCGGATATGTTAGTCTTGCCCTAGGCCAGGCTACCCCAGTTCCTACAAAGGCAATAGGCTTTTAAGAGTGGATTGTTATTACACTGTGCTAAAGCCTGTAGGCGGGTATTTTGTTACATGGAATCTTACAGATTACAGTAGTAGGTAAGGGTTTTGACAGTGGTGACCCACCCGAACAAACAATAGGAATAGATGATTTGCACTATGGTAATATTATAAGTAGGGATTTTATACTGTCTTGACAACTGGATTTTGTACAAATATCTAGTTTCATAAAAGCATACCTAATGGCTGCCTTGTGGGATGGTTTATGACCTATAGTGTAGGTTTGAGCCGGTTATAATGACAAACCAATGAGAAAGGTTACAGGTCTGATTGTTTATAAGGAAAAGTTCCGACATATTGATTATAAAAAGAATATGTAGGAATTTAAGGCTAGGTTGTTGTTTGTCTACAGATATGTATTTTGTTACATGGAATCTCATGGATTACCACAGTAGGCAAGAGTTTTGGTGCTAGTTACGTCCGATTACGATTGTGGGTATACAATCTTTCTTAGGCCCACTTAGTAGAGATAGTATTTTGCTTTGTCAACTGTAATTTTGTAGACTATGTAGTTGTATGACTGCAAGCCTTATGATTGCTCTGTGGGAAAAGTGAAGCTCAGTACAGGAGGCCTCAATAGGTTATGGTGAATAGTTGATGATAACAGCTAGAGGTCTGATTGGCTCGCTAGGAAAAATATTTCCAATGGCATAGGTCTCATCTGTTTATGATCAACAGTTATGATAAACGCAGTAGGCCTGAATGACTGATTGTGAAAGGTATGTGTTAAAGTCAATAGGCATTTAAGGATGTATTGTTATTTCTCTGTATTGAAGCACACAAATAGGCATAGTGTTACATGAAATGTCACAGATTACGCTTGTAGGTAAGAATTTTGGTGTTGGTTGCCACCATTGACACACCCTAGGGGAAGAAAATGTGCACTATAATAATTCTTGCTAAAATCTCTTCTTATCTATCTGCCATAATTTTGTAATAAGAAGTCAATAAATAATGGATACATCCATATACACAAATAAGTGGCAACGCTGGGCTTCTTTGTTTCACCGAGGTATCGGTTTTTCGCAGTCCCGCCCCAAGAATTCAGGCTGTTCTGCGGCCACCGCAAGAAGCGGCTTGTGACTTCACGTGACGGCTGGGTCACTGTATCCTTGCTGTATGGCCCGTTTCATCTTGGAGGACTGTGGCAGAACGTTCGGGGACCCGAGAAAGACTCTAATAATTCAATTTTAAAAACTCACCAAGGACTTCCTAAACCCCTACTCCGCCATCGGTACTTACCGGATTGTTGCATGATGGGGACTGTAGTCTGTACGCAACTCACTACAGCTGCAGGCAATTTGGAGGAGTGCGCTGACTTCCTGCACAGTCAAGGGTTGCAGCACATAAATGAAGGGGAGGTGGGTTTCCAGGTTTGCTATGGACGTCTGAGGAAGGCACTTTCATGCCGAAATGCATTATGTCCCGCATTCAACATTAAATAAGAATCTTTCAACAGACCCCGCTGTGTCCTCTGATCTCTTCATATCCGGAGTGGTCGTTGTTCGATATATATATATATATATATATATATATATATATTCACTGAAAAAACCATAGGTTATAGACCATATATAGTTAGGAATTCGCATTTACAAAACCTTATTTTACTCACACAAAACCATTGAAATTCCATATATAGTTAGTTGCACTAACTATATATCGCGCACCCGCAATCCACTGCTGATGATGTCACATATTACATCATTCATGACATGGTCAGTGACATCACTGATGACATCACTGATGACATCTCAAATGACATCACTGATTACATCACTGATGACAACATCCAGTGACTGTATGTTTCTGTAAAGTTATAATATGTCTTACATATTGAAGAATGAGTGGATGTATAAGTGTCTGGATGAAGGATTTAGTAGGTGCATGACTGACTGTATGAGTGAGTGATTAAATGTGTCTCACTGAGTGCATGACTAAACTGTCTTAATTTGTGCATCATTATGTCTGTTGTTCTGTAAACTGTTGCATGTGTTGATAAGTAGCTATATGAGTAACTATATGGGTTATTGATTGGTTGCCCAAGAATTTGTATGGGAGACTGAGTGTGTGTGTGTGGGTGGCTGGGAGGTGTATGACTCTGTGCATAGATGTGTGAGCAGTTGATTCACTAGATGTATGGTTTCAAAAGTGCATGTGGAAACAGCTGTATGGGCGGTTGACTGTGTGCATGAGTGTATTGGTGAGTGAATGGATATCTCAGTGCTACATGTCAAAGTAAGTACATATGTAAAACACAGTACATGTGAGAGTTGACATATATAAATAACTGTGCATAAGAGCCAGTGAATGTGTGAGTGGCTGTATGGATCATTGTGAACTCGTATCAGGGATTGTATAAGAGAGTAAATATGTGTTAGTATATGTTTGAATAAGTAAAGTTTGTATAACTGTATAGTTGAGGAAATGGAGGTGTGATTGATTCTTTGCATGACTGACTAGGTGTGTGAGTAACTCCATGGATGAGTGACAGTCTGTGAGTGTCTGTTTACACTGATTGTATCTAAGGTTATATTAGAGTCTGAAGAGGTTCATGGTATTATCACATGAATGATATCATCAGTGATGTGATCAGTAATGTCAAATGAGATGTCATCAGTGATGTCATCAGTGATGTCATTTGAGATGTCATCAGTGATGTCATTTGAGATGTCATCAGTGATGTCATCAGTGATGTCACTGACCATGTCATGAATGATGTAATATGTGACATCATCAGCAGTGGATTGCTGGTGCGCGATATATAGTTAGTGCAACTAACTATATATGGAATTTCAATGGTTTTGTGTGAGTAAAATAAGGTTTTGTAAATGAGAATTCCTAACTATATATGGTCTATAACCTATGGTTTTTTCAGTGAATTTTCAAGGTTTTGTAAATGCTAATTCCTAACTATATATGGTCTATAACCTATGTTTTTTCAGTGAATTTTCAAGGTTTTGTAAATGCTAATTCCTAACTATATATGGTCTATAGCCTATGGTTTTTTCAGTGAATATATATATATACATACATATATAAACATATATCATCTGTATATCTATATAAATACAAACATAAATGCATGCATACATATACTTATATGCATACAGATGCATGTTATTTACATGAAAGTTGAAAAAACACTAATAAAAGCAAAGCTAAAAAGCCACCTCATTACAAACAGAATGGCTTTAACTTAAACGAGGGCGAGATCTATTGCATTTTCAATGCTTGTTTACTTTGGTTCCATCAAGAAGGCATTCAGATGTGTCACACATTTGCCATAAATTCTGAATGTTAGCACTCTAGTTGCACATTAGATCACTGTAGTAAAGCTACTGCTCACCAGGGACGTCTGCTGCTGGTATTCAAAGTGCATGTTTCAGTCTGCATGTCAGAATTTTTTTAATGAAATAGAAGAGGATTTGAGAAGTCACTCAAAATGATCCCTAATTTTTCTTTCTGAAGCACTAATCATACTTTCTATGGCAAAATTAACCCCCACATGTTGTTCCTTTTTAAATTGAGTGTTTTCAGACTTACCACTTCATTCCAATCAAGATGGCTTCTGGTGTGCCATACTTTTGTCATAAGTAAGACTGTTAGCGCTCTAGTTGTTCTTTAGAACACTCTGGGACATTCTGTCATTGGGCTATACTTGGGGTACATTTGGGTGATATTTGGGCTACATTTAGGCTCTTTTGTCTCTGGTGGCCATCTTGGGAGACTGTATGTCAGAATGTTTTAATGAAATTGAAGAGGGTTTGAGAAGTCATTCAAAATGTGCCCTAATTTTTCTTTCTGCAGCACTAATCATAATTCATATGGCAAAATATACCCCCTCATTTTGTTCCTTTTTAAATTAAATGTTTTAAGAGTTACCACTTTATTCCAATCAAGATGGCTTCAGGTGTGCCATACCTTTGTAATAAGTAGGACTGTTAGCGCTCTAGTTGTTCTTTAGAACACTCTGGGACATTCTGTCATTGGGCTATACTTGGGCTACATCTGGGTGATATTTGGGCTACATTTGGGCTCTTTTGTCTCTGGTGGCCATTTTGGGAGACTGCATGTCAGAATTTTTTAATGAAATAGAAGAGGATTTGAAAAGTCACTCAAAATGTGCCCTAATTTTTCTTTCTGCAGCACTAATAATACCTTCTATTGCATAATATACCCCCTCATTTTGTTCCTTTTTAAATTAAATGTTTTAAGAGTTACCACTTTATTCCCATCACGATGGCTCCAGGTGTGCTATACCTTTGTAATAAGTAGGACTGTTAGCGCTCTAGTTGTTCTTTAGAACACTCTGGGACATTCTGTCATTGGGCTATACTTGGGCTACATCTGGGTGATATTTGGGATACATTTGGGCTCTTTTGTCTCTGGTGGCCATTTTGGGAGACTGCATGTCAGAATGTTTTAATTAAATAGAAAAGGATTTGAGAAGTCACTCAAAATGTGCCCTAATTTTTCATTCTGCAGCACTAATCATACTTTCCATGGCAAAATATACCCCCTCATGTTGTTTCTTTTTAAATTAAATGTTTTAAGAGTTACCACTTTATTCCAATCAAGATGGCTTCAGGTGTGCCATACCTTTGTAATAAGTAGGACTGTTAGCGCTCTAGTTGTTCTTTAGAACACTCTGGGACATTCTGTCATTGGGCTATACTTGGGCTACATCTGGGTGATATTTGGGCTACATTTGGGCTCTTTTGTCTCTGGTGGCCATTTTGGGAGACTGCATGTCAGAATGTTTTAATGAAATAGAAAAGGATTTGAGAAGTCACTCAAAAAATGTGCCCTAATTTTTCATTCTGCAGCACTAATCATACTTTCTATGGCAAAATATACCCCCTCATGTTGTTTCTTTTTAAATTAAATGTTTTAAGAGTTACCACTTTATTCCAATCAAGATGGCTTCAGGTGTGCCATACCTTTGTAATAAGTAGGACTGTTAGCGCTCTAGTTGTTCTTTAGAACACTCTAGGAGGCTGCAGTAGAACACAAAGGAATCAACTGACAGCCTCTGTCCTTGTTGGATGTACATGTTTTACTGAGAATGTCAGACTTCATTTTCACATGACTGAGAAAGATACTGTGAATTTACAGAAAATATGCTTTCAGTTTAGCTTATAGATCCCCTTCCAAACCACTGTGGGAAAATCATGAGATATTAGTTTTCTTTCAAACAATATTCATGATATCACAGCAGAAGGTTTTTTCACATGGTAAAATCACCTTAGAACCCACCACAATTCCTAAAACGAGTATGGTACCATCAACAAATGATTTATAATGTAACTAAAGTCCTAAAACCCTCTATTAACTACAATGCTTTTTAATGAGGTGCTATCATGTATATTGGTCCCAAGATGGCTGCCAACACTTCTTGGATGAAGTGCTGACAGCCAATCAGATCAGATGTGTGGTTAGGCTCCGCCCAGATATATATCTTTTTTTTAACCTAAATTACTCAAAATCCACTGGAGCACATATATTGAGACCTAGCAAAGGCACATCGGGCTAACAGTCCCTACAATTTTGCCAAGTTTCGTGCAAATCCATTCAGCCGTTCGAGCTAAAAGTGAGGCCAACCGCCCTATGGAAATTAACATGGGAAAAACGCGTTTTGGGACCCCCCTTTTTTCTCGGCCCCCCCTTGATGAACCCCCCCAAATTGTCAGGGGCTGCTCAGAAACAAAATGTTCCATTTTCCTGAAAATTTCAGCCAATTCCGTCCACAAACGCCAAAGTTATTAGACATAGAATTTTCAAAAATCCCATAGAGAAAAAATCCTAACTATATATACCTACTGGCGACCGCCAGTAGGTAATATATATATATATATATATATATATATATATATATATATATATATATATATATATATATATATATATATATATATACAAATAGGTACATAGAGTGCCTTTGGGTCAGCTCAGTTCTGCTTTTGGTCTGTCTGACTGTCATTTACACTCTATATTAATCCATGACAGCAAACTGCATGGGGTAATGGTTCAGTTCACATCAATCATTGGCTCTTTGCTTCCTGAAAATGAGTGCCATTCAATGTCAGGGCTGGTTAGCCAATGCTTTAGTTTTCAATTTTCTCCTTTTATAGCTCTGCTTTCATTTCTTTGCTTCTCTTTTTATCTTAATATTTACTAAGAGGACACTACAGTACTCTATGCAGTGCTAACAGGTTTCTTTCTTTCAGCTCATTTAATCTGCAGTGTGCCACATCCCAAAATGCCACTTCCACTAAACAAGGAGACCATTGTAGAATGCTGTTGCCATAGTGTATCATTGTTTTACCATTCCAAGATAGCCATCACATTGGTTCTAAATGCACCATGCTGGAACATCAAAACAGCAATAGATTATTTATACTACTTCTAAAACACTGACACCCACTGCGATGTTTAGTTTTGTTATTCCAAGCATATGCCTGTTGTGTTTAGATGGCAACACATTTTCTTTTATCTACCTGCCTTTTTATAATTTATCTTGCATATGTTGTTGAGTTTGCATGTGTTATTGCAGTTGTGTCAGAGGGTGGATGCTGAATGAGTTAGTAGATGGATGAATGGATGCATGAGTACAAAGAGAGTGACATAGTGATAGTAAGATGACTATTTAGTACCTAATCCCATAAATGACATTGGCACTTTCATTCATAAGCCAGACGCATTGGCATTGCCAATGCTAGCTTTAGTCAGAGTGGTGCAAGGCTCTTGGGCCACGGGTGTTGTGAGCCCATATGCCGTTCCTTGTTTGGCTGATGGTACTTGGCACACCTTTGTTTACAGATGAGGCGGTAGAGAATTGTGAATCAACTGGCCTGCTGAGAGGTTGGGTGGGGGGCCACACAGGTGTGGTTATGGATTTGGAAGCTGAGGCAAGGATGTTCATAAATTCATAAAAGCATATAATTTTTGCTTTTGGGCTCATTTCGCATCAGAATTTATTGTTTGCCGTCATATTTCTGCAGCACAGTCTTAGTGTTTATAAATGCAGACTTTTTGCTGTGAGCCCCCTTTAGCAAAATGTTTTGAAGTTGGGCCCTCTCCAATACCATATGGCAAGGATTTGGGGAGCGGGAGGGCGAGGGATGATCACAGGGGGCAGAGATCATGAGATCATTTCAGGAATGCTTTTCTGTAGCTCGCAATCCACACTAAATATGGGAATTATGAAAAAGCAACAGCATCAAACAAAAACAGAATAGACCACAAATATTGTTCTCCATAATTGGATTCCGTGGGCTCCGATGCAACACCACCTGCTGCACTAATGATGGCTGTAGCACTGTGAACCTTGCTATCATGTCTTCTTTTATTCCTTCCCCACCATGTCTGACCATCACTTCAATCTCAATGCAGTTGGACCCTGGGCAAAAAGGTCACTGCACCTGCTTCCCTAATGATAAGTACTGCCTTGCTGTTGCCTCTGGCCTTTGTTAACAACTTCAGCTCCCTTCTCATCCGAACCCTCTCCCTCCCATCTCTTATCATCCCTCTCCCTCTCATCTCACCGATGCCCAAATCAAGTTGTCTCCTTTGCTTCATTTTTCCCTTCCGTTTGGCCATTGCTCTAAGGCTCAAAGAAACTCAGGCACAGCAAATATGCCCTGGGCCTTTAAAGGAGCTGCAGTTCCAATGATATTTAGCTACATGTGTTTTTTTAAAAACCAACTATGGAAATTCAAAGAGGTGACAATGGCTTATAACCAAAATCTACATTTACACGGCCATCAGTCACACTACCGGTAGAACTATTAGCCTTTGAAAAGGCAGTTCTAAAAGAAGTAGGAGAGATGGATCCAAAAACCATAAAAACGTTTCATAATACCACCAAGAAGGAACAAGAAGCAATCAAGGAATTGGCGAACAACAGGAACATCACAATAAAACCTGCTGATAAAGATGGTGGCATTGTCCTACAAAGCACAGAGACATACCGAAGTGAATGCCTGAGGTTCCTGTCAGCGAAAGAAATTATGAACGCATCAAGAAAGACCCCACAGAACGATTACATATTGGGATTACCAGCATGATTGAAGAAGCATTAACACATGATTAGGTTACGAAGAAAGAACCATGACCAATACTCAACCAGTCATGCCCTATTTCTATACTATCCCAAAAATTCATAAGTCACTGGAAAACCCCCCAGGATGTCCCATTGTTTCTGGTATCGGATCCATCCGAGAACCATTTTCAAAATTTGCAGATGCCTTTCTACGCCCCCTGATACAAAAAAACGATACATATTTAAAGGATACTGTTAGAAATTGGATCTCTGTTTGGTTAAGGCTTGCGCCAAAGCCAGGCAGAGACCACCACTCTAGTCAGGGCAAGGGAGTTACACGCCAAAGATAACCCCTGCTCACCCCCTTGGTAGCTTGGCACGAGCAGTCAGGCTTATCCCGTGTGTAAAGCGTTTGCACAGGCACACAGCAACCACATACCAGGCACACCAGAAAAGGAACTCCACACAAGGTTATATCAAAAATAACCTTTGTATTCTCATAACACATTAGAATAGTGCTCACATAATATACATTGTGGATCCACCTTACCTAGAGCAATCTTAATCTATTTTGGAAATTTCCTGCTATGAGAAGAGATCTACGCAAAGGCATGCCCCAATGCCAAACGCTCATTTGAGAATCAGTCTTTCTTCACCAGGCCAGACTACTGTCGTACAACTGTGGAAAGACGCTGGAGGTTAAGAGAACTGATCCAACCGTGTCAAGCCATGGGAGGCCTTTCTGATGAATCCTGCAAAACTAAAATTTATTCATAAAAATACATCCAAAGTCTTTACCTCAGAGATCCAAGCAAAGGCTTATATGGATTCATTTTCTAAATCACAGGTGGACTGAAAACCTGCTGTATATTTGGAGCTCAAACAAACCTTGAGTCTGTAAGCTAGGGCAACTGAAACATGGGTAGGGTATCTTAAAAGGGGGGGAAGTCTGAAAAGACCAGGGGCAGGATAATGAGGGAATGATAGGCTAGACGCACACATAGGTTATTAACAGGGTTAGCTATGAAGGGATGGTTGTAGGATTTGCACAGAAGTAAAAAGGCTTGACTGCGGCGAGGAGGGTCGCTTCTCAGGCTCCATCACAGAGACCTTAGGTCTACTTGCTTCACAATGTAGGTGGGGGGAGGGGGTGGGGGGTGGGGGTTGGGAGGGGGGGATCTGCTGGGGAGGGCTTGGGAGGGGAAAAAGGGGGGGGAAATTCATCATCTAGTATGAAAAATGGTCAGCTCAATAAAAGAGATAAAGTTGATACGCAAAAAGGCCAAGATTATTATGATTGGTATTACGCTAAACCTTATAGTTCATGCGAGTAATTACACTTAACATCTGTGGTTTGAATGACCCAGTTAAAAGGAGAGCTGTGAGTGAATATCTTGAAACGCTACGGGCAGATATAATTTGCCTGCAAGAGACACATGTTGAGGGGACACGCAAGTTCCTTTTGGAACAACTAGGTTTTGAATTAATAGCCTGTACATCACAGGGAACCAGGACCAGGGGGGTGGCAATATTGGCTAAAAGCAGTGGGCTAACCTTTAAGAAGTGCCTGTCAGACAAATATGGTCGATGGGTAATTGTAGAGGGTCAAATGGCAGGATTCAAATTCACACTTTGCTCAGTTTATGGCCCCACGGTTGATGATGCAGAGATGTTTGATACAGTTAATCAACAACTGGCGAATTGGCCACTCCTGATTATCTACTGTGGAGATCTTAATATAAATGGCATGAATGTGCTATGGAAGGGGGTTCCAACTAAATTTACAGGCCGGAAAAAGAAGGGCCATAGGGTGCTAACCCAAACGATGGAGGATAATGGCCGTGTCGATGTATGGGAGCACTATAATTCCCAAGGCACCGGTAGCACCTATTACTCTGCACCTCACAGGATAGTGGCACGGCTAGATTACTTCTTAGTTTCCCTTTCAATTATTTTAGCCTGCAAAATCAAGAAATTACCACATCTAATATCGGACCATAACCCTGTGATTTTAGACATCCAGACGAATGGGAGGGTGGGGCGGGGCTTGGGGGCAAAAAAACAACTAATTGGACATTTGAACCAGCTTTATTACACAAATCTGGATATGTAAACCATATGAATAATTGGCTCAAGGATTTCTTGGAGATTAACTGGGGGAGTGCTAAACCAGAAATTGTCTGGGACTCTCTTAAGGCTGGAATACGGGGTGAAACAATGAGCCACTCCTTGAGAAGGAACCGGTTGGAAAAGCTTGAACGGGAGGCTATGCAGAGATTAGTTGGGGACCTTGAAGAGGAGTTGGTTAAGGCAATTGCTCATGGCTTGAATATAGATGGGATCCTGTGTAAATTGACTCAGGCAAAAGCGACTGCAGGGGAAGCTATTGCAGCAAAAGCAGCAGGGAAATTTCTAGCATGGAAGCAAACACAGTACGAGTTTAGCGAGCAAGTAGGGCACTTATTGGCAGTAAGGACAAGACAGCTAGCTTCTAAAGGAGAGATCACAGAAGTTAAATCATTAGATGGTACGGTGGCTAAAACCCCGGAGGATATTTGTAAGGCCTTTCAAGGGTTTTGCAAAAATTATACAATGAGGATGAAATAAGAGATCCCGAGGGGAATAGGGAATACTTAGACTCAATTTCGGCTGATGTTTTCTCTCCAGAAGATTCAAATGCAATGGAAATTAACTTTACAGATGAGGAAATTAGGAAAGCCGTCTTTGATTTACCATCAGGGAAGGCGGTCGGCCCGGATCTTATTCCCTTGGAATTCTATAAAATCTTTTTTTCTTCGCTAAATACATTTTTATGTAGTACACTGCGACAGGTACAGAGCGGTGTAACACCTCCACAAACATGGGGAGAGGCTACTATGATTGTGTTTTTAAAAAAAGGCAGACCCCCTCTTGATCTTGGGTCCTATAGACCAATAAGTTTAATGAATAGTGACTCTAAGATCTACTCGAAGATCCTGGCCAATCACCTTAGCCTGATTAGGAAAAGTGATATCTGTTCAGCAACATGGCTTTATACCAGGCAGAGGAACAGCTGAGCATATGAGGAGAGTTTTCACCCTCCTTGACGGTACATCAGTCACACGAGACCCTATGGCACTTATCCTGCTTGACACGGAAAAGGCGTTCGATAGGGTCTCGTGGGGCTTTCTTTGGTCAGTACTGGAAAGAGCTAACATCGGCAGGGGGTGCTTAGGAGCATTACAAGTCCTATACAAAAATCCTAGGATTCAGTTTCGGGTGATGGGAGGACAAAGTGATGTTATAAATATCAAACGAGAAACTAGGCAGGGGTGTCCGTGCTCACCCCTCCTATTTGCTTTTTACATTGATCCATTTATAAGGAAAATAGCTTCAAACAGACGCATTGCTCCAATACAATTTAATGGGTTTGAAACAAAAATATTGGGCTACGCTGACCATTTGGCTATTATGTCCCCTCATCCTGCAGAGGCCTTAATTGAAATTGAACAAGAGGCAGATTTATTTGGGTTAGTCTCTGGATACAAACTCAACAGGGGGAAAACTCAGATAGTTATCAATGAGCATATCAGCCTGGTAGATTCACGTGTCATCGAGTCAGCCACATACTTAGGGGTGGTAATTTCATCTAATTTAACAAAAGTCGTCGAAAGGAATATCTCTCCTATAATTAAGAACTCGAGGAGGGATTTAGATAAGATGAACAACTTGCATCTAACAATCGTGGGTAGATGCAACATTATTAAAAATGCTGTTTCCCCCAAAGGTTTTATATCTTTTTAGAACAATACCTGTAAAATTTGATAATAGCTTGTTTCAAGAGATGGAGAGAATGATTAATAGATTCATCTGGGCCCATGGAAAGACGAGAAGAGCCTATAAGTTTATGACGCTTCCAAGGGAGAGAGGTGGTTGGGCAGTTCCCAATGTAAAACTATACTATTGGGCAACCGCACTGCAGTATATGCGGGGGCTGCTGGGGGGTTATGTGACTGATAAATGGAGGGAGGATGAAACTGTGCCAGAAGTATATGGACTCCTTTTAAAAGGTGAGGCACACAAATGGCTTCTAAGGTTTCACGAGGCCAGCTACCACAAGAAAGTGAAATTTTAAGACTCTAGGAGCAGCAATTTCAGTTTGGTCCTCCGTTAGAAGAATGCTTGGAATAGGCAGAATGAACTTCTATACTCCCTTATTCGGAAATCCAGCTTTCCCAGAGACGTTTCATGATAATATAATGAAACGGTGGGATGGGATGGGAGTAAAAACTATTGATGATATAATGGATTCTGACGGTATAATAACATTCGAAATGGCACAAAGTCGGTTCAACCTTGATCGAAGAGAGTTTTTTAAATTCCTACAGATACGCTCAGCTTTAAGTAAAAAGAGGGGGGGGGGTAAAGGTTTTGGATAAAGAAGTAGGACAGGCTGCAAAATCTTGAAGGTTGCTCCAAATCCCAACTATATGGCGAGTTAAATCAAAAACAAAATGATGATCTTACGAAACATACTGAGAAATGGAGGGAGAAGCTGGGTATCGAAGGTAGTGAATTGGCTACCTCGCTCAAAATGGGCTGTATGATTTTGAAGGTAGCAAACCCACAAGCACAACATTTTAAAACAATTTTTAATCTCTACTATACCCCGGCGAAAATAGCCCAGTGGGGTGGACAAACAGGAATTAGCTGTCCACGATGTGGCAGTCTGGAGGCTGATGCTTTGCACATGTTTTCAACCTTCCCAAAACTTGATCAATGGAAAGGTGCTATAGAGTCCTTTTTGGATCATTCGCTAAAAGTTACAGTAAATGTATCTAATGAATTAATGATCTTAGGCACTTGTAGGGAGGGTGATGTAATACCGCACAAAGAGTTTTTATTTGTTGCCACTGTGATTGACAGGATCTGTGTTGCTGCAGCCTGGAAAGATCCTAACCCCCCCCACATTCCAACAATGGGTCTCTAGACTTCTGGCCATGTACAATTTGGAAAAAGCTCTCTATGAGAAGAAAGGGTGGAAAGCTAGAAATCTGGGAAAAAGCATCTGGGCTCCGATAACGGACTGGAAGGCTAGAATGTAATTACTTTAATCATAAGTGCGGATTATTGATGTTAGGTGTCTTAGAATTGTTTATGACATGCAATTCTCTTTGTTTTTTCCTGTGTATTATGCTACTGCTTCTTCTTGGTTTTTGGCTTTCTTTTTGTTTCTGTATAGATTGCTTATACATTTTGAGGATTAATTGCTTTTGTTTACATTTTGTGAAAAAATTGATGGAATACTGATGGTGAAAAATAAACACATTTTTAAAATAAAAAAAGAATAGTGCTCACATAATATACATTGTGCCACCAGGCACTAGGTCATATCTACAAGGGATTATTTACACCTGGCAGGGCCACTTGGACCACTGTCAGAACCATCACTTAGAACACAGCAAATGTAGAACATATAATACGTAGAACACAACCAGTACATACTGGCCATCACTGTACTCAGCCTCCACCTGTAACATAAACCATATTATGCACAGTCTCACATTAGGGGTACATCTCGCAGTAGGAAATAACCTCACCAGCATAAACACATTATGAACATAATCTCATCCCTAAATGCATTAGGGATCATAGTAGAGCATCTCATTTCCCTACATCACATAAATCACTGACCCCCCCCCCCCCCTTGGCCAACTGGCCTTCTCAAGGGGGCTCAAATTCCCTAAGTCCAGAATGTCAGTGATGCTGCCAATGCAGCATAGAAAAGTGCACACAGGCACTGGCCTAAATGTGAAAGCTGCCCACTAATTGTTGGGTAGCAGTGGAAAACCTTAGGCAGGGGCACTCCTGTGCCCTGAGTCCTCCACTGGGACTCTAAAACTTGACGGTGCCCAAACTTTGTGTCAGGATCCAGGTCATGCGCCTACACTGCCTTGCTAACCCGCTCATATTCATGCACTGAGAAGGAGCGACATGCCCGGGGAACTACAACTCCCAGACTCCCCAGCAGTAGGGGAGGTGATAACTGTAATGCTGACACGCTTCCTGTTGCGTGTAATTTATTTCGTTCTTGTTCCTTGCCGGCTGGCAGAGGAACACCCTTTCTCGTCGCTTCTGATTCCGGGCTTCAGAGATTGTAGAAGCTGTTGTTCGTTCCTGTTCCGAGGTAGGAGCGGGAACTTGTTCGTTTTAGTTATCCTTCACGGAGCGCGTTGCCTTCAGCCGCGTTGCCGTACGGAAAGGAGCTTTCCCTTGTGTGTTTATTCTGAAGCGGAGTGCGGTAGTAATCTGCTACGCGTTGCCGTTTCTATCCAGTTTCCAGAAGAGAGCTCATCTTCTAGAGGTTTGGTGATTTTGCTTTTGGGACAAACTCTATGCAAGTGGATTACTGGCGGAGCGCGGTAGTGGTCTCAACTACTCGCTACCGTGTGGTTTTACTTTTTCATTATAACTCGGTGACTAACGTGGAGTTCAACTAGTGCCTGAGGTTCCTGGGCACCGTGTTTCTTTTTCTGGATTCCATTGCTGTTTACACCACGTATACTCTTGTTCCTTCTCCTAGACAGAGCGGAGTGTTGTGGTTCTTGCTCCCTACACACTACCTTATCTGTAAGTCTTGGGCATCATTTCAGTTACCATTTATTTTCTTTCCTGGCATTACCTGTGGAAAATTGGCCAGTGTGATCATTTATTTATTTATTTATTTATTTATTTATTTCATTTCTAAAGCGCTACAGCTACCCAACAAAGGGTTTCCCGGCGCTGATGATTCCGTGCATTGAGAAAATCAGGATTTTTAGATGTTAAACAGCCAGGTTTTTAGGGCTTTCCTGAATTTCAGGTGATTCGTTTCCTGCCTAAGAATCAATGGAAGAGTATTCCAAAGGGAAGGTCCCAGGTATGAAAAAGATTTGCCGCCCATTCTCGCCAGCCTGATTTTAGGGATCACAAATTGGTTGGCTGTAGCTGAACGAAGGGTGCGGGATGGACGGTAGGGCTGAATAAGGTTTTGAAGATATTTGGGTGCCTTGTTGGTTGAGATCTTATGCATAAGACATAAGGATTTAAATTTTACCCGATTCTCGATTTTCAGCCAGTGCAATTCGCGGATGTACTTGGTGGTAGGTGTGAAGATGGGAATTTTGCACAGCAGTCTTGCGGCGGCATTTTGCACTGTCTGTAGTCGTCGGGTTATGGCCTTGTTGGCCCCTAGATAAAGCACGTTGGCGTAATCAAGCCTGGAGGTTATCAAAGCATTGATGACCGATTTTTGGGTGTTATTGGGCAACATCCAACAGATTTTCTTCAGCCACTTTAGAATCGCAAAGCAAGTGGATGATGTCTTAGTAGCTTGCTGATTGAGACTTAATGATTCATCAATGATGACTCCGAGATTGCGTGCTGATTTGACTGGGACCGGGGGTGTGCCCATCACATCAGGCCAGTGCTGGGGTCCCCAGAGTTCTTTGTTTTTGCCCAAAACAAGTAACTCTGTTTTCTCGCCATTAAGTTTGAGAAAATTTTTTCTCATCCAGTCTGCGATGTTAGTGAGGCCGGTTTTTAATGACGAGATGTTATTTGGGTCCGAAGATGATAAAGAGAAAATAAGCTGGGAATCATCAGCATACGAGAACATGAGTAGGCCAGACTCTTCTATCATTTTGGCCAATGGACTCATGTAAACATTGAAAAGCAGTGGGCTCAATATAGAGCCCTGCGGCACTCCATGTTTAAGGGTCATAGTGTCAGAGCATGCTGATTGGGAGAAAACTTGGAAGGTGCGTTGTTCTAGCAGAGATTTAATCCAGTTGCAGGCGGCGCCCCTGATACCGGTGGCGTGGAGGGTTTGCTCAAGTACAGCATGTGACACAGTATCGAATGCTGCACTGAGATCCAGTAACAGCAAGGCAACCGTTTCTCCGCGGTCCAACAGTAGGCGGATATTCTCCGTTACGTTGTTTCCTTTATTGTGCAGGTACAAATGATCCTTTAGTGAGACCATTCGAGAGTAGCCAATGTATATGGATTTTTTCTAAGTGTATGTTTTTGTCGTTACAGGTTACTCCCTTTCCCTGCGGTCCCTTCCCTTTCCCTCCCTTTCTTTTTTCCCTCACCTAATGGCTCAAATACTCTGTGTATTACAGTTAGAGTGTTTGTGACATTGGGAGGTGGACCATTATATACTACAACCGGATCCTGCGGAGCTGAATCTGACAGAATTACACGCCCACGAATATTGTTCTGCCCGGTTGGTTGTCATTATAATGACTACTATGGAGGATGTTCTCCAAGCATTAGTCATGGTTCAGCAGGAGTTAGCCTCCTCTAAAGCAGAAACAGCAGCGTTAAGGGAAAAGGTAGACAAGTTGAATAGAAACCCCTTTGATGCATCCTCTCCCCAGGTACAGGTTACAGTACCTCCTCCTATCCCTTTGGCCAGCCCCGAACGCTATTCGGGAGACCCAGCTAAGACACAAGTATTCCTTACTCAAATCATGCTTCACTTTTCTTGCAAGCCAGCATCCTTCCCTAATAACCACTCACGAGTGCCGTGTGCCATTTCTTATCTCATAGGCGATGCAGCCAATTGGGCGGTTCCCCTAGTAAGGAAGAAGGACGCTATACTATCGGATTGGTCGGCGTTTCGCGCCGAGTTCGAAAGAGTGTTCAATCGAAGGGCCACCACGTTCAGTGCTGACCGAGAACTTCTCACCCTTAGACAAGGAAAGCGTGATTTAGAGTCCTATCTCACCGATTTTAATAGATTGGTAGCGGAGACTGACTGGCCCGAAGAAAAAAGAATGTCTCTTTTTTATCAAGGGCTAAGAGAAGGCTTGAAGGATATAATAGCGCAAATTGATCCACAACCCGTTACCTGTACGGATAGGATAAATTTGATGCTGGGATAAGATGGTAGACTAGCAGACAGAGGGGGCGATAGGAGATGTTGGGACAAAGCCATTTTCAGTTCTGAGGGCAACCCTCGTAGAGCCCTACCATCGCCAGAGACCGGCAGCGAACCCATGGAAATCGGTGCAGTAAGAGCGCCGTTATCCAGAGAGGAGAAAGAGAGTCGCCGAGCATTGGGGTTGTGTATGTACTGTGGGAAGAAGGTGAAGTGAAAAGATTTCCCTTAGGTAAGAGACTATGTAAGGATGCCCAAAAAGTTTAGTCTTGGACACAAGGCTTCACTAAGCAAAAGAATTTAACAAATAAAACAGTTATATACAAGTGTCAAAATTTATTCAAACATACAATAAAAACATGTTAAAACTCATTGTCATAGATAAAAAGAAACTATTCCTTCACATTGAATAAAAAAAATTTTTGTCAACAATTTCACAATTTATACATATTAAAAATACCTATTGTGAAAAAAAAGTACAATTAAATCAACTTCCTGTGTATCTAAAGAACAGATTTTCTGAAAAAGAGAGACATACAAACACTGGGACATAAACAATTTGTCTTTCATCAAGTGCACATCAAAACCCTCTTTTTCTGGCACCCGCTCCAAGACTTGATTTTTTTCTTATATTCTTGGAGTAGGTTGGGAAATTGGATTGTGCGATGCTAGGCGTCGACGCGTTTCGATGGTTTTGTTTATTCATGTACCATCTTTATCAAGACTACTGAATATGGTTGTCTCTCCTGTAAGGGCACTGGATGGTTGCCTTTACCAACGGATCCTGTAGGTAAATATACTAGGGTCAGTATTCAACATTGAACCCATAATTGTAAACGGCATGCTTTAGTTTTGCAAACAGTTCTATCATTTGATGTAGTTTATCATTAATCTTATGTCCTTAGACTAAATGTACATCCATTAACACATAGTCCCCGCTTTTAATAGAAAGTGGCTATACATATTATATGAAACATCTGATTGTGTTACATCACATTTCAATTTGATAACATGTTTGCTCAGCCAAAACCAGTTTATGCTTAGACCTAGGTCCAACACTTATGTGGGCGGCCAAAAGGTAAAGCCCCCTCCCCCCACGTGGGAACCCAGGGTAAGGAGTTACTTCTTGTTTGTCTAGTTGGTTGTGGGATCCCTTCCCCGGCTAACTGTTTGAGATGGAGAGCAAATATATGTTGGATCCCCAGAGATTTATAACCCAGGGGCTGTAGACATTGTATTAGATTGCATTTGGAGATACCTTATTCCATTTTAGATTTTCTGCACACCATATATTGATTCCTTTTTATGGTTTTGCATCCTTTCGCCAAGCGGTTTCTTAGAATCTAAAAAATATATATGGAATTTCATTTTAACAGTTATGGCTTATCTCTACATTACCCTGTGTGCATCTGTTGCCACATTTATTGTTTACCTTTCGGTTTGTACGCTGATATTGGTTCAGGCCCAACAAAAGTGGTAGCTTCTAGCGTTCTGTAGATAGATTTAAAAAAAGAGAGGATATTGTTTTTATTTAGATAGTTGTAGTTCTGTTTTTGTTGCTCATCTAAATTTATAAGAATATTAAGCTACCTCACTATTGGCTCCACTAGGGCGTTGTATCTTTAGATCTACAACTCGCCTTCTAGGACATATCTTATCCCAGGATTCCGTATTTCGTCTTTACACACATTTGTACTGCAAGAGATATTTAGCTCTATAAGTTGATGCGTTATGTTTTAAATACTAATTTATAGTGTGTTACATGTTTTAGGCACCTACCTAAACGTCAAGCAACAAATGTTTCGGGGTCGGGAGACCAGAGTGTCGCGCTAGGTCTGCTGCACGGGGTTTTGGCCTGTAACAGAGATTAGATTTTATGTTGCTAACCTTCCGACTTGTATCTGATGGTTGTTTGTTTACCGGCAGTCGAATGGGCTTACCTCGCATTCGGTCCTAACTACGAAGCGATGCACTGTATTCTTGCGTTGGGGTGGAGGTTTCCTAAGGGGATAGATAACCGGCGCATTCATTAGAATCGGATTGTTTTAAGTTAAGCCGGTTAGTTAGCGGCAGGGGCGCTTATTTAGCTTACCTTACAGCGCGTGTTTCCTGGTAACGGCACCCGACTCCCGTCCTTTCTCTTGCGTCTTTTTCAGGAAGGTAATTGTTGGGAGTTACCCTTGCCGCTTATTTGTACTTTTCTTCAGCTTCTCTCATTGGGAGATCTTAAGTTTTGGCAGCTGTTTTCAATTTGTTAACCCGCGAAGGCGATCCGCGTAACCAAGGTAACGCGTCTCTGCTCTTTCGGTAACTTCCGCGTTTCACGCTACTCAAGCCTCGTTTTCGTTCTTGTTTTTCCGACATTGTTGTCGTTTTGTCTGCATTGTTTATCTAAGTACTTACCATGTTATCCTTTTGGGTTTACTTATTGTTCCAAATTTCAATTTTATCAAACAAAAAAGGGGGTTCTTTTTAATTCTTTCATTTTGTCTGTTTATCTTTGGTTTGAATGGGTTTGCCATCACGGACTATCACAAAACCTAATTGATGGCTATACTCCTATATTCAACCTTTGTACTTCTCTTGGCAGTTTTATAATATCAGTGGCTTCTTTACTGACTAGATATTACTTTCATCCATTCCTCTCTGGAATTTAGGCCCTTTTCTATGGTGTCAAGATAGCATATGAACCATTGTTCACGTCTTTTCCTGATTGCCTCAAGATTACCCCCTCGTCTGCTCGCAATTATTTTTTCCAGGATGAACCAGGTGAACTCATTACAGCCGTGGTTCTTTTCGTGGTAGTGCATTGTAAGTGGAGCATTTTCTTTTTTGTTTTTAATTGCTGAACGATTCTCAAGGAGTCTGGTTCTAAGCTCTCTGCCAGTCTCCCCCACGTAGCCAAGACCACATGGGCAGACGAGCAGATACACCACATTTTTACTTCTGCAGTTATTAAGACTCCTTGGTATGAGGGTCTTTTGGTTAAAGGTTAATTTGTTTGACACTATGCAGTTGGGACAGATTGAACAGGTTCCACATTTGTGGTTTTCAATTGCCTTTGTATTCCCAGTTATGGTGGTTTGTGCGCTGTTACCTGGATTTTTATATGTCCTAACTAGACTGTTTTTGATAGTTTTATTTCTCCGGAATGAAAATAATGGCTTGGTTAGCGGATTTGTCAGACCATTGTTTATTATTTTCCAGTTTCGGTTTACTATATTTTTAATTCTATTGCTTAGATTTGAGTATTGACTCACAAAGACTATTCTGTCTTGGGTTTTATTATTTCTAACTTTATTGGTATCTAAGAGTTGCTCACGGTCATAGTATCTCGCACGCTTGAGGGATTGTTTAACTAGTTTTTTAGGGTATCCTCTCTCATATAGTTTTTTCTCCATATTTTCAGCATGTTTGTAGAAGTCAGTTATACTAGTACAGTTCCGCCTTAATCTTAAAAATTCCCCGAAGGGGATATTATCTTTTTGAGTTCGTGGGTGGTTGCTTCGATATTGCAGGAGGGTATTTTTGTCTGTGGGCTTTGTAAAAAGTTCTACTGCCAATGTTCCCTCTAATTCTTTGATTTTTATATCAAGGAAGTTGACACTGCTGGAGCTGTAGCTTGCAGTAAAGTTCAAGTTCTTGTCGCCCAGATTGAGCCACTCTAAAAAAGATGTAAGATCCTCACTGGCACCGCTCCAGATGAAAATAATATCATCGATGAAACGGTGCCAGTGGGATATGTTTTCAAAGAATGGTGCCAGCTCATTGTAAATATGTTTTACTTCAAATTGGCTGACATATAGGCAGGCCAGACTGGGGGCACAAGTGGCCCACATGCTGGTCCCTTTTACTTGTTTGAATAACTCGTTTTTGAACAGGAAAATATTATTTTTTAGTACCAATTCTACACATCCAAGAATGAAGTCCATATTGCCTCCCCCCAGGTCTTCGTTACTTAGATTGGAAGATAGGACCTCAATGGTGTCATTTTGTGGGATGTTGGTATACAGAGCTTCGATATCTAAGGTGACCAAGAGTTGGGTCACCTTATCGAAGCTCTGTCCTTCAAAGACTGCAATGGCATGGGCAGTATCTTTTAGATAAGATGTCTGTTTCTGAAAAATTGGCCGTAAAAAGTAATCGGCATATTTGCTCAGGGGCTCTAATAAAGACCCCAAGCTGCTGACAATTGGTCGCATGGGGGGATTGTCAACATCCTTATGGATCTTAGGTAGTCCATAAATCGCTGGTATAATCGGGTCAGTGTTAAAAAGAAATGTATATTCTTCTTCACAAATTAGATTGTTATCTCTACCATAATTGAGAAAAGTGGCAACATCTTTTGTAAGTTTCGTAATCATAGTATGTGAGGCTGAGGTATAGTGTTCTTTGTTATTTAGAAGAAGCCTCATCCGTTTTTCGTAGTCCTCACTGTTAAATACTACCATCCCTCCGCCTTTATCGGCAGGTTTTATCGTTATTGAGTCATTTTCTTGTAAGGACTTTAAAGCTGATCTATGTTGTTTTGATAGATTGTTGCATCTATTCTGTGAATTTTTAAAATAATTTTTTATTTCAATTTCCACTACCCTTTCAAACAATTCAACATTGGTGTCTATCTGGTTCAAGTTTGGAGTAAAAGTCGATTGTGGCTTAAATCCTGTGACATTGGGTCTTGGTTCATAGTCTTTATCTACAAAGAATCTATTTAGTCTGATTTTCCTAAAAAAAACCTTTTAAGTCTCTTTCCAATTCAAATTTATTTGGGGGTGCTGTTGGAGCAAAACTAAAGCCTAGTCTCAGTATTTCTTGTTCATCTTGTGTTAATTCCCTATCCGACAGGTTTACAATGGGGAAAGCATTCATCTCCAATATCTGGCGTTCCTGGTCTTCAGGTAATTTGGTGTCGTTTGATTTGGAGGTGCATGGTTCCTCAGTGGTTCTTGTCTCGGGTAATTGCAGTAGTTTTTCTGGCCCCTGTATGAGCGATTCCCTAAAAAAGGCTGGTATTCATTTTGATAATTAGGGGCTGATCTCTCTACATATTCATTGGAGTGCTCTTCTTCATCACTTGACCCGGATGTTTCTGAGAAGGTCACTCTCTTATTATTGCCTCCTCTTGAGAAAATTTGTCTGGGATAATGGGGCTTTTCCCACCTCTGGTCGTTCTTAGTTGTATAATAATCTTTGTTTAGAAATGGATATACAATTTCTGCGCTGAATTTTTCTATATCCTTTCTAAGTTTTGTTGAATTTTTGTCGGTTAGATATTCGCGATAACCCTCAGTGTCTTGTATTAATTCTTCTAATTTTCTTTTTGCATCCTCAACTGCTGTATTGGTTTTGAGTGCTGCTTCTAGGTCATCGATTTGTTTTCGTTCCAATATCATTACCCCTTGTGCTGTCTCAATTATAAGGATTAACCAGTCACGACTACACCTATTTGCAATGTTTGTCCAGACCTCCAAAAATTTCTCATTGTCTGTAAAGAGACCAGGTTCGTTTCTTATGCGGAGACCTAATGGTATCACTCCTTCTCTTAAATATCCCGTTAGGAACTCAGCATGTAAGGCTGTTCTAATTAGTTTTTTCCTTAAGTTGAGAATTTTAATTAGTTCCTCGTGTCCGCTTTTACTTGTCACGAGGGTACCATTTCCCTGTGGGTTTTGATTTAATAATTTATTTAGTTGGTCTTCTGTAAAGCCAAATGTCTTGAATTTATCCATTTTTGGCTTTCTTTATAATCACCACAATCCGGTGTAGTTCTAGTTGTCTAGGGGCCTAATGTTACTTGTGAATGGCACCCTGATATAGACACCTCTCCAGTTCAACTGAACTGTACCAAAACTGTAAAAGTAAATGTAAATGTAAATGTAAATGTGGCGTATTTGTATAGCGCGAACAGTGACCCGGAGGCATCCCGGCGCTTGTACTCCTACCACAAGGGAACCCCTCCTGGCTTTTCCTTGTGGGGTGTCCACTCCTGGGCATCCCATGGTGAAACCAGGCATCCCTTGTGTATCAGGGGGCCTTTGTGGAGACTAAGCAAGCTATTGCCCAGAGTTGCAGCGCGGGACCCATGCTTAGAATCGGCACTGAGGCGAGAATATCCGGTCAGAGGAATTTAAGCCGGAAACCCGCCGAGGCGGGAATCGAACCCTGGTCCCTGGCCAGCGTTCTGCATCAAGGTCTGCCGCTCTAAGCATTGAGCCACACTTCTCCACAAAAAGTGAGGGAGAGAGACCCCTTGTGACCCAGGGGAAAGGGATATTTATAAACAGTGAAGTGAAAAGATTTCCTTTAGGTAAGAGACTATGTAAGGATGCCCAAAAAGTTTAGTCTTTGACACAAGGCTTCACTAAGCAAAAGAATTTAACAAATAAAACAGTTATATACAAGTGTCAAAATGTATTCAAACATACAATAAAAACATGTTAAAACTCATTGTCATAGATAAAAAGAAACTATTCCTTCACATTGAATAAAAAAAATTTTTGTCAACAATTTCACAATTTATACATATTAAAAATACCTATTGTGAAAAAAAAGTACAATTAAATCAACTTCCTGTGTATCTAAAGAACAGATTTTCTGAAAAAGAGAGACATACAAACACTGGGACATAAACAGTTTGTCTTTCATCAAGTGCACATCAAAACCCTCTTTTTCTGGCACCCGCTCCAAGACTTGATTTTTTTCTTATATTCTTGGAGTAGGTTGGGAAATTGGATTGTGCGATGCTAGGCGTCGACGCGTTTCGATGGTTTTGTTTATTCATGTACCATCTTTATCAAGACTACTGAATATGGTTGTCTCTCCTGTAAGGGCACTGGATGGTTGCCTTCACCAACGGATCCTGTAGGTAAATATACTAGGGTCAGTATTCAACATTGAACCCATAATTGTAAACGGCATGCTTTAGTTTTGCAAACAGTTCTATCATTTGATGTAGTTTATCACTAATCTTATGTCCTTAGACTAAATGTACATCCATTAACACATAGTCCCCGCTTTTAATAGAAAGTGGTTATACATATTATATGAAACATCTGATTGTGTTACATCACATTTCAATTTGATAACATGTTTGCTCAGCCAAAACCAGTTTATGCTTAGACCTAGGTCCAACACTTATGTGGGCGGCCAAAAAGTAAAGCCCCCTCCCCCCACGTGGGAACCCAGAGTAAGGAGTTACTTCTTGTTTGCCTAGTTGGTTGTGGGAGCCCTTCCCCGGCTAACTGTTTGAGATGGAGAGCAAATATATGTTGGATCCCCAGAGATTTATAACCCAGGGGCTGAAGACATTGTATTAGATTGCATTTGGAGATACCTTATTCCATTTTAGATTTTCTGCACACCATATATTGATTCCTTTTTATGGTTTTGCATCCTTTCGCCAAGCGGTTTCTTAGAATCTAAAAAATATATATGGAATTTCATTTTAACAGTTATGGCTTATCTCTACATTACCCTGTGTGCATCTGTTGCAACATTTATTGTTTACCTTTCGGTTTGTACGCTGATATTGGTTCAGGCCCAACAAAAGTGGTAGCTTCTAGCGTTCTGTAGATAGATTCAAAAAAAGAGAGGATATTGTTTTTATTTAGATAGTTGTAGTTCTGTTTTTGTTGCTCATCTAAATTTATAAGAATATTAAGCTACCTCACTATTGGCTCCACTAGGGCGTTGTATCTTTAGATCTTCAACTCGCCTTCTAGGACATATCTTATCCCAGGATTCCGTATTTCGTCTTTACACACATTTGTACTGCAAGAGATATTTAGCTCTATAAGTTGATGCGTTATGTTTTAAATACTAATTTATAGTGTGTTACATGTTTTAGGCACCTACCTAAACGTCAAGCAACAAATGTTTCGGGGTCGGGAGACCAGAGTGTCGCGCTAGGTCTGCTGCACGGGGTTTTGGCCTGTAACAGAGATTAGATTTTATGTTGCTAACCTTCCGACTTGTATCTGATGGTTGTTTGTTTACCGGCGGTCGAATGGGCTTACCTCGCATTCGGTCCTAACTACGAAGCGATGCACTGTATTCTTGCGTTGGGGTGGAGGTTTCCTAAGGGGATAGATAACCGGCGCATTCATTAGAATCGGATTGTTTTAAGTTAAGCCGGTTAGTTAGCGGCAGGGGCGCTTATTTAGCTTACCTTACAGCGCGTGTTTCCTGGTAACGGCACCCGACTCCCGTCCTTTCTCTTGCGTCTTTTTCAGGAAGGTAATTGTTGGGAGTTACCCTTGCCGCTTATTTGTACTTTTCTTCAGCTTCTCTCATTGGGAGATCTTAAGTTTTGGCAGCTGTTTTCAATTTGTTAACCCGCGAAGGCGATCCGCGTAACCAAGGTAACGCGTCTCTGCTCTTTCGGAAACTTCCGCGTTTCACGCTACTCAAGCCTCGTTTTCGTTCTTGTTTTTCCGACATTGTTGTCGTTTTGTCTGCATTGTTTATCTAAGTACTTACCATGTTATCCTTTTGGGTTTACTTATTGTTCCAAATTTCAATTTTATCAAACAAAAAAGGGGGTTCTTTTTAATTCTTTCATTTTGCCTGTTTATCTTTGGTTTGAATGGGTTTGCCATCACGGACTATCACAAAACCTAATTGATGGCTATACTCCTATATTCAACCTTTGTACTTCTCTTGGCAGTTTTATAATATCAGTGGCTTCTTTACTGACTAGATATTATTTTCATCCATTCCTCTCTGGAATTTAGGCCCTTTTCTATGGTGTCAAGATAGCATATGAACCATTGTTCACGTCTTTTCCTGATTGCCTCAAGATTACCCCCTCGTCTGCTCGCAATTATTTTTTCCAGGATGAACCAGGTGAACTCATTACAGCCGTAGTTCTTTTCATGGTAGTGCATTGTAAGTGGAGCATTTTCTTTTTTGTTTTTAATTGCTGAACGATGCTCAAGGAGTCTGGTTCTAAGCTCTCTGCCAGTCTCCCCCACGTAGCCAAGACCACATGGGCAGACGAGCAGATACACCACATTTTTACTTCTGCAGTTATTAAGACTCCTTGGTATGAGGGTCTTTTGGTTAAAGGTTAATTTGTTTGACACTATGCAGTTGGGACAGATTGAACAGGTTCCACATTTGTGGTTCCCAATTGCCTTTTTATTCCCAGTTGGAAAGAGACTTAAAAGTTTTTTTTAGGAAAATCAGACTAAATAGATTCTTTGTAGATAAAGACTATGAACCAAGACCCAATGTCACAGGATTTAAGCCACAATCGACTTTTACTCCAAACTTGAACCAGATAGACACCAATGTTGAATTGTTTGAAAGGGTAGTGGAAATTGAAATAAAAAATTGTTTTAAAAATTCACAGAATAGATGCAACAATCTATCAAAACAACATAGATCAGCTTTAAAGTCCTTACAAGAAAATGACTCAATAATGATAAAACCTGCCGATAAAGGCGGAGGGGTGGTAGTATTTAACAGTGAGGACTACGAAAAACGGATGAGGCTTCTTCTAAATAACAAAGAACACTATACCTCAGCCTCACATACTATGATTACGAAACTTACAAAAGATGTTGCCACTTTTCTCAATTATGGTAGAGATAACAATCTAATTTGTGAAGAAGAATATACATTTCTTTTTAACACTGACCCGATTATACCAGCGATTTATGGACTACCCAAGATCCATAAGGATGTTGACAATCCCCCCATGCGACCAATTGTCAGCAGCTTGGGGTCTTTATTAGAGCCCCTGAGCAAATATGCTGATTACTTTTTACGGCCAATTGTTCAGAAACAGACATCTTATCTAAAAGATACTGCCCATGCCATTGCAGTCTTTGAAGGACAGAGCTTCGATAAGGTGACCCAACTCTTGGTCACCTTAGATATCGAAGCTCTGTATACCAACATCCCACAAAATGACACCATTGAGGTCCTATCTTCCATTCTAAGTAACGAAGACCTGGGGGGAGGCAATATGGACTTCATTCTTGGATGTGTAGAATTGGTACTAAAAAATAATATTTTCCTGTTCAAAAACGAGTTATTCAAACTAGTAAAAGGGACCAGCATGGGGGCCACTTGTGCCCCCAGTCTGGCCTGCCTATATGTCAGCCAATTAAAACATATTTACAATGAGCTGGCACCATTCTTTGAAAACATATCCCACTGGCACCGTTTCATCGATGATATTATTTTCATCTGGAGCGGTGCCAGTGAGGATCTTACATCTTTTTTAGAGTGGCTCAATCTGCGCGACAAGAACTTGAACTTTACTGCAAGCTACAGCTCCAGCAGTGTCAACTTCTTTGATATAAAAATCAAAGAATTAGGGGGAACATTGGCAGTAGAACTTTTTACAAAGCCCACAGACAAAAATACCCTCCTGCAATATCGAAGCAACCACCCACGAACTCAAAAAGATAATATCCCCTTCGGGGAATTTTTAAGATTAAGGCGGAACTGTACTAGTATAACTGACTTCTACAAACATGCTGAAAATATGGAGATAAAACTATATGAGAGAGGATACCCTAAAAAACTAGTTAAACAATCCCTCAAGCGTGCGAGATACTATGACCGTGAGCAACTCTTAGATACCAATAAAGTTAGAAATAATAAAACCCAAGACAGAATAGTCTTTGTGAGTCAATACTCAAATCTAAGCAATAGAATTAAAAATATAGTAAACCGAAACTAGAAAATAATAAACAATGGTCTGACAAATCCGCTAACCAAGCCATTATTTTCATTCCGGAGAAATAAAACTATCAAAAACAGTCTAGTTAGGACATATAAAAATCCAGGTAACAGCGCACAAACCACCATAACTGGGAATAAAAAGGCAATTGGGAACCACAAATGTGGAACCTGTTCAATCTGTCCCAACTGCATAGTGTCAAACAAATTAACCTTTAACCGAAAGACCCTCATACCAAGGAGTCTTAATAACTGCAGAAGTAAAAATGTGGTGTATCTGCTCGTCTGCCCATGTGGTCTTGGCTACGTGGGGGAGACTGGCAGAGAGCTTAGAACCAGACTCCTTGAGCATCGTTCAGCAATTAAAAACAAAAAAGAAAATGCTCCACTTACAATGCACTACCACGAAAAGAACCACGGCTGTAATGAGTTCACCTGGTTCATCCTGGAAAAAATAATTGCGAGCAGACGAGGGGGTAATCTTGAGGCAATCAGGAAAAGACGTGAACAATGGTTCATATGCTATCTTGACACCATAGAAAAGGGCCTAATTTCCAGAGAGGAATGGATGAAAATAATATCTAGTCAGTAAAGAAGCCACTGATATTATAAAACTGCCTAGAGAAGTACAAAGGTTGAATATAGGAGTATAGCCATCAATTAGGTTTTGTGATAGTCCATGATGGCAAACCCATTCAAACCAAAAATAAACAGGCAAAATGAAAGAATTAAAAAGAACCCCCTTGATTGTTTGATAAAATTGAAATTTGGAACAATAAGTAAACCCAAAAGGATAACATGGTAAGTACTTAGATAAACAATGCAGACAAAACGACAACAATGTCGGAAAAAGAAGAACGAAAACGAGGCTTGAGTAGCGTGAAACGCGGAAGTTACCGAAAGAGCAGAGACGCGTTACCTTGGTTACGCGGATCGCCTTCGCGGGTTAACAAATTGAAAACAGCTGCCAAAACTTAAGATCTCCCAATGAGAGAAGCTGAAGAAAAGTACTAATAAGCGGCAAGGGTAACTCCCAACAATTACCTTCCTGAAAAAGACGCAAGAGAAAGGACGGGAGTCGGGTGCCGTTACCAGGAAACACGCGCTGTAAGGTAAGCTAAATAAGCGCCCCTGCCGCTAACTAACCGGCTTAACTTAAAACAATCCGATTCTAATGAATGCGCCGGTTAACTATCCCCTTAGGAAACCTCCACCCCAACGCAAGAATACAGTGCATCGCTTCGTAGTTATGACCGAATGCGAGGTAAGCCCATTCGACCGCCGGTAAACAAACAACCATCAGATACAAGTCGGAAGGTTAGCAACATAAAATCTAATCTCTGTTACAGGCCAAAACCCTGTGCAGCAGACCTAGCGCGACACTCTGGTCTCCCGACCCCGAAACATTTGTTGCTTGACGTTTAGGTAGGTGCCTAAAACATGTAACACACTATAAATTAGTATTTAAAACATAACGCATCAACTTATAGAGCTAAATATCTCTTGCAGTACAAATGTGTGTAAAGACGAAATACGGAATCCTGGGATAAGATATGTCCTAGAAGGTGAGTTGTAGATCTAAAGATACAACGCCCTAGTGGAGCCAATAGTGAGGTAGCTTAATATTCTTATAAATTTAGATGAGCAACAAAAACAGAACTACAACTATCTAAATAAAAACAATATCCTCTCTTTTTTTGAATCTATCTACAGAATGCTTGAAGCTACCACTTTTGTTGGGCCTGAACCAATATCAGCATACAAACCGAAAGGTAAACAATAAATGTGGCAACAGATGCACACAGGGTAATGTAGAGATAAGCCATAACTGTTAAAATGAAATTCCATATATATTTTTTAGATTCTAAGAAACCGCTTGGCGAAAGGATGCAAAACCATAAAAAGGAATCAATATATGGTGTGCAGAAAATCTAAAATGGAATAAGGTATCTCCAAATGCAATCTAATACAATGTCTTCAGCCCCTGGGTTATAAATCTCTGGGGATCCAACATATATTTGCTCTCCATCTCAAACAGTTAGCCGGGGAAGGGATCCCACAGCCAACTAGGCAAACAAGAAGTAACTCCTTACCCTGGGTTCCCACGTGGGGGGAGGGGGCTTTACCTTTTGGCCGCCCACATAAGTGTTGGACCTAGGTCTAAGCATAAACTGGTTTTGGCTGAGCAAACATGTTATCAAATTGAAATGTGATGTGACACAATCAGATGTTTCATATAATATGTATAGCCACTTTCTATTAAAAGTGGGGACTATGTGTTAATGGATGTACATTTAGTCTAAGGACATAAGATTAGTGATAAACTACATCAAATGATAGAACTGTTTGCAAAACTAAAGCATGCCGTTTACAATTATGGGTTCAATGTTGAATACTGACCCTAGTATATTTACCTACAGGATCCGTTGGTAAAGGCAACCATCCAGTGCCCTTACAGGAGAGACAACCATATTCAGTAGTCTTGATAAAGATGGTACATGAATAAACAAAACCATTGAAACACGTCGACGCCTAGCATCGCACAATCCAATTTCCCAACATACTCCAAGAATATAAGAAAAAAATCAAGTCATGGAGCGGGTGCCAGAAAAAGAGGGTTTTGATGTGCACTTGATGAAAGACAAATTGTTTATATCCCAGTGTTTGTATGTCTCTCTTTTTCAGAAAATCTGTTCTTTAGATACACAGGAAGTTGATTTAATTGTACATTTTTTTCACGATAGGTATTTTTAATATGTATAAATTGTGAAATTGTTGACAAAAATTTTTTTTATTCAATGTGAAGGAATAATTTCTTTTTATCTATGACAATGAGTTTTAACATGTTTTTATTGTATGTTTGAATACATTTTGACACTTGTATATAACTGTTTTATTTGTTAAATTCTTTTGCTTAGTGAAGCCTTGTGTCCAAGACTAAACTTTTTGGGCATCCTTACATAGTCTCTTACCTAAGGGAAATCTTTTCACTTCACTGTTTATAAGTATCCCTTTCCCCTGGGTCACAAGGGGTCTCTCTCCCTCACTTTTACAACTGTGGGAAGAAGGGGCATTATGTAAAAGAGTGCCCCACCAAACCAAAGACCTCGGGGGTATGGAATCGGAGCAAAAAATTAGCGGTCTCGGTCATAGGTACACCCGAGAGGAAGTCCGAGATACCGCAGGAAAGAGAAGAGCCACAGCCTTTGGAGATCCCTTCTCTAACCATTTTGACCTTGCAAGACTCAGAAACCCATATCATCCTTCCCATGAGACTTGAGAGTCAACTACAGGTCCATCAGGTCAGGGTCATGATAGATTCGGGGGCCACGGGCAATTTTATAGAAAGTGGTTTGGTGTCCACCTTATCCTTAGACCGAGTGCCTCGAACTACGCCTGAAGAGGTTTTAGCAGTAGATGGAAAACCGTTGAAATCTGGTCTCATCACAGAACAGACTTATTTAGTGGTACTGTCTGTTGAAGTGCCCGAGGGTAGACATAGAGAAGAATTGTCGTTAAACATCATAGAGGCCCCTCAGTATGAGGTCATTTTGGGAATGCCTTGGTTAAGCCATCACAACCCTACTATTGATTGGAAGGCCAAAGAGATACAGTTTCTGTCAGATGAATGCAAGGAGCACCTGGAAGTTCATAAGACATTTCATTTCCTCAGCTTTGTTGTTACCAGTGGTAGTGGCTACTGCAGCTGAGAAAATGGTTACCTTGCCTTCTGAATATCTGTGTTATAAGGATGTGTTTAGCGAAAGCAAGGCAGAGCAGTTGCCACCACATAGGATGTATGTCTGTCGTATAGATCTAGTGGAGGGGGCCACCATTCCATCATGTCGTGTTTATGTCCTATCAGTCCCAGAAACCAAACATCTGAAGGAATATATAGATCACTATGTGGAGATTGGGTTCATTAGGCCATCCAGATCTCCTGCTGCCTCTCCTTTGTTTTTTATCAAGAAAGCGAATGGTGATATGAGAGCATGTGTGGACTATCGCATGTTGAACAAGAATACCGTAATAAATCGATACCCCTTACCTCTCATATCGGTTCTCTTGGATCAAGTGCGGGATGCAAAGATTTACACCAGACTGGACCTCCGTGGCATGTACCATTTGGTGCGCGTGCGGGAGGGGGATGAGTGGAAAACTGCCTTCAAGACTCGTTATGGGTTGTATGAGTACACCGTCATGGCGTTCGGGCTCTGTAATGCCCATGCGGCCTTTCAATACTTCCTAAACGAGGTCTTGAAGGAGTTTGTGGACATCTGTGCGGTAGTCTACATAGATGATATCCTGATATACTCAGAAAAGATCGAAATGCACAGACAGCATGTTTCTAATGTATTACAGAAATTGAGGGAACATAGGCTTTACTGTAAGTTGAGCAAGTGTGAATTCAGCGTGCCCAAGGTGGAATTCTTGGGGGTGATGCTTTGCCCCACAGGTTTACAAATGTCTGATAGAAAGATGCAGGCCGTACAAGAGTGGCCTATCCCCGCCTATGTGAAAGATGTCCAGAGCTTCCTAATGTTCGCAAATTACTATCGCAGGTTTATACTCCAGTTCTCACATGTGGCCGTGCCTTTGTCCAGATTGCTTAGGAAAGGGGTGTCTTTTCTTTGGACTAGCGAGGCAGCAGAAGCTTTTAGGAAACTAAAGGAGACTTTTACCACAGCTCCCATACTAGCCCATCCAAAACCCGAAAACCCTTACATAGTGGAAGCCGACGCTTCGGATGAAGCGATAGGGGCTATTCTGTCACAGAGAAACCAGATCACAGGGCAACTGCATCCGGTAGCATATCTGTCCAAGAAACTGAGCATGGCAGAAAAGAACTACACCATTGCTGATGTTAAAAAGGGTTCCAAAGACAACCGGTAACCAAAGACCCTTTTATGTTGCCCGGCGGTATCGCCTCTATGACCCACCAATATTAATCAATGAAGAAGCAGGCGCTGGAGACTGGAAGGCAGGAAACGAGGATTTTATTCTCTCCGGAGGAGAACACATCAATTCAGACAGCAAGTATCGTCACGAGGTGCTCTAACCACATCTCTGAGGCTTGGCCTCTTATACTAGGGTTTATGACCTTTATTGCACATAACACATTCTCGCAATACTTTAGTACTTGAAAGAACATCCTCGGAATCTCCCCTTCAGACCCGTTCCCACATACATTTACAGTTGGATTCCCCACCCCGGTCACAACAGGTGATGGTTGTCGCACAGCAGGGCATTCCGCCGATTCACGGAATGCATGGGGTTGATCGGATCTCATGGGGTGGGGGCTTTGATCGGTTCGGGGGTCTTTTGATGGGGAGGGGAAGCTTCCTACTGTACGGGGTAATAAACAGTATCCGCAGGGCCAGGTGGCGGCCTGGGAACAGGGAAGACAAACGGGGACACAGGAAAAGGGGGTTTGCATCAGAAGGGTTTGAGGCCATGAAAGGAATGAGGGGAGGTGTCGCGCTGGGAACAGGATGGGATTCCGTGGTGAAGCTGCGCTGAAGAGGGGTTTATGACCCAAGGCATGAGAGAGCGGGGGTTGTCAGCGTGCGGGGGAATGCTTGCGAGGTTAAGAGAGAGAGAGAGACGCGCTGGCTATCAGCGAGGGGCAGGGAGGCCATGGTGCTCAAAATGGCTGCCGCTTACGCGCACGAATGGGCTTGGAAAAGGGGCAAGATGGCGCCGATAATGTTCACCAAGTTTGTATTTATTTTCCACAGTCCTCCCTTTAACATTTCCAAGACATCTTGCTGGCCTATTTCCTATCTACACCTATATGCAGCGATCATAAGTAAGGGAGAGGGGATTTAGGCGAAAGAACTGTACATAAACATCACATTGTAAACATCATATTGAAAAATCTCATCATTTAGTAGGCGGGTTCATCGTTAAGTTGGTTGCCGAAAAAGTCATCGTAATGCAATATCAGACTAGAATTACGTAGCGAGGGCGTTGGGTACAGATCATAGAATAAGAACTGGTAAGTTATCATATAAGTAAGTCCTTTTTGTATACGGCGAGTGCATAGTCAGTCCAATGGTGATTGGGAGAGAAAGGAGATACAGAAAAAAATATATCAGAGTTCTCGTTGTCCTTGGTCGTCTTCTGTCAGCACTGTTGAGCACCTGGATTACCTATCAACAGAAATGTTCATGTGGATTGAGTTGTTGGGGGTCTGCGGGTAGGGGTGCATTCTGTTTGGTTTTCGTCAGACCTCGTAGGAGAAATGCGTTACGGTTTTGGAGCAGGTGCATCTTCTTCCGTAATGCAGAGCATAGATTTTGCAATGGAAAATGCAATTGTTCCAGAATTGTGAGATCTGTTCGTTTCTTGAGTCTGTGGTGGGCATTTCCTGTTGCTTCCATCATCTTCAGGGGCATTGGTAGCGGGCAGAACCACAGACTTTGTTTATCTTTTCTTCGGGGCGACCCTTGGTGGAGTTCTAGGTCACCGTTCTGGGATTTAGCATAGTTCGTGGTCTACTTAGTCGGAGCTCCCTCCCTTCTGACGCAGGGAGTACTCTTCTCTGGGTAGCTCGGTAGGATTTGGAGGAACTTGGGAGTTCGGGTGGAAAGGTGCGGGTGTGAACAGTCCTTATGGTAGGTCGGAGGAGGAGGGGATGGAGCAAGGCCAAGTCGGGAACAGATCAGGGGGACGGAGGGTTTGCGACAGGCGGGTCCGTAACCATGTTCAGAGAGCGGGGACTTTTTGGCACACGTTGATCATAGAGCAGGGGCTTCAGGTCAGCCCTTTCCTTAGCTTTGTTTGAAACAGTGCCCCGTCCTGCGACTCCTTACTGCTGTGGTCTCGCCTCGGCCTTCGTCGCTGATGTTCCACCATCCGCAGTCAGGCCGCGTGCTCCCACATCCGGTCTCTTTCCCCTCCGACAGAGATACCCTTAAATGAGTGTTGAAAAGACAGTCTTTAGAGATTTTGCAGAAAAAGGTAATTACATAAGTCTATTTCTCTCCCAACACCAAGCAACTGGGGTAAGCACTCGCTACATTGGAGATTCTTGCGGCTAACGTATAAACAATTGATGATGGGTTTGCTGGATTCCTTACAACTTCCTTTTGTTGGCTAATTCTTTGATGCTTTGATGATTATTACGTTCATTTGTCATATGTCTATTATAGTAGATGTCAGTTCTTCTGGCAGAGACCCATTTCCCTAGTACAAGTCTTGAAAGGCTAGGCTGGTCTTCAGGGCCTTGTATTTTACAAAAAGTGCAACGTGCTATTCACCATAGTCTGATAGGCATCCTTCTGAGGGATGAACATAGGCTAAACAAGTCTTCATTACATCAAAACATCTTATTTTCAGCAAGGCTTACAGCAACGAGGTCTTTCGATTTTCGATCTAATTTTTAACTTTGCATACATCTTTCTAACTTTCTATATAAATCCTCGCAACCTGGTTACTACAAAAAAAACTCGGGGGGGTGGTTTGCGATAATTATTAAACTTATCCTCGGGGAAGGTGGGATCTTATGAAAAACGATTAGGAACACAGCGAATCGGAGCAAGGGGCGCTTTTCAAGTTCTCGTTCAGGGCGGCTGATACCAAACTGGGGGCATTTTGGGTAGATGGGGGTGTCTCGATCATTTCTTACAGCTTGGGGTACGGAGACAATTTGCAATGGGGATGGTCGCATTACCACAGACACATTTTATCATAGAAGCCACTGACAAATAGTTCCCTGAGAGTGGGTCAAATTTAGGGAACCTTAGTCGTCTTACCTGTCCCTTTCCTATCGGCCAATTTAAATTTCATCCATATTTTAGTAGAAAAGGAGAGGTAGTAACGTGGTACCGATACAATTTTATTTAGGACAAATTTGTGCAAATACTTGTGGTATTTGGGGCCAATCAGGAGGTGCACCAGGTTCGCCAATTAGGTGCCAGTTGCTAGGAAGAGTGAAAGTGTGGAGGGGTGGAAGAGTGAGTGAGAGAGAGAGAGAGAGAGAGAGAGAGAGAGAGAGAGAGAGAGAGTAAGAGAGAGAGAGAGAGAGAGAGAGAGAGAGAGAGAGAGACAGAGAGACAATAGGCAAAACAGTACACATGGGACATAGAGAATGACCGTGTATTGTTTGGGCTATTCAGTGCGTTACCCAACGTTAGACGTTTCGGGTCTGTGTTAGGATGTAAAAAAGCATGCAGTTTTGGGACAGAAAAGCATTAGATCTAGTACAAAAAGGTCGTGCATCGGGTAGGGCGTCCTTTTTGTGTCGTCTTGCAGCGGTAGTCCGTTTTCATGCATCGGGCGTGACGTGGTTCCAGATCCCTTATGATACTCTAATCGGGATTCTAATGTAACCTGTAGAGGGAAAAAGGGGGAAAAAAGGGGAGGTAGGGGGACAACATTTGAACACATCAAATGTATGGGCACGAAAGTCCTTTACTTACCACATACTCGTACTTATCTCTTCGGGATATAATCCCTTAGGGTCCTGGTTTCCTAAAGTCATGGGGGCAGGCAATGTGATAGGTGGTTCATGGGGAGGTTCGAGGATGGCATTAAGGATCGTGTGTAGTGAAAACGCTAAAAAGAGGAATCAGAGGTGCCTAGCGTGAGGTACCCGGTTTTGTAGATGTATCCGGCCATCGGGATCCCTAAATCATTCCCAAAGCTGTGATGTTCTAAGGCATATCAGTTCTTCGTTCAACCCTGTACCTTAGTACCTTCGATCACCATATCTTTATAACATTTTATCAATCACATCGTTTTACTTTACCCATTCTCAGAAGTCGAGGTCCTTCTTCATACGTCAGTTCCTGAGCTTAGTCGCATGTCTTGGAGGCAGCGTATCATACCTTCGATTCGACCATCAACCCAGGGCCGAACAACCATTTCTCGGATAACCTTAAAAAAAGAGCAGAACAGTTGCGCACAGAAAAACCCTCCCACCGATACCCGCATTTACAAAAGTATGCGATGCCTATCCATAGCTTTTTTTTAAGACCTTTATTTGTAGGATTATTCAGTACGTGAAATGTGAGAGCGCAATTCATATTTTGCCCTGACATGTCGTCGATGGAAGCACATACAGTAGGGGGTTATTTTGTAGCACAAGAACATGTAAAAAGGGTCTAATTAATTATTTGCAAGTAACCAAAAACATTTCATTGCGTGACGAAGGAATCAGGGGCATTTCAGTTCATAAATGGAAATACAGTCAAGCTCATCGTAATCACATTTCCTAGATGTAAACCGCGGGTGTGCATCATAAGCGATGTTATGTATCAGTTACAACAAATATCAAAAATAAATTGTTCATTGAAATCAACATTTTACGGAACCCTTCTTAAATGTTCGCCAAGTGAACCCTCCTCCCTTTAACATCGAGTGCGCAATGGTTCGTATATATATATATATATCTTAGTACATCAATTTTCATTAGCTAAGGAACACCACGAGGCATCCGTTAGTTTCCATTGATACCAGCGCCATTTTGGGCGAGGCCGGTTTAGTCCGGAAGTAGCATCAGGGGCAAAATATCCCCGACAATTGGCGGTTGGACCAGAGTCCCTTTCGGCAGTTCAAAAGAAAATTGTGCTAACAGAGGGGCTGGTGGTGTGGACCGTCAATCAAGAGAGGGAGGGGGTAGAGTCTCTCTTACCGGGTCATGTTGATGTTCAGCCGGAACTTGCTCGAGTTCGTTAGCCCATAATGTTCCTGGGTGGTTCAGACGGAAGCTGATGCAGACACGAGAGCACCGCCATCTTGTTGCTGTGCCGTGGTTATTTCATTTGAGATCAATGCAACTGTTCCTCACCGGAAGCCTGAAGGGGCCGAGGGCTCTTGGGACTTTGGTAGAATCTTCAAAGTCGAGGGGATGTTTGTCGATGGTGGGGGCTTGCGCCCAGGTGGGCAAGTGCACGAGTTGCAATTTCGGACAAAGTTACTCCAGCGGCCTAGACCCGCCTTTCGAGGGCCCAGACGCCATTTTGAGACCCTGCAGCAACCGCCCTTCGTTGTATCTATCAGGAGAGGAAGAAACTTCTTGTGATGGCGAAAGACGGAGCATCATGTTGCTGGAGCAGGACATTTTGGTTCGGGGCGCCAGGGTGCAGCAGTGGAGCCTTCATCTGGGGAGGTGAGGGAGGCTCACCCGTGCCGTCTCCCTCTCCCGGCGCATCCTACACCGTCCCTTGGAATCAGGGGCGCACATGATGACCACCCTACACCCCTGATTCCGACTCTTGGGGGACCACTGTACATCCGGTGCTCCGTAAATATGCCCGTCGGACATTGTATGTCCTGTACTACGCAAGTATACTAGCCGGGTCTTGTATGTCCTGTGCTGAGAAAATATACCAGTCGGGCATTGTATGTCCTGTGTTGCGGAAATACACCAGCCGGGCATTATATTTCCTGTGCAGCGTAGGTATATGGCCGTCGCCCGGCTGGAGGACATCGGCGTCGGGCCAGGGCAGGGAAGCCTCCTACCTGTGGAGGTGGAAGAGGCTCGTCCGCGTCGCCTCTTCCTCCCTGCCCACCCTGCATCCGTTCGATGGAGAAATTCGTGATGGCCGGACCAGGAGATACAAGGGAGGGGGTCATTTTCATCCGCCCCCTCCCTACTCGCGGTCCGGGGGACACCATCCCTGGAAGGGCAGTATGGGAAGACCATTTCATTGCCTGCTTGGTGGAGCCTCCAGGACCTTCTCGCCGGCGATCCCTTTTGGCTCATGGCTGCTGGCAGGCCCCGCCCCACACGTGCTATGTGTTTCGGATGGGCGGGACCATCGAACTGTTACATTTCGAGGACTTCCGGAGTGAGCATAACATGTTTTGTATTTTTCCTATTAGTCAAGTTTGCTTTTTAGAGAGTTCTACTAGTTATTCTATTTACTGTTGGTTGTGTGTTTTACCGTAATTAAATCCTAAGTTATATAATAGACGCTTGGCTTTTTTTGAGTCTTTTCTCTAACGGGGGGTTGTTTACACTGACCTGCAGTTGTGTTTGTTTTTCAGAGTGGGGGAGCAACAGAGAGCAATCAGTCCCAGAACTCTAACATGTCGTTAAAATTGGTCTGACGAAATCTGTGCCACCGAGCATAATCGAACGGGGTGGTCCTGTCTGTTCTGTCTGCACTAGTCTGATTGGTTTTTATCTCACGTCTTTTTCCTTTCTGTCGGTCCGTCCTTTCTGTCAACCCTCCATTCTTACCTATGCTTTGCAGAGTCGGGCATTGGGCTTTCCAGTGTCCAAGACATTTACAGAAAGCACATTGGTTTTGTTTTAAATCTGTCCGTCCTGTGCGTAATGTCAGGGGATTACCTTCGGGTCGTTGTGTTCCGGGGTTGGCTTGTCGGCACATCCCTTTACACCGTTCGCTTTTCATGTCTACTCCTCGGGGCTGTGCCATCGCTGGCCCTTCCCTTTGCCTACTAGACGTTTGGAGGGTTGTCCGTCGTGTCCCTTCACCTTTTCTAAATTCGTCGCCTTCCCTTCGTTGCGTGGCTTCTTTGCGCCACATACCGAGACTATCGAGCATAATAGGTGTTGTTTCATTCCTACGAAGGGCTATTTCTACCGTTTCTATTTTGTCAAGATCAAAGGATCCTCTCAGTGGCCACTGTCTTTCTCGATCCTTTTTCGTATATTTATGCCACAGCTCACTGTAGGCTATAGCGATTAATCCATGCTTCATGAACATGTCCTTATTAGGGGTGCCTTCCAGCGGAGCCGGATGGTTCATCTCTAATAAGCGGTCCGGGTTAAACAGGCTACTAACCAATGGGGAGAAGACAGGCATGACGGATCACAATGGGATAATAGTCAGCACTACCTATCTTATCACTGCGCGCAAAGACTAGACAGAATATTTCTATTCTACGTTGTTTGCACGTAGTGAATACCTCATGAACCAATTCTGAGCAATCAATCAACGTTAGGTCAAAAATAAAAAATCAATATGGTCAATGGGGAGAATAAGTAGGCTCGCAAAGGTTCGCGTCACCTACCCTTTCACTATCTGTAAAGAGGGGACCTATTTTTCCCTGTTTGCAGACAGAGAATCTCCAGAAAACAATCTATAACAGTTAATCAATGGGGGGAAGGGGCAATTGTTCAGTGGGGGAGAAAGATAGGTCCGACGGGTGCGTACCTATCCTTCGCTGTTTATAAAGGGAGAGCCTGTTGTTTCTCCGTTTGTAGACAGTGAATCTCCAATAAATTAACAAAAAGTAATACTAGTATTTTCTCAACAGTTATCAATTACTTTCAATTATCTATCACTCTCGCAATTCGTCGTGTTTACACGACCTTACCCGGACCGCATGGACAGTTTCTCGTCTTCCGAATCCAGCGCCCGATCGTCCTCTTCTCTTCGTACTTCTCGTGGCACTCCTGATGGTTCCCAGTCAGGACCGCAGATCACTCGAGAGAGGTCTGTTCGGAACCAGTGAAGTTCGGATGATCGGCTGTCAGACGAGGGTCTATCGGACAGGGTACCTTCCGATCGTTGCAGTCGTTCACTCTGTCGTCGGGACCTCTCCCACTGGATCCGCGAGTCACTGATGGGCCCCACGTTTGGGACGCCAATTGTTAAAAAGGGTTCCAAAGACAACCGGTAACCAAAGACCCTTTTATGTTGCCCGGCGGTATCGCCTCTATGACCCACCAATATTAATCAATGAAGAAGCAGGCGCTGGAGACTGGAAGGCAGGAAACGAGGATTTTATTCTCTCCGGAGGAGAACACATCAATTCAGACAGCAAGTATCGTCACGAGGTGCTCTAACCACATCTCTGAGGCTTGGCCTCTTATACTAGGGTTTATGACCTTTATTGCACATAACACATTCTCGCAATACTTTAGTACTTGAAAGAACATCCTCGGTATCTCCCCTTCAGACCCGTTCCCACATACATTTACAGTTGGATTCCCCACCCCGGTCACAACAGGTGATGGTTGTCGCACAGCAGGGCATTCCGCCGATTCACGGAATGCATGGGGTTGATCGGATCTCATGGGGTGGGGGCTTTGATCGGTTCGGGGGTCTTTTGATGGGGAGGGGAAGCTTCCTACTGTACGGGGTAATAAACAGTATCCGCAGGGCCAGGTGGCGGCCTGGGAACAGGGAAGACAAACGGGGACACAGGAAAAGGGGGTTTGCATCAGAAGGGTTTGAGGCCATGAAAGGAATGAGGGGAGGTGTCGCGCTGGGAACAGGATGGGATTCCGTGGTGAAGCTGCGCTGAAGAGGGGTTTATGACCCAAGGCATGAGAGAGCGGGGGTTGTCAGCGTGCGGGGGAATGCTTGCGAGGTTAAGAGAGAGAGAGAGACGCGCTGGCTATCAGCGAGGGGCAGGGAGGCCATGGTGCTCAAAATGGCTGCCGCTTACGCGCACGAATGGGCTTGGAAAAGGGGCAAGATGGCGCCGATAATGTTCACCAAGTTTGTATTTATTTTCCACACTGAGAAAGAGCTGTTGGCAATAAAGAGGGCTTTCTAAGAGTGGAGACAATACCTGTGGGGAGCAGCTTTTCCGATAACAGTATTCACTGACCATAGAAACCTCCAATTTATGAAGACGGCACAACACCTCGCTCAGAGACAAATGAGGTGGATGCTTTTCTTCTCGGAGTATGACTTTGTGATCACTTCCAGACCTGGGGCGGAAAACAGGAAAGCGGACTCGCTGTCCAGACAAGATCAGGCAGACAAGGCCACTAGCAAGGAAATATTGGAGGCAATTGTGGATCCTGTAAAGGTGGTTTGTGTGATTCAAGCAGAAAGTTTTTTGGACACGATCCGCAGAACTAAAGATCAGGATGCATGGGTGATGTGGGCCACTAAAGGTAGAGGTCGTGTGTTAAAGCAAGGGCTGCCTTTCCACGATAACAAACTTTTTACCTGCCAAGGCCTTGCAGAAAAAGGCATTTGAGTGGTGTCATGATTCTCCTTTATTAGGTCACCAAGGTATGAGCAAGACTGTTCAATTACTGCAACGTCATTTCTGGTGGGAGTCCGATAAAGATGACGTCTCCAATTGGGTAAGACAGTGTGAAGACTGTGCTCGTGCAAAAAACGAGACAAGAAAAAAGAGAGGAATGTTGATGCCTTTGCCCACACCTAAAAGACCATGGCAATCCATCAGCCTAGATTTCATTACGGGTCTACCACCAGATCAGGGCAAGACAGCCATCCTGGTGGTTATTGATAGCCTCACAAAGATGGGACATTTCATTCCTTGTGTTAATCTCCCCACAGCTGGACAAACTGCACAATTACTGTTGAGTAACGTGATACGTTTACACGGAGTGCCAGATGTCATAGTGTCAGATAGGGGCCCACAATTCGTCGCCAGGTTCTGGAAAGTGTGGTGTCAGGCGATGCACATCCAACCCTCTCTCTCCACTAGTTTCCACCCACAGACGGATGGGCAAACAGAAAGACTCAATCAAACCCTGAAGAAGTACCTACAGTGTTACGCGGCGGATGCTCATGACTCGTGGGTCTCTTTATTGTGGATGGCTGAGGTAGCATACAACAATGCCTGGAATAGTTCAGTGGGGGTGTCTCCTTTTTGTGCCACCTATGGTTTTGATGCCCGGATACTGCCGATCAGCATCCCGGAGGGGGTGGCTAATCAACCCACGGTACTCGGACAAATGCAGAAAATGCAAGAGGTGCATAAGAAGGTTAGAGTACATCTGCAGAAGGCGAAGGAGGAGTATCAGAGATGGGAGGATAAGCATCGGAGAGCGGGCCCGTTATATCAAGTGGGTGACAGAGTATGGCTGTCCACCAGGAACATCAGGTTCAAGTTGCGAAATATCTTCCATCCTAGATATATCGGACCTTATGTCATCCTTAGGAAGATTAATCCTGTGGCTTTCAAACTGAAATTGCCTGGTACTCTTCGGATACATCCTGTGTTCCATAGTAGCCTGCTGAAACCCGCTTTCTCTGCGAGGAGACAAGCACCTCCTCCGGTGTTGTGGTGCGGAGCATAAAGGACTCGAAGTGGAGGAGAGGTGTGTTGTGGTATTTGGTTTCCTGGAAGGGGTACACTGCGGAGGACGACTCCTGGGAACCTGTTCAGCACATCCATGCCCCTGAGGCTATCCGTTCCTTCCATCGTAGGTTCCCTATGCGGCCTGGTCCTAGGAGGCGCTAGGTGGGAGGACATACTATCAGGATCCAGGTCATGCACCTACACTGCCTTGCTAACCAGCTCATATTCATGCACTGAGAAGGAGCGACATGCCCGGGGAACTACAACTCCCAGACCCCCCGGCAGTAGGGAAGGTGATAACTGTAATGCTGACACGCTTCCTGTTGCGTGTAATTCGTTTCGTTCTTGTTCCTTGCCAGCTGGCAGAGGAACACCCTTTCTCGTCGCTTCTGATTCCAGGCTTCAGAGATTGTAGAAGCCGTTGTTCGTTCCTGTTCCGAGGTAGGAGCGGGAACTTGTTTGTTTTAGTTATCCTTCACGGAGCGCCTTGCCTTCAGCCGCAGTGCCATACGGAAAGGAGCTTTCCCTTGTGTGTTTATTCTGAAGCGGAGCGCGGTAGTAATCTGCTACGCGTTGCCGTTTCTATCCAGTTTCCAGAAGAAAGCTCATCTTCTAGAGGTTTGGTGATTTTGCTTTTGGGACAAACTCTATGCAAGTGGATTACTGGCGGAGCGCTGTAATGGTCTCAACTACGCTCTACCGTGTGGTTTTACTTTTTCATTATAACTCGGTGACTAACGTGGAGTTCAACTAGTGCCTGTAGTTCCTGGGCACCGTGTTTTTTCCTCTGGATTCCATTTCTGTTTACACCACGTATACTATTGTGCCTTCTCCTAGACAGAGCGGAGTGTTGTGGTTCTTGCTTCCTACACACTACCGTATCTGTAAGGCCTGGGCATCATATCAGTTACCATTTATTTTCTTTCCTGGCCTTACCTGTGGAAAATTGGCCAGTGTGATCGTTATATTATTTCCTTCATCAGAACCCATTATTGCAAAGTATCCTTACACTATAGTCATGGTAGGCGGGATGGTGGTTTATGATATTACCTATGTGAAGGCCATATGCTTTTTCTATGTGAAATTTGATTATTGTTTATGTTTCATTTAGACGCAACTCAGTCAAGGCTGGTGGTGAATGAGGAGGATTTCAACAGAAGTTTGTTTCCTTTATTGTGCAGGTACAAATGATCCTTTAGTGAGACCATTCGAGAGTGTATATGGAATTTTTCTAAGTGTATGTTTTTATCGTTACAGGTTACTCCCTTTCCTTGCGGTCCCTTCCCTTTCCCTCCCTTTCTTTGTTCCCTCGCCTAATGGCTCAAATACTCTGTGTATTACAGTTAGAGTGTTTGTGACGTTGGGAGGTGGACCATTATATACTACAACTGGATCCTGCGGAGCTGAATCTGACACTTTGCAGCTGCCTGCGCGCTCGCAGGGCAGCTGGGCAAACAATTTCAGCACTGGCACCACTTTGCCGGTATACAACCGTTACAACGCATCTTTTACCACGCATTACTATTACCACGCATCTTTTACAACGCAAAGTCTTTCACCACGCATACTTTTACAATGCATACTATTACAATGCAAGTACCTTTACAACTCATTTTTCATTAAATATGCAAAAATATGTTAAAAGTAAAATAATATTAAATTTTAATGATATTAAAGATTTGTAAAAAATACTTTGGTATTTATTTTAAAAAAAATAGGAATTTATAAATCTTTAGTTTTTTGGTTAAAAATTAATACTAGAGTATTATTTGTAGTAATTAGTAGTAATAGTATTAATGTTTAATGATAGTAATGATTTGTAAAAAATACTTTGGTATTTTTTTTTAAATGAATTCAGAAATCTTTTGATTTTGGTTAAAAATTAATACTAGAGTATTATTTGTAGTAATTAGTAGCAATAGTATTAATGTTTAATGATATTAAAGATTTGTAAAAAATACTTTGGAATTTTTTTTTTTTAAAGGAATTTATAAATGTTTTGTTTTTAGTAAAACAATAATACTAGATTATTATTTGTAGTAATTAGTAGTGATAGTATTAATGTATTGAACATCAATACTTTTTTTAAAATAATGTAAATTATGTATAACTAATATTAATTATGAGATATTTTTATTTTCAATAATTAATATTTAATGTATTATTAAAAAAAGTTTTTTATTTTTTAAAGGCAATGTTAAAACAGTTTTAAAAGAAATTAATTTTTAAGTAAATAATTATTATTAAAAATATCTTTTTTAAAGGAAAAATTATTTTTTTAATATTATTTAGGATTTATTTTAAAAAAAAGGTTCCATTAAAAATGTTATTAATTATATATATTTATTTACCAGGATAATATAAGTTTAAAAAAAAAATATTCACATTTTTACAATAAAGATTGTTAAAGATAAAATTAATGAAAGATTTGGTTCCCACGTTTTATCATTGAATCCAATGGCAAACATTGTCCTTCTTTTATTTTCATGTTAGATGCTATGAGTCCCGCGGAACAGAATAAGAATGTTGGAAAGAAGAAGAAAGAAGATAAAAAGAAGGGAAAAGGAAACAGAAAACAGGTAAGGAGACAAATATATACATTTACAAAATATATAATACGAATAAGAAGTAATGCATGTGAAATTGATTACAAAAAAATAAAGATACCATTGCTTAAAACTTTTTATTTTTTAATTTAAACACATTGAAAAATTGCATGTATTATTATGTATTTATTACATATTTTTACATATTTTTAATATAAGGGAAACATTATGAAATAATTCAAAAACAATGTAATAAATATTAATAAATAAAATAGTCCCTTTTTTATCGTAGCAGCATCCAATTACGTAATGACGTAAACGTCAGCGTAAGCGGCCATTTTGAATAGTATCCAAGGTGGAAGCAGCTGGAAGCTGATCTGCGTCCAGGTAGGAAACATTTTAAACTTTATTTTAAGTAGTTAATTTAAAAAGGTATAGATATATTGTAAGGAAAGGATAAGGAGAGGTTGCTATATACGTAAATGATGTAATGTACGCAAAAAAGCATGTCCCCAATCGTATAGCTAGAGTATGCCTATGTCGGGTCTGGGTAAAAAAAATTTGAAATGTTTATCCTGTTTAGAAAAAGTTGTCTTTATTTAAAAAAATGAGATAAGATGTTAATGTTTTCACTTTTTTTATCGGAACGGAAGAAATGTAACAAAAATGCATTTTTGAATTTATCGATTGTTATTGCTTAGCTTAAGAAAGAGAAAAAAGAGGTCAGATAATTGTAGAAAAAAGCTTCCATGAAAGTAAACAGTTGTTTTCTAAAGTTTCTTGGGTACGGATAATTTTTTGGGGAATTGTTGTCTTGTTTAAAAAAATACTGACAGATCACGTGGTTTGAAAGGGATTTGTAGGTTTTGTCGACTTATGGTTTACCAAAAAAAGAGTTGGTATTTTGTTGGAAATATTTTGGAGAGTTATCCTTTTTGTCTTTTGATGAGAAAGTTAAAAACAAGTTTATATGGAGAAGAAATAGTTTAAATGTTTAAGCAGAGTTCAGAGTGAAATGTTAAAAATTAGTCGTAATGTACAGAGTAGGAATTTAAAGATGATTTAAATTATAATACTGTTATAACTTTGTACTTTGCCAAATGAAAAATAGAAGATAGAAGAATATTTTTGTTTACACATGGAGTGCTTTTTGGAGAAAAAAAACGTTTACAAGTGGACAATCAAAATGGTATGTGGATTTTTGGCCATTATTTAAACCAACAAAAGATTGTTCTTTCCGTTTCAGAAATATATTTTTGACTAAATAGTAATGTCGTGGAGTGAAGGAAGATGCATAAGTTATTGTGTTTTTTAATTAATATCTCTTCCAAATTGAGATGGATTTTTTCTCACTTTTTGTGAAAATTTGGATATTTTGGAAATAATTTGCAGGAAAATGCAAATGGAATGTGATTTATTGGCAAACAGAAATAAAAAAAAAGGATCTCTCTTTTTTTCCAACAATTTTTCAATTTCAAATCATGTTGTGGGCTTCTAGAATATGCAAAAGGAGATGGGTGAATTTTAAAAAAATCCAATCTGAAAAATGATGGATCATTTTTTTGCATTTGAAAATAATTTATTTTGGTTAAACACATTTTCAGTAAAGAAAATATTTTTGAAAGACATGCTTACTCATTTGAAGAAGCTTTTTTCACCATTAAAAGAAAAGAGAAGAACAGAAGATTTTTTCTCTTTTTCAAAAATGCATTTTTTTATAAATCAAAAATCTGCAAAATTTAAAGAAGAAGAGTGGATTATTTTTTTATAAAAAGGGAAAGAAGAAACAACTTGGAATACTTGGAGTTTGGGATTGATTTGCAACTAAGGGTTTTTTTAAGTTGAAAAAAGAAGAAAAAAAGAAAAAAGAAGACAACTAAAGGTAAGGAGACCCGGCTTGAATTTTTTATATTATAAATTTAGAAAAATGTAATTGCCAATTAAAATTAGAGAGGATATGAATTTTGAGCAAAGCAGGAAAGTAATGTGTAAAAGATTATTAAAAACTAAGAATGTTAGCAGGATTTTCCAGGTAATCTAGAGCCACACACAGCGTAAACTGTTGTAAAAGTGCCAATAGTCTCTCGGACATTTCCTTTTTTTTTTTATTTTTTATTGATTCAGTTCAAAGTCATGTATACAAAAAAAAAATATTCAGCATACATAGAGATAGTAGAATCAAGAAGTGGTCTTAACATCTAATATATACAATCTAAGCAACATCTTCATATTATTAAATAACATAAATCATAATTGCTAATGATCCAAATAATCTATCAAAGTCTGCCAAATTTTGTACCCTCTTCTCTTTTTCCTAATTGATTTAATGCGATAGAGGTTAAACTCCAAATTAAAGATATTATAAAATTTTGCCCGCCACATTTCATATGTAGGTGCCTCAGGTTTTAACCACATTGATGATATAGAGAGACGGGCTACAGCCATGGCCATGAATATAACATATCTATTCTCTTGATAACCTGGGAACAATTCATTATCATTCGATAAACCAAAAATAATCATCTCTCTAGAGATTTTTACATTGCATTTAGTAATATGTGCTAAAAAGAGTTCTATAGAAATGAAAAGAGGTTTTAATATAAGGCAGTCTGAAAATATATGTATAATATCTGCCAAATCACATTGACACCTATAACATTTCCCGTTATATGCATTACTCCATTTTAACATTTTAAGTGGTGTGTGATAAAGATTAAATAAAGTTTTATAATTTTGAGAATATAAATTGGCAGAGAGAATAATTTTATCAGCCATGAATATTGATTCTTGAAATGGTACTGCTGATGTGCCTAGTCTCGTACACCATATTGATGCCTGTTGATCCATGTCGTCATGATGTAAGTTTAACAGATAATTGTAAATAGTCCCTATGCGTGTTGTTTTTTTTAATATTTCCATAAATTCATTGGAGCATAATGGTACAATATGTGGGTGTGCATGGAAAAAATTCCTTATTTGCAAGTACTTAAAGAAGTCGTGTTTCGACAGGCTAAATTGGTCTCTTAACTCCTGAAATGAGGCAAGGATGCCGTTTTTAACCATGTCACCAATTGCTATTATACCCTTCTCCCGCCATATGCCCATAGTACGATCCCTGAAAATTACCGGGAGAAGTTCTATAGAATTGCACGGTGTGTAAAAATTAATACGACCCAATGGGATAAGCTTCCGAATAGAACGCCATCCTTTGAAAGCGGACAATATAACTTTGAATCTAGTTCTTTTGTAATAACTAGGTTCTGTAAAACGAAGTAGCATTTGACTAGACTGTGGACCTAATAAAAGAGAGAAAATATCAGGGCTTTCACATGAGGGTGGAATTCCGCCAATTGAAAAATATTTAATGTTTTGTATAAGGCATGCCAAATAGTAAAGTGCGAAGTTTGGGACTCCCCAGCCCCCCCTTAAGATTGGTAAAGTCATAAATTTAGATGCTCTCCGTGTTGCTTTCCCACTCCATAAAAATCGATCAGTTATAGATTGCAATTTTTTTCAGTTCTAATGTGGGTATTTCCAGTGGTATTGCTCGGAAATAATATAACACTTTCGGAAGAATAGTCATTTTTAGGACATTGCGTCTCCCTACTAACGATAGATGCAGACATTCTATTTTGTCAAGTTGTTTTTTTACTGACACTAATATATCTGCCCAATTTGACGAGACTAACTGTTGCGGCATGAGTCTAATTTTAATACCTAGGTATTTAGCCTCTATAGTAACCCTGCTATCATTAATACATAGGCCTGGTGAGCATATGACCTGGGTTTTTTGGCTATTAAGTTTGTATCCGGATACATTACCGAACACGCCTGTCAGATTTTCTATTTCAATTAGTGCAGATTCCGGATCAGAAGTTACCACTGCAATATCGTCAGCGTAAGCTAACACCTTTATATCGCCTCCTGGTAGAGCCATGGATTGAATTTGTTGAGATAACATTAATGCCTTTAACAAGGGTTCTATATAAATAGCAAATATTAAGGGTGAGCAGGGACAACCCTGTCGTGTGCCCCGCGTGATATTAACTGCCATAGATTCTTGTCCAGATATACAGATCTTGGCCCTCGGGTGCCTGTACATAATTTGTAGCGAAGATATAAGTTGTAAACCGAATCCCATTTTCTCCATAACTACCCACAAAAATGCCCATGACACGCGGTCAAATGCTTTTTCAGCATCTAAAAGCACCAGTCCTACGTCTTTGTGTTGTGCAGAAGCATAGTCTAGTGTTGCAATAACCCGGTGTATATGGTTAATAGTGCCGCGTTCTGGAAGAAAGCCGTGTTGTTGTTGAGAAACTAAGGTTAGGACAATTTGGCTCAAACGATTAGCAAAAATTTTAGAATATATTTTTGCATCCGCATTTATAAGGGAGATGGGGCGGTACGACCCAGGTAAATGCGAAGGTTTGTCTTTTTTATGAAATATAACTATACTAGCATCTTCCCATGATGGTGGAGGATGGCCCTTTTGAGCTTCTAGAAAGGTTGCAAGCATGTCTGTTTTAATTATAGGGACTAAGATTTTGTAAATTTCTAATGGCAGTTTGTCAGGACCAGAGGCCTTCCCGAGGGCTAATTCTTTCAGTGAGGTCTCAAGTTCTTCAATTGTAATAGGCAGCTCTAATTGTTCCTGCTGTGCTGAATTTAAATGGGGCAACTCCGAATTATCTATGTATTGATTAAGTAAATCAAAAGAGAAATCTTCTTGGGTATAGAGATTTGTATAGCATTCATAAAACACTTGTAGTATCCCCTCTGGTGATTCTACACGAATTCGCTGATTATTTTCTATAGAATTTATGCGCTGCATATTTTGTCTCCCGCGCATTCTCTGTGCTAAACATCTGCCTATATTTTCCCCATATTCATATCTTTCTGCGCGAAACGCCTTATATTGTAGTGCTATATCCTGGCTCCAAATCCCATTTATCTTCGCTTTACGTTTCGCGACTTCATTTTGGGATATTTCACTATTGCGTTGTAATCTAATATCGCGGATTAGATCATGCTCTGCATTCGCTAAGTCTCGTATTAATTCTATCATTATATTTTTCCTTTTCTTTTGTACACTCCAGCTATAGCTAGAAGTTTCACCGCGTAGCCCTGCCTTAAAGCAATCCCAAACCATTGCATACGATGTAGAAGCTCTGTTGTGATCAAAAAATTGCTGGGCCCAATCCATAATTTGATTCACATATGTTTCATCCAATAACAATTTCTTATTAAAAGTGAAGGATCTTTGTGTTCTATGTGTATTAGATATAGGTAACTCCATAACAATTGGGGCATGATCAGAGGTGATGCGTGGTTTAACAGACATATTGGATCCTTGTGCCATATATCTAGGTATGAAAATATAATCTATTCGGACAAATTTCTTATGTGGTGAAGAAAAATAAGTATATCCAGGATCATTCAAATGGGTCACAGGCCATCCATCAATCAACCCATGTTGGGATATTAGTTGACGTAGTGCCTTAAAAACCTTGGGCTTCCTACCTATATATCTAGAAAAGTTTGGATCCCATGTGTTCAGTTCCCCATGGATATTGAAATCACCCAATACAATTAATGGAGTACTCCATAGGGCTAATTCTACATTTAAATATTCTATAACAGCAGTGTCATCCACATTGGATCCATATACTGTACAAATCGTTGTCACAACATTGCCAATTACACATTCCACGATAGCCCAATGTCCTAAACTATCTACTTTAACCTTCCCCGTCGTGATTACAGAGCGTTGACCTAAGATAGCCACCCCTCTATTCGTAGTTGATTGTTGTGAGGCAGCCAGCACAATTAATCCAAGATCTGCTAATACTTGTCTTTTCACCCATGGTATATGCGTCTCTTGAATACATATTATGTCAGGTTGTATTAACCGAATTTCATGCATCACACGTTTACGTTTTTGCGCATTATTGAGACCACATACATTAAAAGAACATATTCGGAAATTAGAATTTGCCATGAAAAAAATAGAAGTTCATTGCAGATATTAATTTATACCATTGTACCATTCCAGCAACATCAAAGAAGCTATTCATTTCAACATATTAATCCATGACTTTGACTGAGTTTTTTTCCCCTTTTTTCCCCCAAGCACAACCCCCGTGAACAACCCACCCCCCCGAACTTCCCCCCCAACACTGCTACCCTCCCCCCCATGACCCTTCCCCAACATTAAGGCAAAGGGGCCTATTGCCCCGGTGATGTATGTGAGAGCGCCACAGATGTTTGGGTGTGACCAAAAAGTCCAAACATTAGATAGAGTGAGTCTGTACCATACTATACATTTGAACTACTAATCTTCAAATCTTACTTCGCACTCTAGTGTATTCAGATAAGCTTTTGCTAGAGCTTCAGCGGTAAAGAATCTATTTTGACCTTTATACACAATTTTGAGCGTAGATGGTTGGAGCAAAGAAGCTTGCGCACCCTTTTTCTGAAATGGTTCGATCATTTGGCGCATTCTCCAACGGTTTTCTACAGTGGAATGACAATAATCAGGGCGTACAAAAATTCTATACCCTTCCCGGAGCGCTTCTTGTCCGGCCTAGCCAGATCATACACTTTCTGTCTTGCCAAAAAGTTATTCACAGATATCAAGATGGCTGGAGGATGTTGACGTGTTTGGGTGTTCCATGCAGTTTGTTTGCGAAAAGGGAAGCGATGTGCCCTCTGGATCTCCAAAGACCAAACCCACTCTTTGACTTCTGGAAAGGCTTCTTCAAAGAGTTCAACAACAAACTGTCGTACATCTTGCCCCTCGCTTCCTTCTGGAACACCCAGAACTCGTAGGTTATTGCGACAGAGTCTATTCTCTAAATCAACCAGTTTAGAGTTCACGTCTTCTTTTAGCCCTTTAGAGTCGTCAAGGCTGGTTTTAATGTGTGTTACTTGATCCTCTAATGAGGATATGCGTCCCTCCGCTTCTGCCATCCTGTCTGTGAAATCATTACATGATTTGACTAAGCGTCGTACCGTGTTCTGCAATTTTTTGCATGCATTATGCGTTTTCAAGTGCTCGGCTTTTGCCTCTAGTCGTTGGTCCGATATAGCTTTCAGTATAATATCAATGGGCATTTGATTAGGCGGTCCGGGGCTAGAGCTGGTTTGTTGAATAGAGTCTGCTAGGTCCAGCTCTATTTCTTGGTCTATGATGGTTGGATCTCCTTCTGAGGTTTCCTCGCTCCAAGATCTAGTTGTACGCATTTCATCTGTAGCACTAGCATGTGCTTCCTTGCTTGTGTTCTCCTTGCTCACATTTTCAATCTCCTCATCCAGATCCTCTTCCAGGTCGGACCCCTCAGAGTGTTCTGATAAGGAATAAAATTCGCTATCTTTGCTGCCAGTAGGATCAAGATCGCCTTCCCCTTCTACCCCTTCAGCTCGGGGTGGATCCAATTCCGTGGCCCCTTCATCATTACCATTGAGAGCGGCATCCTTTTGTATTTCTAATGGTGCGTGGGAGTCAGCAGATGAGGCACATGTGGATGGAATAGCAAAAGGGGTTGTTGGAGAAACAATCAACTGTTCGAGTGCAGCTACTAGCGTCTCATCTTGGTCATTAATTGAAGATACACCGCCCTTTCCCTGACTTCCTCCATCATTCTGAGGGTCAGTATTAATTATTGTTGGTGCTTTTCCCTTGGAGAACATTTGTGGAATTTTTGGGGTGCTCAGTTGAGTATTATCCGGGTCGGTATTACTATTATCTTGTCTTGACTTTGCCGCAAGTGCAGCACGAGTCCCAATCGGATTGTCGCCACTGGGTCTAGTTTTCCCGCCACGTGCAACTTTTGGGGGCATATTGAAATATCTTAACGTTATACTGTTGCGCTGTTTATAACGAAAATTCCAAAAAGCCACTTCACCACAACTACTACCGTTTGTCTGCCACTCGTCAAGTCTCTCTGAGCCTGAGATCCTCTGAGACCTCCTTAAATCCCTTTAGCCCCTTCAGGGTGTGTATGACGTTTTGACTCCACTAAATTAAGTCTGCTTTAGTTACAGCCTTTTGTTACACCCTCAGAGGTTACAGAGGTTATTGATGAATCTTACTTGGCAGTTTTCAACGTTTTCCGCTGAAAAGTCACTGTTTCATGGTGCTCCGCGGTTTTGCTTAGCCTTCTGTCCTCTGTCCTCTGCTGCACCAAAAAAGAGCGTGTAGTTTTTCCCCCAGGTGCCGCTGCAGCATCCACGCCCGACCCGGCGTACCAGAAGCCTTCCAGCCGATCAGCCGAGCAGCCGAGCTCACCGCTGCACCAAAAATCAGCGTGTGATTTTTCGAGGCTTTCCCCAAGCGCCGCTGCGGCTTCGCCGCCTGCCCCAGCACAACAGGAACCGCCCAGCCGGGCGGAGGGTTGCGGCAAGCGTAGTCCAGGTGTACTCCGGGAATGCTACAGCTGCGGGTCTCAAGGGGCACCTCCACACGGCTGCAAACTGAAACGAGGAAAAGCAGCGAGACCCCAGCGGCCAGCAATCAGAGATGCATCCCAACTCACTCGGCAACCACCATAAACGCCATCGTTAAAGCTCAGGTACGACTTGTCAGAAACGCCCAAACGGAGCTCCCACAAACACGCCTGACGTGCAGGCGCCATCTTGCCCTCCCGTTTCGAGCCGGTCTATCTCTCGGACATTTCCTTTGTTTTTTGGGTTATTCGTGGGTTTAGACTACCTGTAAGAGTTTGGGAAATTCTCATTTCCTGAAAACTTTGCTCCTTCTTCAAAGTTTCCAAAAAAGAGTAGATATTAGGGTGGGGTTTACCAATCGTATGGTTGAAGGAGTTATGCCATCCCTCAATGGCATTATTTGTATTTGTTTTTGCCTCTCCCTGTAAGCAACTCGAATACAGTTCCACCACTCCACATGGAAATGTGGCTTCCTCCTGCTACCCGATCTGCTTAGGTGTCCAATCCATGTGTCTTCCATATAATTTAGAATGGGTGCCAATTTTTCTTCATTTGCTATGTAATAATCAGACTCTGTAATGGCAGTGTAGTACTCATCTACACTTTCGGGAGGGACAAAACAAAGAGCAGTTAGTTTTTTTTAACTCTTCCTGTAGTTTGCTGTCAGAGGTGTATTCTGTAACCAGGGGTGTTTTTTGTAACTTATGCCAGAATGCCTGGGAAAAATGAAAAAAACACCCCTGAATTTGGATATCCGTGTACATTTTGGTGATCACATTGATCATGCTCAATTCGAAATCAATAATAATTTTCCTAAGGCTTTGGTTTGTTGTTGATTTTATAACTGATAAAAGTTCAGTGTAGGTTGCAGAAGTCTTATCAGGCAGCAAACTATATACTAGGGGGATCACATTATTGTTAATTTTTGCATGTATAGTATAAATTTGGGTGAATGGATGGGGCGTACTTTTAAACGTCCCATCCATCATCCGAATTTTACTAGTTTCAAGTTTAACAAGGTTGCGGGGTGTACTAAAAATTAATATACGTTTTTGAGGGTTTTCATTATCATGCAGAAGGAAAGGTTCATCAGCAAAAGAAATAGTGAGTTTGTGGGGAATAACTATGTCTGAAAAGGTATGAGGTGTATTTGTTTGTGTATTACTTGCCTGCTTTTGACGTTGAAAAATTATGTATGGTAGGCATATTACTAGCTACATGACTAGGGACATGCTGAGCAACCTCTCGTAAAATGGATCCGGTAGAATCATTGGAGGTGCTTGCAAGCTCCTTCATTTCATTTACAGTTTCTCTGACATCAACCTCCATTGTAGAGGCAGAGTGGTTATGGTCAGTTGTTTTTATAATGATATCATCAACCGTAACCGCACTGCCGCTGCAACGGGTTGAGAAGTATTGCACGCACCTCCAATGATTTCTAGGGAAACTTATCCTTTCCTTACAATATATGTAACCTGCATGATTTAAAAGTCTGTTTCCTTTTCGAGATTTGATATATTTTGCTGTGGGTTGAGTAGACATTATCTGTAAGGAAAAAAATATTTTTATTAAGTTTGTGCTTTTGTTTACTTTAAGATTATAATAAGAAACCAACACTTTCTCTAATGCTGCACCTCCCTGGTGTTAGATTACTAATTGATTGCTCTACACTATCCAGCACTTTCCCTTCTGCAGCACTTTCCTGGAGTAAGAATAGTAATTGATACCCCTACACTATTCAGCACTTTCCCTACTGCTGCACCTTCTTGGTGTTGGAATAGTAATTGATACCCCTACACTATCCAGCACTTTCCCTACAGCAGCACTTTCCTGGAGTTGGAATAATAATTGATACACCTACACTATCCAGCACTTTCCCTACTGCTGCACTTTCCTTGAGTTAGAATAGTAATTGATACCTCTACACTATCCAGCACTTTCCCTACTGCTGCACTTTTCTGGAGTTGGAATAGTAATTGATACCCCTACACTATCCAGCACTTTCCTTACTGCAGCACTTTCCTGGAGTTATAATAGTGATTGATTGCCCTACACTATCCTGCACTTTCCCTACTGCTGCACTTTCTTGGAGTTGGAATAGTAATTGATACCCTTACACTATCCAGCACTTTCCCTACTGCAGCACTTTCCTGGAGTTGGAATAGTAATTGATACCCCTACACTATCCAGCACTTTCCCTACTGCAGCACTTTCCTGGAATTAGATTACTAATTGATTGCCCTACACTATCCAGCACTTTTCCTACTGCAGCACTTTCCTGGAGTTAGAATAGTAATTGATACCCTTACACTATCCAGCACTTTCCCTACTGCAGCACTTTCCTGGAGTAAGAATAGTAATTGATACCCCTACACTATCCAGCACTTTCCCTACTGCAGCACTTTCTGTGAGTTAGAATAGTAATTGATACTCCTACACTATCCAGCACTTTCCCTACTGCAGCACTTTCATGGAGTTGGAATAGTAATTGATACCCTACACTATCCAGCACTTTCCCTACTGCAGCACTTTCTTGGAGTTAGAATAGTAATTGATACTCCTACAATATCCAGCACTTTCCCTACTGCAGCACTTTCCTGGAGTAAGAATAGTAATTGATACCCCTACACTATCCAGCACTTTCCCTACTGCAGCACTTTCTTGGAGTTAGAATAGTAATTGATACTCCTACACTATCCAGCACTTTCCCTACTGCAGCACTTTCATGGAGTTGGAATAGTAATTGATACCCCTACACTATCCAGCACTTTCCCTACTGCAGCACTTTCCTGGAGTTAGAATCGTAATTGATACCCTTACACTATCCAGCACTTTCCCTACTGCAGCACTTTCCTGGAGTTAGATTACTAATTGATTGCCCTACACTATCCAGCACTTTCCCTACTGCAGCACTTTCCTGGAGTTAGAATAGTAATTGATACCCCTACACTATCCAGCACTTTCCCTACTGCTGCACTTTCTTAGAGTTGGAATAGTAATTGACACCCCTACACTATCCAGCACTTTCCCTACTGCAGCACTTTCCTGGAGTTAGAATAGTAATTGATACCCTTACACTATCCAGCACTTTCCCTACTGCAGCACTTTCCTGGAGTTGGAATAGGAATTGATAACCCTACACTATCCAGCACTTTCCCTACTGCAGCACTTTCCTGGAGTTAGATTACTAATTGATTGCCCTACACTATCCAGCACTTTCCCTACTGAAGCACTTTCCTGGAGTTAGAATAGTAATTGATACCCCTACACTATCCAGCACTTTCCCTACTGCTGCACTTTTCTGGAGTTGGATTAGTAATCGATACCCCAACACTATCCAGCACTTTCCCTACTGCAGCACTTTCTTGGAGTTAGAATAGTAATTGTTACTCCTACACTATCCAGCACTTTCCCTACTGCAGCACTTTCCTGGAGTTAGAATTGTAATTGATACCCCTACACTATCCAGCACTTTCCCTACTGCTGCACTTTCCTTGAGTTAGAATAGTAATTGATACCCCTACACTATCCAGCACTTTCCCTACTGCTGCACTTTCTTGGAGTTGGAATAGTAATTGATACCCTTACACTATCCAGCACTTTCCCTACTGCAGCACTTTCCTGGAGTTGGAATAGTAATTGATACCCCTACACTATCCAGCACGTTCCCTCCTGCAGCACTTTCCTGGAATTAGATTACTAATTGATTGCCCTACACTATCCAGCACTTTCCCTACTGCAGCACCTTCCTGGAGTAAGAATAGTAATTGATACCCCTACACTATCCAGCACTTTCCCTACTGCAGCACTTTCTGTGAGTTAGAATAGTAATTGATACTCCTACACTATCCAGCACTTTCCCTACTGCAGCACTTTCATGGAGTTGGAATAGTAATTGATACCCTACACTATCCAGCACTTTCCCTACTGCAGCACTTTCTTGGAGTTAGAATAGTAATTGATACTCCTACACTATCCAGCACTTTCTCTACTGCAGCACTTTCCTGGAGTAAGAATAGTAATTGATACCCCTACACTATCCAGCACTTTCCCTACTGCAGCACTTTCTTGGAGTTTGAATAGTAATTGATACTCCTACACTATCCAGCACTTTCCCTACTGCAGCACTTTCATGGAGTTGGAATAGTAATTGATACCCCTACACTATCCAGCACTTTCCCTACTGCAGCACTTTCCTGGAGTTAGAATCGTAATTGATACCCCTACACTATCCAGCACTTTCCCTACTGCTGCACTTTCTTAGAGTTGGAATAGTAATTGATACCCTTACACTATCCAGCACTTTCCCTACTGCAACACTTTCCTGGAGTTAGAATAGTAATTGATACCCTTACACTATCCAGCACTTTCCCTACTGCAGCACTTTCCTGGAGTTGGAATAGGAATTGATACCCCTACACTATCCAGCACTTTCCCTACTGCAGCACTTTCCTGGAGTTAGATTACTAATTGATTGCCCTACACTATCCAGCACTTTCCCTACTGCAGCACATTCCTGGAGTTAGAATAGTAATTGATACCCCTACACTATCCAGCACTTTCCCTACTGCTGCACTTTTCTGGAGTTGGATTAGTAATTGATACCCCTACACTATCCAGCACTTTCCCTACTGCAGCACTTTCTTGGAGTTAGAATAGTAATTGTTACTCCTACACTATCCAGCACTTTCCCTACTGCAGCACTTTCCTGGAGTAAGAATAGTAATTGATACCCCTACAATATCCAGCACTTTCCCTACTGCAGCACTTTCTTGGAGTTAGAATAGTAATTGATACTCTACACTATCCAGCACTTTCCCTACTGCAGCACTTTCATGGAGTTAGAATAGTAAATGATACTCCTACACTATCCAGCACTTTCCCTACTGCTGCACCTTTCTGGTGTTAGAATAGTAATTGATACCCCTACACTATTCAACATTTTTCCTACTGCTGCACCTTTCTGGAGTTAGAATAGTAATTGATACCCCTACACTATCCAGCACTTTCTCTACTGCTGCATCTTCTTGGAGTTAGGATAGTAATTTATGCTTCTAAAATATTCTACACATTACTTACTTCAATATCTTCCTGGTATAAGAATAGTTATGGATACCCATTAAGTAATCTAAACTTATACTACAGATGCTCTATAGTTTTTTTTAATATAAAATGTATCTACCACTGTATTTTATCTTTCGTATTAAGCATGTTTAGATGTACCAATGGCTATTTCAGAATAATTGCTTGTTGCTATGTTTACAAATAAGGTGTGTATTTTTCAAATACCTTTTGTTTGTGCTGTTCTTTGGTTTTCTTGGATTGCTGCTTTTGGAAATTATTTTATCTTGGTTGTTTTCGTTTGATGATCTTCTTGTTTTTCTCTTTGTTTTGCGTTTATAACTGGATCATTTTAAAATTGTAGGGGAAAAAAAGGGAAATGAGCAATCTTTTTTCGAACGACATTTTGAAATGTAAAGAAAAATCATATAGTGTTTTTTTTTGCAAATTATACAGTCATTGACACTTTACACACTGCAGATTTTACCTTGGAGTTAGTATAGTAATTGTCACTTTTAAAATAACCTACATTTTTACTACTGCTGCACCATTCAGGAGTTAGAATGGTAATTTAAAACCCTTCAAACTTTTTTAGACTTTCCTCACTGCAGTATCTACTTGGAGTAAGAATAGTAATTGATACCTCTACAATGTACCACACTTTCTTTATGACAGTACATTATTGGATTTAGAATACTAATTGATGCCTCTACACTATCCTACACTTTTCCTATTGCAGTACCTTCTTGGAGCTAGAATACTAATTGAAATCTCTACACTATCATAAACTTTCCCTACTGCTACACCTTCCTGGAGTTACAATAGTAAGTGATACCCCTATACTATCCAGCACTTACCCTACTGACAAACCATCTTGGAGTTTGAATAGTAAGTGACACCTTTACACTGTCCAGCACTTACCTTACTAATGCAACTTTCTGGAGTTGAAATAGTAATTGATGCCCCTACACGATCCTACACTTTTCCTACTGCAGCATGTTATTGGAGTTAGAATAGTAATAGATACCCTTACACTATTCTACACTTTCCCTACTGCCACACCTGCCAGGAGTTAGAATAGTAATTGATAACTCTACACTATTCTGCACTTATCTAACTGCTGTACCTTCATGGAGTGAGAATAGTAAGTCGCACCCCTACACTATCCAGAATTTACCTTACTGATGCATCTTCTTGAACTTAGAATAGCAAATGACACCCCTACTCTATCCAGCACTTATCCTACTGATGCACCTTTCTGGAGTTAGAATAGTAAGTGACACCCCTGAAGTATCCAGCATTTACCCTACTAATGCATGTAATGGGGTTAGAATAGTAATTAACATCCATACATTTATTGCACATTTATTGAGTTAGAATAGTAATTTTTACTTTTACTGTGTCCTACAAAATGTGAATTTTTTTTGACACATTTGAAGGATAAAAATTTGACATTTTGCTATTTGTCTTGCAGACTAGTTAGGTATGCTATTTGGGGCTTTCTTTGTTGTCTGCTCTTTCGGGTTTTTCTTTTGGTCAGAGGGCTGCAGAAGATCACTTTGAGAATCTTAACATTTTTTAAAAGAAATGTAATGTCATTATTGATTTCAATGTTTGCGATGCAGTGAAAAGTGACAACATTAATCTGTTTTAGTTACATTTAATTTACTGTTCTGAAAATATCTCACCCTTTCCCTACTGCCTCACCTTACTGGATTAAGATTAGTAATTGCAACACCTATAATATCCATCACTTTTTCTTCTGCTGCACCTTCCTGGAGTTGTACTAGTAATTGATATCTCTACACCATCCCACCCTTTCCCTTCAGCTGCACCTTCTTGGTGTTGGAATAATATTTGATATTTGTACATCATCTCACACTTTTCCTACTGCTGCATAATGATGGAGTTAGAACAGTAATTGATTACCTTTACTATCCCTCACTTTCATTATTATTTAAACATTTATTTAATGAAAAAAATATTTACCCTGTTTTTAACGAGACATTTGTATTTCAATATGGAATTTTTTTTGTTTAATCACCCTTTTTTCTGTGGAAAAAGAGGAATTAAAAGGTATGCATTATTAAATGTTTTGATGTGTAAAATAATAATAAATGTTTTTTCCAAAAAAGTTTTAAAGTACCTGTAAATAAATGTTGTAGAGGAGTGTGGCTCTTTTAACAAAATGCTTTATTTTGCAAAGGTGTTTTTATCGACACACTTTGTAGGAGTTTTTCTTTAAAAAAAAATAATTTAGTGAGTTTAAACGAAAATTACATTAAACTTTTGTTTCAAATTTAATTTAACTGTGCAAATTATTTCATTTACATATTAGTCGGGTTAACTTGTTGTTGGCATTTTTAGTGATATATGTAGGTATTTCGTATCTAAAAGCTTAATACTGTTTTATTTTAAATAATTAAGAAAGTTATAATTATTATTTTCAGCGTTTAAAAAGCTTTAAGCTAACATTTCTTTTATTGGTTTCACATACTTACTTGTATTTCTGCGACAAATGCTTCAAAGTAGGTCACGGCTCTTATCACGTTGAAGGGGTCAGAGGGTCAGCTTTTGACGTCTGGTCACTCTGGGAGTTGATAATCAACTGATTAAAAAATGGTGTCTTGCTTGTATTTATAAGTTTTAGTCAGGCTCATCGTTTTTTGTAAAAAAATACACCGTTGGAAATGTATTGAAATAATCTTTTATTTAATGTGGAAAGTAATAATTTAATTTCTCGTGTGAAAAAGTGTTGTTTAGTAATTTTCGTTCCGTTTTGGCATCCATTTTGAAAGTATTGTTGTGGTATGATTTCATGGAAAGAGTTGAAGGCCAAATATTGAAACTACATAGTTTAAAATGGCGACTCTTTGTATGTAAAATCTTTGTGTTTACGAAAATATATTGCTATATTTGTAAAATACTTTTCTAATTTATTAATTTCAGAAAATCGTTGCCTTGGTAAAGTATGTCATTTTTTAATGATATTAGTATTAATTTTAATACTCGCGTATTAATTTTAATACTCAAGTATTAATTTTTAGAAAAACTTAGCATTTCGTAACATTACGTTCAGTTTTTTTCAACATTTTAACCACTTGGCTGCTAAGGTACAATTACTCTTGTGCTGTAATTTCCATTGAAATCAATGGAAAGTCCATGACGAGTTACCCTTGTCATTAGCGGCGAAGAGGTTAATACACTTCCCCACCCAAAACCCCTAATTTCCCTGCATCCCGTGCCAGGTTTTATTTTACAAAAAAAAGATATATTTGTGTTGTAATGGTATGCGTTTTAAAGGAAATCGTTGTAATGGTAGTATTTCATTAAAAACACTATATTGCGTTGTAATAGTATTCGTTGTAAAATAATGCGTTGTAATGGTATTTGCGTTGTAAAAAATGCGTTGTAAAAGTATGCGTGGTAAAAGTATGCATTGTAACGTCATACATCCCACTTTGCCTCATGAGCCCTGTGAGAAGTTGGCCTGATATATGATGTTTCCAATTCTGGAACCACCTTGTATCAGTCCAAACAATCCCTTATGATGTCTGGTTGTAAGTCAACCTTATAGACAAGCTATCCTAAGGGTAGCATGGACTAAGCAGCCTTAAAGGCTTAACTCTAGAGGTCGTGTTAAGCAAGCTGTTTTACCAATCACAATCCTGTAATATCAAATGAAAGGACACCAAACAAGTATATATTATAAAAATATATGTATTTATTACTAGAATAATCCTCTGTACTCTTTATGAGTGCAGAGGCTCAAGCGTTTAAACAAAAGCACAGTTAAACATATGAAAGTTGCACAATTATGGATGAGGCTGGGGGGCCACGCAAACCATATATTAAAAAAGTGGTATAAGAGATACCAATCGAACAGTGGTTAGGCCTAGGGCCTAGGGAATCGCTGGGAGCAGTCGGGACTAGCAATGCTAAAGTCAGGATAAGCCCGCGGGATTCGGGTGCAGCGCTTAAAGCACAAGCATGCACCAATGCAAAGTCAATGGTGCGTAAAAGTTATAAAGTTATAGTTTAAGGAGACTTCCGCTTAACCTAGCAAGATGAAACTTTAGACACACACACTAGAGGTGGGTACCAGTGTGGGAACACCGGCATTGATAAGTTACCTCACCCACAGTAAGCGGGTGCACAGGTGCGAAGTAGTGTCGGGTTTTGTCACGCTGGTTGATGATGCTTGGAGCTGAAGATGCTGCAGGCGTTGTGAAGGAGAAGTGTCCGGTGTGATTCATGGGTGGATCGGAGTTGTAGAGTACCTGAAAGCAGAGGGGACAGAGTCTGGGTCACTCAGCAGTGACCAGGGTGGAACCAGGACGGAACCAGGCAATGTCGGGCGCAATCAGGTGGTTATCGAGGAGCTTCTCTCCACTGCCACGAGGGCTCTAGGGCATCTGCGATGTCCAGGAGTGGATCACAAGCTGTCGCACAAAGGCTCTCGCCGTCGGCGTTGTCGGCTTTAGGATTAAAGCAAACAACACTTGGCAAGAGCAATCCATGCAGGACTGGAAGATTGATTCTCACTCAGACCAGGAGGGTCAGAGAGGGTTCTCCTTTTCAGAGGAGTGAGTGCAAGTCTGGATCAACTAGAATCACAAGTTAGATTTTGTAGTTCGTCAGCACAGGGGCCACAAGCTAACGGGCAAGTGACTGGGCCAACGCGTTGAGCCAAAAGAAGCAGAAGGGCCCCACACAGCACTCGGTGAGTGTAGAGGGGTGAGCTTTGGTGCAAAAGAGGCTCAGGGCTGGGGCTTCTCAAACCCCCATGTATAGCTTCAAGGGTCACTCGTGGGCTGCACGGTCAGCGTCTTGTGGTCTTTCCAAGATGGCGGGCCCCACGCTTCCGGTCGCCTCCACGGGTCTCAGCTCTGCAGGGACTGTGGATCGGGCTGTTAGAAGGCAGGCACGCTTGGTCTTGTTGATCTCTGTTCCTCGAGTTCTAGCGGGAACTGCAACAAAGCAAACATCGAGGTGCTGGATGGTGCCTGTTTGCACAGGGTGGTCACTCCTTGACCACAAGAGAGATTCTTCAGTCTTCTACGTCGAGTAGGATGTCAAAGGGCCCAGAGTTTCATTTCATAAGTTTCAGTCAGGATAATCTGAGTGCTTTGGCACTGCTCCCATTCTTATACCAATCTAGGGGGCTGGATTACCTGCTAGGTCCCCTCCTATGGGTGGGACCCCGGAAGGGGGTGGTTACACCCCTTTCCCTTTGTCCAGGTCACGCTGGGCCTGGGGCTGGTGTGCCCCAGAACCGGTTTGACGGATTATGCTAGTGGAAGCCTTGTGCTCCCCAGGCAGTGTCTGGTTTCTTTCAAACCTCCCTGCTACAATCCACTATCTCCTGTCTGGGGTGGTGTGACACCTCCCAGCGACAGGAAAGCCTTTGTCCAGGCCTCCTCGGCTGAGTTTCGGTCAGCAGCAGGAGGTCAGACTTGTGACTGTGGCAGAAGCGTCCATTTTGTGATGCTGAGGCTCTTTTAAAATCAACCGCGTTTCAGTAAAGTAACATGTCTTCTCCCTCTAGAGGGACTGTCGAGGGGATAGTATTCCAAATCGTATGACACCTTACACGACATGTTTTGATAAAGCCAAACCCAAGTTAACATATAACCACGAGGAATATAATGCACTTAATAGTATATGGTATGGCATTATCCCGGAACAGCTTAGGGAGTTGTTCCCGACAGCTGCAGACAGGCTCAGCTCATGCTCGAGCTCCATCTCACATTAAACCACGCACTCTGCCTCCAGGATTGATAAGGCCTTCCATAGGAGTGGCTCACAGGTTTATATGTGTCCAGATATAGGTTTAGATATAGGTATACTATATCTAAGCAAGAGGTGATTACACCAACTTGCAGCAGCTGAGTGATCAGCCAGTTGTGTCAATTTTGGATAGCCAGCCAGGGGTGGCAAAAGATATGCTGCAGCCCCTGGTAGGCCTTGGATGCACCTATGCCCTGGGCACCTATAGTGGACTGTGCAGGGGCTGATAAGGTGACCCAAGCCAATTTAGGTATGCACCTAGGGTACATGGAATCCATTTTACAGAGAGAGCAGATAGCCTGGGGCCCTGATTAGGAGGGAACTAGGCCAACTAAGTAGAAAGCCAGCTGAACACAAGCCCCCTCTGGCAGCTGCCCTCCGTCTAGCGGGGCAGCTGTGAGGGAAGAGAGTACCGACAATGTGCCCCGAAGCGGGCACCAACAATGTTCCCCGAAGCGGGCACCTACAATGCCAGTGTGAGCCCCACGAGGCTCTTCAACCAAATGCAGGCTCCCGCTCAACCCCACACACCGGGACAGGCTTGGGGGACTCCGTCTCCTGCAGCACTGGCACTCAGCTCTTCGCCCAGTCCCCCCCTTGGGGCCGGGACTTCAGCTGGGCAGCATGCTGGGCTCTGTCTTCGTCACAGGAGCCCCGCCGGGAATCCTGCTCCAGTCTCTCTCCTCACCCGGTCCCCTCCGGGACCAGGACTTCATGCGGAGTTTCTTGAGGAGGCGGGATGGGCTCCTGTCCTCCGTCCGTCACCACTCTCCTTTTCCGGCCGCCCTCCGCGGCATCCAGGAAGGCAGGGTGGGTTCCCGCCGGACTTCCTGCTTCCGGGTCGCTTGTTCCTTCGGCCGCGCTGCCATTGGCCGCCGCGGCAGCCTCCTCCTCTCTGCCCCGCCCAGGGTCAGGCACCTCGCCTGGCTTCCTGGTCGCTGGAGCTCGCTCGGGCTGCGGCGGTGAAGCACGGGGAGGGCTCCTGCATCAATTAAAGAGAATGGCCGGGTGGGCACCTGCCATAAATAAGGCCACAAAGCGGGGTGGGCACCTGCCCTGGGTAAAATAGCAGGAGAGCGGGGTGGGCACCCGCTCTCTTCAAAACAGGCAATTAAAAATCCAAACGCGGTGTGGGCACCCGCAATGATGCCTGTATCACGGGGGTATCCAAACCATGGGGATTCCCCTCCAAGGGCTGCAGCGCCGCGCTGCAAAGCCCACACTCTCCTTGCTCCTTCTTCTTGGGCTAAGTTGAAATAAATCGCTTGCAAGGTGCCAGAAGCCCAAGCAACAAGTTCCTCTAAAGATCAAGGGGCCATGCAGGGCCTCATGGCAGCTCCCCTGGGCCCCAGCAGCAGCACGCCCCAGCAGGGTCAGCACACCAGAACTGAACAACATTATGGGGTCATAGCCCCTATATTTATATTACTAATTGCTTTGTCTGTAGTGCAGGGCTTAGGGAACCAGATGCAACTGGTTTAGGGGGTATTTGGAGCACTTTCTTTTTGAAGCTCCTCTTTCCCTTTGTCAGGTCGGGCTCGGTGATCAGACACACCACAGGTTGCAGAGCCAGCATTGTACAGGCTGGGCACAGTCCTAATCAGAGTCAGGGGATTACCCCTTCCACTACTCTTAGGCCAGGTGTCCCATTCCACCTGGCTGACTCACCCTGACCCTCCTGGAGCTACACACACCTCCCAGGTCCTGTCACTCACAATTCAAACATGCAATTCACATCAGGCAGGCAGACACATAGCACACAGACATGCCAACTTCTAAAAGTGGCATTTCTTCACCAGTCTAAATAAATCTGCGCACACCATATTTAGTTCATACATACTAACCTTGGCCCTGCGCTCCTCTCATACCAGGAATTACCACACACAAACTTATCTCCAATGCATTCCTATGGGAGGGCAGGCCAACTTCACCAAATGTGCACAGAGAGCACACACATTTTACACTGGACCACAGTGCTAAAGTGCGCAGAGGCCTAAAACCACCAACACCAGGACGCAGACAAGGAAAAAAGTTCAGGGGTGAACCTGCCACATAGGGCCATGTCCAACAGATACGAAAGCAGTACTTTGCCTACTCAAGGATCTCAACTTTGACCCTGCACACAACGTCCTCGTTGGTTTAGATGTAGAGAGCCTATACACGAGATTACCACACAAAGAAACCATAGATATCCTAGAAGAAACCCTATATGGAGCAGAATGGCCTTACCACACACCACAACATAGAGTCCTTGATTGCTGCAAATGGGCTTTGACTGAGAATTGTTTCCGTTTTGAGGACATCCAGTTCTGACAACAACATGGGGCAAGCACGGGGAGTACCTTTGCTCCAAGTGTGGCAGGAGTGTACGTTTACCAATTAGAAGAACACAACATGTTGTCAGACAACACCCACACCGAGAAAAAATACTGGAATGCAAGAGGTACATTGACGATGTCCTTATGGTATGGAAAGGCGACGAATCTGAAGCAAACGAGTTCCTCCAATGGCTCAATCTACAGGACCCATTCCTAAAATTCATACACACCATGAGCAGATCAGAATTGATGTTCCTAGATCTCAACATCTATGCGGCAGAAGGGACTCTTAAGACTGCCCCTCACTTTAAACCCACTGCCAAGAACTGCCTACTACTTTATGACAGTTTTTACCCTCTCCACCTGAAAGAAAACCTCCTTGTTGGCCAGTTTCTCCGGCTCCGGAGGAATTGCTCAGAAATAAGGGATTATGAAATACAGGCAAAAGACAAATCCGAAAAACTCTGGAAAAGAAAAAATCCTGTTAAAACCATCAATAAAGCAAAGAGAAGAGCAGCCAATAATCACAGGGACACTCTTCTGGAAACATATGAAAAAGAGGACAGAGAAAAAGACAGAAGATCCATCTATATAACAACATTTAACATAGCTTCGGATAAAGTCTCTAAGATAGTAAAAAAGCACTGGAGCATCCTCAACAGTGGGAAACTAAATATCCCACTACCCATGGTCTCACATAGAAGAGGCGAACCTCAGGGACATCCCAGTACACACTCACCCAAAATCCCAAATCAAGAACAAACAACAGGTAATCAGTACATTACCCACAGGCCATCACCCTTGTGGCAAATGCAGTGTGTGCCACCTAACTACTACCACGAAGAAGGTGACTTTCAACACAGGAACAACTTGGGATTTAAGAAAGTTCACGACATGCAACAGCTCAGGGGTGATATACATGATCACATGTAGCTGTAACCTACACTATGCAGGCAGGACTACTAGAAAGATCAGCACAAGAATATGTGAGCACCGTTGCAACACCAGGTAGCACAGGGCAAGCACACGGATGACGGCGCACTTTAATGAAAAGAAACACACCCCAAATGACATGCGATGGGTAGTGATAGAACATATGACACACTGTGACAATTTAGAACAGAAGATCCTGGAAAAAGAACAAAGATGGGTGTTCAAATTGCAAACAGATACGATAGGCCTGAATGATAATATCCAATGGGGTCAGTTCACAAGATTAACTACACCTTGGGTACATTGGAGATACAGATATAATAATCCCAATAATACTCCGGGACAGTTTTATTTACATCTCAGATGAGAGGACCGGACGGTACTCAAATCACCTCCAAGAAAAGGTCCCACGAACAGACTCCCACATGAGACCCCAAATTGCTTTTGGAATTCCACTGGCATGATGCAAGAAACTTGCAATTACTGAACAACCGCATCCACAACCACACAAAGCAACAGCCTAAATCCCACTGCCTTGCTATCCAACATGGGCTTTAGAGTAGTTTCTCCTCTCAGGTTGACACCACACTAACCACACCTCAATTGATAATCTTTTAAGTAAATATTGGAGGTGGACCAATTCAGGCATTTACTTCCAATATAGCACAGGAACCTTGCCAATAATGAAATCGCCATTAACCTTGATTCATTGTCTTTTTTTAATGTTCTCTTTTTGTCATAGTCTTTTTTCAGTTGCGGTCATCACCTCGAAAAATGCTGACAAAAAACGTATTATTTACTCATCCCCCAGTTTTACAATGCCACTAATTTAATGTAAAAAAAATTCCAAACCTGAAAATGATCCTCCCAAAATGGGGCGGACAAATTTCTGAAACTAATCGGCCATTTTCGTACAACAGCGGTCTAGTCTTTACTCACATATCAGCAAGACTCGTCTTTTTCCTGCCAGTATTTAAACACATCAGGCTGAAGACACACTAATATGCAGTCCTCCTGGGTACGAGTAGGTGTAATTGACGGAGGAGTGCTGAGCCAAGTAAGACCTTTTCTTCCCTGACAGGAACCCAGGATCCCTGAAAAACGCTCGTTTTTTTTCCTCCAGGCCACACTATGGGGAATAACTAACCAGTATTTCACATTTACCCATGGCCCTTCTCTTGACTCAAATACTTTATATACATTCTTCTAGGGTTACTACAAGCCCCTCCACCCTGGCAGTCCATGAGGCACAGCATTGCCAAAACAGAAGTATGTTATTACAAATTGTGAACAGTAGGTTTATATGTTTGTTATGTCTTGTAATGTTTGCTCACAAGTGTTTCTTTCTTTTTACCAATGTTTTTAACGATTATCCATGCTTTCTCATGATAGAGTAGTCCGATGTGTTCCAAGGGGTGACATTGGATACAAGCACTAATTAAATATTTATACTACTAAGGGAACCGACACAAACTATAGAGGAACGCATTGATTTGAGCACTGCATATGGCTTGGACCTGCCCACGTGAGAGGTGGGCAGGCAATATGTACTAATCTCTTTGTCACTTCATCTCCTTGAACAGATACTACGAGTCTGATTTCAACCGTATGTATTAAATTTGGTGTTGACACATTAGGTGTGCATCTGTTCTTTACTATATTATTTCTATAGTATAGCATAGTTTTTCTCACGGAGTGGTGCCCATGGGTCTGGTCCCCATGTGGTCCTAAAGAAGAGATTTAGAGGAAACCTCGAAACATGTCGACCAAATACTAGGGAAAGTATACACATAACAGTTACACTTACTCCCTACTCTTAACCCCTTTTTATCCATACCAACTAGGAGCGGGAATACATTAATTGCTCCCTAACTAGGTCTTTTTAGCATCACCATCACCACCCAAGCACTGCACTACACATTTTTTCACAAACAGTTCTCCTAAGTAGATCCGCAAGTTGCAGCACGCCCCAGACAGTAGCTATCTGGGATGGCCCCAATGATGAAGCATGTCACCTAGGGTAAACCCTTGGTGAGTGAGGGGACTCAAGAAGATAATTTTCTCTTCTTAGATTTGGGGTGTTGTTTTACACATTTAGCGGAAGCCCTTCCCTTTGATTAGGTTCTCTGATCTGTCATTTACAGATTTGTTAATAACTGTTCCAATGATACCTACAACTCTGCAATGCAGTCTGTCTACTCAGCCCACTCCACAAAGCAATCACTTCTAGGCCACATGCCCTAAGCTGGCTTTCTGTTGCGTTGTGTAAAAAAGCAACAACAAAAAAGTTAATTTAACCTCACCCCCTTCTGTGGCTTGGGCCCTGTTCTGTACACTAAATGGTGACCTGGGCCTTAATGCTAACGCCCATGTTCTTTTTTTATAGTAAGACTGAAATAACTGGGGCCCAGTGGCCACTCACAGAACGTGCTGGAGGGGCTCCTGTGCTGTGAAGCAGAGAGGAATAGAAAACTTCTAAAGAAGAAACATGCAGTCCCACCAGGGTACCCAATCGCTGAAAGAAATCTAAATGTGTGAAACTGGTTAATCACCAAAGGCTGCTTCGAAACCCATGTATGTTTTAATTAATGCAGTCACTTGGAGTTTCATGGTGACACATATATATATTTTTTGAGAGCTAATATATGTGTCCCTTCAAAGGAGTGCTCCATTTTAATGGACACATAAACAAATATTTTCACTAGATATAGTCTGAATACTTATCACTAAAATTTATATTTTTAAAACTCTTCTTTTATCTTAATCAGCATTTTTAGTGGCCTGTTTTATAATATGTAATTCAATTTTAAAATAATGACATTCACAGTGCTTTCTGTCCCAGACTGGGACCTTGTAGCACTATAAATAAACAAGTCACTATTCCTCTCTGCACCCTTAAGGATTTAGAGCCAGATGTACAACGTATTTTAGTCGATGCAAATGGCCCGATGGGCCGTTTGCGTCCGCTAAAATATTAGCCAACCCTATTTTGCGAGTCGGTAAGCTATTACCAACTCGAAAAGTAGGGTTTGGGAGTCGCTATTAGGAAGGGGCGTGCAAAGGTCGTCCCTATTGGCAAAAAAATCTAATACAATGCTGAATTTTTTCTTTTGTTTTAGCCATGTCTTTGACCCTGTCTCCACACTCAAAGACCCTCCCCCACATGGATGTCATTTAGGGGTCACTAGAGGTTGCATTTGCAAACCCTAGCTTGCCCCTTGAGAACCCTGGTACATCATTTTGCAATCCAATCTAAACACAGGGGCACCTCGCCTTATGGACATTGATTGGGGCTCCAATCTCCTTGTTTGATGCCATTTTTTTATTACTCTCATAGTGGACAACAGTTTATTATTCACTATTAGGATAAGAAAAAATGGAGTACAATTAGATAGAATATAACCATCTCTGACAGCCGAGGTAAGTAAAACTTTTTTTACATGTATGTTGTGTGTATGCGTGCCGGTTAGAGTGGGTTTATGTGGAACAGAGTGTGTGAATGTGTTATTATGTGTTAATGTACAAGCATCTATGTGTGAGTGAATGTATAGGTCAACTGGGGTGTGATGTCACTTCTGCTACGCCTGGCCTTTCCGTGAATTGACGTTCATTCTGCCCCAGGCTCTTACACATTTTTTATGGACTTTAACTGCTGCATATAAATGAAGACAACCTGGAAACGTGCCTTTCGCACTTCCACGCTACCTTAATTTACATGTATTTGCAAACTCCAGAGCTGCTGAAGGAGTTCCTGCTTATTTACCTAAAGAAAACAAGCATTGGAAATGCAATAGGTCTCGCATTAGAAAAGTTGGAGCTATTGGTCTTGTAAATGACAAATATTTTATTTATCTGTTGGTTTTTAAAATAGCTAAATTGATAGCTTTGTCATTTACAATGCCAATAGTTATAACTTTGGCGAATGTCAGTACTAAAGATTTTTCAAGCATTTAGGTGGCAACACATGCCCGCTTTGGCAACAAAAAAAGTTAGGGTTTTGGGATTAACAGCAGAAGGATTAAAATACCAAAACATATCCCAAAGTGTTAAAAAATCAATAAATAGCAGCCAGTTCATAAGCAAAGTATAATCCAATATCCAGCTTTGACAGAGAGTTCAGTTTGAAATTAGCAGCAAGGGAAGGTAGTGACAGGGCATATCCTATTCTGTACATAAATAATTTCATTCATGTATTCAGTCAGCAATTAGTTAAAAGACGTGTCATTAACATATGAACTTTAATAATCATATCGCATTCTGTTTTATGAAAAGTTACATCACGAAAAAACAAGTCTATTCCTGTTTGAACCGTCCAGTAAATGAGTAACTAACGTACCATATTGTGCCTGAAAAACTGCCAGCTACACTGTCACATTTATCACCAAAGGAGAGCTCCTAAGTATGACGTCAGCAAGCCTGGCCACCAGGCTCTGTACAATCCTACTCCGGGTGACCTGCCATTTGACAGTGACAGCTCTTTTTGCAGAAAGTTTTGCTGGCAATAGAATCCTCTCAGGGCTCTGATGACAGGAAATACGGGTCAGACGGTGAACTCTGAGCAGGCTGAAAGATGTTACTTGGAGCTAGGTTTTAACAGCCCAGAAGGGTACACAGTGCCACGAGAAATGCCTTACGCACGAACCATGAAACGGAGAAAGAGGAGTGCGCCCCATATGGGAGAGAGGATGTGGCGTAAGGGCCAAAGCTGCCCAATTTGGCATTTGGGAACCAGGTTCGAGTTCTGGCATATTTAGTGAGTTGCTGCTGCTTGCTATTAATGTTCGGTTACATTTAGTGCCATTTGATTTGATTTGATTTGAATAAAACTTATATTGCGCAGACAATAACCCAAAGGTATCAAGGCTCCTAACAACTAATATCATAAGCAAGGGCTTATCACCATTACATATAGGCCTGCACAAAAAGTTGGGTCTTCAGGGCTCTTCTGAAAGCCTGGAGAGTGGGAAGGGATCTCAGTTCCAAAGGGAGGGAGTTCCACCATTTGGGCGCCAGGGTGGAGAAAGCCCTGCCCCCCCATTTAGTTCTCCTGAAACGGGGGGCTGACAGAAGAAGTCTACTCGAAGAGCGTAGGTTCCTAGCAGGAGTGTAGCGGAACAGAATGGATCCTACACCCGTAGGACTGTTTTTAGCTAGTGCCCTGTAGGTCATGCACAGGATCTTAAAGCGGATACGATCCTCCACAGGAAGCCAATGTAATAGCTTTCTAGCCGCTGTGGCTGAGGCCCGTTTGGGAAGGTCCAGGACAAACCTGGCAGCAGCGTTCTGGACTACCTGCAAGCGCTGCAGTAGACTTTTATTCAGTCCCACATACAGCGCATTGCAGTAGTCCAGCCTGGAGCCAATCAGGGCAACTGTAAGCTGTTTCCTTGCCTGCAATGATAGGTGATGTCTGATCCTCCTGAGGATGTGGATGATGCCCCAACAGGTAGAGATGGTTCTGTTGACCTGTTTGTCCAGGTTGAGGGCGGGATCAATCATGACCCCTAGATTTTTAGCAGAGGAGGTAGGGGTGGGGCAGACTCCTAATGAGTCTGGCTATTTGGGGGGTAGTGCCCAAAGGGCATTGGACAGTGCTCTCCGGAATAACAGTCTTTCTGTCTTCCCCCAACTTACCAGAGGGTGGGTAGGGAGTTTTTACCTCAGAAACACACGAAAAAGCCCATGTCACACACTACATGTTAAGTCACTGCCTCTTGGGTCCCCCAATGCCCAATTTCAAGCAAGATAAATTCTAGTGTATACCTCTGAACCCACCCATTATGTGTATTTTCAACTAATTTAAAACACAGGTCAGGTGCAACTTGGTGAGTCATAAATAAATGAGGACAAAAATGAGTGAGTACAGGAAGTGCCTCACATATGCAACCACTAGGGAGCGATTGGCAGTTTCTCACCAATTTGCTCGCTCTTTCATCATCGGTACTTTCCTATATTAGACAATGAAACCAACACCCAAACAGGGGCAGCTCTTCCACTGGAGCGGAGGAGCGTCGCCCCACATAAATGTCCCCGAGATGAAAAAAGAAATGGTAATTCGTTACCATTTTATTTTTCATCCCCTTTCCCGAAGAGAGAGTCAGGACATGGGCAGAGCCGCTGCTGAGTGACAGCAGCAGGGAGTAGGTTGGGCTGTGTATGCACTGTTTAAAGTGAGCATGTTTTTTAGCCGGCCGTCTTACGATGGCCAGCCACACATGCGCACTTTAAACATCTCTAACCCAGCTGTATTAAGACAGCTTGGTTAGAGCAAGTGCATGCCTCCAGAGTGCTGTGGAGTACCGAGTGAGGCTGCTCTCTCCAATAAGGGCACTGCTCTCATGCTGGTGAGAGCAGCACACTGATTGGTCAAGGGAGTTTCCTGCTGGCTGGGCCGCAGAAGCAAAGAGGACGCCCAGAGCGAGGAGGTCCTGTCAAGTAAGGTAAGTGCTTTTTTGTTTTTTGAATTTTATATGCACGTGTGCACTACCCCCCTTCCCTGTAGATGCCAGCCGCCACTGCCTCCAAAACATGTGTGGAAGTATCTTGTATGAGTGCAACATAAAAACTAATTTTAGTGTATGGTGTATATCTCAAAACAACTCCCTATGAATCCTCACAAAATAGAGGAGAACTTCTTCCTCACAAACACAAGTTAAAATGAGTTACAGAAAAGCACTCTGCATAAGTCTTTAATTTGTAGTGCCAGCACTCATGATTAAAACAAATATCCTGTTTTAGACCATTTTAAGAAGAACAGGAGACATATTTTATTGCCATATCACTTTTTGCCAAATTCCTCAGGGCACGAGGACCTCCTGCCGACTTAGAAGTGCACCAGACCTGTAGATTAAAAGAAATAATAGGGGACAACACACAGCATAGAGAATGCATAAGACTTTTGAATTCGATGTTTCCAGTAGTGGGCCCCCAAGGGTTTAATCCATTGTATATAGTGTAGTTACCATGCGACTACCAGGTGGAGGCCTACCAGCAAATTGCAGGAAGGAGACCACTATAGGGACCAACACTCATTTGCCAGAGAAAATTGAGGGGCCCAGCATGGAGCTATATCTGAAAAATGGTTGGAGGAGCGTGTGGCCACTGGGGTTCTCTTGCGATTCTTCTCGGACAAAAAAGCACACAGAGTGCTGGAATTCCCTAGAAAGCTGGGTGTCCCTCGGTGGCCTGTGGTGGCAAGGCTTTTAAACTACAGGGATAGAGACAATATTCTGCAGAGAATGCGAAGAAAAGGCCTGATAGGGGTGGAAGGTAACATGGGATACTATGGTTTGTCTAATAACTTACAGGCATATCATTTAGCTTTACATCCAACAAAGCTACTAACCTGCAATTACTCAGATCTCTTTGATCTCTCTATCAGCTATCAGTTGTCAAAGACTTATCGTGTACTACTAGACCAATGCTCACAATGGACTTTAGACCAGCCCAAAGAATGAATTAATGAATGAAAAGCACTTTATAGAGAGCAAACAGCTGCTTCCACAGGAAGTGAATAGGCGCTAAGCCAACAATTGTAATGGATCCTAACTACACTTCTCTAAAAAAGTAGTTCTTCAAGCCAGCTTTAAAAACAGATTCAGAGTTTATCTCGCGCAATTGTTTCGGAATTCCATTCCAGAGACTGGCCCAACTGAGGGAAAGAGGGCTTCACTAATCTGGCTTTCTGGAATTTAGGAACGCAAAGAAGCCCCTGATTAGAGGAGTGAGGCATTGTTGTTTGAATCTTTGTTGTAGGTATAATGGTGTTTGTCTATGCAGAGCTCTAAATGTAATCACTGGAGCCTTAAAATTGACTCTCTGATTGATTGGCAGCCAATGCAATTTCTTCAGGCCTCAGCGAATAGACTGACTTTTAAATATGTTCAGAATAAGGCAAGCTGCTGCGTCCTGCAATGCACTGAGTTTTTTTACCAGTCCAAAATAGAGCATAAGGGTAATCTAAAGTGGATGTAATAAGGGCATGCAGCAGTCTTTCAGAGTATGAGTGGTAAGAAGTTTGAAAGTCTGTTTTTTAGTGATTTAAGTCCTGAAAAACAAAACACTGTGGTTGCAAACATTGTGGTTTAAAAGATAGGTCCTTGTCTATTTTCACCCTTAGGGTTTTGGCAACAGATGTGGCACTTGAAAGTTCCCCAAGCTTGTTGGGCCAGAATCACATAATATCCACAGGAGAAGAATTTCCAAAAATCAAGATATCAGACTTATCTGAGTTTATTTTGAGATAGCTGTCACACATGCAGCTTGCAACCACAACCACAACCACATGTTATTTGCAGTAACATTAGACACCTGCTGTCGTATTACAAAATTGAAAACATGTCACTATCCCTAAATATTAGATGTAAATACATTTAGAGTTTGAACTAGTGTGCCTGTACAGGCACACTAGTTCAAACTTTTCCAAGTAGGCCCCCCAAAATACATTTGGCCAAGGACCCCCAAAATCCTTAAAATGTCCCTGCATATAGATATTAAGCCACATAGATAAAGTGTGGTAGATAGACAGCCTGTTCCTTTCAGATAGGGAAGATTTAAGCCACATCCAAGCTTTGCCCACTATACCAGCAATTTCCAACCTCTCAAGGAGGATCTCGTGGGACACTGTATCAAAGGCGGTGGAAAGATTTAAGAGGATAACCATTGGTCTATACCCGAGATCAAGGTTAGATCAAACAAATTCCAAGACCTCAAGATCAGTCAATTCTGTACTAAAGTCTGAGTGATAGCCTGATTGAGTAGGATGGACATTGTTGATTTAAAAAACTGTGTATGCTGAACATTAACCAGCTAATCCAACATTTTCCCTGGTTCAGAATGAAGGAAGATAGGTCTGTAGCTGCTCGGACAAAATGGGGACGCATTTGAGTTTTTTAAGAGTGGGAACAGAAGAGCTTTTTTCCAAAAGCAGCATCTTGACCCAGCTAGAGATTAAATACTTTGTTAAATACTTTGTTAATCTGAACATTAATAGATGATACCACCCAAGTGAGTATATTAGGAGTAAAAGCGTGAAGGGATGATCTTGACCTGACCTTACATTAGGAGTACAAGGGTCAAGGGGGATCTTGACCTGGCCTTACGAATTTTGGATTCTGAATCTTTTTACAAAGATCTTATTTAAAGCTCCTAGCTTGATTCTATCACTCTGTCTGATTATCCAGGACTGATCCCCAGCACACCTTACCCCTTGACCTTTGCAAAATTGGTTTGGCTATTTTGATACTTTCCAGAAAGAATAGTGAAAGATTACCACATAATGTATGGGAGGTTGCGATAGTCTGCCTCCCTGCTCATGGACTGCTTACCTTTGGTTGGTTTTGTCAATGTATTTGCTTCATATTTAACAGCTTTCCTTCCACATGAGAATAGCTTATTTAGCATCATTCTAGTTAGACAACTTGTATCCTTCCTCCAATTAAACACGTGAACTATTTATTTATTTTTCTTTCAGCACTCCTTACAAGTTTTTTTTCTCTTCCTTATGTCCTGATGATCTCCCTCATATCCCTGTACCTGTACTCTCTATTTTGCTCCCTCCCCACAACCTTGTCTGTAACTTCTCTAGCCACTCCACACCATGTTTTTTGTTTTATTATACAAACCATATATTTTTTTAATGCACCACTCAAAGACTGCCATGCTCTGTCTTGGAACTATACATTAAAAGTTAAAAACAAACATTTATGTTGTCTGCTACCTTGGGTGCACTGACGTATTCCCAGAACTTCTGGGAATCTCATGGCTTATGTACAAAGAATGCATTCAGTAAACGTTCTTGCAATATGTGCACTGACTTTTACTGAATGCATTGGTATTTATTAGGTCAGTTCACAAAATGCTGAATCATTGTGGGTCGCAATATGACATACCTCATTAATATGAAAGAGTAAGGCCGCAAATAGCAACCAACTAAGATTCACTGCTATTACAGGAATGGTGGTCTGCAGGGGTCACAACACGTCCATGTCTCTTGACTGCTTTTAAATAAATCAATCATTTTTGTTTTAAATGAATGCTATTTTTCTTTAAGCTCTTGTCTAGGGATGGTTGTAGACGGTAACTGTATTGTACCACATTGACCTAATGCAGTTCTGTTTCAGGTTGCACTGCATATTGAGGCTAGGAAACCACTTATTTTCCAATCATTACTGAACAATAGATTACTACAAACATAGCTTATACAATCTTGATGACACATCAAGCATAAAATGACTGAGGGACACCAGGCACTAAGACGGTTGAACAGTTGTGACCTTTGGCCATGATCTTTTATCTGGCTCAATCTTCCTACATATAACCTCTCAAAACCTGCTGTTGAATCTTTTGGTATAATAAAGGCAGGATTGCATGTGGAACTGTCAATGAAATTCAATGATGGCTACTGAGTCCATTGTGAGGCTATCGGCTTGAAGAGCACAACATCCAGAGGCCCAACAGTAAGATGGTCTCTTGTTGAGCCTGCAGATGGCAGTGAAAGCTTCAAGCTACTCCCAGTGAGCTGAACAAAGCAGACATTGGAAATGAAGGTAGACTGCCTCATGAGTGCTATTGTGTGGAATAAGTGGGTTGCCATGGGGCCTGGATGGTGATCAGTAGCAGGGACTGTTACAGAACCAGCCTTGGGTGGCTCCATGTTGCTGCCACGATGTAGGCTGGGTACCCGAGAGGCAGCCCTGATTTATGGCTGCTTCTGAGGATGTTCTGGACTAGATGGTTAGGCTAACATGGGAAGGCCACTCCTACATAAGCTTTACCGTCTGTTTGGTTGTGGTGCCCCTTGAGTAATGAGTTGTGGCTAAGGGCCACTGGCAGGACAATACTTGCTGACTGATGAAAGTAAAGTGTGAACGCTGCAGGAGTCAGGGGGCTGAGGAGGCATAAAGGGACGCACCCCATTCGTAGCCACATATCGCTGCTGAAATTCCACCCTTCTTAACTGACCAGGTGCTTTTGTGAAATGTCAGAGGCATGAATGTTATGTTGATGGAGCGGGGTGGCAAAACCAAAATTTTGTGTACTCCTCGTGAAATCAATGTTCCATAACGTTAACTCTTACTAATGGTGTGATGTGATGAATTAATCAACCATAGTATAAGGTGCACACATAAATACACGTGGGAATACTAATTTTGCCTGCATGAAGCAATATAATTAACTAATATGTGTTGTAATTGTGATGTGAACTAATGCATAGCTTAAATATAAAAAAAAATGGTTTAAATGTGCTTATTGTACACGTTTTTGTGCCAGAAAGTCGCCGGTTATGTGAGTATAAAACGCATTTATGTAGCTTACCTGCTAGGTAATAACTAATGGGGAAACATTAGTATGGCGGAAGGTAAACAGAAGGGCTTTAGTTCTATATTTAACATGAATTTGTGTTTGTTTCTATTATTGTTCCAAAAGTGGCACTTGAGGCCTATGAGAAAATGGACGCTCGGGTAAACTGTGAGCAAGTGTTGGACTGTGCATGTGCGCCAAAAGCCTGCAAGTGAGAGTGAACTGCCCGTGCTTGGATGGGAAGTTCAAGGCTACCTTGGCCTGGAAGACAAGATGATTGCCAAAAACATGGACATTCGAATGTTCTAAACGTGGGAAAGGTTTTGAAGGTTTCAAGTCGCGGATATGACTAGGCCAAAGACTGTCCTAAACAATGGTACATTATGAATTTGCTGATTCACTGTGAATATGATGCTGTAATGGTGAGGAAGTGCTCACCCACCCCAAAACTGTCCAATCAGAACCCGAATTGGTGATGTTAGATACTTTTTAGATAGATTAGGTTAAGAAATTAGTGTATAAAAACCCCTGATTTTGTGTTGAAGTGTGCTCCTTTCGATTTCCCCTCGAAGTGCTGCCAGATTTCAGATCGAATCTTGGATGTAAGGACTGTTTACTTTATTACTTGTTTTTCTTTGCAGGACTGGAAGGATAAGATGAAGGTTTAGTTAGGGATGTTAGGATAGTATGAGTTGGGAACTATCTGTTCTTTGCTAAACTTTACTTAATTCTGAAATAAAAGTCTATTTTCCGAACTTTTAAATAAAAATTATCATTTTGAAATAAAGTTTAAGATTTTTCTGAATAAAGAATTACATTTATGCCTAAATGTCAGACATACTAAAAGTTTGCTTTAATAAAAATAGGAAAATGGAAGATATAAAGCTGGTCTTGTAGTTTTTCCTAAGCCTGATTTTCACTCTAGCAGATCCATTGCCACTATGGTGGTGTGTCTGAATGAATTGGTGTTTGATTAAAACCATGGTAAATCGTTTTAACTACAAGGTGTAAATAAAAAACTAGTTAAATAGGTTTAGACACTCCGCCAAATGTTACAGTAGGATTCCTTTGTTCTTTCATCAATCCCTGAAAATGAGTTAAATGAATAGAAAAAGTGTACAGTGTTATGGGCCCCACTGGTGAATGAATGTGTGTTTGGAGGTTTCAGGGAAATGGCGATGTTGATTTAGAAATTATTTTTGGAGTCCCGCTGTAGCAGTTATTTCTTGGTAGCAGAGTAGTGATTGCTAAGGAAATTTGCTAGGATTATGTATAAAGCACTATATAGAGTTTAAAAATGTACAGAATTATGAACTAATATCTGTTGAGTTTGTATTACATTATATGTAGTTCAGAAAAAAAGCTTCCAAGTGTTGCGTGAAGCTAGTGCCTCTGTCTGCAGGCAGAGGAAGTGTGGCAAGTAAAGTCGCACAGTGCATTGGTCTGTTTCAAAGAAGTAGTATTGTCGTATACTGCGGTTGTATCGTCGTATATCACTGTTTAGGGACATTAGGTGTGAAAGGATAGATGTATAGTGAGGACAGTCTATGAAATTTTAGCCTTCAAGTATAGGGATCATTGCGTATCCTGACTAAAACTTATTGCTGGAAGAGTAGTAGGACTTAACCCGAGCTTGATAGAAGGGTAAAGGAGTTGCGCCTACTTTACTAACGAAAGAGGAATTCTGTTGTGGGCTAGAGGTAAGCGCTGCCTCCTGGAGATACAGAATTCACGTGTATATGAGTAGGGATTTCTGTATGAACGAGTGTAAATGAAATTGCAATATGCGTTCTGGTGAAACTCTGGGATTGTCTCTAATGTGGTGAAAAAGATCTCTGTATGTGCTTTCCTGGAGAAACGAGTTCGTTATTGCCTGATAGAAGGGTAAGGTAGAGAGTAGTGCTACTTTATTGACGAGTCTAAAATTCTGTGGAGATAAGCATCGTCTACTCCAAATACAGAATTCTTGATTGATTGAGAAAATTCTATCACTTTATTAGCGAAACAGGCAAATGGTATTGTTTTCTGTAAGTAACTAACTGATTTTGTAAAATATCTTGTAAATACGGCTTCTTGAAAAAACCCTGTAAAGGAGGGGTCAGTCGGCGCTGCAGAAGCCGGAGCACTGGTGACATCAAAAGTGTCGCAATGGGTATTCTACGCTGCCGCGTCTGACCCGAAGGAAGTTCTCTACCGCGTCTGACCCGAAGGAAGTTCTCTATCGACTATTCACGACATTCTAAAACGCGAGAATTAAATTCTGATTACAGAACAAGCCTCAAGCATTTTTTGCTGAGCCTGACTAGGAAAATAAAACGAGTCTCAAGCGGTTCTACTGAGCCTAATCTGAAAGCACCTCCTTGACTTTGAAGTCGCAGAATTCAACATCCGTGCAGACATCATTTTCAAACTGACTCTGACAGTTCATCACTTACCTGGCTAGGAAGTGTATGTGTAGATTACAATATAGGGTCTACATTCTAATGCTTTTATTCTTTGTCCTGAGGATGGTCTTATGAAATAATTACAAAAAGACTGAAACGTCAACAACAGTGTCTAATTCTGCATCTGATTTGTTCATCACTATTGATTTTCTTTTAATTGTTCAGTTAAAGTCAATGTTATTATCCACTAGCAGTTTAGACCTTTTTTGATATACCAGTGGAACATGTAATATTCTCCCAGTATATCTCTATTTGCATTTCCTGTACCCTATTTTTATCAAATGATCAACTCTTTGCCTCTTAATAAAATAAACTTTTTTTGACTCTAATATACCTGGTTGTTGTATCATTACATATAATATCAAAGCTTCATTTCCTATAATGTTAGTGTGGTAACATTATTTATTCATAACGATAATTCATTTCTTCAGCCATCATTTACGAATAGTGCGAGTTCATAATTAAGTTAAGTCCCGCACCAGCTGAAAGCAGTAGCAGCTACTAGTGTAAGCTTGGAGCAAAGTGAAGGAATATTGATGGGATTTCCCGTGAGGGTGTATGTACCTCATTCTGTGGAGATTCTCCTCACTAGAGCAAAAGCACAGTACATGACCAATAGCAGAATGACCCGATATGAAAAAATAATTTTAGGAGCTGAAAATGTGACAATCACCAGATGTGTAAATGTTAATCCGTCCACATTGCTACCTGACACTAGTGAAGCAGAAGTGAAAGGTGAGCTTGATCACAAATGTTTGGATGTTCTTGATTACTGCACAAAACCCAGATCAGATATTAAGGATGAACCTTTACCTGAATTAGATTTTGTGATGTTTGTGGATGGATCATGCTTGAGAACGGAGAGTTGTATTTTAAGTGCTGCTTATGCCGTTTGCACGTGGCAGAAGTGTTGGAAGCGTCTTGTCTGAAAATAATTCATTCTGCTCAAGAAGCGGAGTTGATTGCTTTGATACGAGCATGCAAATTGGGAAAAGAGGTGAAAGTAACCATAGTGACTGATAGTCAATATGGCTATGGAGTTGTTCATGATTATGGACACCTTTGGTCCCAAAGAGGTTATCTGACTTCTGCAGGAAAACCTATTCAGAATGCTGAATTTGTAAAAACACTGATGGATGTGATTCAGCTACCTGAAAAAATAGCTGTAGTGAAGTGTTCAGCCCATAAAAAGAGTGAGGATTATATTTCCAGAGGAAATAATTATGTGGATGCAATTGCAAAACATTGTGCGAAAAATCAAATTTCAATCAATTAAGATAAGCTAAAAGAACATGTTCCGAGTCCTTTAATGCTAACCACTGTAGTTAAGACATGGCAGGAAGTGAAACAGACACAGGATGAGGCAGAAGCAGAGGAAAAATATATTTGTTTAAAAGCAGGATGCAGACAGAGAGAAGAAGATGAAATTTGGGTTTACAAAGATGAAAGACCAGTAATGCCCGATAGCATGATCTCAGACATGGCCCGGATGTACCATGGTCAGGCCCACATTGGAAGAGATGCCATGATTCATCTTTTTAGATAAACTTGGTATAACCCAAATTTCAGATGATTGCTGAAAGTCTGTGCCAAAGGTGTTTGGCATGTCAGCAATTCAATCCAAAAAGAAGAACTATTGTAAGTTTGGGAACCATAGGATGGGAGGGTGGTCCATTGACAAGGGTTCAGATGGATTTTGTTGAATTACCCCCATGCAATAGGGTTAGGTATATTCTTGTGATAATCTGTTCGTTTACCAGATGGGTGGAAGCTTTCCCTACGAGGAGAAATGATGGGATAACTGTTGCTAAACTGCTTTTACGAGAGATAATACCGCGTTTTGGTTTCCCAGTATCGATTGAATCAGATCGCGGACCACATTTTCAAAACGAGCTAATACAAATGATCTGTGAAGCTTTAGACATTCGCCAGAAGCTGCATTGTGCTTACAGACCTGAGGCTTCAGGGGTAGTGGAGCAGGTGAATGGAACCATTAAGAACAGAATTGCAAAAATGTGTTTGGTAACAGGGCTTAAGTGGCCAGACGCCTTGCCGCTTGTTCTGATGACACTGAGAAGCATTCCGGACAGGAATACTGGACTAAGTCCACATGAGATTTTGATGGGCAGGGTGATGAGGCAGGCCTATGTACCTGTTGATAAATTATTGACAATTAATGATGACATCATACTGGATTACTGCAAAAACCTGTCTGATGTAGTAACTTCTGTGCTCCACCAGGTGGGAACTGAGACACATTCCAAAGAGAAAAATCCAGCTCATGATCTAGTCCCTGGAGACTGGGTTCGAGTGAAGTTACATCGCAGGAGAAATTGTTTGGTACATCGGTGGCAGAAACCACACCAGGTGATCTTGGTCAGTACCACTGCAGTCAAGTGTGCTATATTGAAGAGGTGGGTGCATGCGAGCCACACCATCCGTGTGCCTGCACCTGAATACCCGTATGACAGTGAAAGTACAACTGACTCTGATTCTGAAGATGAACCAGAAAGAACTCCAGATACTGAAGATCGACAGGAACGTTGACATCTAGAAGTATCAGAATCCAGTTCTGCGTCTGAAGGTGAAGGTGAAAGGGAGATTGTGGAGATACCAGATTCTGAAGATCAATCTGAAGATCGAGAATTTGTAAAGGCAAACACCAGCAGAAACGCAAAAGAAAGAGAAGATAAAGTTGTAAAAGAAAAGAAAGCTGAAAAGAAATCTGAAAACTCTGAAAGCAGGAAAGGAAATCCTGAGACTGGGGAAGAGGAAGTAACTCACCATAAGGATGAGATTCCAAGTACCAGTTATTAAGGTGTTCCTAACAGAGTGACAGAAGAAAAAGCTGAACTTGATGAAGACAAAGACATTGTGAAAATCATAATCAATGATACTGTTGAGGATACTGAAAGTGAAACTGATGACAGTGCAGATGAAACTACATTAAGAAAAAGCCCAAGGAAAAGAGCTTGGAGAGTGGAGCATAACACAGTAGAGCCAAAGACTAAAAGAGTCTGTAAAGGAGACAATTGGCCTAAAGGAAATGGTGGATTAAAATTCAAACTGGTGAACAAAGCAAAAGAGCCAGAAGAGCAAGTAAACGAGATCATTTGCCAGAAAGCAGCACTAGGAAAGAAAATAGAAGTTGTACAAAGGCCAAAAAGAGTAAGACGACCAAACCAGAAGTATAAATCACCAGAGTGGGCATATATCGTCTTGCCACCCATTGAAGAAGTTAATAGCAGTCAAGAAAACTTGTATAACCCAAAGATGATTGGGAAAAGTGAGTAAAGAAGTCAACTTAGAGAAGAGAGATAGGTGCTCAAAATATATGATAATAAACGAAAAATCTGAAGTCCCATGAGACGGATATTGTAAATATAGAAGAGGTCAGAGTTTACATAAGGTCGAAGAAAATCTGTTAGAGAAATTAACTATAGTGTAATTTAGAATAGAATTGATACAAGGTTCAAGAAATCTTGTTAGTGAATTGTGTGCTGTGGAATCTAAGAGTCATTTTGGAACACAAGGAAACCCGAAAAGGGCCTTCGGACCATGGGTTAAATTGCTTATTATAGGAAACAAGGGTCCTAAGGAGTTACAATTTAGCAACAGATGATAATATAGACCACAATCAGTACTATATATTTTGACACCCAGCCGGGCGTGGAGTAATCTATTTAGAAATAACATAGAATATCATTGACCTGGAGAGGGTCCAATATGAACATCAAGATAGGGTACAGTCCTGTACCTATCCCAAGAAGGTAGAAAAACCAATAGAATCAAGGAAGGAAAGAGGTTTTGCAGGCAAGAAAAAGGTTTTTTAGAGCCAAAGAGTGGCTTGCGATTTCTATAAGCAGTTTCGCAAAACACACCCAACAGTGTCAACAATTAGATATACACATTGAGTCATATGTTACACTGTTTAAAGCGTCGACGTTTCGATCCCTAAGGGCTCTTATTAAAACGGGATCATCATCAGGACAATTTAAGATCAATGCCTGTATTACAATGCGAACGCCTGTAAGGAAAGGGGGGAAAAAATGGAAACAAAAGGTAAGGCATCCGCCTGAAATGATAAGAACTAAAACCATTCGACAGGGCCCAAGTGTAAGTTAAAAAGGCCGTTCTCTGTTACTACTCATGGAATTTTGGTGGTGCGAAGGTGAGATGTGATATTCATATCGTGTTTTTAGAGTGAAAAAGCGGCGCAGTGACATGGTGATAGGTTTTGTCATCCATTACTGATTGTGTCCTATAGTGCTATATCGGTGTAGGCAGTGACAAATTCGTTACGCGCAATTTGTGGTGCATGCAAGGTGGTTCCGTGATTCGGATAGGGGCAGAGTTGGATTCCATTAGAGTGTGGTGGTGGTGATTGAGGGATAAGATTGGGCACGGGACTGTCTATGGGCAGTCATCAAGCAGAGGCCAGGACAATTACCTTCATGAGTACTGGGTCAAGGTCGTGATGGCATGATTGTTCCACGTTGGGAAAAAGGTTGATTCCTCTTTCCGGCTCTGGGAGCTGGTTGCTGTATGGTAAAAGATCATTACCATTAGCAGGACATTTAAGGACTGTGAGTGCCGAGGTCGACGGTAGAGGTTTGAGGCTTACCTGGCTACACTTTGAGCAGCCGTGAGTGGGAAGTGGAACACGAGGGTTTCTTCCCGTTTTTTTGTGGAGTAGGTTAACTCCTTTGTTTTGATCCGCAGGCTCAATGCTAAATAACAAAAATTAAAGTTAAGGCAGGCCCTTCCAAGAGCGGTGGATTTGGAGTCTGAGCTGCGTTTGGGAGTTGGCTTACCTGACTTCTCGATGGAAGCGGCGGCGGGTTGGTGGGAGAAACACAATGGTCTTCTCCCCCTTCGGTGGCAGCGCGAATCCGCTGTGCAGGGATGTCTCGTGAGATGGTCATTTTAAAGCCGGAAGGAATAAAGATAAAGGAAGGACTGGGTGCCACTTCCTGGTAATAAGCGGCCATCTTGGAGTGGTGAAGTGCAACTGGAGTGTGGCCATTTTTGGAAAGCGTGAGTGGAGATGGAAAAACCGTGGCTTATTGTGCAGTTTTGTGCTCATAACCGCGAGTAGTGAAGGCCGTCTGTGCTCCTCATTCATACACATTGGATTTGACAGCAGATTAAAAACCACAATGTTGGATTTAGTATTCACATTTCCATTTTCTCAAAAACTTTTCAGGTTGTAAAGTTTGAGGAAAGTTCAATTGTCACTAGTATACATCACAGAGCATTGGAATCTAAGAGTGACACATGGTCGAAGAAATCTTGTTATTAAAAAATGGCCATAAATAATCATAAAACAAAATGTTCTATTTTTAGAAAATGGTGTAGATGTTGTTCAATATGTATGGTACTATTGATAATTCTATGGATAATTTTAGCTATTGTTATTCCTTTTCAAGATAATTTACCGAAATTAAAGCCAAATGTGAGTTTAAATAAGCCAAGTGAGAAAGTAGAAGTTAATAAGACTCATGTGTATAGACCAGAGATGCATCAGGATAGGTCCATTAGTGACTACACAAAGAATAAGTTTTCAAGGTTATTACTTGAATATATTAAAACTATGAATGTTGACGATTGCTATGTTTGTGTAAAATTACCAGCATCAGTATCAGAAGGGGTGACCTATCACCACCTTCCTCTTACATATGGTGTGACTTCTAGTGTAATTGCAAGTTTGTTTTATCAGACTGGGAAACTGGAATATCATTATTCTAATGTGGATGACATTTTTGCTAAACTAAAAGTTGATGGTGCATTGAACAAAAAGAAACCTAGAAAAGTAATGGGAGAGTATTTCTTAGAATTAGATGAGTTGACACACGAATACGCTTTTAATAATAATTTTACATGTAAATTGAGAGTTGAAGAGAAGACATTCTTAAATATGGTTGAGGAAAGAAGGATTGCTTATAAACGAAGAGAGAAAATAAACCATTCGAAATTTAAATACTGGACATTTAATGATGAAAATCTTGATGATAGAAATGTGAATGTGGCTATAAACATAGATACTCCAATGTTAGGGAAATTTTGTATCAGAAGAGACAATACTATGTATGACAATTATTTTGTGGGTACAAGTTAATGTAAAGACACCTATAGAGTTTTAGGGGGTTGGGGATTTAAAGGGGGAAATGATCCTGTTTTCCCGGGTGTTTATTTTATTTGTAGGAATAAAGCTTACTATAGGTTACCCAAACATTGGTATGGGACCTGTTATGTGGGCTTGGTCTTTCCTAAAATTGTTCATGTAGATAGAGGTACTAATGGAAAGCATGAGATAGGTAAAGTTATAAGTCGAAAAAGAAGAGAGAGTGTGTTAGAAATAATAGGTGATGTTTTTGGAGAACTGATACCAGCAGTGGGAATTTCGTTTAACGCAAATAGAATTCGAAAATTGTCCACAATAGTTAATCGTTTGTCAACAGACACTGCAGGAGGTTTCCTGATGGTTGATACTGAAATGGTTGCTATGAGAGCTATGGTAATGCAAAATCGACTTGCCCTTGATATAATTTTAGCGAAAGAGGGAGGAGTCTGTGGAATATTGAAAGTGCAACATTGTTGTACTTATATTCCAGATAAAATTCAAAATATTGAGAAGTATATTACAAATATTACAGATTTACATAGAGAAATTGAACCTCTGGAGGTTGAAGGGGTTCTTGAGAAATTAGGTAGAAATTTTACAGCAGTTAAGCATTGGTTCCAGGAGATAGGTTGTTCAATTATAGGTAAAATACTAATTCCAATAACAGTCTTAGTGATAGTGATTTTTCTGATAAGATTATGCTGTATATATAAAGGCAGAAGAGATTTTAGAAAAGCAATAAACAAGACAATTCAAGAATGGAAAGCAAGGGAAAGAATGAAATAGAAATGGAAAAAAATAGAGAAAAGATTTTTAAAGAATCAAAGGAGAAAGTTACTAGAGTATAGATTATACTAATATGAAGAATTCGAAACATGTTCTACTAAATTTTCTAAAATTTTGAAAAATGTTTGGTGATAGAATCACCAGATGAGGGAATTGATGGAGCGAGGTGGCAAAAACTAAATTTTGTGTACCCCTCGAGAAATCAATATTCCATAACGTTAACTCTTACTAATGGTGTGATGTGGTGAATTAATCAACCATAGTATAAGGTGCACACGTAAATACACGTGGGAATACTAATGTTGCCTGCATGAAGCAATATAATTAACTAATATGTGTTGTAATTGTGATGCGAACTAATGCATAGCTTAAATATAAATAAATGCGGTTTAAATGTGCTTATTGTACACGTTTTTGTGCCAGAAAGTCGCCGGTTCTGTGAGTATAAAACCCATTTATGTAGCTTACCTGCTAGGTAATAACTAATGGGAAAACATTAGTATGGCGGGAGGGAAACAGAAGGGCTTTAGTTCTATATTTACATGAATTTGTGTTTGTTTCTATGATAGTTCCAAAAGTGGCCTTTGAGGCCTATGAGAAAATGGACGCTCAGGTAAACTGTGAGCAAGCGTTGGACTGCGCATGTGTGCCAAAAGCCTGCAAGTGAGAGTGAACTGCCTGTGCTCGGATGGGACGTTCAAGGCTACCTTGGCCTGGAAGACAGGATGATTGCCAAAAACATGGACTTTCAAATGTTCTAAACGTGGGAAAGGTTTTGAAAGTTTCAAGTCGCAAATATGTCTAGGCCAGACTGTCCTAAACAATGGTACATTATGAATTTGCTGATTCACTGTGAATATGATGCTGTAATGGTGAGGAAGTGCTCACCCACCCCAAAACTGTCCAATCAGAACCCGAATTGGTGATGTCAGATACTTTTTAGATAGATTAAGTCAGGAAATTAGTGTATAAAAACCCCTGATTTTGTGTTGAAGTGTGCTCCTTTCGATTTCCCCTCGAAGTGCTGCCGGATTTCAGATCGAATCTTGGATGTAAGGACTCTTTACTTTATTACTTGTTTTTCTTTGCAGGACTGGAAGGATAAGATGAGGGTTTAGTTAGGGATGTTAGGATAGTATGAGTTGGGAACTATCTGTTCTTTGCTAAACTTTACTTAATTATGAAATAAATGTCTATTTTCTGAGCTTTTAAATAAAATGATCATTTTGAAATAAAGTTTAAGATTTTTACTGAATAAAGAATAAAAATTCATGCCTAAATGTCAGACGTACTAAAAGTTTGCTTTAAAAAAAAATAAGGAAAATGGAAGATTAAAAGCTGGTCTTGTAGTTTTTCCCACACCTGATTTTCATTCTAGCAGATCCATTGCCACTATGGTGGTGTGTCTGAATGAATTGGTGTTTGATTAAAACCATGGTAAATCATTTTAACTATAAGGTGTAAATAAAAAACTAGTTAAATAGGTTTAGACACTCTGCCAAATGTTACGGTAGGATTCCTTTGTTCTTTCACCAATCCCTGAAATTGAGATAAATGAATAGAAAAAGTGTACAGTGTTATGGGCCCCACTGGTGAATGAATATGTGTTCGGAGGTTTCAGGGAAATGGTGATGTTGATTTAGAAATTATTTTTGGAGTCCCGCTGTAGCAATGTCTCATATCTCATGATTATAATGCTCTTGGTATTAATTCCCTTAGCCTTTCTGGCTGTATACCAATGTACCCACTGCCCAAACATCATATTTCATACAAACTTACCTAGTCTACTTTTAAACTGTTGGGCTACCTGTACCTGTTTTGGACCACATCCTTCCAAACCCGCTACAGTCATGTATTTAATCTAGCACATGCTACTCCTCTTGCAAATTGTGGACTGCCTGGATAATGCTTTTGGGTGCTGATACCTAGTATTGGTGGGTATTTTTTTGCCCTGTATGTTGCTGTAACCACGAATGGATGAGATTAGCAACATTCCAGTTAATATTTGACCCAAAGCAGTGGACGAACGTTCCTGAAAAGGGTCAAGATCCACACACTGATTCACCATTTAAATAAACAAAGCCTTCAGTCGACCTTGATCACAGTCCCCCTTACCCGATATGAAGAAAAGACTTTACCCCATAAATCTCTTAGATAGACAGACATGGACTATATAAAGGAGCAGCTGGGTAAGCAAAGAGTACAGCAACAATATAGCCGGACACCAGATATTAGACAATGATGACTACACTAGGACTAATAATGAGAAATTCCGTAACATGGAATAGGTTCTAGAAGTAATGAAGGGAAAGAATGAGGACTTGGAAGTCAGATCTTGCGCAATAACCTCAGAATTATTGGGGTCGATAAACATGGGCACAGGCAAAATAGAAACATACATGGAGATCATGCTTGAAAGATCACATATTTCTATTGTGCTTGTAGTTGAGCGAGCCCACAGTTCAAAGATACTGAGGCCAGGGCACTGGACACCACAGACAAATTGTGTTCCTTCTTCCAAACGATATGTATTGCATTACAGTTATCCACCAGGGTGGAGAGAAGTGGGACCTGTCATATAGCTGCATTCCCAGATGTCACACTGCTGGTGAAGGAGTCCATATTAATGAACATCAAAAAGAAATTCCAGTGGCTAAAATTAAGTATGTTGTGCGCTACCAAGCTCATCAGACAATTAAAGTGAAGGGAAAAGTGCATGTTCACAGTCAACCATGTCCTGCACCAAGAATCACGTCACTGATCGAGGCTCCCCAAGACTTCTGGGACATAAAGATGATTCGTAGAGCTAACTATGGGAATACCATGGACAACCAATTGAATTTGGTGAGCTGTCGGAGTTTGCTTCTGTTATTATAAGTTGGGTATATTGCATTGGTAAACATGGTCATTTCCCTTTGGCGATTCTATTTATTAAGTAACATTCCCATTCTCTTAATTTGTGATGTTTTCAAAACTTTAAGATAGCATATGAAATAACTAATCGGGTCTAACAAGAAACTGCTCATTGACTACTAGATGCTGACACTACTTATTGTAAGGAGGTAAGAAGGTGTCCTTCTGGATAACAAGCTATCTATGGACCATCAGGTTAATCGTACAGTCTCAGCTGTTTCTGAACTATTAGGATGTTGAGGTAGATATTTCTGATTATGCTCCTCCCAACTCGTAAGCATGTTCCACTTGCCCTTGTCTCCTCGAGGATAGATTTTTGTAATGCAATTTACCTCGAGGGCACCAAGTCAGCTCTTGCAATGCTGCAATTTGTGCAGAATTCAATGTCAAGGATCACGCTGGACATTCCCAAAACAGCACTTGGTGTCAAACGGACTTTGAGAACTGTTTTGGATCCCGGTAGAGAAACATCAACTTATGTTTGGTGGATAAAGCTGTCTATGTGGAAAATGCAGCAGATATCAAAGCCATGTTCAAATGGTATGTACCTGCTAGAAAGCTCCGCTCAGCACTCCAAAATTGGGTAATGGTCCCCAGAGTCTGGAAAAAGAAACAGAGAGGCAGAGCTTTCTCAGTTGCAGCTCTTATACACAATCTTACATCCCTGAAGATGCATCTCCCTTTTAGAAAAGCCTTAAAAATCTGGCTGTTTACTTTTATAAGTTAAGCACAATATAATCTGAAGTAATCTTTCAGTTTACTATGTGGCTTTGTAACACTACAGCACGTAGACGCCCATGGGCCGTTGTGCGCTTTATCAATTCTGTTAACTTCATTTCATAAGAAAGTGAATTATTAATTGGAGTGATGGTAATCCACCACAAATAACGAGTCACTAACCTGTTAGGTCCATACAAAAGTGCAACTAATTTAAACGTGAGCTCGACCCTAATAGCTGTGGCACACAGCAAATAGGCTTAACTTAATAAAAACTGTTAAAAAACAGAAATAGTGGTGCACCAAACAACCAATGTTCATGTAAAAAAAAGTCCAGATCAAGACTTGACATATTCCTTATCTTCTTTATTTTGTTTGTGTACAAAAGAAACTTCAAACGTTACAGCAAGTAGCCAAGGTGTTTCATTCACATGTGAACTTCTTCAGGGCTGTAACAAAATAAATACAAAAAATATATAAATAAATACAAATACTCATAAAAGTGAAAAACCAGACCATACGCAACCTTCAAGGACAGAAACACCCACCACTGTCAGTGCCATAGCGCATAGACATTACCACATAACAGTCAATACGTATGCTTAGAGAAAGTCAGTAACAGTATAACACACATCTACACCCAAGATCAGTGTTAATGATACTATCTAAACCGACATGTTACAATTCTTTCAAATATATTCTATTTCCCATGATCCAAATTATAGAAAAAAGAAAGGAGAAGAGCAAGAAAGAAGAAGAAGGAACAGGAGTTGGTCAGAAGAACTAATGGTTGTAACATTTGACTTTGTATACTTGTTTCCAAAGATTTTTGGCATCTGGTCAGTTGAATCCTTTCTACGTAGATTTGTGGGACCACAACAAAGTGATTATTGAGATGATTGATATCCTCTCAAACAAAATCTTTCTACATGACGGATGCTGGTACCATCAAATACAAGACACGGCGGGGGCTCTAGGTTTGATGCCTCCTATGCCGCCCTTATATGAGCTGGTGGGAGCAGGAGCATGCCTGGGGTAGGTATGCCTCCCCCTGGACAGACTATATTGTCTTTTGTGGGAGGTATATCGACAATATCATCATGGAAAGGATCAACTGACCAACTCATTGAAATACTACACATTTCTCAATAAAAACCCATATAACGTCAGATTAACAATGAACTACAGTAGAGAAAGGATTTAATTTTAAAATCTGCAGTTTAATGTGGAGCATGGTTCAATACAAAGTACTATGTTCAGAAAAGCCATAGCCTATAACAGCATCCTACACGCCGCAAGTGCCTACCTGAAATCAGTGACCAACAACATACCCTATGGGGAGATGGTGCGCATAAGGAGCATTTGAAGTAAGACAGAGACCTTCACCCCCAATATCGAAAATGTTTCAAAGCTAGACCATATGAAAACTGGGTTTTATAAAAAGTGGGGACAGGGTACAGCAAGTAGCCAGGGAAGATACGCTTAAGAAGAGGCAAGACAAGGTGGAAAAAAACGAGGCCAATTGGCATTCATTAGTAAGTATACCATGTATTGTAACAATATCAATAAGATATTGTGGAGACACAGGCATTTACTCACTGAGGTGATAGTTCCAACAAACCTAAGCTGATCTACCGCAAGGGCAAAACAATAAAGGACTGGCTTTGTCCCAGCTATGTAACCGTACCTGGAGCAGAGAACTCATGGCTTCCTTCCCCCACAAAGGGTTTTTTCACATGTAATGAATGTAATGTAGGCAGATTTGGAAGAAATAAGACCAAACAATTTTGCTGCAATACCAAACAAGTACACAAGATACATCCTTACATTAATTGTAAAACAAAATTTGTCACATATGTCATTGGTTGCAGTTGTGACATAATATATGTAGGCAGCACTGTGAGGTCTTTGAAATCCCATATCCAGGGACATGTCTGGGTCCTTACGAATCAGGGTTTGAGAGATTCCATGACCTTTTATACACTCGAACATCATGAAGTCAATGCAGTTATATGGTTCCATTGTATTGATCATGTTCCACCCAATGCAAGGCGAGGCAATAGAGAATTGCCATTGAGAAGCAATGAGGTGGGGTGGATTTGCCGTTTACGTTGTGTTAAAATGGGTCATAACAAAGATGAGGAATTCCACTATTTTTTGTAACACCCTAACACAGAGATCACAGTCTGCCACTCTGGTTTATAAAATAATTAATTTCTTGTCACTGCAACTAAGCTATATTACTCAGGGTGCTTGTGGAGTTACCATCTGGAAACAAGGAATAATACTATTTGTGTGACATCGATTTGGTGTACTGAGCAGTAATGTTTAGGGTTCTTGTAGAATTATCATCTGAATACATGGAAAAACATCACTGGTGTGACAAAAAAAGAAAGAATTTAGTGTACTGTGTAAAGTTGTAAGAGGTTGAACTCCGTGGAACCCATATTTGTATATGTGTATCATATCATCACATTGCATTGACCTATTGAAGGAAATTGGGTCACTTTTGGATTGACTCATGTTTTTGGCTTTATGATGCCTAAGGGCTGACACCTGACATTTTTTTACACTTTTGAATGTACCAGCGTTGTAAGCAACTATCCTTGTCCTTTTTTCTCATTTAATTCTGATCTCATCTTTCTTTTTCATTGAATTCAAATTTCTTTTTCCCAAACTGGATATGAAATGATTTTTTGTCTTGTTGTAATATACACATACTAGAATCAGAGAATAGTGGTCCCATTGGTCTGTTTTGTGTTCTAGGCTGTGGAATTTGTGGCACCCATATGATCGCTAGAATTTGAAATTATGATGCATCATGGGAGTAGAACTGGTCACTCTATTGCGATGTGCCCCACATCTTTGTTGCGAACTATCTTTGCCCTTTTCTTTTCAATTTAAATCTAATTTTACTTTTCCCTAACTAGATATGAAACAATTTTTCATTTTGTTTTAATATACATATCCTAGGACCAGGAAACAGTGGCCCTGTTGGTCTGTTTTGTGCTCTAGGCTGTGGAGTTTTCAAGTACCCATATGATCACTAGAGTTTGCACTTATGATGCATTTTGGGAGTGGAAGTGGTTGCGTGATAGCGACAAATGCAACATTCCGGCATGATGTCCCTAATATTGGGAGTCTGAAAGTATCAGATGGTACTTGTGTAAATGTGTGTCAATGGATGCCTAAAGTTGATTTGTTAAATGGTACCAGGTTATTGCTGGATCAGCTCTGATATACATTTATGGGTTAAGATATACCCCTCGAAGATGGCCCATTCGCTAAGCTTGTTGATTCCTAGCGGTCCCAGTTACAAGAGATTTAACAAATAGGGACTATTTAAGAGGGGCACTGGTTTTCTTTCTTGCCGATACTTACGTGAAGTGAGGGACAGATGATGTGCGGTTTGAGATATGTGTTAAGGTATTGACATGCTGCCACTTAAATTGCAACAAGTTGGTGGGGTATCTGGGGTGGAGAATTTGAGTTCTGTGGTGTGTATAAAATTGAGTGTGGTGAACCCATGCAAACTTTAGCAGAACTTATAAATCATGTGTAATGAAATCACACCTTTGGTGATGTGAGATTCCACTTTGAATTTGGTGTGTATGAAGTCATTCTGTTTTGATGAGTGATATTGCTGGACACACAATTAGTCTCCTATTCTGGGGCTTGGTAGCAGTGTGTATGTAAATGCAATGTAGCATCGATATGGAGGAAATGCATGTGGATACTTTGTTGTAAACCGCTAAAGTTGGTGGCACGCTATGTTTAATAGGCAAGCGCTGAGCTTATTAACCAAATGCATATGTAGGAAGGTGGCTACCTGACTATGATTACCCCAGATTTTTTGCCTTGTGTTTAGCTGGTTTTCGACTTAGTTGGCCTGGTTCCCTGCTAATCAGGGCCCCAGGCTATCTGCTCTCTCTGTAAAATGGATTCCATGTACCCTAGGTGCATAACTAGATTGGCTTGGGTCACCTTATCAGCCCCTGTACAGAGCACTATAGGTGCCCAGGGCATAGGTGCATCCAAGGCCTACCAGGGGCTGCAGCATATCTTTTGCCACCCCTGGCTGGCTATCTAAAATTGACACAACTGGCTGATCACTCAGCTGGTGCAAGGTGGTGTAATCACCCCTTGCTTAGATATAGTATACCTATATCTAAACCTATATCTGGACACATATAAACCTGTGAGCCACTCCTATGGAAGGCCTTATCAATCCTGAAGGCAGAGTGCGAGGTTTAATGTGAGATGGAGCTCTAGCATGAGCTGAGCATGTCTGCAGCTGTCGGGAACAACTCCCTAAGCTGTTCCGGGATAATGCCATACCATATACTATTAAGTGCATTATAATCCTCGCGGTTATATAGCAACTTTGGTTTGGCTTTATCAAAACATGTCGTGTAAGGTGTCATACCATTTGGAATACTATCCCCTCAACAGTCCTGTCGACGGGGATAGCATTCCACCCCTCTAGAGGGAGAAGACATGTTACTTTACTAAAACGCGGTTGATTTTAAAAGGAGCCTCAGCACCACAAAATCGATGCTTCTGCCACAGACACGAGTCTGACCTCCTGCAGCTGACCGAAACTCAGCCAAGAAGGCCTGGACAAAGGGTTTCCTGTCACAGGGAGGTGTCACACCACCCAGGACAGGAGATAGTGGATTGTAGCAGGGAGGTTTGAAAGAAACCAGACACTGCCTGGGGAGCACAAGGCTTCCTCTTGCATAATCCGGCCAAACCAGTTCTGGGGCAGACAAGCCCCAGTCCCAGCGCGGCCTGGATCAAAGGAAAGGGGTGTATCCACCCCCTTCCTGGGTCCCACCCATAGGAGGGGACTTAGCAGGTAATCCAGCCCCCCAGATTGGTATAAGAATGGGAGCAGTGCCAACGCACTCAGATTATCCTGATGAATTATTTGAAACTAAACTCTGGACCCTTGCGGAACTCGAGCGACAGAGATTGACGAGATCAAGCCTGCCTGCCTTTTTACAGCCCGATCCACAGTCCCTGCAGAGCTGAGACCCGTGGAGGCGACCGGAAGCATGGGGCACGCCATCTTGAAAAGACCACGAGAGGCTGACTGTGCAGCCCACGAGTGACCCTCGAAGCTGTACATAGGGGTTTGAGAAGCCCCAACCCTGAGCCACTCTTGCACCGAAGCTCACCCCTCTACACTTGATGAGTGCTGCGTGGGGCCCTTCTGCTTTCTTTGGCTTGACGCGTTGGCCTGGTCACTTGCCAGCTGGCTTGTGGCCCCTGTGCCAATGAAAACCTAAAACCGACTTGCGATTCTGGTTGCTCTAGACTTGCACCAGCTCCTCTAAAAAGGAGCTCCCGCACTGACCCTCCTGGTCGGAGTGAGAAGCAATCTTCTAGTCCTGCATGGATTGCTCTTGCCAAGTGTTGTTGACTCCGATCTTGAAGCCGACAGCGCCGACGGTGAGAGCCTGCGTGGGACAGCTCGTGATCCGCTTCTGGACGTTGCAGATGCCCCACAGCCCACGTGGCAGCGGAGAGAAGCTCCTCAACAACCACCTGATTGCGCCCGACATTGCCTGGTTCCGTCCTGGCTCCACCCTGGTCACTGCTGAGTGACCCAGACTCTGTCCCCTCTGCTTTCAGGTACTTTTCTACTCTGATTCACCCTTGGATCACACCGGACACTTCTCCTTCACATCGCCTGCAGCATCTCCAGCTTCAAGCACCAAGAACCTACGTGACGAAACCCGATGCCACTTCGACCCTATGCACCCGCTTCCTGTGGGTGAGGTAGCATTGCAACGCCGGTGTTCCCACACTGGTACACATCTCTAGGGTCTGTGTCTAAAGTTTTGTCCATCTAGGTTCAGCGGAAGTATCCTTAAACTCTATTTGTGTAACTTTTACGCACCATTGACTTTACATTGGTGCATGCGTGTGCTTTAAGCGCTGCACCCGAATCCCGCGGGCTTTTCCCGACTTCAGCATTGCTTGTCCCGACTGCTCCCAGCGATTCCCTAGGCCCTAGGCCTAACCACTGTTCGATTGGTATCTCTTATACCACTTTCTTAATATATGGTTTGAGTGGCCACCCGCCCTCATCCATAATTGTGCAACTTTGTATGTTATACTGTGCTTTTCATTTAACGTTTGTGCCCCTTTGCTCATAAAGAGTACTGGGGATTATTTTAGTAATAAACACATATATTTTTATAATATATACTTGTGTGGTGTCCTTTCATTTGATATTACAGGATTGTGACTGGTAAAACAGCTCGCTTAACACGACCTCTTGAGTTTAGCCTTTGAGGCTGCTTAGTCTATGCTACCATTAAGATAGCTTGTCTATAAGGTTGACTTACAACCAGACACCATAAGGGATTGTTTGGACTGATAGAAGGTGGTTCCAGAATTGGAAACATCATATATCAGGCCAATTTCTCACAGCATATGTATAAAATGTGGCATTGGTGTGGACGTGACACATAGGGATGTTTTGTTGCAAGCCTCGTAAGATGGTGGCCTGCTGCGTTTTAATAGGAAACGCTGACAATGTGCTTTCTTTGGTTTTGGAAAGGACAGAGTAGAGAGGAAACACATGGAGATACATTTTTGCAAGCCACATAGGATGAAAGTACTTTATGTTGTATTAGCAAGCGCTGATACACGCCTTTGGAGTTAACATAGAGCTCCGGCTATGGCTTTTCAATTCAAGTTGATGTACGTTATCTTGGCACACAAGTTGGGTTTCTCATCTTGGGGGCTTGGTAGTCAGGAACATATGGATAAAACGCGGCAATTAATATGGAAACTATACATAAGGACAAATTGTGGCAAGCTGCGTAAGATGGAGGCATGCTGTTTCACATCAGAAAATACTGATAAGCACTTTCTTTGGTTTCCATAATGATAACATATACATATTGGACACTGTTATAATAATAATAATAATAATAATAATAATAATGAAGTTTATAGAGCGCCTGGTTACGCCTTCCTGGCGTGTCCCCGCGCTGTGGAGAGAGAGAGCCGGTCCAATAGAAGAAGAAAAACACAAGCCCATAGCTAATCACAGAGAACTAGTTGGCGAACAGGTGAGTTTTAAGAAGGCTCCTAAACCTGGTCTCCGATTTTTCCATCCTCAGACAGACAGGGAGTTTGTTCCAGTTTTGCGCAGCTAAGAGGCGAAATGAGCGGCCGCCCATTCTCGCTTTCCTAATCCTAGGGATTTCTAGCTGCCCTGTCCCGCCTGACCTCAACGTTCTGCCAAGTACATACCTAGTGATCAGGTTTCCCAGGTACATTGGAGCCTTATGCCAGAGGATGCGATGACAGATAAGAAGGGATTTAAACAGCACCCTTTTCTTGACTGGAAGCCAATGAAGAGCTTCAAGGGCTGGTTTAGATGCCACCCTTCTGGGAAGTCTCAAAATCAGTCGTGCTGCAGCATTCTGCAGGACTTGTAGCCGTCTAAGATTCTTTTCTGGAGCACCTAGATAAAAAACATTCCCGTAATCCAGACTGGAAGTAATAAGAGCGTGCGTCATCGTCTGTCTGGCCTCTAGCGGGAGCAGATCAAGTGTTTTGTTAAGAGTTTTTAGGACACCAAAACATTTCCCCACTAGCCGGCGGATATGACCTTCATAAGAGAGGGCTGGATCCACCCATACCCCTAGATTCTTAGCCTCCAGACAGGGTATAGGGGTGGGGCCTAGATATTGTGGCCACCAATCTGCGGTCCAGCAAGATTTGTCTCTACCCACCACCATCACCTCGGTCTTGCCTCCATTCAACTTTAAGCAGTTTTTATTCATCCAGGAGGCAAGCTCCTGCATGGATGCCTTAAAGTTGGAAGCCTCGGCCGAAGGTGCCTGGGATAGGGAGATCAGCAGCTGGGTGTTGTCTGCATAAGAGACTAATTCCACTCCAAACGCCTGCACCACCTCAGCCAGGGGAGACAAGTACAAGTTGAACAGAGTGGGGCTCAGGGCAGAGCCTTGAGGCACCCCCTGCTCTAGTGCAACCTCTTTGGACTGGAAAGACCCACGTCAGACCTGGAAGCTGCGCCCTGTCAGAAAAGATTTCAGCCAGCCCATCGCAGGACCCGAGACACCCCCTCTGTTCAGCCACTGCAGCAAGGTGAAATGTGCCACAGTGTCGAACGCCGCACTGAGGTCTAGCATTATCAGTGCCATGGTGTGTCCCGCGTCTACTCCTTGCCTGATGGTTTCCGTAGCTCTTAACAGAGCGGTTTCTGTAGAGTATCCCGCCCGGAACCCTGATTGTGAGGGGTGCAGGAGATTAGCCTCCTCCATGTGCGCCATTAGTTGGATGTTGACCACTTTCTCCGCTACCTTCGCTACATAAGGCAGCAGGGAGATGGGTCTTAGATTTTCAAGAATATCATGGCTGAGAGTGGATTTTTTCCTGATCGGCAGGATCACAGCTCTTTTCCAGGTCACTGGCAGCGTGTGAGATACAAAAGAGATCTCCAAAACGTGCCTAATATAAGGCTCAAGAGTCTCCAAACTCTCTCCCAGCACCTTGGGAGGGGCTGGGTCCCTGGGGGATCCAGACTTAATGCTGAGACAAATGCTTCTTAGGGTCTCTGGAGGAGGGACTGTGAAACGTTCCAGTTTCCGTCCCACTACACTGTCTCCAGGCACTTCCTCAAAAACCAGTCCACTCCCAGGATTACTAGTAAATGAGGCATAGATGTTCCTCACCTTCAGAGCGAAGTAGTCTGCTACTCTGTTGCATTCCCCCATTGAATTGTTGCAGGGGGCATTCCAGCCAGCCACAGTGTAGATCTCCTTATAAATTCTAAAGAGTTCCTTTGAGGAGTTCTCAGCCTCTCCTATTCTGGTTTTATAGTGGGCGGCCTTAGCCCCTCTAAGTAGGACTTGGTATTTCCTCTGTCCTTCTCTGTAGAGCCTCTGCTCCTGTGCTCTAATATCACTTCTCCAGCTCCTCTCCAGTCTCTTGCATTCTGCCTTGGCCTTCTACAAGGCGGGAGTAAACCAAGGAGCGGGCCTTCTGGCTCTCCCGTCAGATTTCTTCAGTAGTGGAGGTGCCACTTTGTTAAGGGCCTGCAGAATGCGCTCATTCAGATTTTCACTAGCACTTTCACTGTCAGACCCTCCCGGGGGGCCTCCTTCCCGAAGCATGTTATTGAAGGTGTCTTGCAAGAAGTTCTTTCACTTTCTACAGGGATAGTTATTAGTCCCTCCCTTCAGTGGATCTTCCATAGTTATGTCAATGCTAAAAGGCACCAGGAAATGGTCCGACCAGGGCACTGGAAGTGGCGTCCCTACCTCCACAGCCACGCAGCCGGCAAAAACTGGATCTAGCAAGTGACCTAGCTGATGGGTGGGGCCATAGGATTTAAGATCCAGCCGAATGATCTGCAAGTCCTGACGCAGCTCGGCTGCCTCCTTATGCAGAAAGTCTTCAAAATGCACGTTCAGATCACCCAGCACAAGAAGTTTGTTCCGCCTGATCGCCAAGTGGTCAATGCCTTCTTGAAGACTGAGCTTAAAATTCCCAAGTGCTCTGGGAGGTCTATAAAGGAGGATCCCAGTAACAGAGGATTTGGGGACTAGTTTTAGCACAAAGTGTCCAGCCTCACTGCTATTCACCAGTAAGGGTTCCAGGGTACACTCGTAGGGTGCCTTCGTGATGACTGCAATCCCACTCCCCCTGCCCTCTGCTCTATCAACTCTGGCTTTAGTGTATCCATGTGATAGGGCCTCTATTATATCCGGGTCCGAATTAGACCCCAGCCAGGTTTCAGTCAGAAACAACACGTCGAGGTTTTCATCCGTGAGAAGCTCCGAAATCTCGACGCTATGCTTACTGAGGGATCTGCAGTTCAGTAGTCCGCCCATAAGCAGCTTCTGGCCCGTCTGACTGTTGGCACTTTCTGAGTAGCATCGCGGCCATAGAGTGTCGGCAAGCCGTCACTATGGGGGGGCAAAGCTGTATTAGTTCCTCTCTCCCATACTGAATAGGTAGGGGTTACTGCCCCGGTCCCCGTCTGGCCGCGGACGGGCGCAGACAAGCTTGCCTTGCACCGCCGGTGCGCCCGCTGCGCGCGTCCGCTGCACTCGTCCGCTGCACGGCCGCTGTCCTTTCTACATTACGTAGGGAGAGGGGCGGGGAAATTTGAGTGCTGACCTGGTTGCTGTGTGCCCGGAAGTGCTGGGCTCCTCCTCACCCTCCGCAACAAACGCCAACAAAGGACGTGGCGGAACGGGGCGGGAGTGCAAACACAGGTTAGTCACCAATCAGCCCTTTAATGTTTCCCACCACCGATTCCCCACAGATTGTGCCGCAGACTTTAAAAGATTTAAAAAACAATAGTTTTTAAGAACATCAGCAGTTTGTCGCCCACGCTCTAACTCAGCGCAAGCGAGTGCCAGTAGTTGTGGTCAAAGCGGATGGAGCCTGCCTCTGCCACCGACAAGCTCTTCTCCAAGAAGTTGCTGCTGTCTCCCCTGCATTAAGTAGGGATTGTGCCAGCGAAACTAGAGCGCTTACCTGGTTGCTGTGTGCCCGGAAGTGCTGGGCTCCTCCTCACCCTCCGCAACAAATGCCCACAAAGGACGCGGCGGAACGGGGTGGGAGTGCAAACACAGGTTAGTCACCAATCAGCCCTTTAATTTTTCCCACCACCGATTCCCCACAGATTGTGCCGCAGACTTTAAAAGATTTAAAAAACAATCGTTTTTAAGAACATCAGCAATTTGTCGCCCACACTCTAACTCAGCGCAAGCGAGTGCCAGTAGTTGCGGTCAAAGCGGATGGAGCCTGCCTCTGCCCCCGACAAGCTCTTCTCCACGAAGTGGCCGCTGTCTCCCCTACATTAAGTAGGGATCATGCCACCTAAACTAGAGCGCTGACCTGGTTGCTGTGTGTCCGGAAGTGCTGGGGTCCTCCTCACCCTCCGGAACAAACGCCCACAAAGGACGCGGTGGAATGGGCGGGAGTGCAAACACAGGTTAGTCACCAATCAGCCCTTTAATGTTTCCCACCACCGATTCCCCACAGATTGTGCCGCAGACTTTAAAAGATTTTAAAAACAATAGTTTTTAAGAACATCCGCAATTTGTCGCCCACGCTCTAACTCAGCGCAAGCGAGTGCCAGTAGTTGCGGTCAAAGCGGATGGAGCCTGCCTCTGCTACCGACAAGCTCTTCTCCACGAAGTGGCCGCTGTCTCCCCTGCATTAAGTAGGGATTGTGCCAGCGAAACTAGAGCGCTGACCTGGTTGATGTGTGCCCGGAAGTGCTGGGCTCCTCCTCACCTTCCGCAACAAACGCCCACAAAGGACACGGCGGAACGGGGCGGCAGGGCAAACACAGGTTAGTCACCAATCAGCCCTTTAATGTTTCCCTCCACCGATTCCCCACAGATTGTGCCACAGACTTTAAAAGATTTAAAAAACAATAGTTTTTAAGAACATCAGCAATTTGTTGCCCACGCTCTAACTCAGCGCAAGCGAGTGCCAGTAGTTCCGGTCAAAGCGGATGGAGCCTGCCTCTGCCACCGACAAGCTCTTCTCTGTTTTATCGCACAAACAGGTCCATGCTGCACTTTGTTGGAAATATGCTTAAGAAAGATGGCGGAATGCTGCGTCGCATCAGGAAATACTGCTAAGCATTTGCTTCGGTTTCCAGAATGACAACATATACATATCGGACACTGTTAGGACCTGTCTTATCTTATACACAGTTTCATGCTGCATTTTGTAGTAAATACGCATCAGCATATGGACTCTTGGGATATAAGATCTGTTTTGTTGTTTGTTTAGGGCACATCAGTCAAGTATACATGGGTAGGATGTAGCAGTGAAATAATCCAATAGAAGCATTATGCTGCAAGCTGCATTAGGCAATAGCTTGTGACTCCAAGTTGCAGCACGCTCTGGATGTGGAGCGGTGAAGCTGATATCATGATGGATATACTGTGATATGCTGATAAAGGGATGTTGGGAGAGGCAAGGCCTGTTTCGTGCATATTCAATAGAAACACGCATAGATACCAAATGGCAATGATGCTCACACTGGGAGGCAGCCCATCAGTGGACATACTTCCATAGCTGTAGTCCTACATTGTGAACATTTTATATATTGTTATCATTTTTTTGTATTTTCCTGTAACCTGTATGTTTTGTATATTTGTATACATATTCTGCTATACTATTTCTTTTTGCGTTGTCATTAACCTTTTTTACACCACTTATATAATGTGGCAGTAGATGTCAACTACAAGGGCAAACTGGCCTGAACCGTAATGGATTTTGGGTTGTAAATTTGATAGCGATCCCATCCTCCACATTTGAAAAGGACTTTCTCATGGTAGAATGTGGAAAACAAGTCATTGACAAATGACTTTACGATATGCAATTCAAATGGTATGCAAATAATGCACCACTGTATGTAGGAATTTGAAGGATGCCTACATAAACCTTAGAAACATTCAATGGTGATTTATACACACCTACAACATACTATTTGCTCAACAACGAACAAACGGTGGATTTGCTTTGTTTGATCAGCACATCTATAGAAAAATATTTCCCTTGTTGAGAGTTCATATAGTATAAGTTAGAAACACTTTGTGGGAGTGCTCGTCTGGTATTGTGCTCATCCACCTGAAAGCCACAATCCACGATCTCCTACTCACTCAAGGTGAGATGGAATATCATGTGCAAATTATAACAAAAATACCAGTGCACATCCCTTCTAGTTGCTATTATCCAATTGGCATCCAGCCACGGCAATCCAATATTTTCACTCTCCTTGCCGTCCTCAAAAAGACATGCACAATGTTCGTTATTATTCAATGTCCATTTATTATTAATTTCTTTCTTTTGCCACACCGTCACAGCCGACGCGCGTTTCGCCCTCTGCGGGCTTTTTCAAGGCAAGAATGTTGTATGGTGAGCAAAATATATAGATTTTAGGTAGATTTTAGGTAGAGAATTTTTGCCAGGGTTCTCATTAAACAGGTACTGTGTAAGGCCTAGAGGTCAGCTGGGGGCTGTGGCAAGAAGGACACCCCCATTAAATCTACCTCCGGATGCAACACCTTTTGTTGCAATCTTGGTTAACGTGCCTAAACTTGCAGATGGGGAGGTGGAACATCATGACACTCTTCTTAAGCACGTTAAAAAATGGTGTAATGCTAACTGCACGGGAGAAAGTAACATCGCAGACAATATTGTAACAAGCAGAAGGGTCAACTGTGTGGGCACAAGCAAGAAAGAGGTTGTGGGAGATTGTGTAATTGTTAATTTCAAATCTAGAAATGTTGCCAGCCGCCTCTTCTGGGACGACTCTCCTTTGGACCCTGTAGGTAAGGGTGTTCGGGCGATGCCCCTTGGCTTTTTCTACCCCCGAGTCTATAGACCAGGTGCTGCGGAGAATAACAAGTCACACTTTACTGAAAACACTTGGGCGGAGGACAAACTTATTTCACCTATGTTTGTTAATGATTGGGTGACAAAAACTTCTAAGGGCAGTGGCTCAGTTAATTCTGTAAGGAACATTCCCCCAAATGATTTATTTTTGTCAAATAGGTTCACGGCCCTAGCCGATAGAATAGATATTGAATGACTAGAGCCTGAGTATGAAAACCTGACTGTCCCATGCCTAGGTAATGCAGAGGCTACCTCGTCTGAAGTCATGGTTAAAACTGCTATAAATGACCCATTAGAATCGAGCAGGGGGCATATCAGGTTATTATCATGGAACATTGCGGGTTTACGGGCAAAACAGGATGACCCGATATGGCTACAACAATTGAGGGAACACGATATAGTTGCCCTACAAGAAACTTGGTCAAAAGACAAGGGCTTCTGGGTAGATGGTTATATTTCATTTTCTGTTAATGCCCAGAGCTCCACAGCGGGAAGGGATAGAGGGGGTTTGCTATTTCTTGTTTCAATTAAAATTGCAGGGACAGTTAAAGAAATCCCTAGTTCCTCTCACTTTTTTCAATTGGTGGAAATTAGTTTGGTAGACAAGAACAAGATTGTGTTTATAAATTGTTACAACTCCATGCAGGGGGGGGGGGCCCTAATTTTGTTTTAGAAGGTTTATCGGCCTTTTTAACCAATTACATGTCAAAACAGCTAATTATGATGGGTGATTTTAATGTTCACTTGTGTGAGTCTCACTGCCAGATCGTAGATGATACCGGTCCAGATCACACATCGTTGCCACATTTTGAACACAGCCCTAAGGGTGTGGCAATGGAAAATATGTTATCATCTAATGACTTATATGAACCAGGGTTCTCAGATCCAACAAACCGTGTGCTTACGTATAACGCAAGGGGGAGTGAATCGATTATCGATTACTTTTTTATGTCCCCGGGGCTCCTACGCTATGTATTGTTCTATAATGCAATTGTAAGTGGGTTCAGTGACCACAATCCGGTGTTGTTGGTTTTGGACGCTTACTCTGGCTTGTGCATAGGGGAACTGAGGGCCTCCTCTGCAAGGGATGTAAGGAGCAGAGACCAGGGAAGGCGCCTTAAATGGTGTAAACTTTGCCCAGATGACTTTCATGGTCTAATTGAGCAACATATGGCAGCTGAAATTGAGAAATGTAGGGATGGAGAGAGGAGGGGGGGGTTGTTAGTGCCTTCGAAGCTATTTGTGCCAGAGTAGAAAAAGAGCTCACAGCCAAACCAAAGAGGGGTCCTGCACCAGTGTTTAGGTGGTTTGATTGCACTTGCTCGAAGGCACACTCGACTTTGCTGAAAGCCCTTAAACAATCCCCTAGAGATAGGTCTTTGGTGGCACAGTCGAGAAAAGATTATGCAATGGCGGTTAAATCACGAAAAAAGGCCATCAAAGATGAAGCTTGGGATTCTTTAATGGATTCTACAACTCTTAAACAAAGTTCAAAATTTTGGGCCATAATTAATAATCCTTTATTTGCTCATACAAATAATATGGATCTTGAAATAAACATCCCTGAAGCAGACTGGATTAATCATTTTTCTAATATATATGGCTCACACGAAATAGTCGAGGCGTTTGCAATACCCTACTCCCCAACCTCCCCTACTAAGTTAAATTTCAGTAAAGCAGAAGTAGAGCTGGCAATTTTAGGCTCTGCTGCTAACAAAGCCCCGGGCCCAGATGGGGTACCTGTGGACCTCTACAAACTTAACCCTGAGTTGTGGGCTGAGATTCTAGCCAATGTTTTTAACTGTGTGCATGAGGGGGGTTTGCCAAAAACCTGGGCATGTTCAATCATAGTACCCATTTTTTAAAAGGGGCCAAAGAAGTGACCCCAAGTGTTTTCGACCAATTTCTTTATTGGATTCCTCCATGAAGATCCTGGGCAAAGTTTTGCTAGCCAGAATTAACAGTTGGTCCCTAGACAACAATATTCTAGCAGACGCCCAGTACGGGTTTCGCGCAGGCAGAGGAACAGAGGACCAATGCTTAAATCTTCATTTGATAATTTCGAAATACACTACTGCAAAAAAGGGGTCAATTTTTGTTGCTTTTATGGACCTGTCCACGGCCTTTGATTTGGTTAATAGAGCCCGGCTGTGGACCATGTTGTTAAAATTGGGTCTTGATCCTCCCCTTGTATATTTCTTGGCAGAACTACACAAGGATTTAAAAGCTTCTATTAGAATGGACCAAGAAGGTAACCGCACAGCGTGGTTCAAATCAAGTAGGGGCGCCCGGCAGGGCTGCATTCTTGCGCCCATGCTGTTTACTCTTTATATAAATTCTTTAGAGAAGACTCTTTTAACTGCTACCTTGGACACTCCGCGTGCAGGGGATACTCGTATCCCTGTCCTCCTGTACGCGGATGACGCAGCTTTGATAGCTCGGACCCATTTAGGTTTGCAAAGACTTTTAAATGCTTTTAATGAATTTATGTCTTCACTTGACCTAGTGATAAACAACTCCAAATCTCACGTCATGGCTTTTGGGGCTGTCAAAAATAATTCTAAACAGTTCTACTGCAATGGTGACGTGATCACTAATGTCAAAATTTTTATTTACCTGGGTGTAATCTTTGACACCAAGGGTAGCTGGGCTCCCCAAATTATAGCTAAAACTAAAGCAGTTAGGCTAATGCTATTTTAAGTTTTTCTAGGAGACTGGGTGGGAAGCCAACAGGTGCTTTACTAAACTTGTATAGGGCGAAATCTGTGGCAATAGCCAGGTATGGTTCAGGTTTGTGGGGTTATGTGACTGCCGAATCCATTCAAAGGGAAGAAAACAAGTTCCTTCGATCCATTTTAGGGCTTCCCCAATCTACAGCCACGTTTTCAGTTCACCAGGAACTGGGTCTCGGGTATATTTCTGACATCCTTTTAATGGCTCCTATTTTGTTATGGATAAGGACCTGGACCAATAACAACCTAGGTTTGAATCACAAAATACTGGTGGACTGTTTAAAATTGGACAATTCTAAAAATATTGCTTGGCTATCATACATTCATAAGTGTTCCTTGGACCTTGGTCGTCCCGACATTTTTTCGGTCCCTCAAGGTCTAAGGAAATCTGATCTAGATTGGGTTAAGCTCAACTTTGCCAAATTGAAAAATGTGGAGAGGGAGGAACGCCAACTGACTAAACCCACGGTCAGAGCCCATTTCCTGACCCTTACCTGCCTTACTATACAACCGTACCTTACTATTGTCAACATCCCTTTTCACAGGTGGCTTCTGGTTAAACTTCGGTTTAATCAGATTTATATGGTCCTTTGTGATAATCAAGGATGGTATAAGGAGGAGGACGCCCCTGTTTGTAATTGCGACAATTTTTCAACGCAAGATAATATGCACTTTATGTTGTTCTGTCATTTTTTTACTGAGCCCAGACAGAAATACCTGGTTCCTTTGCTGAAAGATAAAGCCTTCCAGCAGGCAAAACCTGCTCTCCTGTATCTCCAATTATTGGATTCTGCTTTGGCTATGTTTAGCGTGGCCAATTATCTTGTTGCTGCTGTTCGGATCAGGAGGAGAAGACTTAAAATGTAACATAAGGGTTTTGCATGAAAGGATGAAATGGATAACGTTTTTATGTATTTGTAAAAAATTTTAGCTAAATATTTATTCCTTTTTTCATTGAAAATTGTGAAGATATAAATTACCTTTGATGTTTTTTTTAAATGTTTCTTTTAATTGTTTTTAAACTGTGAATATATAAATTGTTCCATCGATCTTTGTAATTTCTCATGAATTTGTATTGCCCCTTTTTCTTTTGTGATTGTAGAATGGTTTTATGATTTTTAACTAAATCGAATAAAGTGGTTTTTGACTTGACTTGACATTAAACAGGTCATCAAGTAAAGCATCCCTGTTATTATCAAAAGTGGCCATATTCGTGGCAAAAATTCTCTACCTAAAACAAGTGCCAATGAGGGTATGAAGCAAAAGTTTATGAGGCTAGAGAGGATAAAAAAACAAGAACTCTCACGTTGGTGGGATGTCACTGTCTTACGTAAATATATTGATAAAAAACAGGTCCCTAGAGTACTCATAACTTATGGTGCACAAAGTAAAAGGCCTAAAGGACTAATGCTCAACAGGCTCTACAATACTCTGACCTCTGCGAATATATTTTGCTCACCATACAACATTCTTGCCTTGAAAAAGCCCGCGGAGGGCGAAACGCGCGTCGGCTGTGACAGTGTGGCAAAAGAAAGAAATTAATAATAAATGGAAATTGAATAATAACGAACATTGTGCATGTCTTTTTGAGGACGGCAAGGAGAGTGAAAATATTGGATTGCCGTGGCTGGATGCCAATTGGATAATAGCAACTAGAAGGGATGTGCACTGGTATTTTTGTTATAACATACTATTTGCTTCCTGAGTACATGCACAACACCTGTTTCATTTTTTCTCTTCTTTCTTTCATTTTCTATCATTTTGATCAAAGGAAATATAATATATTTTAAAAAATTGCAACATGTCTCTTAAGATTTTATCATTGACACTAATTTTGGGTGTAGACTTGTGACTTTTCAATAATGCTGAGACTGGCTGACTCTAAGCATTCATATTCCTAAATGCTGCTTACTGATGAATATATCTTTTAACATACTTTCCGTCTCCTCACCCACGCACACAAAGCCCTACACAACCAAGGCCCAGGATACCTCAACAGCCGCCTCAACTTCTACGCTCCCAAACGCCAGCTTCGATCGACCGGCCACGCCCTCGCCACCGTCCCCCGCATCCGAAGAGCCACCACAGGGGGACGGTCCTTTTCCTACCTCGCCGCCAAGACATGGAACTCCCTCCCGACCCACCTCCGCCTGACCCAGGACCACCTCGCCTTCAGGAAGCAACTCAAGACCTGGCTGTTCGAGCAGTAGCGGACCCCCCCTCCCCTATCGCCTTGAGACCCTCTGGGTGAGTAGTGTGCTATATAAATGCTTTGATTGATTGATTGATTGATTGATTGATTGATTGATTGACACTGGAACTCTACACCACACAACAGACTATGCAGATAATTTCTCTGCTAGTTACCACCAGATGTAACTTTGCATAATAACTTTAAACTGGGTTTAAATCGAATGTTATTGTGTTATGTCTATGCACTATGACACTGACAGTGGTGGTCATTTCTTCCCTTGAAGGTTGTGTATTGTCTGTTTTTTCAATTTTATGAGTATTTGTATTTAGGCATATATTTTTTGTATTTAATATGTTACAGCCCCAAAGACAATCCCATGTTGTGAATGAAACGTAGGGATTTTATTTTGTACACAAGCAAAATAAAGAAGATATGGAATATGTCAAGTCTTGATCTGGACTTTTTTGCATGAACATTGGTTGTTTGGTGCACCACTATTTGTGTTTTTGTTACGATGTGGCCATAAGGTAGCACCCCTGGGCAGCGGGTGCCTATAGTGAGGGCAGATTTCAAGGATTACATTTTAAGAACCACTCAAATTCGGGACAAGAGGGAGGTGCAATATCTTTGAGCTCGCTGCTCTGGTCTCTTCTTTTGCCAAACAAAATGTGTAACAAATCAGGCAGAAGGTCAAAAAAATTCCTTTCCAATTTTCTAAAATAGATCAAATGTAATAAGCAAAACAACACCAAAACAACAAACATCCAATAAGGGGAGTAAGAGATATGTTTTTTATAAAAGATGTATAAGAAAAGGTTTCAAGAAAAAGTAAACTACCAATTAGTAATCACTGTTTGTTAGTGACTGGGATCTAGGTGCAATATCAGGCCAACGGTGATAGTGTGCAATTCAGATACACATATTAGGTCTGTTCCAGTCAAAGATTTTATCGTAGGTCACAGCCAAGTGATACAGGATCTTGGGGCCAGCACTTAGGGGTCTTCGGAACTCACTCCAGCAGAGGTCCAATCCAGGCCCAGTTGCAATTGGTCAGTTGGGCACTTTAAAATCTAACTTCACCATTAAATAGGATGTTTATTAAACATTACAAATCATGGTCGAATCACTTTTCTAGTTTATCCCAAGCCCAAAATAGCAGAATTAATATTTTAATCTGGACTCTAGTTTTCCTCATAGGACTGCCAGAGTCTTTCACCATAAAACTATATTTTGAGGCTTGTCACTGTAGGGACATGGCAACATTTAATGCCAACATGTCCTATTTCAAAATATCGTGCACACTACCTTGTGAGTTACAATTCCTACATAGGTGTGACAAATTGATATTTAAAAGCGCTTTTTTTCCACGTCAAATGGGTTTTTGAGAGGTCAGGCTGCATGTTTAAATGCAGAATCCATATTTTCCTTTGTCATACTAGTGGATGACACAATAAGTACTGCAGTCTAGAAGTGATATTTAACTTCCCATGCAATAAGTGTACCTTCTATACCATATACTATGTCCTTTTAGGTGATTTACATATGCCAATCAGGGATTAGTCAATTTCTACATATTTGAGGGGTAAGATCACACACTGGGCACCGGACAACTGTAGCCCAGTTTGTCTAAAAACCAGCAATAAAATGGGCATGAACGCGCAAAAAGGAGGATTTTCTCACACATATAAAATGAGAGGAAATTCTGTCCCTGATTTTGAAATGTATTTTTACATGGCCCAAGTTTACTACGCAATGTTTTGGTTTCACTCCACTGCTTCTTTCTCACCTCATTGAGAAGAGGGACCTTATGCCAGTCTTTCCCCTTTACATAATACTTACGTGCTCACTACCCATTCCCCTTTTGGTGACTCAACTCAGTATCAGCACTGATTGAGCCTGCCCCTTCTGCTTCGAACAGTGAACATTCTATTGTACTTAGACGAGAGAAATTTAAGACAAAAGCAAGAAAGGTTGCTTTACTAAACATTTGTAAATAGTGTACATCACACCAATGGGACTCAAGGCTTTTGGTCTTGAGATGGATACCAATGCAAACATTGTCAGAACCCAGAGTAGAACTTCATATAACTAAGTTGGAATTGCCCTAGGCTATTTGCTTAATGGCAAGGTATTTTGTGAAACTCACTCTCATGAATAGTTGTGTCATTAATCCCACTCCTCTACTGGTGTTATTGGGCTATGTACAGAAATTGAGTTCTGGCATTTCTTTTGGCCAAGAAAAATCGAAATGTGCTGAAGAACTGGCCCTAACCCAACAATAACAGGCTAGGTCAAATACTTAGCCTATTACAATGACATTTCAGAGGCCTATTCCACCCAGTGTCTCAAAGTCAGCCTCTCTCCACCTGTCTACACACAATCTTGCTGAAAGGGTGAACATACCATAGGTCCTCATCTTCATAAATAACTTTATTCTATTCAAAAGAATCATAAAAGTATACATTTTTAACCAACAAATTTACAAATGGTTTTTCAAATCCAAAGGTTCAGACACATCATACAGGAAATCATAAGCACATTATCAATAGCCATACTTCATTAAAAACATCTAAAAGTGCACTGTGCATTTTTAATTTATAACCTCTCATACATAAGTTGGTTAGCCTCTCACACTATCCAACTTAATTTAACACACTTTAGTTGCATATTTGCATATCCTGAGAACAAAAGAGACCAATATAAAAATTACCATTCGAATAAAAACATCTAAAAAAACACAAGCTAACAGGTATAAAGTGCATTGTGCATTTTTATATTATAATATCTCATACATAAATTGGTTAGCCTCTCACACTATCCAACTTAATTTAACACACTTTAGTTGCATGTTTCCATGTTCTGTCAGCTAAAAGAACCAATTTAAAAGTTTCCTATAGATTGAAAAACTATCAGTTTCATAACTTTCAATTTCTTTCAATTTAGGACACAAGGTATCAAAACAAAAATTATAATTTCAATAGCGATTCCTAATTAAAAGTGCCAATCTAGAAAAGTTAAGCATAGCACTGCAGATAGCCACAGTGCGTAATGATCTTAAGTGCTCATAACCTTCTTTAAAATTACAAGGTCGAATTTCCTTTAAAATGGGTTTAATAAATCGGTTTCTTGGGGTTTTATAAAGGGTGCAGAAAAGTACAAAGTGCAAAGTGCATTGTTGAGCTTCATTATCGCATGGGGGTAGCCTCTCACACCAACCCTCTTGCTTCGGAAAAGCAACTAAAAAGTGCAGTGCATTTAATCGAAATCTCTTTAGATAAAAACGCCATTGCGTATGTAATGTAAACAATAAATAAAATTGGTGCTGTAATTTACCTCCCTGATATAGTTGTTGTTCTACATTTTTTGACGATCCCAAGATGTTACGGTATGCATTCTTAATTACCATCTTTGTATCTGAATTAATAGAATTTGGGTTATCATAAAAGTTTCCAAGGTCAATTTCATAAAGAGTTTCCCTTACATAGGAAAACCATGGGATCTGCATAGCGTGATCCAACTTTACACAATCTTTTAGGATTTCTTTTGAAAGCTGTAAATCCTCAGAGGGCCACATTTTTCCCCATAGGAGTAATGGGGACACATGGATAAGGTCACTCACAAATTCTATACCCAACTCAGTGTGATAAAAAATATTTGGAGAACTAATCGGTACTGATAAAAGACGTTTTAAAAACTTGTTTCCATAACTCCGAGTTGAGCACATTTATGGTATCCCCATACCCCTGCTCCGTAAGTCGCAAAAGGCAAGCATTTTGATTTATACAGTGTCTTTAATTCGGCAATTGGTTTTTGTCCTAATTTGCTTGTAAAACGAAAAAGGGTCTCTATTGATCTCATGGTCTTTTGTACACGTGATGTTATGAACGGGTCCCAACTCAGGCTTCTGTTGAAGAGATTTCCCAAGTAGTTAAAATTCGGGACCTTTTCAATAGTCAAATTCTCTACAACAAACCTACGAGTTTTGGTCCCTTTTGGGCCACAGACCATTGCGAAAGATTTTGTGAAATTGACCTTAAGGTCTAGATCCTGCATAAACTCATTAAAAGCATTCAAGCATACTTGCATACTGTTTGCAGTTAAAGTCATTAACACAGTATCGTCAGCATATGACAATAAAGGTACTTGTTTGCCATTTATTTTAGGGAAGTCCGAACATTTTCCCAATTACATTTTTTCTAAACCATTTGTATAAACTAAAAACAAGAAAGGGGCCAGAATACAGCCCTGACAGACACCTTCAGTTGATGGAATAGGCCTTGTTTTTTCACCCCCCCGGCCATATCTAATGGCCACAGAAGTAGCAGCATGTAATCTGCGCAACAGGGTGACCAAGGGTTCCTCAAACCCCATGGCCTCCATTAGCAAACACAATTTCTCCCTGCACACGGGGCTATGTACAGAAATACAGAGTTCTGGCATTGCTTTTGGCCAAGAAGAATCGAAATGTGCTGAAGAACTGGCCCTAACCCAACAGTAACAAGCTAGGTCAAATACTTAGGCTATTACAATGACATTTCAGAGGCCTATTCCACCCAGTGTCTCAAAGTCAGCTTCTCTCCACCTGTCTACACACAATCTTGCTGAAAGGGTAAACAGATCATAGGTCATTTCGGGTACAAAAAAGGTAGGGGAGTGGGGGTAGTAGTAAAAGACAATTCATACCACTCGGTCCTAGGCTATTGTACTCTACCCACCTCACATATAAAGTACGGAAGAGCCAACTAATTTATTTCAAAGCATAGGTTTAGGCAGTCTGGTATTATAATACAGCTATTGTAACATGCATCTTTCCCCACTGTCTTTTTTATCCAACCATTTAACTGCTGGTCGCGATCGGGATGCCTAAAATAGGTGCAGGCTTTGTGTTAAAAAAACCTTTATCCAGTGCTACTTTGCTTTTTCTACCCATCCATACCGGTGAATCCAAGAGTTGGCTCAGTTCCTTAAATACTAGCTGTATCAGGGATAATGGATCTATGTAGTACATAAGAACTGAGGGGCAGAAATATCTTAGCAAGCGCCCATCTACTCAAATGTGTTCTAAGAATACAGTGGAATTTTTCTGCATAACTAGCACTTTCCAGATGTTAAATGACTGTTGAAGTTCACTATTATGTATAAATACTCCTGATAATGCACACTATCGGTCTCCCACTGGTGGCCAGCGCCTGGGTAGGTCTCTTTGTTTTGGTCATGGAACCCACACAATGGGAATAATTTCAATTTAGCTCAGTTAGTGCAAAGTCTTCATAAAACCTGGTGATTTCTCTCAAGAGCATACAAATTGATTGCATCATTGCATAAATATATAGGTTTCGTCAGCAATCACAGACACTATATGACTACTGCTCAAGTTCAAGTTCAAAGTACTTTATTTGGTTAAAATTAATAACCATAAAAGCATACAACATAACATTTCATATACAACATACTTTTACACATAATTCCCAATCCAAATCAGGGTTCCTTGTGAACAAGCAGTAACAAATCGATCCAACAAAAGAGATGTAACAATTTAAAACAATAAAAAAGTATGAAAGGCATGTAAAGCTATGCTTAAGCTATAAAGAAAAGAACACTTGGCAACATCAGTTAAAATATGAATTCATTGGATTTGGCATCGCCAAAGAGTACTTAATATGGGAGAAAATGGCTGTGCTTTATGGACAGTAATTGGGACGATATCCTTATCCTATCAGTTCAACATATGTAAGCCATAGAGTAAGTCATAACGGTTGGAGGTAGGTATCCTGTATCTGCTCGGTACGGAACCTCTCCCACCCTTTAAGTAGTTTTCCTCTACATTCCATCTTGAGGGTGGCGGATAAGCGATTCTTGGATAAAAATCACACAGTTCCCTTGTTGCTATTGGCCCGTCTCCTGTGTGAGGCTGCCACCTACGAAGAAATGGGACGACCTGGTTATCCCTAAAATTTACAATTGCCAGGTCTCCAGCTAAGTCCTTTGGACGGGGTCCTACCCACCCCACCCTTCTAACATTTAGGATACTACCATCAATATTAGGTGGAAGGGGTCTATTTTTGGTTAACCAAGATGATACCTTGTTTTTAAGGTCCTGATGACCTTCAACTTTCCCGATTGTAAGCTCGGGCACTCCCGAAAGGACACACACAAAAGGTGCTGCCTCTGGAGGTAGGTTTATACAATTAATTTTTCTTTGCATGTTACCCTGATTAGCAAAAGACCCCTCAGAAAACGTAGCTACGTTAATTAGCCCTGCTCTAGGAGCAGAACTCAGTACTTTTGGTGATTCTTTGGGTACTTCCTTGGCTTTTGAAACTAATAATCTAGTAGTGACTGGTCGTTATTGGGCCATTTTGCTAGGCATATTGGAGGCAGCTAAGTTCTGAGTTTGCTTGTGCCCTGACATTCTATTTGTAAGCATGTTTGCCTTTATGGATTCTTCTATCATCGTGACCTTTTCCCCTATTCTATCCATCCTTACTATCAGCGGGGATATTAAGGCTTTAACCAGTTCTTCAAGCTAGGCCAATAGTTTGGATGGTAAAATAGAGACAGTAGTCTCCAATGCTGGACATGCCTTGGATATGTCTGGGATGGTGGCAATGACCAGTGGGGGACTTGAGTTTATTTTATGTTGTTTCGCTAGCCTCCCTATGTCTTCCGCCCCTTTACGCTTTCTGTTGACAAGAGGGACCTGAGGGGGTACTATCGGTTGATTGTTAACTTTGTCTATTATTGGAAGGTGGGTTTCCAGAGGACTTTTATTTAATTGAGGGGATGCACTAAACTGGGGGCTTCTATTCTCCATTGAGCTCACTGGAGTACCGGATTGCTCCTTTTCCTGTTCTATTGAGGTGTACCAGCCGTTACAGATTTCATTTAGTTCCCTCATTAAGGAGGAGTTAGCTAAGTCTGTTGGCATCGTGCGGGATCGTAAACTGGGTGAAATTTCTGTGGCAAGACAATGTTCTACTCTGTCTATTGTCGATGATACCCTAGTTAGATAGTGGTCCAAAGTCCCCTTAAATGAACCGTTCTGAGACAAAATTTGTTTGGCGGCCCCTTTAGAAGACATGGTGCAACTAACTATTGTGCAATACACCTGATATAGTCAGGTGGGTATATTAATTACCAGTATTTAGTCCCTTTGAAGAGACCCAAAGAGTTCGTAGGTAGTCTCTAGGTGCGTATCCCTTGGGTCGTATCTTTTGTCCCGCAAAACCAAGAGAGGTTGCCCGACCCGACCTCCTCTGACCTCTGATGGCCGCAGATGGCCCGCCCTTTGCCCGGGCTTCGCACGGCACATCCCGCACGCGTCCCGCGCAGCGGGAAGTGATGCTGTTAAATAAGGGATGTGGGCATGTGGGCAGGCTGCAGCACAGGTGGTGTGATGCACGGACTCCTGGACGCTGGAGTCCCGTGCATTATGCTCAAAATGCCCTCACAGCAGTTCTCAGCAACACGGCCCCCGACAGTGAGCCCCTCCCGGGACAACAAAAGCTCTGGTGAAAGAATGCCCTGGACAGCGATGCGGGACCCACGCCAGCAGGTTCCGCAAGAGGTATGTCTGTTCTTGTGGGCGTGTGGGCGGGCTGCAGCACAGGTGGTGTGACGCACGGACTCCTGGACGCTGGAGTCCAGTGCATTATGCTCAAAATGCCCTCACAGCAGTTCTCAGCAACATGGCCCCCGACAGTGAGCCCCCCCCGGGACAACAACAGCTCCGGTGAAAGAATGCCCTGGACAGCGATGCGGGACAGTTGTTTTGCTTTGCATTCTTCTAGTTTTCTAATGGGATAAACAGGACTTCAAGTCCCAGAATGCACAGCGAACACATTGACTGGATGAGGTCCTTGAGGATCTCGGACACTCAAAAGCTCTGCAGGCTGGCGTGGAGAAGATTGTGGAAGCCCGGCTTTGTTTTTGTACTGTTAAGATGGCGCTGCGTGACGCCGACCCTGCTAGAAGCCTCTGATCAGGTGTGTTTCCATGTTCTGCAAAACAAACCACCGGGCGCTGCCCGCAGCATGCAGGGCCTCAGCTACCGCCAATAAAAAGCTTCTAATCTGGGCGGGCGCGGCGGTCGCGCGCCGCCCACAGGTGCATTAGCGCAAGGTCTATATGACTACTGTCTTCAGTCTTAATAACCCAATTACTGATTGCCGCTCTGCACTGTCAGAGCAAACAGCAGAAGTGAGAGAAGACATATGCTTTCCCCTTTCATGGCACAAATTTGCATGATCACCTTCTCTATTTTAACCATAGCATTTGTCTCTATATAAAATAACTTGACTCTATTCAGATGTGTAGGAGAGTAGGGTCTGCTATCCAATGGTCACCCCAATTTTTGCTTTTTGCTTCACTGGTTTTCGACTTACTGAGGCTGTGGGCCTGCTAATCAGACCCCCAGCCTGCTGTTCTCTCTCTAAATTCACATACATGAACTATAGGTACATAACCCAATTAGAAAATGGACTCCTTGTCAGCCCCTGTACCATGCACTATAGGTGCTCAGGGCATAGGTGCCACCAAGGCCTACCAGGGGCTGAAGCATAGCTTTTGCCACCCCTGGCTGGTTCTTAAATTGACACAACTGGCTGATTACTCAGCTGGGGCAAGTGGGTGTAATCACCCCTTGCTTAGATATAGTATACCTATATCTAAAACCTATATCTGGACACATATAAACCTGTGAGCCACTCCTATGGAAGGCCTTATCAATCCTGGAGGCAGAGTGCGTGGTTTAATGTGAGATGGAGCTCTAGCATGAGCTGAGCCTGTCTGCAGCTGTCGGGAACAACTCCCTAAGCTGTTCCGGGATAATGCCATACCATATACTATTAAGTGCATTATAATCCTTGCGGTTATATAGCAACTTTGGTTTGGCTTTATCAAAACATGTTGTGTAAGGTGTCATACAATTTGGAATACTATCCCCTCGACAGTCCTGTCAACGGGGATAGCATTCCACCCGTCTAGAGGGAGAAGACATGTTACTTTACTGAAACGCGGTTGATTTTTAAGGAGCCTCCGATCCAAAAAATGGATGCTTCTGCCACAGACACAAGTCTGACCTCCATCTGCTGACCGAAACTCAGCAGAAGAGGCCTGGACAAAGGCTTTCCTGTCGCAGGGAGGTGTTACACCACCCCAGACAGGAGATAGTGGATTTTAGCAGGGAGGTTTGAAAGAAACCAGACACTGCCTGGGGAGCACAAGGCTGCCCCTTGCATAATCCGGCCAAACCGGTTCTGGGAGACACCAGCCCCAGTCCCAGCACGGCCTGGATCAAAGGGAAAGGGGTGTATCCACCCCCTTCCTGGGTCCCACCCATAGGAGGGGACCTAGCAGGTAATCCAGCCCCCTAGATTGGTATAAGAATAGGAGCAGTGCTAACGCACTCAGATTATCCTGATGAAACATTTGAAATGAAACTCTGGACCCTTCGACATCCTACTCGACGTAGAAGACTGAAGAATCTCCCTTGTGGTCAAGGAGTGACCACCCTGTGCAAACAGGCACCATCCAGCACCTCAACGCCTGCTTTGTTGCAGTTCCCACTGGAACTCGAGCGACAGAGATCGACGAGATTAAGCTTGCCTGCCTTCTCACAGCCCGATCCACAGTCTCTGCAGAGCTGAGACCCGTGGAGGCAACTGGAAGCGTGGGGCACACCATCTTGAAAAGACCACGAGACGCTGACTGTGCAGCCCACAAGTGACCCTTGAAGCTGTACACCGGGGTTTGAGAAGCCCCAACCCTGAGCCACTTTTGCACTGAAGCTCACCCCTCTACACTCGACGAGTGCTGCTTGGGGCCCTTCTGCTTTCTTTGGCTCAACGAGTTGGCCCAGTCACTTGCCAGCTGGCTTGTGGTCCCTGTGCCGGCGAAAACCTAAATACAACTTGTGATTCTGGTTGCTCCAGATTTGCACCCGCTCCTCTGAAAAGGAGCACCTGCTCTGACCCTCCTGGTCCGAGTGAGAAGCAATCTTCCAATCCCGTGTGGATTGCTCTTGCCAAGTGTTGTTTACTCCGATCTTGAAGCCGACAGCGCGGACGGCGAGAGCCTGCATGGGACAGCTTGTGACCCGCTAACGGACATCGCAGATGCCCCAGAGCTCACGTGGCAGTGGAGAGAAGCTCCTTGACAACCACCTGATTGCGCCCAACATTGCCTGGTTCCGTCCTGGTTCCACCCTGGTCACCGCTGAGTGACCCAGACTCTGTCCCCTCGGCTTTCAGGTATTTTTCTACTCTGATCCACCCTTGGATCACATCGGACACTTCTTCACATCGCCTGCAGCATCTTCAGCTTCAAGCACCAACAACCTGCGTGACGAAACCCGACGCCACTTTGACCCTATGCACCCGCTTCCTGTGGGTGAGGTAACTCAGCAACGCTGGTGTTCCCACACTGGTACACACCTCTAGGGTCTGTGTCTAAAGTTTTGTCCTACTAGGTTCAGCGGAAGTATCCTTAAACTCTATTTGTGTAACTTTTACGCACCATTGACTTTGCATTGGTGCATGCGTGTACTTTAAGCACTGCACCCGAATCCCGCGGTCTTTTCCCGACTTCAGCATTGCTTGTCCCGACTGCTCCCAGCGATTCCCTAGGCCCTAGGCCTAACCACTGTTCGATTGGTATCTCTTATACCACTTTCTTAATATATGGTTTGAGTGGCCACCCGCCCTCATCCATAATTGTGCAACTTTCATATGTTATACTGTGCTTTTGATTTAACGCTTGTGCCCCTTTGCTCATAAAGAGTACTGGGGATTATTTTAGAAATAAACACATATATTTTTATAATATATACTTGTGTGGTGTCCTTTCATTTGATATTACAGGATTGTGATTGGTAAAACAGCTCGCTTAACACGACCTCTTGAGTTTAGCCTTTCAGGCTGCTTAGTCCATGCTACCCCTAGGACAGCTTGTCTATAAGGTTGACTTACAACCAGACACCATAAGGGATTGTTTGGAGTGATACAAGGTGGTTCCAGAATTGGATATAGCAAAACAAGATTCCTTTCTGTGTTATTCATTTTTAGTTTTGTGACCAACTGGTCTACTTTCAATTTTTATGTTCCTTGTATACAACTGAACAATAGAATTATATAGGTACTTATTACTACACAACACTAAGATGACTTTTTTTCTCTCAACATGTTCTTTTCATTTGTTAAAAACATTCATATAAAATTCATCACAGGACATTTCATATCCAACATATATTTCTGAGCATTCCCTAATCTAATACAAAAGTAAATCCTATTCTTATTTTTGCTCAAACAAACAAACAAAAGATAAAAACATTTTTTTGGCGTATATTGTTAAAAATCTCTGAATATATGATACTTTGGGCAGTCCCTTGTCGACGCGTTTCGGTGCGTTGAGATCTTTTAGGCACCTTCTTCAGGACAGACTTATAGAAATCAAATATTATTTTTCTTTTTTGAGTGCTTTTGGTTCGGTTATTCCCACTTTTTAGTTCGGTTATTCCCACTTTTTATTGGGGGTAACCGTTGTTAGCTTCTCTATGTTTCAATTTCTTTAATCTTTAAAAACAGGAGAATAACTTTCTACGTGTCTGTGGTGTTCGTTTGGGATGACATCATCCCACGGGAGAGAGGACGTGTCGACGGCGTAGCGTGATATCATTAAGGGACTGGGATAGAAGAATACCCTGATCTAGAGGGCATCCAGCCAATAAATACCAAGATAAAGTGAAGAACTGTTTGTACAATATACACAGGGACCTAAGAAATGTTCTCATCAGATGGATAAGTAAGAAATCCACCAACCAGAATACCCTGCGCAAATTTAAAGACGCAAACGAACACCACAGACACGTAGAAAGTTATTCTCCTGTTTTTAAAGATTAAAGAAATTGAAACATAGAGAAGCTAACAAAGGATACCCGCAATAAAAAGTGAACACCCCTGAGAATGAGCACACTCCAGAAGAGGAAGAAGAAGAGGAGGAAGAGGAGGAGGATGGCTCAGCAGTAGATGAGCCTGATGATCAGGATCAGAGGGGTAACCAGGTTGTATTTGCCAGGCTTAACCAGGCCAACTTAGACCTACATGGGATGGAGAGGGCCAGCACCTCCCCAGATCCTATAACATAATTCCCCCAGGCAACAGAAGGGTGAGATCTCCATCAGGGGACTCTCATATTTCTAGTGTCTCAAGGGAATCTCAAAGGGTAATGATTTCCCCCCAGAGGAAAGAGCATAGGGCCAGGGTGAGGGCTGTCCAACTCCAGATAGAGAGGGAAGAGATAGCCTTGGCTCACGCTAAACTTGCTTTAGCAAGAGAACAGAAGTTGTGTGGCTTAGATGCCACTGGTGGCAGCAATAATCCTAGAGAGAAAGACAGGGGCTATGACAATAGAAACCCGACAAAAATTGTGCCCCCCTACAAGGAAGGGAATGACATCCACAAATGGATGACTGCCCTTGAGAGAGCCTGCATGGTACAGCAGGTTCCTCAGGATCAGTGGGCTGCAATTTTATGGTACTCCTTTTCTGAGAAAGGGAGGGATAGGCTCCTCACAGTTAGACCTGAGGATGCCAAAACTACTCTGTCCTGAAGAGTGCTCTTATTGAAGAGTTTGGCCTAACCACTGAGCAATACAGGTTGTTGTTCAGAGACACCCAAAAAGCACAGACTCAGGACTGGACTGATTTTGTTGATTGTGCCACTAAGGCTCTGCAGGGTTGGCTGCAGGGAAGTAAAGTCTCAGATTATCAGGATTGTACAATCTTATAATGAGAGAGCAGATCCTTAATAACTGTCAGAACCAGCTGTTGCATCAATACCTTATTGACTCTGATCTGACCTCTCCCCAAGAATTGGGAAAGAAGGCAGACAAATGGGTCAGAACAAGGATTAAGCAGAAACCCCAGAACCATGGTGGTGACCAGAAGAAAACAGACCAGAAGGGTGGGAATCAGAAAGATAAAGAAAATGACCAGAAGTCTTCAGGCCCTCAAACTAGTAAGAAGGAGGGTGGTTCCCAAAATGGAAACAAGAAAAAGAAGAATGATGGCCCAAAGAAACCGTGGTGTAATACCTGCAAATCAGTTTCACACTGGGGCAGTGAATGCACCAAGAAAAATCCAGTCCCCACCACTGCAGCTCCTAAAGCACCTGCACCCCCTAGTACAGTTAGCAGTGGTGGTACACAGCCAAAGGGTATAGTAGGGTTAACCCTGGGTACTGAGATGGAACCTGGCCTAGTCAGAGTCCCTACTCAGGAAGTTCTCCTATATGATGTGGACTTATCTTTGTCCACTGCTGTGAGTCCCAGTAACCTGGGCAAGTATAGGCAGACGCCTTTGATAAATGAAAAACTGGCTCAGGCCTACAGGGACACTTGTTCCAGTGTCACTATGGTGACACCTGACTTTGTGGACCCTGGTCAGATTGTACTAGGTGAGAATTACCTAGTGACCAATGCAAGCAACACCACTACTACACATAGTGTGGCTGTTGTGAACTTCTCCTGGGGGGGGGGGGGGGGTAAATGGCCTAAAGAAAGTTGTGGTAAGTGCAGACTTCCCAGTAGACTGTCTGTTAGGCAATGATCTTGAAAGCTCAGTTTGGTCAGAAGTGGAGTACAGGGAGTACGGGACTCATGCAGAAATGCTAGGGATTTCAGCTCATGTCCTTGCAGTGACAAGGTCTCAGGCTAAGAAGTGCCTTCCTGAACCAGTGGTGGATCTTGGAACAATAGACCAACCACAACCCAAGAGAAGGAGCAAGAGGGTTAAGGCTGTGCCTTCCCACTTGTCCCAGGTTGAGGATCAGACTTCACAGGAAGCTGATTCTGCAGTCCAAGAGGAGACTGTCTCTGAGGAACTGGAGCCTGATCAGGTTGAGTTTTTGGGGACAGGGGGACCCTTAAGGGCAGACCTGGGGCAGGCCCAATTAGATTGCCCTTCACTTGAACCCCTCAGACAGCAAACTGCTGCTGAGGCTGCAGGGAATGCTCAAGGTACCCATAAAGTATATTGGGATGATGGGCTCCTTTACTCAGAGGCTAGAGACCCCAAGCCTGGTGCCACCAGGAGGTTGGTCATACCTTTGAAGTTTAGGGGCTTCCTTCTTACCTTGGCCCATGATATTCCCCTTGCAGGACACTTAGGCCAGAACAAGACTTGGGACAGGCTTGTCCCTCACTTTCACTGGCCTCATATGTCAGAAAATGTCAAGGAGTTTTGTCGCTCCTGTGTCACTTGCCAAGCCAGTGGTAAGTCAGGTGGCACAACAAAGGCCCCCCTGATACCACTACCTGTAGTGGGGGGTACCCTTTGAAAGAGTTGGAATAGATATTGTGGGTCCCATGGATCCTCAAACAGCATCTGGGCACAGATTTATACTGGTGGTAGTGGATCATGCCACCAGGTACCCAGAGGCAATCCCCCTGAGGACCACAACAGCACCTGTTGTGGCAAAGGCCCTTCTTGCAGTTTTCTCAAGAGTGGGTTTTCCAAAGGAGGTTCTTTCAGACAGAGGTACCAACTTCATGTCTGGATACTTAAAGGCAATGTGGAAGGAGTGTGGAGTAAACTACAAGTTTACCAGACCCTATCATCCACAGTGCAATGGGCTTGTGGAGAGGTTCAACAAGACCCTCAAGGGAATGATAAAAGGATTACCAGAGACGCTTAGGCGGAGATGGGACCCCCTTTTACCCTGCTTGCTCTTTGCTTGCAGAGAGGTCCCACAGAAGGGGGTTGGCTACAGCCCTTCTGAACTTTTGTTTGGCCATCCTGTGAGGGGTCCACTATGTTTGGTGAAGGAAGGATGGGAGTTACCTCTCAAAAAGCCTAAGCTAGATGTTGTGGACTATGTACTTGGTCTCCGCTCCAGGATGGCTGAGTATATGGAAAGAGCATCCAAAAACCTGGAGGCCAGTCAAGAATTACAGAAAGCTTGGCATGACCAAAAGGCTGTTCTGGTGGAGTACACACCAGGGCAGCTGGTGTGGGTGTTGGAGCCAGTGGCCCCAGCAGCACTCTAGGACAAATGGACTGGACCCTACCCAGTTGTTGAAAAGAAGGGAGAAGTCACCTATGTGGTTGACTTTGGAACCCCTAGGAGCCCCCACAGGGTGCTCCATGTAAATCGTTTGAAAGCATTTGTTGACAGGGAGGACATGAGTCTCCTCATGGCCACAGATGGGGATCAGGAGGAAGAGAGTGGCCCTCTCCCAGACCTGCTTTGCCAGAACCCTGATGATGGTTCAGTTGATGGAGTAGCCTTGGCAGGCAGCCTCACTGAGCAGCAACAGATGGACTGCAGACAGGTGTTGCAGGTCCATAGGCACATGTTTTCACTCACACCCAGTCAAACTAACTGGTGCACCCATGAGGTGGACACTGGTGACAGTCTGCCTGTGAAGAATAAGATCTACAGGCAACCTGACCATGTCAGGGATTGTATAAAGGCTGAGGTGCAAAAGATGTTGGAGCTTGGAGTGATTGAGCCATCAGAGAGCCCATGGCCTAGCCCAGTGGTCCTTGTGCCAAAACCTCATACCAAAGATGGAAAGAGAGAAATGAGGTTTTGTGTGGACTACAGAGGTCTCAGTGCTGTCACTAGGACAGATGCACATCCCATTCCAAGAGCAGATGAGCTCATTGATAAATTGGCTTCTGCCAAGTTTCTGAGCACATTTGATTTGACAGCTGGCTACTGGCAGATCAGACTAGCTGAAGAGTCAAAAGCCAAGACAGCATTCTCTACCCCTAGTGGACATTATCAGTTTGTGGTGATGCCCTTTGGTTTGAAGAATGCACCTGCCACCTTCCAAAGGTTGGTGAATCAAGTCCTTGCTGGGTTGGATGACTTTTGTGCAGCATATCTAGATGATATTGCTGTCTTTAGCTCCACCTGGGAGGATCACCTGATCCACCTGAAGAATCAATCAATCAATCAATCAATCAATCAATCAATCAAAGCATTTATATAGCGCACTACTCACCCGGAGGGTCTCATGGCGCTAGGGGAGGGGGGGTCTGCTACTGCTCGAAGAGCCAGGTCTTGAGCTGTTTCCTGAAGGCGAGGTGGTCCTGGGTCAGGCGGAGGTGAGTCGGGAGGGAGTTCCAAGTCTTGGCGGCTAGGTAGGAGAAGGATCTTCCTCCTGTGGTGGCTCTGCGGATGCGGGGGACGGCGGCGAGGGCGTGGCCGGTTGATCGAAGCTGGCGTGTGGGAGCGTAGAAGTTGAGGCGGCTGTTGAGGTATCCTGGGCCTTGGTTGTGTAGGGCTTTGTGTGTGTGTGGGTGAGGAGACGGAAGGTGATTCTCTTGTTGACCGGGAGCCAGTGCAGATCTCTCAGGTGTCCGGAGACGTGGCTGCGACGGGGGATGTCCAGGATGAGTCGTGCTGAGGCGTTCTGAATCCGCTGGAGTCTCTTCTGGAGTTTGGCGGTGGTTCCGGCGTAGAGGGAGTTGCCGTAGTCCAGGCGGCTGGTGACGAGGGCCTGGGTGACCGTCTTCCTGGTCTCGGTGCGGATCCACCAGAAGATCTTACGTAGCATGCGCAGGATGTTGAAGCACGACGAGGAGACGGCGTTGACTTGTCTGGTCATGGAGAGGGATGAATCCAGGATGAAACCCAGGTTGCGTGCGTGGTCTGTTGGTTTGGGTGCGCTGCCCAGGGCCGGGGGCCACCAGGAGTCGTCCCAGGCGGAGGGTGAGGATCCCAGGATGAGGACTTCCGTCTGGTCCGAGTTCAGTTTCAGGCGTCTGTTCATCATCCACTTGGCGACATCTGTCATCCCTTCATGTAGGTTGGCTCTGGCGGTGGCGGGGTCGTTGGTGAGGGAGAGGATCAGCTGGGTGTCATCGGCGTAGGAGAAGATGTTGAGGTTGTGTTGGCATGCGATGGCTGCGAGGGGGCTCATGTAGACGTTGAAGAGGGTTGGGCTGAGCGAGGAGCCCTGAGGAACGCCGCAGATGACTTCGGTGGCTTCTGATCTGAACGGGGGAGGCGGACTCTCTGTGTCCTTCCGGCGAGGAACGAGATGATCCATTCCAGTGCCTTCTCCTGGATTCCTACGTTGCTGATGCGCTGCACTAGGGTACGGTGGCAGACAGTGTCGAAGGCCGCGGAGAGGTCTAGGAGGATGAGGGCCCCTGTTTCTCCGTTGTCGAGCAGGGCTCGGATGTCATCGGTGGCTGCGATCAGGGCGTTCTCGGTGCTGTGGTTGGCCCGGAAGCCAGACTGCGAGAGGTCAAGGGATCCATTCGACTCGAGGAAGGCGGCCAGCTGCTTGTTGACGGTCATCTCGATGACTTTTGCAGGATACGGGAGCAGCGAGATGGGGCGGTAGTTCTTGAGGTCGGTGGGGTCGGCTGATGGCTTCTTTAGTAGAGCGCTGAGTTCAGCGTGCTTCCAGCTCTCCGGGAAGGTAGCGGTGTTGAAGGAGGTGTTGATGATGTCCCGCAGGTGGGGTGCGAGGACAGCGTCGGCCTTGTTGAAGACGTGGTGGGGGCAGGGGTCGGTCGGAGATCCGGAGTGGATGGAGTTCATCGTGCGGACGGTGTCTTCGGTGTTGATCGGGGTCCCGGCGCGGAGGGTGGTGGTGGGGGGCGGTGGTTCAGTCGTGGCGTGCGTCGGTTGAGTGCTGAAGCTGTTGTGTATGTCCGCGATCTTGTTGTGGAAGTAGGTGGCGAGTGAGTTGCAGAGGTCTTGTGAAGGGGTGATGTCGTTGTTTCCGGCGTTGGGGTTGGAGAGCTCTTTAACGATGTTGAAGAGTTCCTTGCTGTTGTGTGCGTTGTTGTCCAGTCGTTCCTTGAATGCAGTTTTCTTGGTGGCGTGGATCAGTTGGTGGTGTTTTCGGGTGGCGAGTTTGAGGGCAGTCATGTTGTTCGGTGTTGGGTCTCTGCGCCAGGCTTTCTCGAGGGCTCGGCAGTTCTTCTTGGAGCTCTTGAGTTCGTCGGTGAACCATGGGGCTTTCCTGCTGCCGGGTCTGCTAGGCGGGGTCTTCAGAGGGGCGAGGTCGTCTGCGCAATTGCTGATCCACTTCGCGAGGTTGGGGGCCCCCTGGCTTGGGTTCGTTGCGCTGGTGGGAGGGTTCATGTTCAGGGAAGTCGCAAGCTGGTCGGCTGTGATCTTGTTCCAGCTTCTGCGTGCAACCTGTTGCTGGTGGTGGTGGATCGTGGTCCTTTTGAAGCTGAAGTGGACGCAGCTGTGGTCCGTCCAGTGGAGACCGGTGGCGTGGCTGAAGGAGATGTCCTTGCTGGAGGAGAAGACAGGGTCAAGCGTGTGGCCGGCGTAGTGGGTGGGGGTGGTCACCAGTTGCTTGAGTCCGAGGTTGGCGAGGTTGTCCAGCAGGGTGGTGGTGTTGCGGTCGTTGTTGTTCTCCAGGTGGAAGTTGAGGTTCCAGAGGAGGATGTAGTCTGGTTCTGGAGGCCCTGCAAAAGGCAGGCCTGACTATCAAGGCTACCAAGTGCCAGGTAGAGCAGAGCACGGTTGTGTACCTGGGCCACCTAGTAGGTGGGGGTCAGGTTCAACCATTGGAGAGCAAGATCCAGACCATACAGGACTGGGCTCCTCCAACTACCCAGACACAAGTCAGAGCCTTCTTGGGCCAGACTAGGTATTTCAGAAAATTTGTAAAGAACTATGGGTCCATTGTGACACCATTGAATGACTTGACATCCAAGAAGATGCCCATAAAGGTTCAGTGGACAGTTAGCTGTCAAAAGGCATTTGATGACCTAAAGAAGGCCATGTACTCTGCACCTATCCTGAAGAGTCCTGACTACTCCAAACAGTTCATTGTACAGACAGATGCTTCTGAGTTGGGGGTGGGAGCTGTGCTTTCACAACTGAATACAGATGGTCAAGACCAGCCCATTGCTTTTATTAGCAGAAGGCTGACCCCCGGGGAGAAATGTTGGTCAGCTATTGAGAGGGAGGCCTTTGCTGTGGTTTGGGCCCTGAAGAGGTTGAGGCCATACTTGTTTGGAACTCACTTCAAAATTCAGACAGACCATAAGCCCCTCTTGTGGCTAAATCAGATGGAGGGTGAAAATCCCAAACTGCTCAGATGGTCTATTTCCCTACAGGGGATGGACTATACAGTGGAGCACCGTCCAGGGACTGACCATGGTAATACAGATGGTCTCTCCAGGTACTTCCACTTAGAACATGAAGACTTATCTGGTCAAGGTTAAGTTTAATGTCCCTGCGTTTGGGGGGGGGGGGTTGGGGGGGTTGTGTAGGAGAGTAGGGTCTACTATCCTATGGTCACCCGAATTTTTGCTTTTTGCTTCACTGGTTTTCGACTTACTGAGGCTGTGGGCCTGCTAATCAGACCCCCAGCCTGCTGTTCTCTCTCTAAATTCACATACATGTACTATAGGTACATAACCCAATTGGAAAATGGACTCCTTGTCAGCCCCTGTACCATGCACTATAGATGCTCAGGGCATAGGTGCCACCAAGGCCTACCGGGGGCTGAAGCATAGCTTTTGCCACCCCTGGCTGGTTCCTAAATTGACACAACTGGCTGATCACTCAGCTTGGGCAAGTGGGTGTAATCACCCCTTGCTTAGATATAGTATACCTATATCTAAAACCTATATCTGGAAACATATAAACCTGTGAGCCACTCCTATGGAAGGCCTTATCAATCCTGGAGGCAGAGTGCGTGGTTTAATGTGAGATGGAGCTCTAGCATGAGCTGAGCCTGTCTGCAGCTGTCGGGAACAACTCCCTAAGCTGTTCCGGGATAATGCCATACCATATACTATTAAGTGCATTATAATCCTCGCGGTTATATAGCAACTTTGGTTTGGCTTTATCAAAACATGTCGTGTAAGGTGTCATACAATTTGGAATACTATCCCCTCGACAGTCCTGTTGACGGGGATAGCATTCCACCCCTCTAGAGGGAGAAGACATGTTACTTTACTGAAACGCGGTTGATTTTTAAAAGAGCCTCAGATCCACAAAATGGATGCTTCTGCCACAGACACAAGTCTGACCTCCTGCTGCTGACCGAAACTCAGCAGAGGAGGCCTGGACAAAGGCTTTCCTGTCGCAGGGAGGTGTTACACCACCCCAGACAGGAGATAGTGGATTGCAGCAGGGAGGTTTGAAAGAAACCAGACACTGCCTGGGGAGCACAAGGCTGCCCCTTGCATAATCCGGCCAAACCGGTTCTGGGGCACACCAGCCCCAGTCCCAGCGTGGCCTGGATCAAAGGGAAAGGGGTGTATCCACCCCCTTCCTGGGTCCCACCCATAGGAGGGGACCTAGCAGGTAATCCAGCCGCCTAGATTGGTATAAGAATGGGAGCAGTGCCAACGCACTCAGATTATCCTGATGAAACATTTGAAACAAAACTCTGGACCCTTCGACATCCTACTCGACGTAGAAGACTGAAGAATCTCCCTTGTGGTCAAGGAGTGACCACCCTGTGCAAACAGGCACCATCCAGCACCTCGACGTCTGCTTTGTTGCAGTTCCCGACGGAACTCGAGCGACAGAGATCAACGAGATCAAGCTTGCCTGCCTTCTTAAGCCCCATCCACAGTCCCTGCAGAGCTGAGACCCGTGGAGGCAACCGGAAGCGTGCGGCACGCCATCTTGAAAAGACCACGAGACGCTGACTGTGCAGCCCACGAGTTACCCTCGAAGCTGTACACCGAGGTTAGAGAAGCCCCAACCCTGAGCCACTTTTTCACCGAAGGTCACCCCTCTACACTCGACGAGTGCTGTGTGGGGCCCTTCTGCTTTCTTTGGCTCAACGCGTTGGCCCGGTCACTTGCCAGCTGGCTTGTGGCCCCTGTGCTGGCGAAAACCTAAATACGACTTGTGATTCTGGTTGCTCCAGACTTGCACCCGCTCCTCTGAAAAGGAGCACCCGCTCTAACCCTCCTGGTCCGAGTGAGAAGCAACCTTTTAATCCCGCGTGAATTGCTCTTACCAAGTGTTGTTTGCTCCGATCTTGAAGCCGACAGCACTGACGGTGAGAGCCTGTGTGGGACAGCTCGTGACCTGCTTCTGGACATCGCAGATGCCCCAGAGCCCACGTGGCAGCGGAGAGAAGCTCCTCGACAACCACCTGATTGCGCCCGACATTGCCTGGTTCCTTCCTGGCTCCACCCTGGTCACTGCTGAGTAACCCAGACTCTGTCCCCTCTGCTTTCAGGTACTTTCCTACTCTGATCCACCCTTGGATCACACCGGACACTTCTCCTTCACATCGTCTGCAGCATCTTCAGCTTCAAGCACCAACAACCTGCGTGACGAAACCCGACGCCACTTTGACCCTATGCACCCGCTTCCTGTGGGTGAGGTAACTCAGCAACGCCGGTGTTCCCACACTAGTACACACCTCTAGGGTATGTGTCTGTGTCTAAAGTTTTGTCCTCCTAGGTTCAGTGGAAGTATCCTTAAACTCTATTTGTGTAACTTTTACGCACCATTGACTTTGCATTGGTGCATGCGTGTACTTTAAGCACTGCACCCGAATCCCGCGGGCTTTTCCCGACTTCAGCATTGCTTGTCCCGACTGCTCCCAGCAATTCCCTAGGCCCTAGGCCTAACCACTGTTCGATTGGTATCTCTTATACCACTTTCTTAATATATGGTTTGAATGGCCACCCGCCCTCATCCATAATTGTGCAACTTTCATATGTTATACTGTGCTTTTGATTTAACGCTTGTGCCCCTTTGCTCATAAAGAGTACTGGGGATTATTTTAGAAATAAACACATATATTTTTATAATATATACTTGTGTGGTGTCCTTTCATATGATATTACAGGATTGTGATTGGTAAAACAGCTCGCTTAACACGACCTCTTGAGTTTAGCCTTTCAGGCTGCTTAGTCCATGCTACCCCTAGGATAGCTTGTCTATAAGGTTGATGTACAACCAGACACCATAAGGGATTGTTTGGACTGATACAAGGTGGTTCCAGAATTGGAAACATCATATATCAGGCCAACTTCTCACAAGATGTCACTCCAATTCCAATGTTTTTCAGGACATTCCATACTTTCTTACTACCTACTGTGTTGAATGCTTTCTAAATGGTGAGCACTGACATTGCCTATAACCTTTATCATCCTCAAGACTATGCATAATATGTGGAAGGCACCTTAAGTTATGCAATGCATTATTATGAAGTATTAACTCACATTCCTTATCATGCACTAACTGTTCTCTTACTTTCTTCAACTTGAACACCAAACACTTTGTTTAAAATGTTAATTTTTTTAACAACTTTATTGGCATTTAAAAAATACATACAATATCATTGGCAGGAGTAGTATCTATGACATTATCCCCAGAGGGTATGTTCACTCATGTAATATTTACATTCTTACCATTCTTGTGGAATACTACTTATATTCCTTTCAATCTGAGTTGTAGACTGTTCTACAGACCCTTTTGTTTTCTCTTCATATAGATTACTAGCAGCCCGCCCCGGCGTTGCCCGGGGCAGAAGGGGGCTGGGGGCAGCATCGCAGCAGGAGAGGCGCAGCAGAGCGGCCGTAAGCAGCAGAGCGTACTTGCAGTGTTTCCTTGCTCCGGTTTTGTTGGTCCTGGCCGCTTCTGCCCACGCTCATGTCCGCTGTTTCCCTCGACGTCCCGACTTTGAGGAAAAGGCTTCCGAGCACTCATGGCCCCCGCCCGTCCCTCCGCCCGTCCCTTGGTGCGCACCCGCGGCTCTTGTCCGCTGTTTCCCCCGACGTCCCGACTTTAAGTAAAAGGCTTGCGAGCACTCATGGCCCCTGCCCATCCCACCGCCCGTCCCTCAGTGCGCACCCGTGGCTGCTTCACTTACCTCACCTGCCGCTCCTCCCCGCGCTGCTGAGTTTACCGCTCCACTGCTCCTCCACTTCTCGCCGCTCCTCACCGATTGTCCGCCGCTCGCCGCTCCTCGGGCTCATGTACGCCGCTCTTTCTCCTGCTCCTGAACGCCGTTCCTCCCCGCGCTCCCGATGTCATCATGCACGTCGCGGCCGGCGCTACTTGCAAGGGACTATTTTTTTATTCCTACATTTTTTCAAGAACGTATATTTTTTCTTTTTATATAGCCTATGTCCTTCTGCTTGCCCTGAGGTTTTCAAAGATGTCTTGGGTGTTTGGATGGGTGGTGTACTTTTCGAGTTTACCTGGCTCAAAGGACACAGTTCTCTCTTTATAATAGTAGTATAGATTATTGACTTTGCTTTCCAATTATATATTATACCAACATTTCCCCATAACTCCCCCCACCCCATCGGACGGCTATATTGATTTATGTAGCTCTGTAGTGTGTGGTCTGCTCAATCATTTAACTTATATTTGTCTGGTATATGACAGGGGTGTACTAGGCCCCTCTCTCACTGTTCCTCTGTTGGGGGCTCCAGGTTAGCTATCATCACCAACCACGCCAGGAGGTCTTCCTCTAATTTGTCGCCCTTTTGTAGCTGTTTCATTCTTACCCTCTCAGGGTAAGAATGAAACAACAAGAAAGTCCCTAATGGCCAGGGACTTTGCAGTGTAGAGTAGCTAATCCATTTGCGTGCGGAGCCACCCAGCAGATCGGTAACCAAGGTATCCAGTGTTCTAAAATAACTGGTCATGATCTTGTAGAACTAATTCTGTAGTTTGGAAAGGCATCGTGGGAGAATGGCCATTTTAGTGATCGCAACCCTGCCCATAAGGGACAGGGGCAGGTCCCTCCAAAAACATATGGAGCCCCTGATCCCATCCACCACGCTTCATATATTAAGTTCCAGAAAACATTCAGGCGTATTAGCTAGTTTAGTCCCTAGGTACCTGGGAGCCGCTGTCGTCCATTGCATCCCCAGCTCAGGGAGCGTATCAGCAATTTGATCTGCCAAATTGCCGATAGGTACTAATTTAGACTTGATTTGATTTGTGCGGAGTCCTGACGTTTTTCCGAACTCCGCTAGGATCTCTAATAGAAGAGGCACTGACCTTCTCAGCTGCTCACAATACACTAGTTTGTCCTCAGCGTACAGGGAGACCACATGCTCAGTATCCCCCACTGTGATCCCACAATCTTTTAGTCGATTCCTAAGTGCTACCGCCAATGGTTCCATAGCCATTGCAAATATGAGGAGAGACAGGGAGCAGCCTGTCTGGTTCCTCTTTCCAATAGGAATGCCTTGGAAATTCTACCCCCTGTCTTAACCCTGGCCCGGGCTGATGCATATAATAGTTTTACCCATTTAAGGAAACTCGAACCCACTCCCATATTTTGTAAGGTGGCCCACACATATGGCCAGATCATGAAAAACTTGTTCAATGTATAATAGGGTCAGAGCATGGTTTTCCTTCATTAAGCCTGGGTTGTGCCATACATATGCCAACCGTCATAGATTGAACATGGTACTATGGCGTGGGATAAACCCCGCATGGTCTGGGTGGATCAAATATGACATGTGAAGAAGAAGTCTATCAGCCAGGATGTCACTCAGAATGTTTACGTCAATATTAAGCAGCGAAATTTGTCTGTATGAGTTTGGTACCTGTGGGTCCCTATCTTGTTTAGGGGTTCATTATCACCAATATTTCCTGCATAGAATCTGGTAACCCTTGCCGCTGTAGGGCTTCGTTGTATACCTCCAGCAACCGATCCACCAGTAAAGGTGAAAATTGAGGGTAGAATTCCGCCGGGAAACCATCGTTCCCGGTTGATTTTCCTCGCTTTAATCTTTTAATAGTCCCTAACACCTCCTCTTTCGTGATCGGAGCCCCTATGCTTTCTTCCACCTCCTGATCCAATTGGGGTAACTCCACTGCAACCAGAAGGCCCATCACTGCTACTATACACTTTGGCTAGATGAGTAGTGAGTATCTCAAGGATACCCGCCTGTCATTGAACTAATCTCTCATCCCGATTTATGTAATTGCAGTATTGGCCCCGTAGACGTTTCTCTTCAGTAGCCTAGCTAACATAGCTCCAGATTTGGCTCCCTCCCTATGAAGGCGTTGCATATATACCATATAGCCATACTTTTCTAGGCGTGTCCATGCTTCCAGAAATTCAGTTCGAGCCTCACACCACTCCCACCTCTTCTGTGCGGACCCAGGCAGCAATGCTTCAAGCTTGGTCAGCCTGCGTTTCTGTTCTGCGATTTTCCTCTCTAATTGTTGCCTAACCACGTACGTCGTATGTATGCAAACTACCCTGAATACAGCCTTCATGGCATCCCATTCATGGGCTCTCTGCAAAGCTGACCCCCAGTTTTCCTCAAAGTATTTAATGAGAGCAGTCATGACTGCCGCCACAAAAGGGGGTCCAGAAATGCATCCGATCTGAGCCTTTGTTTAAAATGTTAACATCTGCATTGACTATGGATAAAAAGAGATAAACCTTAACATACATGAGGTCTGTGTCTGGCTTGGAGATCAGAATAATTAGAGCTTCTGTCATGGTAGTCCACAATTGTCATTTTTCATCCACCTATAGAAATACTTCTAAAGGTTTTTCAGAGAGCACACAAAAACAATTGGTACAAATCCACCGAGAAGCAATGCCTTCCCAGTGTTTGCCCCTTTTGCATATGCTTTATTCCTGCAAGAAGCTCTGACCATGTCTGTGATGCATCAATCATTTTCTTTGCACCCCTGATACCTATGAGAGTGGCAGTCTCTATAGAGGCAGACATCTGTATCTGGTGGTCATCTGTTTTGACTGCCTGTCTTTCCACATCAGCTGAGAGGAACAGTACTTGTGAATTCCCACTTGGATAGCCACCTGTTGCAGCTGTCCTTCAAACATTGTATATGAGTAGGAAGCTTCTCTTAACCTACGTGTGTCGTCTATCTTTCCTACACAGCTGCTCTCTGTACTCTGTGATAGTTAACCTGTCCATCACATCCCCATGTGTCCCCCATTGAATTATTCAGGGATACCCTGTCTTGGAGTGTACCTGGAGAAAGCCCTATTTCTTTTTCCAGGTTAATATTTCCATCTCCTGTTTTTTTAGATCTCTTTCAAGTTGAAGTTTATTTCCATGCAACTTAGCCACACATTCACCCATTCTAACTACTTTAAATGTTTCCAACTAATTAGCTCTACTGATTGTACTACCCCAAGAAAGTTAAAAATGATCAACTTAAGTTTCTTAAAGCCCCACCAGAAAAACATGACTTGAAAATGCTGTCAATCAAAGTCACCTAAGTTGGAATTCTAGCTCAGACAAAAATACTGTTGTGAACCACCATCAATGTTGAGTAGTCATACAGGAGTCTAGACATGTAACTTGTATCTCTGTAGGCATAACATTATTCCTGTTTAGAAGGAACATAGTCACACCCACTATAGATATCATATGTAGTTAAGTGATAGGAATAGACTCTTTTTACTGGGTGCTGCACTTTCCATTCGCCAATCACACCCATGATTTTCAATGCATCTATCTTACCTACTTTATATTATCTTTTTGGGGATCCATTGCTAGAACTGACTGCACAATTCAAATCCACTACCAATATTGGGTCTCTATCTAGATACAGTAATGCAATTTCAAAGGATTCGCAATAAACATTGTGTTGTCAACGTTAAGTGCAAATATGTCACCTAGCTGCATGTCTTAACTGTCTTTCTTACTGTGCACTAGGACATATCTGTCCATGGATCCACCCTGATTTCTTTCAGGTCAGAACTCACCCATGTATAATTAGAGTAAACAGCTGCACTGAGTTGGTCACATCATTTTTCTACAGATTTTACTGACCTCCTCCAGGGTGCAATTTATTTCTTGAAGTATTGCAATTTCAATCCACCCGCTCTCTCTATGTAAGAGTATAAACTCTGCCATTAAGGCCCCAGATGTTCTATGTGATCACATTTTACCACCCCACCACCTCAATAACAATGGAACTTTACCTTTACATAATTTTTTTCACCTGAAACACAGGAGATCTGAGTAAAGTTCCCAAACATGGATCTTTATGTGCCTCTCCACACTCTTCTGTTCTGTCATGCGTTCTTCTTATCTTCCTCGCTTTCACTTTAACGTCTGATACTCCAACCACATACCATTTCCCAAGTGACAAAATCTGGAGCTAATAACCACAGGCATACTATAAATTAGAGTCTCTGCCCACCCATCTTTCAAACCAAACCCTTCCTAGTACTTGTAATGTTGCAGTGGCTTTCTCCCTATGGTGCACAGCTCAGTATAACGAGCTAAGTTGCCCACTCTCACGAAATCAGGCCACCCAGCTTAATCTAACATTAACTTCAGATTTTTTTTGAAGCCCAGTCTTACCTCTAGTTATTTATTTTAGTAAATCTCAATTTAATAATCAACACAAAGCACACTTTTTATTTCCCACATTTACGAAGTTAAGCAATTCATTAGATGTTAAGATCTAGCAGTAGGGTGATCGTCACTGATTTGTTTACACCGCAGCTGTGCCATCTTCTTCGTCTATAATTCTGTCAGATGTTTAGCTTGATTTCTTGGGTATCTGTCAGAAACCCTCATTCTAGTACTCCTCTGTGGTGTTTGCTGAGCTGTTATTATTGCACTGCCTGCCACCTCAAGGAAGCGGCTTTCTCTGCTGTGCTGCAGATCCTTGAAATACATTGTTTCATGACGAGCTAAGCTCGTCAAGAGCACAGGAGCACTGTACTGCATGACGAGCTGAGCTCGTCATGAGCAGGGAAGGGGTTAACACTCATTTCAAGACACTGCCATTCGCCTGTAGTGTCATACATGCAAAGAACTGCAGGTGTTGGTCCTTGAAATGCTACCTAATGAATAAAAGGCAGTTTTGTAAGAGTGTGTCAAGGGGGTGCTCTTGGAGATTCCCATCCAGCAGTGGCATAATATTGAGACAAGTAAGAATCATTACCAAAGAGTCACATGAGTTGGTTCAACCTAAGGGAACAAAAGCCTAATAGGAGGACTCCAAAGACGTCTGTAAAGAAGTTGTGTGCACTTTCCTTTCTTGACAGAGCCACAATACAAATATGACTAAAGCCAAAGTGCATTATGCAGTTTCAATGTCTACCTACTGCATCCCTCATCGACTCAGGGGCCTGAATCAATGTGATGGCCAAAGAACAGTACTGCCAATGGAAACCACGTCCGAAGCTAACAAAATCCAGCACCAAGATATATGTGTACGGGGGAGGAAAAACAATACCCGTGGCAAGAACATTCCAAACTTCAAGTCCCGGAAATCCACCATCAGAATCCGAATTGAACTGGCACACTCTAGAGCTGCAAAAGATATGATATCAGTCTCTTCTGCATGAAGGTGTCGGTAAAAATGGCATTGAGGGATACTCAAGGAACACACACACGTTTACAGGGATCTGCAACTATGAACTCAATAAAAAATCAAACTACACATAAGTCAGAAAAGCCTGTGGCATTCAAACATTGTAGGATACGTTCGCGCCAAAAGCACAGGAAGAACTCTGGAGGCTGCGAGGACTTGACGCACTTATCTAATCCCCCACAGTCATCAGAATTAAACCAGGACAATCTGGTACCATGAGGATCTGTACTGATAGAAGGTTGCCAAACCATATGGTTTGGAGTCATCTGACTCCAACTACTGACCATGTATTGACTGATCTCAATGGATCGAAGTGGTTTTCAAAAATGTATTTAAATGCCGGCTACAACCAGTTAGTTCACTTTGCTTGGAGGAGTGAAAAGGGATACAGAAGAACTCAAGTGCTGAGGGAATTTGACTGAGGTAACTTCAGTCATGACGTTAGAGGTCCACCTAGCAACATGCAGCTGTGCCAAAGCAGGTACAGTGGCCTTTGAAGGTAAGGTAGGATCACCCTTTTCCATTTTTTTTAAAACATAAATAGCCCTTTGGCATCTTTACATCACTTACAATACATCTTGGTTTGAACAGTTATGAGAACAGTGGACTGATGGCGGCCGGGTGGTAAACATCGTTTACCACAAAGTTTTTACAACGCGGTACCTTTAGCACGCATCCCTTACAACGCAAGTCGTTACCACGACTTGCGCTGGAGGGCGCTAAAGGATTAAAAATAGTAAATTTACTATCCCAACACCTTCCCTAGGGTCCACAGGGACCGGTGTTAGAATAGTAAATTATACTATTCGAAATCCGCACCCCCAACGTAAGTCGTGGTAACGACTTGCGTTGTAAGGGATGCGTGGTAAAGGGATGCGTTGTGATGGTATGCGTTGTACCGTCATACATCCGGCAGGGATGCGGGTACAGTGCAGGGTACCATGGCACAGACAGCAACTCAGGGATTGTGAGGAGCAAGGATAGAACCCAATAAACAAAAGTTTCACAAAGTCTTCCCAACAAGTCTTCCAACAAAGATACAGTAACTGCTCACGCAGAACCTGCCATGTAAAAGTGAAAAACGGGAGATGAACCCTTATTACAACAAAGAACATACACCTTGAGCGGAGTCAGGGTCCTCATTCACCTATCTACAGCTCCAAACCAATGGGAGGAAGGGAGAGCACTCAGTTTTCTAGTTTATTAAGGAGGGCCATTCTCAGGCTATGGGAGATGCAGTCCACCAGGACACTAACCTGAGGACGCCTCTTTTCTTCCCTTTCAGAATGGTATGACAGAAAAAACCCTGGACGCAACTTTTTTGAAAGTCTCCCCTTTTCAAGGACTTTTTTTAACTAGTCCAAAGTTCCTACCCAAAGGACAAAATATAGAAAAACCTAGAGAGAAAAACCGGTAGGACATAAAAACTGGGGAGAAAATCCAGGAAAATAGGAGCCACAGTCCTGAGGTACAATATATGAACTCAGGTGATTATTGTAACCTAAAAGACTGATTACTTTTAGGAAGAGCAGTTTTTGAAGACTGACAGGAAATCCTTATGATGGTAAATGAATTACACCTGAAGCAAATAAACTAAATGCTTTGTGAAACTGTCTACAAGGCAAGGGTAAAAAGACAATAAATTCCATAACCTCAAATCGCATGTTCTTTTTTCCGATTGTGTTACAAGAGTCAAGCCGATAAATAACTACCTTGTCCACAATCACTAAGCTGCGGCAATACAAGAGACTGAGACATGGGGTAACGCCTACAGCTGAGGTCTTCCAGACTCTTTACATGTTACACTATATTACTAATCGATGTTAAAAACATCTAGGACCACTGCAACCATCTTAAGGCTTTCCTCCAGATAACTGCAGACTGTAAGCTAACCAGTAACGGAGATAAGTGTGAATTCATGCAAGATAAAATCCACTTTTATCATGCATCTTGCCAAGCCAATGGGTAAGCATGGGTTTCAAAGAATGCAAATAATATCAGAAATGCTTCCCACCCACAAAATGTAGTGGAAGTCAGAGGTTTTCTGGAGATGATCAACTATTGCAGGAGAATCATTTCAAACTCAACCATGCTGACTTATTTACTTCGCAAACTGGTGAAAATCGAAAGTATATTGTCATGGACAGATCCCTACATGAAAACCTTTCAAGAGACTGGAGGCCGAGGCCTGCTCAGCCTGGTCAATCGTGTCAAACGCTGCTACCGACAATTCGTTGCTATCACTCTGCTGCTCGCAAAAAGAGAAATAGCACTCCATTGGGGAGCTAAGCCTAGGCCCCAGAGGACAGCGTGGACACGCAGCTTAGCCTACTGCAGTTTACAGTAAGAGGTTTTCTCCTCCTTGCAACCTCCCACCTCTAGGCTGCAAGATATATGGTGTATTTACCGAAATAATCTCTAACAAGCCCTTACTGCTGCCCAGGATACCCCTGTCCCCGCAGAGTCTGGCACATGCGCCCATTCCCACCTACCGAACCCTTTTTTTAACTACGTTACTAGCCTCATAACATTCCAACAGCACATTTGACTCAACACATCTGAAGGTTCACATGGCAATCCTCTCCACGATCACCCAACCACACCATAAAGTACTAACACACCTGCATCCCCTAACCCAGACAAAACGCCGCTACCTCTCCCCCCTCCTTAATGTGTTGAGTATTTGTTATTGTATTTTTTTGTGTGTGTTTATTATTCTGTGCTTTCTGTACAGTTCAAGATCCGTGCAGACTATGTCTCTACAAAAGTATAATGTTCCGTTATGTTCTTGATATCTTTTTTTTTGTAGATTTTCTTAATGTATGTAAATTCTTTCGATAAAGCTTTAATAAAGAAAAAAAGAGACTGGGGCCCAATTCACAAAAGTAATCTGAGACAAAATCTTAACTTTACGACTTTCGGTATTTACAGAAGGCATTTAGGAGTACTAAAGTTAGGATTTTATCTCAGTTAAACTTAAGTTTTGGTCTTAAGTTAAATTTAAGACAAACTTAAGTTTAACTGAGACAAAATCCTAGTAGTAAAGTTAGGATTTTGTCTAAATTGAACTTAAGGTTGTCTTAAGTTTAACTTAAGACCAAAATTTAAGATTAAGTGAGATAAAATCCTAACTTTAGTACTCCTAAATGCCTTCTGTGAATATTGAAAGTCGTAAAGTTAGGATTTTGTCTCAGATTACTTTTGTCAATCCGGCCCTCGGATACTATCATGGACTACTTTGACCCTGATGAAACATCGAACTAGTGCGTAATGCCAGTCCAATAGTTTGTGTTGCCCTACTCCAATAATATGCAAGAAATGAGGGACACGGTGACATTTGATAGCAGGTCTTCTTAGGCCCAGAGTCAGCACACTAACAGAATGAACTTGAAATCCTTGCATTAAAATATGGTTTCACTCATATATGTATTGGCAGAATTTCACTTGATTGATGGCTGCATAAGCCATGAATTCCCCTATTAATGGGCAGGATGGCAAATCACCCTCTTCACTTCAAAAAGTGAGATTTTCTCTGGATGCTCTGCCAGCACATGCTGTTGTAGTACCTTTGGAGGGGTATACTTTTGTTAGACCCATTCATTGTGAAGAGCTTGTGTGATGCAATAAATAAATGGTTGTTGTTCTCATCTCGGTCACTTCATTTTATCACCACTGGCAGACTTTGTGTCCTGCTGCCACCGTTGCTAGATCCCTCCTCTGCCAGCTGCAGAGAAGATCCATGCAACAACTGCTCAGAGGCCTCGGGTACATTGCCAACTGCCCTGTTTCCCTCAGGGTGACGCTGTTGTGTGGCCAACACTGAGCCACTACTTGCTATGTAGTGTGGACTTACTTGGCTGTCATCATCCAAAGAGTGTGCTTACGTGCATGTACTGGACGGATGAGACGACGCACTCCTCTGAACTTCCTGGATGTGCAGGTCTTTCTCAAAAGAGGTCAGTGACAGGTGCAGAGTGGGGCGTTGCTTGGTGCAAGATTTCACGTCTGCGAAGGGTGCATTATGTGAAACACAGCTGGAATCAGGACAATGTACAAGTCCCGCAGGACTTCCACAAAACTTGCAATGCTGGTTAACAATCTTGGATTCATCAGTATAAGATCCTTGTGCTTCAGAGTGTTCTTTCTTAGGCAATCCGGATTCTCAATTGGTGCGGATGGACCATAGTTGCCACAGTTGGGAATTCACAACAATACACCAAAAGTATTTAAAGTCTTGCTAGACACAGTTACTAAAGATCAAGGAATTAGGATTTTATATTCATACACTACGGGAGACAATTTTTTAAGGATTATGGATTTTAACTCAACCTACTGTGTATGAGAAGAACAAGAAGAATCCGCAACCTTCACAGACTTGTTTATGTTTTCCTCTGACTCACATATGATTTTAAGGCATTGATAGTGGTGGGGAAGTGACTGCTTGTTGCCAAGGGAAAAGGTACAATACTAATGTATATTCATTATGTTACTTACAGCTGATTAATTGATTCAGAATACATAATTAAATTACAAAGAATAGTGGGTAGTTATCAATATAGAAACAAGCATTGCAGTTTAGGTATTTCCTTTCATCAATAAAAGACTGTAATATGGTGTGCGTGTGTATGTGTGTGTGTGTGTGTATATATATATATATATATATATATATGTGTGTTATATGTACTGCAGCACATCAGAGCAATTGTGGGTAAAGACCAGTCTTATCCTGTGGCCCGTCACTTCGAAAGTGTACACAAAAGTGATCCATCAGGCCTACAATATTTTGCTATTGACTGTGTAATGCCACTAAAAAGAGGGGGTGATAGAGATGCAACGCTCCGTTTGTTAGAAACGAGATATATAATCGAACTTGACAGTAAGGCCCCATGAGGCCTTAATGCAAGTGAAGATTTATATGCATGTTTATAGTTTTTGAACTGATAAGTATATCTGATATGATATAGAATTAGTGATTTTAGACAATACGTTTCAAACAACATTTCATCCTCGGTTTTTTGATACCGATTATTCTGTCTAACAATGTGTGATCAGCAACCTTTTACATCTAAGTTGGTGTGTTTATCTGCTAAATTAAATATGATCAAAAATGATCAACAATTTCCTTCCACTCCCATGAAAGATTGAAACATGTAAAAAAAAAAAAAATGTAAAAATACATATGAATATTTGAATGATGAAGTTACATTTCGCACATTATGCACTTATGTTTTGGGATTTATGATGAGATTAGGTACTTAGAACTTGGATGAATTAAGATGGTTTAAATTGTTTTATGCAATTCGGTTGTTCTTTTTTAGTAAGGAATGGTGTTTATTAGATATATACCAACAGTTCCTCGGAATGATTGTTTTCATAAGATTGGATTATGAATTTCATATGAAGTTTGTTCTTGAAAGAAATCATATCTAAATTTCTGTAGTTTGCACAATATAATTGCTGCTTGATTAACATCCAAAGAGGGTTATTTATTTGTATAGCAGACACTTTGTCTTTTATTGTAAATAATGTATATTTTATGAAATTTATAACAAAATATGTATATAATTTTCTGTATACATTGCCCCTCAAATTTTGAGTTTTATTCTTATATGCTGTAAATTTTATTGTATATAGGATGTTAACTTATTATTGCACATACTTCCACAGCAGTTTTTGCACAGCTAAAAGTGGAACATGTTGTGAATTTAATTGGGCACTGTGCCTTTTATTTAACAAAAATAGACACCATTCGCTAATGTGAACAATTGTGGTACATCAAAGAGTTAATGGGGGCGGACCAGTGATATTCTGTGCCAACTCTTTGTAGTTCACGAGATCTATAAGTACCCTCATTTATTTTTAGTAACGTATCATGTGATCAAGCCTCTGGCTAGAGGCGAAACGCGTCATGCGGAACTGCTTGGGTGTTATTCTGTTATACTGATGGAATAAAACACTGTTTTTGCACAACAAGTCGGGTCTGACTTGTTCGTTCAGAGAGTCCAGTCGAAGCAGTAGAACTGGGATGCGGCAGCGTCGAGCGAAGTGAATAGAATATATATATATATATATATATATATTCAAAAGGTTGCGCTCTGCAATTGAGAACACCCACGCTCCGTTCGTTTCTTCCCTTTATTAGCAGAACAGCAGCAGCAGAGCTCAGTGTTTCTTCAAGCAATATGTGGCACCCATCGCCTACGCGTTTCTGGAAAGTGTTCTCCCTTCTTCATGGCTTGGTGCTGGTGGGTGGGAATGGAAAGCAGCAAGGTTTTTATGCGCAGCATTCTGCAGGTGTCAGTTAGTCCTGCCCTTCCGGGCGTGGTAACAGCAAAGCACTGTGGTCGATGTTGTACCCAGTACTATCTGTAGTCCATAGTGGAAGCTGCTTTCCTCGCTCCCTTCCCGTTATTCTTTACCTTCGGGTTCCTCTTCAGATTCATTAAGATCGGCTGCTTGCTTCCGCTGATTCTGCCAGGCACGTCGCTCCGTTTAGGTGTGTTCTCACTGTAACACACGGGCCCGCTGGAAGCGGGGGGGTTGTTCTCGTGGCCCGAGCCGGCCACTTAATATTCAAAAGGTTGCGCTCTGCAATTGAGAACACCCACGCTCCGTTCGTTTCTTCCCTTTATTAGCAGAATGCTGCGCATAAAAACCTTGCTGCTTTCCATTCCCACCCACCAGCACCAAGCCATGAAGAAGGGAGAACACTTTCCAGAAACGCGTAGGCGATGGGTGCCACATATTGCTTGAAGAAACACTGAGCTCTGCTGCTGCTGTTCTGCTAATAAAGGGAAGAAACGAACAGAGCGTGGGTGTTCTCAATTGCAGAGCGCAACCTTTTGAATATTAAGTGGCCGGCTCGGGCCACGAGAACAACCCCCCGCTTCCAGCGGGTCCGTGTGTTACAGTGAGAACACACCTAAACGGAGCGACGTGCCTGGCAGAATCAGCGGAAGCAAGCAGCCGATCTTAATGAATCTGAAGAGGAACCCGAAGGTAAAGAATAACGGGAAGGGAGCGAGGAAAGCAGCTTCCACTATGGACTACAGATAGTACTGGGTACAACATCGACCACAGTGCTTTGCTGTTACCACGCCCGGAAGGGCAGGACTAAGTGACACCTGCAGAATGCTGCGCATAAAAACCTTGCTGCTTTCCATTCCCACCCACCAGCACCAAGCCATGAAGAAGGGAGAACACTTTCCAGAAACGCGTAGGCGATGGGTGTCGCATATTGCTTGAAGAAACACTGAGCTCTGCTGCTGCTGTTCTGCTAATAAAGGGAAGAAACAAACGGAGCGTGGGTGTTCTCAATTGCAGAGCGCAACCTTTTGAATATATATATATATATTCACTGAAAAAACCATAGGTTTCACACCGGTTATAGTTAGGAATTAGCATTTAAAAAACCTATTAAATTCACTGAAAAAACCATAGGTTTCACACCAGTTATAGTTAGCTGGAAATTTTACTGATATAAAACCATTGAAATTCCCACGTTATAGTTAGTCGGACTCACTATAACTTGCGCGTGCAATGCACTGCTGATGACATCACATATTACATCACTCATGACATGGTGAGTGACATCACTCATGACATCACTGATGACACCATCCAGTGAATATGTGTCTTTCTGAAAAATAAATATTAGTGAGTTATGTTTAAATATTTAAATACATATATTAGTGTTTCACTTTGTGTATAAGTGGCTACATGTGTTGATAAGTAGCTACATGCGTATGTATATGGGTTATTTGATATTTTTATTAGTATCAGTTTGAGTGTCTATATGGTTTGGTGGGGGTATTACTTAGCACATAGATGCATGAGTGACTGACTCTTTGTTTGTATATGTTTTGAAGACAGCATATGTACAGGACTGTATGGGTGGATGAGTGTCTATATGTGTTTGTTAGTGAGTGAATGACTGTCTCACTAGTGTCTTTATCAGTAACTACATATGTTTTAATCTAGTATATATGAATATTGATGTATATAAGTGAGTATATGTGAGAGTAAGAGATTGTAAGAGTTCCTGTTTAAATAAGTATGTGTTTCTATAAGTGATTGTTTAAGAGAATAAATATGTGTAATTTTCAATAGAAGTAAGGTGGAAGTGTGTGTATAACTCTATATTCAAATAAATGGTTGTTCAATAGTTTATTTGCACGTGTGAATATGTGTGTGAGTAACTTTTGGATGAATGTCGGTGTGTAACAGGATGTATAGGTGTATCTCTTCATATGATGAGTGAGTATATGTATGAGTGACTATATAGAACTGTTGGTGAATGAGTGGATGTGTATATAGATAGTGGAAGTACAGAATTGCTTGTTGTAACTGATATAGGTATGTCCATTTTTAAAAATGTCAGTTTCTATTTTTGAATATGTGTCTCAAGGGTTACTTTACACTGAGAGGAGGTCTGTCACTGTGTCACAAGGATGGTGTCATCAGTGATGTCATGAGTGATGTCACTCACCATGTCATGAGTGATGTAATATGTGATGTCATCAGCAGTGCATTGCACGCGCAAGTTATAGTGAGTCCGACTAACTATAACGTGGGAATTTCAATGGTTTTATATCAGTAAAATTTCCAGCTAACTATAACTGGTGTGAAACCTATGGTTTTTTCAGTGAATTTAATAGGTTTTTTAAATGCTAATTCCTAACTATAACCGGTGTGAAACCTATGGTTTTTTCAGTGAATTTCATAGGTTTTTTAAATGCTAATTCCTAACTATAACTGGTGTGAAACCTATGGTTTTTTCAGTGAATTTCATAGGTTTTGTTAATGCTAATTCCTAACTATAAGTTTCAATTTATAAATAAGACTGTTAGCACTCTAGTTGTTCTTTTTAACACTCTGGTACATTCTGTCATTGGGCTACAGTTGGGCTACATCTAGTTGAAATTTGGGCTACATTTACAATTTTTGGTCTCTGGTGGCCATCTTTGGGCTACATTGGGCTACTTTGGGCTACATTTGGGCTACATTTTGGCTCTATTAAGCCCAATGTAGCACAATACATATTTTTATAAAGTTAATTTTTTTACAAACCACTTCAGAATAGGGCTACCTGTCCCTACAATTATCCCATTTTTTTTTTTTAATTTTTTGGGGGAGCGCTCCCAGAGCGCGCCCCGGAGTGCGCCCCGAAAAGCGTATTTCTGAGAAGCGCCCCCTGGCGCGCTCCGGGGAGCGTCCCGTGAGCGCCAATATCGCAAACGAAAACATGATCGTGACGTATCGCGTAGCCGCGTAGGCGTGAAACGCACGACGTAAGCGCACTGACGCGCTTACGCTACGTGACCCGGGGCACGCCCCTGGGCGCGTAGCGTAAGCGCGTCGGGTCATGTGCCCTAAAAATAACACTTTTGATTGGTTCATAACAGTTTTGGTTTCATAATGATAAAACCCCTAGTCATGTGACCTAAAAATAACACTTCTCATTGGTTCAGGATATTTTTTTTTTCAAAATGAGGAAAGACCCCACCTTTTTTCCTTATTCTACCTTTTTGCTTTGAGAGAGGAAGACCTTTACTTTTATCTATAGAAAATGGCTACATTAGCTGCAGCTGCTGGATCTTCTGGACCACCACCACCACCACCACCACCACCACAAGGACCTCCTCAACTTCACAGTGGTGCAGATCCAGAACAGGAGGAAGATGAGGACGAAGAGGACAGTAGATTCGTCCCAGAGGACAACATAACATACAAACCAAAAGAGCACATCATTTGGCAATTTTTTCTATCCCGAGTGACAAAAAAAAAGTGAATGCACCTAAAGCAACCTGCCTTATCTGTCATCAGGAGATGTCAAGGGGGAATCCCAACAAGAAGTACTCCTTCGGCAACCACACAATGATTAGGCATATGGTAAGAAAACATCCCAACAACTATTCTAGGGCAGAGGTCAGGGAACTGGCCAAAAACCCTGTACAATCTTCTGCCAGCACCTCCAAAACTACTGTTCCCACCCCATCAGGACTGGAAGTTAGGGAGACATGCTCCATTATACAAACCAACTTTTCAAATTTTAAAATAGTTTGTAAATTTTGTGGTCAAATGATTTGCTATGGTGAGCAATGCATCACTCTAATTAATCGTGCTTGGGAAAACCACAAGTGCCAAAGGAAATATTAATTTGTTGCCCTTTTTTTTTTCTCCTGTTGAGCCTGTTTGAAATGCTTGGTTTTTGTTTCTCTCCTTAAAAAATACAAAAAAACCAAAAAATGTTCAAAAAAACCAAAAAAAGCAAAAAAAGTTTAAAAACTCCCAAAAAAAAATATAAAACAACAAAAAGAATAAAAAACAGTTCTTTTCAGAACTACCTGCCATTTATATAAAATGACTTAAATTTTAAAATTCTGCCATTCTCTTTTCTCCCAGGAGCGCTTCCCGGTGCGCGTACCGTGCGCGCCCCCCGCGATAATCAAAAAAAATATATTTTTTTTATGACCCCGCGGGGCCCTTTTATGGCCCCCACATTAAACCTAGGGGGTCAGGGGGGGTCTACCCTGCCCCCTTATGGTCAATTCCCCCCTTTGTTTTAGCCACCTCTTATGTCTCGATTTTACCGAGACACAAGATGGGGGCCACTCTGGACTGTTTCGAATGTTTACAGACACCCGAGAGCCAATCAGCTTTCTGCGCGCAAGTCGCGTGTCGCGCCTGGAGCGCTCCCTGGTGCGCGCACCGGTGCGCGCTTATAGATATATATATTTTTTAAAACTTAAATTACTCAAATTCTACTGGAGCACATATCTTGAGACATAGCAAAGGCACATCGGGCTACCAGTCCCTACAATTTTGCCAAGTTTGGTGGAAATCCATTCATCCGTTCGGGCTAAAAGTGAAATCGACCGCCCTATGGAAATTAACATGGGGAAAACGCGTTTTGGGACCCCCCTTTTATCTCGGCCCCCGCTTGACGAATCCCCCCCCAAACTTTCTGGGAAGGACCGGAACCCCGCGAGGCCATTTTCAGGAAATTTTCAGGCAGATTCGTCAACCGGCGCCAAAGTTATTCCAAATAGAATTTTGAGATTTAACATTGAAAAAAATCCTAACTATAACTACCTACTGGCGACCGCCAGTAGGTAATATATATATATATATATATATATATATATATATATATATATAAATATATATATATATATATATATTCACTGAAAAAACCATAGGTTATAGACTATATATAGTTAGGAATTAGCATTTACAAAACCTTATTTTACTCACACAAAACCATTGAATTTTCATATATAGTTAGATGCACTAACTATATATCGCGCACCCGCAATCTACTGCTGATCATGTCACATATTACATCATTAATGACATGGTCAGTGACATCACTGATGACATCACTGATGACATCACTGATGACATCTCAAATGACATCACTGATGACATCTCATTTGCCATTACTGATCACATCACTGATGACATCATTCATGTGATAATAGGGTGAACCTCTTCAGACTCAAATATAACCTTAGATACACTCAGAGTAAATAGACGCTCACAGACTGTCACTCATCCATGGAGTTACTGACACACCTAGTCAGTCATGCAAAGAATCAATTACACCTCCATTCCCTCAACTAAACAGTTATACACACCTTACTTATTCAAACATATACTAACACATATTTACTCTCTTATACAATCCCTGATACAAATTCTCAATGATCCTTACAGCCACTCATACATTCACTGGCTCTTATGCACAGTTATTTATATATGTCAACTCTCACATGTACTGTGTTTTACATATGTACTTACTTTGACATGTAGCACTGAGATATCCATTCACTCACCAATACACTCATGCACACAGTCAACCGCCCATACAGCTGTTTCCACATGCACTTTTGAACCCATACATTTAGTGAATCAACTGCTCACACATCTATGCACAGAGTCATACACCTCCCAGCCACCCACAAACCCACTCAGTCTCCGATACAAATACTTGGGCAACCAATCAATAACCCATATAGTTACTCATATAGCTACTGATCAACACATGCAGCAGTTTACAGAACAACAGACATAATGATGCACAAATTAAGACAGTTTAGTCACTAACCCATGTACTCAGTGAGACACATTTAATCACTCACTCATACAGTCAGTCATGCACGTACTAAATCCTTCATCCAGACACTTATACATCCACTCATTCTTCAATATGTAAGACATATTTTAACTTTACATAAGACATACAGTCACTGGATGTTGTCATCAGTGATGTCATCAGTGATGTCATTTGAGATGTCATCAGTGATGTCATCAGTGATGTCATCAGTGATGTCACTGACCATGTCATGAATGATGTAATATGTGACATGATCAGCAGTAGATTGCGGGTGCGCGATATATAGTTAATGCATCTAACTATATATGAAATTTCAATGGTTTTGTGTGAGTAAAATAAGGTTTTGTAAATGCTAATTCCTAACTATATATGGTCTATAACCTATGGTTTTTTCAGTGAATTTCATTGGTTTTTTAAAAGCTAATATCTGTAGCTGTAAAATGTATTTTTCTTTAAATCCAAAAATATATTTTATATGTTTATGTTTAATTTTTTTTAAATATTTTTTTTTTCGCTCCCGGTTCGCGATCCGGGAAGCTTTCCGTTAGCTCAATTTGATGCCATGACCCGGTCCGCTAACCGGTAAACGTTCCGTTTGCGCAACTGCCACGTTAGAAATGAACATTGTGACGAGTCGCGGAAGCGCAACATTTCACGTTGCTGCATAATGCGTCTTATGACGCGCCGCGTTAGCGCACCCGGAAGTGCTCCGGACCGCGAACTGAGGCGCGAAACGCAGCTTCCCGGATGCGATTCGGAGCGTGGCGCGCAGTGCGTAACATAAGCGTAACTGGTCATGTGACTTGTAAAGAAAACTTTTCATTGGTTGATTTCACTTTTGGTTTCCTAATGATGTAAGACTAGGTCAGGTGACCTTACAATAACACTTTTCATTGGTTTAGAACTATTTTTTTTCCCAAATGATGAAAGCCCCCACCTTTTTTCTCACTCTGACTTTCAACTTCGTGAAAGGAAGACCTATTTTGCACAGTGGGAAATGGCTTCAGTATTAGCTTCAGCTGGTGGACCCCCCCCCACCACCACCACCACCTCCTCATAGGAAGAGAGGACCACCTCCACAGTTCCTTGCAAACCCTGAGGAGGAAGAGGATCAAGAAGAGGAAGAGGAAGAACAGGCATCACAATTTTTAGAAGAGTTGCCCCGGGTATCTCATTATAAAAATAGTTTTATTTGGCAGTTTTTTTCATTTCCAGCAGGAGAGAAAAAAGTTAATGCACGCTATGTGACGTGCCTAATATGCAAGCAGAACTTATCCAGAGGCACAGAAAAGAAGTATAGTTATGGGAACCATACTATGCACCGTCACATGCAGAGGTGGCATCCTCTAAATTATAGTCGGGCAGAGATGCGTGACCTGCAAGACAACCCTCCAACTTCTGTGGCCAGGACATCAGCAGATATATCTCTGTCAGGGCCAGAGGCACGAGAAACAGTGCCAAACATCCAGGAAAATTTTGTGCATATAAAGATTGTTTGTTTATATTGCGGCACCTTATTTTCATGTGCCAATATGAGTATTAAGTTAGTTAATTTAGCATTTGAAAAACACAAATGCTCTAAACGCCCCAAGAAATAATTTTCTTTTTTTTGCTCCTGTTGAGCCCTTTTCAATGCCTGTTTTTTGTTTTTTCCCTTTCAAAAAAAACAAAAAAAAACATAAAATTGTTCAAAAAATACAAAAAAACAAATAATGTTCAAAAAAGTAAAAAAAAATATAAAACAACAAAAACATTAAAAAAAAGTTCTTTTCAGAACTACCTCTCCTTTATACAAAAATTGCTAGAAAGTGTAACACTCTGGCAAGCTGTATTTTTTTTTAGTTCGCTTTCCGGTTCGCTCGCCGGTACGCGAACCGGGAGCTAACCCCAAATTTTTTTTTTTTTTTAAAAAGGAGTAAGTACAAGGGAAGTAAACAGAGAGTAATGTTAAAAGAAAGACAGCTATAGGGACTAAACCAGAGATGCTGTTTAATAGATTTATTTACCGAAGAAAAGATGGAAGAGGATATAACTGTGGAAAACAAAATAGATAAGGAAGTGAAAGAATCAAGCATTGAAAATGCAATAGGTCTCACAATAGAAGAGTTTGTCCTTTTGGTTTTGCAAATGGATGAGTGGCGTTGCATGGATGATTGGCGTTGCATGGATGAGTGGCGTTGCGTGGATTAGTGGCGTTGCGTGGATGAGTTGCGTGTGTGAGTGGCGTTGTGTGTGTGAGTGGCGTTGTGTGTGTGAGTGGCGTTGTGTGTGTGAGTGGCGTTGCGTGTGTGAGTGGCGTTGCGTGTGTGAGTGGCGTTACTGTGGGGAGGGGGGGAGGAGAAATGCACACGGCGGACAGGGGAGGGGACGGAGCGGGGAGAGCAGAATGAGGGTGTAAAACAGCCGGAGCCTTTGAAGTGAAGCTAATCTTCACTTCAAAGGTGTGGGAGGAGTGCGGCTGAGAGAACAGACGGCGATTTGGTAATGTGCACACGCATTTTAGGTCAATGCACTTGCGCATTGACCTAAAAGCCACGGGCACAGCTCCAAATTGCCACATTTAGTTAAACTTTGTTTAAAGCTCTATAGTCTGAAGCCCTATAGTAGGTGAATGTGATAGAAATGTAACGAAAAGAGTAGAAAACATTTACCTTATAATTGTTGTTAACTTATTCACTTTTTTTTTCATACTTTCAATCTGTGAAAGAGAGAACAAACATTTGAAAAATATTAAAACATGTATTTAAAAATTAGAAAAGACAAGGGAAAAGGTGGAAGGACAAACAGTTTTTCAACAACTTTGACATTTACAAAAGCCTCTGCTTCTCCAGGCCCCCTACACAGTCCTAAAGATATATATTTTAAACTAACAGTATCTTGATGCTGAAGAAGTGAGGCCTATTTTGGAACATGGTGCATCTTTTGCACTGCTGATGTCTCACAACAGTGATGCAATGGCAGCGCAAAAGAGATGTAAAGCCATCATAAAATTGTCCCTAACATTTTAAATGATTGTTTCAGGATGCAAATAAGATGTGTCCTATCCAGAGGTTTGTTTGAGGTGAGGCCTACTCAGGTTTCAAAATAAAACAGTACCCAGAAGTGCAGCACTATATGCATTAACTTTGACACTTACAGAAGCCTCAGCTTCTCCATGTCTACCTCACATTTCTAAATGTATATCATAAGTACAAAAAGTAGAGAATTAATTATACATGTTAAATGGTTTATTTTTGCTGTTCTCAGAATGTATCAAATTTCACTAAAATCAGTGACTTGAAGGTATTCATCATGTAACAGCGGGGGAAAAAAAACACAATCAAAATGATTGTGTTTAAAAAACCCATACAACATAAGAAATCAGATTTCAAAACTCCTTAAAATTAACTTACTTTCCATGACGTCGAAGGATGTCCTATGAACAGCTTACACTTTGTTGTGCTGTTAATATTTTCAGCCCGCCACTTTCTGAAAGAAAACCTCCATGGTTTTGAAAAATATGTTACATACGATAAAAGACTTCTCACATTCTACCACATGTTTCCACAAGGCCAAATCATGTTAGAGCCATTTACAACTCTTGGAATTCTTGTAAGCAAATCCCGTCATTTTCTATTTTCGCAACTTTCCGAAAGAAAGCGTTTAAGATTACTTTCACAATCCTGGACTACTAATATCTTACCCTTGTTGCTCACTCATGTTCTACATTTCCTATGACACTGATACTGCTTACTATGAAGCAGAGTTACTTGCATCAGGTTTATATTTTTGAATTTTTAAAATGACATTATGATCAAAAGTTTGGATAAATAATCTAAACAGCATTGCAGACTTACATTCCCTCTACTCCATGAACCTCTTGAAATTTCTCAGAACAAATCCCGAGATTCTGCCCCTAAAATTTTGGTTTTAAAAACACCAGGTAAGAATTTTTAAGGCCAAAAGGCAATTTCTTTTTGAAAGTTAAAACAGAATCGTTGCAGAATGACCAGCCGTTTCTGGACTTTAAATAAGTTGTGTAATGTCCTGATGTTGTTGTAGGACCGTCATGATATATAATTGCTGCAGTTACAAAAGTCCTTCCTGATATTGACAACTGCGAAGCAACATTTTTTATTAAAGTTGTCAATTTTGTTCCATCAGGCCTACATCGTTGGAACATTAAAATGACATACAGGCCATATCTTCGTAAAAATAATGTTGACATCATTTCAGATTTACATTGGCTACACTCCATGTTGTGATCAGCTGCTTTTACTAGCTTATGAAAGGACACTGATTTACTGTCTGGCAAAGTTAAATATATAAATCTTTCAGAATCTACACTAGTAGTACTTGATACCCTACAATTCTCGCAGTCATGCTGCCATTGATAAGAAAGCCCAAACAGGTGATCTACATCTACACCTTCAGCATGCAATACATGAAGCATATACATTAAAAACTCCTGACAATCTTGCTGAATATTTTGAGAGAATTGTGTTTGACCTGAACATCTGTCTAACAGATTTCTAATTTCAGACACACTTTGTATTTTTGTTCTATCAGTGCTACATTTCTCTAACACAGAGTTTAACAAACTGCAAAATCTTTGATCCGAATTGACCACAATCTCTTCTTTTACATTTACTAGAGAAAACAAAACATTAACCACTACATTAGCATAGCAGTTGACACCAGAACTATTTTCAAATTTAAAACCAACAACATCTTCAACCGAATCCATTTTCTTTCTGCTTATAATTTCAGGTTCATCGACTTTTTGTCTTTTTGCTATAACCTCCCTACTATTGGTCACATTTCTTCATTTCCGGCCTACCACACGTTTCTCAAACAAAGGATATTGAGGCAAATGTGGCGCATACTCTCTTCTTAACCTATTGTATTCCTTAACACAATCTAGATCCGCACAAATGTTTGTGACATCACAGTCAATCAAGTACAATCCCGATAAAGTTCTAACTCGTGACAATGCCACATATGCCATACCCTCCTTGAACACAGAACTGCCAATATTCACCAAAGCACTATCTACACTTAAACCTTGTGATTTATGGATTGTCACCGCATATGCCAAGCAAACAGGAAACTGCTTACGGCGCACATATAAGTCTTTTACAAGCAAAAATCTAGCAGAAGAACGACCAATTAGCTGTACTTCCTCAATGCCATCAAATTTAATTTTTAAAAATTCAATTCCACCTCTATTTCTGTATTTCTCAAAATCAACAACATTACCCATTGATCCATTTACCAGACCTCTTTCAACATGTAAATTCCTTCTCAAAATGATTCGGCAATTTAAGCACACATTCAAAGTCTTTTCAAAACCCGCAGTTTTAGATATAGTCTTCTCTAATGAATCCAATTTAGATTTCAAATTCTCTGACAAAATAATTGTTGCTCCCATATGCTCTATTTTGTCAATAGCTTCAAGTTTCACAATCTCTTGTTTTTCTAAATTCAACATTTTGTTGTTGAAGATGGCACATTCTGCAAGAGTTGGCATCAAACATATTCCAGATTTCTTCTCAGTAATTTTCTTAAAAATATTCTCAGGCACAATGTCTTGTTCTGGATATAAATTTGACAGTAATCGTGCATGTAAAGCTTCTTTCGCATGCTCGGTCACTTTTCCAATTCTAACATCTTGTAAAATATTCTTGTAATCTTCATCCTTCGCCTGACGCATATTTTCATGCAGTTCAGCATAATTGAAGTTTAACCATATATTGACATTGCCAATGCTCCCTAGGCACTTCCTGGTATCTTCATGCGTGAGTATTTGGAACACAGGTTGTCTTTTCACTGGTGTTAGCTGCAGAAGATATCCGAAAACAATGATGTGTTTGCCACCAAATAACACATCATACTCTGTTTTAAGAACTTCTTGCATTCTCAAATGCACAAAGGCAAGCATGAGATTTGAAACCATGCTTACTTCGTCAATGATAAGAAGTTTCATTTTCCTCAAGACTCTTGAAACTTCACAACAAGCATCTCCAGATAACTTGTGGTATTGTCATTTGTTGTCATGCTCCACTGGCAACATCAGTAGACGATGCAAAGTAATTCCTTCAATGTTATGTGCTGCCAGTCCAGTTGGAGCGGTGACAACACAAGACAGCGATGACTCAGTCCTTTCCTGCAAATAACAAGAAATTGCTTTAATGAGGAAACTTTTTCCAGTTCCCGCTTCTCCACTCACGTACAATCGGACAGGCTTCAATGACGTACATGAGCACTCTTTCTTCTCATGACTTAATCCATGCTCGGTAACTTCGTCATATATTTTCCTCTGCTCAACGTTGAGTTGTCTTTCCAAGTCTTCTAAGTTAACCGCATCCTCCTGAGCATGTGCCATGGCTCTTTCTACTTCATTCATAGCAGTGGCAGCTTCATTTTCGATAACAGGTCCTCCTAGTGGATCCTGACTCAATGAAACAGTACTCTGACTGTCCTGAGAACTGTCTCTAGCAATCTCGGCTGCAATCGTTGCTTCCTGCTTGATTTCCAAAGTCAACATTTCTAGATATTTGGGAAAAGCAGAACATTCTATGGTCTCCTTGGCAGCATTGAAAGAGTCTTCGTAACAAAGAAAATCTCCAAGCAGTTCCTCTTCTGCACGCCAAGGCTTGAAAAGTTGCAAGAGTGCTAAATAGAAAAACTCTTTTTTTTCTGGAGATTCGCCACTCAATTTTCGATGGTTTACCAAGTGCCATTTTCTTTGCTTGACCAGACATCCCTCACTTCCAATTACAGCATACACTCCTTTTTCAATATCTTCTTTGATGTTCCTCTTGAATATGTAATTTTGTAGAACCGCATATAGACAAACATTCTCGAGGTGACTGCTTCGATTTGGATAATATGTATCCAACATGTTGGTCTTCAAAATGTCGGTACTGTTTGGCTCATTTTCCGCCAAATACTCAATTTCCCGGACAGGTTTTAGAACTCGATTTCGCGTTGCAGCAAGACCAAGACTCGCCCAAATGATACTCCTAGATTTGGCATAGAGACTTGCTGAAGATAACCGGTCAGAACATTCGTAAGCTCCGATTTCTCGATGCGACAACATCTTCAGACTGAAACTGTACAACTTCTTGCTGAGGCTCTTTTCATGGGAAATATCCTCCCACATATCCTTCAATTCTGTCTTTTCTTTTTTGGTGATGTAAGATGTCACATACCGAGCCACAGCCATACAGTTGTCAGCCACAAACTGTATATCCATGTTAGCATTCCACATGGACAAAATCACTGGGTTGTAGTCGTTGATGTACTTGGACTCTTCGTTTCTTTTCAAATTGTATGTGTTTTGGGGTGATTTCCTCGTCACATTATGTCGCAGCGAAGACATCAAACTGTTTACTCTTCCTTTAGAAATTACCGGTCGTGGAAAGTTGAAACGACATTTGGTGTAGAACTTGTCCTTGTTTCTGAATTTACGACGACAGTACTTTCCACAACGATGGCTTTGGAAACGTAGAACTTGTTCTCTTAGGCTTTTCTTCTCCTTTGCGTTTGGAACAGCACACGTAGAATACTGTTCTATGAAACTCATCACTAAGTCATCCGGATCTGTTCCAAATTTAGGTGCATCCTTGATCCACAGCAGCATATGTATATGAGGAGCACCTCTTGCTTGGTACTCCTTTCTCCAGAAGAAATCCAACACCTCTCCAAGAGGTGTATTTTTCTTGTTCGTGATGAAAGACATCATAGCTTCAAATCTATGATTGAAGTACCTGCATACATTCACTGGATCCAAAGAGCACAGTTCTCCGGGTGTCTTGAATTCAATATTTTCAATGTTTCCATTTGCCTCTCGTAGAAATTCAAGTAAGTCTTCCCAGCTATACTCGGCACAGCTCAGAGTGAGGAACCATGTGGGAGTTCCTAAGTTCCTCAGCATACATTTTAAATCACAATGACGATGGTACCAGTACTCATTAGTACCACGCTGACATGCCATGAGATTAATTAAGTGAGAATCCAAAATACTGTCTTGGACATTGACTTTATCCATAAAGTCCCTTGCCGAGATGTTTCGCTAATCTGTATGCCACTTTTCAAGATGTGGTTCACTGCATATGACAGTCCTGACAGATCGCTTTCAAACAGGAGATGAAACAAATAGGGAATGCATTGTCGAAACCTAGCATCTTCTGCATACAATCGTAAAGTCCGGTATTCTGAAGCAGGAATTTGAACAGGTCGCTCATCATATCGTCCTCCTCGACCTGTGGGAAATAGCTGAGGGAAACACCGAGCTTCCAAACTTTCCTCCCAAACACTAATGAGACTCCCTTTGGCTTGTTTCATTTGAAACAACTCAATAGCATCAATCTCAACCAATTCCAGATTATTATGAACCGCCCTAGCAGGCATCTGGTTTTGGTTTAATTTGTTACAACAATAACTACACACACGTTGATCCGATCCCAAATCAAAACAATTTTCCAACATCAAGTATGTTGCGAAATCCTTCCATTCACTATTATTTTCCCTTTCACTTTTTGCATATAAATCCACTAACTTAGTCTGATTCTTATAATAAGTGCGTCGACAACACACACAAGTGAAATTAGGCCTCTCACTTGATTTCACCTGAAACGTGGCAATTTCCTTCTGAAAATTATCTGTACTGGAAACCTGTACATTATCTTCAACATTACCCTCTTCTTCTGGGTCAATTTGAACATTCTCCTCTTTACTTCCAAAGTAACAAAACTCAATTTCTTCACAAATATTCTTCACATCTATTTCAGAACCATGGAAAAGAGCAGCACATAATTGTTTAAGCATAATTGCTGGACTCTTAGCATAATACAACATTCTAACTAATTTCCTCACTTTATTATGATGCACTGCTAGCATCCTAAAATGATGAAAAACACTCTGGCATACTCTCCTGGAAAGACAAGCCAGTGAATGACCATGCAAACCTGTCACTTCTCTCACTCTGCAAGGATCTAATTCTTGCAACAACTTCATTTTCTGCTTCAAACTTTTCTTATTAAATGTCCGTACAAAATCACAAAGCAAATCGATTGAATCCTGTCGCACACTGCAAATACTACTACAGTTCCAGGTGTACACAGGACCCTTAGGACGTCTTCCTAAAACCTCATTACCTAACACCTCTTCTGTCTCTGTTGTCACAAGTTTTTCTTTTTCAACTGGACATCCATCTTTCACTTCATAAGCTCGACCACTGGTGTCAACTGCATGCACCAAATCATTATCCTGGAAATAACTCTCCTCATTAAAAAATGCCTCAGAACTTGAACTATGCATCCAGTCTCCTGAGAAAACATCACAAAAATTACTACGATTAATTATTCTCTTCCATCTACTATTTGTTTTGAAATCATAAATTACCTTGTTTACCTTCCTAATTCTGTTGATTATCAAAATAAATAACTTTCGTTTAATTTCAAATGCCTGATCAATAACTTTCTCAACTTTTTTTTTCTCTTATAAAAAACCACTTTCTGTTGACCTTTGTTAATATTTTTTAACAAATTGCCAATTATCCTGTTGCGGAACATTCGTTTACGAATGTCCCTAAACTGTTCTTTCCTTCTGCTATCATGCACAGAGTTATCTCTTGCTCTAGCAGTAACATTTTTGATTGACCCTTCCTTTCCGTTTAAATTGCTTCTCTTTTTCTGGACTGAAACATTTTCTGTAGTAATACTTTTTTTACTACAAATTTTTCTTATGAATGATTTCGTGGTCTTACCCGGTGCTTTCTTGGTGACTTGACAAGTTTTTTTTGTAGAGGACTGCTGCAGTAATTGATGGACCTGCTGTCTTTGACGTCTTGTAGCCTTTCTAATTCGATTCTTAGTTGGCATTTTCAAATTTTGAAATAATCTGCAGTTGAATCTGTGCTAAAATATAATAAAAAATGTTATTAATCACTATTACCAAACAGTAAATCAATAACAGTCATCAAAAACTTAACACTCCGCTTGTTATTTTAACATAGAATAATTTTTAGTGCATTGGCAAATTTAGAAATCACAAATAGTAGCAAAGAAATTAAATGCTTCTACATTTTACCTGTGTTGTTTTATATGTGAATCTGAACGAATTTTACGAGCATATTTTTGAATTTTTGTTTAATTTTAAATGAAACGGTTTACATTTTTACTACATAGGCTCAAGCAGATCAGCTTCCCACCCTATATCATACAATTCTGAAAAATCAGCATTCTCATCATATTCTTCATCATCCTCAGGATTTAAATGATCTAAGGGATCTACTTCCACTGACGTTTCAATGACAAGTTCAACGATAAGATCGAGATCAACCGATTGCTCATTATCACTCATGCTTGATGTTGTCGTTATCTTTAAAAAAAGAGAACAACAATGAGATGTTGCAGACTAAGACACAAATCTCAGAGACTAGAATAGTAAAACTGTTTAACAAGAGTATCATTTTGCAGCTATTATTTAGCCATGTCCAGCGATGCTGAAGAGGTGAGGCCTATGTCTAAGTCTTCAGTAAACAGGACTCATCTCTTCTTAACCTAGGATAAGCCTCACCGACTCTGTGTCCCCTGCACATAGTTAAATGTATAGGGACAGATTTATGTTAACTGGCACATCCCCAGGGATGCACCAGTTAACGTGCACCACTGCTCTGCTACCCATGGTGTGGCACATTTACATTGTGGAGCACCATTGAATAAAAACAGTACAGATGCGTCATGCATCGGTGCCGCAAAAGCAACACATTGCACAAGTCACGTCGTAAACACGACATGTCTACTGCAATGCACAGGAGGAAGCCACACATTGCATAGTGCTTCACTCCTTATGCCTGTTTCAAACAGCCATAAGGATTTGATTCAGGAATGCTATAAAGCTGACTCAGTGAAATCTTCTAAATTTCACTGTGTTACTTTTACAGGGCTTTCATGCAAATGAATGCCCACCCTGCAACAAAACACCTATATGAAACCTGATGCAGGTTTCATGTGGCACAGGACTTTACAACATGAAACATCTGTCTAGATGCATCAAGTTGAAAATATGTCGCCACATAGCAAATCTTTTGCACCGCCGCTGCAGAGTACAGAGGAGATAATACATGTGAAGGCCTACCAATGAAGTAAGTCATGTCGACTTCACTCTTGAACAAAGGCCAGACCTCTTTTGTGTCCGTGGACAGACCTAAACTTCATCTGCACAATGTTATTCATAAACTTAGGAAACACAGGCGATGTCATTGAAAAATGTGGAGTTTCTTTTCCTCATTGCACAATCACATCACCTATGTTTCCTCAGTGACTTAAAATGCCCTAAGACACATGAAAGTGTTTTTTTAAAGCCTTTGCACCATTTTTGGATCACTTTTAACATGGCTATGTAAGTCAAATAATCAAAATCTAAATTTGCCAAGCACAGATGGAAGCATATTTACAAGGAACGTGCACCACGGGGAAAGGTCTTAAATTAAAATGGGAAAAATAACATCAGAGACACTTAAATGCCTTATAAATATGCCCCAAACAACCTATGAAGCTCTAGCAGTACATATCCAGAAATGTAATTGATTTGAAAAAAACGTTTTTAAACACAACATATACCTACATTCAAGAGGAAATGACTTAAAATGTCCTTAAGACACATGAAAGGGGTTTTTGATTGCCCTTGCACCATTTTTTGGGACACTTTTAACATGGCTATGTAACTCAGAGAATCAAAATATAAATTTGCCATGCACAGGTGGGAGCATATTTACAAGGAACAAGCCCCACGGCGAAAGCTCTTAAATTAAAATGGGAAAAATAACATCAGAGATACTCAAATGCCTTATAAAGAAACAGACACCATTTTTTCCTTGTGATAAATTTTAAAAGCATTCCTTTTCCTCAAAAACGATTTTCAAGTAATAATTTGTAAACACTGCACAGCTCCTATGTACAAAAACACCCTGACAGTGCTAATACTTCACATTATTTTCAATTACAATTTCTCAAAGAAACAAAATCTATTTGTAAAACACTTTAGACAAAGCAACATTTTAAAAACACAGCTTTCTTCATAATTTTGTCCTTAAAGCATACTATAGTCTATCTAAATTAAATAAATCTTTTCTCACCTTAGCAAATTCTTTATGAGTTTCAAAACAGTCTCAGAAATACACCAAATTGTCTTCAGCAGAACAAAGAGTATGCACTCCAGAGGCTGCAGCTATAGAAAGCACAGAAATGCTGATATTCATCACACATATCTCTCATGTTAGCCAATCAAAACTCTTCCCTCACTTTTTTCAAATCAAAACCCTTCCCCCCTCTGCCCTCTCTGCCTTTTTTGCATAGCAACCACCTCCTGAAAGACCTCTGATGTTTGCAAGTTCACACAACAATGTTTCAATTGAACTCTGAACTCTTAGTGCACCTGCGTATCCAGTGCAATCTTTCATTAAATTATTTTTTCTTGACCATTCAAATTACATCTTTCAAAGAACACATCCATGCACCCTAACTTTCTGTTTTCAGAAATGGAAATCCACCAATCACTGCTAGTGAATCATTAGCACTGAAACTCCACAGTTTTTTTTCTTTACAAACTCCTACTGTTTCATCTGCCATTTCATTACCACACTTCATCTGACTGCAGCAGAAACTTCTCTCACCATGTTTACTGTCTGGATTGTTGGACATAGTTACATCTACTGGGCTCAAAGGTATGCTGAGAACAGAAATTTATCTAACCTCAATTTACAAGATGTGGATATTAGGTGGTTTGGCCACAGAGGATTAAAATGTCACCAATTGATACCATTGGTGAAAACCTTTATGCATTTGCCAAAACCTGACCTGTTAATTGTGCACTGTGGAGGTAATGATTTGGGCACTTTGACTGGGGTAGGTCTGGAAATGCTTTTAAAGGACACCTTTGAGCAATTAATGGCACTTTTTCCTCAAACTGCCTTGGCATATTCAAATATATGCCAAAGACAGAAATGGAGGTGGTCGAACCAATTTTGTCCACAAATTGAGAAGTTGAGGAAGCATGTAAACAAATCTGTTTCAGCTTATATGAGAGACCATGGAATGGGCTCCATGTACAACAATAACTTGCGTTTTTGCATGCAAGATATCTACAGAGGAGATGGAGTTCACTTCTCAGATGAGGGCAACAGAATTTTCATTTTGAATTTAAGACTGTGCATTGGTACCTACTTATAAGTACATAAATGTACCATAAACCCAAAAGCTCTTCTCAGAGCTACCCTACATCTAATCACTCACAATTATTATTTTTCACTAACTTTTTTCACTAATTTTCAACAGACTACGCTCCCCGGAGAACTACCCGGTACGCGAACCGGAAGCTAACCACGCAAAATTTCTTTAAAAAATGTTTTTTTTTCCCGCACATATGAGCCTCCTCAACCACCCTCAGAAAACCTAGGGGGTCAAGATACGTCTACCGTGCCCCCTTCTACCCATTCTGAACACTATTTACCCTCCATCTTGTATCTTAATTCGACTGAAACACAAAATGGTGGACTCCCGTAACGCTGCTGGTTACATACAATATTTAAAAAGACTATCATTCTTTTTTCTTCATAGCACGCTCCCCGGGCCGCTTCTCGGTTCGCGAACCGGAAGCTTCCCACGCAAAAAAAAAAAATGATTTTTTTTGTTTTTGCCCCACGGGCCCTTTTAAAGTCTCCACATCAAACCTAGGGGGTCAGGGAGGATCTACCTTGCCCCCTTATGGTCATTTCCCCCTTTGTTTTGGCCTCCTCTTGTCTCTCGATCCTACCAAGAGACAAGATGGCGGCCGCTCCGGACTGTTTAGAATTTTGACAGACACCGGAGAGCCAATCAGCTTCGCTTCGCGAAGTTCCGTTACGCGTCAAGTACGCGAACCGGAGCACTGCCCGGAGCGCTGTCACAGATATATATCTTTTTTTGAACGTTAATTTATCAAAATCCACTGGAGGACATATATTGATACCTAGCAAAGGCACATCGGGCTAACAGTCCCTACAATTTTGCCAAGTTTCGTGCAAATCCATTCAGCCGTTCGGGCTAAAAGTGAGGCCAACCGCCCTATGGAAATTAACAGGGGAAAAACGCGTTTTGGGACCCCCCTTTTTTCTCGGCCCCCCCTTGATGACCCCCCCAAATTTTCAGGGGCTGCTCAGAAACAAAATGTGCCATTTCCCTGAAAATTTCAGCCAATTCCGTCCACAAACACCAAAGTTATTAGACATAGAATTTTCAAAAATCCCATAGAGAAAAAATCCTAACTATATATACCTACTGGCGACCGCCAGTAGGTAATATATATATATATATATGTATATATATTCACTGAAAAAACCATAGGTTATAGACCATATATAGTTAGGGATTCGCATTTACAAAACCTTAATTTACTCGCACAAAACCATAGAAATTCGCATATATAGTTAGTTGCAATAACTATATATCGCGCACCCGCAATCCACTGCTGATGATGTCACATATTACATCATTCATGACATGGTCAGTGACATCACTGATGACATCACTGATGACATCTCAAATGACATCACTGATGACATCATCCAGTGACTGTGTGTTTCTGTAAAGTTTAAATATGTTTTACATATTGAAGAATGAGTGACTGTATAAGTGTCTGGATGAAGGATTTAGTAGGTGCATGAATGACTGTATGAGAGAGTGATTAAATGTGTCTCACTGAGTGCATGGGTTAGTGACTAAACTGTCTTAATTTGTGCATCATTATGTCTGTTGTTCTGTAAACTGCTGCATGTGTTAATCAGTAGCTATATGAGTAACTATATGGGTTATTGATTGGTGCCCAAGTATTTGTATGGGAGACTGAGTATGTGTGTGGGTGGCTGGGAGGTGTATGACTCTGTGCATAGATGTGTGAGCAGTTGATTCACTAGATGTATGGGTTCAAACGTGCATGTGGAAACAGCTGTATGGGCAGTTGACTGTGTGCATGAGTGTATTGGTGAGTGAATGGATATCTCAGTGCTACATGTCAAAGTAAGTACATATGTAAAACACAGTACATGTGAGAGTTGACATATATAAATAACTGTGCATAAGAGCCAGTAAATGTGAGAGTGGCTGTATGAATCATTGTGAACTTGTATCAGGGATTGTATAAGAGAGTAAATATGTGTTAGAATATGTTTGAATTAGTAAGGTGTGTATAACTGTATAGTTGAGGAAATGGAGGAGTGATTGATTCTTTTCATGACTGACTAGATGTATGAGTAACTCCATCGATGAGTGACAATCTGTGAGTGTCTGTTTACACTGATTGTATCTAAGGTTATATTAGAGTCTGAAGAGGTTCATCGTATTATCACATGAATGATATTATCAGTGATGTGATCAGTAATGTCAAATGAGATGTCATCAGTGATGTCATCAGTGATGTCATCAGTGATGTCATTTGAGGTGTCATCAGTGATGTCATTTGAGATGTCATCAGTGATGTCACTGACCACATCATGAATGATGTAATATGTGACATCATCAACAGTGGATTGCGGGTGCGCGATATATAGTTAATGCAACTAACTATATATGCAAATTTCTATGGTTTTGTGCGAGTAAATTAAGGTTTTGTAAATGCGAATCCCTAACTATATATGGTCTATAACCTATGTTTTTTCAGTGAATTTTAATGTTTTTTTAATAGCAAATATCAAAAGCTGTAAAATGTCAAGTACGTGGTAGGTAAAAACATTTTCGTATTTATGCACGCTGATGTGCTTTGAACGCTGCCCCCCCCCTTCCCCCTCCCCTCCTCTTTTCTTTTAGGAGTATTCTCTGTTTGCAGATAGTGAAGGGTAGGTAACGTAAGCCTTTGCCCCCGTTGTAACCCGTCGTGCCTGCTTCCCTCTACATTTGATTGATTGTTATCCAAGCATTTACTGTTTTAGAATTGGGTGCTCTCATGCTGACGCCAGCTTCAATCTGAAACATCCAAAAACACTGTAGACTACCAATTCGATCAGTTCCGGTGGAGCCCCAACGTGACCCGGTAGAAAAGAACTTGCCCTCCCCTCTTTGACTGATTGTTCTTGTTGCCTGTCCCTTCTCTTGTCATTTAACAGAACTTTTTGGACTGCTGAAAGGGGTTGTATTCCGACCGCTGGTTGGTGGCGACATTTTGACTATATTCTGGACCTGCGTTGTCGCGTAATGCGTCATATGACGCGCCGCGTTAGCGCACCCGTAAGTGCTCCGGTGCGCAAGGCGCAGCTTCCCGGAAACGATCCAGAGCGCGGCGCGCAGCGCGTAACGTAAGCATAACAGGTCATGTGACTTGTTAATAAAACTTTTCATTGGTTCATTTTACTTTTGTTATTCTAATGATGAAAGGCTTGGTCATATGACCTAAAAATAACGCTTTTCATTGCTTTGGACATTTTTTTTCCCAAATGATGAAAGCCCCACCTTTTTTTTTCTCACTCTGACTTGTAAAGCAAAGGACCCAGATGCATTTACAGTTTATCACTAACAATGTTCCAGGCTAATGTATTTTCCCGGGAAATTTACAACTGTCCTGCACGTAAAATATTCCTTTTTCGAGAAAAAGGGCGTTTCTTCGTCCCATGAGGGAGCCGTTGAGCAAAAGAGGCTCGGCCTGCTGTCTTAGTCACTGATAGGCATGAATATCAGATTCTTATCGATCACTTTATGTTGCAGGAGTAGAAAACACAACAGCCCTTGACCATTTTTCTTTACTACGTTCCGGTGTATTATACCTTTTAACAGTCATGTAATTGGGCTGCTTTATTTCACTTGCCTTTTACTGATTCGAAAACAGTGGCTATTATTCAAAACTTTACCAATGTAGGTACTACTACCATGTTTTTTTAAAAAAACCTTTATTGTGAAAATGTCAGTATACAAATACGGGCCTATAACCATGTGGGCCGGCCACGGAGCAAACTGGAATCGTATATGATGAGGGCACATTTACACTGTAGAAGAACGTAACGGGCGACCCATTAGATTGCAAGAACTAAAGTGTCTAACATTTGCGGAATCGGTGGACGTACATTTTATAATTAAAGTACGACAGGGCCAGTTACAATAAAATTATCTAGATATACATTTGCGGGCAAGTACCATGGGTGACGTTAATTCGAACTTTCAATAGTACAGTAATCAATAACACATCAGAACTTAATATCGATAGGGATGTCAAAATGTTCAATCAATTCTCGTCCCCGCCCACCATGTGCTTCAAAACTGCATACGTATCTCGTGATATCAAGATTGGGCAACCAGTACACAACAAGGAGTTACGAGTCCCATTTATACCGGCGCCATTTTGGGCGAGGCCGGGCAGGTCCAGGATATAGTCAAAATGTCTCCACCAACCAGCGGTCGGACCAGAACCATTTTCGGCAGTCCAAAAATGTTCCGTTAAATGACAACAGAAGAAATAGGCAACAAGAACAATCAGTCAAAAGAGGGGACGCTTTCGTGAATGAGGCCCATGCCCTAGCAGGCAAGCGTTTGAGTTCCAAGGTGTCCCAGAGCCATTTTAGTGGACCAGGCCCAAATCCAAAGAGCTGTCCGCCATTTTGAGAGTCTTGTTGCAGCCGGCTATCGCTGCACCACAAGAATAGCCCCAATTCAGCTAGATGGCGGGTGAGTCACTGTACCGCAAAAGCGGGCGGAACTCAGCTGAAAGGCGAGTGAAACGCTAAGAGGCACCCCACTGCAGATGAGGTGCCTCCACCTGGGGAGGAGAGAGAGGCCCGTTTGCGCTGCCTCACCCCCCCGGGCACCCCACGCCGTCTTTCGGCGCAGCATTGTAGGATGGCCACACCAGTGAAACTTGCTGGACACCACCTCGGTGCCATCCGGATCTCGGCGCGTTCGAGTCACTGTACCGCAAGAGCGGGAGAAACTCAGCTGGACACGCCGTCTTTCGGCGCAGCATTGTAGGATGGCCACACCAGTGTGGCAACTTGCTGGACACCACCTTGGTGCCATCCGGATCTCGTCGCGTTGTGCTGCCTTCGGCGTACTGTAGCAGCAAAAGTGACCGCAACTCAGCTGGACACGCCGTCTTTCGGCGCAGCATTGTAGGATGGCCACACCAGTGCGGCAACTTGCTGGACACCACCTCGGTGCCATCCGGATCTCGTTGCGTTGAGCTGCCTTCGGCGTACTGTAGCAGCAAGAGTGACCGCAACTCAGCTGGACACGCCGTCTTTCGGTGCAGCATTGTATGATGGCCACACCAGTGCGGCAACTTGCTGGACACCACCTCGGTGCCATCCGGATCTCGGCGCGTTCGAGTCACTGTACCGCAAGAGCGGGAGAAACTCAGCTGGACACGCCGTCTTTCGGCGCAGCATTGTAGGATGGCCACACCAGTGCGGCAACTTGCTGGACACCACCTCGGTGCCATCCAGATCTCGGCGCGTTGTGCTGCCTTCGGCCTACTGTAGCAGCAAGTGCGGGTGCAACTCGGCTGGACGGCGTGTGAAACGCTAAGGGGCGCCGCACTGCAGATGAGGTGCCTCCACCTGGGGAGGCGGAAGAGGGCCGTTTGCGCCGCCTCCCCCCGGGCACCCACGCCGTCTTTCGGCGCAGCATTGTAGGATGGCCACACCAGTGCAACTTGCTGGACACCACCTCGGTGCCATCCGGATCTCGGCGCGTTGTGCTGCCTTCGGCCTATTCGCACATCAGTCCGCTACTGACGCCGCCTCATGGGCCAACAGGTTTTGTACGCTTTTTATAGCCCAAAGCTGCATAACAGGTCATGTGACTTGTTTATAAAACTTTTCATTGGTTCATTTTACTTTTGGTTTCCTAATGATTGAAGGCTTGATCATATGACCTAAAAATAACACTTTTCATTGGATTAAAACATTTTTTTTTCCCAAACGATGAAAGACCCACCTTTTTTTTTCTCACTCGGCAATCAAAAAAGGTTCCGTTAGATGACAACAGAGGGGACAGGCAACAAGAACCATCACTCAAAAAAGGGGAGGGCAAGTTCTTCCATACCGGGTCACGTTGGGGCTCCACCAGAACTCATCGAATTGATAGTCTACAGTGTTTCTGGATGTTTCAGACTGAAGCTGGCGTCAGCATGAGAGCACCACCATCTCGTAGCTCCGTCGTGGCCATTCCGCAAGCAATCATGGCAGCCGCTCCCCACCGGAAGCCTGCGGGAGTCGGGGGCCCCCAAGACTTTTGTAGAATCTTTAAGGCTGAGGGGACGCTTTCGAGAATGGAGCCAAAGCCCTAGCAGACAAGCGTCCGAGTTCCAAGGTGTCCCAGGGCCATTTTAGTTGACCAGGCCCAAATCCGAAGAGCCGGCCGCCATTTTAAGAGTCCTGTGGCAGCCGCCTATCGCTGCACCGCAAGAGTGGGCGCAACTCAACTACATGGTGAGCGAGACGCTGTAGCCGCAAGAGCGGGCGGTAAACAGCTGAATGGCGGATGAGGCACAGTGTAGCAAAAGCGGGCGGAATGGCAACTGAAACGGTAAAGGGGCGCCCCACTACAGCAGACGAGCCTCCACCTGGGGAGGCCCGTTCACGCCGCCTCCCCCCCCCCCCCCTCCGGGGCGCCCCACGCCGTTTTTCGGAGCAGCATTGTAGGATACCAAAACCAGTGCAGCAACTTACTGGACATCACCTGGGTGCCGTCCAGATCTCAGCGCGTTCTGCTGCCTTGGGACTATTCGCACAACAGACCGCTACTGACGAGGCACAGTGCAGCAAAAGCGGGCGGAAAACCGCTGAATGGCAAGTGAAACGCTAAAGGGGCGCCCCACTACAACAGACGAGCCTCCACCTGGGGAGGCCCGTTCACGCCGCCCCCCCCCCCCCCCCGGGCGCCTCACACCGTTTTTCGGAGCAGCATTGTAGGATACCAAAACCAGTGCGGCACCCAGGTGACATCACCTGGGTGCCGTCCAGAACTCAGCACGTTGTGCTACCTTGGGACTATTCGCACAACAGACCGCTACTGACCATTGTTGCTTCTGTTTTAAAAATTTTTTTTTAACGTGTTTACTGTTTTTGTTGCGTTGTATATATTTATAAGTAATTAAAGTGTTATAATCCTACTACTTTGTTGGAGTGCTATATATTTTTAATGTGACACATAATTGTGAAGACTTTGATGTACAAAAAGGCATCCCTGGAATCTTCCGCTTCAGGCTCGGTCCCACACACCCTCACAGTGAGAATCCCCTCCCCAATCACAATACAGGATGGTTATCAGATAGTAGGAACGCGTGTGGTGTGACGGATCTCATCGGGTGGGGGCCTTGATCTACTGTAACTCCTTTGAAGAGGGGTGATTCTTTACAGTTGAGGCCATAAACTACATCCGCAGGGCTACGTGATAGCCTGGGACCGGCCTGAACAATCGGACACAGAGGAAGAGGAATGTCAGAGGGTGCGGTAGTGAATAGGGTGAAAGGGTGGTGTCGGGCAGGCACAGGGTGTGATTCTCAGGGAAGAGCAGCGCAGATGGGGGGAGGTTTATGGCCCATGCATAAGACAGAGAGCGGGGGTGACCAGTGCGTGGGGGAGATGCTTGCGAGGGTGGGGAGCCATGCTGAGGATCGGCGGCGTGCAGAGAGTGGGTCTGGTCAAGGCATCTAAAATGGCTGCCGTGCACGACAAAAGTGTGGCATTGGAAAAAAAGCAAGATGGCACACACAATGTTTATCACTACGAATTAATTTATAACAATTATTTTTAACAATATATTTACTCGCAGTGTCAAAATGGCAGTCAACACTTCCTGATTTCCTTCCAATCGAACGTTAACAGACGTCACGATCGGCGGTGTGCAGAGAGTGGGTCTGGTCAAGGCATCTAAAATGGCTGCCGTGCACGACAAAAGTGTGGCATTGGAAAAAAAGCAAGATGACGCAGACAATGTTTATCAATACGGATTAATTTATAACAATTATTTTTAACAATATATTTACTCGCAGTGTCAAAATGGCGGTCAACACTTCCTGATTTCCTTCTAATCGAACGTTAACAGACGTCACGCAGCAAAAAAAAAAAAAAAACGCTCACGCGCAGCCGCTGGAAGACAAGTATCAACATATATGAGCCTCCTCAGCCACCCTCAGAAAACATAGGGGGTCAGGATACGTCTCCCGTACCCCCTTATACCCATTTCTCACATTGTTTTTCCTCCATCTTGTAATTTAATTAAATCGAAACACAAAATGGCGAATTCCCGTTTCGCGTCCCGGTTCACTACCCGGTTCGCGAACCGGAAAGCGCTTCTACCGCAAAAAATCAATATTTTTTTATTTGCCCCACGTGACCCTTTAATAACCCCAACATCATTCCTAGGGGGTCAAGAAGGGTCTACCTTGCCCCCTTTCATTAAATTCCCCCTTTGTTTTTCTCCTCCTCTTGTCTCTCGATCCTACCGAGAGACAAGATGGCGGCCGCTCCGGACTGTTTAGAATGTTGACAGACACCGGAGAGCCAATCAGCTTCGCTTCGCAAAGCTCCGTTACGCGAAAAGTACGCGAACTGGTGCGCTATCCGGGACGCTGTCACAGATATATCTGTTTTTTTAAACGTTAATTTCTCAAAATCCACTGGAGCACATATATTGAGACCCAGCAAAGGCACATCGGGCTAACAGTCCCTACAATTTCGCCAAGTTTCGTGCAAATCCATTCAGCCGTTCGAGCTAAAAGTGAGGCCAAACGCCCTATGGAAAACTCAATGTTAAAAACGCGTTTTGGGACCCCCCTTTTTTCTCGGCCCCCCCTTGACGAAACCCCCCCAAATTTTCAGGGGCTGCTCAGAAACAAAATGTGCCATTTTCCTGACAATTTCAGCCGATTCCGTCCACAAACGCCAAAGTTATTAGACATAGAATTTTCAAAAGTTCCATAGAGAAAAAATCCTAACTATATATACCTACTGGCGACCGCCAGTAGGTAATATATATATATATACATATATATACATATATATATATATATATATATATATATATATATATATATATATATATATATATATATATATATATATTACCTACTGGCGGTCGCCAGTAGGTAGTTATAGTTAGGATAATTTTCAATGTTAAATCTCAACATTCTATTTTGAATAACTTTGGCGCCGGTTGACGAATCTGCCTGAAATTTTCAGGAAAATGGTCTCATGGCGGTCCGGTCCTTCCCTGAAAGTTTGGGGGGGATTCGTCAAGCGGGGGCCGAGATAAAAGGGGGGTCCCAAAACGCGTTTTCCCCATGTTAATTTCCATAGGGCGGTCGATTTCACTTTTAGCCCGAACGGCTGAATGGATTTCCACCAAACTTGGCAAAATTGTAGGGACTGGTAGCCCGATGTGCCTTTGCTATGTCTCAAGATATGTGCTCCAGTGGATTTTGAGTAATTTAGGTTCAAAAAAATATATATATCTATAGGCGCTCTCCCGTGCGCGCACCGGAGTGCGCTCCAGGCGCGACACGCGACTTGCGCGCAGGAAGCTGATTGGATCTCAGTTGTCTGTAAACATTCTAAACAGTGCGGAGCGGCCGCCATCTTGTGTCTCGGTAAAATCGAGACACAAGGGGTTTGAAAAAAAAAGGGGCAAATGACCATAAGGGGGAAGAGTAGACCCCCTCTGACCCCCTAGGTTTGATGTAGGGACTAAAATAGGGTCCTGCAGGGCATTAAAAACATTTTTTCGTTTTGCGCGGGGGAAGCGCATGGTACGCGCACCGGCGAAGCACGGGGAAAATCCAGGACCATATTTATGAAGGCCTTGCGCTGTTAGTTTTGCGCTTCCTGTGCGTCAATTTTTGTGACGCACCAGCGGTGTAAAAAAATGCGCATTGTTATGCAATATTTAAAAAGTGACGCATCTATCTAGATGCGTCACTTTTTAAATATAGTGCAACGAGGTACATTTTATTACACTGCTGGTGTTATGCGTCACTTTTCTGTGCGCACTCCTTATGACATTCCAGATGTGTCATATTTAATGTATGACGAATCATGTTGCAGATACAATATGGCGCAGAGTTTTAAAAAGTGACCCATGTACCTAGATGCGTCACTTTTTAAAAATAGCGTCAGGTATAATGCATGCAGAGGGGGTGTTCTCCCGCAAAAAGCTTTGTAATAGCGACGCAGTGAAATCTTTGAGATTTCACTGCGTCAGTTTTAGGATGCTGTTGCGTCAAAATCTTGTGCCTGCTTTACAGCAGGTGTTAGACTGAGGCAAGACCTTTCATATGCTGCTTTCCCCATTTGAAAGGACACATTACTGGAGTTGCGTCACTTTTGTGACGCACTCCAGCAATGCGTTACTTGGAATGTCATAAGGAGTGCGCACAGAAAAGTGACGCATTGCACCAGTAGTGTAAAAAAATGTGCCGCGTTGCGTTATATTTAAAAAGTGAGGTATCTAGGTAGATGGGTCACTTTTTAAAATCAAGCGCCACATTATATCTGCGTGAGGTATAATGCATGCAGAGGGGGTGTTCTCCCACTAAAAGCTTTGTAATAGCGACGCAGTGAAATGTTTGAGATTTCACTGCGTCACTTTTAGGATGCTGTTGCATCCTTTAAATATAGTGCAACGAGGCACATTTTATTACACTGCTGGTGTGATGCGTCACTTTTCTGTCCACAGTCCTTATGACATTCCAGATGTGTCATATTTAATGTATGACGAATCATGTTGCAAGGAGTTACAGATACGTCAGTATTTCTGACATATGTGTAAACATAAAAGTGATGCGAGGCCGGCGCAAGATTTTGACGCAATAGCATCCTAAAAGTGACGCAGGGAAATCTCATAGATTTCAGTACGTTGTTATTACCAAGCTTTTTGCGAGGGATTGCCCCCTCTGCATACATTATACCTGATGCAGATACAATATGGCGCAGAGTTTTAAAAAGTGACCCATGTACCTAGATGAGTCACTTTTTAAAAAATAGTGTCAGGTATAATGCATGCAGAGGGGGTGTTCCTTGCAAAAAGCTTGGTAATAATGACGCAGTGCGTCACTTTTAGGATGCAGTTGCGCCAAAATCTTGCGCCTGCTTCACAGCAAACCTTTCACATGGTGCTTTTTCCATGTGAAAGGACACATTACTGGAGTTGCGTCACTTTTGTGACGCACTCCTGCAATGCGTTACTTTTGTGTTTACAGATATGTCAGAAATACTGACATATCTGTAACTCCTTGCGAATTGATTAGTCATATATTAAATATGACATATCTGGAATGTCATAAGGAGTGCGTCCAGAAAAGTGACGCATCGCTATTTTCACGTAGCGATGCGTCACTTTTCAGAAATGAGGCCTCCAGTTTATTCACTGTGCCATAACTTTCTTTTCTAACACTCACCTTCTTTCATTCCTCCTACTTCACTTCCTTTCACCTCTCATACCTTTCTGTTCTTTCTTACTCATTCTCCTTTCAATTATCAATGCACTATATTTCACTTACTCTTCATTTTTTAAGATTATAGCTCTTTGATGAGAATTGGAGGTAGTTCTGAAAAGAACTTTTGGTTTTCTTCTTTTAACTGAAGAGGAACAAAAACAGGGAATAGAAACTGCTCAACAGGAGCAAAAAGAAAAGAAAAAAATTAGGGGTGGGAAGGGCAGTGATGGTTCTCCAATGCCCGAACCATGAGCAGGACACTTTGCTCCCCATAGGTGAGGAGTTGATTGCAGTATCTGCATCTGACGACCCCATGGTTGAATGCAGGTTGAATGTTTGCTACCTGCCCCTGAGATTGTTCTCTTCCAGAAGAAGTTGCTCCTCCTGTTGATGTAGAGGCCCCATCTCTGGGAACCTCCTGTGCCAGAGCCCTGACACTTTCCCGGGCAAAATTCTGGGGGTGCCTCCTCTCCACATGGCGAATCATGGTGAAGTTGCCAAAAGAGTATTTTTTTGGGGGGTTACCCCGTGACAGGACCTGTTTGCAGATCCTGCACTCTACTTTTGGTGCATTCACCTTCTTCTGGCCTTCTGGAAACTTAAAAAATTTCCAGATGAAATGTTCCTTCACCTTTGGGGTAGGAGGCTCTTCATCGATGAAATCATTGGAGTCATCTTCACTGCTGGATGGTCTGGCAGCCATGATGAATCCAGGAATATGGAGCAGCAAAAAAGGCAGGTCTTTCAGTCACAAAAGTGAAAGAAGAAGTGAAGGAAATGGGTGGGGATTTCATTCATTGTAAAAAAAAACTGTTAGCAACCAATGAAAAGTGTTATTTTAGGGTCACATGACCCGACGCGTTTACGCTGCGCGCTCCGGAGCACTTCCGGGTGCGTTTACGCAGCGCGATCGTAGGCGCTTCCGGGTCGCAAACGTGGCGCGATCGTAGGCGCTTTTCCGTGCGTTTATGCGCCGCGCACGTATGCGCTTCCGAGGGCACTTACGTTGCGCGCCGAAGTGACGTCATCAATCTTTTATAGAAATGCATAATCATTTTCCATATTAAAAAAAACAAATTTTATTTGTATGGTACGAAATGTTTTGCATTATTATTAACTTTTCATTCATATTTTTTTTTCACGAACGACAGTTGCGCTCTGGGTGCGCTTTCAGATGAGCTCTCGGAGAAGCTTACAGGAGAGCTTAGCTGAAAGCTTCCCGGAGCGCGCACCCAGAGCGCAAAAGAAAAAAATTATAAAAAAAAATGAATACTTAAAAAAAAACAGCAAATTGTAAAAAAAGAAAAGGTTAGAAACTCGATATACAAAGGAATTAGCATTTAAAAAACTATGAAATTCACTGAAAAAACTATAGGTTTCACACCAGTTATAGTTAGGAATTAGCATTTAAAAAACCTATGAAATTCACTGAAAAAACCATAGGTTTCACACCAGTTATAGTTAGGAATTAGCATTTAAAAAACCTATTAAATTCACTGAAAAAACCATAGGTTTCACACCAGTTATAGTTAGCTGGAAATTTTACTGATATAAAACCATTGAAATTCCCACGTTATAGTTAGATGGACTCACTATAACTTGCGCGTGCAATGCACTGCTGATGATGTCTTATTAAGCCAGTTAACCAATCAATTTTTAAAAACCATCCATTTAGACACTTATTTAAACATTTATTCTTCCATCAACTTTTACATATACATATATAAAATATATTTATTTTTCAGAAAGACACACATTCACTGGATGGTGTCATCAGTGATGTCATGAGTGATGTCACTGACCATGTCATGAGTGATGTAATATGTGATGTCATCAGCAGTGCATTGCACGCGCAAGTTATAGTGAGTCCATCTAACTATAACGTGGGAATTTCAATGGTTTTATATCAGTAAAATTTCCAGCTAACTATAACTGGTGTGAAACCTATGGTTTTTTCAGTGAATTTAATAGATTTTTTAAATGCTAATTCCTAACTATAACTGGTGTGAAACCTATGGTTTTTTCAGTGAATATATATATATATATATATTCACTGAAAAAAACATAGGTTTCACACCAGTTATAGTTAGCTGGAAATTTTACTGATATAAAACCATTGAAATTCCCACGTTATAGTTCGTCGGACTCACTATAACTTGCGCGTGCAATGCACTGCTGATGACATCACATATTACATCACTCATGACATGGTGAGTGACATCACTCATGACATCACTGATGACACCATCCAGTGAATATGTGTCTTTCTGAAAAATAAATATTAGTGAGTTATGTTTAAATATTTAAATACATATATTAGTGTTTCACTTTGTGTATAAGTGGCTACATGTGTTGATAAGTAGCTACATGCGTATGTATATGGGTTATTTGATATTTTTATTAGTATCAGTTTGAGTGTCTATATGGTTTGGTGGGGGTATTACTTAGCACATAGATGCATGAGTGACTGACTCTTTGTTTGTATGTGTTTTGAAGACAGCATATGTACAGGACTGTATGGGTGGATGAGTGTCTATATGTGTTCGTTAGTGAGTGAATGACTGTCTCACTAGTGTCTTTATCAGTAACTACATATGTTTTAATCTAGTATATATGAATATTGATGTATATAAGTGAGTATATGTGAGAGTAAGAGATTGTAAGAGTTCCTGTTTAAATAAGTATGTGTTTCTATAAGTGATTGTTTAAGAGAATAAATATGTGTAATTTTCAATAGAAGTAAGGTGGAAGTGTGTGTATAACTCTATATTCAAATAAATGGTTGTTCAATAGTTTATTTGCACGTGTGAATATGTGTGTGACTAACTTTTGGATGAATGTCGGTGTGTAACAGGATGTATAGGTGTATCTCTTCATATGATGAGTGAGTATATGTATGAGTGACTATATAGAACTGTTGGTGAATGAGTGGATGTGTATATAGATAGTGGAAGTAGAGAATTGCTTGTTGTAACTGATATAGGTATGTCCATTTTTAAAAATTTCAGTTTCTATTTTTGAATATGTGTCTCAAGGGTTACTTTACACTGAGAGGAGGTCTGTCACTGTGTCACAAGCATGGTGTCATCAGTGATGTCATGAGTGATGTCACTCACCATGTCATGAGTGATGTAATATGTGATGTCATCAGCAGTGCATTGCACGCGCAAGTTATAGTGAGTCCGACTAACTATAACGTGGGAATTTCAATGGTTTTATATCAGTAAAATTTCCAGCTAACTATAACTGGTGTGAAACCTATGGTTTTTTCAGTGAATTTAATAGGTTTTTTAAATGCTGATTCCTAACTATAACCGGTGTGAAACCTATGGTTTTTTCAGTGAATTTCATAGGTTTTTTAAATGCTAATTCCTAACTATAACTGGTGTGAAACCTATGGTTTTTTCAGTGAATTTCATAGGTTTTGTTAATGCTAATTCCTAACTATAAGTTTCACTTTATAAATAAGACTGTTAGCACTCTAGTTGTTCTTTTTAACACTCTGGTACATTCTGTCATTGGGCTACAGTTGGGCTACATCTAGTTGAAATTTGGGCTACATTTACAATTTTTGGTCTCTGGTGGCCATCTTTGGGCTACATTGGGCTACTTTGGGCTACATTTGGGCTACATTTTGGCTCTAACATATATTAAGCCCAATGTAGCACAATACATATTTTTATAAAGTTAATTTTTTTACAAACCACTTCAAAATAGGGCTACCTGTCCCTACAATTATCCCAATTTTTTTTTTTTACATTTTTGGGGGAGCGCTCCCAGAGCGCGCCCCGGAGTGCGCCCCGAAAAGCGTATTTCCGAAAAGCGCCCCCAGGCGCGCTCCGGGGAGCGTCCCGTGAGCGCCAATATCGCAAACGAAAACATGATCGTGACGTATCGCGTAGCCGCGTAGGCGTGAAACGCACGACGTAAGCGCACCGACGCGCTTACGCTACGTGACCCGGGGCACGCCCCCGGGCACGCCCCTGGGCGCGTAGCGTAAGCGCGTCGGGTCATGTGCCCTAAAAATAACACTTTTGATTGGTTCATAACAGTTTTGGTTTCATAATGATAAAACCCCTAGTCATGTGACCTAAAATTAACACTTCTCATTGGTTCAGGATATTTTTTTTTCAAAATGAGGAAAGCCCCCACCTTTTTTCCTTATTCTACCTTTTTGCTTTGAGAGAGGAAGACCTTTACTTTTATCTATAGAAAATGGCTACATTAGCTGCAGCTGCTGGATCTTCTGGACCACCACCACCACCACCACCACCACCACAAGGACCTCCTCAACTTCACAGTGGTGCAGATCCAGAACAGGAGGAAGATGAGGACGAAGAGGACAGTAGATTCGTCCCAGAGGACAACATAACATACAAACCAAAAGAGCACATCATTTGGCAATTTTTTTCTATCCCGAGTGACAAAAAAAAAGTGAATGCACCTAAAGCAACCTGCCTTATCTGTCATCAGGAGATGTCAAGGGGGAATCCCAACAAGAAGTACTCCTTCGGCAACCACACAATGATTAGGCATATGCTAAGAAAACATCCCAACAACTATTCTAGGGCAGAGGTCAGGGAACTGGCCAAAAACCCTGTACAATCTTCTGCCAGCACCTCCAAAACTACTGTTCCCACCCCATCAGGACTGGAAGTTAGGGAGACATGCTCCATCATACAAACCAACTTTTCAAATTTTAAAATGGTTTGTAAATTTTGTGGTCAAATGATTTGCTATGGTGAGCAATGCATCACTCTTATTAATCGTGCTTGGGAAAACCACAAGTGCCAAAGGAAATATTAATTTGTTGCCCTTTTTTTTTTCTCCTGTTGAGCCCGTTTGAAATGCTTGGTTTTTGTTTCTCTCCTTAAAAAATACAAAAAAAACAAAAAATGTTCAGAAAAACCAAAAAAAGCAAAAAAAGTTTAAAAACTCCCAAAAAAAATATAAAACAACAAAAAGAATAAAAAAACAGTTCTTTTCAGAACTACCTCCCATTTATATAAAATGACTTAAATTTTAAAATTCTGCCATTCTCTTTTCTCCCAGGAGCGCTTCCCGGTGCGCGTACCATACGCGCCCCCCGCGATAATCCAAAAAAAAATATATTTTTTTTGACCCCGCGGGGCCCTTTTATGGCCCCCACATTAAACCTAGGGGGTCAGGGGGGGTCTACCCTGCCCCCTTATGGTCAATTCCCCCCTTTGTTTTTGACACCTCTTGTGTCTCGATTTTACCGAGACACAAGATGGCGGCCGCTCCGGTCTGTTTCGAATGTTTTCAGACACCCGACAGCCAATCAGCTTTCAGTGCGCACCTCACGTGACGCGACCGGAGCGCTCGCCGGTGCGCGTACCGGGGCGCGGCTATAGATATATATATTTTTTAAAACTTAAATTACTCAAATTCTACTGGAGCACATATCTTGAGACATAGCAAAGGCACATCGGGCTACCAGTCCCTACAATTTTGCCAAGTTTGGTGGAAATCCATTCATCCGTTCGGGCTAAAAGTGAAATCGACCGCCCTATGGAAATTAACATGGAGAAAACGCGTTTTGGGACCCCCCTTTTATCTCGGCCCCCGCTTGACGAATCCCCCCCAAACTTTCTGGGAAGGACCGGAGCTTGACGAGGCCATTTTGTGGAAATTTTCAGGCAGATTCGTCAACCGGCTCCAAAGTTATTCCAAATAGAATTTTGAGATTTAACATTGAAAAAAATCCTAACTATAACTACCTACTGGCGACCGCCAGTAGGTAATATATATATATATATATATCCAAACAAACTCCACACAGAATTTCTCCTTAGTTGCCACAGGAAAATGCGGAAAGCACGGACTCAAAAATTGCATCAATTCTTTTATTCTTTCAAAGTTAGTTTCATCGGCAGCAAACAGCCACTCGACGCGTTTCGGGAGGATTCCCTTTATCACGAGTCTAAGGATGTGTGCATACATTGGATATTTAAATAAACATGTGACTCTTGGGTGATAGACATAAAGAAAACACATACATTCAAGTTTGAAATGTAAACATGCAGGGTTGTTCAAGCGCTCATTCGCGCATATTCTAAATCACTTGTGGCTTTGCTAATAATTTTGGCAAGTGCACAACATAAATTAAAGAAATGATTCTGGACGATGGATATAATTAAAACTTGCATTGGTCAAATTATCTTCCGGAAGGTCTGAATTCACCTTACTACGCATAACCTCAACAAGGTCATTTAAATAATATCGGCTTAGCACAATTCTGTGACAGAACGGATATACACTCAAATGTTACATCTGGCATATCCAACTACCAGTGTGCAATAACACATGGCCATCACATACATATATATATATGTCATTTTAGGAATAGTGACTTAGGCTTTCAATACTGCAGTGCCAAACAAGTTATATCTGGATTTAGGCAACATAACATCTGCAGAGCAGGTTAAGCCCAGGTATAAGAACAGGCAGAATGAAGATACCTGGTTAACTCTCTTGTCCGATTCCCCCAGTCTACTGCTAGCCAGGTTAAATATCCTTTGCATGGTTGTTTGTGAGTTCAGGAATGAGTGGATAGTAGCATGGCCTTAGTTGGATTCGTACTACCAAGTAAATGTAAATGTGACACTGGGTGGCACGCTGTTGACCTTGTTCCGTTGGATGCACGTTGAACGTGCTGTTGTCTCTTGCATCCTCCGTGAGCCAGCAGTCTGCGGAGTGCGCGTTCTCTGACTGTGTCGCTCCTCAGGCCATGCCGAACTTTCTGCTCGCCTAAAATGCAATTTGCCACCTTCCCTCATCCAACGCCTTTGTACTTTGCTAATGCAGCAAGCTTTCCAAGTAATTCTTTGAAGAATACAAAACTGGCAGCCCAGGAAACCATTAGTACAGATCTATCCTTGTCTGAAGAATAACACGCAATGTAATACTACTCCTCTACGGTGATCGCACCATTAAAGTGTCAAATCTTGTGTGAATACCACTACTAAAACATCCATGCACTAATTAAGGCTGTGTCAAACCTTTTATTGACAGTAAAATCAATGAAAGGAGAATCTTGATGGAATTTCATTAGCTCCCTTTGCCGGCCATACCATCTTCAAACCTAGCTGCATCATTTACAAAGCCACCAGAGTCAGACCCCTGCTTTTCTTGTAGACAAACTCGTCATATTTGGTGGTTCTCAGCATACCCGCAGCCAGAACATCATCAGACTGAAGATTAAGAAGTGTATCAACGAAAAACAAGGGAGTAGATCTTTTCCATCAATGCACCCAGGATCTCAAACAATATCCAGCATCAATTAGGACCGCCCCAACACTGCTGCGGTTTAGTAAACAGTTAAAGACTCACCTCTTCAAAAATGAAGATTCCATCATTGACCCTGTACAGTTCTCAGCTTTCTTTTGGCTAGGTTCGCATTGTAGAAATCCCATATATATAAATACACATGAATATGTATATAAGTTGAAGCCACTATTTCATTATGTACAAAATGTGTATGCTAACACCTGCTGTTTCAGTGCCATACTAATCACGTGCAGCGATAGTTCCTCAACACCCTCACAGTATCCTTCTTCACACACAGTTTTTGTATGTTTAATTGGCCCTACTGTGTTCGGATGTATGACGGTACAACGCGTATCGTTACAGCGCGTCCCTTTACGACGCAGTTTTAATAACGCAAGTCGTTACAACGACTTGCGTTGGGGGCGCTGATAGTGAATAGTTTAATTTACTATTCCAACACCACTCCCCGTGGATAGTAGGGAAGGTGTTGGATAGTAAATTAAAATATCCCCTATCCTAGAGCGCCCTCCAGCGAAAGTCGTTGTAACAAATTTTTTGAAACTTTACATGAAACCCCAGCCGGTCCAAATGAGAGCTGGTCACAGTGGTTAAGAGGTTTTGAGAAGTATTCAGTGGCAATCAATGGTGCTAATAACAGTGCTTCAAGGAAGCAAGCTTTACTGTATAGTTGCCTAGGAGAAGGAGGGTGGAGACTTTTGAATCCCATGCACCTACTGAAAAAGATGATGGCGATACTGAATAGGAAGCGTATATAGAGAAAGATGGTTTTACATTTTGATACATCAGGTATCATTATGGAAAGACATGACTGTTATCAGTGCAGCAAATGAATCAGTTGAGGTATATGCAGCTACCGGTGAATGGTAGCAGCTACTTGCTCGCTCAAAGATGCTAGCAAAATGATAAGGGACAAGCTGGTCATATACACAACATGTGCCATTGCTGTGTTACAAAAGAAGCCTGTCCCAAACAGTGATCAATGTCATTAGTAGCATTGAAGATCAGCAAAAGGTGTAAGGGTTTGAAGTAACTAGACATACAACAGGGAGAAGTTAATCTGATACTAAACAACAGTAAAGGATATAGCAGCGGAGCGTCAGATATGACTAGGGGTGGGCGGAATTTGCGTAGTCGCGTTACACAAATCTCCGCGAAATACTAAAAAATCTCTGCGAGCACGCAAAAGTCCTGCGAACACGCGGAATTGCTTGTTCCGCCCATTCGCAATGCTTTTTTCCTGTTTGCAAATGCTGTTTGCGTGCTCGGGGAGAAATATCTTGCAAACACGCATTTTGAAAGCGCAAACATGCAAAAAATTCCGTGAAGCAGCAGAATTTTTGGCAATGCCGCGTTCTCCGCGGAACGCGAAATTACCCAAATTCCGCGAGCGAAACGGAATTTACCATCCAAGCCTAGACATGACCAGAAAACAAGCGGGAACCAGAGAGAAGGTGTCATCCTACCGAGGCAGATCTTGGCACGAAATTGATTTGTCAAGTAAGTTACAAATGAATCAAACTTTTGTGGATGTTTTAATGAATACAATGTGAAGAATAAAAACAATCTCCCTAAGGGACCTTTGACAGGCTTAAATATTAGAGCAGCTGGATAACATTTCAATAGCATGGGGTGCTTATGGACGGCACAAATTAAAACTAAAAGGCATCTTCAATAGAGCTGAATTTCGAATGTAGACAAGCCAATGCAAAGGTCCATGGAGTGGACCTGCATTGTGAATATGTTGGGATGGGCTTAACAGCAAAACTATCCATGATAATAAATTAGTGCAAGGCACTATTGCCCTCAGCATATGACTGTCTACTGTCTACCTGGTGGACTCTTGGTAAATATTTTGTATATAACACTACCATATGTTCTAGGCCTTAGTGCTCTGTCATGTGCAACTGACCTTACTGTGGCATGTCTCCTTTTTCCTGTCATTAGTGCAGTGAACCAATGGATGAATTCTATGTCGGTCCATGGAGGCTCAAATTATGCTTCTCTATCTTTACTGACCAATACAGCAGCAAAGGAGTTCAACTTTAAACAAGCATACCCCGGAAGTACAACCCCCTTCCAGGTCTGCACCAATAACATCACAGCAATAAGTATAAATGGTCTAATGACGTAGGCACTTCCTCTTTCTTTGCTGCTGCAGCAGTGAGATAAGTGCTTTTTCTTATTACATTACGAGTGTATTTTGCAATGCATTAATAGCTTACTTGTACTTATATTCATAGCGCGTTGCGCTCACGGTTGTACACGCTTGCTTGTGTGTCTATTGTCATTCTTGGGAGTAGCGTTTTCGCTCTCCGTGTTGTTTTTTGTTCGTGACTTTCCATTTTGGTTTATTATAGTCGCGCGTCTTTGTGCTTCATTGGTTGTGTTGTCTCCTACCTTCCCAGGAGTAGAGGCTTCGGTGCCCCTCCGTTTTCCATCCATTTCACCCTTTTTCTGCGGGCTGTGGCGAGGAGCGGAGCTACGCACTTCGGTGCGCGTGGGGAGCAGGCTCTGGCTTAGCCCCGCCTACGGTTTTCTCTGCGCATGCGCGCAGTGCCAGTGACTGGATTCTAACCCGGCTCTTCGTGTTGTGTGAGAATTCCTTTGCCTGTCGAATCCCTAGCTCAAATTGAACGCTGACTGGAGCGTTTTCCAGATGAACGCTTGGCTTAGGGGAGTTATTAAGGGCATGCTCCTGCCACTTCTGTATTAACAATATATTTTTTGACCCAGGTCCTTTTTATTTAATTTTTTTTTTACTATTAAAAGGTCTTTTGTCCTTGGGTTCTCCCTCCCTAGAACTCCTTCAGTCCTCCTGTATAAATTATGGCGTACTACGCTGAGGAGGAAGACAAGTGGGTTGAATTCAACGAATATGAAGAATATCAGAAACCTTTTAATGAAACGGTGGAGGAGCTACCTTTAGAGACACAGGATACCCACGTCCGGGGTTTAATGAATAAGGCGCTTCTCAAAGCGCTGAAGCCTTCAGCGAAGACTCTAAAATCTTCTGGGAAACGAAAATCTAAATTCGCTAGCACATCTTCTTCTTCTTCTTGGGCTTCGGCTGAAGCCCTGTTGAATGTGGCAAGAAGTGTGCTTTTGGACCATGGTTCCTTGGCTGACAGGGATGCACAGGGAGACTCGTGAAGTAGTGTGGCTCACTGGTTAGAGGCGGCAGACCCGAGAGCAGAGGACGGCCCGGGACCAGGGTTCGATTCCCGGCGCGGCAGGTTTCTGGACCAGGGTCAGCGGACTCGATAATTCTCTCGCCTCGGTGCCCACTCTGATCAGCGATCACTCTCGGCAACTCTGGGCATTAGCTTGCCTCATCTTCACTAACGGCCCCACCAGACCGCCGGGGATGCCTGGTCTCACCCTGGAGATACCCATTAAGGGACCATCTCTCAGGGAAGCCAGGAAGGGTTTCGCAGCGGTCGAAGCGCCTTGGGACCCTCCGGGTAAGTAGTGCGCTATATAAATGCCTATACATTACATTACATTACATTACTCGTCTCCAAGTACTCCCGATACTTCGGATTCTGATGATTCTGTTAAACACAAAAAGAAGGTCAAGAAGACCAAGCACATGTTTTATGACGCACAAGAAGAGGTGCAGCCCAAAAATTTGTTGTTTAACCCTCAAAATGTAATCCATCCTCATTCCACGGAATGGCAACCTTGTGTGGAAGTGGCACATTATGTACAAAATATTCTACGTCAGGGTTTTGAGAACCAATTCAGAGCCACCCTACGGTCTGAGTGTCCTCGAGCATCTTTATTGGGCAAGGTGTCAGATACACCGGATTTGGACCCCAATATGGCTACCTTTATGCGTAAATTCGCTGAGGACCCCAAAAAGGGTTTAGATAGAGCCTGGAAGGGATGCCAGGATAAGCTTTTGGACATCTCTGGTCCACTAACTAAAATTTTAGACGCTGCAGTCGTGGCTAAGGATAAAGGTACTCCTTTGGATCCTTCTGAGATAATGGAGTGGGTGCAACGCGCCATGTGTTTCTTGGGCAACCAAATGTGGCATTATCCACTGAGAGGAGAAGATCCTTTTTGATGCGTATTGACCCTCAGCTGGCAGAAATGGCTACCACGGAACCAGGTTCCTTAGCCAATGGAATGCTATTTGGAGAAGATTTTGTAAAAAAATGGGAAAATATGTGGCAAGCCAATATCACATTTTTTTTTCACTCTGGTGTTTTTAATAGGGCCGGCCGTTTCGGAGATCGCGTTTCTGGCCGAGCAGGAAATCAGACCTCTAGACGTTCAAATCAAAGGGGCAGAGGAGGTGCCCAGAGATCCAAATTTTATCCGACCAAGAACAGAGGCGACAGAGGCCGTGGTCAGCGCGGCAACTATCGAGGCCAGCAGTTCCAGTTTGGAGACTCCTCATATTCAGGTACCCATTTTGCATTATGGGGATCACAAGGTGGGAGGTCGTCTGGCACAGTTCCTTCCCAGGTGGGAGGCCCTATCTTCAGACCCTTGGATCCATCAGACTGTGCAGGGGTTCCAGATAGACTTTTATTCCACTCCCAATCAAACAGTGGTTCCGAGACCCCTACAATTTCCCCCTGTAGAGATGAGTTTCATCGATGAGGAAATTCACTCTTTGTTGAACAAAGGGGCTATTGTGCAAACGGATCTTCATCCGCACGGTTTTGTAAGTACGATTTTCCAAGTGCCCAAGAAAGATCTTGGTTTTCGTTTAGTTCTGAACCTGAAAGATTTCAATGTGGGTGTAGTGTACCGCCATTTCAAGATGGAGGGTATCCATCTTTTACGAGACAGGTTATTGAGCCACGATTGGATGGTTCGGTTAGATCTAAAGGATGCTTACCTAACCGTTGCCATTTTTCCTCCTCCTCGCCGCTTCCTCCAGTTTCAGTGGCGCAATCGATGGTTCAAGTTTACGGCCATGCCCTTCGGTCTTTCGTCCGCTCCATGGTGTTTCACAAAACTCATGAGACCGGTTGTTCAGTGGTTGAGAGAGAGGTGTCAGACTAATTATTTATCTAGACGACATTCTGATCATGGGTCAGTTGGTCGAGATAGTTCAGCTGCATCTGTCCTGGACTATACGTCTCCTTCAAGAGCTAGGTTTTCTCCTCAATGTTCCCAAATCTCTCCTGATTCCATCGCAAGTCATCGACTTTTTGGGCTTTCAAGTCCATTCCGTGACATCACAACTACTCTTACCTCTGAAAAAGAGGACTGCGATCAAGAAAGAATTGAGGAGAGGGCTTGCCTCTCCAACAATATCATTGAGGACGTTAGCCCGCCTCGTCGGTTTGTTGGCGGCGTCCATTCAGGCAATATTTCCCGGTCCCCTTCATTACAGGGCTTTGCTTTACAGAGGTTGAAAATCTTGCATCTTCGCAGGGCCTTACATTATGCAGAACAGATTGCGCTCTCTCTGGAGGCTCGTCTAGAAATGAATTGGTGGTTACAACACATTGATGCTTGGAAGGGCAAGGCCATTTTTGCAGCGACTCCGGATGCCATCATCGAGTCCGACACCAGTCGCTGGGGCTGGGGGGCTCATTGCGGGACACTGGAGACCGGTTGTCGGTGGTCCCAGGAGGACTTGCGACTTCACATCAACTGCCTAGAACTGTTGGCGGGCTCTTTTGCTATTCGGACTCTTTCTCCTCAGAAAGCAAGTTGTTGTAAACTTCAGCGCATGGACAATTTGTCCGCGGTTCGATACATCAATCGTCTGGGAGGCACCAGGTCCCGACTCTTAGTGGAGATTACCAAGGATTTTTGGAATTATTATCTGGACCATCACATCTCAGTGATGGCGGAACTACATTCCGGGTTCCTTGAATGTGGTGGCAGATTGGAATTCCAGATTTCTAAGGGTCACCAGCGATTGGAAACTTCATCCCAATGTGTTCCAAGCGTTGAACTCCAAATGGGGTCTGTGTGTTCTAGATCTGTTTGCGCCTCGACTCAACAGACAACTTCCCCTGTTTTACAGCTGGCGTCTGGATCCGTTGGCGATCAGCTCGGACGCCTTCCTTAAATCATGGACGACGGGCATTCTGTATGCCCTTCCACCATTTGTAATGATTCCAAAGTTGCTAGCTCAGACTCGCCGTCAGGGAGCGGAAATAATCCTGGTGTCACCTTGCTGGAAAGCCCAAGCGTGGGTTCCGGAAGCAATGATTCTTTCATGTGCCCCTCCGGTTCGGATCATGTCCTTTCCGGCATTGTTAATGAACCCAGTCGGTCTTCTTCATCCTTTGGTCCTGCAAGGCCAGTTATCTCTCATGGCGTCGAGACTTTCCGGCGACGCTGGCAAGTGCCGGGAGTTTCGCAAGACAACCTCTTCTTTCTCTCCCAGTCTTGGGCACCCTCCACTCACAAGCGTTATGAGTCCGCTTGGCGTCGATGAGTGCATTGGTGTGGTGAACAACAGAGTGATCCCTTGGGATCTCGAGTCTCTGTGATTGTGAATTTCTTGTCCTAATTAGCCAAATCTGGCATGGCTTACAAAACGGTAAATAATTTTAGATCAGCCATTTTGGCGGGACATCCTCATATAGATGGTAGACCTGTCGGGGAACATCCCTTGGTCTGTAAAGTTTTGCGCTGTATCAGGTTGGTAAATCCCACTCATCCTAGATATCAAACGTTATGGGATGTTTCCATAGTTTTGAGATTTTTACAATCTTGGCCGGCTAATGAAGGTTTGTTGCGCAAACAATTATCGGCCAAATTGACTCTGTTGCTTTGTCTTATTTCATGTAGACGTGTGTCAGATGTTCGAGCTCTGGATTTAGCATGTAGAGTATTTACTCCCTCTGGAGTTTCTTTTACAATTTCTCGTCGTACAAAGACTAATTCTAAATGTGTTTCTTATCCTGCTTTTCCACATCATAGCAAACTATGTGTTGTGCAATGTTTGAAAGTCTATGAGGAGTGTACCAGAGAATTTAGAAATGATGTAGCAGGTCAACTTTTGATATCACTTCAGAGACCTTTCCGCCCAGTCTCTTCAGCTACTCTAGCCAGGTGGGTTACTTGGTTATTGACCCTAGCTGGTATTGATTCCTCCATTTTTGGAGCGCACTCTGTTAGAGACTCTATGGCCTCGAAAGCCCTTCTCACGGGGTCTAGGTTACAGGATATCATGACTGCAGCGGACTGGTCTTCTGAGTCCACTTTTAAGACCTTTTATCACAAACCTATTGTAGATATTGTGTCTGCTGTAGTGGAGCAACTTTAAACAAGCATAATTTGAGCCTCTGTGGACTGACATAGAATGAAAAATTGTCTAGCTAACGCGACAAAGAATTTTCAATTCTATTAAGGACACGGAGGTGAGAATTATCCCACCCAGGATGTTTTTATTGTATTTTATACATGCTTTGTAATTATTATTGACATTGACTGCATTTCTTTGATGCTATGTTTGAATTCTTATTTTTCCCCACCCAATTCTCTTTTGTGACTGTTTCTTTTCAGTCCGACATGGGTGTTATGGCTGTGTTTCTTTTTTCAGGTGATCAAGGCACCCAATCCTGAAGGTTAAGTTGTCCTGAAGACCTTTAACCAGACCTGTGCGTTCTAGGAGGATTTTTTCTGATGTGTTCCACGTCAAGTTGACTTTGGTCCTGATTCAGTTTTTATGGACATTGCAAAAAAAAAAAAGGAAGTGCCTACGTCATTAAACCTTTTATACTTATTGCTGTGATGTTATTGGTGCAGACCTGGAAGGGGGTTATACTTCTGGGATATGCTTGTTTAAAGTTTAACTCCTTTTCTGCTGTATTTGTCAGTTAAGATAGAGAAGCATAATTCTCGCCTCCGTGTCCTTAATAGAATTGAAAATTCTTTGTTGCGTTAGCTAGACAATTTTTCATTGTTGGTCCTCTTGCTCCGACAAATATATGCCCCAGACAGTGTAGGTTTTGAAAGACATTGGTCTGTCTTAAAATAATGGTCTGAGCATGTCATGATTATTTTTAATAAAGTGCCTACGATCTATGTTAATAAACAATATAGTTGGCCCTATGGAAGCAATTTTAGTTTGGTGGTCATAAGACTTAGGGCCAGATGTAGGTGGCCAAATACCGAGCGGTAACACAGAAATTCTCAGAATTTCTGCATTACCGACCGGTATTTGGCTGAGAGCAATGTAGGTGAGTTAAAACATACTTGCTAAATAAGGAATCGCAAACTTGCGATTGCTCTTGAATTTAAGGAATCGTAAATACTGATTCCTTAAATGCAATGTAAGTAGCATTAAAAAAAAGTGCACTTCAGCCTTAAGGAATCGCTACTTACCACCAACTTCAAGTTGGTGGTAAGTAGCGATTTCCTTTAAAAAAGAACTTTTTTGCTTTTTTAAAAGTATCATGTGGCACACATCCATGCCCTCAGGGCATGTATGTGGGCCACATGTGCATACATGCACATTTCAGGGGTGCATCAGGGTGTCCTTTGGACACCCTGGCACCCTTGATATAGCTCCCGCTATTTGCGATTCTGTAATACCGAATCGCAAATAGTGAATATCTTCCCATTCATTCCTATGGGCGTCCTTGCCGATAGGAATGAATGGCTAAGTATTCCTTAATAACGAATCTCAATTACCGATTCATTATTAAGGAATATTAAGGAATCGCTAATATTTTAGCGATTCCTACCTACATTTAATTTAGCGAGTCCTTAATAGCCATTTGGTAAAAATTGCTATTAACCCCTTCAATGCTCATGACGATCTCAGCTCGTCATGCAGTACAGTGCTCCTGTGCTCATGACAAGCTCAGCTTGTCATGACCACACCCGTTTTCATTGCTGTCCAGCACAGCAGAGGAATAGCTCAAGCAGCGATGTGGTTAAGGACTCGCTAAATTGAATTTACCTACATCTGGCCCTTAGTCATTTGGAGAAAAGCATATATTCCACAGTAGAGGACCCACTATACAATGTTGGCAGGGATAGCATTAGAGACATACATTGAGTTCTTTCTTGTCATGGCTGTGTCATGTGCAAGCATTCCTGCATGCATAGAACTCCAAGAATGAGAAGCCCCGCCTTTTGGAACTGCTAACTTATTGGCAATTATGACTGCTTATGTGAGGACAGTTGGGGTGAGTGGGTGCCCCCCTGTTTCTGAAGTTGCTACATTGCAGTTATGTCGGTTTTGAGTTGTGTTTTCTGATGAATGCGACAGAAAAACGCTTTTTGAATGCTAACTGTATCACTAACAAATCCAGGAGTTTATGTGGAATGTTTGCTGCAGGGGGGTGCACAACCCTTGAACATTTACGTTCTGTATGTGTGCCCCCCAGCCTGTAAGGGATACATCCATCATAAGGGTCACTTGCGGAATCATGTCCAGAAAAGGCTAGTGCACCTGCACATTTTTGGTGTTCCACCACTGCAGAGAGTGATATTTGCTGGCCTTTAACAAGACAAGATCCTCCCATTAACCATCCGCTTATGACCACTGCTACGCCACGCACCCTTAAAGTGGATGCATGTGAAGCCTGATGTGCGGAATAATGGTGATACAGGATGCCATCATTTGTAGCCGAAGCTTCGTTGTGCAAACTGTTATTTGACATTTGGCTGAAAAAGAGGTCATGTAGCCTGAAAACTTTGGATTCAAGCGGAGTTGAGATAAGCCTTCCCTGTCACTTATTTAAGTACATTGCACCAAGAAAGGGCTGGATTTGCAATAGTTGTAGATGAGATTTGTCCAAATTTATGTTGAAGCCCAAATTGTGGAGTAAGTCCAATGTTTTCTGTGTGTGGGCAAGACAGTATTGTTTGCTGGAGCTCTGTATCTGTCAATGGACCAAATACAGGAAGATATGGATGCTGCTCCTTCTCAAGTGAGCTGCAACCACAGCCAAACAGCTGTGATGACCCCAAAGGCTAGATATTTCAATTGATAATGTTGGCCACTTAACAAGAAGATGAGGTAACATTGTTGTGCTGGGTGTATTAGTACGTAGAAGTAGGTGTCCTCCAAATCCTGGGCAGTCATGAAGTTGCCTTGTTTTAGGAACGGTATGACATCTTGAAGCGTGACCATATGGAAATGCGCTGACCTGATATATTTGTTGGGAGGCCGAAGGTCTAATATGGGCCTGAGCGAACCATCCTTTTTAGGGATGAGAAAATACAGTGAGTACACTTCTGTGGTTTGTGGTGGTGTGGCACTGGCTCTATGCCTCCTTTTTGAAGTAGAGCTTTTACTTCCTCTTTGAGAAGGTGAAGATGTTGTGGTGAAAGGGAGTGTGATTGTAGGAGGATGTTGAAATTAGTTCTAGGCAATACCCGTGTTCCACAATATCTAAGGCCCATTGGTATGATGTAATGTTGCGTTGTTGTGGTCCGAACCTGTGAACTCTTTCCCCGACAGGTGTTGAATGGTCGGAGGAAGGGAAAGGGAGTCATTGTTTGGTAGGGGGGCTAATTTAGCCACTCCTCCCTTACCTCTACCTCTGTTGTTACTCCTTCTATATGAACCTCTAAACTACCCTCTTGTAGGCTGGGCCTCTGATAAGAGATGTGTGTTTCTCTGGATGTGGTGGTGGAATCCAACAAAACTGGGTGTGAAGAAAATTGGTTTGGGTGGAGATTGTAATGCTCCCATCCCCTTGACAGTGTCAGTGTCTTTTACTTTATTTGCCAACATTTGATCTGCCTCTGGCCCGAAAAGATGCTCCCCATCAAAGGGCAGGCTGATCAGATGCTGTTGAAACTGTGGCTTAAATCCAGAAAATCTAAGCTAAGCATCCCTTCTAATGAGGATGTTAGAATGAATTCCTCCTGCGGCAGTATCCACCGCGTCAAGGGCACACCAATTAGATGTATTTGAAACTATCTGTCCCTCTGAAACTCTCTGCCCTTTGCTTATATAGCTCCAGAAGTGCTGTATGAGCTCCCCATCTCATCCTACTGAGCACAATCATATAGTGGTAGGAGTCCTACCAAATAGGCAATATGTCAATGAACTGCCAATTGTCCTGAAACCCTCTTTCCTGCAACGTCATTGTTAGACCTGGCATCTTTGGGGTGGTTTCCCCCTATCTTTTACCTCTACCTCCTGTATTTTTGATGCTGTGCTTAGATACTTTGGACACTCTGCCACTGCTGATCAGTGCCAGGGTGTAAGTGCTCCCTATGTAAATTGTTATCATGATTGGATATACATGATTGGCATATTTGTATCACCACAAAGTCCCTAGTAAAGTGCACTGGGTGTGCCAGGGCTGGTGATGACAAGTGCTACTAGTGGGCCTGCAGCACTGACTGTGCCACCCACATGAGTAGCCCTAAAATGGTGTCTCAGGCCTGCCACTGCAGGGCCTGTGTGCAGTCTTGGAACTGCTGTGTCCTCCCGGTCAGTGTCCCCACTGATTATGCCTAACCCTTCCCTTTTTGTGCACATTAGTCACACCTATGGAAGGCCCAAGGTACTCCCCTGGGCAGGGTGCAGTGTATGTGAAAGGTAGAGCATGTACTGGTGCAGGTGACATGCTCTGGTAGTGAAAGGCAGCCATTTTCGTTTTTCACTATTGTAAGGCTATCTTGCTCCATAGATTAACATGGGGGATGCTGGCTACAGTGGCTACCAGCATTTCTTCTCACAGGAACAAGATAGGACATAAGAGTCTAGTATCCCTGATCTCAGAATTTAATAACACATCTTTGAGGAAAGGTGGTTTTTAAATCCTGTGTTTGAGAACAGCACTTTTAGAAGGTTGCTGTTCTCTTGTCTGACCCTTCTGTGTGCCTTGGCCTGTTTGTGTATTGACTGTCTGGTTTGAGAGTGACAGGGGCTGGGATTCCCCAGGAGGCTGGCTGAGTCAGCCCTAGGCTGAATGACTGCATTTGCAACCTGAGTGGTGGGAGGAGTTAGCACCTGGGCCTGAATAGGGCTGTGCCTGCCTGCCACAATGCTGGCTCCACCTCCTGCTGGGCGGCTGACGACCCTGCCCCTCACTCTGAAAGGAAAGGAGAAGCCAGGCAAACAAAGTGCTCAAGCAACACCCAGAACTGGTTCAGACCGGGCTCAGGGCCCACTTGCACAAAGAGAACAAAGACTTTTAGGGGTATAAGTACAGGACCCCTGACAACAGAAAATTAGATCATCCTGGAATCAAGAAGGAACCTCAGCCAAGGAGAAAGCTGAATCTGAAGAAGGAAGTCTGTCCTGCTGTTGCTCTGCTGGACTGACCTGTTGCTTTGTTGCCAAGGAGAGGGGAAGGACTTTGCTGTTGTGCTGTGTCCCCTGTCTTGAAGGAATCTCCAAGGGCCTGAGTAGAGCTGGCTCCCTGTTCTTAAGTCCCAGGAACAAAAGGACTTCACCCCCAACTTCCCTGAACTCTGCTCAGAGATTTCTGTCCTTCCTAGAGTGCTTGATCCAGTTATGGGGCCTCTGGAAGTTGTACCTGTGCTGGGAAGTTTGAAACTAAGCTTAAGAGACTTTTGCAATTGAAAAGTATTGTATCGCTCGCTGCGGAGCGCATCCCCGACAGTGCGAGGAAATTCCCGCCGCTACGAAGGCCGAGATCGTTGCAGCGCCCTGTTGCCACTGCCAGAGCCGTCGCATCCTTCATTTGCAGGACACACCAGACCGGTGCGGGAAAGTCTAACATCGCTGCCAGTGTCGTCGCAGAGCCTGTCGTCGCTGGGTGAGATCGCCGCACTGCTTGCTTGCGGACCGCATCACGTCGATGCGAGTGTCGTTGCAGAAACCATTGCGTCGAGCAGCTGCGAGAGAGAAGATCACCGCTGGTCCGCGCATCGTCGCCCCGGAGATCGTCGCAACTCTAAAGATTGTCGCATCGTGCCTTTGCGAGAACAAACTTCCTACGGAACCTCCGCACCGGAATCCATAGAAGTGGCCTTCCTCCCCAAACAGACCGGATTGGTCGCAACACACCCGCTGCTGCAGCGGGGCTGTCGCAAACGCCTCCCCAGGGTCTCAGGAGCAACGCATCGCTTGTTTTCCACCGCACCAGCTTCTGATTTTGGAACTTTGTCGCAACTAAAAGGTACTGTGAGTAAACGTGACGCAACTGTGAAATTTTCACTCATCTGTGGATTATTTTATCGCAACCTAAATAACTTACATTACAACCTTAAGAACTCTTTTGAAACCATATTCTTGAACTGTGTATGTTGGATTTTTGTCGTTTAGGTCTTGTGTAGTTTAGATTAAATACCTTTATTTTTCTAAACTGTTGTGGAGTCAGTTTGTAGTGTTTTCACTGTGTTAATGTGAGTGTTGGTACGAATACTTTACACATTGCCTTCTGATAAGCCTTGACTGCTCGTGCCAAGCTACCTAGAGGGTGAGCAGGGGTTATCTCAGAGGGTTTCCTCCTTACACTGACTAGAATCACGGGTCCTCATTTGAACAGTGGTACCTACCCCAGCCAACTAGAGACCCCCAGTTCTAACAGTCATATTATTTGCTCTCTTTGTGTTGAAGTGGAGCATCTCCTGTCCCCTGGGCGTTTGTATGATGTTTATGAACAGCATGTACCACTCGCGAGTCAGGGGGTAGTTGGCCAGTAATGTTTTGTGGTTCAGTAGGCGAGGGTTTGTATTTCTTATCCACCCTTGTGTACTAACCCTCGCCTTTACAGGCTTTTGAATCACTTATTGTGTAGGTTTTTAACATGCCCTTAAGCATGGGAAGAAACTAGGTGGCTTGCTGTATGTGCCATAGGTACTCTCCTCTTCAGTTGAGTGCAGGTCTACTTTGTGGAAGCGCGCTGCCCCTTGAATAACCTTGAGATACATAGTGGTATCATCAAGGGAATAAGGTTTTCCAGGCTATAAATCCGGGTCATTGGGTTCCAGAGGTACTACCTCATAAATAAGGCTCCCTGTTTTCTGTTTTTACTCATTTTTACTGATAAATACAGATGGCAAATCATTTATTTCCTATCTGTATCTATCTATACTAATATAATAAAGAGAGAGCCCAAACCTTTGAGGCGGGTAATCTCAGGAACCACAGCACCAATCACAACACCCAATACAGTGCTGGAAAGGGCAGTTGCAGCAGAAGGACATAGGCTATGCAGACGCCCACCATATACATCTAAAAGGTAAAAGAGCCGTGCCAGCAAAATGGTCCCTTGTGGGCGTGTCTACGTTGTGCTGTGGGCGTGTGCTGGGGGCGTGACAAACGCTGGGGGCGTGTGGTACGTTCCGCCCTTCATGCCATGTCTCATATTGTGTGCTAATCCCACCCTGCTCCCTTTAAATACCCCTGCACCCCATAATCATAACCCACCCTACTCCTTAAAATACCCCAACACCCTTAAACACTAACCCATCTTATCCCTCTAAATATACCCTGTACCCCAAAACCCAAACCTATCCCTAAACCCTAAGAATACCCCTGTACTCCAACACCCAAACCTAGCCCTGAACCCTACCCCTGTACCTCAAAACCTAAACCTACCCCTGAACCCCAAAAATACCCCTGTACCACAAAACCCAAACCTAGACCTGAACCCTAAATATACCCCTGTACCCCAAAACCCAAAACTAGCCCTGAATCCTAAAAATAACCCTGTACCCCAAAACCCAAATCTACCCCTGAACCCTAAAATACCCCTGTACCCCAAAACACAAACCTAGCCCTGAATCCTAAAAATACCCCTGTACCCCAAAACCCAAACGTAGCCCTGAACCCTTAAAATACCCCTGTACCCCAAAACCCAAACCTACCCCATAACCCTAAAAATACTGTATACCCCAAAACCCAAACCTAGCCACGAACCCTAAAAATACCCCTGTATCCCAAAACCCATACCTATCCCTAAACCCTAAAACTACCCCTGTACCCCATAACCCAAAACTATATCTGAACCCTTAAAATACCGAAACACCCCAAAACATATACCTCAGTACCCCAAAACATATACCCCTATACCCATACTTACCTTATCCAAACATTTAAAAAAAACACGCTTTTACCATTCATGCATTTACAACGAATTTCGTTGTAAATGTATGCGTGGTAAAAGCATATAAAATGTAATGTCATACGTTGTACATTGCGGAGTCATGATACTTTCGTAATGAAAGTATGCGGAGTGATGGTATGCGGAAAGAAAGTTGCGGAATAATGGGTGTTTACTTTCCCCCGGTAAGTACATTGGTGGCACGGCGGCCCACATCTCCAGCAACGTACTCCTATTTTTTCACCACCCATTTGAAAAATGCACAGCTCTCTCTCATTGATGGCCAGCACCGACATACACTTTTAGACACACCTCCCGCCACAAGTTCTAGAATTGCGAACTTTAGAGCTGGGGAGCTACGTTCGAATCTCGGCATCAGCTCAACATCCTGTGATTCCAGGCAAATCGCTTTGTCACCCCGTGCTTTACACAAATTAATGTGTTCTTCTGTAATGTAAATTGTGCTTATGCCATGTTGTCGAGTTCGTGCTATATAATATTGCAAGGAAAAATAAAGTAGGGAAACTCGAGTTCACACACTACTGAATGCGCACTGTTAAGTGCATCAGCAGTGCACTGTGAATCGGTGCGTTTCACAGGCCTGTCACAGATAAGAAATGTTATCAAAACGAAATCCTACAAAACAATATACTACTGGCCGGCAGCAATTCATACCCGGACAACGTCGGGACGGGCTGCTAGTTTATTTATAAATGTTGATAAAAACAGAAATTGGATTCATTTTGTCTGATTCTAAATGCTGTCAGTCTTGACTGCTTGGCTAATAGCTGTGCGGATTGACAGGCAAAGGGTTGGAAACAGAGAGGAATTTTAGTAAAGAGGATTAAACAGCAGCAGATAACGTTGATACTAAAATGTTAATGTTTTCATACCTGTGCATTGAGTTATCATCTGTGGGTGTGGATATCATTGAAACAGATCGGTCATTCAAGCATGAATGCATATTTATCATTTACATAAATGGGGAAGTATACTAGTTTCAACTTCATTTTTTCACAAAACCCAAAATAAATATGGATAAGTACAGATAACATTAGCAAAAAAAAAATATGGATAAATAAAGACATACATTTCCAAAAAATAAATACCATAACACCGGGAGCCCTACTCATAATCCTCCCATGGGTCCTCTTTTGTATCTTGTGGATAGGGAGCATCTTCAAAATCTAAAGGGGTTGCCAACCCTGCCTGCTGTATGAATAGTGCGACCCATGTGTTGATTGGGCTTGTGATGGAGGAGGCGGTAGTGGATGTGAAGAAGGAAGAGCAGATGGCTGTGGTAGGGGCTTGAACCACTATCCTGTCTCTTGTTTTGCTTGGGTGGAGTTATTTCCATTGTTCCTCCAAAGTGAGTTGTCTTTTTAGAGGAAGAGTCCACTGGACCTGAAGTGGAGGCTTGGTAATGATTCTCCCCATACAAAGAAGAATTCCTAGGCGTCTTTGCCTGAGAATCCAGCTCCTACTGCAGCCATTCCAGGACAGGTTGCTGCATCTCCGAGTCCGCTTTCGAGGTCCGACTGTGCTGTGCCGGACATCTCAGTTTCAAAGCTGTCTTAGGGCTTGATGCTTGTTTAGGCTCTAAGGGTGCTTGCCCATCGGCGGTTGTTTCGACTCAATGCAAACTTAAGCTTGTTTTGGATGCCGACACGGCTTTCGGTGCAGATGGATGCTTTGTATATGATGCAGGTTTTGGCACTGTTAGATGTCTTGGCGCTAAAGTGTCATTGATGTTAATACATCTGCTGACACTGAAGAAGCTTTCAACACTGAGGGTTTTGCTTTGGGGCGCTGACTCTGAGTCGGGCCCAATGTCAATTCTGAAGCTTTCAGTCTGTGCCGGCCATGGCGGGATAGCAGTGGCGGCCCAGGCGACAGGAAATGAGGGCTCGAAGACCTGGCCCCTGAGGGGCGGTGAGTGCTATAGTCGGGATTAGTATTTACTACGAGGGCGCCATATCTTTGTGTGAAAGCCAGATGCAGATTTGCTTCTTCTGACTGTGGCTCTGGGCTATACGCTGCTGTCACCCCGGTATCTATTTCCTTTCCTCTAATTCAACCCCAAAGATACTGGGGATCTTCTCGTCCCTTTGCTCCTCCATCACCTGACTTGCAAGGCGTCAATCCCGACGGTTGTGGATGGTCTTTTTGAACCTGAACATGAAGCGGGCGGAGCAGGAAGCGTTGCTGTGTTCCGGGGAATGCGGCTGCCAGCGACCCCCCGAGGGGGTCACCTCGGAGGGCAGCCACCATTAGTTTAATTTAGGCGCCTCCCCATCCACGTTTCGGGACTACAGAAGAAGTCCCCTTACAGGGCGCGCCGGACACGCCATGTCTGGCGCCCCAGGAGATGGGAGGGGTATTTAGCCCTCCCCCGCCATTGTTGCGCATCTTTGTTGCCCGACTCGCCGTCTGGAGGGTCGTGTTCTGCCCGTCGCTTGTCGCTGGTCCTAGGGCCCGAGAGTGCCTTGCGCGCATAATTATCATCTTACAGTGACTGTGCTCAGCTACCCCCACCCCCCCCCCCCCTCCCTGGGCAGTACCAGGTATACAGGGGCATTGGCATGTTCGGCTATGGGAGGGTGCGAGCTCAAGACAGGCACTTTCGTTGGGCCCTCTGCTGCCCGACTCGCCGTCTTGCAAGGTTGTGCGCAAGGTCATGTCCTCATCGTTGTCGTTGTCAGCAGGCCAGAGTGCCTTTCAGCACAACGGTGAGTGCTCTGCTAACCCCCCCCCGCCCCATCCCTGGGAAGTACCAGGTTGCACAGGGGCCATGGCTCGTCGGCCATGGGGAGCGGGAGCTCAAGGGTCAGACTCTCGCCCCCTTTTGAGTGCCGTGAGCATGGGGGCAAGTGCGGTAACTTAAGAGAGAGTTTGGTGAGGGCAAGGGACACGGGTCCTGTGGTGTGGCGGTGCGGGTGCAGGGCAGGGCCACCTAGGCATCTGCACCGTTGTCGGTTCTTTTTGGCGGGAGTCAACGGGCAACAGTCATGGAGCCCCACCCCCCGTGCGGGTGAATTTTAGTGCAAACTCAGGTGGTATCGTTTGGGCACCGTCACCAACATGCAACCCCCCCCACACAAGCACGGAGAGGTTGTGCGAGGGTAAGGTCCGGTTTCTGTGAGTTTGCGGCAGTATGCTGGGTATTGGGGCTATACCGTGCTCCTGAAAGCCCCCCACCCCGTTTTGGAAATGTGTCCCGCACCTCCCGATGCGCTGGAAGGCGTTACCGATGGGCAGGGGTAGGAGGGCGTTTTAGAAGCCCTCACCCCCCCCTTACCACTTCGATAGCGTGGTAGCATCCCTGCCCCCCCCATCGGCAGGGGGGGCAATATGAGTAGGCGGGGATTCGACCGAGCAGGGTAGCCATGAGAGGGGGATACAGCGCTTCACCAACGACCCCGTAAAATGGCACTACCAGGTTGGTGGGGTAAGAAAAGTAAAGTGGGCATCGTTTGTCTCAGGCCCAGGTTGGGGATGGCGGGGGGGGGGCATTTCCTGGCTGATGCTGCAGGCAGCTTAGGGTGCATTTAGTTTGTCCGCCTCGGTAGATTAAGCGGCGCTGGCTGGAACTCCCGATTTTGTTCCTAATGGCCCCGCCCACCCCACTCCCCCTCCCGCCGCCGCCTCTCATGACGTGGTCGCCACGTCGAGCAGGGGCTGCATGCCTTGTTCGGAACCCCGCACCTTGAGCAGCTTTAGTGTGCCCCGGTAGGAGGATGGACTCCTCCCCCGCCCCCTTCCTGGTCTGCGGGGATCTGCGGTGGGTGGCAGCCCAGCTTTGTCAGGCAGGACTCGATCGTTGCTAAAGGTATGACTGTTTACATTGAACCGATGGGAACCGGTATGAGGGTTCCGCGACAGCGTGCAGGGAGGGGCTCTACCCCCCCCCCCCCCTCCCCGAGGTGGAGGGTGACACGGGGCAGGCTTGGGGCTCGCGAGCTCGGCCTAGAACGGCAATTACTGCCAAACAAAGATGGAGGCAAGGTGACGGAATAATCGGCAAAGTGCCCGGAATAGCGCAGCGCATATAGCGTTTAGTGGGCAGTTTTAAGGTCCCCGGATTCGCAAGGTGACGGAATAATCAGCAAAGTTCCCGGAATAGCGCAGCGCGTATAGCGTTTAGTGGGCAGTTTTAAGGTCCCCGGATCGATCCTGGGTTTCGGCGGAGGCCGTTTTGAGGGGTAGTAATACATAGGGGTGCGTAAATATCCACAAATAAGTGGCCCCGCTCACTTTTGACCCGGTGATGAGTGGCCCGTCTGGACAGTTGCTTCGGGGCAGGTATTCTCATGACTCCTTCACCACTCCAGGCGGGGCCCAGCCATGTGGGGAGCGAATTAAGAATGAACATGTCCCTTAACAAAGACATCGGAGGAACATGCCCCTTCCCATGTTTTTATTTATTTATTTTATGCGATTATATATAGCGCGGACTTTACCCAAAAGTGTCAGAGTGCTTCACAATAGGAACGGTAGTGATACAGGAGGAACAATTACAAGTCAGCATGTTAAAGAAGCAAACATTGGTTATATAAGGCAATAGTGACAAGGGGCATGTATCAAGAGCAAGCAAAAGACAAGAGGTAGCAAACAATATGGTACAGGAGGAAGAAATGACGTGCACATATTACAAAAGCGTAAAAAGTACAAGTAGAGGTATAACACTGCATCCATGGCAGATCTCTAGCACAAGAACAAACGCTTTGTTACAGGAGTACTATGGGTAACAGTGCAGGTGACAACTAACTATTGTCATCACCTTTTCTCTGCCGCCATGTAACAAAGTTGGTCACGTCAACTGGGTGGCAAGAGTGACGGGGGCCCCGGTATCAAAAGGATGCTTTTTGCATCACGCGGCGTTTATTTTCAAGAAAAAGGCCTGGCTGCGGCCCGACCCTGCCCGAGGAGATGTCCCTCAACGCGAAGTTGTTGACTGTGGCGTACCTAATGTAAGAAAATGGAGGAGGCTATTGTTCAGGTGGCAGTGCGATCTTCCGGCAGGTGCTGTTAGTGTGTGAGATCGGGTGATGGTGAGCACGACCAACGCGGTTCTCGCATCACTGCTCGCCCCCACCGGATTAATACTTCATCCCTCTACAGGATTTGGTCTGTCCCACATCCTCTCAGCGGTTCTGCGGTGCATCCCCTGATCGGGCCCACATAATCAAAATGCCTGGTGTCGCGTAGCCCAATTGCGTTATTTCTGAGCTACGTAAGGGCTACGCGATGCCCAATAACAGATCCTCCTGGTTCCGCTCCGTTTTCAAAGTGGAACATCACACAGGACAGTTGTCTTCTTTGACTTTGTGAATCTAAGCCTTTCCTAGGCTGGAAATAAGGAAGGCCCAAGCCGGGTGCAGGCTTAACCTATTGAGTTTGGCTCTTGGACGCCCTCTGGGGGCTGGAATAATTTTGATTACAGCAGGGCTGAGGAGCAGTGGGGTTTGACTGTGTACAAAGGGTTGCTCACCCTTTACTAATTCCTGGGGAATTGTGACTTGGCTCTTTTTTTTCTTGAACAGTCTATAGTCAATTGCATGCCTAACCATATAAGACTGGGCCTTTTTTGAGGAGGACGAATATGGGTATTATGAGGAAGAGCGGGGGCATCTCCTCGAAGACAAACTGGTGGTTGCCTTGGATGCATCAGTACAGCAATCTGTCAAGAAAGCGATGGAGGCGGCTGTTCCCCAGAAGGTCAAAAAAGCTCTGGCAGCCGCTCTCATATCCATCACAGCACAGCTTGAGAATTTTGCTAAGAGGCATGGGCTCCAACCCTAGGACCCTGCAGGACCACAGTCGAATGCATCAGGGGGAAAAGCCTCAGGTAAAGCCAAGTCATTGAGCTGGCCACATGCGCAGGCTTAGCAAAGTTACCCTGGGCTTCCTCTGGAGATCATCAATACTCTGTTTCCCCAGATCCAGCCTCAACGCCCAATAAGGCCCAAGACACAGACACAGACACAGATTCTACGGGGCACGCCTCACCTCCTAAGAAAAAGAAAGCAAAGAGGGCAAATTTAAATCCGCCAACCCCCACCTCTTTCCAAAAGGCATCCCCCTTCGAATTTAACCCGCAGGACATTGTTCACCCGAGATCCTCGGACTGGGCTCCGCCTCCGGAGGTAGCGGATTATTTACACCAGAATCTACGGAAGAATTTTGTCAAAGAAGTCCGTAATAGATTGAGGTTGGAATGCCCATGCCCTGATGTTCCAGATAAGGTAGCAGATACCCCAGATATCGACCCCAACATGTCAGCCTTTTTAAAAAAGTTTGCCACGGATCCCAAAAAGGTAATTGACCGGGCCTGCCACAGCTGCCAGGACAAACTCCTGCATGTCACTGGTCCCTTAGTGAAGATCTTAGAGATGTCCTTAATAAATAGCCAGACACAGGTTCTCCGATAGACCCGGACATTCTAGCAGGATGGGCACAGCGTGCCATCTGTTTTCTGGGAAACGCGTATTGTGCCATCTCTACAGAACGTCGATAATCCCTTCTGATGAGGATGGACAACAACCTCACAGAGTTGGCTTCCGTGGAAGTAATACGTCACACCTTTCACTTCCCTGAACAAGGCCCAAAAAACCATTAAGAAGGTTTTCCAGGCAGGCCTTTTTGGTCGGGCCAAGCAAGGCAGGGGCCGCTCGGCAGGCCACCAATACTATCAAGGCCCTTCCAGGGGAGGATACGGTCATGGTAGAGGAGACTATCAAGATAGCACCAGAGGTGGCACGTTCTAACCGACGAGATGAATTACACGTCGCCGTTACCACCGAGTGGGACAGAGGGGAACTTCCAACCCCAGATTACATCAGGTAAGAACACTAAACTTACCATTAAATCCTCTGGGGGTCGCATTCGCCATTTTCTGCATAAGTGGGCACTAATTACTCAAGTTTCTTGGGTCTTACAAATGGTTCAAGGTTTCTGCATAGATTTCTTTCAAGCCCTAATGCAAGATGTTATCCCACCTCCTATAGTTTTTTCCCAACAAGACATAATTTTTATAGAACGAGAAATAGGAGACTTGCTGGAGAAATGCGCGGTAGCTTATTGCAACAACAAACCCAAGAGTTTCTGCAGCAATGTCTTCCTAGTACAGAAGAGAGGCAAGCCACAGACTGGTACTAAATCTAAAGGGCTTCAATCAATTTGTCATATACAGGTATTTCATAATGGAGGGGATCCATTTACTGTTGGACATTTTGAGACAAGGAGATTGGATTGTCCACTGGACCTCAAAGCTGCCTATCTAACCGGACCGATTTGTCCCCCTCATCATCGCTTCTTGCAGTTCTGATGGCAAGACAGATGGCTGGAATATTTGGTCCTGTTTTTCGGTCTTTCCTCGGCTCCTTGGTGCTTTACCAAGTTGATGAAGCCAGTGACCACTCACCTCAGGGAGCAGGGTATTCGTCTAATAATTTACCTGGACGACATACTAATATTGCCTCCGTCCATCTCCCTAGCAGTCCAACATCTTCAGATGACAATTAATCTTTTAAAGAATCTGGGTTTTGTGATCAACAAGGCGAAATCAGTTTAGTGCTCCATGCAAAAACTGGAGTTTTTAGGCTGTGTGATCAATTCTCAGACAACTCAACTCAAGTTGCACAAATCCAAATTGAGACATCTGAAGAAGGAATTGAAAGCGACACTAACCAAGCAGGTCATGTCTCGGAGAGCGATTGCTAGCTTGGTGGGGCGTCTAGTGGCCTCAATACAAGCAATCTTTCCGGGCCCTTTGCACTACCGGGCCCTTCAACGTCTAAAATTACAACACCTGCAGAAAAGTCTTTTGTACTCAGACCAAGTTCCCTTCTCAGACGAAGTCCGGGAAGAACGCAAGTGGTGGCTAGCCCACGTAGATGCATGGAATGGCCAAGCAATTTTCGACTCTCGCTCAGAGTTGGTAATAGAATCCGATGCCAGCCGGTCGGGTTGGGGGGCATGATGTAGAGAGATTTCCACAGGGGGCAAATGGTCCCTCCAGGAGTTGTCGTTACACATCAAATGTCTCAAAGTCCTGGCGGGATCCTTTGCAATTCGCACTCGATCTCTCAAGAAGGTATCTTGTTGCATCCTCCTGAGTATGGACAATATCTCTGCAGTGAGATACACAGACAAGTTAGGGGGAGACGAGATCCCCGATGTTGGAGGAAATCGCCATGGACGTTTGGCATTACTGCCTGGCCCACCAAATAACAGTGATAGCGGAATACCTTCTGGGGCAAGACCACATGATACCGACTGGAACTCCCAGCACTTGAAGGCTTACAGCGACTGGAAGATCCATCCTTCCCTCTTCCAAATGATTCATGCAATTTGGGGCCCTTGCCAAATAGCCAAGATTCAAGCGAGCACTGGTCTTAAATGGCCTGACGCTCTGCCCTTGGCACTCCTATCAACGAGGATGACTATACACTCGCGAGTGGGACTTAGTCCTTATGAAATTGTGTTCCGCCGCCCGGCCAATATATGGGGAGTGCCAAGGCCAACCAAATATAGCGAGATAGAACACCCTGTACTGCTTGATTATTTGTATGAATTGACGGCTAAATTGCGTGTTTTACACCAACAGGTCCACGACACTCTGCCTCAGGCCTCTGAAGCTCCAGGACATCCGATCGATCCTGGATCCTGGGTACTGATTAAAAATCTTCAGCGAACAAAGAATGACCAGCCCCGGTGGACCGGCCCTCATCTAGTCCTTCTCTCAACAAGATCAGCTGTTCGAGTGGAAGGGAAGAAACACTGGATCCACGGCATTCATTGTAAGAGGGTCCCACTACCTCTTCCGTACGACCGTAGGGTCCAGGAGGGGATCGCAGACTCTGAAACTGAGACTGTGCCTCGTTTTCTACCTTTTAGCGATGCACGTGTAAAAGGAACAATTTCTGAACAGGAAAGCGATGATATTTTGCAAGAGGCTGTGCCACCGTCAATTCGATTGAACACTACAGAGCCTGAACTCTTATTCCAAGACCAGACAGCACCTGGAAGAAACCGCTACAATTTGAGGCCGAGAACTATGACTATGGACAAATAAAATATTTCTTTTTACTTTTTGATTGTGCAGCTCTCTCGTCTGAGAAACTTGCTCATTTTTGTTTTTCGAACAGCCATCCGGTTCTGCTGCTAGGGTCGCGGTTGCCCAAGTCTTTGGAGTACAACTGAAGACGTTAGGTCGACAGTTCTGGTCGGTCTAAGGGAGTTGCCCTGGACTGACAGAAGCATTCTTTAGCAGAAACACCCTACCACCGTGGGCAGCAAATTAGAGAGGATGGAGTTTTTCAAGATGGAGAGACCTGCCAAACAAATGAACTTTAAAGACAAAATGTGTATATTGATGACGAAGAAAAGATCTTTGATATTTTGTATTTTCATGTTGCTTAGTGTGATGATGTTTTTAATAGGATAAGTTTTATTCTCTTTTCAAGTGACATTTGCACCCACTACACAGCCCATACCTCCTCCTACTGTTTCCTCGCATTCTTTTCACGCTCTGCCTGAACATGAGTCCTCTAGAAGATTAGAGTTTTTTAATAACTCTTTCGTTCAACTGTTACACCAACACCAATTAGTAGTAAACACAACTAACTGCTGGGTGTGTGGTCTTGTGCCGCATACGACAGATAAGGGTATCCCATACTTGGTCTTACCATTTAGCTACAATGGTTCTTTGTGGGCGTTTCAGACGATGTTCATATTTGCCATCGAACCATATCCCCCACGTTCCACGAAAAGTAACTCAAGCAACAAAGCATTGGTATTAGGAATTGCAAATATGAGCAGAACAATTGACTCGTACAGAACGATTCCTAGGGATGAGTTGCAAGCTTACGTTAGATGGAATAACACAAAATATGGAGTTGCTTTGAGTGAGAACCAGCGAGCAAAGAGATCCTCCTCTATTTGGATTGTACCCCATCAGGGTCACCTATGTCTGCAAGGTAATGGCAAGAATCCCAGAGCTCAGTTGGGGAAGAGCGTCTGCACTGAAACATATGTTTTTGCATCTCGAAATTCCCCTTCGTTTCTAGCAGCTAAGGGTACCTATTTCATCTGCCATGATAGAGCCTATACATGGTTGCCCCCTGACTTCTCGGGCACATGTTTTGTCTCGTTCCTGTTGCCCCCCACCTACACGGCCACGGCAGATTACCATAGGACAAGGATAGTTAGAGGTGTCATCAGTAAAGAAGACACTGCAGGACAAGAATTCGGAGATTTTGTAAAGGGTTTTCTGCCGTTTTGGGGGCCTATGGTGAACATCAGGAACATAAGGCAATTGACAAGGGTGGTTGAATCCACTGTAGTTGAAACTGCCGGTGCCCTTAGTAATTTGACTGCTGAGCTCCAGTCGGATCGCCTTATGACTCTTCAGAACAGGGTCACGTTAGATGTAATACTTGCAGACCGAAGTGGGGTATGTAAAGTGATCCAATCAAGTTGCTGCATTTTTATCCCAGACAACGCTCCAACAGTATACCAGGCCATTTCCAAACTGCATAAGATCTCTGAATCCATTCACATGGATGAAGGAGACTGGTCATTGATGGGGTGGTTCTGGGAACTGATATCTGCCTGGGGATGGAAGATTCTGATAGTCATTGGGATGGTCTTAGCCATTCTTTTCCTGTTCTGTCTGTGTGTACAGTGTGCTCCTGCAACATGTGGCCTCTGTGCTACATCGTGTGTAAGGAAACCTGTATCAAGAAACAAGCTAAGTAATAGGATGATGCTACAGCAACATCTCAATGACTTTACGAATATAGACCTGGATTCAGATTAGCATGAGTATAGGTTATTGCCTATGTAAGGGCAAAAGGAGGGTCTGTGGTACTGAAAATTCTGGACTCGTGTCATAAACATTGTCGTATCATGATGATTTTGGTATCAGCAGACCGGTAATGGTTCGAATACTATGCACAAGCATTTCCGTCATGTTCGAGTGACGAAATCACCCTGAAATCGAAGTTTTCGTCCTGAACTCTCGGGTTCCATTTTGTGAACGGCAGCCATTTTGTGATTGCCCTCACATAGCCAAATAACTAAGGCTAAATTCGATCTGAAGGACACGTACACCTTTGATGATTCCTCTGTGACCTGGGCAAGCTGACTCCACTGCCCGAAGCCAAATCGTTTCGGCGAATTCCTTTCCCAGTGGCCGAATGAGATTAACATCAAGGCACAACATGTCATAAACCGTTGATCACACACAAACCATGTCTAATCTCACACACACCTGTCCCTGTTTCTTCTTTATGACCTGCTTTATGAGGAGGAGGTGCCCGTTTTTATTAGGGGTCCGTCAATATCTGATGAAAGTTCTGGGCCTTGCCGGGTAATTGATTATGGACTGGAAAACTGAAATGTGGGCTTGTCATCATGACTCGGCTTTTTCTTTGTAGTGGAAATATGTGAATGGTCAACTGTAAAATAAGGAATGTTTGCCTGAAGCATATTATTTTGTATAAAAGGAGAAGTCTGGCTTTGTAATTTTGAGCAGTCTCCTGAGAACATACATGATGTCTTACTTCTAGGATACCTGTTACTGGCTGCAGCCAATAAATACGATCTTTGACTTCACCAAGAAGACTCTGTGTTTCTGTGGTCTGAAACAGGAAGGACTCGAAGTCTTTGGGTGTTCTCCCTGGCACCGCTGGGTTCTTAAAAACCTGGTACTTCAAAATTCCCTCTTCTCCTTCTGTGGTCTCAGATGATGCCCCAGGGCCCTCAGGGAGACCTGCATCCTCTAGTTCTGTCGAGGCAGTTGTCCCTGATGGTCTGGAGGCTTTCAGGTAACAGTGATCGTTGCCAGGAATTTCAATGGAGGCTTCAGGCTTCATCCAGCAGGCCTGGGCTCCCTCTACTAGAAAACTATACTGTTTGGCATGGCGAGGATGGTTGGGTTGGTGCTTGGAGAAACATGTGGATCCCGTGAAGGCAGACCTCTCACAAGTATTGAACTTTCTATCCAAGAAAGATCTGAAGGGTTGTCCTACAGGTCGGTTAACAATTTCCGATCTGCTATCTCAGCAGGACATGCGCTGATAGATGGTAGACAGGTAGGTATGCATCCTGTGGTGTATAAGCTGTTGAAACAAATACATGTGGCAAATCCACCTAAGGCTAAGTATTCAGCTTTATGGGATGTGTCTAAGGTTCTAGCTCTATTTGGTAATTGGCCTCAGAATGATCAGTTATCCAAAGACAACTGTCTGCTAAAATGGCTATGCTTCTTTGTTTATTTGCCTGTCGACCAGTCTCTGATGTTATAATCCTGAATTTAGATGGGAGGATTTTCTCTTCTGAAGGGGTGTCATTTGTAATTTCTGCATGGACAAAGACATTTTCACGATCTATTGACTACAACGCATTTCCGATAAATTGTGAGTAGTAAGATGTCTTAAGGCTTATGAGGAATGTACCCGTCCTGTCAGTTGTTTAAGACTTTTAATTGCATTACAAAAGCCCTTTAAATCAGTTACCTCTACTACTATTGACAGATGGCTCAGATATATAATGACAGAGGCAGGCACTGACACTCAAGTGTTTGGACTGCATTAAGTAATAGGCGCTATGGCTTCAAAATCCTTTATGTTGGGTACCAGTATACAAGATATAATGAGAGCAGCTGATTGGTATTCTGACTCTACATTTAATTAGTTTTACTATAAACCTGTGGGTGTTATTGCTTCTGTGATTCTAGATAAGTGTTAAACTAGCATAATCCGAAGACTCTGGTCTTGTAATAAATAATAAAAAATATAAATAAAAAATAAATAAAAAATTTGCTAGCATTCGTGCCAAGAATTTTAAATTCTATTAAGGACACGGAGGCGAGGATTATCCTGTCCATTGTACAATTATAAAATTATTGTTTTGTTTTTGTTTGTAAAGCTTTTATTCGACAATTTGTCATAAAGCCAATACATATAAAATACATTCATAATCATAATTTTTAAAAAGCAGTTTACATTTTAACAATACATTCGTAGTCATCATTTAAAAGCAAATAGCATTTTTTACCAAAAAGAAAAGATACAATATGTGCATAGGTCGAGTCCCTGGACAACATCACTGATTATTCACAGTTTATGTGGGGATACATTACTACTTCACTATTTATAAACATGCAATCGGAATTACTTCCATTTAATTACAGGACCAGATATAAAAAAACACAGCAATGTACAATATTTCAATAGTTAAAAATGCCAGCAATTAAAAACACTTATGTTCTATGTTTTCAGTCCACATTTCTTCCTAATCAAGCAGACACTATGGAGGTACCTACTGACTCCAAACGTTATCAACCTAGTGGTAGAAGATCTAAGTAACCTTTCTGCTTCTTTATACGAACGTATGCCCAAATTTTTACAGAGGGGTTTAATCCATTTCATACGTTGTGATTTGTATAATGGACAAAAGAAGAGGATATGGGCCTCTTCTTCTTTTTGTTTCAATTCACACAATTTGCAATAAGGGTCATTCCCTTTGGAGCTTCCCCACCGGCAAATGTTTGCGTTTATCTGTAAAACCCCATATCTATATTGTAGATATACGGTTTTAGCCAAAGGTGGTTCAACTTCATCCATAAATTGTTCAAATATGGGGGTGTCCTTAAATTGCAAAAACTTGTGTGTTAAAGAACCAGTGGCACGTTCATATACATTATTGATCATGTAGTGCCAGTAAGCAGATTTTACTTGTTCTTTACAATTAGTTTGCGAGGTGATTGAATTGATTGGGTTTTTCCAGAAGTGCGAAAGTCCTATTTTTGTGAGCCAAGCGAATATATATCTCAGCCACTTGATTGAATTAAAAATGTCCAGTTCCATAATTTCCATCAAACCAGCTCTGTAGTCAGCGAGTTCCGGGGAAGACCATAATCTTACCCAATAAAGCAGTGGCCTCAACCAACACAAATGATCTGAACGCTTTAAGCTAATATCTAGATAAACAGGCACTAAAGGCGTTCTTATTGGTAATCTTAGTAGGCGCCTACAGAACGCGTTCTCATCAATATCAAATGTTTTATTTGAATAAGGCCCCCAAATCTCGGCCCCATACAGGGCAGCAGATTGCGCTTTGGCTTTAAACACTTCAATCGCAGGAGTTTTGGCTTTTGAAGTACTCCCTCCATGGATTTTTAAGATAGGGAGAGAGTTGTGTTTGAGTGTCAGCCTACTTTTTTCTAGTTGTTTTAACCAAGACAATTTACTGTCAAGCCTGATTCCCAGGTAGCCAAAAAATTCCCCGTACTCTAATTTGGTGTTATTTAGGGCCAAATTCTTCTTGAAAGTTTTAGGTGGATTAATGGCCATGTACTTAGTTTTGGATGAGTTGATTTCTAACCCCTTTAGCTTGCAATAACTATTGAATTGGTTTATTAAATTTTGCAAGCCTTTAGGTGTTTGTGATATTAGAATGGTGTCATCCGCAAATAACAATGCTGTAATTGCCTCATTGCACAGTTTAGGAGAATCATGGTTACATTGTGCCAGGTAGGGGGGGGATATCATTTACAAATAAAGAGAAAAGGGTCGGGGCCAGCACGCACCCTTGTTGTACCCCCCTTTTTACTGGTATGGCTTGAGTGAGTTCGCCATTTCTTCCCCACCTTACTTTTGCAAAACTGTCCGTATGAAGCTTTATAAGATTATCCAGCAATTCATCCGGGACACCCATATTCCTTAAGGTATCCCATAATAGGGTACGGGGACAAGATAGAACGCTGAGCGTAAATCCATAAATGCTACATATATACTACACTTCTTTATTTGGACATATTTCCAGCAAATACACATAAACCTGTACACCTGGTCCACAGTGCTTGTCTTAATTCTAAATCCTGCTTGATATTTTGAGAGGATTTTAGATTCCTCTATCCAGTCTAAAAGTCGATTTAAAATATGCCTGGCAAAGATTTTTTGTAAAATATCAATTAAACTAATCGGTCTATAATTACCTGGATTATAGCGGTCCCCTTTTTTGTAGATGGTAACTATTTCCGCCCCCTTCCATGATTCGGGGATCGGAGTTCCCAACAGGATGGAGTTGCACAGGAAGTTTATATAGGGGCACCATACTTCAATATTGTGGGTGAATAAGTCCCCAGGTAGTTTATCCGGGCCTGGTGCCTTGCCCGCCTTGATTGCCTTTATTGCACACAGAGTCTCTTCAGTGCTAAATTTAACTGGATTAGTACACCGGGGGAAGGATGCAAGATAGTTTTGGTCTGGGGGCACCCCTACCAAATCATATAGTTTTACAAAGTGATCATACCAAATTTTTTCATCCAGGAAGAAATCCCTGTTGGAGCTACCCGTTTTATTATTTGCTATCAAGCTCCAAAAGGTACATTGGTCGTGCTTCCTAGCAGCATTTAAAAGATCTTCCCAGATCAAATCATCCCATTCCTTTTTTGCACTACACAAGAGTCTTTTATATTCGTGTCTACACTCTCTTACCCTCATCTGATCCTTGTATTTTACGGCATTGATTAGGTTACTTTTAGCTAGACGACACTGTTTGTTATACCACGGTGTCTCTAGTTCCAATTTCCGTCTTACGTAGTCTTTATTATTACTACATGTTTTACTCAGGAGGGGAATTAATGACTCTACTAAGTGATAATGCATTTTGAGAACTTCATGAGATTCCAAACTCAGGTTGTCATATAAAGGGATAATGTCTGAGAAGGTATTGTAAATACCCACAAGCGTGTCTTTTTTTTCTAGGATATGTGGCCATTTTATAGCTCTCCTGTTGTTAGAAACACCGACCTCTCCCACCTCCCTGTTAGATTCAGTCTCGCCATCAGATGTTAAAAATGGTTCAGGTAGCAACCCCAATTGTAAGGGAAAGTGGTCGCTTTCTGGTCTGTTCACGACATTGAAGGCCAGCAACAGATGCCATAAGTTGGTTGTGATAAACATAAAATCAAGATTATTTATCACAGTTATTATAAGTGGATGTTTCTATTTCAGGATTAGAGCAGAAAGGTGAATCGACGATCACTTATTTGGACCTCTTGGAAGGCGTATTGTGCAGTCATCACCTGCAAGGTCTACGGTTGAGTCTGCCACGTTATTGGGTTTCCTGTTTCTACAAGTTCTGTCATCATTGGACAAGTTGCAATTAATACACGGACAATGCTCGTTCAGGGAAAAGAAAGAGGAAGTGCTCATGTTTGGGGACTTCATATATTGGACTATGTTCTCTATGGTTATTGGTAAAGTACCATTGCATTATGGGAAATGTAGTTTTATTTGATATGTTAAAACGTTTTTCATTGGCTGCTGTGTTTTTTCAGGAAAGAAAGAGAAAGCATAATCCTCCCCTCCGTGGCCTTAAAAAAGAGTGAAAAATTTCCTAGCTAACGAGAAGGAAAGTTTCAATTTTATTAAGGACTAGGAGGCGAGGATTATGCATATCTTTCTTCACTTTTATTGCATAGCAGTATTTAAAGAACATTAAATAACAAGCATTTACCATGCAATAGGTCTTGCACTGATATTATTTTGAGCTATTGACATTGTAAACGTTATTGTTTTTTTTTGTTTGTTTTTGTGAGCGGATTCCTCTGAGCCTCCTCTAGTAATCCAGGCGTATCTCTGCATGGACCTCTCTGGTGTTCCTGCTAGTACTCCTGGGAGACTAACAGAGACAAATGACACGGTTCTAGCAAGAGGACAACATAGCTGTGGTCCGCACTGCCCTGTGTGACCAGAACACATTGGAGAGACCTGTTGCAGGACTCAGATGATAGGTGCAGGGCATGACTACTACTCACCTGCAGTGACAAAATAAGTTTAGGAATGACAGTCAATCAGGACGTTCTTTCTAGAGGGAGATAATATTAATGTGTGACTGGGCAACACCACCAATCTACTGCAAGTCAGGCGGTATATTATTGGATTTTGGTTTTATTTTGTATATGTGGCGCAGGAATGCCGGACAAACCAGCTTCAAGGTGCAGACACCATTGCTGCACAAATTTCCGCATCTGAAGACGGCGCAAAAGAGCACGGATTAAAGGGATATGTATCCTCTTTTCCAAACTCTCGATCTGAGAGGAGAGAGTCATGGCCCAAGAATGGCCTCAGATGAGCTGCCAAGCCCCAGGGGAGGTCACAATAGGACCGTCTTTGAGGTCACTTCCTTTGACATGACGAACCAAGGAGGCCCACACGCCACAGACACTTGGCTCTCTGGTGTATCCGTGATAGACTCTCCTCATCCAGTGTTCTTTAGGGCAGATGAGGCCGCCTGGAAGAGAACAGAAGAATTACGGATGGAAGCTACAGCCCCAGCAGGGGAAGGACGCATTCCCAGAAAGGTTCTCGCTCTCTCTCTCTCTGCTGTTATTTAGGTGTGCGCAAGGAGCAAGTAGATAGAGCCACGGTATTTATGCACAGGAACGTACTACCTGCAGGATATATTCTGGGGGTAGAACGTGCTTACAGACTCATCTAGGATGAGCAGAGCAGCAACAATAATTCAAACTCAGATTGTCATTGTACGGATATCTTTCTTTTGCCAACGAATGCCGCCCCCCCCCTCCCCACATCAGGAAAGACTCGGTGCTCGACGTGCACTTACCGCAACGACCTTCTCCTTCCTAGGGTCGATCACCCGCACCTTCTTGTCTTTGTCAGTCGTGCAGATGACGCTGCTGTTGTGGTTCCAGCACACGTTGAAAATCATGTCTGAGTGCAAGCGCGGTCCCTAAAGTGAAAGAAGATCGTGCTGTAAATAATAAAAACAACTTTGGAAACATGATCCGTCACTACACGCCCCCTACAGACAAGAAATTCCTTCACGACAGCCATGAAGCTAACGACCCAGTCTGGATGGGCTGTCCAAAATGGGGGCAGGGCGGTAACTAAGAAGCATCCTTTTCAATGGGAAGCCAGCGTTTAAGATGAACGCTGACCCTACCCATTGAAAATGATGGGCGGGGCTTCAAGTCCCCTTCTGAAATCTCCTCTCTCACACTGTCTCACAGAGCATGCGAGCTGCAACGCTAGGCGAGACCTAAAAAAACTGTAAAAACATTACAGACTACACATCCCATGAACCATAGGGGAGCAGTCTCCATGGTACCCATAGTCCAATCATATAACAGTCCATAACATATAATCATGTGACGTCCCTTCCGCTTCCTCTTCTTTACTGGAGGATGTTAAGCTTGTATTGCAGCTTTATTCGAAATTTTGGTCATTCCCTGCAATACAGAAAGAGTACCGTCATCAAATTCTTCAGTATACTGGGATCGCCACAGTATTCATGAAAAGGAAAACCATTCAGAGTGCAAAATTTCAACTCTATAAAATGTCAATGACATTAACATTTCATCAAAGACATCATCATGGAAGCAAAGTACTTACTGATAACGAAGCATCCTGGGTAGGTTGAGATAGAAAGTAATCTCATGGTGGGATAATCCTCGCCTCCTAGTCCTTAATAGAATTGAAACTTTCCTTCTCGTTAGCTAGGAAGAGTTTCTTTCTATGTCAGGATGGAGGCAAGGATTATGAATGTTCAAAGCTTACTTACGACCAGAGATACCGCTTCCGAAATGGGCTTGAAGTAGAACCTCTTAAAGGTAGAATCAGATGAACAATCAGCCGCATTCATAATATCTTCAAGCCTACCACCTACCTGAATGGCTTTTGATGCCATAGATCCTCTTGTGGAATTTGCACCAAATGTACTCACATCCACACCTGCCTCTGACATGATCCATTTTACCCACTTGGCAATGGAAGGTTTGAAAGGTTTCTGCATGGCAATAAGTAATTGCCTTTCCCCAGTGGGCCAAAGCTCCGAGGTCATCTCCTCATATGCCTTAATGCACCTCACCACACACAACTTAGGATGCTCCGGAAAGGAAGGATAAGATACCGACCTGGTATTGGTCTTTGTCCTCCTTGATATGGTAAAGGTGACCCCGTCCAGGGTAAAAAATCTCGCTGAAATGTCCAGGGCTCTGACATCCAAAACCCACTTACATGAAATAAGACATAGCAGGATGGCTAGTTTTGCCGACAGCGCCTTGTGAGACAGATATTGGTTATCCTGCAGCCAAGAAGAAGTCTCAGCACTAGATTAACGTCACACAGGCTAAAATATCTAGGCTCTGGAGGTCCAGACAGACGGATGCCTAGCATTAACTTACAAACGCAGGGGTGTTCCCCTGCCGGTTTGCCATCAATCTCACAGTGCCCAGCAGAGATGGCCGAACGAAAAGAATGAACTGTTCGATAGGCCAGGACAGCTTGGGAAAATTCTGCTTAGAAATTTAGAATGTGAGTAACCTTTGCCCCAACGGGATCAATGTGTCTCTCCGGACATCAGTGGTGCCATTGTCTCTAGGCCGAGCGATACCTCTCGACTGTACCCGATGCCCATGCATGCTGGATGAGGTTTGCAGTGTCTGACCAAAGTTGTTCGTCCTTCCAGCATCCCCTGAAATCTTCCATGTCACAAGTTGGAAATGCCCTGAAGTACCCGCGGATGAAGGCCCCCCTGGGAGTCCCTGATAATTGAAGGGAATGGGGGCAGCTGTATTGGGCGATCCCAGAACAGCTCCATCAACGTTGGGAACCAGGCTTGTGCTCTCCAAATTGACACCTGTTGGCTACCTGTTCCCATAGGCCAGAATGGGAAGTTTGATTATAACATCTTGTAATCCTAACTGACTCAGGGAACTAGGTAGATACTGTTAGCTCTTTATTTGTGGATTTAACATATCCAATAGTGAATTTCAAAACGTCACTGAGCTCCTCCCTCTCAGAGAGGGGGTTGTAGCCCCCAGAGGAACTAGGTTTTTCCTTTGGGAGGAGAATCCCAAATGATGAAGCATGTCACTTATGGTGAGTGAGGGATTTCGTCCTGTAAAGGGATATGCCCACGGTTAGTGTTGTTGGGCTTATTTGCTTAATTTCACATGGGTTTTTGGTTTATTTGTTTAAACGGCAAGTAGTGGTTTCATACTTCTTCAACACTTCTACAGACCCCAGGATTTCTTATGGTTGTTTGTTCTGACTTTGGGGATTAAATTCTGTGAGGTCTTAAAACTTTCTCTAGGACCCTCCGGCTTCAAACCAAATTTTGTTATAATCTGAGATAAGCCTGTCTGCTTGTGCCAAGCTACCAGGGAGGTGAGCAGGGGTTATTTTTGAAGTATAGCCTCTTACCCTGACTAGAAGCAAGGGTCCCTATTTGGGTGTAGTGTAGTTCCTATATTCCCAATAGGCTCTGCGCATTGGAATAACATAAACAATAGTTTAGACGTAGGACTGAAGTCGACTAGGTCTCTATTGAGTATGTTAGACTTAATTGTGAAAGCCAGCTAGCTCAGAGGTCACTAGAAACTTTCTCAAATACACAAGAAGGGATTAGTTTCTGACAACCATATACATGACAACTTTGTTCCCAAGAATAAGAAATATATCTTCAGAGTCGCGGAAACAATAGATGGCTATTTCACTCAGTCAATTGTGCATGTTTAGTTTCACCAGGATTTTTGCAGAGAAATAGAGAGACGGGCTTTTTCAATAAAAAGGTTATTTATTGAGCAGTCTTCTTTCTCATGCAAGAGAAGTGAATTGCTACAATCGTAATACTTGCTATGAAGTAAAGTGCGTACAGTAAAAAGAGTATTATGAAATAATCCTGCAAAAGCATGATATGGTTTCTAAGCCATAAGATACATAAAATAGATAAAATACATACAATGATAAATAATGACTAAAAATACTCAACTGGTGCATCTAAAATACGCCTACCCCGGTGTACTTAACCTACGTCTAGTACAAGGGAAGAAGTAAGTGAGGTGTAGCTTGAGTTAAATAGTTTCGGCCAAGAATCTATCCAAGAATTCTCTAAGGGTCTAATCAGCTCCGTGCCCTGGTTATAGAATGAAGGAGGTCTTGTTTCTCTCTCTCAGGACTCGATCTTCCAGTAACCCGCAAGGGTAGCAGGGAAACACTGGAGCTGGATTTCTCGGCAGGAGAAAAGACAGCGTCTCTCTCAGTGCGTCAGCTGGAGGGTCGGCTTCCTTCGGCACTCGCTACAGCAGGGCGTCGGGCAAGTAGTTAGTCGATCTGCTCCAAAACCACTGTGTGTTTGCTAGGACAGATGTGGGTATATTTATACCTTGAAGGTGCCGAGTTTGACGTAAGGGTGAACATAATAACGTCACTAAGAACTCGAAGTTCTTTACACGCTCCAGGAGTTCTGGGAGAAATCAATACTGAAGCAGGGGGGACGTCCCGTACTGCTGAAGGCTGGTTGTCTTCAAGAACTCGTTGTACTCTAGGAGCTTAGTGAAAGTAGCCATGCCGTATTTGGACTACATTGGCTGTGTCTAAATATGGATATGATTCTTATGCCTATATAAGGATATGATAAGTTATACCTATATAAGGGCATGAATCAGGAAAATTACACTAGAGACCTAGATTCGTTTACAACACCCACTCCACATAGAATGTCCATCTTTACTAAATACTACGCAGTTATAACATTTCTAAGCATGTGTTTACAATCCCACCCCAAAAATACATAAAAATGCATTTGAAATAGTTGTACACGGAAAAAAGAGTATTGTACTGTACGTTTTCTAAGCAGTGGTATCATTCAGACAATGCATATAGTTTTACATTTGAAATGCTGACTGAATGATTCACGAAATTACATTTATGAAATGGCTCTTAATACAGAGGAGAAGGTCGAGACCATTTTATCACAGATTTATATAAGACTGTACATGTGCTAGAGGCTAAGTATACATATTGTCTCTAGGTTTCAAAAATAGAAATCTTGTTCTCTAAGAATAGTTCTACATTAAGCAGATTACTCTGTGCCAAAAAAAGTAAATATTTTGGTAATGAGAAAAATAATTTAGTTGTAGTAAAAAATAGTTCCAAATTTTAGAAGTTCTGTTATCAAAACTGAAGGCCGAAATCAAAGTTCAGGGAACGCTGTGTGCTTGTTTCTCAAGAGTTATTCTCATTGTTAGGAGAAAACATTAACTCAGATAGGCTGGCCAAGAATTCGTCTACCACAGTAGGTGAAAGTTGGGCCATTTCCGAAAAAGTAGAAATAGTGCATATGTGAGATGCATTACCGTCAGCGTTATCTGGATCAGCAATGTTCACAGAAAGTTGTACCTGTGTGCCGCTTTCATTTCGTACCTCACCGCCACCTAGTCGTAATGGTGAGGTCTCAACGAATGTCTTCATCAGAATTGGTAGCCGCTGGGGACAACACGTTGCATGAGCCGTTACCGAACCAAGCAAAGTATCGACAATCATAGGTACTGCTGATGGGAGTGGGAGACAGATGTCTAACATGCATTCTTCTCCGCAGAGCAGGCATCGTAGAACAGGTAAGATGCAATCTTGCCAGATTAGTCTGAATGATAGAAACCATGTGGTATTCAGATCTCTTAGACGAGCCAAGCAGAGGACCTGTGTTATCCTATTTCGGTACCGCATTGCCATGATCGTTTGTTCCATGGTAATCTGGGTATCGCTGGTGACTGGACTTGCCATATCGGAGCAGAAGGAACACAAATAGAATTCCTGCTACGAGTCCCAAAATGAGAGGCAGGCCGCCGAACACAGAGTGCACGAAATTCTGGAAAATGCTCAGGACTGCTTCAAAGGGTGCTAACAGTCCCGAAAAAATTGTCTTAAATACATGTGCGATGCCACTGGTATCTGACATGTTTAAAATTTGACCTAACATTTCTACGAAATGTACGGGGCAGTTTGTTGATAATAATGCATGTATCTCTGCTGAAGTCCTTGCAACTTGCAGATCATACGTTTCTCTAGACAAGGTTAAATGCACAGTTTTTTGTAAAAGAATGGCTTTCATTCTGCTTAATGTATCAATTCGAATAGAAGAGATGTTCAGTGAAGGCCATATCGTTGCCTCCTTGTCTGGCTTGCTGTTTGGATACAATACTTGCATACAACAAGTGACCCTGGATGTAACACTAACGAGATAGGCCGTTCCTGGCAACATGTCACAACAGCTGTGGTCACTTAACATAACGTAGCTGCCGTTGGAAAGCTGTCTGAAAAAGGGCTCTATTTGTGTGGCAGGGGTGCCGTGCAGGTGGCAAGAAAGGTCATTGGAAGAACCCTCACAGGCTCCATGTAAATTAATTTCTTGACACAGAAGTGTACCACTTAGTGAGTATTTACAATTGTTACTACTAAGAAATACCTCTTTTTTCCCCCCACTCCAACATCTATGTGTGTAAGGTAAATTCCAGGTCGACTTAATGTATCCTTTACCCAACCTTTCTTACAGGCCCGCTGGTATATGCTGTAGGCAGTATTGAAACTGGAATGTCGTTATTGGTATTGTTATGGTACCATGTATTATCCATTCAATTACAGGTTTCTCGGAAACTGTTAATGGTAATCTTTCTAGTATTTCAGTGCTCAGCACCGTATAGTCTGCTCCTCTTTGTGCCAAAGAGATTTGTTTATCTGTAAGATTAAAGATAGAAAATAATGACGTTGTGTTGATTAGATGCCAAGGCACATAGCCTGAACGCAGATTTTGTAACGTCCAGCCTAATTGTACAATAGAACGTAATTGGGACTGGCCATGTTGTAACATTAGCATATCAAAAAACACAATGTGAGAGGGGTCTAAGGGGAGTTTTTAAAGACCAACTTGCATCCTATCCCCCAATCTAGCTATCAACAAACACAACAGGGATGCTAAGGGTCTAAAGAGAACACTACACTGAACCAATACACTCATAAGTAGTAAGTAAAGACGTTTGTGTAAGGAGAGAGAAAAGAGGATGTGAAATAATACCCATCAGCCCACCCATTGGCGGAGTCTCATCATCTGGGTTTTGTTGAGAACTGGTATCTGCTAAGTACCTCTTTGATTGTATGTAGAGGAATACTAGCGATAGATCAACCAGTGATGGAGAGCCAACAATTATAGGTGGGTTGAAAAATGGAGTATTGTTGCAGTGCTCAAAAGAAAATTGTGAAGTGGTGAAAATGTTAGTGTATATTAAGATTGCCTAGTGTGATGCCAAGAAAACGACTTTATTAGGGGGAGGTCATCATACTGGCAAGATTAAAAGCAGGAGTGAAGATAGTGTGTTAACCACATGACTACTGAGCTGATTCATGTCCTGTGCTGGAAATTGTTAAATCCCATGGTTCATGACGAGCTCAGCTCGTCATGAGCACACGACCAGTGTACTGCATGACGAGCTGAGCTCGTCATGAGCAGCGAAGAGGTTAAACATATATCACTATCAGTTGTGAAGATAGAATGGTCAAAATGTTTCAGCCATACAAGGCTTTCGTCAGGACCTGTTGGAATTACACTACTGCAACTATAAAAAGGGAAAAAGAATAAATGACCTACCAGAAGTAAATTATTTGTATGGTGGTCTCACATCATGAAGAAAGAACTCTCCCATAACAAAAACAATTATAAGTACATAGTTGTAGTGAACAGAAACCATGAGATGAGTATCTAAGTATGTCTACATTTCAGGTTCAAAAATGAATGGCTGTGATACCGCGCTTTTGGAAATTCCTTTTGGGATTTCTTTTTGGGCTACCCTTTCCAGTACTACTTAATGCGTTATTGGACCCAAACAGCATTTCTCCAGATGATGAAGAGATGCATCTGTAAACCACTGGTCTAAGAGTGAAAAAACAAGTCCCCTTTTTTACAACTATGATACGGCGACTTTTTCACTTTATTTTTATGAAGTCATTTTTCGTCATTTCCCGCTGGGCTTTAGAAGTTCCAGTTTGTGTTCACTCTTTCTACTCAGAGTTATTTCTCTGAAGCCTATTAATTCAAACTACATAACAAAATATATGTATTTTCCCTCTTATCTTTTTAGAGCGGGCCTCTTTTTGACCTGAGCGAGTGCCAGGCGAGGTGAGGCTATCTCCACATACATTTATGGGTGAGTTTATTCATTTTTGAACCATTCATTTTTTAACCTGAAAAGTAGACATACATAGATACTCATCTCATGGTTTCTGTTCACTACAACTATGTACTTATAATTGTTTTTGTTATAGGAGAGTTCTTTCTTCATGATGTGAGACCACCATACAAATAATTTACTTCTGGTAGGTCATTTATTCTTTTTCACTTTTTATAGTTGCAGTAGTGTAATTCCAACAGGTCCTGACTAAAGCCTTGTATGGCTGAAACATGTTGACCATTCTATCTTCACAACTGATAGTGATATTTGTTTAACACACTATCTTCACTCTGCTTTTAATCTTGCCAGTATGATGACCGCCCCCTAATAAAGTCGTTTTCTTGGCATCACACTAGGCAATCTTAATATACACTCACTTTTTCACCACTTCACAATTTTCTTTTGAGCACTGCAACAATACTACATTTTTCAACCCACCTATAATTGTTGGCTCTCCATCACTGGTTGATCTGTCGCTAGTATTCCTCTACATACAATCAAAGAGGTACTTAGCAGATACCAGTTCTCAACAAAACCCAGATGATGAGACTCCGCCAATGGGTGGGCTGATGGGTATTGTAACATTAGCATATCTTGTTCTATTATATCAATAGCAGATGATACAATGCTGCCCAAAGAATAAATTCTGGAGGACAGAGTCGTTAACCCATTGTCCACTACAGACAGTGATTTTTCCAAATTAATACGATCAATTTCTCATATTTTTTCAGCAGTTTCAATTTGCGTTACTTTCCAAGCTTCGTTGTAAGCAGCATATATACCGGCGTATATGAAACGTTTTTGACGCTGTTTGCGAAGTCCCAATAAGAAATCCCGCAAGTCAGCACCTTCTTTAAGTAAGGTCAAGTGTTGCTTAATTTCAGGTAGTGTGGATTTCTGTGGCCATTCGAGGCAAAGTTTTCCTACACTGTACGTTGTTATTATCCCTGGATGTTGTCTCTGGGAATATCTTGGGTCTGGCCTGTTCTGTTTGAACCCCTGTGTTTTGTTCAGGAATCTATCTTGACAGGTATTAGTGTCTGTGGGCCTGAATAACCATTTTTTCCAATCAGGATTAGTTCTGTTTTGGTGTAAAATATGGGACACGTCTAACCCCTCATCTGTAGTACTATTACTATCAGGCATAGGCTTTGGTATAGATGGTTGTTTAAATCTTTTATCTTGGCTAGGCCAAGACAGGTTGTTTGTTGAATGGTGTCATTCAGGAACATTATTTGTTCTAGGATCATGCGGGCTCTGAATAATGATTCTAATCCCTGTACTTGCCAATCTTTTGAACCCCAGATTGTTTTTGTTTCAATGTTGTCTTTCCAGAATTCAAAACCAAAATGTAGACGACTGTTCATAAAATTTTGCAGAATATATCTGTTTTGTATTGGTCAACATATTTTTCATTCCTGTCTTATTCACATTTTTGAAATAAAACGTTTCTGGATCTGTGATATTAAACCCTGAGAAGTATTGACATTTCTCATAAAATGTTTTCGAGCTGCCTTTTGGCGGTGTTGGACAATGTTCCCATTGATTATAAGTAAAAACAATTCTAGGTTTTGCAGATTTATGCAAATAGTGGTTCCCGTAATGATTAAAGAAATACATTTCTTCATAATCAGATGAACCTTCTAAATAATCATGATCTGTAAATTTTGCTGACATTTCCAAATCAGACATCATATTATTAATAGTCTCAAAGTCCCAATCATCAGAGAAAGTGCTTGACGAGACAAAGTCACTTAAAGAAACCTTGAACTGATGAGGATACTTCAATAGTTCCACTGGGCCATAGATGTCGTAATCAGTAGGGTAAACTACAAAAAATATCAGAGGGTCTGAAGAGGAAGAGGTGAACGCCAAATATAAACTAACAAAGAACTAAATCACCATGCCTAGTGTATAATCTAAGGTCACCCCTACACCAAACCCACAGAGTGGTCAGGTAAGGATGCTCATCAGTCACCACACAAAACCGCCCTTCATCATTTGGGTTTCCTTAAAGACCACCATTGAAGGTGCCACTTGTCTTTCACAGGGAGTGCCCAGATCATAGAATGGCTCTCACCCGATCAGACAGAACTACTGTGGTCTTACTTCTCACTTAAGAGGATGTTACAGTATTCAAGGGGGGGACTGATGTTGCAGTGCAAAAGATAAAGTGTGAAAAAAATAGGAAAAGGTATGTATTAAAATTGGATGAGGGGGTACTGGAAATGAATTTTATTCTGGTGTTACCCACTCTACCAATATTAAAAAGTAGTCAGTGACAACCACAACATTTTTGGATTGTCTAGATGTGCTGTGAGGTCAACATGTTTCAGCACTTAGCGACACATTATGTCATTGCTTTCATCAGGACCATTTATACTGATAGCTACTGCAAACCAAGTGATAAAGTAACAAAAACTGTGCTCAAAACCATATCTAGTAAAATTGATACAGAGATCACCTGAATCCACTAGGTGTCCGCATCCTTTTTCTTCACCTTTCCAAGTCAAGAGAAGTTTCTAGGAATAGTGAAGACATGGGAATTAGAATAGATATTCTGTCAGTGAATAAAGCGTTCACACACTTATGATGGTATGCTAGGTCCAAACTCGATAATCCTAGTAGTGAGTGTTAAAAACAAATACACCTACTGCAACCTATTATTGCATGCTGGTATCTCATCAATGGATTAATTGAAAATGCCAAAGGAGAAAAAACATCTTACCCAACTTGGAAGATGTACAGACCTCACCCCACCTGGCCACGGCTCAGGGACAAACGGGGGAAGCACCGCTCTATAGAAGAAGGAGGCAAAAACATAGCTAGCTGAAAATGCGACTCCTTCGTGATTGTTTAAACAAAAGTTAATCTGTGCCACTCGTTAACAAATACTGCTTCGTTTGACTTAAGAAATGTGACTGACAAGTAAAATGCTCGGGCTTTCGTTTGTTCGAGTCAGGATGTCCGCCACGCCAAAGGCGCAGAGCCCAGCATGAATATACCACAGCGCAAGACTAATTGTCTGTTTTCGGCGTCACTAACTGTGAGGCGTATGCTCTTTGCATTGTTTACTCGCCTTTTTTTCAGTGCTGTCTTGTATAAATCTGCTTCTTGAATCATGGCTGAAAATCAGGGCCTCTCCTTTGATGAGGATGATTTGCAACTTGCTTTGGCTAGTCATCCTGATCTATTAGAAACATTACCAACTGCTGTTACTAGCAATGAAGATGAATGGGGTAAAATTCTGACTTTAAAGAAATCACACACACGTACCACCTTACATGGAACAGTAATGGCACAGTATCTACGCAACACTTGTGCACCTACTGGACTAATTGTCACCAACAGTCCTAGACTTTTCTTAAAGGATAAAGAGTTTCTTAAGAGCTGGTCACTCATCGCTTGGTGATGCACCAGGGACTGGCTCATACTCATTATCCAAACCTCTAAGAGGATCGCAGACACTATACTGGTTGAGATTCAACTTCTAGAATCCCACATAAAAACCACTCTTTCCAGTAAAGCTTTCCATAAGAATCAGGATGAAACCAACAAAAATAAAAGAAAGTTTAAGGAATTTACTTTGTCAGTTAAAATTGAAAAATTTAGAAAAGATCTGGATAAATTCAAGTTTGACAAGGAATACCCGTACACGAGCGAGACATATGTCCCTCCGGACTTCACTGCCAATGGATGGAAGAATGGGTCCAGCTATGGAACTTCGAGTTCTGAGGACAACACATCAGGTAGTGACACTGGGTCCACGAATCAGGGTCCAAGGTCAAGAGGCCGAGGAAGGAAGAATTTTCGTAGCAACTGGAATGGCAATCAGCATAATCAAACACCACTTTGGTGGCCCCCCAATCCTTGGCAATTCGGTGGGCCGTCTTTCCCCCCACAGATGGGACCACAACAAATGGGCCCCTTTTAACCACAAATTGGGCCCTTCCCACCTCAATACCCGACTAATTTTTCAGGGCAGCCTTTTTTAGGCGAAGGCCGGGGACGGTCCCGAGGTAAAAGAAGAGGTCAACAACAACCACAAGTGCACTACAGCCCCCCGACGACCTCAACCAGGAGTTTGAGGAGCACGATGTTGAAGAACAAAGACCAGACGACAACCAACTTGGAAACGGGCTCGTGATCAACTTGAGTCAACATGTGTTGACACAAACCGAAGAAAAAGTTCTGAATAGAGGCTTGGGTTTTGTCCCTACACATAGAAATGATCACTTTGAAACCCGTCTGGAGCTAGCAATATTTCTGCGCAAAGTCAGGTTGCACTTCTTCTTTGCAAACAAACGGGGATCTGAAATGGAAGAGACCAGGGAAACCAACACAGGTTTGAAGAGGAAATCCACCTTTAATCCCCCTTCCAACTCCATGCCCCCCAAGGTTCTTGCTTTCGAACCGGCCATCGAGAAGAGCATTGAAGATCTTTTCACGCAACAAGAGGATGTGTTCCATAATTTTCCAAAGGATGAACAACTGGCCTTGAAGACATTGTCTGCAGATAAAAAACTAACCATCAAACCAGCAGACAAAGGTGGGGCTGTTGTCCTTTTGGACACTTGCACCTACTGTGCAGAATGTCTTCGCCAACTGAGAGAAATGTGAGATCTTATCGCCCCCTGGATATTGATCCAACTGAGGAACTTAAGACAACGATTTCCATCATGACTGAGGAAGCATTATCTGAAGGGTGGATCACACGACAAGATGCTGCTTTTTTGTGTAATAAACATCCTGTGACCCCTTACTTTTATGCCCTGCCAAAGGTGCACAAAGAACAGAGACCACCTCCTGGCCGCCCCATAATATCGGGCATAGGCTCAGTTTTTGAACCGTTGTCAACGTTTGTTGACTTTTTCTTGGGCCCTTTGGTACTTGAGATGCCAACTTATCTAAAAGATACAACTGACGTGTTACGCCTCTTACCCGAAATAGATTTTGACATGACCACTGATCTCCTCGTGTCATTCGATGTGGAGGCCCTTTATACATCAATTCCACAGGATGAAACCCTTGAAGTTATTCATCTTCTATTGCAGTCTAGAACATTGGACAGCATCACTCCAGTCAGCTTCATTATGGCCTGTGCCACCTTGGCTATGAAGCGCAACTTCTTCAAGTTTGAAGACACTATATACCAGCAGGTATCGGGTACCAGTATGGGGAGCGTTTATGCTCCCAGTCTGGCAAATTTGTACGTTCATTCGTTTGAAAAAGAGCATGTATTAGCAACCACCAATCCCTTTCTTGGTTGTATTAGAACGTGGAGAAGGTACATCGATGATGTCCTAGTGATCTGGCGGGGGACAAGTGAAAGTTGTTACGAGTTTTTGGAGTGGTTGAACAGCAGGAACAATTTCCTTCGTTTCACGATCGAAATGGGAAGAGACAGATTAGCTTTCCTGGATTTACTCATTACATCAAATCCAGAAGGTTTACAATCTGAACTTTACAGGAAACCTTTAGCTAAAAATTCCCTCCTATGTTTTGATAGCCACCATCCCAAATCCCTACGGGAAAACTTGCCTTTTGGGCAATTTCACAGAGTTCAGAGAAATTATTCGAATACCAGGACCTTTAAAAATCATTCTCTGTCTCTGAAGGAACAACTTATTTCACGGAAGTATCCAGCCAGACTAGTACAACGTTCCCTCAAACGGGCCAGGAATAATAACCGTTTGGCCCTCTTGGAACCATCGGCCCCTAAGCTTCTGTTGGAAAAGCTGACTTTTGTCACAACGTTTGGGACACTGTCCAATAAAATACAGAAAGTGGTCAAACAACATTGGTCCATCCTAAACTCTGATCAAGCTGCAATACAGACCCCTCTCTTCTCCTTCAAAAGAGGACCCAATCTGAGAGATTGTTTGGTCCATACGAGACTGCGCACAGAAGAACCCAGGGCTCTGGGTTCCCTCTGGGACCTTCCTCCAGTCACAGGTCATCATCCCTGTGGGTCATGCCATTCCTGTCCACAGACTAAGAAATCGACTGAAATAGACATAGGGACCACGAGACCGTGGATTCAGACTAGATTCACAAACTGCAATAGTGATAATCTTGTCTATCTCATCACATGTCCCTGTGGGCTTAGATACATAGGGATGACCACCCGGAAGATCAAGGTCAGAATATCGGAGCACAAGAGCACCATTAGGTGCAAGAGACAAGCCACAAAATTAACTAATCACTTTCTGGAGGCACACCATCCATCCATGGCGTTTCAATGGACAGTTATTGAACAACCTCACATCCCCACACATATCACTGATGTGTCCAAGTTTCTCCTACTCAAAGAACAAAAGTGGGTTTTCAAAATGGGCACAAATCGTTTGGGTCTAAATGATGACATACCCTGGGCTACCCTATAAATTGCATTTTGATAAATTACATCTCTGCTACTAGTGTAAAATTTCATCCTGAATATAACAATAATTACTGAGAATTGGAAAGTGTGTCACTATATAGGATTTTGTCTCTATGTGTGATACTCACACTGCTCTGGCATGTGAGCGTAATCTATATGGTAGTCCCTAAACTCCATCTTAAAGGTACAATAGAAGGAAAAATGGACCTTGTCTGTATGAACTGTTCGATTCTTAAAGAAGATGCTTTCTCCTGTCTTTTTTCTCTCTTTGTTTATGTGCGCTTAATGTCCTTTGGTTCACAATATGCGCCTACCAATAGTAACAGCGAGTGATGAAAGCATGGTGGACTTTTAAAATTATGCGCTAAAATTATGTGCTAAAGTTTTCTTCTTTTTTTCAATATAAAAAAATCCTCCTTTTTGAAATTTCTCACAATCGAGCACTACTTGCGTTCCGTGTATTAAAAAAATCCTTGAGTTGGTGACTTTTCTAACATCGTATGTCTGGTGTCCTGATTGGCTGTTCCTTCGGCCAATCAGATACTATGGCTGAACAGCCCGGGGATCACGTGACCGGGAATCGGCGAATGACGCGCAGCGTCATATACCACAGCCGATGCCGGTCTCTGTACCTCCCCGATCGGCTCGGACGCCGATTACAGAAGTACTGACGGAAAGGTAGGGCGCTTACTGAGAGCGCATGATTACTTTGGGAGCTTAATCGCTAGGCGGTAAGACAGATGCCGCGCTTGTCTTGCGCTGTGGGTATATTCATGCTGGGCTCTGCACCTTTGGCGTGGCGGACATTCTGACTCGAACAAACGAAAGCCCGAGCATTTTACTTGTCAGTCACATTTTTTAAGTCAAACGAAGCAGTATTTGTTAACGAGTGGCACGGATTAAATTTTGTTTAAACAATCACGAAGGAGTCGCATTTTCATCTAGCTATGTTTTTGCCTCCTTCTTCTATAGAGCGGTGCTTCCCCCTTTTGTCCCTGAGCCGTGGCCAGGTGGGGTGAGGTCTGTACATCTTCCAAGTTGGGTAAGATGTTTTTTCTCCTTTGCCATTTTCAATGTATCCATTTATGAGATACCAGCATGCAATAATAGGTTGCAGTAGGTGTATTTGTTTTTAACACTCACTACTAGGATTATCGAGTTTGGACCTAGCATACCATCATAAGTGTGTGAACGCTTTATTCACTGACAGAATATCTATCCTAATTCCCATGTCTTCACTATTCCTAGAAACTTCTCTTGACTTGGAAAGATTGATTGATTGATTGATTGATTGAAAGGTGAAGAAAATGATGCAGGCACCTAGTGGATTCAGGTGATCTCTGTATCAGTTTTACTAGATATGGTTTTGAGCACAGTTTTTGTTACTTTTTCACTTGGTTCGCAGTAGCTATCAGTATATATGGTCCTGATGAAAGCAATGACATAATGTGTCGCTAATTGCTGAAACATGTTGACCTCACAGCACATCTAGACAATCCAAAAATTGTGTGGTTGTCACTGACTATTTTTTAATATTGGTAGAGTGGGTAAAACAAGAATAAAATTCATTTCCAGTACCCCCTCATCCAATTTTAATACACACTTTTACCTATTTTTTTCACACTTTATCGTTTGCACTGCAACATCAGTCCCCCCCTTGAATACTGTAACATCCTCTTAAGTGAGAAGTAAGACCACAGTAGTTCTGTCTGATCGGGTGAGAGCCATTCTATGATCTGGGCACTCCCCGTGAAAGACAAGCGGCACCTTCAATGATGGTCTTTAAGGAAACCCAAATGATGAAGGGCGGTTTCGTGTGGTGACTGATGGGCATCCTTACCTGACCACTCTGTGGGTTTGGTGTAGGGGTGACCTTAGATTATACACTAGGCATGGTGATTTAGTTCTTTGTTAGTTTATATTTGGCGTTCACCTCTTCCTCTTCAGACCCTCTGATATTTTTTGTAGTTTATCGTATGCATGGGACATATTGGAGCTTGGTCTTTAAAATCCCTCTTGACCCTAATAAAGTTATTGTTGTTGTTTGTAATCAGTAGGGTCCCATGCTACACCACCAGGTATAGGAGTGGCTGTGATGTTTACTGATGACAGGTCTCTTTTTTCAACATGAGATTACTTGTGAGGTTTTAGGACCAAGTTGATTTTCTGACTTGCTGTGCCCATTGTACTGTATTTTCCATCAATCATTCTTCCCAAGCTTAAAACCAAAATGAGCCAGAGCAGGAGGAAAAGTACATCTAACACAATCCACAATTCAATCCATGGTGAAATCAGATATTGTTCTCCAAGTTGATGAAAGAGTTCTGTAATTTTTTCTTTGAAAGTTTTATTTGCTGGCTTTTCTTCGTGTTCACTGGGATCTTCAGAAAAGTCTTCGAAATTGATGAAATAGCCAGAGGCAGTTCTGTCAATTGTTGGAATTGCTTCAGGATTGTTATTAATCTTTATAGTTGCTTCTTCCTTTGACATTTTAGTATAGTCAGAGGCTACATCATTGTAGACAGGTGTTTCTTCACGAACTGTTATTTGGGTTTCAAGAGGCACAAGTTCCATGGCTTTGTTGCATAGTCCTTCTTTATTCACTGCAGGTTTATCAAATGTGATTAGTCTTTCAGTTTGAACCTCTTGAATTGTAGCAAGGTTTGGTCTTCTGCTACATCTTGGGAGTCCACTGGGCCTACTACTTCTTATTGGCCACATGATTGTGGTTTTACCAGGTCGATTGATACAACTCTGTTCTCCTTTTTACCAGCATGGGGCGGTAGTACTACTGATCTTGTTCCGTTGATTGCTAAGACAGGTACTGCTTTTCTGCTTTTCTGTAAGAAGGCCCAAATTCCTTCTTCACCGCGATCTTTTCTCTGACCAGATCCCCAATCTTTGGAATCCAGACCGGTCTTGCTGGGACAGGTGGTTTTTCTTCAGTGCCGTTGGCTGTAGCTTTGTGTTACTTAGACTTCTTCTTGTTTCATTTAAGTCCTGTAAAACAGCCAAACGATCTTTGATATCAAAGGGCTTATGTTCCACCACTGAAGTCTGACTATCGAGGTCTTCGATTATCATTCTAGTACCAAACAAAAGTTCATAGGGAGTGATTCCACCCAGAGAATTTCTTGGCAGATTATTAAGACTACGTTGGACATTTATTAGATGTTTGACCTACCCATCACCCGAACCTAATACCCTCGCTGTTATAGATTGCTTTATGTCAAGTTTTTTTCTTTCCACTACCGCATTACCCTCAGGATGGAAGGGACTAGAGTACCGCAATGCAACGCCCAAGCAGGCCATGGCCTCCTTGTAAGCTCGAGAGCTAAACGCAAGACCCTGGTCAGAATGTAGCGTGCCGATTGCTTATGTGCCGATAAAGACTCGTAAATCTTTTATAACAGTTCTGCGTCAGCCGAGCACTGGGGCCACATCCAAATGAATCTTGTGCAGGAATCCACTGCGACCATGATATATTTATAGTTACCGTCCCTTTGTAAGGGACCACACTGGTCCAGGTAAACACACGCTAATGGTTTATCTGAGATCAGAAGGGGCGTCTGCGCAGGACGTTTCACTGTTGATACTTTCATTTTTTTGGCATATTTCACATCTAGAACATAGTTTCTAGTCTGTCTCCTCATACGCGGCCACCAATATCTCTGTTTTAATAAAGATACTGTGGCGGAAACACCTGCGTGTGCAGAGGCGAGCCCTTAGTGCGCTGCTAAGATTAGTCCTAACCTATGTTCCATGTTTGAGATTGCCCTATCCCCCACTCCAGAGATTTGAGCAAAAGGAACATTGTTTGCATCAGTTTTATATGAGTACACTACTGGAAAGCCTTTCGGGAGTGTCTTACCACTCTTTTTTAGTGAAGCAGTGACAGCTTGCATTATTTCTCTGTCTATTTTTGTTTTTGAATGAGTGATTGCAGCTACGGAAGCCGTGTGGACAGCTGCCTTTGTGGCTTCATCAGCCAATGAATTCCCTGCAACGTGAACGCCATTACGTTGATGACTCAGTCTATGGATCACGTGAGTCTTTTGTAGTTCTTTCTGTAATAGAACTACTTGTTCCCAAAGCATTTTATGCTTTATTGTGCCACCTTTTGCATCTTTGAAACCGTTTTGAACCCAGTTCTGCAAGTATTCATTGTAAGACTGGATGCAGTAATACGAATTGCACACTATTAGTGTGGGGAATTCGCTATCGGTATTCTCAAGTGCCATCTTGAAAGCCTGTAATTCAGCTCGCTGAGCTGTACAGTCTCCGAGTGATTGAGATTTAGTGACCGTAGGTCTGAATTTACCTTCGCTTCAGCGACCTTTAAGAATCGCGCACTCAGCACTATAGGCTTGTTTACCCCCCATTGCGGGCTGTGCTGATCCGTCTGTATATATTATACAGCCTTAATGTTCCAGAGGCAGAATTTCAGTCGGCAGAGGACATTCGTACTCGTATTGGAGAAATTCTTGTGTTTTCAAGCTAGGGTCAAAAACGTATTCAACGTCTGTTGCAGCAAGAGAATTAACCCATTGTATCCATCTTGGATGTAAAGCTTTAGCATTTGGAATGCTCGCTCTTGTCACTGCCTCCAAGGCAGGTACAAGTGTAACGACTGATATGCGTTTTCCCTGTGCGAGGGCTCTTTTTTTTGCTATAACACTTTGAACCGCTGTCAGAATTTTCTTAGTTGAAGTGAATTTTATTTCAGCTTGTGTGTACAAGTGTGATTTGTAAGCTATTGGTACCGTTTCACCTTCGTTATAGGTCAGGTACGTCAATCTGCATCTTCCTGGGATGACTCGGATTACAAGGTTTCGTACGTTTACGCGTGTTTGCAGCTTTGTTTTAGCTAACATGTCTGTTTGTATGAAACGTAAAATTTCTGGGTGTTTCTGTGTCCAATTAGTTGGTTTGAAATCAGGTTTAATTAATTTGTAGAGAGGTTTAACCCTCTCTGCGTAATTCAGAACATAAGTTCTTCCAAAATTCAGGAAACCTAGAATTGATTATAAGTTTTTCAGCGTTTTTGGAGCTTGGAGCAGCGCACATTTCTCTAAGAAATTGGCTGCCAGGCTTTTCCCTTCACTTGATAACTCATATCCTAGAAATAGGACAGTGAGGTGGGCAATCCGTGATTTCTTAAAATTGAATTTGTACCCTTCAGATGCGAACCCAAGTATAATGGTGTTCACTCTTTTCAAGTGCCTGTCCAAATCATCGTCTGTTAGATAGATGTCATCGACATAAGATAATGCCTCATCATCATACATTTGTAGTAACTCTGTTACTATGGCTGAAAATAATCCTGGGCTATTCTTGAATCCCTGGGGGAGACGGCAAAGTTGCCTCTGGAAAGTGGTCAAATACCTGCTTTCTGGTGCAATGTTTTGACAGAAGAAACCATTTGAAATATCTAATGTTGTTTTATATTTTTTGCGCACGATGTTATTCATCAGTGCTGCACTGTGTGAATTTTGTACTGCAAATGTTTTGCAACAAGAGTTTAAGTGTCTGTAGTCCAATACTAGACAATATGAATTGTCTGGTTTGGAGACAGGAAACAAAGGATTGTTCTTTTGTGAGGTGCATGTTTCAATCACCCCCAGGTATTCAAGTTAATCTAAGATCTCCCTGACTTGTTTTTTAGCTTCTTGCTTAACAGGATACTGCCTTTGTGCAGTAGGTTGATTTCTTAACTGGATTTTATGGTGAGGGGATTTCTCATCCCATCCTACATCCCATCCTACATGATTTTATCTAATGCAGGGGCTTGGGCATATGTGTATTTTATATGAATTGGAATATGATTTGAGAAGGCAGGCATAATCATTTCTTCGCCCAGTGGGCACTCCCTAACAAATTCTGGTGGCCAGTCTTTCTCAGCTAGAAGAATATCATATCCTTTAGATAGCTTCTCCCTAAAGAGAGTTCTTATTTTCCTAGTTATGTCCTCTTCTATACGCAATGTTATTTCATATAATGTATGTGGTAAACTAACTCTGGCGTCTGCAGTTTCCACCTGAATGTACTCATTCGTGTCCACTGTCTCCAGAAGATTCATCAGGATCTTGCGAGCTATGGTCACTTCTGCTGCGCTGTCTAGCATTGTCTGGGCCCACTCTCCGTTCTTGAGTTGTGTCCTCAGGATCCTCGGCATGTTTTATCTTTATGCTTGCTACCTTCTTTTTGGAAAATTTAGATTTTTTTACTTTGGTGAGCGGGTTCCTTGTCTTTGGACTTGACGCGCTCTTCTTTATGTTCTGACCGTTCTCTTCTTTCCGATTTCTGTGAGGAAGTCTGAAAAGATCGAGAGGGACGTGTATCATTATCTTGATATCTGTCAGGTTTTTTCAAATTATCCCTATTTCTGAGGTTATATCTTTTCTCAGAGGGCTCTCGTTGTGGAGACCTACCCCCTCCCCATTCTGGAGATCTATCTCTCTGTTGGGGAGACCTTCCTCTGGACTGAAACTGTTTCTCTTTAGGAAGAGTCTGTCTGGTAGTTTCCCATTTCTTTTTAGGAGTAATTAAACTATTTTTAATGAAAGTTTTTCAGGATTTTCTGTTAGTTGTGTTTTTAGTGGTTTCCCACCCAAACTATCTCTACCTAATTCTTCATAGGATTTTTCAATTATTCTGGCAAGTTCAAAAGGCTGTTCTGCTAGATCTGTTTCTTTTAATTTTTGGCGGATCGCCACTGATGCTGCTTCTCCTTTTATGTTGGCTAGTAGTATAGCCGAGACTTTTTAAAAATCTTTCAGTAATTTCATACCTAAATTTAAAGCAGGCTCTGGACCAGATTCATTTTGAATCTGTCTTAGTACGTCTGGTATAACTGCCATAGACGGAACACCATGTGTTTTTGTGTAGATTGAAGCAAAGACTGTTTCCCAAGTGTCACAGTCTTCCACATGTGGTGTGATCCCCATTGGTAAACAGATTGTCAGAATTCTGTGTTTTTCATGAGGTGTAGTATCAGGGAATACTGCCTCTATTTGAGTAATCTTTTGAGCCAACCAGAACGGAATTTGTTCCCGTTTTGCGGGTAATTTACCAGTGACTGATTGTGTAGTCTGTGGTCTAATTTTGTTTGTATTCCCCTGGTGAGGGGTGTGCTGTGGAATTTTTATAGCCGGTTGGACTGTTAAAGTCTGCATGACATATTGGACTAACTGTCTATGTATTTTAAATAACTGTTTCAGCTGTACTAACAGTTCTCTGTCTGACATTTCCTCAATGTCTGGATGTGGTGTATAACCAGCTAATACCGGCTATGTAGCTCCTGGTTTACCTAGTGGACCGAGCCTGGTAATGTGATTTTGATGTTTTAGGGCGCCATTAAACCAGAGCTGATGCTCCTGGTAAGTTAGTGGAATTTCAACGTCCTCGAAAGGAACGTATTCCGCTGGGTGTTCCTCTGCTTTGTAGTAGTGGAACTTGTGTGTTAAAGCATTTGCTGCTGGAAAATTTATCCATGAATAGAATACCTCTGTCTGCCGACACTCATGTGCCTCTATTACAAATATAACTGGACCACCTCTTGATGATACACCACTATTTATTAGTTTGTATGTTACACTCTTTCTTACATTTACCGGGATGATTATTGCATCCGGGTCATTTTGTTGGAGAGCTGTGTTGTTTAACAATAGTTGAGCTGCCAAGGCTGCTCTCTCCCTTTCGTCTTCACTTTCCGACATTTCGCTTACAGAAAGTTTGCAGAGCAAGTTTCAAGGAAACAAAGATTAGGTGCATAATATTTTGGAACACTGTATCATTCAACGTTGAACAAACCAAAACTAATACATAGGATTCTCGTCCTACTTAGTTCTGGTGGATACTAACCTTTTACCCACTCCAGACGTCTATTGGAGTTTTTACGGAAAAAGGGGTCTGTGTGAAAAGCACAACTGAGTTGCTCTAGTATCTAGCGTTAAATTATCGCCTTACCAAACGTTGGGCGCCATGTAGTGTAGTTCCTATATTCCCAATAGGCTCTGCGCATTGGAATAACATAAACAATAGTTTAAACGTAGGACTGAAGTCGACTAGGTCTCTATTGAGTATGTTAGACTTAATTGTAAATGCCAGCTAGCTCAGAGGTCACTAGAAACTTTCTCAAATACACAAGAAGTGATTAATTTCTGACAACCATATAACATGACAACTTTGTTCCCCAAGAATAAGAAATATATCTTCAGAGTCGCGGAAACAATAGATGGCTATTTCACTCAGTCAATTGTGCATGCTTAAAATTAAAAAAAATTAAAATTGCTTAGTTTCACCAGGGTTTTGGCAGAGAAATAGAGAGACGGGCGTTTTCAATAAAAAGGTTATTTATTGAGCAGTCTTCTTTCTCATGCAAGAGAAGTGAATTGCTACAATCGTAATACTTGCTATGAAGTAAAGTGCGTACAGTAAAAAGAGTATTATGAAATAATACTGCAAAATCATGATATGGTTTCTAAGCCATAAGATACATAAAATAGATAAAATACATACAATGATAAATAATGACTAAAAATACTCAACTGGTGCATCTAAAATACGCCTACCCCGGTGTACCTAACCTAAGTCTAGTACAAGGGAAGAAGTAAGTGAGGTGTATCTTGAGTTAAATAGTTTCGGCCAAGAATCTATCCAAGAATTCTCTAAGGGTCTAATCAGCTCCGTACCTTGGTTATAGAATGAAGGAGGTCTTGTATCTCTCTCTCAGGACTCGATCTCCCAGTAACCCGCAAGGGTAGCAGGGAAACACTGGAGCTGGATTTCTCGGTAAGAGAAAAGACAGCGTCTCTCTCAGTGCGTCAGCTGGAGGGTCGGCTTCCTTCGGCACTCGCTACAGCAGGGCGTCGGGCAAGTAGTTAGTCGATCTGCTCCAAAACCACAGTGTGTTTGCTAGGGCAGATGTGGGTATATTTATACCTGGAAGGTGCCGAGTTTGACGTAAGGGTGGACATAATAACGTCACTAAGAACTCGAAGTTCTTTACATGCTCCAGGAGTTTTGGGACAAATCAATACTGAAGCAGGGGGAAGTCCCGTACTGCTGAAGGCTGGTTGTCTTCAAGAACTCGTTGTACTCTAGGAGCTTAGTGGAAGTAGCCATGCCGTATTTGGAATGCATTGGCTCTGTCTAAATATGGTTATGATTCTCATGCCTATATAAGGATATAATAAGTTATACCTATATAAGGGCATGAATCACAAAAATTACACTAGAGTCCTAGATTTGTTTACAACATGGGCAAAGGTATCTACCTCTGCCAACTAGAGACCCCCAATTCTAACAGGCGTCCAATGCAGTGGCTTCCAGGTCTGGTCTCCAGCTCATGAATCGTGGGAGTTGGTGGTTCAATCGTGAGGCAAAAAGGTCCAGATTGCAGGGGCCCCATCTCTCATCAAAGACAGGAAGACTGCACAATCTAGTTGCCAATCGCTGTAGTCAGAGAAGTTCCTGGAGTTCCAATCCGCTACTGTGTTCTGCAGGCCGGGAAGGTACTCCGCTGTTACTGAGAACTGTTTCTAGAGGCCATAGTGCCAAAAGTCCTTTGCCAGGGTGGATAAGACCTGCGATCGAGGGCCGCCCAGGAGGTTGATGTATTGGATCACCGAGATGTTGTCCATCCATAACAGGATACAACAAGAGACTGTCCTTGGTGAGGGATTTCACCGCAAAGGATCCCAACAGCAACTCTAGACAGTTGATATGCAATTGTAACTCCTCCTCTGACCATCGAGCCTTCTCCACATTGGGCTCCCCAGCCCAAACTGCTGCCATCTGACTCTATCACCATATTCGGGGTCGATCCAAAGATCGCCCGCCCATTCCAGGCTGCTATGTGGTTGATCCACCAGTGGAGTTCTGTCCTGGCTTCCTCCTTCAGGGAGATGATTTCCAAGTAGGTAAGACCCCTCCATAGATGTTGAGCTTTCAGTCCCTGGAGGGCCCTGTAGTGTAATGTATCCGGGAATATGGCCTGGATCGAAGAGGAGGGAAGGCCCACTATCCTGGCCAGCTAGCGTAGCAAGATTCTGTCCCTATGGCGGACCCGCGAGAGTTCCTTCCTTATCTTGGTCACCTCTGAAGTTGGCAAGCTCAGGGACACTGAATCTGAATCTGTGAGAAATCCCATGAAGACCATCTGTTGCGCCGGGCGCAGTACTGACTTTTGTTCGTTGATGACAAAGCACAGGTCTTGGAGCAATGCAATAGTTATGTTCCCATTGCGGGTAAGATGCACAAAAGGCTGATCCATAATAAGGATATCGTCAAGGTAGATGATCATTCTCACTCCCCTCTCGTGCAGCATCTCCACCACCGGGTGCAACAGCTTCGTGAAGCACCACAGGGCTGAAGAGAGGCCGAAGGGCAGAGCCTGAAATTCGAAAATGTGGTCCTTCCAAGCGAACTGGAAAAATCCCCGGTAAGGAGGCAAAATGGGGACTGTCAGGTAAGCGTCCTTCAGGTCTAGTCTGACCATCTAATCCCCTGACAGGACGAAGTCCCGGAGTCAGTGTACCCCCGCCATCTTTAAGTGGCGATAGACCAGCCACTAGTTGAATTCTTTTAAATTGATAACAGGTCTGAAGCCCTTGTCCTTCTTCTGCGCTAGGAAGAGGTTGTTGAGAAATCCGTTTCGGTGGAGTACTGACCTGCAAATAGCTCCTTTCTTTAGGAGTTCCGAAATTTCGGATTCTAACAGACACTCTTCTTCTGCTGAAAAGATTACGGGTCTGGGGCCTACCGCCTGAGTAGGGACACTGTAGAACTCTATGTGGAAGCCCCTTACAATCTGCAACACCCACGGGTCTGTTGTGATCCTTCCCCAATTCTGTGAGAAGTGTAGGAGCCTCCCCCCTAGATCTTGAGGGGTAGAAAGGATCATTCTTACCAGAGGGTTCCCCTGGAGCGTTGGCGCCTCCTCTGTACTGTCCTTTCCCTCTTCCGGGAACCTCTGCTGGGATAGAAGGTTTCTCGGCAGCCATCGTTCCAGCCATTATTTCTTCGCTGCTGACCTCTGTTAGAGGGGCCTTGCTGATGGATGCGCCCGGAGGACCTACCCCTGCCTCTTCAAGCCCCGGCAATAATCCACCTCAGAAAAATCTTTTTTATGGAGGCCTGAGCCTTATCCAGGCCTGAAAAGGTGGTAACGAACATGTCAAGTTCCTTAACAAAAGGCGTTCCTTAACAAAAGGCTCACCAAAGAGCTTACCCTGAGCTATGGGGCCCGCTTCAAAGGTAGCTAGGTCCCCTAATTTGGGGTCAATCTTTATAAGGAGGGACCTTCTTCTTTGAGCTACCAGGGCACAATTCGCATTGCCGAGGAGACATATCACCCTTTGTGCCCAACCAGAAACTATGTCCGTAGACAAAGAGGATCCAGAAGCTTTTGAATGTTCCACCAGCTGTATCATTTGGGTCAAAGGGTCCACCATGTCCAGGAGCTTGGCCTGGCAATTTCTCCAGGATCTATCTACTCCTTTTTTGGGATCCCTCATGTATTTAGAAAACAAATTGCATAGGTTTTCATCTATATCCGGTGTGTTTGTCATTTTCCCTTAAGCGAGGGCCTGAGGCATTCTCCCCTCATCTTATTCCTGACTTCCTTCTCTAGGGGTTGACGGATTTTCCCCCCAACATAATCCGCCTACGGTGCTAAATCTGAGATGGGTCGAACATGTCTGAGTGGCCCCCGTTCCCTTCTGGGGACTCAGATGAGGACGCCAGGAGCAACCCAAATCCTTATCCTCGTCGGAGGAGAAATCTCCCTCCGATACATCCTCCCCTTCAAAGTGAAGACCGTCATTGGAGTCAGAATTTGGGACAACCGTGTCGCAATTCTCTCCGGGCTCATTTTCCTCCCGGCAGGGTGCATGTTTTAGCGTTCACACACTTTTAAGGAAGGTTTCCGAGAGTTTGTCAAACCCTTCCAAGTGCCCTAGTTACGCGTTATGACCCTTCTATTCCCCACCTGGGAGTCACTGGTCCCGCCTCTGCACGATCAGAATCCCTGAATACCCCTGGGATGCTTTTTGTTAGACTATCCACTTGATCCCTAAGGAGTGTCAGCGCCCGAGAAATAGTCTGCAAGAGGGCCTGGTCTACCGCAGATGGGAGGCGTTGGGGGTGGGGGGGCATTCCTCCTCAACCTTTTGGAATAAGGAATAAAAATGGTCCTCAGATGAAGACATTTTAATTCTGAGGGTGTGAGCACAAAGAAACACCCTTTAGATGTATTGGGCAGACCCTCTCCGGTACTCCAACAGCAGAGCTGCAAACTGCTCTAAGAAAATGCAAAGTTGCACTAAAAAGCTAATATAGTAGTCACCACCAGGAGGCTCTGCTATCACTCGCTTGAGACCGTGTGGGGGAGAATCACTGCGTTGCGGTGTCAGTGGGGTGAGGGTTGGTTAGGGATAGGACCGGCCACAGGCTCAGAGTCCTAATCCCTAAACGCAGGCAGAGTGCCGGCGGGAGCGCTTGGCGGAGCTGCCTCACTCGGGCTATGTGCACCTGACAAAATCCTCACAGCACACGTACGCACATCGGGAGGTCCGCATCTGCGGGGAGAAAGAGCTCGGGTGAAAGCCTGCTGCGCAATGAAAAAAGTCATAATGTGCAATTACAGTGCCAAACCGCTACACAAAATACAATTATGAATGTCAGGTAAGAGAAGAATGCTAGGAATGTCACTTAACTGACGAGCAGTGAAGAAAGAGGAAGCGGAAGAGACGTCACATGATTATATTTTATGGACAGTTATATGATTGGACTATGGTTACCATGGAGACTGCTCCTCTATGGTTCATGGGATGTGTAGTCTGTAAGGTTTTACTGGTTTTTTATTTAATGTTCTTTAAATACTGCTATGCAAATAAAGTGAAGAAAGATATACATAATCCTCGCCCCTGTCCTGACATCGAATTGAAAATTCTTGGTGCGAATGCAAGCACATTTTTTATTCCTCTGCAGTTCTGCAGACAGGGACTGGTCTTGTGTGACCCGAAGTATGCACCGCCAGTAAACTGCTCCTGAAGGCAAGTGAACACATTTTTTGTCACGCTCTCTCTGCCTGCCATACCGCTTTATGCTCCTGACATGTAAATAAAAAAAACTATATTTTCATTTAGCCCCAGTACATGACAATAGACCCGATGATTCAGGCCTCAATTTATTTATTTATTTAGTTAATGCAGTTTTATAAAGCACAGACTTTACCCAAAGGTGTCAGAGCGCTTTACATCAGAACCAAGACCGTCACATGAGGAAATTTACATACTTACAAGTTACAAAATACAACAAGGAAGAAGCAAAAGTAAAATAAAACAGTAGATGGCAGTCACACAAAAGTCAAAAGGCACACTAGGATTTGGAATGTACAGGCATAGATTGCATAATTACATTGTAAGAACTTCCTTGAGGGGTATGAAAAGGGATGCATTAATTCTGGAAGTGTCTTTGGAAGAGAAGGGATTTGAGGTCGGCTTTGAAAGTCCGGATAGAGGTAGTGGTACGGAGTAGTGGAGGAAGCGAGTTCCAGATTCTGACCGCACTGCCTGAGAAGGATTGAGCCATTGATCTTTCCTTTTTGAAGGTGGGGGGCTCAAGCAGGAATTTTTCGGGATTACGAGAATGTCTAGAGCCTCCAGAGATTCTAAGTTTATTTGCCAGGTATCGAGGGGAGGAAGTGTGCAGGGCTTTGTGGGTGATGCAGGCAAGTTTGTAGATTGATCTTGCTTCAATGGGAAGCCATCGAAGAGAAAAAAGGATGGGTGTGATGTGGACATTTCTTTTGGCCAAACGAGACGCTGAGTGGAGTACGGATTTGAGAGGGGAAAGGTGAGATTTGGGGAGGCCAGTAAGCAGAGAGTTACAATAGTCCAATCTAGAGAGGACCAGAGCCTGGACCAAGGTTTTTAGGTCTTGTTTAGGAAGAAAACGTCAAATTCCCCCAAAAAAGGCGCAGTTGGTAGCGTGCATTCTTTGCAATGGAATTAATGTGTGAGTGTAGATTGAGCTTTTTGTCAAGAATGACACCAAGGGATTTAGCACTGTCAACAATGATAGGTTTGTTATTCAGAAAGTTCAGGTTATTCATCCATATTAAACAGGAGGAGGGGAGATTGAGGTAGAGAGGAGGAGGAATTCAGTTTTGGAAGGATTCAGAATGAGTTGATGAGCTAACATCCAGATCTGAATAGAGTAGAGAGTAGAGTTGAGGATTGAGATGTGTGAAGAAGACACTTTACGGTAGATTTGGGTGTCATCAACATATACGAGATAGAGTATCCCAGATTTTTTAAAGAGATTGCCCAATGGTTCCAAGTAAAGACTGAAAAGAGTGAGTGCGAGTAAAGATCCTCGAGGGACTCCTTGACCTACCGCCATTGAAGACGAGAGGCTGTTCGCTATTTTAATCACTTGGGATCTGTCCGAGAGGAATGAAGCAAACATTTAAGCACTGTGCCTTCCAAGCCCGTTCTTTGTTTTAAAGTTTTTAGACAGGTTTTGTGATTAAAAGTGTCAAAGGCTGCAGAAAGGTCAAGAGGAATCAGAAGACAGGACTCCCCCGAATCTAGTACACGCAGGGCATCATCGATCACTTGCAGCAGGGCTGCTTCAGCTGCAGTCTTGCATGAAACCAGATTAAAATTTGTTGAGAAGGTTGTTGTTCTTAATATGTAAGGATAGTTGTTTCACTACACATCTTTCTGTGATTTTCGCAAGAAAAGGGAGGTTGATGATGGGGCGGAAGTTGTTGAGATCATTTGCATCAGTGGAGGTTTTTTTTTTTAGAAGAGGGGTAACCTGTCCTGTTTTAAAGGTCACTGGAAGTGAGCTTTGGCTGAGGAAGAGGTTAATCAGATTGGTCCAATAGGAAAGAGTATGGGTGTAGAAGTCAATGGCGATGTTACTCTGGATGGGGTCGGAAGAATGATTAGAGAGTTTGGTTTCAAGAATGCATTTGAGGAGGGCATCTTCAGAGATGACGGCAAAGTGCTGCTAAGTGACTAAGGATTTGGGCTCCTTGCTGAATACCTTGGCAGAGCACTTTCTGACCACAGTTCCCTACTCCTGGGGTTTACCCCGATCCCTGAGAAGCCCTCGATGGCGACTGGACCCTTCTCTGTTAGAGGATGATGGGTTTCATCAAGTGCTCTCTGCATCTGTAAGTGACTATTACTTAAATAATCACAGCACCACCAGTTCGTCTCTGGTGGAATGGGAGGTGTTTAGGTGGTGACTAGGGGACACTGCCTGGGTCAGACTGTAGGCACTCGACGTGACCCGGGAGCTGGAGGGTTTGGAATCACGGATATTGACCTTAGAAAGGGAGATTGCTGAGGGGATTGGGGTCCATGGGCTGCTAGCTGAAGTAAAAAGCCAGTACAGCGCCACTTGGGATAGACTGAGAGTGCTAGATCTTAACACGTATGAGGCCACACAACAGGCAGAGGGAGGTAGGGCTGGGAGGCTCTTGGCTTGGTTAATTAAATCTGATAGCAGAAGCGCGCCAATTATGAGCGTTAAGGATTTTCATGGTCGCCCACTCTCTTCCCCGAGGGCTATCAATGACGCATTTAGGGAATATTACGAATTGCTTTATGATTCCCCAGGACTGCCCCAAGAGGAAGCGTTGCGGATATATCGGTCTGACCAATCCCTGACACAACTGGATCGGGCCTCCAGGGACCCGCTAGGCCTTCCAATTCGGGCAGGTGAGATTAGAGCAGCGGTCCGGGACATGGCCCGGGGGAAGACGCCTGGGCCCGATGACCTACCGGCCGCATTTTACAGCACCTATATAGACATATTGGCTCCGCAGCTTAAACGCGTCTATGACTCTGCGTTCCAGGCTAAGCAAATACCGCCCACGCTGCGTGAGGCGTTGGTCATTCCTTTGCCCAAGACTAACACTGTACACGATCCCTTAACGGAATTCCACACTCTCTTCATGTTAAACATGGATTTCAAAACATTGAGTAAGGCACTGGCCCAGAGACTCCTCCCCCACATGCGTCGCCTGTTCCACGTAGATCAAAACAGTTTTATTCCCTCATGCTCAACGTCCAATAACCTCAGGAGGTTGTACCATGTCATGTTTCACTTGGACTTGCTGGACTATCCTGAGGCATTGGTGGTGGCGATTGATTTCGAAAAAGCATTTGACACCCTCCGCTGGCACTCAAATAGAGTGACTGTGATCCCACTCAAATAGAGTGACTGTGATCAATACTATCCACTTATCTTTTTGCTCCATATTTCTGGTAGCCTTGTGCTTGACCAGACTAGACCTCTCTTCTTTTGTTGTTTGACATTTAACCGGGGATCAAGAGAGTGTCTCTGACTCTCCCTACCTCTCTCCTTGTTGATATATATCATAGCAGCGCACAGCTGTGAGAGCTTTCTTTTACTGTGAGCAAGACAATAATAGTTTTTATTATTGCTTGTTCTTTTAACCCACATCTCACTATGGCGAACCTGGGTCAGACATACTCTGAGGCGGAGATCGAGGAGTTGATGTCAGATGCTGCAGTCTTTGCAGACCCTCACATATCACAGGCAATAGCCAACACTGCTGAATGGGACAACCTGTCAGAAAAAAAGAAAGAGCACATACGTACTGTCCTTCATGGCACAATCCTGAAGGGCTATTTAACGACCAACACAGCCCCGAAAGGCCTGCTGGTGGCTAATGCCCCACGCATCTTCCTGAATGATGCTGCCTTCCGGAAGGATTGGGCCGCAATCGCATGGCACTGCACACGCGATTGGATGGTCTTAATAATCAAAACAGCCTTGAGACTCTCGGAATCCCTTATGATAGAAATCAGAGAAACAGAGTCTCACTTCAAAGCCACTATCACCGGCTACAAAAAACGATTAGATGAACTCAACAAGGAGATGAACGAATACAAAGACAACCTAATGCAATCAAAGGTGACAAAACTTCAAAAAGACCAAAAGAAGTTCGAGTTCGAGAAAGTATATCCCTACTCCGCAGCTTCATTCACCCCGCCGGCACGCAATGCCAACAACTCAGACTACTCGGATGATGATTCATCAAATAGCAGCGGTTCTAGTAACAACTCTTTCAAACAAACAAAAAGAAGAGGGAACCGTGGCAACAGAACCAACAGAGGTGGACATGGAAATCAAGGCAACCACCAACAGTGGTACCCCCCACAAATGGGGATGGGCCCCCACTCCTATGCTTTCCAACAGCCACCCTACCCATTCATGGGTTGGAACCCAGGCTTCATGCCCCCGGCCAATTATCAACAACAGTATAGACAGCCTTTTTTAGAGAGCGGCCGGAGAGGCCGAGGCAAGAGGAGAGGGAACACCAGAGTAACCTGGCAGGAAGACGACTCAGTGGCGAATCACACCCGGAGCAATCAGCAACCGGGTCCGAGCGGAGTCTAAGTCTAGTGACCAACCTATCCACCAGAATACTAACTCCGGTGGAGATCAAAGTCTTGGAAAAGGGACTGGGTTTTGTCCCCACAGCCAAACCCGATAAATTCAAAATGCACTGCGAATTAGCAGGGTTTTTCCGCAAACTGAAACTAAAAGCGTTCTTTGATGGTAAAATCGACCCATTGGAATCGGTTAGGAAAGGTGACACAGGTTTAAGACCTAACTCCACCTTCATCCCGCCCTCACACACAATACCAGCGGCCATAACTGCTTTTGAGCAAGCTGTATTTAAAGACCTAGAACACTGCCAAAACCCGCGAACTTTCGGGAATTTCATACTGCTGAATTCGAGGCATTGCAAAAATTAAAAAACGATACCTCCATAACCATAAAGCCCGCGGATAAGGGCGGAGGGATCGTCATCCAGGACACAACTGAGTATGAGACCACCTGTAGAAATCTACTCGGTGACGTTAGAAATTACACGCCACTGGCATCGGATCCAACCCCAGACCTCACAAAAAGAATCAGTTCTCTGGTAAAACAAGCAGAGGATCAAGACCAGATTTCCAAGAACGAAGCTGCATTTCTGAACAATACAAGTAGCATAATACCCTACTTTTACACTTTGCCGAAAATGCATAAGAACAAACTCCCTCCACCTGGACGCCCAATCGTCTCAGGAATTGGGTCACTTCTGGAACCGCTATCACAATTTTGTGATTATTTTCTAAAACCATTAGTCCAGTCTACACCGACCTACCTCAAGGACACCAAGAGCCTGCTACGTCTACTGACAGAAATCAACTTTCCTGAAGACTCTATCACCCTTGTAACATTAGATGTGGAAAGCCTTTACACTAGCATTCCGCAGGATGACACAATCGAGGTCCTCAAAAAGGTCCTAGATTCAACCAATTGGGAATTCCAGACACCGAAAAAATTCATCATTGATTGTGCCACTATAGCACTGAAAGAAAACTTTTTTTCATTCAAAAACCAACTGTACCTACAATGCTCTGGGACATCCATGGGCAGTACCTTCGCGCCGAGCGTGGCGGGGCTGTATGTGGCAGACTTTGAGGCCAAACATATCCTACCACCAACCGCCCAATTTTTTTCGTCAATGCTATTGTGGAAACGCTACATTGACGACATCCTACTCATTTGGAATGGTAGTGATAATGATTTGAATGATTTTCTTTCATGGATCAACACCTTAGATCCTAATCTAAGATTTACCAACACCACAAGCAGAAGAGAAATCGTGTTCTTAGATGTGGCCATCTCAATCAATGGAACGACACTGGCCACAAAAACCCACAATAAACCGACTGCAAAGAACAATCTCCTGCAATTTAACAGCTTCCATCCACGTCCGTTAAAAGAAAATCTCCCTTACGGACAGTACCTCAGGCTACGAAGGAACTGCAGCACGACCACAGATTTCAAAAACCAATCAGCTAATCTGACGGAAAAACTGAAAAATAGAGGCTATCCTACCTCCACCTTAACGAAAGGATTCAAAAGAGCCAAAAATCAGCCAAGGGAGTCTCTCCTTGAAGAAAGAACAAACAATTCAGATCAGATCCCACTCACCTGTGTCACCACATACAGCAGTCTCTCAAACATCATGAAAAAGAGCATAAACAAACACTGGAGCATTGTGAAAACTTTTAAAAAGGACTGGGAAAAACCCCTTTTTTCTTTCAAAAAGGGACGCAGTCTGAGAGATGCGCTGGTCCACACACGCCCAAAAGAGAAACCACAGAATACGACACCATCAGTGACAACGTCATGGGGACTCCCTAAAATCACCGGGCACTACCCCTGCTCGGACTGTAGTGTCTGCCACTTAACACAACCTACAAAAACTCTGGTATTGGAAGAAGGGAAAGTGTGGACGCAACGTGATCATACGAATTGCAATTCATGCAATGTGATCTATTTGATCACGTGTTCCTGCAACCTTCGGTACGTGGGCATGACCACTAGAAAAGTGAAACAACGGATCTGCGAACACCGGAGTAACATAAGGTGCAAGAAAATAACAACAAAGTTGAGCCGCCATTTCCTAGACAAAAATCATACCACCAATGACATGAGGTGGACTGTCATTGAAGCAATTGATGGCACAAGGAATATCCAAAATAGACTGTTCGAAAAAGAACAGCGCTGGGTGTACCGTCTGGGGACAAATACCAATGGCCTCAATGACGATATCCCCTGGAACACAGTCCTATCATGAACTTTGTTACTTCAAGTAGCTGTTTAACGTGACACAGAATTGATCTGATTTAAACATGCCTTATTCGACATGTTTTTTCATAAAACACTCTGCGCAATTCAATATCATGCCAAAAGACTAATGTATGCCTGTGAAAGTCCCAATCTTTCTGACAGTATGTGCACTCTGTCCCTTTCTATTTATTTACTGTATGTTAGCAGCGGTATAACCCCTAGAATTAGGGAATTCACCCTCCTGAAAATCTCTCAGTCTATTTGCCACAAGCAACAAAGCGCCCTTGGTTGCCATAACAACCACCAGCGTGCAAAGCCTCCTTCAAGCGCAGCGCAAGGATAGGCTTTCCATTCCAAGCCTCGGTTTGATTCTAAACGCGCTCCGCCCAAGCGGGCGTGTGCGCCCCAAGCCTCGCTTTGAGCAAGGCACGCCCAACCCGGAATCGAGCGCGCAAACGAAAACAAAGCGCTCTTATACTCATTCACCGGCCCCGCTCCCCATCGTCGGGGTCCGGTTCAGAGGGTTCTTGCAGGTTGACAAGCGGGTTTTGAGCGCTGAGGGCGTGAGTCTGCATCCACAGCGGAACGACTATTACGATCAACATAAGCTAAGTGCCTGTGTGTTGTATGGGTTATGCTGACATGTAACTCCTTCTTTTCTTAGGATGTGCCAAGCGCGCTCCAACCCCCCTCCCGAGACCCATGGTGCAAGTAGCGCCAAGTTTAAAGTGAGATGTTCTCCATATTCACCATCTTATGGGGGTCACCGACCATTTGGTCAATTGATCCCTCCTCATGGAGAATTCACATCGCGTTTTTATTTCCCTCACTACAATAGTAGTTTTTAACCACCTCTAGCACTCCACCTCTTAGCATGTTTAAATATCCCCAAGGGCTACTTGGATGGTGCATAAGTTATCAGTTATTGTGTGCACACATAGGTTTGCCACCATCTTAGGAGCACTATGATAAGTCTACGCTGGTATATACTAATTGTATGTATGTCTATATCTGTTTGTTTGTATATCTTCTCTTACAGGTGCTGATACACCCCTGAATTTGGGTTTTTTTTGGATTGAGCAATTTGCTCTCCTAATTTTTAAGCACTTTTTCACTTTTTCTTTTTTCACTTTCACGTCCCCAGGTTAGGGTGGACTATTAGAGTGTCCATACCGCCGGGGTTTTAGTCCTGAAGAATGCCATGGTGAATATATACCACATTAAAGGCAGAAACATGTTGACTGATTAATTTTAAACTCGTGGTATTTAGCTGAATTTAAACAAAATCCTTATAACCTTGGCTCTTAAATTCAGACACATATACCACTTACACGTGTCTTAGGGATCACTCATTAAAGTTTTTTTGATACCCTGTAGTCACTTTTAAATTTATAATTTCCACAACACGTCCTCCCCACACGACCAGCTCCGCAGTCTTTCTGGCGTCGCAGCACACCGAAGAGACACTCGGTCTCTTCGGTGGGGCCCGATGATGAAGCATGACACTGACCAGGTCGGTGTGTGAGGGCTTTCCTACTCAAATAGAGTGACTGTGATCCCACTCAAATAGAGTGACTGTGATCAATACTATCCACTTATCTTTTCGCTCCATATTTCTGGTAGCCTTGTGCTTGACCAGACTAGACCTCTCTTCTTTTGTTGTTTGACATTTAACCAGGGATCAAGAGAGTGTCTCTGACTCTCCCTACCTCTCTCCTTGTTGATATACAACGTCCAATAACCTCAGGAGGTTGTACCATGTCATGTTTCACTTGGACTTGCTGGACTATCCTGAGGCATTGGTGGTGGCGATTGATTTCGAAAAAGCATTTGACACCCTCCGCTGGGACTTTTTATTGGCTGTCAAGGGTGCAATGCAATTGGGAGAGGACTGGTTGCAGTGGGTCAGTCTCCTCTATGGGAAGCCCACTGCCAGAGTGCGGACAGGAACAACGGCTTCGACTTCCTACCCTATTTAGAGAGGAACCAGACCGGGATGCCCCTGGTTGCCATTGCTTTTTAGGTCTCGACTATTATATCCCGCAGGGATTAATAGCTCAAACCTATTGCAGGGGAAACAAACTCTCTTGAACAAGCGGATTCCTCCCAATGCATGTGATCTATTGAAGCGTGACGCTTCGCCAGCTCGCGCTTGGCCTCACTCACGTATCCTCGCACCCATTTGCTCCCAAGGAATCCCTTCCGCTCCCCCCCACCTCACAAACCACCATTTATCGCACCCATCAGACCCGCCACAGCAAGAGCTTCAGACTTCAAAGGAATGCTCTCCCCATCCCCCTCTGCGCAATGCCAGTTTCGTGTTTCTTGCTAAAAAGTTACCCAGCATTGCAGCTTGCTCCTCATTTCCGTACTGCTCCTTGTCACGCGCTATGCTTTCAACATGAACAACGCGGGCCCCATGCTTAATATTTCAGCAGGCTCCCGCTTAACTTTCTGACCTTGCCAATGCTCATTTCACATTACGGGCATTTATTTCGCTCAGTGCACGGCCGCCGCGCAGTCAGTAACATTAATTTTCCCACATTTCAAGCATTTTTTTTCTTAGCGCGACTCCCATCTCACAGTCGCCGCGCTGGTCAGTAACTCCCTCCCACCCCCGCCCCCCAATTACAGGCATTCATTTCGCTCATCACTGCACCCATCTCACGGCCGCCGCGCTGATCATTAATGTTCATTTTCCACATTTAAAGTCTATTTCTCTACGCGCGGGGCAACCTGAACACCTATCAGGCCCCGTCCTTTGTAGCAAACTTTTTTATTGGAGATTATGTACAATGCTGCGTTTTGCTCTTCTGCATGAGTGTTGTGCAGTGGCGTTTCAGCCAGCAGCTGATTTTTACATCATTCGCCTTCATAGGGTAGAATTCTTTTTTCATATTTTATTTAAGGCAGGGCGAGACGATATGCCTTTCAACGGGGATAGATAGCGCACAATTTTATTTTAAAATACACTTGCACCCAAGAGTATGGATGCAGTTTCCCAACTAGTAAAAAAACCAAGGATATTGCCTCTGCGTACCCTCGATATCGCTCGTGAATCAGGATGCTGGCATGGTTGTCCAGCCCCCCTCCCAGCGCTGCCTTTCCTCTGCCGGCTACTTTTCACCCTTTTCTTTTAGTGCTTAACCGCTTATCCTCTTCTCTCCATTTTTTTTATGTTTTCTTTTAAATTCACGAGGGCCCAGTAGCTTTCCCAACAGAACCAAACAAGCATTGACAAAGTCAGAAGTCTGGCAGCCAACACCAGACTTTGCCAATGCTTTTTTTTCTACTGGTAGGGTGCTTTGTCTCGGTTTTCCTTTAAATTCTGTTGTTTTTGTGACTCTTGGCTCCCGCTGGTCAAGCTACTTCTGCATCTGCGTGATGTGTTTGCGAATCTGTGGCACCACTGAACGCCACAGCATCACTCAACACCACTCACCGCCACAGCATCACTCAATGCCACAGCATCACTCAACGACACAGCATCACTCAGTACCACTGAATGCCACAGCACCACTCAATGCCACAGCACCACTCAACATCACAGCACCACTCAACACCACAGCACCACTCAACACCACAGCACCACTCAACCCCACAGCACCACTCAACACCACAGCACCACTCAACGCCACAGCATCACTCAGCACCACAGAATCACTCAGCACCACTGAATGCCACAGCATCCCTCAATGCCACAGCACCACTCAACGCCACAGCACCACTGAATGCCACAGCACCACTCAACGCGACAGCACCAATCAATGCCACAGCACCACTCAATGCCACAGCACCACTCAGCGCACAACATCCCTCAATGCCACAGCATTACTCAACGCCACAGCATCACTCAATGCCACAGCATCACTCAATGCCACAGCATCACTCAGCACCACTCAACGCCACAGCACCACTCAATGCCACAGAACCACTCAACACTACAGCACCACTCAACACCACAGCATCACTCAGCGCACAGCATCCCGCAATGCCACAGCATCACTCAACGCCACAGCATTATTCAACGCCACAGCATCATTCAATGCTACAGCATAACTCTACGCAACAGCATCACTCAGCACCACTAAACGGCACAGCACCACTCAACACCACAGCACCATTCAACACCACAGCACCACTCAACACAACAGCACCACTCAACGCCACGGCATCACTCAACGCCACGGCATCCCTCAACGCCACGGCATCACTCAACGCCACAGCATCACTCAACGACACAGAATCACTCAACGACACAGCATCACTCAACGCCACAGCATCACTCAACGCCACAGCATCACTCAGTACCACTCAACGCCACAGCACCACTCAACACCACAGCACCACTCAACGCCACAGCACCACTCAACACCACAGCACCACTCAACAACACAGCATCACTCAACGACACAGCATCACTCAACGACACAGCATCACTCAACGACACAGCATCACTCAACGCCACAGCACCACTCAACGCCACAGCACCACTCAATGCCACAGCACCACTCAGCGCACAGCATCCCTCAACGCCACAGCATCACTCAACGCAACAGCATCACTCAATGCCACAGCATCACTCAATGCCATAGCATCACAACACCACAGCATCACTCAGCACCACTCAACACCACAGCACCACTCAATGCCACAAAACCAATCAACACCACAGCACCACTCAACACCACAGCACCATTCAACGCCACAGCATCACTCAACGCCACAGCATCACACAGCGCCACAGAATCAATCAGCACCACTGAATGCCACAGCACCCCTCAACGCCACAGCACCACTCAATGCCGCAACACCACTCAACGCCATAGCACCACTCAGCGCACAGCAGCCCTCAACGCCACAGCATCCCTCAATGCCACAGCATCACTCAACGCCACAGCATCACTCAACGCCACAGCATCACTCAACGCCACAGCATCACTCAACGCCACAGCATCACTCAGCACCACTCAACACCACAGAACGACTCAACACTACAGCACCACTCAACACCACAGCACCACTCAACACCACAGCACCACTCAACGCAACACAACACCACTCAATGCTACAGCATCACTCAAGGCCACAGCATCACTCAGCACCACTGAATGCCACAGCACCCCTCAATGCCACAGCACCCCTCAATGCCACAGCACCACTCAACGTCACAGCATTACTCAACGCCTCAGCATCACTCAATGCCACAGCATCACTCAATGCCACAGCATCACTTAACACCATAGCATCACTCAGCACCACTCAACGCCACAGCATCACTCAGCACCACTGAAGGCCACAGCATCACTCAGCACCACTGAACGCAACAGCATCACTCTGTGCAACCATTTAACAACCACTGGTTCTAATATGTTCTCTCAATGTTTCAAGCTTTATTACAAATGTCACAAAAAAATGTTAATATTTCACTTCTGACGAGATGAGCAAGCAGTAACAGCGTCGGCGAAGATCTGGAGGTCAATTCAGAAACCCAGCGCAGGCTAATAGTCGGCAATAGGCAGGACAGTCATCACAGTCCCCTTAATTAATGGCGGTTCTTTGTATGTCATCTTTTGCAGTTTGGGCAAACTAAACCACTGCAGTTCCACCATCGGCTACATCAAGCTACGTGTGATAATACATTGTCGACCTGCTCTATCTTAGAAATCCCCATAAGTTTTTATCGGTTACATTAGGAATGCGAGGATAACATAACATATGTCTGCTGTACTTTAATTTCCGAATAGGTAGGTATACTGTCAGAGACATAGTATAGGACTTGTTTAACCAGTAAGAGATATTCATATACAAGACCCTGCGATATATAACATTAAAGATAAAGCGAGTCATTCTTTTTTATCAATTCTTTTAGCTCCAAATTGATTGCCCATGAAGCTGTTGAAGTAAGGAAACGATATCACAGTGCCTTACAAATTGATGTTAAAGGCCAGGACACAGTCTATTAACAGGTATGAGTATGTACCTGAAATATGAAGTTCGGCTTTGGTCGAAGAATAATGTTTATAGATTTAGGCTGTATAAGTCTATATATTGAAACAAGAAGGGTAAATAGCATACCGGAAAACCTACTGAGTGTAGGAAGGTGGATATCTGACTATGGTTACCCCCAAACTTTTTGCCTGGTGTTTAGCTGGTTTTTAACATAGTTGGCCTGGGATCCTGCTATTCAGGGCCCCAGGCTGATTGCTCTCTCCTTAAAATGGACTCCATGTACCTTAGGTGCATACACAATTGGAACTGGTTCACCTTTTAGGCCCCTGTAACAGTGTACCATAGGTACCCAGGGCATAGGTGTAGCCAAGGCCTACCAGGGGCTGCAGCATGTATTGTGCCACCCCTGGCCTCCATATTTTGACACAACTGGCTGATCACTCAGCTGGGGTAAGTTGGTGTAATCACCTCTTGCTTAGATATAGTATCCCTATATCTAACCTTAACTGGACACATGTTAACCTATAAGCCATTCCTATGGAAGGCCCCTGCAATCCTGGGGGCAGAGTGCGTGGTTTCATGTGAGATGGTGCTCTAGCATGAGCTGAGCCTGTCTGCAGTGGTCGGGAACAACTCCCTTAGCTGTTCCGGGATATTGCCATACCATATACTTTTAAGTGCATTATATTCCTCGCGGTTATATGCTAACTTTGGTTTGGCTTTCTCAAAACATGTCGAGTAAGGTGTCATACGATTTGGAATACTATCCCCTTGACAGTTCTGTCGACGGGGATAGCATTTCACCCTTCTAGAGGGACACGACATGTACATAAACTTAACCCCGGTTAAAGTTAACCAGAGCCTCAGCATCACAAAATGGATGCTGCCACCACAGACACATTAGGAGTGAATTAGTAAACTTTAAGAAAATATTCATTACCCAATAACTTGTTAAACCACTATTGTTTATTCAAATAGTGTTGGTGTGTAGAAAAACTGTATATTTCATTTGCAAACATATACGGAACATTTTTAACAGTGCCCACTGTACAGGGAAGGGAAAGGGGGTGTAGTGCTCAGGAAAAGTGTGGGTAGGTAAAGTGACAATTCAATTGTATATCTCCTTTAACAATTGATAATGGCTTCCCGATGGAGCCTGAATAGAATTAATCATCTATTATCATTATCATTCAATACAACATCATAAATCACAGGTGTACATATTAACACGCTGATTATGTGCAGCAGTTGGTGGTCGACGTTTCGACCCTCATGGTAGGGATGCTGGCCCTTACGCGACGGGTCTTCAAACGAGGAGGTTTGCATTCATTTAATGAAAGCTAACAATGAGAGCGGAGTAGCAGCATATCGACGCCTCTCTTGATATGCGTTGTATCATGCGGGGGGAGAGAGATCGATATTCTATTTGAGTCCGTTGTGGTGTGCACATAATAATTCAGCCCCCGTTCTGAGTAATCAAGGGGCGGATTTCATGGCTCGGGTCCTACTGGTTTCGGTCCAATCACAGCGAATCGGGCAGCTTCGCATGGATGTGCAGATGCCGGGGACGAAGTTGCCCGATTCGCTGTGATAGGACCGAAACCAGTAGGACCACACCACAACGGACCCAAATAGAATATCGATCTCTCTCCCCCCCGCATGATACAACGCATATCAAGAGAGGCGTCGATATGCTGCTACTCCGCTATCACTGTTAGCTTTCATTAAATGAATGCAAACCTCCTCGTTTGTTCGATAAGGAATATTCTCACACATGAGCCATGTTTGGCCACCTGAATAAGGCGTGGTGAGATCGATACAACAGGAATTGCCCACACCCTCCCTTTGCACTGTCCTGAGGAAAACCCGTCGCGTAAGGGCCAGCATCCCTACCATGAGGGTCAAAACATCGACCACCAACTGCTGCACATAATCAGCGTGTTAATATGTACACCTGTGATTTATGATGTCGTATTGAATGATAATGATAATAGATGATTAATTCTATTCAGGCTCCATCGGGAAGCCATTATCAATTGTTAAAGGAGATATACAATTGAATTGTCACTTCCCCTACCCACACTTTTCCTGAGCACTACACCCCCTTTCCCTTCCCTGTACAGTGGGCACTGTTACAAATGTTCATTATATGTTTGCAAATGAAATATACAGTTTTTCTACGTACCAACACTATTTGAATAAACAATAGTGGTTTAACAAGTGATTGGGTAATGAATATTTTCTTAAAGTTTACTAATTCACTCCTAATTGGTCAGGGACCATTTGTTCTATAGCACTTAAGTACCCAGGTCCCTATGACTACCGGGTAGACCCCCTTCCTTGTACCCCGCCACCACAGACACAAGTCTGACCTCCTGCTGCTGGGAGTCCTTCCAGGGAGGGAGGCTTGGACAAAGGGTTTCCTGCCTTGCACCCCAGACAGGATTTTGTGTATTGGGTAGGACAGGGCTGAATAGAATCAGACATGCCCGGGGCACACAAGGTGTCCTGGTGCATAAGCCAGTCCAAACCGGTCCTGGGACTTTCCAGACCCAGGCCTGGTGAGGAGCTGGACAAAGGAAAGGGGGTGTAACCGCTCCCCTTCCTGGTCCCACCCAGAGGAGGGACCTAGCAGGTGATCCACCCCTCAGATTGGGAATAAGAGTGGGAGCAGTGCCATAGCACCTCAGATCATCCTGAATCAACTTGAATCTAAGAAGACGACTGGACTTCGACATTCTGCTGCACAGAAGACTGAAGAGTATCTCCCTTGTGGGCTAGGAGTGGCCACCCTGTGAACACAGGCACCATCCAGCAACTCGACGTCTGCTTTGCTGCCGCCTCCCGCCTCCCGCCGGAGCCCAGAGCCTGACAAGACCCAGACTCCCAGACTTCTCACCGTCCGATCCACAGTCCCTGCAAAGAAGGGACCCGTGGAGGCACCGAGAGACGTGGGACCGGACCTCTTGAAAGACCCCCGAGACGCTGACTGCGCAGCACCCGAGGCACCTTCGATGCTGTACTTTGGGGGTTGAGAAGCCCCACAACCGAGCAGCCCTTGCACCGAAGATCAGCCCCTCAGCATCTCCACGATCTGCGTGGGGCCCTTTTGCATCGTGCCACTCGACGCGCCGTCCCGGCCACTTGCCACGTGGTCAGCGGCCATCTTGGCGACAAAACCTATAATCTACACTGCGGGTCTGGTTGCTCCAGACTTGCCCTCGCTCCTTTAAAAGGGAGCACCCGCTCTGACCTTGCTGGTCCGAGTGATAAGCCTTTTTCACTTCCTGCGTGGCTTGCATTAGCCAAGGCCTGTTTGCTCCAATCAAGTTGCCGACACCGCCATCAGCTAGAGCCTTTGTGGGACAGCTCGTGACCGACGCCTGGACGTCCTCGACCTCTTCGTGTCCAGATGGCTGCTGAGAGAAGCTGCACCTCATCGCCTGTTTGCACTGGACATCGCCTGGTTCCAATCTGGCTAGTGACTTTGAACATTGTCCCCTCTGCTTTCAGGTCTTCACCGCTTCAGATCCACCCTTGGATCCACCGGAACTCTTCACATCGAGCTGCCTGCAGCATCTTCAGCTCCAAGCACCATCGACCTGCGTGACGAAACCCGACACTACTTCGCACCTGTGCACCCGCTTCCTGTGGGTGAGGTAACTCAACAACGCCAGTGTTCCTACACTGGTACACACCTCTAGTGCTTGTGTCTAAAGTTTCACTCCTCTAGGTCACTCGGAAGGTTCCTTAAACACTAACTTTGTAACTTTTACACACCATAGACAATGCATTGGTGAACGCGTTCACTGTAAGCACTGCACCCGAGTCCCGCGGGCCTTTCCCGACTTAGTCACTGCTAGTCCCGATCAGCTCCAGTGATTCCCAAGGCCCTAGGCCTATTTCCTTTTCGATTGGTATCTCTTATACCACTTTCTTAGTATATGGTTTAGGTGGCCCCTAGGGCTCATCCATATTGTGCAACTTTTGTGTATTTAAACTGTGTTTTGTTTTAACGCTTGTGCTTCTGTGCTCATAAAGAGTATAGGGGATATTTGTAGTTAATAAATATATATATATTTTCAATATATATCTGTGTGGTGTCCTTTCATTTGGTATTCAAGGGGATTGTGTATGGTAAAACAGCTTGCATCACATGCCTTTCAGAGTTTAGCCTAAGACTGCTTTGTCCACGCTACCACTAGGATAGCTGGTCTATAAGGTTGACTTACAACCAATCATCATAAGGGTTGCTTGGCATGGTACAAGGTGATCACTAGAACTAGTGAGCATCATATACCAGGCCAACTTCTCACATTGGTGAGCAGCGGATTGGGATCTGAGCTTGCTGTTTGTTTTACCATTACAATCTTTGAGAGTATCATTTGAAAGATCATACAGGTACTTGCTAGGTACATATAAAACAAGACTAGTATACTTAAGTTCTACTGAACTTAGTTGTTGTAGAGGATAGGGAGTAGCACACCCTGACTACAACTACTAGATAGGTTTAGTAGGTAAACACCAGTGTAGGTAGATTGCAACATATCCACCCACACTAGAGCAATGTCTGGAGCAGAGGGTTCCACTGGGAATGTCTCTGTTGAGAGTCACCCTCCAAGGGCACCATCCAAATTTGCTATATTCTCCTTTAAGGAACTAAGGCAGCTTTGTGCCTTAAGCGGTCTTAGGACAGGGCCTACCCCTACTACAGACAACCTTAGAGAGCTCTTAGATCAGTCTGAGGCTCTAAAGACCTCTAAAACAGACCCCACAGGGAATGCTGAAGGAGGCTCTCCCACTGAAGATGACAATGCTGATACCCCTGTCCCTGTAGTTCAGTTAGATGAGGATACCTAAGCCACTGGAGATACTCAGCCTGTTGATGAGGAGGAAGAAGAGGAGACAGAAGGAGGGAGCAGTGACTCTGATGATGGTAGACTTAGTCAGGTGCCAGCCAGCAGACTTACCCAGGCTAACTTAAGTGTATTTGGGACTGAGTCAGGGATGAACCCACTCAGACCCCCAAGTGGACTTAACCATAAGCATAGGAGGAGGAGGAATCACTCAAGTGAATCCAATACCTCCCAGGCTTCTAGAGGTTCTCATGGTCACTCCAGAAGGGGAATGACTAGCCCTCAGAGAAGGGAACATGAGGCCAAAATGAGAGAGGCTGAGCTTAGGATCCAGATGCAAGAATTAGAGGTTGCCCTGGCCCAAGAGAAACTTGCTAGAGCAAGACAGCCTAGAGAGAGTGGATTAGGATCCACTGGTGGCAGCACTATCCCTAAGGATAAAGACAGGTCTTTTGATACAAGAAACCTGAGTAAGTGTGCCCCCCTACAAAGCTGGGGATGATATCCACAAATGGATGACTGCACTTGAGAGAGCCTGCAGAGTACAGCAGATCCCTCAGGAGCAGTGGGCAGCAATCTTGTGGCTCTCCTTTGAAGGTAGGGGCCGAGACAGACTTCTCACAGTTAGTGATGGGGATTCTAGAAACTACCTGGTCCTGAAGAGTGCTCTGATTGATGGGTTAGGCTTAACCACTGAACAGTACAGGTTAATGTTCAGAGATACCCAGAAGACACAGACTCAGGACTGGTCTGAATTTGTTGAATGTGCCACTAAGGCTCTGGAGGGCTGGTTGCTGGGAAGTAAGGTTACTGACTATACAGGATTGTATAATTTAATTATGAGAGAGCAAATCTTAAGTAATTGTCAAAATCAGCTTCTACATCAGCACCTGGTTGACTCTGATCTGACCTCTCCACAAGAATTGGGTAAGAGGGCAGACAAATGGGTCATAACCAGGATCAGGCCTAAGAACCAGGGTGGTGACCAAAAGAAAGAGACTACCAAGCCTCAAGAGAAAGGTGGGGATAAATCCAAAGAGAAGACTTCCCCAGGGCCCCAAAACTCCAATGGAAAGGGTGGGTCCCCCAACACTTCCTCTACAGAGAAAAAGCCTTACTGCCATGCCTGTAAACAGGTTGGACATTGGAAATCAGACAGCTGTTGTCCCAAGAATGGTAATAAGGAAAATATACCTCCAAGTAAGGCTCCAACACCTCCTGTCACTGTTAGCAGTGGTCCCCCAGGTGGTGGGAGCACCCCCAAGAATTTAGGTGGGTTTACTTTTGGAGCTCAGGTGGATTCTGGCCTAACCAGGTCCCCTACCTCAGATACTCTTGTCTATGAGACTGGCATGGGGTTTGCCAATGTCACTGCTTGCCCAAACACTTTGAGCAAGTATAGACAGGAGCCCCTCATCAATGGCTTGAAAGTTGAGGCCTTTAGAGACACAGGGGCTAGCATCACCATGGTGGCTGAATGTCTAGTCCCCTCAAGGCAACTTTTACCTGATGCCACATATCAGGTGACAAACATGGATGGAATAGAAACCAAACACCAATGGCAGTAGTCAATCTTAGCTGGGGAGGTGTCACTGGCCCAAAGAGAGTGGCAGTGTCAGCAACTTGCATGTAGATTGCCTACTTGGTAATGATTTGGAAATCTCAGCCTGGGCTGAGGTTGAACAGCAAACCCATTCTAAAATGGTAAATCTCCAAGGAAAGGTTAGTGCGGCTGTAATGGCTACAGCCCCAATCCAAGATGTCCTTCCTCAAAAGGTTGGGAGGGCTGAGCAAACCTCAGCCCCATCTTTAGCTAACTTCCCTCCTGAAAAGATTAGCAGAGCCGTTATGATAACAGCTCATACCCAAACTGAGTCTCCTCCTGAAAAGGTTGGTGGGGCTGTGATGGCCACAGCCCAAACTCAAACAGATTTGTTTGTTGTGAAGCCTGAAATGATGGATCACTCCAACCAAACTGAGAGCATCAAGGAGGAAGAGAAATCTCCCCCTCACCAGACATTAGGACAGGATCGGCCTCCTCAGGGAACTGATCTTACCCCTGATGAAGGAACTGTCCCAGAGGTTGTTAGGCCTGGCCTGACAGAGCCTCTGACGACAGTGGACCCTTCTCAGGTGAGACCCAGTCTGGAGCAGGTAACCTGCCCCTCTCTACCTTGCCTTAGTCAGCCCAGGGCTGCAGAGGACAAGAAGGACAGTGAGACCCAAAGGGCCCCCTGTCAAATAAAGCACCCCCATCAACAGATTAGGGGCACCAAAGCTAGTAGCCCTAGTGAGGTGAAAACTTTAAAAACTCCTGAGGGAGCCCCCTTAAAAGTAGTTAGGGACCTCCCACAGATGGATTCTGTTGGGCACAGCCAAACCTGGGATTCTAAGGGCCCAAACCTGAACTGTCCCTCCAGTAAGCCAAACAAAGGGACCCAGCCTCCAGCTTTAGGTAGCCAGAGGTTGACCCTGAGAGCACAGTGCAACTCAGTCAAGGAAAGAAAGGCACACATGGTGGAGAGTGATTGGAGGAAGCTGAGTCCTACAGAGGAATCTCACTTCAGTACTCCATCCCAACACCAGCCTTTAACTTTGCAAAGACACACCACAGGTAGAGATTCCATATGGTGGAGACCCTCAGATACCCTTAGGGTGAGGAATTGCTTAGTGGACCATGAGACAGGGGTAACCAAGCCAGAGCTGGTACTTCCTTATATGGCCACTTAGGCAATATAGGCTTACCTGGTCAAGGATAGCCTTATCTCCTTTCGTTTGGGGGGGGGGGGGTTTGTGTAGGAAGGCAGATATCTGACTATGGTTACCCCCAAACTGTTTGCCTGGTGTTTAGCTGGTTTTTGACATAGTTGGCCTGGGATCCTGCTATTCAGGGCCCCAGGCTGATTGCTCTCTCCTTAAAATGGACTCCATGTACCTTAGGTGCATACACAATTGGAACTGGTTCACCTTATAGGCCCCTGTAACAGTGTACCATATGTACCCAGGGCATAGGTGTAGCCAAGGCCTACCAGGGGCTGCAGCATGTATTGTGCCACCCCTGGCCTCCATATTTTGACACAACTGGCTGATCACTCAGCTGGGGTAAGTTGGTGTAATCACCTCTTGCTTAGATATATTATCCTTATATCTAACCTTAACTGGACACATTTTAACCTATAAGCAAATCCTATGGAAGGCTCCTGCAATCCTGGGGGCAGAGTGCGTGGTTTCATGTGAGATTGTGCTCTAGCATGAGCTGAGCCTGTCTGCAGCTGTCGGGAACAACTCCCTAGCTGTTCCGGGATATTGCCATACCATATACTCTTAAGTGCATTATAATCCTCGCGGTTATATGCTAACTTTGGTTTGGCTTTATCAAAACATGTCGAGTAAGGTGTCATACAATTTGGAATACTATCCCCTCGACAGTTCTGTCGACGGGGATAGCATTCCACCCTTCTAGAGGGACACGACATGTACATAGCCTTAACCCCGGTTAAAGTTAACCAGAGCCTCAGCATCACAAAATGGATGCTGCCACCACGGACACAAGTCTGACCCCCTGCTGCTGGGAGTCCTTCCAGCGAGGGAGGATTGGACAAAGGGTTTCCTGCCTTGGGAGGTGCAAGCACCACCCCAGACAGGATTTTGTGTATTGGGTAGGACAGGGCTGAATAGAATCAGACATGCCCGGGGCACACAAGGTGTCCTCGTACATAAGCCAGTCCAAACAGGTCCTGGGACTTTCCAGACCCAGGCCTGGCGAGGAGCTGGACAAAGGAAAGGGGGTGTAACCGCTCCCCTTCCTGGTCCCACCCAAAGGAGGGACCTAGCAGGTGATCCACCCCTCAGATTGGGAATAAGAGTGGGAGCAGTGCCATAGCACCTCAGATCATCCTGAATCAACTTGAAACTAAGAAGACGACTGGACTTCGACATTCTGCTGCACAGAAGACTGAAGAGTATCTCCCTTGTGGGCTAGGAGTGGCCACCCTGTGAACACAGGTACCATCCAGCAACTCGACGTCTGCTTTGCCGCCGCCTCCCGCCGGAGCCCGAGCCCAGAGCCTGACAAGACCCAGACTCCCAGACTTCTCACCACCCGATCCACAGTCCCTGCAAAGAAGGGACCCGTGGAGGCACCGAGAGACGTGGGACCGGACCTCTTGAAAGACCCCCGAGATGCTGACTGCGCAGCACCCGAGGCACCCTCGACGCTGTGCTTTGGGGTTTGAGAAGCCCCACAACCGAGCAGCCCTTGCACCGAAGATCAGCCCCCCAGCATCTCCACGATCTGCGTGGGGCCCTTTTGCATCGTGCCACTCGACGCGCCATCCCGGCCACTTGCCACGTGGTCAGCGGCCATCTTGGCAACGAAACCTATAATCTACACTGCGGGTCTGGTTGCTCCAGACTTGCCCTCGCTCCTGTAAAAGGGAGCACCCACTCTGACCTTGCTGGTCCGAGTGATAAACCTTTTTCACTTCCTGCGTGGCTTGCATTAGCCAAGGCCTGTTTGCTCCGATCAAGTTGCTGACACCGCCATCAGCTAGAGCCTTCGTGGGACAGCTCGTGACCGACGCCTGGACGTCCTCGACCTCTTCGTGTCCACGTGGCTGCTGAGAGAAGCAACACCTCAACGCCTGTTTGCACCCGACATTGCCTGGTTCCAATCTGGTTCCACGGTAGTCACTGGCTAGTGACTTTGAACATTGTCCCCTCTGCTTTCAGGTCTTCACCACTTCAGATCCACCCTTGGATCCACCGGAACTCTTCACATCGAGCCGCCTGCAGCATATTCAGCTCCAAGCACCATCGACCTGCGTGACGAAACCCGACACTACTTCGCACCTGTGCACCCGCTTCCTGTGGGTGAGGTAACTCAACAACGCTGGTGTTCCTACACTGGTACACACCTCTAGTGCTTGTGTCTAAAGTTTCACTCCTCTAGGTCACTCGGAAGGTTCCTAAAACACTAACTTTGTAACTTTTACGCACCATAGACAATGCATTGGTGAACGCGTGCACTTTAAGCACTGCACCCGAAACAAGCGCTGGCCTTTCCCGACTTAGTCACTGCTAGTCCCGATCGGCTCCAGAAATTCCCAAGGCCCTAGGGCTATTTCCTTTTCGATTGGTATCTCTTATACCACTTTCTTGGTATATGGTTTAGGTGGCCCCTAGGACTCATCCATATTGTGCAACTTTTGTGTATTTAAACTGTGTTTTGTTTTAATGCTTGTGCTTCTGTGCTCATAAAGAGTATAGGGGATATGTGTAGTTAATAAATATATATATATTTTCAATATATATCTATGTGGTGTCCTTTCATTTGGTATTCAAGGGGATTGTGTATGGTAAAACAGCTTGCTTCACATGCCTTTCAGAGTTTAGCCTAATACTGCTTTGTCCACGCTACCACTAGGATAGCTGGTCTATAAGGTTGACTTACAACCAATCATCATAAGGGTTGCTTGGCATGGTACAAGGTGATCACTAGAACTAGTGAGCATCATATACCAGGCCAACTTCTCACACAGAGTATATGGACATTATCACTCTAAATTTAGTGGTCCGTGTACAAATAAATAAAATACATGTTTCGGAACAAAAAGCGAGCACTTAAATATGCGAAATGTTAACATCCCTTTTTTGTTAAATGAGATTCGTGTACCAAGAAGAATGATTATAACAAGATATCGAGTAAACTGCATATAGATTAGATGGATAAGCATATGGAAGAGATGGATAGGTATATTACCTTAACTATTAAATTCCCTATCTCTAGATAAAAGAAATTACTTTGGATGGATAACTGAACAAAAAAAACAAAAAAATTAAGAAACACAAAATAGGACTCCATGATCCCCATATCCTCACAGTGGGACTTTTAAGTAAGTGTAACATCCTTTATTCTGGGTGATAATAATTGACATCTGATAATCAGTTAAACTATCATGGTATATATGTCCATTTCATTTCTATATTACAGAAATAACTGTTTTAAGAACCAATATCAACAAGGGATCAAATTACAGTATTCCCAGTTTCTGTTCATGTTCCACAATACATGAAGTAAGTAGACCTAGATCTTAAATTATATAATATCAATGCAGTATAGGTCGACGGTAATTTCTCCCCGATGTCTCTATTCTTAGCCCCCATACCTTATCATTAGGGCTCCCGGTTTTCCGTTTTTACGGATTTTTACATATAAATACAGACGGAAAACAAGTTTTCCTTTATCTGTATTTATATGTAAAAAACGGGACAATACTAGTACATTTTGTTGTGCTGCAATCTGGTGTCTCCCCCCCTCCTTAGAGGGTTAAGAGGTGTCAGCCCGGGCTGAGACACCTTCCCGGGCTGACACGGAGCTGCCAGCCGCACCCGAGCACTTCACAGTTCTTTGAAAGACCATTAAACTTGTTAATGAGGCTTCACCCCTTTTAGAGCCCCCTGACAGAGTCCGATTAGGAGCATCTATTCACACCATTGTTGTGTGAGTTGTGGCTCTTGTATCATGTGCTGAAAGGACGCACTGGTGAAATCATTTGTAATTATTTAATGCACACGCACTCTGTGTTGTTTAATGAAACATGGTCCATGTTTTAAACGCTTTCATAATATCTTAAAATGTTTGTTGCATTCCAACAGGCAGGCTGCATGAAGCGAAATTAAATGTTTCATTAAACAACACAAACTGCGTGTGCAATTTTCCAGTGCGTCATTTAAGCACAATGCGCGCTGTCACCAACCAATCGGATGTCCTTGGATGGTGGATTTTAAAAGTGGTGGGGAAGTAAATTTTAGATACGAAATGGCAATACACACACAGAAGGCGCAGGTCTCAGTCTTCAACACAAGTTCAGTGCTGATGTGTGAAGCGGTTTCAGTGCCTAATTAATTTTTTTTAAAAGGGTGCCCGGTCCAAAACTTTTGTCCAGCAGCCACAGCCACATCTGTAGAATGTCAGGTGTGCAGAATACGAAAGCTGTGTAGTTCTGACTTAATTTCATGACTCTTTCATACCCCACCAGACACTCACTGCCCTTTATTTCATTCTGGTACAAAGAGACCTGGTGGGTTACAGCCACGTCCAATTGAACAGATACTACTACATCATCCACACAAACCATCTGCATGTTTTTTCCAAACAAAGGAAGGGCTTATGTTATTGAAGGCACTAGAAGAGATATGGTTCGGGTGTTTGTCCACCCAAAAAGTAGGATTCCTACTAGTCCATGAATTTTAGCGAACACCTCAAAGTACGCTGAGATTACAGGCCCACCTGGTAAGATTGCAGGCCCACCAGTTCACATGGCTGGAAAAGTAACATTTCAAGTCCCAGAATCCAAACTGGTGTTGGTGAAAGTACCTGGGCTCGATGACAGTAAATATCATGACAATGGCCACGACAGTCATGATGATGATGTCCGCTTTGCAGTTTTGATAGATTATAACTGTGTGTGCAGTCATGCCCGTTGTGCAAAGGCATGCTGTTTACGTCTGGGCTCTTCCACTACATAGCAGTCCACCAATGAAACAAAGCAGGTTACAAAAAAACAACAATATTCCAATACTGAAAATTATTCCTCTGTCAATTATGTGTTTTCTTTCTTTAGATGAGCACAGCCCTACCGTGCTTCCGGTGGCAAAAATGGACCCCTGTCATATCATCACTACATTGAAAAACTACAGCTACCTGTTAATTTCGGACTATGAATTAATGAGGCTGGTGCTAAATATACTACAGGTTTTTCAGCGTATAGTGTTGACCAATAACAATTGAGCGCATGTGTGCATTGTCAATTTAAATAAATGTGGAAAAATACTAGCTGTAGCGCCGTCTTTTGCTTGTGGCAAAAATAAATATGGATAAATACAGAAAAAATGCCCGAGAAATAAATATGGATAAATACAGACAGAAATGGCAAAAAAATAAATACCATAAAACCGGGAGCCCTACTTATCATATAGCTGGTGTAGAGTAAACTATCCTTCGTTTGCTTTTCTGTATAGACTCAGTGGTTCCAAAAATGGATTTTGCCAATACAAGCAATGTGAGCAATGTCTCATTTACAAACAAATGGAGTGGTATTGTGCATATAATCTTTTTTAGGATGATGTGTATATAGGATTTATTGTTTAAAGAATTTAAAGAAAAGTGAAATAAGATATATAGGTACAAGGAGTCATACAGTGGATTATCGTAGACTAAGATAATCATGGTTTATCACTATCAAAGGAACTGTAGTTGATATGTGTTTTAACATTGTGTCTAAATAAATTCTTTTTTAGGTTGTGGTAATTTCCTGAAGAAGGCGTTGGATACGGCGAAACGGACGTCGAAAAATTACTACGTTACTAATGATTTGATTGTTATTATATTAATGATAGTTACCCTTTGATTGAAATCTCATTGTATTTTTATTGTAAAATTTATTGTTGATACAGATGTGATACGAAATTAATTTTTAATGTTTTTTTTAATTTGTCATGATTTTTTTAATGAACAATAAATACACTATATATTTTTTATAGAACACTCTATTGTTTTGGATTCTTGCCATACCCTCTGCATATGTATATTTGTTTTCATCTATGATTGCCTAGGAATTGTTTATCGCACATGTTTGATTTTCCCTGTCCTAGGAATTGAACCACTATAGTTCAGGGGGGCCTTAATTTATCTCCTATAATATTTCACTTCTGTTCTTGGATTTTCATTACAATAAAATACACTGAACATAATCTTCCCAAAAGTTATTTACAAAAGTTTAAACTATTGCCATTATAAATTACAATAACTTATTTAAGTATTCATTATTAAAAAAAATAAAAGCCATTGTTATTTCTAATATTAATACATCTAAGTCATGTAAATACAACACATATTGCATTACAAATGCTATAGGTGTCACGTTTGCGAAAGTTAAAACTATTGGCATTGTAAATGACAAAGCTATTAATTTCGCTATTTTCAAAACCAACACATAAATTAAAAATGTGTCATTTACAATACCAATAGCTCAAACTTTCCTAATGCGAGACCTATGGTCCTACTGTGTTTATTGCAGTAAAGATTGAGAGGCATAATCTGAAGGCTCCAGTCCTGTAATAGAATCTGACGATGAATAGGACATTAGGAGGACCGGAGCACGTGAAACCAGAGCAAGCAAAATTAATCCTTACGCGGGGTGGCACTGGCTACGCTTGTATCACCCACAAAGCCTTGCACTCCTCCTCTCCCCGCTACCTGGCGAATAAACTGAAACTCTCTGGAGGCTCTAGACCTTCACGCAATGCCGAGAATCTACTGCTTGAACCTCCCACTTTCAAGAAGGAAAGAACAATGGCCCAATCCTTTTCAGGCAACGCAGTGAGAATCTGGAACTCGTTTCCGCCTGAGCTCCGGACCACCGCCTCCTCCCAGGCCTTCAAAAGGGACCTCAAAGTTCTCCTCCTCCAGAGACACCTCCAAAAGTAATTCACGTCCTCTTGCTATTTGGAGGAAGACTCCCCACTACTGATATTTTCTACTTTCCATGACCATGGGAGTGCCTTCCCAGTGTTTTCCTGTGGTGGGAGTGTCTGCCTTTTTGCAGTATTCTCCATGTACTTGTGTTTGGTGCCCTTTTGTAACATGCACACTACACTTTGCCCATGTAACACACGGTTGCTACCTCTCACATGTTTTTACCTTTGATACTTGCACAAGGGCCACCTTGCCTACGTAACGCCTGTTCTTGTGCCAGCACTTATTGCAGTATTATACCTCAAATTATACTCTGTTTTCTCTTATAACTGCACACTTGTCACTTTTCCTCTTGTGCACTTTTGACTACCTCGTGTATTTTTGGTTGTTCACAATTTTTACTACCTCAAGTATTTTGTTTGCTCACAATTGTCACTATTACCTTTACTACCTCATGTATTTTTGGTTGCTCACAATTTTTACTACCTCAAGTATTTTGTTTGCTCACAATTGTCATTATTACCTTTATTACCTCATGTATTTTTGGTTGCTCACAATTTTTACTACCTCATGTTTTTTTGTTTGCTCACAATTGTCACTATTACCTTATGTAAGTAACGTATGTTTTAGTAATCTGCTCTTTTGTAATGTTTCTCATTATGTTTCATTTCTGTTCCTAATGTGAAGCGCTCTGACGCCTTCGGGTAAAGTCCGCGCTATATAAAAATGCATAAATAAATAAATAAAAATAAATAAATAAATAAACTGGCAGACTGTCAGTCGTGAATGAACCCGGCCCGTCAATCACTCGCTCGGCCTAGCCGATCACTCACAGCCTATGCCGAACCGTGTAGCGACATCCCATCACTCCCAGCAAGCACAAAAGCGTTAAGTAAGTAGTGGCCGTCTGCCCTGGCCATTAGAGCATTCCCTACTACCCCTGTCACGTTCACGGACCAATCTTGGCACACTTGCCTTCGGTGGTCATCGGCTACGAACAGTGTTTACGTGTTAGGGAGGCACGTACAGACTTTTCAGCCAATGAGCACCTCGACCTTCCATATAGAGCAGCACTATTGGTTTGGGTGTCAACAATGCTCCAATCCGAGGGCTTTTTACGTTTTGGGAGATCCTCCCACTGCGAGATGACTCCCAAAATACGATCCGGCCTAGGATTGGCTGCAATACGACCCGGAAGAACTGAAATTACGAACAAATGTCATCAGTTTAAAGATCAATAACGGGCATTGGCTGTATTTACGGCCTTTCAGTGTTAATAGCGGCCAGGTGGACTCGGATTCTGCAGATCTTCCTCAGGTAACTGCATGCTCTGTGCTTGTCATCTGTTATGGTCAATTGTGGATAGTAGTCTTTGGGGTGGTCGGCGACTGGAGTATTGAGGTACTCTTTGCTGTGCATAGTTGGGTGAATGGACATACCAAAACACTTGTTTGATAATACAGACCATGGTACCCGGGTGTTCTTTTTGTGGACGTGCCTCTGCGACCCGTGCTTCATGATGTCTCTTTTTCTCCCTATAGCTGTCGATCTGTATGGAGTAGAGTCCGGCAAGACATGACTGACCAAGAGAACAACAACAGCATTTCCCAAAATCCTTTTGCAGCTCTTTTCAGTTCCGTGGCAGATGCCAAGCAGTTTGCCTCCGTGCAAAAGCAGCAGCTGTCTGGTAAGTTGTGGTTCTCAAAATGGGTATAGGGCACAGGGAAGGCAAAGACCCAAGAAAGAAAGGCTGCCAGTTGCTGTTACTGAAATTCAGAGAAATGTACTGTAGTCGTGCTGATAAGTGCAGGCATCCTCCCCTTCAAATTGAAGAAGTGCAGGTACTCAGTATCGGACAATACATGCCCATGTAAAGCCCTGAAGTTGTGTCTTTGGTGTAGTGTTGCCCGCATCCTTATAATCCAGCAAGGGCACTAGTTAATTTCAGGGCACCAGCCCTAAAAAAAGAAGCCGCGGGGGGAGGGGGGGGGGGGCTGGTTACTAACCAAATTAGCAGTATGCAAGTGATATTATGGCGCGTGACATCACAACGCATTATCATGACATCATAGGAAGTGACATCAACCCTTGACATCACAGGTAGTGACATCAACCCATGACTTCATAGGAATTGACATCACAAAAAGGGACATCAGAGCTTCGCACGTCACACACATGTTACGCAGGTCTCATGAGAACATTTGAGCGCATTATGAGATTTTGCATCTGAGTTCTGCCAAAAAAGTGACGCAGTCCTGACGCAAAATGCATTTCTCTCACAAAGAAGTTGGCAACAAGAAGAAATGTAGCAGTAAGTCTATTCTACATAATTGGATGCAAAGTCTTCATTTTAAAATATCTAATGGGGTTAAATCACCTGCTGCAGAGATCTTTGTGTGCCCAGGAAACAATCATAATGGTAAGATTACTTTGGAGGGTAAAGCATTTGCTGAAAAGACAGGTGTTTTCTCTAGTGCCAATTTTGAATCAAAGTTGCGTGGAGGGTTAACGTGTCTCTTGCAAAGAACATAATCTAATAATTGGATGACAGGTTTTTTTTTAATGTAGCTAGGTTAGTGAGTTACTGCTTTTAACACGGAGATCCTTTTGTTGTTACAGTTTATGAAGTGTAGTCCTTCAAATATAGCACAGCAAGCTATGAAGGACATGTGACTCCTATACATCGTAACCTTCACTGTCTTAATTAACACATTTTGTATATTGATTTACACATTTATCGTATTTATTGTCAATGTATAATGTGCATGTGTGATGTATAATGTTCTGACACCCTGCATTCAGATGAGTAGCAGTATAAAAGAAGTAAAACAAAATAGTGGTATTTAAATTGTTGTTTGTGTAAATACTGGACCAGAGCAACACACCCGATATTCTTATATACAGCGATTGAACAATGTAAAAAGTATGCCTCTCGTATTTGTGGACTGATAACAACAAGGTTCAGGTCCCCAAAGCTTAAAGAATGACTTGGGTGGTAGGTACTAGTCATTTTTAGGTCTCGCGACCTATCGATGCGCGCAAGCGCATCGAGCGTAGCGAGAATTCATGTGGCGAAAACATCTTCAAACCAAAGGGCTTTCAGCCCCGCGGTTTTCATGCAGTGCCCGTGTACATGCACGCGCATCGCATCCAAGCCCAGCCCAGTCCTCCCCTAGCAGCACTCCTCCCACGCCAGCAATTCCCCCCTCCCACACCAGCACCTCCCCTCTCTCGCATTCGCGCCATCCGGCTTCTCCTCCCCTAGCAGCACTCCTCCCACACCAGCATCTCCCCCCTCCCACACCAGCACCTCCCCTCTCTCGCATTCACGCCCACCCACCAGGCTCTCCCGCCCCCATCAGGCTTCCCTCCCAATCCGCCTGCCTCCCCTCGCGCATTCACGCTCCCCCTCCAGGCTCTCCCGCCCCCATCCGGCTTCTCGCATCGCACTCTCTCCTCCCCCCTCCCTTCTCGTATTTTCTTGTTTTCATTCCTGTTCGCCAATGCTACTTTGAATCCATTCTAAACAGGCAAAAGCACTTGTGTGTGTTTTAAAAGCATGCCATGGCTTCAATGTGCGATGGCATTGCACAGGCTTATAGTCACAAGTTGAACGTGTCACTTTACCTATCCCGGTACATTCAGTTTCTGAATTTAAGGGCAAATAAGTTACATGTTCTGGTTGTGGCTCCACACTAGTGTTAACATTCTTGACTTCAGACATGCAGTTAGTGGGAGACGGGTCCACAGCGCAAAAGTGATAATCTGTTCGTCTTTTTCATCATTGCTCAAGCAGTAAAGATGCTGACATAGGCTTTGATTACAGGCAGAGTTCTTAAGATTACTCAGCAAGAAAGGGGCCACGAGACAGACCTGATCACCGGCGTTCATGTGCTCTTGGAAGACTCTCAGCGGCTCTGTCTCTCGTGCACACACGCACTTATCTCACAAGCACATTCCATTCTCTCGCTCTCTCGCTCCTCCTCCTCCATGGGGCCTCCTCCCATCCACTCCCTTTCTCTCTACTGTACTCCTCTTCGCACGCACTCACTACCCTCTCCCCTCTCCCCTCCTCCGAAATCCGCTGCCAACTTCTACTCCACACAGCCTATTCTATTCCTTTCACCCCCTGCTCCCTTTCTTGGCACCGACATCCGCTGCGGGGTACCTCCCTTCGTCCACACTATCACAGAATGTACTTCTCTTGAACTCCGATGCCCAAAAAAGAAAAAAACATGTTTTTTAAACAATCCCAAAAGTTTGTCTGCCCTCTTTTTACTGTGTCCCTCACTGACTTTCAATTCTCGCCATACTCCATTCTCGCCATACTCCATTCTCGCCATACTCCAATCTCGCCATACTCCAGCTCCTATAAAATCAGGCCAGGGTGAAATTCTGATCACACCACTGAAGTTAGCCAAATTCCCATTACTTGATTTGGTCTACTTTTTTAAGTAACGCAGCACCTCATATGGATAGATTGAAACCCTTAGGATGGTATTACTTGACATATTTGTCCACAGGCTTGTTTGCTTAAAAAATATCCCCTTAGATACTGTTAAGCAGAATGTTGCAATGTAGTCCGGGCCATTACTACAGTTTCTGTGTTAAATATTAAGGGACACCACCACAGCACTCAGGGACACCATCACACCACTCAACAACACAACCACACCACTCAGGGACATCACCACACCACTCAGGGACACCACCACAACACTCAGGGACACCACCACAACACTCAGGGACACCACCACATCACTCAGGGACACCACCACATCATCAGTCAGGGACACCACCACACTACTCAGGGACACCACCAAACTACTCAGGGACACCACCACATCACTCAGGGACACCACCACACCACTCAGGGATACCAACACAGCACTCAGGGACACCACCGCAGACCTTAGGGACACCAACACAGCACTCAGGGAGACCACCACATCACTAATGTACACCACAAAATCAATCAAGGACACCACCACATCACTCAGGGACACCACCACATCACTCAGGGACACCACCACACCACTCAGGGACACCACCACACCACTCAGGGACACCACCACACCACTCAGGGACACCACCACATCACTCTGGGACACCACCACATCACTCTAGGACACCACCACATCACTCTGGGACACCACCACATCACTCTGGGACACCACCACATCACTCTGGGACACCACCACATCACTCTGGGACACCACCACATCACTCTGGGACACCACCACATCACTCTGGGACACCACCACATCACTCTGGGACACCACCACATCACTCTGGGACACCACCACATCACTCAGGGACACCACCACATCACTCTGGGACACCACCACATCACTCTGGGACACCACCACATCACTCTGGGACTCCACCACATCACTCAGGGACACCACCACATCACTCAGGGACACCACCACATCACTCAGGGACACCACCACACCACTCAGGGACACCACCACACCACTCAGGGACACCACCACACCACTCAGGGACACCACCACATCACTCTGGGACACCACCACATCACTCTGGGACACCACCACATCACTCTGGGACACCACCACATCACTCTGGGACACCACCACATCACTCTGGGACACCACCACATCACTCTGGGACTCCACCACATCACTCTAATACACCACCACATCACTCAGCACCATAACAGCATCACTCAGCACCACAACAGCACTGTCCTTGCTGGCTAACAACAAGCATTCCCATAGCCAATAGGACTCGCATTAGGAAAGTGTAAGCTATTGGCTTTGTAAATAACAATGCTATTAATTTATATATTTTCAATGCCAACACATATTAAAAAAATAATCGTCATTTACAATACCAATAGCTCACACTTTCCTAATGCGAGACCTATTGGCAACGCCAGTGCTTGTTAATGTATATTTAATTAATAAACCGCTGTTATTGTGGTAATCAATAAATTGGACAAACAGCACTACCAGGTGGTATTCTGTCACGAGTGCCAGTGGCAAAAATCAGAAAGCACTGGCTCAAATTACGCAATGATTGCACCTGTGCATCTGTACTGCACTGTACGTTTATAGTGGAACTGTGCGTTTGTACTGCACCTGTACGCCTGTACTCCACCGGTGCATCTGTACTCCACCTGTATGTCTGTAGTGCACCTGTGTGCCTGTACTGTGCTCAGGTTGCTAAAAACTTATTTGGCTCAAGCGCTCTATTGTTGCACCCTTGCAACACCATTTAACTTGTTGCTTATAACTTCTTTTTTTTTTTTTAACTTGTTTTTGTTAAAACCGCTTCCACTGCATGAGTTACAAAGGACATACATATACACTTTAGGATCTTATGAGCAATATACAGTCGGTGATGTCCACATATCGTATCATGTTTACATACAGTCTCACTATCTCGTGATCGGTACTACTCATCCATTATAACAGTGCAGCTTCAGTTTTTATTGTTTTATGTTCTAGGACCAATAAACTAAGTAACAAATGAACAATAATCCTCACAACCGTAGAACTAGATTCCAACCCCTCCCCCCACCCCACCCTCATGACAGCGGCAGCAGACAGGTGGTATAACATGGTTCACCTAAGTAGAGAACTGGTGGTGCACTCATAGCTTGTACGTAAATCATGCGTTTATGGTGTGAGTAGGTGTATGGACTAGTGGCACTTCAGGACGTTTTTGAGTGGCCCTGGTGCTCTGCGTACAATGCACGCTCTCCGTCTTACTCTCATTTGTTGTGGTCATTTCAGTTCACATTTGCCCCCGTTCCAGGAGATGCTTATAATTTCTATTTGTATTATTCCACTCCTGCACAGAGCTCCAATGCCAGTCAAGACCTTGTTGGCGCTTTACAGAACTGAGTAATAAATACAACGCAGTACAGACTAGGGAAAACATCAAATATATTTTCTTCATCACTGCAGCACCAGCAAGTGGATATTCTTCAGGTGCTACAACCTCTACAGATGGGCATTTAGACTCCGACAACGCAGAGTGTGTAAGGGACCTGATTGCAATAACTCCCAAAAGGAGGCATAAATCAACCATAAAGGTGAAGAATGCGTCACTGGGTAACTTTCCTCAAGAAATTCTGCTGTCAGACTTCTTCTCAGCTCTTGCAGCATGTGCGGTTACCCTTGCTCACAGAAGTCTTTGATTCTTTGATATTTATTTTAATTTAGATAGTTAACAATAGTACAATTAAAATAAATAAACATGTTTAGAAAAAATGATATAAAATATAAAAATCTATACTTTCAGAAAGTTAAAACGTTTAAACGATCAACCCAAAATCAATTACATTAAAAGTAAGAATACTAACAATAAATCTTAAATATAAACCTATATAAAAACAACCCATTATATAAAAGAAAGAATAAACCAAAAGAATTACAATATAACATTTAAAAAAGTAAAAATTAACTAATTTCATACATAATTAAAAAACATGTTTAATGCATATTACCACACATAGCCAAGGGAAAGTGTTGAATTTTGGTTGGGTCAATTGCACTGTTCCCACTCCCCTCTGAACATAGTGTTGTGAAGCGATAAGCCATGTGTCTTTGTTTCCCGTGCCTTGTATTTGCATCTAGGTGTGAGGCTCAGATTTCTCTCTGTCAGTAAAGTGGAACAAACAGAGCCATGATGGCCCCTTAAATTCCGCCTTTAATATAGGCCCAAATAACAGTTGATGGACAGAATGTAGAGAAATGTCATACATTCACCCCAGTACAGAGATCTGGGCCTAAATCCATCGTTTTTTTGCACTCCACACCACCTGGAGTTCTGGACTTTTTGGTTCCGTCCAGAGGTGTCAGGGAACAACACCCAAAGACCCCGGAGTTCCCACCTGCCTTGGTGCGCAAATGAACAGAAACACGGGCTTCTCGATGGCGGCGTCAAAGACCAAAGGTTTATTACTGCAGGGACACAGAAGTCACAGATACTACACACGGGCAGTAACCAGGAGCCTGTTCGATTTGTACAAAGAGGGCTGCTCCTTATATACTGTTTTTTATGCTAGGGGCAAATTCTTTACATGTAATACATTCCCAAAACCTTTGTGTCTAAAACAATAAATATTTGGCGTTACACAGGAACCGTCGATAATATCTGAGGCCAAACATTGCGAAAAGAGGGGTTCCCACTAGTTTGTCACAATTCCCTGTCAATATTGCATTCAGGACTCGGACCGCCTCATCGTAAAGTTCGTTACCTCCCCCTAATAAAGATTCAGAAAGAAAGAAACAGAGCCAGGTGTGGAAGATAGAAAAGTGGGATAAGGGATGTTTGTGGGTTGTAAATGGGCAAGGCTACCGGCTTCGGCCGCCTAATCATGATCAGGTACAATGGACACTAAGACCAGTTTGGCAGGGCTGGCCTCGGGCAGAGGAGGCAGCCTTTGTCGAGTCATGCAGCTACAGCGTGATCTGGTTTAAGGTGTACGTGTCATGTAAGAGGTGAATCTCCGGCTAAGGCTACGTGTCCTTAATCAAAGTGGAGTGATCAGAGGTTATTGCGTATGTGAGGGCAAGAATCACAAAATGGCGGCCATGATCTAAGATGGATGCCGTGGGTAGATCAGAAATATGTCACTAGAAGGAGTGCTCTTGCTTGTAGCGTAGCGAAAAACACCAGGATATACTAAATGGATCATTTGCGGTTCGCTGATACCAATATTATGTATTTCCGACAAATTTGAAAACACGGGTTCAAATTGTCACGGAACCGTCACGGAACCTCAGACCCTCCTTTTGCCCTTACATAGGCAATTACTCAGTCTATGTCTGAATCTAGTTCTATGCTCATCAGGTCAGTGACATGCTGTTGTATCATCATCCTTTCTCGTACCTTTTCTCCAAACACAGGTGGTTTTCTGAGGCAAGTTGCAGCACAAAGACTACACAGAGCAGGACCACACTGGATAATCAGGCAGCATGAGAATAGGAATACTAAGATGACACCAATGACCATTAGAACCTTCCATCCCCACGCTGATATCAGAGTCCAAAACCACTCCATGAAGGACCAGTTTCCCTTGTCTATATGTATGGAGTCTGAAATCTTGTGCAACTTAGAGATCGCCTCATAGACTGTTGGAGCATTATTAGGAATAAAGACACAGCAGCTCGATTGGATCATTCTGCATACCCCACCTCGATCTGCAAGTATAACGTCTAGAACCATACGATTCTGCAACGTCATGAGTCTATCCGCCTGAAGCTCAGCTGTCAGATTGCTAAGGGCACCAGCAGTTTCGGTAATAGTAGATTCAACTACCCGTGTTAGCTGACGTATGTTTCTACTATTGGCCATAGGCCCCCAAAACGGAAGGAAGCCTTTGAAGAAGTCTCCAGCTTCCTGACCAGCGGTATCTTCCTTGCTGAAGACACCTCTCGCTACTCTGGTTCTGTGGTAATCAGGTGAAGCAGTGTATGTCGGAGGCAGTAATCGAGCAATATAACATGATCCTGAAAAATCGGCAGGCAACCATGTATAAGCTCTGTCTCGACAAATGAAGTAGGTACCCCTAGCAGTGAGAAAGGCAGGGGAAGAGTTAGCTGGAAACACGTAAGTCTCTACGCACTCACTCCTCCCTAGCTGAGCTCTCGGATTTCTCCCGTTACCTTGCAAACAGACCTGACCTCGGTGAGGTACGACCCAGATTGGAGTTGAGCTTTTACGCTTGCTTTCTCCTAAACTAAGGCGATACTCTGAAGTATTCCAACTTAAATATACTCGCAATTCGTCTCTAGGGTAAGATGGAGTATTATTGACGTCCTTGACCATGTCAATAATTCCCTGGACTAAAGCTTTGTTGGCAGAGTTATATTTAGCGGAACGCGGTGGACGTGGAGGATAAGTTTCAAGGGCATAAACAAAGATGGTTTGGAAGGCCTGAAATGATCCATTATAGCTGTAAGGCAAAACCAGATAGGGAATACCTTTATCCATAGTGTGAGGTATCATGCCACACACCCAGCAGTTTGTAGTGTTAACTACCAGTTGGTGTTGGTGCAAGAGCTGTACAAAAGTGTTGTTGGTGAATTCTGAGCGTCGGGCTTGCTCATGTTCTGGAAACGAGTGAAAAGAGTGTATAGAAGAAACAGTAGAAATAGCAGGATCAAGGGGAGGTACTGTAGTAACTGGCACAAAAATCATATTTATACTAAAGACGATTCCACCCACTAATGTTGCTAAAACAATCAAAAATGTAATGGCACATTGCATCAGAAAGCATTTGCTATGAAGAATTCTATTAAGTCTGTTTCTGCGAACATAAATCACATTTTCTCGTTGCAGCGCAGGAAGCTCCATCTTCTACAATCCGCTCGCGACCACTGATGATGTGTACGTAGATGAAAATGCCTCTATCAGCCCTGGGAGTTCCCAGAACCAACAGAAAGATCGACCTTGTGTCAGACCCCTGCAAATTCAAACTAGGCACACAGCCACGACCCTACGGCTACCCAGACGGCAAGGCAATTTTAAAAACAATAAACAATAGCAAACTTCCTGGCTGAAGGCAAAAGTTCAATATATATATCAAAATCACAATATGCAGTTGCCTGCTTTATTTGTCCATTTTACTGCTTCTTAGGTTGTATCTCTGCTTTGCTGGTACTGTCTGATCGGAAAATAGCGTATCACTAGCAGCTGTTGCAGAGTTCAAGTTCGCAGATAGCAAAGTTTCTTCTGATGCTGGAGACAAGTGTTCAGTGTTCAAAGGAGTCTTTTCAGGAGGAGAGTCAGGTTTTGAAGTGTCAGTAATCAATTCGGCATCGCTGAAAGAGATGAACTTCGGTGTGCTTTCAGATTCGGAGGCACCAATTCCCTTTTTCACCCAGTCGTCGTAAGGGAGCGGCAAAGGAACACGCTTAACATGAGAAGCGTGTATCCAGTGCTTACGGCCAGCTACACGAACTGCTGTCCTCGTTGCCAGTAAGATCTGAAAAGGCCCCACAAATCTCGGCTGAAGGTTCTTCGTCCTCGCGAAGTTCTTGATGACAACCAGATCTCCTGGTTTCAGCTGATGCCCTGGACTCTCCGGAGGTTTTGGCAAAGCATCGAAAACCTGTTGATGAATAAGACTCAATTTAGCAGTCAAGTCGTAAAGGTAGTCTATCAACATAGGATATTCAATGGAGCAAAATTCTTTAGGCCTTGGCACACCCCAGACATTTGCCGGGCGACCAAAGACTATCTCGTAAGGACTAAGCCCTATTCTAGAATGTACTGTTGCTCTCGTTGATAACAAGGCCAAAGGAAGTGCGTCTGGCCAGGCTAAACCTGTGGATGCTTGTATTTTGGCTATTTTCAGCTTGAGGGTGCCATTGTAACCCTCGACTAAACCAGCAGACTGGGGATGGTTTGCACTGTGAAATTTCTGTTTCAATCCTAGGCCGGCACACACACTCTGCATAACTTTCCCTATAAACTCACTTCCGTTATCAGACCATACAATCCGTGGCATTCCATATCTAGGGAAAAATTCCTTGAGAAGAATTTTGGCAGTTGATAGGGCAGTGTTGTCCTTTAGTGGGTATGCTTCTATCCACCTGGAAAAAGCACAAACTACCACCAGGACATACTTCAAATTATTGCAGCGTTCCATGTGAATGAAGTCTAACTGAATTACTTCAAAGGGGCAGGAAGGAGGAGCGAAATGACCAGCTGGAGTTGGAGTTCCCTTGCCAGGATTATGCATCAAGCACACCATACAATTTTTCACCACTCTCTCTGCACACTTACTGATTCCCTCATTCTTCCAGACCGGAGCCAACATCTTACATATCCCTTTAGAACTTATATGCGCTACTCCATGCGCCATCGTCACTACTGCAAGCACATATGCATCGGGCAACATCCAACGCTGCTGTTCTGTCAAATCAATCCAACATCCATTCGAGTCCAACTTGCCCGTACTTTCTCTCCATACACGTTTCTCTTCCTCAGTTGCTTCTTTCTGAATCTCTTTCACACTTTCCATAGTGTCTTCACACATTCCGGACTCAGCAATCCATCTTGCAGACGTAGCAACATACATTCTGCTCATCGTGTCTCTAGCTGTCTGTTTAGCAATTTCGTCAGCAAAAGCATTCCCACGACCAACATCATCCATGATTGCTTTATGAGCACTGCACTTCACAATCGCAACTTCAGTCGGCAAGGTTAGAGATTCCAACAAGTCGTTAACTAGCTGACCATGTTGGATCTTAGTCCCATGGGACGTAATGAAACCTCTTTCTCTCCACAACCGGCCAAAACTATGGGCCACGCCAAATGCGTTCTGACTATCTGTAAACACATTCACTCTCTTTCCCTCAGCTAAAACACACGCTCTCGTTAGAGCTATTAATTCTGCAGCTTGGGCAGAATTCTGACTCACTCTTGCAGTCTCCACAATCGTCTTCAAAGTCGTTACCGCGTAAGCAGCAGTCACATCACCATTCTCCAATTTAAAACATGACCCGTCCACATACAGCGTACCATCCGGATCTGATAGCGGAGTATCTTTTAAATCAATGCGTCCTTTTGTCTCTTCCTCCGTTTTGAAACAGCAATCATGTGGCTCGGAATCACTCGACTCTTGATCAGTCGGCAACAGTGTTGCTGGATTTAATACATTGCATCTTTTGATCTGAATATGACTCGCTAGTAATGTCCGCTCGTAACCAGATAATCTCGCACTAGTAAGGTGTTGTGTCTTCGTTCGGTTCATGAGTGTATCCACTGCATGAGGAACCATGACCACTAGCATATTGTTCATCACCAAACCAGCAGATTGTCGAATGGAAGCTGCAGCTGCCGCTGTAGCTCTCAAACAACTAGGCAACGCTCTGGCTACCGGATCTAATGTTGATGAGAAATACGCACAAGGGCGTTGTTTATCACCAAACTTCTGTGTCAGAACACTCAACGCGCAACCTTCCCTTTCGTGAACGTAGAGCGTGAATGGCTTACTGTAATCAGGTGTACCCAATACAGGAGCTGAACACAATGCTTTTCGTAATTCAATAAAACTCTCTTGACATTCATCAGACCATGGCACCGGACTCGGAACATTTTTCCCAGTCAAAGCTACCAATGGTTTCGCTAACAGAGAAAAATTTGGAATCCACTGCCTACAGTAAGAGGTAATGCCTAGGAAGGCACGTACTTCTCTCTGTGTGCGTGGAACACTCATCTGTGTAATTGCTTTTATTCTTTCTGGGGTCAACTTCCTTCCCTCCTTTGACAAGAGATGACCTAGGTAGGTCACTTCTTGGCAGCAGTATTGCATTTTCGAAGGAGACACCTTGTGATTCAAATTAGACAAATGATGCAATAGGGAAATTGTAGCTGCTTTGCAAGTTTCCTTGTCATCGGCAGCCACTAAAAGATCGTCTACGTACTGTACTAGGGCAGAACCTGGAGGAAGGACAAAAGAATCTAACTGGCTTTTTAATGCTTGACTATAAATTGATGGACTCTCACAATAGCCTTGTGGAGCGCGTTTAAATCTGAAACTGCGACCTCCTAGACAGAAGCCGAAAATATCCCTACTTTCTTCAGCTATCGGAATGCTGAAAAAGGCATTCTTTAGGTCAATAACTGAGAACCATGTGGCTGTGGCAGGAATCAATGTTAACAAGGCAGTAATGTCTGGCACTACAGGAAACTGCGGGACTACAATCTTATTAACTTCTCTAAGGTCTATGACAAACCTATAAACTGGAGGTTTTGTAGGATCAGTTCGTTTCAGGATCGGCAATACAGGACTGTTACAGACATTTCCTCTAGTTTCTTCAACCACACCTTTCTTAATCAAATCTTGCACAATCAATAAAAGTGCACGCTCTCCTTCACTAGATATTTTATATTGGGGAATTCTTGGAAATTTTACATTCGCTTTCAAAGTTACCACATACGGTGGAATTTCTAGGAGACCTACATCATTGGGACCAGTCGCCCAAAGAGAATCAGGGAGTGAACGTAGCTCCGGCGGGAGTGCGTCCATTGACAAGTACATCGGAGAGGTGATATTTTTACCCAATGTAAGCTGTACTCCTTCCGGAGAACAGTACAATGTCGCATATAGTCGTTTTAACAAATCTAAACCAAGCAGGTTTTCATTACAACCTGTCGTCAAAATCAGGGGTGCTTTCAATTGGCACGGTCCAACAGAAATAGACAAAGGACCAGATATCGGGTTGTAAACAGGGGCGCCTGAAAAACCTACGGAAACATTTGTTGAGCCAGACAAAGGTGCGCCAGGGAGTTTCGCATGAATGATAGAACTTTTTGCGGCACCAGTATCCAACAGAAACGGTTCGACTACACCTGATGTTGCTACTGCGACATAAGGCCCACTCTGATCCACTGGAACTGATACTACTCCCTCTCTCTGTCCATGGCTGTCCTAGTACCCATTTTGTTGATAACCCTCATCTACTTCATTATAGTCCTCAACAAGATACTGTTGAGATCTATTTTGCTGAGCAGATTGTCCATTTCGTTGATCAAAGTGATTGGAGGGACGATCATTCGTTTGTGGAGGCATAGCACCTCGTCCTCGACCTCTAGAATTCTGCGCAAAACCACCACGACCTCTCTGAGCTGCTGCTGCATTATTTTGCGCTAAGATCGGACATTCATTTTTATAGTGACCCTCTTTCTTACAGTACGCACACTGATTCCACTGATATTGAGGTCTTGATGAACCATAATCTGTCCTTTGGTACGAACTTTGCTGCGTATTAGTCTGATTCGTGCGAGGCGGATACGCCTGTTGCAAAAGAACTTTAGTTTTTAAATCTTTGGTTTTCTTTTCTGATTTTTCCTTTTCCTCTTTATCCCTATTTTCGTAGTACTGTGCAGTCGCAAGTATTTGCGCTGTCGTAGATACAGCCCACGCACTTTCTGAGTCTTTTAATTTATTGCATAATTCAGGTAACAAATTATGCACAAATTTATCGACAAACAATCTCTGTCCTCCTTCTGTACTCATGTCCTGACCACTATGATCTACAAAAGTCTCTTCAAACCTCGTGAAGAAGTCGGAGACACTTTCGTCTTTCTTCTGCCTGCATGCTGACAGCTTGTCCCAATTAACACGCAATGCTGGCATCAGAGTCTTCATTAGATCAATTATTCTACCTGGCAGATTAGCAATTAGAGGTTCGGGTTTCGCACCACCTATTTGCTGACCATCTGCTGCAGTGATAGCTGCCCAATCACCACCTAAAGCAGCTTGATGATCCTCTCTACGAATTTTAGCCCACACTGGTTGCGGAACTACGTTACCAAACAACATATCGATGTCGGCTAAGTTCATTATACAAGCCTCAACTGTCTGTGTTAATTCCTTGTAATATCCAGCTGGATTTTTACGTGGGTCTGGCAAGGCCTGTTTCACCGCTAGCACTTCTGCTCGCTTCCATGGAATGTGTATCCACACTCGTTGGAACTGTGCTGGAGCAGCTGCAATACCTGCATTATCATCACGTTGTATTGCTTCGCGCCAAATTGGAGGAACCTCCCTCATAGGATATTGGCGACTTAGCTTCACTTTACCTTTTTCTAAATCTCTCGGTGAACGAAGAGATGGATCATTCCTAAAACTTAAAATAAGTTCCATCGCTTCCTTTATATTCTCACCCACTATCATTCCAGCAGCAAACTCTTTTTGAACTCTAATTAAATCTTCCAAATCTGATTCGACATCGTCTTCTTCTATTTCTTCACGTAACAACGAGCACATCTCATCAAAGACGTACCGTTGCGTTGGTTCCTTCCACTGCATAAATGTGTCTAACACATCTCTCGTACTATACCTTCTACTCTTCGAAATCCATCTGAGAGCCGTGGAATCTAAAATTCCCCGTTCCTCAGTACTTGGTAGCTGACTACGTCTCTGAACTGAATCAGGAGTAGGAGTCTTAATCAAAGTTTTATATATAGGAGACAGCATATTAGTAACAGAATCAGTGATTCTTCGACGAACAGAAAGTGGAGTTAGCACACTCACAGACGTAGAGAATGCAGTAGAGGTAGGAATAGATAACGGAACAGTAGAAGTATCGAGAAAAATAGTTTGAGGAACAGTAGGTACGGATGTAGGTATAGAGGCTGGCAGTGTAGGAAGAGGAGGAGCTGTAGGAACATTCACATTCATCACAGGAGGTACGGGAACTTGATTCTGGGGGACAGGAGCAGGAACACCAGGTTGTCCAGCAACCGGTAATTGAACATTCGGGACGAGTGGAGCCGCAGCACCTTGTGCATACGGTGGAGGTGACCGTAACAGATAAGATAACAGAGGATCGTTTTCGGAATCCTCCAGTATCTTAGCCATTTTCGATGGCAAGGAAGGATAGCACTTGTCGATCGCTAAGTTATGCTCTCTAATTGCTACATCTATGGCCTTCTCACACTCGTTAGCCTGCAACTGTTTAGCCGCTTGCTCTAGAGTTAACTCTTCTTGTTCTTTCTGTTCTTTCTTCAACCTTTTCATTTCTCTTTGTTTGGATTCTTTTCGCCAATAACGGAAAGAATCAAACATTGCCGGCCGGGCTTTCTTCTTAAACAATTTCGCTTCTAAGTTGTCGAGAATCTCTGGTTCAAAACTACCATGCAGTGGCCAACTAAGGACACCATCCTTCTTACAGTAACGGACCCATACCTCATTATAAGATATAGGACCCACGCCATGCTTACAATATAAATCATATAGGGGAGTCCCAATCGGAGGAACCAGACAAGAGTCCTCCAATCGTGAGTCACTGCTGCAACTAAAACAAGACAACATTTTCCGACTTACCATTTTCAGTCCGGAACACAAAACAAACACGGAACAAATATGTGCACTCGAACCAAGAACTTAGGCCTACCAAAACGAACTGATGTATCGATACCCAAACTAAACCAAAAAGATTATCGTAACTAGAACAACCAGTGATAATCTTATAAGACTAAACCAAACCAAGAACCGATCAAGGATTTTAACAATCCTCACAAAAGTAACCAGCTAGCTATCACTAAATACTTAACTGAGTCACTGAAGACGTCACCAAGGAGAAACCCGTCACGTTTCGCCGTACTAAGGACTGCACCACGGGTCCAAGACAGGGCGACGGTCAAGGCAACGGCCCACTGCAGCCGTCCTGAACGGGAAACCCTCGTGGAAGAGAACTTCGGGCCACTTTTGCGATATGCCGGGATCGATGAAGTGGGGCGCCTCCCTCAGGAATCTTCACACGAAGCTTCTCGAACTCTTCAGGCTTTTGGACCGGTACCGAATGACGTCGCCCCACGTTGGGCGCCAATTGGAGTTCTGGACTTTTTGGTTCCGTCCAGAGGTGTCAGGGAACAACACCCAAAGACCCCGGAGTTCCCACCTGCCTTGGTGCGCAAATGAACAGAAACACGGGCTTCTCGATGGCGGCGTCAAAGACCAAAGGTTTATTACTGCAGGGACACAGAAGTCACAGATACTACACACGGGCAGTAACCAGGAGCCTGTTCGATTTGTACAAAGAGGGCTGCTCCTTATATACTGTTTTTTATGCTAGGGGCAAATTCTTTACATGTAATACATTCCCAAAACCTTTGTGTCTAAAACAATAAATATTTGGCGTTACACAGGAACCGTCGATAATATCTGAGGCCAAACATTGCGAAAAGAGGGGTTCCCACTAGTTTGTCACAATTCCCTGTCAATATTGCATTCAGGACTCGGACCGCCTCATCGTAAAGTTCGTTACCTCCCCCTAATAAAGATTCAGAAAGAAAGAAACAGAGCCAGGTGTGGAAGATAGAAAAGTGGGATAAGGGATGTTTGTGGGTTGTAAATGGGCAAGGCTACCAGCTTCGGCCGCCTAATCATGATCAGGTACAATGGACACGAAGACCAGTTTGGCAGGGCTGGCCTCGGGCAGAGGAGGCAGCCTTTGTCGAGTCATGCAGCTACAGCGTGATCTGGTTTAAGGTGTACGTGTCATGTAAGAGGTGAATCTCCGGCTAAGGCTACGTGTCCTTAATCAAAGTGGAGTGATCAGAGGTTATTGCGTATGTGAGGGCAAGAATCACAAAATGGCGGCCATGATCTAAGATGGATGCCGTGGGTAGATCAGAAATATGTCACTAGAAGGAGTGCTCTTGCTTGTAGCGTAGCGAAAAACACCAGGATATACTAAATGGATCATTTGCGGTTCGCTGATACCAATATTATGTATTTCCGACAAATTTGAAAACACGGGTTCAAATTGTCACGGAACCGTCACGGAACCTCACACCCCAGTTCAGACATATGCAAATCGGCCTTGACCCTGTGCCTCATGGGAACAGTCCAGCCCGAACTGCCAAGCCGTGTCTTTCCTGGACCAGAATCAAGCATCCTAGGACCGGTTTCTGGCTATCAGTCATCTTCAGCCAGGATAGCTTGACTCCAGTGGTGTGGAGAGCATGGGACTCACGTCTGAGCATACCCATCCCACTCGGGGTAACAAATGCAAAAATAACAGTTGATGGACAGAATGCAGAACAATGTCATACGTTCACCCCAGTACAGAGATCTGGGCCTAAATCCATCGTTTTTTTGCACTCCACACCACCCCAGTTCAGACATGGCCATATGTAAATCAGCCTTGACCCTGTGCCTCATGGGAACAGTCCAGCCCGGGTCAGACTGATTTGCATATGGCCATGTCTGAACTGGGGTGGCAGAGTGAGCTAAAGTACGGTGATGGATTAAACCCAGATCTGTTGACTGGGTGTGAGTGTTTGATTGGTTCAGATGCTCCGTCCATCACCACCCCCTTTTGTACTGTTTAAAATATAGGCCCAGCTCGAATCTGAAATTTGAAAGCCCCTTCGGTGACTGCACCCCTGCTTCTCGAAACTAAAGCAGACAAGGTGCAGGCACTGCTGAATGTGTCCTGGCGTCTATATATTACACCGGTACAAAAAGTTTAGAATATTTCAGTGGGGCCCACTTCTTGCAGAGTGGATGGTGTCCACCCTGTTAAAATAGTGGGTGGACTCTGCGTACTCGTGTGCACCCGCTGTTTTATATTGCGTGAACCTGACCCAACAGTATTACAACGTTTTACACGAGCATCAGTTACATTACACAAGGTCACTTTAATATTTTTTTTAAGGCACAGGGAGGTTACGTGATTTGCTCAGGATGTTGAGCAGGTGTAGAGTCTCGAACTTGATTTCCCAGTTCCAAAGTCTGCAACTCTGGCTGTAATGCCACATCATCAAATGATGTCATTCGGAACATATCAAACAGATCAACACTGACATGGTTCATACCACCTTCACTTTCCCAGTATTACACTGCACAATACTACTATGTGACAAATACAAATTCAATATAAACAGTTCTCCGAGAACGTATTCCCAGTAGTCGGTACAAATCCCCTGATCCCGAACGCTGTATGCTGCACAAAATCACTTCGCTTCTGCGAAGGGGTTGGCTCTGCTTTGAGGTTGTATTGTTGAGCACCTCCTCGCTGGCTCTGGGGTCAGTCAAATCACTTTATTCAATCTAATTAAAATATAGGTCATAAAAGTGCATTACAACATAAACTACATTTCCATAAAATATCTATGCATGTACTGGCAAACTGCATATTTCATCAATACAGAAGAAGGAAACCTCAACAAAAAACATGAGCTAAAACCTCACATGAGGGTCCGCCAAGCACTCCAAGGTATCATAAATTAATATAGCAGTGTTGCAGTCCTTCTATAATTATTAAATTCATGTTAGTTCATAATTTCGATATAAAGGAGCCTTCAAAGTTAAGATTAAGATCTATTAAAAGCAGGTTAAGATAAAAAATTTGGCCCATATTAATAAATCATAGAAGGAAAATCTAAAAATTGCTACCAGGGTAGGAGATTCGGTTGGAGCTTTCTACTGACTAGATCTTCTAGTTATTATTGATAGACCTAAGTAGGATGCTCCACAGTAGCATATGATCAGACCGCATTTGAAGGTAATATAGAGCAGGACAACATTCCGTAAATATTTATTTTCGCATAAGAGGTCGGATGAATCTTTTGCAGTGCACCATATAAAATTTACCAAAAAAGATAAGGTGCAGATTAGTTTTTGGGGATGTACCATCACGCGGGCAAAATGGGTAGCGCGTTTGGGGGGAAAGTTCCCGTAGGGTGGCCCAGCATGCATGGGATGAGTTTGTCTAAATCTTACTAGTATAAAGCGATGTTGTGGATTAGTGACAAACACTAGGTAGCAGTTTACATCATAGGGGATAGAAGGTATATTTGAATTAGTTAGTCCCATGAATTTGTTACAGTTGCTTTCATGTTTGTCATTCCGCCTTTTTAGAAAAGGGTTTTTAATTTGGGCTTTCGGGGTCGACAAACAGTGAACTGGGTTTGTAAACAAAGATTGCTATCCCAGGGTGTTCAGTGTGTCTTTAACATATTTATTCCAGGCAACCTTCTGTGCGTGGTCAAGGGTTAAACAGTCTCTGACATTTTGGGTCAAGACCACCATTTACCTTCTCTACAGTGATTGCCGTAATAGGATCGGGCAAGGCGCACCATATCTGATATATAAGGGGCTCTTGATGCTTGTTTGAATTAGAGCAACTATTAGGGAGGGCTAAAAGTTTTTTGAAGAAGGAATCTTCAATACTTTGAAGGGCATCTACATTTGCCAGACCCCAAACTCCTGCCCCATATGTGGCTTTGGAAGTCGCTTTTGCTGCATAGATCTTCTGAATTGCCTCCAATGGCTTGGACCCTAGTTTCTTTAATAAAAGAAAATATGGCCAAAACACTTTTTTTTTTTTCTAGCAGAAGACATCTGTTAGCTACCTTATTGGTCCAAGTGCCAATGCTATTAAAACACCCAAATAGGAAAAGGTTTGGAAGATTTCGACTGCGTCCCGCTGTATAAAAAGATGGTAATATTTTGGACCGTGTCCCTGTTACCAGGATACGTTTTAGATTAATTGACTAGGAGGTCTAGAGATGACAAAAATTATACCTACTCATCAATAAGTTTTTGCATTGTCACCCCGGTCCTGGCTATTAGTATTGCATAATCTACTTATAATAAGATATGGGTACGCATATGATTCACTATAGGGGCATCTATTGTAGAATCTGCCAGAGTTGTTTCCACACCATTGGTATAAATGGAGAATAGAAAGGGGGCCAGGACACAGCCCTGTCTAACTCCCATATTGATGGCTAACCATCTTGTGCATTCCCCCTGGCTTCCATACCGCACACACACCGTGGCTTGGGAATACAGTTGACTGATAAAGGATATCATTGTCTTGTCTGTACCCATAATTCTCCAAAGTTTAAAATGGGAGACGCAGTCGAAAGCTGCTGATAAGTCCATAAACAACATGTACATTTTGCCCTGTTTGTCTATGGTGTACTTGGCTGTAATCCGGTTCAGATTTAGACATTGGTCCAGGGTCCCTTTCCCTTTCTTAAATCCATACTGTACCGTAATTAAGATATTTTTCGCTGTGTCCCATTCCTTTAATCTGTTTGATAGTAGACCCATTAAGTTAACTCTGCTGTCCAAAAGAGAGATGGGCCTATAATTTTTGGGCAATGATTTGTCTCCTTTTTTGTCGATAGGAAGAATGATTGTCTTTTTCCATGATTCCGGAAGCCCCAGCACCGCAATTGCATGATTCTGGCGGCTCCAGCACCGCAATTGCATTGAACCATTAGTTAACTCAGCCCTTTGGGTACCCCTGTTATCAAAAAAGATATCTATAGGGGCTCGGCCAGGGCCTGGGGCCTTGGCAGTGCTGCATTGCAGCAATCCACATCTGTCATAAAGAATGTTAGGGGGATAAAGGGATGTTACTTTCACCATTGGTAGGGTATTCTTCCCATTCATGGGGGACCCCAAATATATGTGGTAATGTTCCACCCAGGTGTCTCCGTCCACGTGTACTTTTAGATATGGCACTGTGCCCTGTTTAAACAAGCATTTGCAATGCAACAGGTCTCGTATTAGAGTTAGAGAATTTGGCATTGTTTATATTTAGCTGGATATGTTTGCTGGTTTGTGTACTGTGTGTGTTAGGGAATGGCAGGTTTGTATGTATCTGTGGAGTAAGTATGTGTATTATAGCTTTCCATGCCATGTTTACATTACCAGTGAGGCTAACAGTAGACATATACACAGAGACAAACATACAGAGAGACACATGCACTGATACACACACAGATACAAACCCACACAAACGCACACAGAGACAGACACACACATAGAAACATACACACAGACAGTCACGCACACATAGAGACTGACACACGTATCACCTTCCCCTTCTGATGGGTCAGGTCTGACTTTAATGAGTCTTAGATCCCAGTCAGAGGCAAAGAATCCTTCATTTAGTAGCCTCACCGTGAGGAGCTACATCAATCATGCTTTAACCCGTTGCCAGCGCTGAAAATATTCCGCGCTAGTGCGGAACGTTCCATTGAGCTAATGAGATTGGAACGTTCAGCGGACGTGCGCAGCACTAGCGAGGTAGTGCACGCGACGACCGCTGAACGTTCCCCGCACTTAAGGGGTTAATACTCATATTCCTTACTTTTTTGTCTCTTGTGTCCAAGTGTACAAAAGTAGTTCACCTCCATCGCAGTCACTCTAGCAAATTGTGTGAAGCCTGGCTGTTCCAGACCTGGCCCAGGAAATGTAATTTAATTGTATTTATATAGTACTGAGTACCCCTGATGAGGTGTTGAAGTGCTTTTTGGCGACTAGCCCGTAACTACGGAATCCAAAAGATTAGTGGTGTATTAGTACAGTGAATATAAGTTGTTAATTTGAGCGGTGGACATGTTTGTTTTGTAGATTGAGATAGCACAGCTTATCACCCGTGAGGGTATTCAGGTGCTGTCCCTGAGCACGGGGAGATTAAGCAATTTGCACAGAATCACAGGATGTTGCAGTGATGCCAAGACTCTAACCCTGATCCACAGTTCTGGAGTCAGCAGCTGTGCTTGCTGCGCCACATCCTCTCTGAGTCTGTTAGTTTGATTGAATATGGTAAGAAAGGGACAGAGGAGGGAAGAGTCTGGATAGTGTTGTTTAGAGATCCTATATATTTTTGCAGTTTTATACAGCACGAACTTGACCCGAAGGTATCGGAGCACTTGTTGCATTACAGACGGACACATTCATCATTTTTTTTTTTTTTTTTTTTAGTTGGATGAGGTTTTGGATGAGGTAAAGGAGGTATACAGGAGGGAAGAGTCTATGAAGTGTTATTTTGGAGATCCTAGTGGGGACATGAGGTTTGGGTTGGGTCAAGGATGGGTCGCTGGGAATCCTATTTGTATTAAGCTTGCATGGAGTGAAGGAAGATCACTTTGCCTGCCACTGGGAGGAGTGCTTCTGATCTGTCACAAAGCATAAAGAGATCAAAGAGCCATTCACAAGTAAATCGACTACACTGTTTTTTTTTTCTTCCAGCGCACACAAACCTCTGCATGCAAAACTCAAAGTTTTGTTTAATTGTGGAGATGTGGCCTAGTGGCTAGAGCTGCCGACTTTGGAACTGGGGAATCCGATTCAAATCTCGACTTTATTTCAATATCCTGAGATCCCAATCAAATCACTTAATCTTGCTGTGCTTAAAAAATAAATGTATAACATATTTTTTTCAGAACAAAATTTTATTGAAGTACCGACAAAATGCAAAGTGGGGACACCGTCCCGCATGTCAACGCAGGACTAATGAGCTCAGGCATGAAAGAGGATATGCAGTCAGTACAAACAATAATAGATTATACACCCGCCCCCCCCAACCCCCAACTCCCTACCACCCCCTCCCAGGTCCCACCCCGTTCCCTACACAGTGTCTGCTAGTCTCAAGGCATAAAGCAAGATGGTACAAAAAGTGTGCGCTCCCTGCCGCCCAGGGTACAATAATTAAAGATCCTCTCCAGCGTCCTGTGGCATCGGTGGTTCCAGCCATAGCCCTCTGTAATCCGCCCATCTTTTCCATATCTTAAAATGTTTCCGAGGGCATCCCCTGGCCTCAAAGACAGGACGCTCCTGTCCCATGCAAAAGTCCAACCCCGTCTCCAAACTTCCAATAGGGGGGCCCTGGGGTCCTTCCAGGCCCTAGCTATATCTCGCTTAGCCACAGTGAGACCCAATACCAGTAGGTGGCGTTTGTATATATTACCCCCCACCTGTTCCATGACATGCAGCAAGCCGAGCTGCTTTGATCGGGGAAGGTCCCAGCCCAAGACCTCAGCCAAACAGTCCCAGACACCCATCCAGTATCTCGCCAGATTTGCACACGACCACACAGTGTGGACAAACGTCCCAACCTCCCGTCCGCACCTCAAGCACTCAGGGGAGGCAATCAAACCTGCTTTCCACAGCCGTTCTCTGGTAAAATAGGCCTTATGCAAGTATTTAAATTGAATAAAGTGGAGACGCATCGCTATGGCCGCCCCCCTCGGGGCCTCCAGGGCCTCCCTCCAATCTTCCTCTCCGAGAGCTCCCACATCCCCCTCCCACGCGGAGCGTAGTCTATCCAGGGAGGAGGAGCAATGTGTGACCAGGGTCTGATATATATTGGAAATTTTCTTTTCCTCCAATTCCCCTATAAACACCTTAGCCTCCAGGGGGCTGAACTCGGGCAGGGACTCTAAGCCCACCAGATTGGGGGATAAAGCATGTCGCAGTTGGAGGTATTTAAAGAATTGGGTCTTGGGCATGGCATATTCCTCACTCAAGGTCTGGAAAGACTTAAGGGTGGTGCCCCTCATGACGTGGCCGAGCGTAGAGATGCCAATAGCGTCCCAGCCCCTGAATCCCCGTAGGCCTGCCAGCGCCGGCAGCCGTCCGTTCTGCCACAGTGGGGTCTCCCTCGTCAACCTGTTCCACCACCCCATGCGGCGCAGAGCTGCCCGCCACACTCAGAAGACCACCTGAGTGACTATGGGGAGCCTTTTCCTGATAGTCGCCGAGTAAAGAATGGTGTGTACCGTGTCCGGGTCCATCAACTATCGCTCTAGGGCGTAGGCCGGGTCGCTCCGATCCCCGTACCACCAGTCATTAAGCACCAACAGGTGTGCCGCCTGATAGTATGATAAAATGTCCGAGGTGGCCAGGCCCCCGCAGTATGTAGATGGGAAGCAAGTGCGGAGAGCCACTCTCGCCACTCCCCCGGCACAGAGGAACTGACTCAGCGCTGCGTTCACCTGACGAAACCACTGCGGTGCTATAGGGCATGGGTGGTTTTGCAGTTGGTATAGGAGGCACGGAAGGGCCACCATTTTAAAGATCGCCGATCGGCCATAGATGTTCAGTGGCATTCTGGACCAAATCCGCATGTCCGATCGTACTCTATCACAAACAGGCACCATATTGCGCTCCCATGCCACGGTCGGAGCGTCCGTGAGAAAGACGCCCAGGTATTTGAGTCCGCCTGCTGCCGTCTGCAGCGTCGGCGCCCAGTCCATCGCTATCGCCCAGCACCCACAGCTTAGACTTTTGCACGTTCAGATGCAAGCCCGAAACTTCCCCGAAAATTCGCATTATCTCTAGAACTCTGGGCCCGGACCTATTGAGGGCCGTGAGGAAGAAGAGGACGTCATCGGCATACAATGCAATGCGATCGGACGGGCCCATCTCCCACTCTAGCCCCCATAGCTGCGCGTCCATCCGCACCCACACCGCCAGGGGTTCTATGGCCAGGGCGAATAAAGAGGGTGAAAGAGGGCAACCCTGCCTGGTGCCCTGCCCGATGGGAAAGGGTTTTGACGCTGCCCCCGCCACTCTCACCGACGCTGTCAGGTCCGTATAGAGCAGGCTCAGATAGGAGAGAAAAACAGGCCTAAGATTGAGGCGGGACAGAAGCGCCCGAAGGTACACCCAGCTGAGGGAATCGAACGCCCTATCAATATCGGCCAGAAGGAGCGCCGTCGGGATCCCAGCGGCACGGGCTGTCTCCACCACCACCTGTGCGTGGCGAATGTTGTGTCTGGTTGCCCTATGGGGCATAAACCCCGCCTGATCAGGGTGCACCAGATCGGCGATATACGGGAGGAGGCGGTTGGCCAGGGCCTTGGCTAATATCTTTGCCTCAAAGTTTAAAAGGGAAATCGGCCGGTACGAGGAGTGATGTTCAGGGGGTCTCCCGGGTTTACAGAAAACAACGATTTCGGCGTGTTGCCAATCTGCCGGGAGGCGACCACACTCCCTGGCTGCCTCTAGCGCCAACCTATAGCGCCCCTCCAGTTGAAGGTGAAAGGTTTTTATGAATTCACACGGGAACCCGTTAGGTCCCGGGGCCTTACCAGAATTCAATTCCCCAAGTGCAGTGCCTAGTTCTTCCAGGGACAGGGGGAGTTCCAGCGTATCCCGACCCTCATCCGGGAGCGCACGCTGCGGGAGATCCGCCAAGAATTTATCAACTTCCTCCGCTGGGAGGGCCTCTCGGGGGCATACAGATCCGCATAGTACTGTGCGAAACTGGCCGCGATGTCCTCAGGGGCCGATATCTGGTTCCCCCGCTCATCTCAAATTCCTGGCAGGGTCTGAGCCCGGAAGGTATGCTGGCAGAGTCTGTAGAGCATAGTGCTGGATTTATCCCCCCATTGATAAATTCTACTCTGCGTGGCTAGCCAGAGCTGGCGCGCCTCATCGAGTAACCGGGATGAGTACGATTGCTGCGCCATCAGGAGCTGCCCCACAGCCTCATCTGTGTCCCTCATAGTGCAGTCTCTCTCCAGGTCTTGAACCCGCCCCGCTGCCTCCTCCACCTCTCTCTGACGGGTCCTGCGGGTCCCTGCACACCAAGCGATGTCCACCCCCCGGAGCACTGGCTTCAGCGCCTCCCACTGGGTGGCGGCGTCCACCTCTGGACCGTCGTTCTCCGCCCAATAATTAGAGATGGCTTCACGCAGATGTGCGCGATAGCCATCCTGTTGCAGGTGCCACGCAGACTGGCGCCATCGGAAGGGCTGTCGCCTCTTGTCCAACAGAAGATCCAGGGACACAGGGGAGTGGTCCGAGATACCACGAGGGAGCACGGCCGTGGAGGCGACCCTCGCCAGCCAGGAGAGCGGCACGAACAAGTAATCCAATCTGGAGAAAGACTTGTGTACTGCCGACACATAGGAATATTCGCGGCTCAAAGCGTGTTGGTAGCGCCAGGAGTCAATCCAACCCATGCCCTGCGCTAGGCCATGGAGCTTCGTCAGTGCCGCAGCCTGGAGTTCCCTACCGGGCCTAAAGCGATCCATCCGTCCATCCATCACATCATTCCAGTCGCCACCCACGATCGCCAGCACATCCGGGACATCGGCCCACACCTCGAACAGCTTTTCAATAAGCGCATCTTGCAACGGGGGCGGAGCATACACACTACCAAAGACCATCGGCTCATCTCCAACCATACCTTTAACAAACACATACCTACCATGTGCATCGATCCATTGCGTCTCATGTACATAAGAGAGCCTACGGTGTATCAGGACCACCACCCCCTGGGACCCCCTCACAAAGCCCGCATGAAACACCTGCTGATAGCCATATCTCTGCAAGCTGAGGGTCTTAGTACCCTGGAGGTGAATCTCTCCTGTAGGAGAAGAACGTCCGCCCCTTCTCTTTTCCCCAGCCGTAGCACCGCCCCTCGCTTTATTTTATCAAGCATCCCCCGGACATTCCAACTCACTACTGGTAACATCGCCTGTGGGAGGCCTGACCTCTGGGCATCAACCATTGTCAATGGGGAGAAAATGCAGAAGCCTGGGCTCTCGGAGCCACACACACATCCAATACAATCGCCAAAATAGCGCAGACACTGTTTCAAACACATCTACCCCCCCCTACTACCCTCCTCCCCCACCACTCCTCCCACTCAGCCACCCCGCCATCCCCAACCCCCGTCCCAACCTGACCCCCAAACAAACCCCGCAACTGCCTACCCCCCCCCCCCCAATACCTCATAGAACACTGAAATACCTGTCGCTGCATGGGCGGCCTCGGGCCCAAAACAGAGCGCCCAAAGCCTACCATACCAATGGATCCCAAACACCCACTAATCTGAGAACTCCCCCCTATCCCCTAACGCCTCCCAACCATGCAGGAGGCAGGTAGCCCCTATATCGGAGCACCCCGAACCCTTCTCATAGTCCCAGCAATTGTTGGGAGACCCAACCAAATGTGTCCGTTTTACTCAGCGTGCAGTTGTCCGTAGAGCAAAGCACAGGTGGACCACTCCCCGCAGCTGGTATCCGTAGGCGGACAGGACCACCCATCGCCCCTCAGCTACCGCCTCCCGAGTGGTCCGAATCAGTGGGTGCTGCAGTCCGAGGTTCAGTGCCAGAGACATTGCGCCTCCGGGATCTGGATTTTCTATTCCTTTTGCTTCGGACGTTCTGGTCACTCTGGGTTTGCGATGAATCACTCGTGTGTCCCGGATCAAGGCCCGGTTGTGCATGGGGCCTGACTCTCACCGTCTCATCCGTCCACTTGAATACGTCCTCTGGCGTATCGAAAAAGTGAGTCCGGGAGTGAAAGACTACTCGCAGGCGGGCTGGATAGAACAAAGAATACTGAATCTTCAGGCCACGAAGCTTCGCCTTGGCGGCCAGGAAGGAGTGCCTCTGTTGTTGCACCATCTTAGTGTAGTCGGGGAAGATCATGATCTTGTGATTTTCAAATAAAAGAGAATCCTTGGCCCTCGCCTCCCGCAATATAGTGTCTCTGTCATGGAAGTTCAGGAGTCTGGCGATCACCGGCCTGGGCCGTTCACCCTCCGGCGGCTTCTGCATCAGGGCCCGGTGCGCGCGTTCAATCACAAAGCAGCGTCACAAGGTATCTGGGGGGAGCCAGCTCTCCAGCCATTGGGAAAGGAAGCGTTCCATGCTGCCCTTTTCACAGCCCTCTGGAAAACCGACAAAGCGAAGGTTGTTCCTGCGCGCCCGTCCTTCGACATCCTCCACCCGAAGCGCCAGACCCTTCTGAATATTCTCCATCGCCGCCATTTTCTTCTTCAGGGTCCCGACATCATCTTCCACCACTGAGATCCTGGACTCGGCCTCTGTAATTCGCGCCACTGCATTGCGTAGGTCCTGTCTCAGGAGGGTCACATCCGCCCCAATTTTGGCGTCCAGCATATCCCTGGATTGGGTTATCGCCGCCATTAGCGCCGCATTATCCGGCCCCGACCCCTGACCGCCCTGTGCTCCGGGGCCACCATGTGGTTCGGTGAATTTGTCGATGGGCCCCTGCTTAGCGGGCCCACCCCCCCCCTCTGGTCATGGCCAAGTCTTGCTCCGGTAACACTGCCCTTGAAGCGGTAGCGGATCCTTTCGGCGGGGCAATCCACACCTCCTACAGCTGCCAAGGGTGGTTCACTGTCCAGGCACCCCTACAGGCGACATACTTCTCCTGCACACCGCCGCCGTCTATTCCAGGTGGGGGGACGAGGCCCCACTGCGAGTCACCGCAGACCCCTGCAGGTTAAGCCCAATGTATGTGAGAGCCGCCAGAGGCACCCCTCCCTAAGAGTTCGCCGCCACAGCCTGCACTGGTGCACCCCGCAATCCCCCACAACAGTCCGGGGGTATCCTAGGCCGCCGGCCGGCACGGCAGCCCGCCCAGGGCCCCAAATCAAGTCCAGGACAGTCCCACTGGTCCCTTCCGCCCCTCAGCAATCCCTGCAGTACGATGGGAGGGGGGGTCACCAGGGGGGGAGACACTCACGGTTTGTCGATCTCCTCCGCAGGGTCGGTTCCAGGTCCACACCGGGTCCGCAGGCACACCTGTCCCGGTGCAGACACGAGCCCCTCCGGTTCGTCCCACAGGTCTACAGTCCCCTGCCCTGGCGAGCACAGCAATGGGGATTCCAGCAGTCTGGCCAAGGTGCACGACCGACCCCTCTGCCCCCCCCCCCGGGCCTCGCTGCGCCTGCGCTCCCGTCTCGAGGACTGGTGCTGGTGGCGCCAGGCAGGGACCACCAAACTCGAGGCCCCGGCTTCGCCAATGTCAGGTAGGCCGCAGCTCCTCCTCGGATGTCTCCGGGCACCAGTCCCTGCCGCTGTTGTTGTCGTGTTTGGGAGGGGACCCCTTGATGTGTCGCTGACACCAGGCAGTGACGGTCCTGGACAGAGGGATGGCGCTGCCGGCCTCTGGGCGAGACCTCCGGGCCAGGTGCGCCAAAATCGAAGTCCCGGCTTCTCCGATCGGGACTAGGCCGCTCGCTGCTTCGGCCGATTCCGCTGCCCTGGAAGGTCCCGGAGTGTCGCTCTCAGCGTCGGATGGCCCCCAGCACTGTCCGCCACAATCGTCCCACAGGCAGTGCACTTTTCGGGTCCGGGGGCCAGGATAATCTATTGGATAGTCGTTGGGCCGGCGGGAGCTCTACAAAGCCACGTCCGCCATCATCGCCCGCTAAGCCACGCCCCATGTATAACATATTTTGGTGCTCATGTGAAGCGCTCCAATGCACTCTGGCATGGCTTGTACTTTATACAATAAAAAACGATAATTTGACCCAAGTTTAAATCAAGAAACCGAATTGTTACAAGCTTTACCTTTTTAACCAATTGTCAATATACTGTAATAATCCCAGGATCAGAGTCTTGGTGACTCATCTACATGGTAATGCTGTTATGTGTAAAATGCCCGGGCATGAAATATTTCAGGAATTTGGCCAGCCATGGTGCTAATGATACCAGATGGTTAGCGCTAATGTGTTAAAAAAAACATCCCCGTGTGAAGGGCACTTTAACCCCTTAACATTCCTGGTCTAGCCCCTCCCCCAATCACACTATAAAAAGACCCAACAGGTCCCTCCACTAGTACAAATGCCCCAGTGACTTGCACTGCAACAATAGGCTCAATTCCTTCATGAGTCACAGGTTTATTTTATCAGTTTTTCACCTTTTTAATGTTTTAGTTTTTCAGTGGCAATTCGTTAAAAATGTTTATATTTTTTTACTTGTGTGAGTTGGACTTGAAGATCTTTAGTTGCAGAGAACTTCTGAAATTGCTTTTGTCAGCATTATCCAGTCCCCCCTTACGGTAAGGCTTGAACAATGGGGCACATTCATTTTATTTTTTTGTTAGGCACGGGGAGATTAAGTGATTTGCCCTGAATGTATAGGCATTTATATATATATATATATATATATCACACGATGTCGAGCATCCCTGCTTCAGCCGTTAGGCCACACCCTCTCCCTACTTTCCATGGTTACTCAACTTATTGTACTAACCAGGGAAAATGCCCAGTATAAAATAATATTAGTAATCAGTTTGCCAGGGTTTTCGCTTTCCTTGGAATAGAGAAACGTTTGTTTACACTGCCCTTTGCAGGTTATTCGAACTACTGAGGGAATGACGCACCGTGCGTTTCATTCAAGAGTTAAACAGGTTAGGTGTACAATTGTTTCACATCTGGCTGTTCAATGGGCACGTGGGGGTGATAATTCGTTCTCTAGATGCGCACACTGAAATATTTGTGAATCGCAGAAAAAGTACGCAAGTATGGGCCACTTAACCTGCGCCCAGCCATATATTCATCAAATGTCTATGCTAGAAAATGGTTAAAAACACAAGAGACATTTTTGGCCACTGCAGTATGGCTCCTCGTAAGAGCATCCGACCACCATCATAACCAGCCTGATGCGTGCTACACCCAGTGCCAGCCTGATGCGTGCTACACCCAGTGCCAGCCTGATGCGTGCTACACCCAGTGCCAGCCTGATGCGTGCTACACCCAGTGCCAGCCTGATGCGTGTTCCACCCAGTGCCCACTCTCCTAAAACCATTAAAATAAAGTGCTTTAAACAATATCAAGTCCAGAAGGGTTCACGCAAGAAAAGGAAGGGGCTGCCGCCTCGGCTCCGGGCTGGAGCGCCGGAGTGCCCTGTTTGCTGTTTTGCCTGTGGACTGAAGGATAGGACCGGGGCGGGGGGTTTGGGAGGATCCTTTTGGAAAGAAAAAAAAAACGCCTGTGAGTGGTGCGCGAGCGCGCGCCACTGCCAGCATATGTCTTTTAATTATCGCGCCCGTGTCGGCACACTAATTGAAGACCTATGGGCTTTGGTGCGCGTAACAGACACCAATAGGCCATAGGCGGAGCTACGAGACCGCCTATGGCCTATTGCGTGTTCTGTTAAAAACCAGCACGCACACAAAGCCCAATGAAAATGGACCTTGGAAATGCACACGCACAACCCATGTAGAATTTCAAGGTCCATTTTTAAACCTCTACCAAAAGGGCTTTTCGCTTTGCGAGCCCTAAAAAAGGATAATTAATTTCAATCCAGAATTCTCTTGTATTTTTAGAGGATGCTTCATGTTTGAGGTTTTCTGAAACCTCCTCCTTCAAGCCTCTCTAGCCTAGCGTTCATGGTTTCCTTGAATTGATGAAGCATGTGCCCGACCTAGACCTTTTCTCTTGGTTTACTTCTAAGGGCTATGTGGAGGTTATTGAGTGCCTTAGTACAGGCCTCATGAAGCATTGGGGTTCCGCAGGGTCAAAAGACGACACGGGGCTCGACAAATCTACTCGCCCGCCTGCATTTGCGAGGTAGAATTAATGAGGATGAGCTATTTTTAGGTCCTACTCGCCCTTTCTGGCGAGTAGGAAGACAAACTAACTTTTGTCCTCTGTTTTTGAAAACGTAGCAAATGAGACAAGATAACAAGATTTAAATGCATTTGTATTGCTCACAAAGGGAATGAGCAATAAAGATGCCTTTAAATCTTGTTATCTTGTCACTTTTGCTCCGTTTTTAGAGAGGGAGGTCAAGTAGGTTGCAGTTAGGTTGAGGAGATTTTCCAAGGTACTAGACCTTCAGGACTAGTACCATTTTTCAGATTTATCCATCCCTGCGACATTGGGAGTGTTAGGTTCTTCTCACTTTGCTCAGAATTGTCGCAAAGGCCTGCGTTATACTAAGGGGATCAGTACACGGATCAAGGCAAGTCATTATGTCCCTCTGAATAGTGACTGCAACAAAGGAACCAGTTCATCCTTATTCATCTTCGACCATTTATGAACAATACAATTTTATTTTGCTATGTAGGGTGCAGGAACTTTCCTCGATGGATGACTGGGTCTTTCGTTCCATTTAAGTTGACAAGTTATTGTGGCATGGTCCCGAATAGGTGAAATGTCGGCTTTAATGTTGCTAAAAAGAGGTATTCGAGGGACCGAGACCATCATATAATCAATAGTGGAACCCTGTATGCTAGTACCAAATGTCTTTTCGATGAGACCAGTGTTCTCGTCAGTGCGGTTAACACTTTTTCCAAATTCCTTATTGTCCAAAGTCTTTTTAACGAGATACCATAGGAACCCCCGTCATCAATTAAGCCACACATTGGTTTTATCATCCTACTGCAGCTATGGACGTTAAAGTCCCCCATCCATACGGTGTTAAGGAGGAGGATAATGGGCTATCAGAGTTGTTTCGATCACCTTCTCAAGTGAGTCTGTCACCCGTGACATCTCACTCAAAGGTATTATTGTAATTGGCAGCATGTCTGTACCTCCAGAACCTTCACCCACCAGGAGGTGGTAGTAAGTGGACTCCTTTATAAAAGCCAAAAACGTTTAAACATAGAGTATTTCTAATCAACGTAAAAAGGCCCCCCTCTCGCTCTGCCTGCTCTTAAAGGGTTCGCTGGAGTGTGTAAGGAGCAAAATCTATCTAGAAAGTTTGGCACAATTTCCCAAGTTTCCTGTAGACATATTGGATCGAAAGAATTTCTGTGCCTAACCCAGTCAGGGTCCAACAGCTTCGACCTGAGCCCTGCTATATTCCAGGTCCTTTTTCTTATTGTACCATCACCAGAATCCATTGCGTAAGTAACAATTGGGGGGTTAGCTACGGGATGGGTGGTTGTTGGGCAAACCCTTCTCTCCTCTGTCAATTACATGCTTCAAGACCTTCTAGAGCAGCAGATTACTTGTATGTATAGGGTGTTTTGCCAATTATCTTGGATGCCAGAAAGGGGGCCAGTGATGGTGCTTCTGTGACCTAATTCCATTATGTTTAGCCCTAATCGTCTATTGAAAAATCCTAATGGGAAAGCATGAATCTGTGTCGAAGTCGAGGGGGGTTGGGAAGTATATCAAACAGGTGCCTCAAAAGGTGATGGTCATGGAAATGTACTATTATGAAATCCCCTCTGAGTGATTTAGTGGAGTTATCCACCCACCCAACTCTCCTAGCCATGATGATATGATTTGAAAGGTCACGTTCCCTTTCAGCATACTTTGAGGTGCAGTGTAGGGCTTTAAATATCAGATGCTGTGTGTTGACTCGGAGTGTGTATGTTTCAATTCGGTGGTGTTTGACAGAATAATAACATTGGGATAAGCTGCTGGGGGCAGATTTAAATGGCTCCCTCCCAAGTTTCCCCTGATCAAAGCTGCCCCACTCTATTTGCAGGTTCCGTTCTGGTTAAAAAAGGAAGCTTCTGCCCCTGCGTCACAGGAGTTGATTGCGGGGCATAGCCACTTCTAGGAGGAATTGGGGAACCGTGAGCGGGATGGAACAGTGGCTAGGTATTCGGGTTGGCAGAGATCTTACAGGATTCGAGGCATTGTCTGGGGAGTAAGATTGATGAAACGGCCCATCCCACCCCTCCCCCGGCCTCACTGTCTCTGGCTACGTGTGAGTGCCCAGCAATTCATCGCCAATCGCTGAGAAGAGGAAATTGCATTGGTGTTATGGTTTGGCAAATCCAGATGGAGTTCCTGCGTAACCCCTGGTACCTTATTTGCCCCTTCTTGGGTTCCAACCCCTCTCATGCTAATTAAGGTAAACTTATCTTCAATCCTTTTTAATCTTTCTAGTAGGGCTTGAAGCAATAGGGAGATGGTCTGTTCAGTTTTAACATAGAGGGCCTCGTTCTCAGTCTGGATAGCTAGGTTTGTTCCTTCCTTTGCATGTGTATCCGATCTTGAGGACTTATACGATCTCCCTCCCCCTCTTTTCTTCTTTATTGGAGGTTCTGTGAGGGACCCACAGTCTCCTCCAATGGAAACTGAAGGGATGGTGGATTGAGATCTAACATTGACATTGGGAGGCTGGGGTGGAGGGGCAAACATCGCTTGTAGGCATTAAAACATTGTCCACAGTGTCCCTAATTTGAAGCGGGGTCTCACCTCCCCTACTGAGAGCCGACGTTCGGATATCTCGATCTCTTTAAGCAGGACATTGCAGCTCTAGTGAGAACTTAGTCCAGAGTATTAGTGTTCTCGACACCTTGATCGCTGGGCTTTGCCTTCCAATTGCCCTTTAGTTAACAATGACTGGAAAAGTAGCTGCTGTGTAAAAAAGAGAAAAAATGTAAATAAAAGTAGTAGTAGTAGTAGTAGTAGCACGAATTAGAAGGGGGGGGGGGGCAGCCCAGCCCAGACTCCTCTGTGCTCCGACTGGCGTGGATGGACCTGCCCTTGGCCCCGTGGGTCGGCGTTGCGCTAATACCTGCATTGTGAGATGTGTGAGATGTAGGAGATGATGGGGATTGGAGTTTTCCCCAGCATTGACAAACCGTTTCCCCAAATTGCACAGCTTTTCACCCTCAGCTGCTGGTAGACGATGCACCAGTCACAACCTCCTTTGAACAGAACTCCCCTTTGCATTGACTTGCTGGCTCGAATCAGCTCGTCCCCACCGGTGAGGCGGTTGCCTGCGACTCATTCTCTTGAGCAACCTCATTACCACTATCTGGACAGTCTCCACACACTGTCGAGTTGTCAACCTGCACCATAATGGCTTCCCTGAACCCAGAGAGATCTGCTGTGTAAAGTGTCCAGGTATCCCTTATTTATTTATTTTTTTGATGGTTTTATATAGCGCGAACAAGACCCTTGCGGGTATCCAAGCGCTTTACAAGGAAGATGTTGGACACAGGTACATGCATAGAAATATATGCGATTCCGATAACGGGAAATACATTCTGATAATTTAGTATTAAATCTGTTTATTCAGAGCAAAATATTTACCAACCTGTGCTCAAAAGCGCACCGGCGACTCCATTACAATGCTTAGATGAAAAACATAATGGGCACAGCAGACAATCAGGATTATTAAACACAGCAAGCCGCCTACAACCCAGAAGGGTCGGCCGCGTCAAAAAGTAGTGCAACGTGTTGGAAGCTGAAAGTAGCTGAGCCTCCAATTCAATCCCCAAACAACGCCCCACAAACATCCCCCCCCAACCCATCCCCTCCCCCACCCCCTTCTTGTCCGTCTAGTGATTCACCCAAACCCCCACCAGCCCAGTCATCCGCAAAGGACAGTTCTTAAATGTGTTCATTCTGAGCTCTGCGCCGGCCAGGTCCCTTCTTACACTCTGGTAGCGAGGTGTCCTCTAGGTGCAATAGTCTCAGGTATCGGGGACAACTCGGCTCCCTAAATTCCCCGGTGAGTAACGACAAGAATGGCCTCCAGATATCTGCAAACTCCTCGCCCCGTCCAGCTGCTGTCAGGGACAGCTTCTCCATCCCCAAAACTGTCCAAAGTCTGTGTAGCCAACCCAGATGGATAGGGGGTTGGGGATCTCTCCATCGTGCTACAATGTTCTGAACTGCGGCACCCAGCGCTATGGCAATCAACCTCCCCCGCATGGATTTCAAAGGGTACATTAGTGCGTTCGGCAGACCAAGGAGGATATAGGCCGGGAACCTAGGGAGCTGGGTGTCCAGATGTGCATCCACAGATCTAAAATGGTGTCCCAGTACTGCTTCAGCTGCACGCAGTCCCAGAGTAGGTGTACGAGTGTACCCCGCTCCCCACATCCCCTCCAACACCGATCGCTGGTCTTGGGGTCCCAGTGATGGAGACGCGCCGGTGTATGGTACCAGTACATGGCCACTTTAGTCAGAGTTTCGGTGAGACCAGTGTGATAGGCAGAGTGCCTGGCCCTGTGGTAAATCCCCTCCCACTCCTTCCGCTGAAGTTGCCTCCCTAGGTCCTCCTCCCACCTTGCTTTCCCCGGATGGTAGGTGTATATATGAGGGAGGAGCAAGTGTTGGTACAGGTCGGAAAGCAGCTTTTTCTCTGACTTGCGCGTGAGGAGCCATTTCTCATAGGGGGTAAGGAATCGCTGCGCCCCTGGCCGAACTGAAGGCTGAAGAACCCAGTGCCGCACCTGTAAATACTGGAGCCTGTCCTCCTCTTGGATCCCATAGTCCTCTTTCACTTTTTGAAAAGAGAGGATGCCTTCCAAATTTAACATATGTCCCACCTCTTTACAGGGAGTAGACCTCCATGCTTTATAGTGCTGAGTGTCAAGGCCCGGGGTGAAGTCGGGATTCCCGAATATGGGCGTCAGCGGAGATGGAAACGAAGTGAGTTCACTCCGGACGGCAACTTGGTCCCAGACCTTCATCACCGTGCTTGTGATGTAGGAAGCGTAGAGGTTGGGGGGCCTATGGCATCGCGGCAGGAAGGGTACACCCTGGAGCGGTCGACCGGCCACCGCCTGGTCCTGGAAGAGCCAGTGTTTGCTAGATTCCAGCTGGTACCATTCGACCAGGGTGCGCATCTGTGCCGCCTGAAAGTACAATGTGAGATCCGGCATACCCACGCCACCTTGTGCAGGTGGGAGAGTCGCTATCCGCTGCTTGAGGCGGGGGTGACATCCGTTCCATATAAAGCGTGTCAGGTCCGCTTGCGTCTTCTGGAGCCAGCCCGTCGGGGGCGTAGGGGCAGGGTCTGGAAGATGTATAAAATTTGTGGCAGAAGGGTCATCCTGACCGCTGCAATGCGTTCAAGCCAGGAGAGCGTAAGGCGGTTCCACTTCCTCAACGTCTGTTATTTGTGCGCTCAACCTGGTGTAATTGGCCTCCGCTGTTCCCCGCACCGTCTGCGCCAGTAGAACCCCTAAGTAGGGGACTGTGGAGGCGGACCACTGCAGAGCGAACTCAGCCTCGGCGTCTGTGAATACATCAGGGAGCAGGGACACGTTCAGGGCCACCGATTTCCCAACGTTGATTTTAAAGCCCGAGGCCTGCGCGAAGGAGTGTAATTCCACAAAAAGCGCTCGCAGCGACTGCATAGGGTCCATCAGGGAGAGCAGAACATCATCCGCATACAGGCTGATCTTGTGCGTATCTCCCCCGAAAGGGATGCCCTTGATGCGCTGGTTATGTCTAACTCTCTGCGCCAGCGGCTCCATATAGAGCGCAAACAGGAGAGGGAAGAGCGGGCATCCCTGCCTGGTCCCCCTACCTATCGGGAAGCGCGGGGAAGTATGGCCATTAACCCGTACCGTCGCAGTGGGCTGACGATAGCAATTAAATATCCTATTCCGGGTAATCTCTCCGAGGCCGAATCTCCGGAGCACCTGTTCAAGGAAGGGCCAGTGCACCCTGTTGAATGCTTTTTCAGCATCTATCGCCAGGAGCATGCATCCCGGCCTCGTGCGGGAGCCCGCCTCAATAAGGTGGAGGACGCGTCTGGTGTTGTCACTCGTTTGCCGCTGAGGGATAAAGCCCGCCTGGTCAGGTTCGACAAGTTGTTGCATATACGGCGCCAGACGGCTCGCGAGAATACCTGTGTAGTACTTCAGGTCTACATTCAGTAGCGAAATCGGTCTATAGGATCCGCGCTGAGTGGGGTCTTTACCGGCTTTGTGAATCACCGATATCGCCGCCTCTAAAAGATCTGGGTGGATAGCCCCGGCCTGATCAAAGGTGTAGAAAAGGTCCCTCAGCAGGGGGGCCACCTGTTGGCAGAAGGTCTTGTAAAAAGCCGCCGTGAAGCCATCGGGGCCCGGGGATTTCCCCAGATTGAGATGGGAAATCGCGGAGATGACTTCCTCCAGACCAATTGGTCTGTCGAGGAACTGGGACTGTGCTTCAGTCAATGACTGGAGAAGTGCCCCGTCTAAGTACTCACCACTATCTTCGGCACCTAGCCCGTCTGCGTCGCACAGTTCAGTGTAGAAGGACCCAAACGAAGCTGCGATGGCAGCGTCCTCGGTCAGCAACTCACCCCGGGCGTTCCAGATGGCGTGGACATGCCTCTGTTGCCGTTGTTCGCGCAGCTTACATGCCAACAGCCTCCCACATCGGTCCCCTCCGGTATAGTAGGCATGCTTCAGCCGTATAGCCGCGAATTCCGCGACATCTTGGTCGAGCGCCGCAAGCATCTTCCGTTCTAAGCACAGCTGGCGCCACGCCCTAGCCGCTCCGGTGCGTTGATGTAGCTGCTCGTGTAGCGTAGTTCCTATTTTCCCAATAGGCCCTGCGCATTGGAATAACATAAACAGTAGTATCGACATTGAAGTGCGGATCTTCCAGGCCTCTACTGACTATGCTAAACTTAATTGGGTTTGTTACCAACTAGCTCAGAGGTCACTGGAAACTTTCTTGACTGAAATAGGAAGTGATCAGCTTCCCTGGCGTAGACAAGAAGGGATTCAGTTTTCCAACAACCGTGCAACATGACAACTTTGCTCCTCAGATCAAGAGTCAATCTCTAGGGTCGTGTGAAACAATAGACAGTTATTTTACTCAGTCAGGTTGGTGCAGTTTACTTTCACAATATGTAGAGAATAGAGAGACGGGCGTTTGTCAATAAAGGGTTAACATTTATTGAACAGAGTTTCTTCTCGTACAAGAGAAATGAATTGCCACAATTGCAAGACTTGTTATTATAAAAAGTACGTACAGTAAGATAAGTATTGCGAAATAATACTGTAAAAGCATTGATATGGTTTCTTAGCCATACGATGGTTTAAAAGTAATAAAGCATATATAAATTCATATATACATTAGGCTAAAATACTCAACTGGTGCTTCTAACTACGCCTACCCCAGTGTACCTGACCTAAGCCTAATACTTGGGAGGGGAGTAAGTAAGTAGCTTTAAGTTGGTTTTGCCAAGGTTTGCTTCAAGAATTCTCTCTCTCAAGGGTTTAGTCAACACCATACCTCTGGAATAGAATGATGGAGGTCTGGTATCTCCCTCAGGGCTCGATATCCCAGTCACCCGCAAGGGTAGACCAGAAACGCTGGAGCTGGATTTCTCTGCAGGAGAAAGGCAGCGTCTCGTCTTCAGCGCGTCGAGGAGGAGGAGGGGCAGCGTCCGCGGGGAGCTTGCATCTGCTGGGCTCTTTGCAGGGGACGGCTGTTCAGCTCCTAAGTTCACCACACCATCGTTCGCTAGTTAGCAGCGATAGCAGTAGCGATAGCAGCTATGATATCTTCAGCATAACAGCAGCTTCAGGCGACGGGCAACAGGGGACTTGCTTAAGGCCACGTTGGTAGTATTTATACCTGAAAGGTGCCTTGTTTGACGTAAGTTTGCTGGACATAAGACGTCAATAAAGATGTCACTAGGAAGTGATCGTCTATCAGTGCTCATTAGAGTTCTATTACTAATCAAAACACAGCAAGCGGGGATTTCCAGGTTTGCTGAGTTTTTATCTTGTTGAAGAACTCAGAGTGTTAATCTAGGAATCTCAGATAGTGACTTCTGCTCTGTCATTGCACTAATTGGTTGCAAAGGAAGTGGCAGAGAAAGCTATTCTGGAATGTGGCTCTGTTCGTGTGAGGCCAGAGATGAGTTCCTGAATATTGCACTTGAACGGTTATGCCAATATAGGGAATAAATGGATTTATAGCCGAATAGGGGCATAAGGTCACAGTATCGATCAGGATCTTAAATTAGAATGCCACACCCACTCCACGAATTCATGTCCATCAAATTACTAAAACTAGAGCAATAAGATGTATGTGTAACATTGCCCACCCCAAAATACATAAATGCATTCGAAATAGGCGTATATTGTAATACGTGAAATTTTAGGTACTGTACGTTTTGAAGCATAGAAATCATTCAAAAATTATAGCATATGAAATCAATGAACGATTATGTAAAAAGAATTACACATGAAATATCTCTGAAACAGAAGAAGGGCGAGATAAATCATCACATATAAATGCATTGCAATAAATGTGCTAGAGGCTGGTGTAAAGTTGTTATGTCTCTAGATGTGTTTAGAAATAGAAGTTGAAGCTTCTGTTCTCTTAGAATAGTTTTTACTTTAAGCAAAGAATTTTTCGTGCCAAAAAGGGTGAATATTAAAAAGTGTTCAATTCAAAAGAATTATTGCTTGAATGGGGAAATTAGAGTTCCAACGCTTTTAGCAGTTTTTGTTGTTCAAAACTGAAGGCCGAATTCAGAGTTCATGGGAACGCTCTGTGTCGGAAAGCTTCTCCAAAGTTATTATTTCTGTTCGGGTGAGAACATCATATCAGACAGGCTCTCAAAGAATTGGTCTACAAAATCAGGTGACAGTTCGACCAAATTCGATAGTGCTGTAACTTGGCAGGTGTGAGAATGATTGCTGTCATCATAGTCGGGATCAGCAATGCTCACAGAAGGTCGTACCTGGGTGATGTTGCGTTTGTCACTCGCTCCACTGTTACCACCTAGTCGTAGCACAGGAGTCTCAACGAATGCCCTCATCAGGATTGGTAGCCGCTGGGGACAACACAATGCGTGAGCCGTGATCGGACTGAGCAAAGTATCGACATCCATTGGTACTGCTGATGGAAGTGAAAGACAGATGTCAAACACGCACTCATCTCCGCATAGCATACATCGAAGTACTGGTAAGATACAGTTCTGCCATATAGGTCTGAATGAAAGGAACCAGGTCATGTTTAGATCTCTCAGCCTGGCCAATCCAAGGACTCTAGTTATTCTGTCCCTGTAGCGGATTGCTAGGGTTGTTTCTTCCATTCCCATAGGAGTCATGTCTGAGCTGTGGCTTGCCATAACGAAGCAGGAGGGTCAAAAATAAAATCCCTGCTACAAGTCCCAAAAATAGGGGTATGCCGCCAAAAACAGAGTGGACAAAATTTGGAACGATTCCCAGAATTGCTTGAAATGGTGTTAGCAGTCCCGTAAAAATCGTCTTAAATATGCCTGGGATGCCTGTGGCACTAGACATGTTAAGGAGTTGGTTAAGCATTTCTACGAAATGCACGGGGCAATTTGTTGATAAAAGGTCATGAACCTCCGTAGCTGTCCTTGCAACTAGAAGATCATACGTCTTTTGATGACGTTATGGGCACTGTTGTCTGTAAAAGCACAGACTTCATTTTGCTTAAAGTATCAATTCGTATAGAATAGAGATTCAGACGAGGCCAGATGGGAGTCTCTGTGTCTACAGGCCCGCTCGGGAACAATGCTTGCATACAGCATTTGACCATGGATGTTACGCTTACTAGATAACTTTTCCCTGGAACAAGGCCACAACATCTGTGATCCGTTCTAAGAATGTAACTCCCATTCGCAAGTTGCATAAAGAAGGGCTCTATCTGAGTTGCAGGTGTGACTAGCTGGTGGCATGAAAGGTTGTTAGAATTACCTTCACAGGCTCCATGTAAATTAATACCCTGGCACAAAAGTATACCGCTTAGTGAATGTTTACAATTTTCACCACTAAGAAATACATTTTTGTCGCTGTCACTATAGCAAGAATGTGTGTATGGTAATTTCCATTCTGATTTTATGTATCCCTTACCCAATCGTTCATACTGGCCAGTAGGTATGTATTCAAGGCACTTTTTAAATCGGAAAGTTGTTATCGGAATAGTGATAATTCCGTGTAGTATCCATTCAATGACTGGACTCTCTGACATTGTCAATGATGATCTCTCAAGTTTTTCGATGCTCAGGATTGTATAGTCTGCTCCTTTCTGTGCCAAACTGATTTGTTTATTAGTAAGGTTAAATATGGAAAATATTGACGTTGTGTTGATTAAACGCCAAGGCACATAGCCGGAACGAAGATTTTGCAGCGTCCAGCCTAATTGTACAATAGAACGTAACTGAGATTGACCATGCTGTAACATTAGCAAGTCTCTGTCTATTATGTCAAAGGCAGAAGATACAATATTGTCCAACGAATATATTCTGGAGGACAGAGTCATTAACCCATTGTCCACTACAGAAAGTGATTTTTCCAAATTAGTACGATCAATTTCTCGTATTTTTTCTGCTGTTTCAATTTGTGTGACTTTCCAAGCCTCGTTGTACGCAGCATAGATGCTGGCCGCTATGAAACGCTTTTGACGCTGTTTGCGTGGACCAAGAATAAAATCGCGCAAATCAGCACCATCTTTTAGTAAAGACAAGTGTTGCTTAATTTCAGCCAGTGTGGATGTTCCTAGCCATTCGAGGCAGAGTTTCCCTACACTGTATGTTGTTACTATCCCTGAATGTTGTCTCTGGGAGTATCTAGGGTCTTGTCTGGTCATTTTTAACCCCTGTGTTTTATTCAGGAATCTATCTTGACAGCTGTTTGTGTCAGTAGGCCAGATTAACCACTTTTTCCAATCAGGATGTGTTCTGTTAAAATGTAAAATTTTAGATACGTCTATCTCAATATCTGTTGGTGCATTCTCAGGTATTGGCTTCGGAAAAGACGGTTTGTTAAGGTCTTTGATCTTAGCTAGGCCAAGACAGGATGTTTGGTGTATTGTGTCATTTAAAAACATCATTTGTTCTGGTATCATGCAGGTTCTGAATAGTGCTTCAAGGCCTTGTACCTGCCAATCTTTTGTACCCCAAATGGTTTTTGTTTCAATGTTATTTTTCCAATAATCAAAACCAAATGTCATCATTTTGTCATAAAATGCTTCTGAATATATCAATTTAGAATTTGTCAGCATTGTTTTCATTCCTGTTTTATCTAACAGTTTGTAATAAAACGTTTCTGCATCACTGGTGTTAAACCCTGAGAAGTATTTGAATTTCTCAAAAAATGCTTTAGAACTGCTTTTAGGTGGTGTAGAACAATGTTCCCATTGATTATACTAAAAAACATTTCTAGGCTGTGCAGATTTATGCAAATAATGATCGCCATAATGTGTGTAGCAGAATGTCTGCTCATAACTAGATGAACCTTGTAAATAATCATGTTCTGTGAATCTAGCTGACATTACTAAATCAGACATCATGTCATTAATACTGTTAAAATCCCAATCATCAGAGAATGTACTAGCTTTTACAAAGTCACTTAAGGAAACCTTCAGTTGATGAGGATACTTCAGGATTTCGACCGGACCATAGATCTCATAGTCAGTTTTCTCCCATACTACCCCATCAGGTATTGGAATTGCTGTGACATTTACTGTTGACAGTTCTCTTTTCTTCACGTGGGATGATCTGTGTGGTTTGAGGACTAAGTTGATGTTCTGACTTGCTGTGTCCATTGTACTATATTTTCCCTCAATGAATTTTCCCAAACCAAAGTACCATGATGAGCCAAAGCAGGAGGAAAAATACACCTAGACCGAACCAGAACTCTAACCAAGGTGAAATAAGGTAGATTTCCTTCAGTTGATGAAAGAGTTCAGTTGCTTTTTCTTTAAAAGTCTTTTTTGTTTCTGGCATCACTTCGGGGTCGTTTTGATCTTCAGAGAAGTTGTCGAAGTTGATGAAATAACCAGAGGCAGTTCTGTCAATTGTTGGGATTGTTCTTTCAATCTGTCTCTCGGTAGCATTTTCTGATGCCACATTATTGTAGACTGGTGTTTCTTGACGAACTGTTTCAATCTGTGTCTCAAGAGGCGCGAGTTCCATGGCATTATTGCATAGTCCTTCTCTGTGCACTGCAGGCTGATCGAATGTGATTTGTCTTTCAGTTTGAACCTCTTGGATTGTTGCAAGTTTGGGTATTCTGTTGTTTCTTGGGAGTCCACTGGGCCTACTGTTGATTATAGGCCACATGGTTGTGGTTTTACCAGGTCGATAGACACGACTCTCTTCTCCTTTTTACCAGCAAGGGGCCGTAGTACTACTGATCTTGTTCCGGTGACTGCCAAGACAGGTACTGCTTTTCTGTAAGAAGGCCCAAATTCCTTCTTCACCGCAATTTTTTCTCTGACTAGATCCCCAATCTTTGGAATCCAGACAGGCCTTGCTAGGGCTGTTGCTTGTGGTGCCTCGTCAGTGGTATCTGGCTGTTGCTTTAACTTTATGTTGCTTAAGGATTTTCTTGTTTCATTCAGTTCCTGTAAAACAGCCAAACGATCTTTGATGTCAAAGTCTGTTTTCTTTTCTTGTACCACTGATACCTGACTATCTAAGTCCTGAATTCTCATTCTATTTCCGAACAATAGCTCGTATGGGCTGAAACCTTTTAGAGATTTTCTTGGCAAATTGTTAAGACTGGACTGGACACTTATTAAATGTTTGACCCACCCAGCGCCTGAACCTAATACCTTCGCTGTTATAGATCGCTTTATGTCAAGGTTTTTTCTTTCTACCACACTATTCCCTTCGGGGTGCGACGGACAAGAATACCGCAAGCCAACGCCCATGCTGGCCATGGCCTCCTTATAAGCTCGAGAGCTGAAAGCAGGACCCTGGTCAGAATGGAACGTGGTAATTGCGTATGTGCCGATAAAGACTCGCAGATCTTTTATAACCGTTCTAGCGTCAGCTGAGCGCTGGAGGCCTCATTTTTTAAGTGTGTTTAGTCTTAACTGATTAATAGGACGCTGAATGGCTTGCGGACATCATTACCCTTTCTATAAATGGTAACTGTGCAACAGGCAGGACCGGTTCATTACTGCAATCCCTATCACAGTCCGGACAGTTCTTTACATATATCTGATGTTGCACGCTCATCCCCGGCCACCAGTATACTGATTGCAATTCAGTCAGAGATTCCCTCATCTGAATGTGCTTTGGACCTTCACCCATGTGTGCGTCTGCTATTAATAATATTCTCCTGTTCATGTTTGGAATTACCCTATCCCCCACTCCAGGGATTCGAGCAAAAGGAACGGAGTTTGCATCAATTACGTATGCATAATTGAGTGGATAGTTCACGGGCAGTGCTGCACAGTCTCCTTTTACGGTCGTTTTTACTGCCAGCATGGTTTCCCCGTCTATGTATTTTTCCTGTACGCTTTTTTGTGGCTACGGAAGCCGGTTTAGTTGCTTCCGCTGTGGCTGTATTAGCCAATGAATTCCCTGCAACGTGAACGCCATCACGTTGAAGACTCTGTGCGTGTATCACGTGAGTCTTTTGTAGTTCTTTTCATAAAAGAATCACCTGTTCCCAAAGCAATTTATGCTTTATTGTGGCACCTGTGTCATCTTTGTAATCGTTTTCAATCCAACTCTGCAGTTTATTATTGTAAGAGATGACGCATAAATGAGAATCGCACACGATAAGTGTCGGGAATTCACGTTCTGCATTTTCGAGCGCCATCTTTAAACATCTGATTTCAGCTCTCTGAGCCGAACAGTTTCTTACTGATTCAGTTTTTGTTACTTTCGGTCTGAATTTACCCCACAGCCACCGACCTTTAACAATCGCACAGGCTGCATTGTAGGATTTGCTCTCTACGTTGAAATGCTGTACAAATCTATCTGTATAGATAATACAGGCGTATTGTGGGAGAGTCAGAAGTTCGATTGGCAGAGGATATTCTTCTTCATATTCTAAATCATTCAGTTCCTCGAATTGCGGGGCGAAATAGTATTTCACATCTTCCGCTTCTAGAGAATCTACACACTGTATCCATTTCGGATCCAGTGACACTGTAGGCATGTTTACTGGGCTGAATAGCGCCTCGAAGGCGGATTCCGCTGTGAGGATATTAATCCTTTTGCCGTGTGCTAGTTCTCGTTCATTTGCTAATGCAATTTGCACTGCTTTCACAGTTCATTCTGTTTGACTGAACGTTTTTTCTGCTTGTGTGTACAAGTGAGATTTAATTGAAATTGGTACCTTTTCTCCCTCATTAGAGGTCAGGTACGTGAATCCGCATCTTCCTTTGATGACTCGGATTACAAGACCGCGTGTATTGTCACGTGTATCTAATTTAGTTTTAGCTAACATGTCTGTTTGCAGTGATCTCAAAATTTCTGTGTGTTTTTGAGTCCAATTGATTTGCTTAAAATCAGGTTTAATTAGTTCGTAGAGAGGTTTAACCCTCTCTGCGTAATTTAGAATGTAAGTTCTTCCGAAATTCAGAAAACCTAGTATGGATTGTAAATTCTTCAGCGTTTTTGGAGCTTGGAGTACAGCGCACTTCTCTAAGAAGTTGTCCGCTAGGCTTTTTCCTTCACTTGATAATTCGTACCCTAAGAATAGTACTGTCAGATGGGCAATTCGAGACTTTTTAAAGTTGAATTTGTAACCCTCTGCCGCGAACCCAAGTATAATGGTGTTCACTCTTTTCAAGTGAGTATCCAAGTCGTCGTCTGTGAGATAAATATCATCTACGTAAGATAATGCCTCCATCATATATTTGTAGTAACTCTGTTACCCTAGCTGAGAATAGTCCTGGGCTGTTCTTGAACCCCTGTGGGAGTCGACAGAATTTTTTCTGCGACCCAAATGCTGAGAAAGCGGTCAAATATCTGCTTTCTGGTGCAATGTTTTGACAAAAGAAACCATTAGATATGTCTAATGTTGTTTTATATTTTTTCCTAACTATGTTATTCATTAGGGCTGCACTATGCGAGTTTTGTACTGCAAATGTTTTGCAACATGTATTAAGGTGTCTGTAGTCCAAAACTAGACGATATGAATTGTCTGGCTTGGAGACAGGAAACAAAGGATTGTTCATTTGAGAGGTGCATGTTTCAATCACCCCCTGGTATTCAAGTTGATCTAAGATCTCCCTGACTTGTTTTTTAGCTTCTTGCTTAATGGGATACTGCCGTTGGGCAGTTGGTTCACTTTTTAACTGGATTTTGTGAGGAGGTGAGTCCTCATCCCATCCTACATGATTTTTATATAATGCCGGTGCCTGGGCTACTGCCCATTTCCTTGCATATGTATATTTTTTGTGAATCGGAATGTGATTCGAGAAGGGAGGCATAATTACTACTTCGCCACGAGGGCACTCCCTGACAAACTCTGGGGGCCAATCTTTTTCAGCTAACAGAATATCATAGCCTTTTGAGAGCTTATCCCAAAATCGACCTCTTATTTTCCTAGTCTTATCACCTTCTATACGCAATGTTATTTCGTATATCTTATGGGGCTCGCTAAGTCTGGTGTCGGCAGTTTCAACCTGAATGAATTCATTCGTGTCCACTGTCTCCAGATGACTCATCAAGATCTTGCGGGCTATACTGATTTCTGCTGCACTGTCCAACATTGTCAATGCCCACTCCCCGTTTTTCAATTGTGTCCTCAGTATTCTCGGCATGATTGATTACTCTAATACTGGCTACCTTCTTTTTTGGAAATTGAGATTTTTTACTCTGAGCAGGTTCCTTGTCTTTGGACTTGGTGTGCTCTCCTGGGTCTGACCGTCCTCTTCTTTCCGATTTCTGTGAAAAAGATCGAGAGGGACGTGTATCAATACTTTGATATCTATCAGGTTTTTTCAAATTATCCCTATTATTAAGGTTGTATCTTTTCTCAGAGGGCTCCCTCTGGGGAGACTGGTGTTCTCGAGTCGGAGTTCTTTCCCTCCGTCGAGGAGACCTTCCTCTGGACTGGAAAACTTTTTCCTTGGGAGTGGATTGTTTATTTCCATCCCAGCTCTTTTTAGGAGTATTTAAGTTATTTTTAATGAATCATTTTTCAGGATTTTCGAGCAGTTGGGGCTTTACTGGTTTCCCACCCAAGCTGTCTCTACCTAATTCTTCATAGCACTTTTCTATGATTCTGGCAAGCTCAACTGGCTGATCTGTTATGTCTGTTTCCTTCAACTTCTGGCGGATCGCCACAGATGCTGCTTCTCCTTTTATGTTGGCTAATAATATAGCCCAGACCTGCTTGAAGTCTTTCAGTAATTTCATACCAAGAGTTAAAGCGGGCTCTATACCGTATTCATTTTGAATCTGTCGTAGTACATCTGGTATTACCGCCATAGACGGAACACCATGTGTTTTTGTGTAAATGGAAGCAAAGACTGTACCCCAAGTGTCACAGTCCTCCACGTGTGGTGCGATTCCCATAGGAAGGCAGATGGTGAAGATTCTGTGTTTCTCAATAGGGGGATTATCAGGAAATACTGCCTCTATTTGAGTGATTTTCTGTGCTAACCAGAAAGGAATTTGTTCCCGTTTTACGGGTGTTTTACCAAGACATGACTGTATGTTCTGTGGTGTAATTTTATTAGTGTTCCCCTGATGAGGGGTCAGCTGTGGTACATTAACAGCTGGTTGGACTGTTGCAGTCCGCATTACATATTGCACTAATTGCCTATGTATTTTAATTAATGTTTTTAGCTGTACTAACAGCTCTTCCTTTGACATTTTTGCAATGTCCGGATGTGGTGTGTAGCTGACTAGAACCGGCCACGTTGCTCCTGGTCTACCTAGTGGACCGAGCCTGGTAATATGATCATTATGTTTTAGGGCGTCATTAAACCAGAGCAGGTGCTCTTGGAATTTTAGTGGGATTTCAGTCTCCTCAAAAGGAGCGTACTCTTCGGGAGGTTTCTCTATTTTGTAATAGTGAAACTCTTTGGTTCTAGCGTTTGCCGCTAGAAAGTTTATCCATGAATAGAATACCTCTGTCTGTCGATATTCGTGTGCCTCTATCACGAAAATTACTGTACCACCTTGTGGTGTCAGTCCGTTTTCTATAAGTTTTAAAGTTATAGATTTTCTTAAGTGGACCGGGATGTCGATAGCATCCGGGTCAGTCTGTAGGAGACTCGAGTCTTCCTCTATTAGTTGGGCTGCCAGCCTAGCTGCTTCCCTTTCTTCTTCACTGTCTGACATTTTATAAATGTAGGTTTTGCAGAGTAGGTCTCCAAGGAGACAAAGATTAGGTGCACAATATTTTGGAACACTGTATCCTTCAACGTTGAATAAACCAGAGCTTTACATAGGAATCTCTTCCTACTAAGGTCGGGCGGATTTTAACCTTTCACCCACTCCAGACGTCTATTGGAGTATTTACGGGAGAAAGGGGTCTGTGTGAAATATGCACGACTGAGTTACTCTAAAAGTCTTGCGTTAGTTTATCGCCTTACCAAACGTTGGGCGCCATGTAGCGTAGTTCCTATTTTCCCAGTAGGCCCTGCACATTGGAATAACATAAACAGAAGTATCGACGTAGAAGTGCGGATCTTCCAGGCCTCTACTGACTATGCTAAACTTAATTGGGTTTGTTACCAACTAGCTCAGAGGTCACTGGAAACTTTCTTGACTGAAATAGGAAGTGATCAGCTTCCCTGGCGCAGACAAGAAGGGATTCAGTTTTCCAACAACCGTGCAACATGACAACTTTGCTCCTCAGATCAAGAGTCAATCTCTAGGGTCGTGTGAAACAATAGACAGTTATTTTACTCAGTCAGGTTGGTGCAGTTTACTTTCACAATATGTAGAGAATAGAGAGACGGGCGTTTGTCAATAAAGGGTTAACATTTATTGAACAGTCTTTCTTCTTGTACAAGAGAAATGAATTGCCACAATTGCAAGACTTGTTATTATAAAAAGTACGTACAGTAAGATAAGTATTGCGAAATAATACTGTAAAAGCATTGATATGGTTTCGTAGCCATACGATGGTTTAAAAGTAATAAAACATATATACATTCATATATACATTAGGCTAAAATACTCAACTGGTGCTTCTAACTACGCCTACCCCAGTGTACCTGACCTAAGCCTAATACTTGGGAGGGGAGTAAGTAAGTAGCTTTAAGTTGGTTTTGCCAAGGTTTGCTTCAAGAATTCTCTCTCAAGGGTTTAGTCAACACCATACCTCTGGAATAGAATGATGGAGGTCTGGTATCTCCCTCAGGGCTCGATATCCCAGTCACCCGCAAGGGTAGACCAGAAACGCTGGAGCTGGATTTCTCTGCAGGAGAAAGGCAGCGTCTCGTCTTCAGCGCGTCGAGGAGGAGGAGGGGCAGCGTCCGCGGGGAGCTTGCATCTGCTGGGCTCTTTGCAGGGGACGGCTGTTCAGCTCCTAAGTTCACCACACCATCGTTCGCTAGTTAGCAGCGATAGCAGTAGCGATAGCAGCTATGATATCTTAAGCATAACAGCAGCTTCAGGCGACTGGCAACAGGGGACTTGCTTAAGGCCACGTTGGTAGTATTTATACCTGAAAGGTACCTTGTTTGACGTAAGTTTGCTGGACATAAGACGTCAATAAAGATGTCAATAGGAAGTGATTGTCTATCAGTGCTCATTAGAGTTCTATTACTAATCAAAACACAGCAAGCGGGGATTTCCAGGTTTGCTGAGTTTTTATCTTGTTGAAGAACTCGGAGTGTTAATCTAGGAATCTCAGATAGTGACTTCTGCTCTGTCATTGCACTAATTGGTTGCAAAGGAAGTGGCAGAGAAAGCTATTCTGGAATGTGGCTCTGTTCGTGTGAGGCCAGAGATGAGTTCCTGAATATTGCACTTGAACGGTTATGCCAATATAGGGAATAAATGGATTTATAGCCGAATAGGGGCATAAGGTCACAGTATCGATCAGGATCCTAGATAAGAACGCCACACTCGAGTTCCCTTACGCGCTGTGTGAGCTCAGCCCTTTTCTGCGCGCGCTCCCTATTGTTGGCCACCGCCAGAGAAATAAACTCGCCCCTAAGGACCGCTTTTAGTGTAGCCCACTGTGTAGCTGTGGAGGTATCACCATTGGCATTATGTGCGAGGAATTGACTAATTGCTGCTTTGATCTTCTCCACTGTGGTAGGGCTCCGCAGCAGACCGTCGCGTAGGCGCCAGTGGCGCTGCGGGGTGGGTGTGTCGGGGACAAAGAAGGACGCCGATATCGGCGAGTGGTCGGATAGTGAGGCTGGATGTATCTCTACCTCGCGCACGTGGGACGCCAGCTGAGCAGAGCAAAGCAGGTAGTCTAGCCGCGCGTAGGACTTATGGGCCGCCGAGTAGTGTGTATATGCCGTGTCATGTGGGTGCAAGTGTCTCCACAGATCTGTAAGACCCAGATCCGCTAGTTGCGCATGGCCCTCTGCTGATAACGCCCCTACCTGTCCCACCCTCTGGTTGGAGCGATCGGTGATATTGTGAAATACCAGATTCAGGTCTCCCCCCCCCCCCCCCCCCCCCCCCCGTAGCAGGTGTTGGTGTGTGTTGGCTGTGGCGGTTTCAAGTGCAGAGTGTAGAAATCTTTCTTGCCCTTCATTAGGGGCATATATGGACCCTATGAGTAGTGTCTGACCCGCCACCTGAAAGCTAAGGAGTAGCAGTCTGCCTTTACCCCTGCCGCCCTCTGCAGCACTCTCCCCTTGAAGGATCGTGCAACCAGTATGGCCACCCCAGCTACTTTCTTGGACGCGGAGGAGAATTGTTGTACCGGGAAGGCGCGGGACCTAAGCCTGTGATGGTCCCTGGATAGCAAGTGTGTCTCCTGAAGGAGGCAGATGTCCGCCTTTGAGTGCTCTAACAGAGAGAGGATTGCCCTTCGCTTGTTGGGGCTATTAAGACCCCTGACATTCAGGGAAAGAATAGTCAGTGGAGGCATACTACCAGGCGTGGAGAGCGTGCTATTGCTCGTGCAGTGCGCATCTGAGGCTCGAGAGGTAAAGGCCCTAGGAAGCCTTCAGATTCGACGGACAAGAAGGTATCCCCCCTCCCTCCCAACCCTCCAACATTCAAACCCGCCCTAACCCCAACCGTCATGCCCCACTCCGCCCAACCCGCCTGGAACCACCCATCCGTCCCCCCCACCTCCCCCAACAGAATCCAAACTTGAAACCAATGAAAAGCAACTATTGTCCCGGTCCCGGTGATCATACCAGTCCGTAGAATGTCTCCGTAGGGACGTGGCCGTGGCGGCGCCACCCTGGCCCCCCCGACCTTCCTCCCATCAAGGCAATGTGTGATGCACAACCCCCAGCTTACTGCTCAAGGCGGAATGGCGGTGTCCCTCACCACTTCCTGGACCGCAGCTGCTTGTTTCTGGGCAATAGTCGTGGGGTCTGGCCTCAAACGTGTCCCACAATTGCGCCTTTGGCGCACTCTCTGCCAGTCATCCCGATCTCGATGTGCCGCCCCATTTTGGGAGCAATGAGGCGACCCCTCCTCCGTGTCCGAGGGGTCTGGCAGGTCGATGCCCAAGAGGGCGCAGGTGTCCCTGAGGGAGCGAAGTTGGTGCAGCTTCCCCTGCCATTTAAAGATGATCCTAAACTGGTGCCCCCAGGAGTACGGCACCTCCTTTTCGCGTAGAAAGGCCGTCGCCACTTTAAATTTGCGTTTTCTGCAACGTGATAGCCGATAGGTCCTGGTATAGCGCCACCTGTACCCCTCGGAATTGTAGAGGTTGCTTCCGTCGGGCCTCCTGGAGGATTCGCTCCTTCAACGGGAAGTCTGGTGTAGGAGAGTAGGGTCTGCTATCCTATGGTCACCCCAAATTTTTGCTTTTTTGCTTCACTGGTTTCTGACTTAATGTGGCTGTGGGCCTGCTAATCAGACCCACAGCCTGCTGTTCTCTCTAAATTACTGCCAATGCACTTTAGGTGCATTACGAATTGGAATTGGTTCACCTTATTGGCCCCTGTAACAGTGTACCCTAGGTCCTTCCCCATGTTAGTAGAAACATCATTGATCTTGTTAACATCTCCTTGGACTCTGGGATAGTCCCTCAAGATTGGAAACTAGCCATGGTAAAGGCCTTGCTAAAAAAAAAAAACCTTAACCCTGAGGATTTCTCGAATTACCGTCCCATTTCCCTCCTCCCCGGTATTAGCAAGCTGGCTGAAAAGTAGGTCAACAAACAATTGGCATCATACTTGGAGTCTCAAAACCTGCTCCATCCCACACAAACAGGTTTCCGAAAAGGACAGGGAACTTAAACAGCCTTGCTGAGGGTGGTTGAGGTATCCAGGAGGATTCTGGACGCAGGTGGCAGCGCGGCCATTATCCTCCTGGACCTCAGCGCCGCCTTCGACACGGTTAATCACCGTGTCCTACTCGCCCGCCTAGAGAGAATTGGAGTTACAGGCAAAGCTCTTGCATGGCTTTAATCTTTTCTCAGTAACAGATTCTTTAAAGTTTTCTCAGACACCAACTGCTCCCTCCCTATACCATTACAGTGTGGGGTGCCACAGGGTTCTTCCCTTAGCCCCACACTGTTTAATGTGTATATGGCCCCCTTGGCAGAGGTAGTAGCCCCTTTCGGAATCCAATTGGTAAGCTACGCTGACGACACCCAGCTAGTAGTCTCCCTCACCCAGGCAGACTCCCCTCAAAACAATCTCTGTAGCTGCCTGGTTGAAGTCGCAGGATGGATGGATGCCTCCCAACTAAAACTGAATGGAGGAAAAACCGAGCTGATGTTGCTCGGAAGAAAGGCCTCCTTTAACACCCCCTCCATGTGGCCTTCCTGCATGGGACCCGGGCCCACCCCCAAAACGGAGATAAAAAGCCTAGGGTTGTGGCTCGACACGGAGCTCTCTTTTAAAACTCAGGCGAAAAAGACAGTGGCTACGTGCTTCGGTCTAATAAAAACCATCCGAAAAATTCTTCCCCAGTTGCCGGAAATTGCGAAGAAAACCATAGTCCAGTCCCTCATTCTATCCAGGCTGGACTATGGGAATGCTCTCTACTTAGGAGCCCCCACCTCAGTCATCCGTCAACTGCAGATAGCTCAAAACTCTGCAGCAAGGCTACTTACCGGAACCAGCCGTCGTACCACCGCAGCCCCTGCATTAAGGGCTCTACACTGGCTCCCAATAAAGGAGCGAATCCATTTCAAGACTCTTTGTCTGGTTCATAAAACTCTCCATGGGAACGGCCCCCCCATTCTGAAGGATATGATCAGACCATACATTCCATCGAGGCACCTTCGCTCTAACCACCAAAACCTCCTCATAACGCCCAGGACCAATAAAGTCCGGTCTGGGGACCGCCTTTTCTCCCGAAACGCGGCGAAACTATGGAACGCCCTACCACTATCACTTCGTCTAGAACCCAGCCTTCTGGTGTTCCGAAAACAACTAAAAACATCATTGTTTCCTAGGCCATAAACCAGTCTTCCCTTTTCCTAGTCTCTGCATCAATTTCCTTCCTTCTTCAAGCGCTGGGATGCTTCCGAGTAGCCATGCGCTATATAAGAACCTTCCAATTCAAATTCAAATTCAAATTCCAATAGGTGTTTCCAAGGCCTACCAGGGGCTGCAGCATGTATTGTGCCACCCCTGGCCTGGCCTCCATATTTGACACAACTGGCTGATCACTCAGCTGGGGTAAGTTGGTGTAATCACCTCTTACTTGGGTACAGTATGCCTGTGCCTAACCCTAAACTGGACACATATGTTCCTATCAGCCACTCCTATGGAAGGCCTCATCAATCCTGGAGGTAGAGTGCTTGGAAATATGTGAGATGGTGCTCTAGCATGAGCTGAGCCTGTCTGCAGCTGTCAGGAACCACTCCCTAAGCTGTTCCGGGATATTGCCATACCATATACTCTTAAGTGCATTATAATCCTCGCGGTTAAATGCTATCTTTGGTTTGGCTTTATCAAAACATGTCGAGTAAGGTGTCATACGAATTGGAATACTATCCCCTCGACAGTTCTGTCGACTGGGATAGCATTCCACCCTTCTAGAGGGACACGACATGTGTGTAGCCTTAACCCCGGTTAAAGTTAACCAGAGCCTCAGCATCACAAAATGGATGCTGCCACCACAGACACGAGTCTGGCCTCCTGCTGCTGACCGAAACTCGGCAGATGGTGGCCTGGACAAAGGGTTTCCTGCCTGGGGAGGTGCGAGCACCACCCCAGACAGGGTTTTGTGTATTGGGTAGGACAGGGCTGAATAGAATCAGAAATGCCCGGGGCACACAAGGTGTCCCCGTGCATAGGCCAGTCCAAACCGGTCCTGGGACTTTCCAGGGCCTGGCGAGGAGCTGGACAAAGGAAAGGGGGTGTAACCGCCCCCCTTCCTGGTTCCTCCCAGAGGAGGGACCTAGTAGGTGATCCACCCCTCAGATTGGGAATAAGAGTGGGAGCAGTGCCATTGCACAGCAGATCATCCTGAAATCAACTTTAAACAAAGAAGAAGACTGGACTTTAACATTCTGCTGCTCAGAAGACTGAAGAGAATCTCCCTTGTGGCCTAGGAGTGGCCACCCTGTGAATACAGGCACCAACCAGCAACTCGACGTCTGCTTTGCCGCCGCCTCCCGCCGGAGCCCGAGCCCAGAGCCTGACAAGACCCAGACTCCCAGACTTCTCAGAGCCCGATCCACAGTCCCTGCAAAGAAGGGACCCGTGGAGGCTCCGAGTGACGTGGGACCGGACATCTTGGAAGACACTCGAAAAGCTGACTGCGCAGCATCTGAGGCATCCTTGACGTTGTGCTTTGGGGACTGAGAACCCCCACCATCGAGCAGCCCTTGCACCGAAGATCAGCCCCCCAGCATCTCCACGATCTGCGTGGGGCCCTTTAGCATTGTGCCACTCGACGCGCCATCCCGGCCACTAGCCACGTGGTCAGCGGCCACCTTGGCGACGAAAGCGACGAACTACACTGCGGGTCTGGTTGCTCCAGACTTGCCCAAGCTCCTGTGAAAAGGAGCACACGCTCTGACCTTGCTGGTCCGAGTGTTAAGCATCTTTCGATTCCTGCGTGGCTTGCATTAGCCAAGGCCTGTTTGCTCCGATCAGGTTGCAGACACCGCCAACAGCGAGAAGCCTGTGTGGGACAGCTCGTGACCGACTCCTGGACGTCCTCGACCCCCGGTGTCCACGTGGCTGCAGAGAGAAGCTACCCGACAACGCCTGTTTGCACCCGACATCGCCTGGTTCCAATCTGGTTCCACGGTAGTCACTGGCTAGTGACTTTGAACATTGTCCCCTCTGCTTTCAGGTCTTCACATCTTCAGATCCACCCTTGGATCCACCGGAACTCTTCACATCGAGCCGCCTGCAGCATCTTCAGCTCCAAGCACCATCGACCAGCGTGACGAAACCAGACACTACTTCGACCCTGTGCACCCGCTTCCTGTGGGTGAGGTAACTCAGCTCCGCCAGTGTTCCTACACTGGTACACATCTCAAGGGCCTGTGTCTTAAGTTTCAGCGTTCTAGGTCACTCGGAAGGTTCCTAACTATCTAACGTTGTACTTTTTACGCACCATAGACTTTACATTGGAAAGTGCGTGCACTTTGAACACTGCACCCGAGTCCCGCGGGCCTTTCCCGACTTAGTCACTGCTAGTCTTGAATAGCTCCAGCGATTCCCAAGGCCCTAGGCCTGTTCCCATTCTGATTGGTATCTCTTATACCACTTTCTTAGTATATGGTTTAGGTGGCCCCTAGGGCTCATCCATATTGTGCAACTTTTGTGTATTTTAAACTGTCTTGTGATTTAACGCTTGTGCTTCTGTGCTCATAAAGAGTCCAGGGGATTTTATAGTTAATAAATCAATATATATTTTCAATATATATCTGTGTGGTGTCCCTTTCATTTGGTATTCAAGGGGGTTGTGTATGGTATTACAGCTGGCTTCACATGCCTTTCAGAGTTTAGCCTAAGACTGCTTTGTCCACGTTACCACTAGGATAACTGGTCTACAAGGTTGAATTACAACCAATCATCATAAGGGTTGCTTGGCATGGTACAAAGTGATCACTAGAATTAGTGAGCAATATATACCAGGCCAACTTCTCACATCCGGGAGGTAAGCCAGGATGTCAGGCGGAGGGGCCGGGCCGGTTCTTGGCAGGCCCACCCTTTGGGCCCGGTCAATGCGAATAGGGAAGTCCACCGCTTCTCCAAGAACTTCCCGGAAGAGGTCCTGCAGATATCCGGTGACGCTATTCCCTTCAGCATTCTGTGGGACATTCCTGACCCTTATATTATTTCTCCGGGAGCGGTTTTCTAAATCCTCCGCGTGTGCCTGTAAGCCGACTTGCTGTTCTTGGAGGCGGAGGACCTCCTGCTGCAGGTGTGCGAGCTCCTCGCTGCGTGCGTGGCTAGTCGTCTCCACCGCTGCCACTCTTTCCCCCAGTCCATCCAAATCCCGCCGCAGTTCTCGCTGCTCGCCTGCGATGTCCTGCTTAAGAGCCTGGAAGTCCTCCCTGAGAGTGTTGAAGAGAGACTCCAGAAAAGTGCGGGTGATGGGGGCGTCATGCTCTTCCAGAGGTTGCGACCCCGTAACAGCCGGAGTGGAGGGGGGCGTCTGAGTCTTCCCCCCCTTTAGTGGTCAGCTTGTGGAGCATATCTGGGATTGTATGATTGGTCCTGCGACTCGCGTTGGCTATGCCGCCACCAGGGCCCAGTCCGCGTCACACACAGGCTCAGGGGAAGCCCACTCCGGTCTCCAGGTAGCCGCCCGGATTGCCCACACCCGTCACAGCCGCCTACTGCCTCACCCGGCCTGGACCTCAACCCTGAGCCTCGTCCACTTGATGCACTCCCTCCGTCCGCGAGTGAGTGTGCTACGTCCAGGCTAGCCCCAACAAGTGGTCACCGCTCCTCCCGCCGGGGACTCGAGCTCCCTGTCCCCCGAGGTGAAGAACCCAGCCCCCGCACCGGTTAGGGCCTACCAATATTCCAGCACTCCCTGGGTCGCAGTGAGAGCAGGCGGGGGGTCCCCCTTCTGCAGCACCTTCGGGGGGTCAATCCCCCCCCGCCGGCTCCCCTAGGTCCAGTCCCAGCACACCGCTTTGCTTTGCTCCCACTAAGCTAGGCGCGCAGGCCCCAGTTGGTGCCCCTGGCGCTCCGTGCTGTATCCTGCCGTGGCCGTTTGGGCCCCTTGCGCAACGGGCAGTCCCCACGCCAGCCGCGAGGCTCCTGTCCTGCCCCCGGGCCAGCTATCAGGCTTGCTGCCACAGACTGCTCTCTATGTCCCCCTCCAGGAGCGCGCAGTCTCACCTCCTGTGCTGGCGATGGTCAGGCCTCGTATAAGGGCCCGTGTGTTGTGGGGAGTCACCCTCTCCTCTCCCAGGGTCCGCCTTGCCGCCGCCGCGTCTCGCTGGGTCTCCTCGGCCTCTCCGCCCCACTAGGTCGACTAGGCCCGAAGCCGGGGCCTCAATTAGTGTTCTTGCCTGCCAGGGTGACTGGCCGGCCGATCGCCTCTCTTGGCCGCAGCCCGTGCTCCGTGCAGCCGCTGGGTCCCCTCAGTTGTCTTCTCCTCCCCTGCCACCTCCGCGAGGGGCCGGCCGGTCGCACCTCTCTCTGCTACTCTGGCGCCCCGCCAACCAGGCTGCTGCAGGGCCGACTAGGCCCGGTGCCGGGGACCTGCAAGAAGCGGCCCGCCCACCGGGAGCCAGCCGGCTGCCATGTTCCGCCGCTCCGAGTGCCTCTCCTCTCCTCCGGTCCCCACCGGGCCAGCCGCTCCACACACTCTCCGCTCCTACCACGGATCTCGGGGCTGCCTTCCGCCGCTATCCGAACGAGTCGCTTCTGGGGCCTCCGGTAATGGCGGCCGTCACCCGCTCCGAGCCGGAGCCGCTTCTCCTTCGTCCGTCTGTCCCCGCCGGCCGGGGGTCGCTCACGCCGGCTGCGGTCACCTCTCTGTGCAGCCGGGCAGTAATCGCCTGAGTGGGGGGCCACTGCTTTTGTGAAAAGGGCGATCTTGGGATTCGGGCCGGGGAGCCGAGGCAAACCACGTCCGCCTAGCTCGCCATCTTAGCCACGCCCCCATTCTGATAATTTAGTTTATAAAACCAAATTGGTCTGAGTTCAGTCTTTGAGTTCTTTACATAATATCTTGCCTGAGTGTGGACAATAAATACTTAGCATTACCCTCTGATAACGCCTTACTAATCACCCACACTACTACAAATAGAGAGTAAGGTATTTTCTACTTTTACCTCTGCCTATCTTTGGGATACCCCTGGACTCTCTGCACTCTATACCTCACTTTGGTATAGTATATACAGAGCCAGCTTCCTACAACATCTAACCCTAGTTTTTAGGTTCTAAGATCTGGAAACACCATCCTCCGATAATCCGAAAGCCTTTGGTCTTTTAAGAATACCAAGCTGAGCATGCACAAGGAACAAGCACTTTGCAGCAGACACAATTTTGCTTTTGTTTTCCTGCCACTGCAACTCCACAAGAGTAAAATTAAAAAGAGACAGAAGAATTTTAAAAAACACATTCACAGCCTCAAAGCACTTCCTCCATTCCCTCACTGTACCACCTGACGTCCGCAGAGTAGGATAAAAACATTATTTTTTCTGTATAAACACGTATAAATTGCACGCACTCCATAAACAATATCCTTATAAGACGTCATCCCTTTTGTCTTAAGCCCAGCAGAAAACAAACTACATGGGCAATCGCTGGGGGACCAAGTCCAGATAGGAGTCTCAGCATATCATTTCTACAGTTCTTGTCTCATTTAAAAACAGGGAACAAACCGGAAGATGCTGGGAATAGCATGCATTTTATGACGCCCAGTAGGGCTCGGCAGGTCTTGCATTCACACCATTTACCTTACGTTTTTTTTTTTTAAATAAGGGTGGGTTTATCCTCACATGTAACGACTGGGACAAGGACATAGGAGACTACGTGATGGTTGTACTGTCAGATTCACATACTCACTACCCTATCCCTTGAACCCACTGAGGTGGGGCCACTGTTAGAGTAACCCTCACTGCCTACCAATTTTTTCATGCTTGAGTGGACAGGGGCTTGCTCTAGCAATCTCAAGATGCTCTATCTAGGATAGTGTGGCCGAGCAGCCTTGGACTTCACAGAGAGAACTGTTAGACATTTTGTACTCACTTGAAAGTCCTTAAATGATAAAATGATACACACACTCAAAAAGGAGATCTACATCAATTTAGAAAAATAACAGGTATTTTTATTTATAGTTTGAAACCAAGAACTTTGTTAAGAGGTAAGTACTTTTTCATAATAGACTTTTTACAGTTTTAGCAAAGTTAACCAACAGTACGTTTTTTAAGTGTAATGCTTTCTTATGGGAGTAAGAACATTCATTGCATACATATACTTGCAAGAATTGTTTCCGTGGGACCCCTTTCAGTCGTAAGGTGGTAGAGGGACAAGGACCAAAGTTCCACCAGCGGATAAGACCGATCTGCCATGGTGAGTTCTGGTGCTGAGGTGCTGGACTGGTTGGTAGCCTTACGTGGTAGAAAAGAAGGGGGCCTCTTGGAAATGGGCTGCAGAGGGCTACATGGGTACAAGCCCTGTGACCCCCACAACGGTCGGGGGGGCAAGGAGGGGGGGGGGGGCTCGGGTCTTGAGGGCCCTGGGAGCACAGGGAGCAGTCGGTTTCCTTAGGCCCTGGACGGGCGCCCCGGGTGCAAAGTGTTTGTAGTCGGCTGACTCTTGTGTGTCAAGGCACTCAAGATGTCAGTCGGGACCAGCAAGGGGGACACAAACAAGACAACTGGGCCATTCTAAGTGTTGGCCTCTACTGTGCTGACGTCCCTCGGGGAGTGGGGCACATCAGGCAGTTCACCTTAGGGGTGTGACTGACCTCTGTGTGCTCCACGCCTACTTCAGATACTAATTTCCCATCTGTCCTGGTACCAAATGGGCCTCAGGGCAGGGGATGGCGTCTTGCATGTCTGGGGTATGCCAGGGTAGCAAATGAAAGGCTTTGAAGCCTGTAGCCTTCGTATGCTGATTGCTAGCCATCCTGTTTAGAGGTGTAAACTCCTCCTGCCAAAGCAGGCATTGTTCCTGACATCGTAGAGCGGGGCTCTCGCCTCCTATGGGGTCAGAAGCACATCTGTAGTGGCAAGCTGGACTGTACCAGTCAGCAAGCACACTAGTGGACTTGAGGTTTTCAGGGGGTACATCCTAATGTACCCTCTGGGTGCATGTATTAATAAATCCATCACTGGAATCGGTGTGGGCTTATTAACTCCTTCGACGCTCATGACTAGCTCAGCTCGTCCTGATGTACACCTCCATACACTCATGACGAGCTGAGCTCGTCATGAACAATGGAAGAACCAAAAGGTCAGCACAGGAGGAAAATAACACTAGCATCGATGGTGTTAATACAAGATGTTTGATACCAAACATCTTTGGTTTCCATGAAGCCATTGTGTAGCTGAGGAACTGATAATCACCAGTGCTCAGTAAATATACTCATATTTGCTTCCTTGTTCACTGGCAATGTCTAAGAATCGACTTGGACATCACAGGGGCATATCTGCTCATGTAGATCTGCCCTCGGATGTAATATAACCCCCCGCCTTACAGCTGTAAGGGTGACTTGCATGTATTACATGCAGTGTCTGCAGGCATGGCACACAGGAGGTGTGCCATGTCATGTCTTCACTTTTGTCTGCACCATGTCACGCAGCCTGCAATGGCAGTTTGCAGGAGTGTGTTAAGGGGTCCTTTAGGCTGGTACAATACATGCTGCAGCCCTTGGGACCCACTTTAGCACCAATGTCCTAGGTACAAGGGGTGCCATTTACCAGGGACTTAAAGGGGTGCTTAAGTTATTGCCAATTGAGAGAACAATTGCACCGTTTTAGGGAAAGAGAGCTGGCACTGTGGACCTGGATAGCAGGAACCCAGTGCACTTTTCTTACACCCACCTTTTGATGGGCAAGTGATGCGCTCACATGTGAGGGCCTACTCTGTTTGGCTAGACAGGCCGGCTGTAAAGACGGAGAGGGGAAAACAGTTGCCAAACCAGTTCTCCTGTGGACATGTAGGCAGAGATGCCACACCCCTAGGGTATGCTATAAAGCTCCACACACCGAAAGAGGGGTACAGCCACTTTGTGAGTGGACAGTATAGAGCACCCTGGGATAGCTAGGTTCGATACTTCAGATGAAGGTGCCATCAGGCAGGAGAAGTCCAGGTAGCCCTTTGGCTAATGACTGCGACCTCCCCTCATTAGCTAGTGACTGTGACCTCCCCTCGGGACAGTTTCTGGGCATAAAAGGTGCACCCCTGGCACCTAGAACTCTGATCTCGCTTGGACTGGAGAAGCGGATCAAAGGACTGCCCTGCTGATCTAGCACCTATCCAAGAGAGGCTGAATCAAAATCGAACTGCATCTGCTGCTCCTTTGGCCAGCGAAGGAAAGGACTGTGCCTGTTGTGTCCTGCTTTTAAGAAGTCGTCCCCTGAGCACAGCCAGAAGGAAGTGGAGATTCCAAGAGTCAGTTGGCTAACTTCCTGTTAACAACACAGGGTCAAAAATGCTGAGGAAGCCTGCCTGGGCAAGTTGTTACTGGGAATAAGCAACAAGGGAACCCTACTCACGGGGAGCCTCGGTATGAAAGCTATTGGGGAAACAATGGCTCCTGTGAAATACTAAGGAATATTTCTAATAGTTATGCACAATGGCAATGCATAGGGTTGGGGAGATGTCAGAAAGAGAGCTAATTGCACACATTAAAGGTTCAGTCAATTTTCGAAATTATTTATATAGAAAATAAGTGAAAAATACAATACATACATAAGTGTTTAAGTAGACAAATATGCTGTACAATGGCTAAACATTAGACAAAGTGTCTGGTGTCCAAGTGAAAGAACAATTGAACCTAAAAAAGTAACATTTAAAGTGACATGTGCAAGGTTTAAATTTTAGAACATTTCAACGACCATGGAAAATATAATAATCTGATCCACAACACTTTATACAATCATAAATGCTGCATTTTGGATCGCCTTTTTAAACTGTTGATGGCGTTTCGACCAAGTTAGGATATTGGGTCTCTTCAGGACCTAGCAGTGTTGGGACACCTAAAACCAAGAGTAGGATCATAATGTCAGCGTGTGGCCCTAGTAGGGAACCTACTTGTAAATTAATGGAAGCGTTGTACGTCAAATTACCTGAAAGGGAAAGGTGGTCTAAGGCCTGTCCCAGAATCTTGTATGAAGTCTTCCTTATCCATAAAGAATAGACTGTGTCGTGTTTTGCGGAAGAACTGGTAGATTTCAGTTTTTAGGTCAAAGAAGTTGGTGCGTTCTGTGATGACAAATGATAATCCTTTACTTAACAAGGATATCTCGCATGAAGACTAGACATTTTGTGACAAATTAAATAAGGATACTTTCTGTTCTAGTGTTGTCTAGGCCTAGTATGGCTGGGGGCCCTATTGATAGTGTTTCCATGTTTGGCTTTCCTCTGAGTACTGGTACCATGTTTTGATTTTTCTCTTGCCTCCTCGGTCTAAAAAAGGCTGACCAGAATGATTGTCTGTTCGACTTGGTCCTGGTTGGGGGTCCGAGTAGCTTGAGCCTCCTGAGAACTCAGAAAAGGTATAACTAACAAAACGGTATTGGAGGGCTAAAGGGACATTTAAAGACCCGTCTAAGTTCTATCCCCTTACTGGAACAACATGAACAACAGACAAACTTAAAGGTCTAAATCAGAAACCTAATCTGAATAACTTTCAAAATACCTTCATGTCTAAAGAGTACATCAAGATAAAGAAGTGGCTAACCGGTATGAACAACAGACCAGATCACCAAAAAAGGGGCCACCTGTAATTGTTAGTCAAAACCCTTTGTGGATTCCCATCAATAACTTGTATGGATCAATGTTTTCATTTGGTAATCCTGCCAGGGTATTCTGTCTCTTGATCATTGAGACATACGGCATACCCCCATCGTTGGCATGGGTTAATGACCTTCAATCACTAGATTAGACCAAATGATGATGATCTGATGGGAAAGTGCAGTGCAAACAAATGAATGTGAAGGTGATGGTTAAAACAGGATAGGGAGCTTTAACAAAGATTCCTTTAATGGGCGTAAGCCCCTTCCTTGTTAAAAACAAGAACAGTCCCACAACATAAGCGCAGTTTAAACAAATAGCTGCGAGAGGACTAACATGTTTCAGCCTATTATGGGAAGGAGCCCAAGGCTTTCGTCAGGGTCTCTGTTCTCAAAAAATGCTACTGCCAATTAGTGGAAACGTGTGAAAAAAGTATAATAAAAACACACAAGTGAATTTACAACAGTAAAGGATATATTTCTCCTGTGTCTGTTTCTATTCCTCCTTGGCACCTGGTGTGATCTATAAACAACAAAAACAAGTGTGAACCCCTATTAGGTTCAGAGGTCTGTTAACAATAGTAATATCAGAAAAGGTGACCGGCTGGTTCCTCCTGAGTCTGCCCCAGGTGTTCTGTCTGTTCTCCAATTGTATTGTAATAGTCCTCTCTTAGGTATGGGTAGGACTTTTCTTTTGTGAAGATTGTAATGTCCTTACTTACTTTATCTGCTTTTTTCTTCAGTTCAAAAGAATTGAAGTCTTCTATTGTTTTGTTAAGCTTGTCTAGAAGTAACCTAGCCTCTAACACCGTCACCGCTTAAAAATTCTTTTTCCAGCTCTTCAATTTCTTTGAGTTCTTGTTTGGTGTGGTCTAAAGCTGTTTCTACACCCAACACCATCCAGTGGCGTGAGCAGGTTGTAAAAATATCGCTAAACCCTCCTTTGAATTTGGGGTCGTCTTCGGAAAATCCCTTGGATGTCCCTTGTGGAATGAACCCTGCCTTCAAGTATTCCGTTAACATGCGAGCACTACCCTCACAAGGGGTAAGTTACACCCCATGTACTGCCCTCCAACATTTATGTTACTGCATGTGCATCAGCACGCATATATTGAATTCCATGTTTTTTCTCCTTATCACCTTCACAGCACCTAGCTGGGTCCCCTGTGAGTTTCTTTATTTACACTACATTCACGGTGCCACTGTGTCTCACACCAGGCAGGATAGGCCCTCCTTCAGGTAATTTGACGCACAACGCTTCCATTACCTTACAAGTAGTTTCACTACTAGATCCACACTCTGACCTTATAATCCTACTCTTTGTTTTAGGTGTCCCAACACTGCTAGGTCCTGAAGAGATCCCCTATCCTAACTAGGTTGAAACGTCGTTGACAGTTTAAAAAGGCGAACCAAAACGCAGAATTTATGATTGTATAAAGTGTTGTGGATCAAATTATTATATTTTTTATGGTCGCTGGAATGTTCTAAAATTGAAACCTTGCATATATGTCTCTTTAAATGTTACTATTTTAGGTTCATTGGTTCTTTCACTGGGTCACCAGACACTATTGTCTAATGTTTAGCCATTGTACAGCATATTTGTCTACTTGAACACTTATGTATGTATTGTGTTATTCACTTATTGTCTATATAAATAATTTCAAAAATTGACTGAACCTTTATTGTGTGTAGTTAGCTTTCTTTCTGACATCTCCCCAACCCTTTGCATTGCCATTGTGCATAACTCTATTGGAAATATTCCATACTATTCCACAGGAGCCATTGTTTCCCCAATAGCTGGGCAAATTGTTAGCCCGGATCACTGGATCATCACTCCTCATCACAGGGCAGCCTGGGAGACCGATCCCAGACACCAGAAAGTTGCACACAAGTGTGCAGGATGCAGGGGAGTTGTCTGAAGGCAAGCTGGTCACCCAGAAGGAGAGTTATCAGAAAAGAAGGGAACTGCTGGTTTCGCAATGCCCGGCGACCAAGTGTGCAGTTGCAACTGGACTTTGCTGGATCAGAGAAGACTTCGAGGGATGTCTACCACTGTGGCCAAAGTCGCCAACCTGGGCGGTGGACGAAGAGTAGCCCTTGCATCAGAAGCATTCCATAGAAGTCAATGGCAAGTGTTTATTCTTTGCTGAAACTGAAGGCTGCTTTTCTGGTGAAGGTAACTGTTTCTTCAGACCTTGTTGGTCCCCTTGACAGGCTCTGCTCTAGAGTTGGTCACCCAAAGTACTTCTAAGTAACCACATCCATCTCTACAGTAGCTTTTTCGCTGAAAAAGCTTTTAAGTGTCATATCCATTGAATTTGCCAATGCTGCTTTACAATTGTGTGTTTTATTCTTTCTTCAAACCCTCTGATGCATCTTTTTTAATTTTGGCGCATATAAATTCATAAAAATAAAACCTGTTTTTATAAATCGGTGTCAGATTTATTGAGAGTCCTGTTTCTTTCTTCTGTTGTTTTGGTGATGTATAAATGTGTTACACTTGTTCCTTTGTTGGAGCTTGACTACTTGAAGCCACAGCTACCCAGGTTTGAGTTTTACAAACAAAGCCTGACTAATCCTAAGAAGACTTGGCAGTGTATTACACAGTGAGGTCTCACAGCGACTCCATATAATACAGTCCGTTTCCTCACATTTGTCATATCCTAGGGTTAAGCTCTGTGTGTATTGAGAAACTGGCTCTTGTGTTTCTGATAAGAAATATTTGCAGCTGAGTTCTCTCCATGTTCATGGGAGTGTACATTGTCAAAGCTATGCAAGCAGTGTGGGTGAGTGCAGCTGTATTTATTGTCTCTCATTTCCTGCAGAAGAGGCACTGAGTGATCAAGATGACTCTGACAACAGTGTGTCAGAGAGTCTGGATGACTACGATGACTCTGTGGCCGAGATCAGCCGTTCATTTCGTTCGCAACAGGAGCTGTGTGAGCAGTTGAACATCAACCACATGCTTCAGCGGATCTTCCTCATCACATTGGATAACAGTAAGTGAACATTGTATTTTTTCATCCTATTGACGAAGCAATAGCTGCATTGTCCATTAAGTATGAGCGATATGTTAGTGCCTGCAGTGTGATTGTCTTTCAGTTGGTTATTTTCCAGGTATTTGGGTTTAATCAGTCTGTATTTATGTCGCCTAGTTGAAGTGAAAACTCAGTTTCATCATTTTGACACCTGCTTTCAAAATTTTAGGTCTGCCACAACAATACTATGGGTAATTCCTGCAGTTCCCATTTTGCAGATCTGTCATGCTGTAGAGGACTGATCTACAAAGTATGCCTGCTCAGTGCAGAGAAAGGAGGTGCACCCGAAATTTGCTTTATTTCATAGTGCCGCTATGGCTTCTGTGGTAAACAATTTGTTTTTTTTATTGCAACCACAAGCGTTTGTATTTCTTAGCAATGTGTTTCTGAGCATTTGGTACAGATTTGGATCTGCTGCTCCCCTTTATTTTCCTGACCCTTCCAAGCAAAAGAGCATACTCTAGCCAAGGGACTCTTCTTGGTAAACGTGTGTTTGGTTCGAATTAAGCTGCCCAGTCTCTGACTCCAAGGGCTGCTTTTGCTCCTGCCTCTTTCAAGCCGAGGAAATTTTCTTAGTGGTGCTGCTCTGCTTGGTTGACTCGTTTATTGGGTTCATATTGAGCCTATCTTTAGGCAACCAAGTCTGTGACTCGTGGGGTTTCCCTTTTGAAGCTAGCTCACCTGACAGCTAGTGTTTTTCCTACTACTTAAACAAGTTCTTTATGGCATCCATGGTGGAAGTCAAGGTAAGGAGCACCAGGTTAGCAGTGCTGCCTGTTTGGGTCTGTTAGGGCTTGAAAAGGGCCTATGGTCAGAAATCCTACCTCTTTATCTCATGGACCACAGGTGTCAGCAGCTATTCACCACTGCAAGATATATTTGCTGTGGGTTATTAGTAGACTTGTGTACAAACCTTGATAAGCGTTGCTGGTACTGAGCTCCAAGTGACTATCACCTCTCCCTACTAATGATCTTCGGGGCTCATCACTCTGGGTACAGTCTACCTGCTACATTGGGCCATCATCTTCCTATTCAAATTGCAGCACTTGGATAAACTCCCTATTTAAGCATAAGATGTAGAACAGTAACTGTAGTCTTTCTTTCAGTTCTCCTTTTCTCAGTGTGATGTAATATGTGTTGGAATGCGATACCATATGCCACTTCTCTACCAGATTCTCATCTTCAGTGGGACGCTTATGTAAAGTATTAATTGTCTTGTGGGACCATGTGGGTGCCTGGGAGGCACAGATACAGTACATAGCAGGTCCCCTACCTAACCACTCAGTGTTTACTCATTCATGGGTTTGCGGAGACTGAACAGGTCTGATATTTATTGCTGGGGATCGTAGGACTCAAACCTTTATTGTGTTAAATAAATAGATTAAAAGTCAATAGCAAGATAACTTGCAATTTACGTCAGGACATTTTTGATGAGATTTTAAAATGGAAGCGTACACAACCTTCTTCGAAAGTTCAGAGTACTCATTGATTTTATTTATTTATTTTAACCAATACTTTTTTTACTTTTCAATTAATAAAAGGTTTGTTTGTGCCTAAGAGGCAACCTTGAGGTTAATTATGAACAATAATGAAGTACATCTTTTTGGCAAGGGACTTATCTGAACAGATCAGGAATCTGTGAAGGTGGAAGCATGAGATTGCCTTCTGCTTCCTTGCTACTCATTGTTTTGTTGTGTGTGAATTGTTCTGTACTATGTTTGTCAAAATATCTTTCTAACTACAGGAATGTATTTACAACTCCGTTTCCAGCAATAGATTATTTTATTAGACCCGTTTCACACTGACCGAGGTAACCGCGTTCTAGTGCATACCTATCACGAACCGCTGTTCGTATCAGAGACATAACCCCAGAAACAGCAAGGTACATACAATATATTGAAACCTTTTTAATCTCTACATGCTGTTTAACAGAAGCACTTGAGTGGAGATAGAAGTACACTACCAAATGTCCAGTAGCTTTAGGTGAGAGATAAATGCTCCACTTCCCAGAGCCAAGACATGACTGACAAAGTCTCAAGCCAATGACTGAAAGAGGCTTTTCAAAGAAAGTCCATGGTTGAAAGGGATGGACCCAAATCCCACTTTATTTATTTATTTGTTTATTTATTTATTTATGTATGGTATTTGTAGAGCGCAGCACTCATTATGTATATTGTTACCAGCAAGCCTGTTTGAAAGCTGAGCTGTCAAAACCCAGACCGTCCGACATACACATTTGATGCTCTTCTGCTGGAAGACCAAGGGAGTACCCAAAAAATACAATCACTGGGTTGCAGTAAACCAAGGAGGTGGTGGAAATAGAGCATCCTTCCTAATCCTAGGAAGCCTCTAACACAGGGATTTAAAGTAACAATTTTAAAAATGGCTGTGGATTAAAGCAACCCAAGAAAATTAAGTTGCAATGTTGTGTTAAGTTGTGATGTTTGTATCTAGTTATATGTTGCGTTCAGTAATATGTCCACAACTCATTGGAGTGCGCATTGAGTTGTTACACCTGAATGTGTGTCCATGGTGAATAGGAAATATGTAGTGGCTGGGCCTAGCACCGAGTCATCCTCAAGTGGCAGGCTGTGTGCATTTATAGTGCGTATTCTGTCTAACCAGGTGACCCCAGCCTGAAGGGCGGGAATGGCATTCCAATGCGATGTGTCTACCTCGAAGAGATGGCAGCAGATCTGGATGGACAGGACTGGCTCGACATGGACAATGTGGAACAGGTTAATGAATAACTTCTCTTCTGTCAGGGGTCAGATAGGTCCATCCATTTGAATATTTTTATTTGGCATATTTAACCATAAAAATTTGCTCTTTACAAACATTTAAGATAGGTCAGATAGCGGTCTCTTGTCTCTTCCAGTATTGGCAGCACTTAATTAACATCTTGCATTTTTATTGAAAAAGGTTTTTGAAAGCAAATTAAGGTTATGGATTTTGCAGGGGAATCGCAGTCACTGACATTTGATTGACTGCATTAAGTGAATGTGCACATAGCCACCTCTTAGGCAGGATAAGAAGGGAAACTTTTTCCTGGGCCCTGTATTTATTTTGGTCCCTTTGCTGTATTTTTCTTTGACTTATCCTGACCCTAAGGCTGTTTATGGTGTTTGCATCAAAAGTTTTACGTTGTGTACACTGTGCTGGTTGAGGAATCGGTGCTGTACTGCATCTTCCTGGCCTCTTGTGTTTTAGGCTTCCGAAGTAGATGTTGCTTTAATAAACAGTCTCCTCTAATGTATGGGTGCTTCTTCTCTGGTTGTGTTTTGTAGAACCCTACTTCTTGGGTTTTTGTTTTGTTTCCAAAACACTGTGGATTCGATATTCTGTTCTTTGTTCAATGTTGGCTCCTGCGGGTTTGTGTATTTAAAAAAAAAAGTTTTTTTTCCAAGTGTGGTTGGCAGAATTCTTCTAGATTGTGAGGGCAATACACATCCATTGGAATTTCCATGTGTTTGGTCTTATTGTCTATTTCTCTCCCTGGCTTCTCAGGCCGTCTTCAGTCGATTGCTGCTCCCAGAACCAGGCAACCACCTTATCTACATGACTTCTGCAGGAACGCAAAACCTCTCAGCAGATCGTGATGCTGGAGAGAAGCACATTATCCCTTACCTGAATGCCTGCTTCCAGAGGGCAAAGGAAGAGGTTTGTGGTAGCGGAGGCTTGAGATGTGCTAGCTGTAGTGTGGGGCAAGTGGTGCGAAAATGAGAAGGGGGCTTGTCTTGTTTTTTAATTTTGTTCTAGTGTTCATGATTGGCTGCATGGATAATTCATATTCATCATTAAATTAAACTTCATTGATTGCGAATACAAAGTTTACCTGTATGTTTACATAGATGTGATAGAATTTGCCACATATCAGTCATTAGGGGGCTACCACTTCTGAACTGCTTTCTAAGTTGGGGATTACCAGTTGCAAATTTTGATTGTTATCATGTTTTTTTGAGCTAAAGGCTAAGAATACAAATCTGTTTTTTTCTCAATACAGAAATATGGAGAGGAAGGTAATGGGCCAGAAGTGGTTAATTTCATTTGCACTTTGTGTGCTGGTGCCAGCTGGATTAAAAAAAAAGTGATTCAGGGCTTGCTTCCTATAGTCCTTGCATCCGCCCCTTCCTGAAAGATGAAGGCACACTTTCCATTTATTTCAATGATTCCTCTGTAATGTGCCTCATTTGTGCCAGTAGGGAAGACTGTACCTCTTTGGTGAAGTAATGTAAAGAAAAGGGGTACCGACTGCTAATAATGCGAGTTCCTGAGGCACGAACAAAAACCTAGGGCAACTCAAATGGTTTAATTCACAAACCTATGTTAATGAGAACGCATTCAAAAGGAAAAAAGAGCTCAGAGAAAATACATGGAGGGTGTATCACAAACATTTATTTTTTTATTTAATTTAAAAAACTTGTTATAGGATATGGTGAAAATATTAAACTGTCTTGAGCCTATGTATTTTTCATAACACTAAAGACATTTATTATTCCTCTATTGCTTTCTCAACATTCATTCAAAACACACCCACTCCTAGTACAGCAGAGTACATCTAGTATATACAGCAGTGTATGGTTCACGGAGCCCTTTTTCCTTGTTAAATGCATTTTCGCATTCATATGTTTGAATTAATCCATTTGAGTTGCCTTCAGGTGGTTGTACAGTGATATCCTCTTTGGGGAAAAAACATTGGGCATACTTTGAGATCTGCTGGGTTATAGCAAGCCACTGCAGACAAACAACGGACCTGGCCCCATCAGTCTTGGACTAACGGGTTAATTCCATTTACTAATGACATTGTTGATTACAGTCCATGTTTGAGGTCTGTTTAAAAGCACCAAGGTATTGTCTACCAAGTGAGTGACTGTTGTGATGGAGCTGTGTAGCTACTCTGGGATTGCAGTGAAAACAATTGGAAAGGTAGAGTGGTAGCATTCATTTTCAGAGACTCACTGAATGTAACCATAGTAAGTCACAAAACATAGGTTCCTTTGACAGCTGCAACCTAAATTCACCGTTATCCCTACTGCATTGTGGACCCTAATCTTGATTTACAGCCCTTCAAAAAATCTGGACTCTTTTGCCTATGAATTGCCATAAGAATCGCCTAACCCATTTTATTCTTATGCCAGTATGATGATTTCTAGGAGACTGGACCTTACGGCAAGACATGCTAGTTACAGAGGTCCCATGCACTTTGTAAGGAAAAAAGGCTTTAACCAAATTTTCAAGAAATAAGCTCATATCAATTGTCAGTGTTGATTGGATACACTCTATTAATCCTGTGGTGTACGTGACTGATTTAGTCAGCCTTAACTGGACCAATCCTTGTGCAATGCAATCATACACTGGCAGCCTCTACTTCTAAAAACCCAGCATGTGGCAAAACAAGTGGAATATCGAAATTTAAATAATCTGAATGTAGATAGTTTTGCAGACTCCCTCTAATCTCATCTAATGGACTCCAAGAGCAACCTGCTCAAAATCTCATAATGTAATAGAACTCGTAGAAGTGATGTCGACAAAGTAGTCCTATGAAACTGGGCAAATGCAGAGATGACCCCAAACAGCTGCTTCACCTACATGGGATGAAGTGAGACCAATTGAATGCAAATGACACAAAGGTCTAAGAATAAAAAAGTGAGGTTCTATAAGAAAGCTATTCTTGATTTTATAGCTGCTTGCACAGCTCTGGTTGCGAATGGAATAGACTGATGATCTTGGCCACAGAGTCATCGTAGTCCTCTACGTCATCTGGAAGAAGATGTCGGCAAAATTGATGCAGCATATTTTTTGTATTAGAATATTAGCAGGTTTACTCTATTGCAGCTTTCCTACTCGCAACAGTTTAGCCTATAATTAATCTGGAAATGTAGGTCTTCCTTGGTATGCGTTAGGATGGCCTAATCTAAAACTTTCATGGGCAGTGGTTGTCACTTCTGTTTGGAGAAGAGGGCAAGGCTTCGGTAAATTGCTAGTGTGTTGTCTGACCGGAGTCAACTGAAGTTTTTTTAATCTTTTTTTGGCTCTTTCCACGCAGATAACAAAAGTGCCTGAGAACTTGCTTCCATATGCTATCCGATGCAAAAACCTGATTGTCTCCAACTCTCGCACGGTTTTCCTCACTCCTGAAATTTATGAGAACCAGAACATTCATGAACAGCTTTTGGACTTGCTGTTGGAAGCTTTCAGGGGAGCCCGTATGTATGTCTCTTGGTCTATTGTATTCTGCCTGGTTTATGTGCAACCTACACTATCCTTCTCTCTTTGAAAGATTGCTACTTTTTGACCACGTCCATCTTTGCAGAATACGAATAAAAGATTTGAACTGCAGTAATACATATTACTGTTTCAGCCAGTTCAAGGGGCAAAAGTAACTGCAAGGATTGCTGCAAGTCATATTTATGCCAGCCTCATTGAACAGGCATGTATTTTCAGAATATGTACTAAACCGAATAGTGTCTCTTTCTAGTTTATATGTTAGCATTTGTGTGTTGTCTATTAAACAATACAGTGTATTTCTTACTAGTACAACCAACAAGAGTCACAAGTTAATCGTGCACCCTACCAGATCTTTCACGAGATATGAGGGACAAACCTGTGTCTGAACCTGTCCTTAATATATACTCTTGCTTCGCTGAGCCACAAAAGCTGAGAAGGTAGAGAAAAGTTGCACATAGGGAAATCGTGCATGATGTGTGAAGGAAAGGCAGTAAAGTGCAATACAAGTGTTAATTTAGGTTGCCAGTGCAACAAGATTTTGCTCCACTGATGTCTTTATTGAATGGAGATGAGCAGTTGTGGCAATGCCTTGATTTGTAATGGATACAAAAAACAGTAGACCCTAGTAATTAAGAAATCAAGGGAAGAATTTGACATACACTAGATAGTTAGTATGTCCTTTGTCCAGCCGGACAGGAATTTATTTGAAAAATGCACACAATTGAAAATTAATCTTAAAGTAATGTCAAGAGGGCACGACCCGTGACCCACAGTGAACAAGACAAAACAACAAAATTCAGGCAAGAGCAAACAAGGCGGTCTGTATACTTGTAATCAGTGAACAGACTTGATTGCTTTTTAAAGTACCGTTGTATATAGTATTCATGAACATTTTAGGTAAATATAGTACTAATGTGTCTACGACGTTTCGATGCCGAAACCTTAGATACATGGCATCATCTTCAGGACAAGTATATAAATCATGTTTGTCATGGAAAGTAAAAATAACAATTGCCTTTCATAACTACAAACAGTAAACATGGTGGAAAGAAAGGTTTAGGGGGGGAAGGTCAATGTGATTTATGTAGCTAGGCATGTTTTTAAGAGATCAAAAGTGACATGGAATGCATTTTTGTGGAGAAAGTCACTAGATTAAGAGGTGGCGACATACTTATATTGGCACTGTAGAGTCAGGGCTTAGCTAGCATATTTGTACCTGACTAGGGTGGTAGCCGATATAAAACGAAGTGCCTAGTACAGTAGTAAGGTATACACATGCCAGAATTGTGTGACTAACTCTCGGCGCAGTGAACACAGGAAGGGGGTCATTGCCACCAGAGGGACCTATTAGGCTAAAAACGGCGCAGTGTGGGAAATAAAAAAGTGACATATGATGCAGTGTAATGAAATACGCGGAATTGTGAAACAGTGACATACAACGCAGTTCAGTCAATTACGATAAGAGCCAAGTACCGGGGATCATAGAAATTCCATACTGCAGGGGACACAGGGCTCCTTGGCGACAGGGGTCTAAAGTAAGATCTGCAGTTCAAGGAGGCATTAAAACAATTGTCACATACGGCGCATTGCGGTGAAGTGCAATAAGGGAGGAAAAGGAAGGGTGGAGGGAAAATTTACCAAGGCTGATTGCTGTCAAAGGACCTTGATTTGATTTGTAATGGATGCCATAAGGTATAAGTCAGGAACATGCTACATCCTATCAGATGACTAAACGCGCTTATAATTTCGTCCTCCCGTTGATTTCAGAGCTTGAAGAAGTGACTTCTTTCCTGGAAGAGGTGATTGAAGCAATCACAGCTGATGAAGAAGTGCGCACCTTTACAGAGGTCATCATCCCCCTCTTTGATGTGATTCTTGGAAGGGTGAAGGATCTCGATCTTTGCCAGATGGTGCTCTACACATATCTGGATGTGCTGCTATACTTCACACGGCAGAAGGACATCGCCAAGGTGAGCGTCATTCTGCTCTGTGGTGGCGTGGGTTATTTTACTGTCTTGTCTAGTAGGAAGACCCACTGGGCAGGACTGTGAAATAACTTATTGTACCATGTCTGGAGTGAGGAGATGAAACACTTCACCAGATAGTAAATCTATTGGTGCTATTGGTACAGTGTGCACGCAGGACAACTTCTTCACAATGCGAGGCTCACTTTTAGGGGAAATTGAGTGATTTTCCAACTAGGTGGAGCATCTAGATGAATTCGGGGATGACAACCAATCAGTTTCAGGTCCTTATCCGCTTGAGATTCAAAGTTTGTTGCAGTGTAGAAAAATGAAAATGAGCTATTCTTTCATTTAACCAACTAAGCTGCCTAGTCTACACAATAGCTGGCATTCAAAAGTGTGCTCTAAATGTGGACCATAAAACCAGACCAAAACTATCTATAATGAAAGTAGACAAAAAGCTGGGCAAATGATGAGCTCCGATATCAGAAACTGTGTAATATGAGACAACCCGCAAAATATGGTCAATAGTGGAATCGGACAAAAACACAAATTGCATTAGTTAGGTGACTTGTTTGATGGGATGTTTGTGTCATGTTTTTGCAATATCTGGCACTATTCATAGCTGCATTGTACTGCAGTAAAGCTTCTCTGAAGAATAGTTGTCTTTCTGGAATTCATGTTAGAATTGCATCCAAAGAGCTTGAGGAATGCTCTCACCATAAGCGATTTAGATGTACAGGGAAAACAAAAGGAGCTTGAGTAGGTGACCACCTCAGTCGAAGATATACTAGTCTTACAGAGGCACTGGCCTGTTTGGAAAATATGCTATTTTTAATATAGGCTACTCGCTACTATACAGCCACAGTAAAGACAATACTGCTGCCCACCAGTTCCAGTGTGGTGTAAGATACTGTTCAGTTTCTATATGTGGACAGATCCTTCTTTGAATTCTGAGTCTTTACAAAGGAGAAACAGGATTGGTCACAGCAGGCCAGTTAGACCAGGCGAAGGAAAACATGAAAGCAAATTCTTAAAAATGGATTGGGAGAATACGGAGGGTTTGCGGGTCTCCACTCTAAATGTAGCATATTTGGACACTACTGAGGACACCTCTTAGTTTGCAGCTACACAAAGATTGTCATCTGCTAGGACCTGCTGCTGGCAGTTGTATGAGTGTGCAGAGGCGTAACCACATTAATCTCCATTCTTTATTTTTTATTCAGGTGTTTGTGGAGTACATTCAACCTAAAGACCCCTTGAATGGTCATATGTATCAGAAGACTCTGCTAGGTACTATTTTAAATATCTCCTGCATGCTGAAAACACCTGGAGTGGTGGAGAATCATGGCTACTTTCTGAGTCCTTCCCGGTCCAGTCCGCAGGAAATCAAAGTGCAGGAATCCAACATCCATCAGGTAAAGTACCCATACCATCTATTTAGATTGGGTTTAAAGCGGTCAAGTGCACTCCTGAAGAATTTTAGACGATAGTTTCGGATCATTCGATGCAAAAAGTTTTTGCTGAAGACCCACATCCTAACATGTTTGGTAGTCCTGTATAAGCATATCTAATTGTACTGAAATTAATATGTCAAGATGGTGAGTGATAAGGCATAACTTTTACCAGTCTTTAATGTTATTGTCTACATAGTTGGGCCAGTTCCACCTCCTTCTCTCAGATTTATCGTTTCCACTTCAATCTGTCTGTCTTCAACCTGCCCCTACTGTTCCCCCTCAGTCCCAATTTAACTTTTCTATGTGTTCTCATCTGTGTTAACTCTCCAATACTGAACCATAAAGCATCCTCCTTTTTTATATGTATTTTATTTAAACAGTTCTACTGAATACCTAGTTCATTAAGAATTGTTTTGAAGCCAATTTTACTTTGCCACATTTGTATAATTTTTGCTTACCTTAATTTGGCAGTTTTTTTGATTGTATCCAAAATGTGTGCCGTTTTCCAGCATATTTAAACGTTTTGCTTTTTTAATCATTGATGTAATTGCAATTCTACTTTTGTTTTACTTTTTCATTTTTGGGCTTTATTTTTTACATTTTTGGTATTTAAGGCTTCTATAAAATGAAAGAATGGTATCTTCCAGAATAGTTTTGTTGTCATGGTTCTGTGATGGAATCATCACTTTGACATTGAGCAAGTTATACATAGTCTTCATTTTCCTGTGTATTCTTACTGAAACACTGATGACGCCAATGCCCACTCAAATTAAGTACCCTCTTACGATAAGGCACCCCTCCTCCCACCCCCAAATACCTCACTGAAATTTTGATACAGATCACGACTGAAAGGAATCACTAACTTAACAAAGATTCTAGGCTCTCTACCACCAAACTGCAAAGAAGGACTGCTCACTAAAGCTAGCTCCAAATTACGAAATTAACTGCAACACTCATTTACAACACATTGACATTAAAGACTTTGAAAACGACACTGTCATCCGAATGCACATTAAAGACTTTGAACACTACACTGTCATCCAATGCTCTGAAATGAAGTGATGCATTTATCAGCTAACAGCAATTGGATGGGTTTTATGCAAGTATGAAGTAGAAAGCAAAAGGCCATTCTTAAAGATACAAGGGCAAGAATGTAAAGTTTTGAAACCACTTTATTCATTAGCCCATAGAATCCTGGAGTCATTTTGGAAAGTTAATACTGTGACAAAATGTTTCTCCTTCTCTTTGGCCCAGTTCATGTCCCAGTTTCATGAGAAGATCTACCAGATTTTTAAGAACCTGCTGCAGCTCTCCCCAGAAACCAAGCACCGCATCCTGTCTTGGCTGGGAAACTGTCTCCATGCCAATGCTGGAAGAACAAAGATTTGGGCCAATCAAATGCCAGATATATTCTTCCAAATGTATGCTTCGGACGCCTTCTTCCTGAATCTTGGGGCAGCCCTGCTGAAGTTGTGCCAACCCTTCTGCAAACCTAAGTCACCCCGTCTGCTGACCTTTAACCCCACCTACTGTGCCCTGAAGGAGCTGAATGAGGAAGAGCGGAAGAGCAAGAACGCTCACATGAAAGGTAGGCAGGACCGGCCGTGGCTGGGGTGTGGGATTAGAGTAAATGAAAGTGCGTAATGGAAAGATGGCTGATCTATGCAAACAATGTAGGCTAGATCTTGGCAAATGCAATTGGCTGGAATAAGTGTTTAGGAGCAGGAACCAAGACTGGTCAAAGGCAGAAGGGTGGGGATGTATAATCTTAAACCGATACGAGGAGCAGGAACCAACAGTCTGGGCAAATACGGGGTGGAGCTGTATTGTCTTTGCAAATCCAAAGGGCGTGGGTGACTGACTAAGGGCCCAAGTAAATGCGGAGAGTAGACTAGATTTGGGCTAGCGCATTGAGCGAGTACTAATGCTAGGCGCATGCTAGGGGCGTCGACTAGGGGTTAGGGCAAATGCAAATGGGCTATTCATTTAGAGTCCCTTCAAATACAGGGAGTTGGGGGGGGGGGGGGGTGGCGTCTGGACAAATGTGGAATGCAGGATCTTGGGCCTAGGCTAATACCGATGGCACGTGAATGTCTATGAAAATGCAGCCTCAGCATGTTTTCTTTTAGGTATTCTGTGTCACACTTTTTAAAAAGGTTCTCACATTTGTTTCCCCCAATTACTTAACTTGTCTTTCCTGCATGTTATTCCTGTGTCTTCAGCTCTTTGCTGATACTCGTTTTTTCCTTCTTTTTCCCAGTTAACTTTTCAGTTCTTAAAATATTGCATTTACTTTTACCTTGTCCTGAACATTTCCAGACATTTTACCGTGAGCAAACCCCGGCACACTCTAGATGTCTGTGTTTGCCATTTATGTAGGTTGTGTTTTTAAAAAAACGTAATTTTTTTTAAACCTCATTATAACCTTTACCTAACTCTGGCAGTAACATGCTTTGTGTCTTTGTCAAAGTTCATTTGAGTTTAGGCTATTCAGTTAATCTGATAACTAAAATCAATGACCAGAATAATCAAAATCTGCAGTTCAACAATGTTCGTAATCTGATAATGAGACCACATTTTTTTTAATTCCCCCCTTTGATTTAGTCTATGCCCTCTTTCTTCATGTTATCATTTCCTGAATAGTTTCCTCTGCACAGATGATAATCATTCCTCAGAGTTCAAAAACACGTGCAAATGGCTCATTGTATGGCTGAAGCACATGGATTGTTTCCTGCACTATCCTCCACATGCAGCTCTAGGTCAAAGTTATGTAAACCATGGCCCTCTGTCCAGTTGAAGGACATATGATTGGACAGGTCACAGCCTTACAGAACTGATGGTGATATACAAGCCGACAAGAAGTCTAAGATCGAACTCCTTAAGATTAGGATGCTAGTCTCTGGACTGCCATTGGGCTACAAACGATGGGCATTGCAAAGGTTGGATATAAAGATTATTGCAGCCCATGTAGACATTTACAGATTCCCTTGTCTCTTTGTAGGTCTGGATAAAGAAACCTGTCTTATACCAGCTGCGACTGACCAACAGTTGGACATTGCTCAGAGCTACAACCTTGTGACTGAGAATTTGGTCCTGACCCAATACACACTACACCTGGGCTTTCACAGGTAATTTAGCAGCGATAGAGAAAAAAAACTAGTACTGATCACCTGAGCAAAGTGCACACACAAGCCTCATTGGCTATAATGGATTCAACATAATTCTGATAAAATCCTAATACTAGACTGTGTGAGGTAAACTACTCTACTTTAGCATATTTTGTACCTATGCTGTGATGGCTTGCCAGTTGCCCTGCTGTTGCCATAATGTACATCTTATGTGAATGAGTTGAGGCGTGCACTGCTGATGCATATTGTGCTAGGGAAGGACACCTGCACCAATGCTGTGTTGTGTGTGAGGGGAGCTTGCTTTCCTCTGACCTTCTAGTTTGTGTCTCTACTGTGCATGAGAGCAGATTGTGCTGCTAGTGCTTCTGCTGCATCTGTTCTGTGGTCCAGGAAAAGCCTGCTATGCTGCTGCCATACTTTATGATACTTCATGTTTAGGTGTCCTCACCACATACTGTACTACTCATTACACATTAGTATTCTGGAATGTCTTACAAATGTTTAGATTCGCCTGCCAAGAGCTTGCTGCGCTCCCTGCTGTGTTTATTATATACCCTGCCCTCTAATTTCTGAGGCTGCCTAATATGCGTCAGTGGGCTCTCCAGTGCCAGTCATATTTCGGACCTGTATCATGCCTGCTCCAATTCCTGGCATTTTTTCACTTTTTTAAAAATTGCTTCCTGGTCCCATATCCGAACTTTCAATACCTTCTGTCCTTTCCCACAACTTTTTGCAGTAGATGCCATGAATATCCACCACCTTTCTGCCCTCTGTCATAGAACTTGTAACAAAAATCCCTTTAATCTTTACCATTTAACTGCCATCGCCCAATTTCCTTTTAAGCTGTGCCATATTTTGGAGCTTTTGATTTCTTCCAAATATCTGTCCTGGACCTTTCTCTGGTCCCTGCCTTACTTTTGCCATTTTTCAAAGTTCTTGATCATCACTTCCATATCCTACCTCTTCGCTTCAAACTGTCTAACCTGTTCATTGTCTGTGCCTTCGGTTAGATAATTTTAACAGCTTTAATTAGGGTTTGACGGTAATATAGCTCTGTCTCCCCAGAGCGTTTCCTAATGCCTGCTCTGTCTCTGCTGTGCATCATAGCTCTGTAAATTTCCATGTCTACCATCACACTTTAACCCCTGCCATATCACTACACTCACTCAAGGATCTCTCTTAACCAGGCATGGTGCTTCCCTCCCGATTTTACGGTAATCTCTACCTTTCGTCTTTATTTTCCAAAGAGTCTTCAGTAACCCTAGCCATGATTTGGAATTTTCTATAACACACTGTGTCTCCAGTCTCCTCAAGATGTCTTTCTGATGCCCCCCATTTCTCTACCCTCCCTCAGATTGCACGATCAGATGGTAAAGATGAACCAGAGCCTTCACCGGTTGCAGGTTTCATGGCGTGAGGCTCAGCAAAGCTCCAGCCCAACATCAGAAGCGCTACTGGAGCAATTTGAACGGCTGATGACAGTCTACCTCTCTACTAAGGCGATCATGACCGAACCCCAGATGCTGCAGAACTGCCTGAACCTGCAAGTATCCATGGCACTTCTTCTGGTGCAATTTGCCATTGGGAACCAAGGGACTGAGCCAATTGACCTTACATTTCCATTACCTGAGATGCAGCATAGCATGCTGGCATTTGTACCAGGTAAGGGGGACATGGGAGGATTGTATAGCACAAGTGCACCTCTGTTCCCTCATCTGTGTTGTCCCCGACTTATAGCCTCTTCATCAATTGAGTACCTTTTTAATTCCGTTTTACCTACTTGAAAGGCATGGAAATATTATTTAACATCTTCCCATTGTATTGATGGAGTGCTTCGGAATATGCCTCACTAGGTAAAGCAGGTATGCAGTGTGAGGGCAAGTGCCTGATGCTTTTTGACTTGGAGTACTCTGCGTGTCCTTTACATCTTGTTAAGGCCTCAACACCAACTTTTGGGGAAGAGCAGCAGCAGTACACCCTAGCCTGCAACACATTTATACTCTCAGGAGCACTGGTTCACCTTTGCCTGACCCTGCTGTGTGTTTTGTACCAGGGCATGGTAAAAGTAGAATGAATCAATGAATGAATGATAAGTATTTGTAAAGTACGAATGTCACTCCAAGGAACATCCTGGCGCTATGCTAAGAGCTACTACAAATTGTATGACCCTCTGTATGAGGCATCTACCGCTCTGCCTATTGTATGTTTGGAAGAGCATTTCACCCAGCACACCAGTGAAGACCTATATAATCTCATTTTGTGCCTCTAGGATGGATCCATATTTCATAGTAGGATGATTAGTCACTCCTGTCAGACCCGCTCAAAGTAATCCATGTTCACCATTTAATCTGAAAAAGAAGAAAAATGCTTGATGACCCATAAAGCGAGGCAAATACTTGTCAGGAAGGGAATAGAATATTATTTAATGTTTAACATTTCCTTCTCGTAACTACACAAAATTTGCCATAAGCAGATTGCTTTAACGGAGGCATTAATTGTACACATTTTCTGAGTGGTTGAGTTTTTAGTTGCTACACTGTAGTGTGAAAAAAGCGAGGGGAGGATCTTCCTTCAAAAGCTTAACAAAGGAAAGTAAAACAATTATTCTACATCAGAAATTACAGTTTTCTTACATGAGCTGTCATAACCACCTGCTAAGGCTACCAATGTAAACCATCCTATCAAATGTAAATGAAACTTGTAGTTTTCATAAGGAAACATATGAGAGGTTTATCCTACAATTTCTTTAATGGTACCAGACCAGCCATATACACTGATGTGTTTTATGGGCTGTGCCCGAAATAAGCGTTTTACTACTACAAAACATACAATAAGTACCAAAATCAAGTCTCCCAGCAACAGCAGGGATTTCAGCTATCGAATACATGTTCCAAAGAAAAGCAGTAAAATCACCACAGTTCTTTATAGTCTTGATTTTCCAAACTCCACTTTTTTCTTTGTGTTTCACCTCCAGGTCTTCTAGGGCAGTAGTTCTTAACCTTCTCACTTATGTGGACCCCACAATCACAACTGAATGCAAGGGACCCTTGCTTAAAAAATGTCTACCATTTGAACCTCTCAATAATTACCAAAATATGAAATAAATACATGTATTGAATATTTTATGTAAAAATATACTTTTTAATTGGCATGTTTGAGCTTTTTAAAACGTTGTTTTATTTATTGAAGACAAGGCAATGAGTTCTACTCTACCATATCCTTTTGTTTTGCTCCTAATGCATGCCTTCCATTTGTCAGTGCTTCAGATGAGACCAGCAGTTGTCCATACTACATTCTTTTGCTGTAGTTGTGCAGCTCCTATTAATCAAGTGAAGTATACCAACTTAGTGTCTAGCCTTCAGTTTCAAGTTCCTTCACATTTAGAGCCATTTAAGGTTTATTTTACATTTTTGGTTTTCTTAAGTATATATAATTCGGAAAATTAAATCTTATAAGAAGATTAGTAAACAGCCGTGGACCTCATGAGTAAGCTTAACAGACCCAAGGGGTCCCAAGTTAAGAACTGCTGTTCTTTGGCGATTCTAACACCCATTTCCAAAAGAACTTTCTCAGTTTTGCTTCTGGTCAATCTGTGTATGCTAACCAGAATCATTTTAGGGACTCCTCACCACTGAAATACCTGTGAATAAAAATCATTATGCATAAGAATGAAGGCTGCAGTAATCAACTTATTTTAGAAATGTAATCGGCAATGTAGTATCCAATAATCTCACAACACAGGGTGTGCTACAGATACGTCCGATTTAAGCCAAAGTGGAATAATCTTCACCTCTGTGTTTTTAAGAGAACTTCTCTTTTAATATTTAGGAGATTTTACATTCACTAGCAAGACCAGAGGGGAGTATTATGCTATTTTACAACTTACCAGCACCAAAGAAGCAAAATCCACTACTGGCTTCCAATTAGATTTTCTTGAATGTAGATTGGGCAGACCAGTCCAATTCTAATCTACTACCCAAAATGAGGGCATTGGAGGCTAGAGCATTTTGTGCAGAATGTATTCCAAACTTTAAAACATACAATCCAGTATCATGAATAGCCTGCTGTACCCAACAGGCCAAAGTCTGGGAGAAGACTGGGTGAAAGGTTGGAAAGAAGTAAGCAGAACAAAGCCCCGAAGCCTGAATAACTAATCCATGTTGCTTCAAGTATCTGACCAGAAGCAACTTGGAATATCTCTCCAACCAAATTGGAGACCAGAAACCTTTCTACACAAATGGAGGCACACCAACAAAGTACGTTTTCGAAAGAGCCCTTCTTGAGACCAGTATTCCTTATGTAGCAATTGCTGGAAGAAGGACAAGACTCTGACGTCCCATAGCTGAGAATACTTGCAGTTTTAGCCAGCCTCACTCTGCAGAGCTTGCTTAGGAGAAGTTGTTTGCCAGTTTAAAGCCCACCAGTTGTAGAAGGCTGAGCCTAAATGGCTAACGTATAAGAGTTCACTAGACTATGTTGGTGAAAAATTCAAAATGTATGAAATTCTGGACCACACTAAATTGAAATTGATCATATTTTTGTACCTTTAAAAAAAGATATATATTTTTTATTACAGGACACCTACAAAAAAACATGTCTAGGTTTAAAAAAATAGATTTTTTAATTCAGTGAAGGGTAATGGTAAAAGATCAGTCATATATAGATCTTTACATCAAATATGCATTTGCATGAAATATGCAAACCGCTATAGAGGGAGCCTTCTAGGAGACTGTTTGAGAGTCAATTCTCCATAGAACAGATCTGCTGTGTTCTGTGAAAATGATGTTCTTCACATTTCCTAGCAGATACACACTATGCAGGACCACCCTGATAGTATATTGTTATCTATAGTAGTGCCCCGATCTTTGACTGCCCCATGCATTTCCATTATCTTAGTTACAGAGCCCACAGTGTCCATAAGTTTGCCTTTACATGCATACCAAGAGTGGTCAATACTCTTCTTAGGATCTTTAATATCCTCGCCTATGAGAGTGACCTTGGAGTCTATTTCTGGAGTTAAGGATACCTTTTTCTCAACTGAGAGGTGGCTTCTCGCCTCCTTGTGACTAAAAACTTGGTTGACTTTCACTGGTAGGGTCTGTCCTCCTTAACGCACATAAGCAGTAACTTTGGGCAAAAGGCACCACTTCAAAGTGTGGGAATTGTATAGGTAATTTGAGTCAAAAAGATCTTCCTAATCCTCAGTCGGGGCAGTCTTCCAGACCAGTGATTGAAGTGTCCTCTCTGAGTCTTGGCTGAATTCATACCTTCAACCACCCCAACAGGTGGCAGTGTCTAGATCACCTGGATTAACCTCCCAAATCAACAACTGCAAACGCTTCATCATCCTAGTCCTATTCAAAGATGTCACAGTTTTGCAACTCTGTCTGTTCTCTTTAGAGGAGGGTGGGGCTTAAGTTACTGTAGGGAACTAACAGGAAGACCTTTTTGTCTTCTCAGATGAGTCAAACACTGTAGATGGTATCTCTTACTTGCTTTGCATGGGTGTTACTTAGAGTGTTTTATTTTCAGGTAACCTGTCTGTCTTGCAGGGGTGAAACATATCTGAATGTAGGAGCGTTGATGCATTTTCTTGCCCGGGCTTTATCACTGGCAGGAGGACTTCAACAAAGTCATGTACCCAGACACACCTTCTACTGCCCGGGACAACAGCTAGCGCCACCTGAGCACACCTCCAAACTGGCAAAAACAACAGGATACTGATACTAAAGAGGGAGTACTCCTTCCAATCTTAAGTACACTTCCTTCATGCCAGTACAGGCATGTTCCTGCGCAGTTACAGCGGCAATTAACATCCACAGAATATTTGAATAAAACTTAACCGGATCAAAACTTCTTCCCATGATGCTATAGTAGGTCAAGTATCAAACACTGATGCCTTCCTGGCAAAACCAAGCAGTGGCTCTCCAGGAATCTTTTCGGGAAAGTTTGAACTCATCAAGACGATACTTTCCCAACAACACAGCAGTGATGAGCAGTGCACCTGCTGAGTGCAAGGCTTTTAAGATCTGTACCAGATGAATCTTTATAGGACTGGCCCACAAGATTAAAACTGCTTGAGAGGGAAGACCCCACAATAGACCTAGAAAAGGCCTGTGTAATGGACTCTGATGCATTGTGGCCGCTAGCAAGAGCAACAGCAGAATACACTGAATTATTAAATGGAGTTAATCTGTTCAACTTAAAGAAATACTTAGCTAAGAAACCCAGTGAAAGGTCTTGCAAAACTCACCATACCATATTCATATTTTAAGAAAATAGAGAGTGAAATTGGGGTGTTATTCTGGAATGGAGGCTCTGTGCAGATAGCGCAACACAAATTGACGAGGGGATGGTATGATGGGGGCGTGACAATATCTGACATCCAGAAATATTATTGGGCAGCGCAGCTGACCTCCATTAAGGGATGGGTATCTTGCCTCACAGAGGAACCAGTCTTCCAGATGGATGGACTGGTGATGCAGCAGGGGGAGGGGGGCGGAATATCTTGGGGCTCTCTAGGTTACCGATCTACTCCTTAACCTTCTAGGCCCCACTGCAATGGTGGTAAACCTCTGGCACATAGCCACGTGAGCCTTGGCATGGAGGGGGAGCATCACAAAGGCTGCTTTCCTCTGCTTCCTCCCTCTCTTCCTACCAGTAGGACACAGCAAAGCTGGGTACACTGGGACGTTTGCCAGGCTGTTATATAGGGGACATGATTGGTCTCTCCCGAGTGGGTGACTTGTGGCATCAAGGAGATATCAACCCCCTTACGGATCTACAATGCGACTATCAACTGGCACCCAATGAGTCCTACCGCTACATACAGGTCTGTCACGCCCTGAGAGTGGCGCTGCCAAGAGGCACGGTGCTCCCAGAGTCTTTGCCCTTAGAGGACAAATTACTTGAATACGTGCAGCGCAAAGCCACATCACTGACAGAAATTGCTTAACAATACACACAACACACCGTGAGCCCTGACATTGCTGAGAGAATGACGGGTTGAATATGTGGGAGACCTGGAGGACAGCGAATGGGCGGAGGCCTGGTGTTCCCTAGGCAAGTGGCCATACGGTCAGGATTTCGCTTAGTCCAATTAAAGATCCTCCACTGCTCCTACTACGCACAGACCACAATGGTGAAAATGGGCACGGCACTTACAACTGCTTTCCAAAAAGGCTGTGGCTGTACCGGGCCCTTCTGCCATATGATTTGCACTGCCTGAAAATAGTGGGCTTATGGACGGTGGTGGTTGCTAGTCTGTGCGAGGTATGTGGGGCTCCCTTCATCACCTCAGCGAAATGGTGTCTCTCAAATGTCTGAGAGGAAACCAACTTTCTCTGTACGGACTGAAATCTGGATCATCCTGGGGTTGGCAGTGGCCAAAGAAATGTGACTGGGTTGTGAGGTGCGTATCGGGCGCCAATGTTGATAGGCTATAACGTGATATGGACTGGTGTATGCTAGCTGATAAAGTGGTGTATGAAGGTCGTGGTTGACCCCAAAAGTGGGCGTAAATCAGGGGACACTGGAAAGAGTATAGAGGTACCATATGTGATGGCTTGATCCTGCTAACCCAGGGAGATCTGTAGTCCGACATTGTCCCTGGGCTATGCTATAGGTGGCTTTGAGGGGTGAGGGGTGACTGGAGGTGGTGTGGTCTGTAGTGTCATTGTTAAGGAGGTTACATGATTTTACAGTGCTCAGCTATGTGTTTGTATGTTTCTTTATTGGTAATAAAAAGATTTGTTAAACGCACACAATGTGACCTTTAAACATTCGTCACCAATCGAGCTTTGTACCAGGCAGGCATGTGTCCCCAAATGTGAGATGCCTGTTTTGTGTCCTTAACCCTTTCGATGCTGATGACGAGCTCAGCTCGTCATGATGCACAGTTGAGCTGTGCTGATGACGAGCTGAGCTCGTCATGAATAAAGTAAAACAGCAATTTCCAGCACAGGAGGGGGAAAACACCTAGCAGCCAAGGTGTTAATAATCCCTTGACGGTGACCGAATCGCCAGTAGTGGCAGCCATTGAAATGGAAAAAGCCTTTGACAGACTTGACTGGGAATGCATACTCAGTCGTAGAGTGGGTGAGATGAGATTGTGGTGTGTGTGTGTGTGTGTGTGTGTTTGTGTGTGTGTGTATATATATAATTACCTACTGGCGGTCGCCAGTAGGTAGTTATAGTTAGGATTTTTTTCAATGTTAAATCTCAAAATTCTATTTGGAATAACTTTGGCACCGGTTGCCGAATCTGCCTGAAAATTTCCTGAAAATGGCCTCGTCGAGCTCCGGTCCTTCCTTGAAAGTTTGGGGGGGATTCGTCAAGCGGGGGCCGAGATAAAAGGGGGGTCCCAAAACGCGTTTTCCCCATGTTAATTTCCATAGGGCGGTCGATTTCACTTTTAGCCCGAACGGCTGAATGGATTTCCACCAAACTTGGCAAAATTGTAGGGACTGGTAGCCCGATGTGCCTTTGCTATGTCTCAAGATATGTGCTCCAGTGGATTTTGAGTAATGTAGGTTCAAAAAAATATATATATCTATAGGCGCTTTCCGGTGCGCGCACCGGAGTGCGCTCCCGGCGCGACACGCGACTTGCGCGCAGGAAGCGGATTGGCTCTCAGTTGTCTGTAAACATTCTAAACAGTCCGGAGCGGCCGCCATCTTGTGTCTCGGTAGGATCGAGACAGGAGAGGTGGCCAAAACAAAGGGGGAAATGACCATAAGGGGGCAGAGTAGATACCCCCTGTACCCCTAGGTTTGATGTGGGGGCCATTAAAGGGCCCCGCGGGGTCTCACCTTTTTTTTTTTTTTTTCGATTTTCGCGGGGGAAGCGCCTGGTACGCGCACCGGGGAGCGTATCGAGGAGGGTACTATGTAAAAATAATGACTTTAAAAAATTGTATGTTTATGTTTTTTTTTAATTTTTTTTATTTTATGTAAGTACCTACATGTAGGTACTAATGAAGAGACTTACATTTAATGTTCACCATTTTCTTTGTAGACATCTTGCATGTTGTTATTGTATTTTTTGTGGTATATGGAATTCATAACATAGTCTGTCTGGAAAGGAGAAACAGATCTTATAAGCACTCCCTGCGAATTTCTAGGGGATCATGAGTAGTCTATCCTGCTCCCTTATGAAAATGAGGTGTAAAATATTCATAGGAGATAATATAGTGGGAGAAAGGTAGTAACTATGAGTAAACTTACTATGTAACAGAAAAATAGTTGAACAGTATACTATAAGTCTCACTTTATATTTTAAACATTTTTGGTAATACTTTATGAATTACATATAAAAATGAATATTGTCTGAAACAATTTGAAATTATTAAAGATAAATTTATTCCTCTGATTCTTTTTCATAATTTAATAAAATTTCTAACATAATATTGTCCGGAATTTCCTCATAATTATAAGTACATGATTCCATTTCTTCCAAACATTCTATTAACTGTTCATCCAAAGAGTCATCCATGAAATCTAGTTAATCTTTTTGGTCTTCTTGTTTTTCCTCCTTTATTTTGATAGAAGTAACATTTCCTTGATTTTCTCCTTCCATTTTCTTTCTGAAAATTGCATACAAATTAACTATATTAGTAGAGTTAGGGTACTGTATACCAGAGAAGCCTAACTCAATCCATAACTATTACAGAGAAGTCTATCTCTATCTATAATTTTTACAGAGGAATAGTATATAACTAACAGAATATTTTTTCTGAAATTAACTTAAAGTGTACAATATACTTCCATAATAACAATTTACCTTGGAGAAATCAGGTGAAGTTGTCAGTGTAATTTGTTCTCAAATGTACTTCTGGAAGCAGTAGTCAAAATGGCTGTGTTTCCCTCTCTTCTTTTATATATATTCTTGTACTTAACCAATGAAACGTCAGGAAATAGTCGTAGAAAATGAAAGAGTTTTTAATTGGTTGTAAATTCTAACATTTCATATGTGTTTTGTCATGTAATTTACCTCAGGATATTTAGTCAGGCCTACAGCATAATTTTCTCAATGGAATTCCTTCAAATTTGGGCAAATGGTAGGGACTGCTATGTAGTAGGGCCTATTCTATATTTGATGAAAGTGTCTCTAGTGGTTTTTTTGTAAATTGCTTTCCCACCTTTTTTTATCGAGCGCTTACTGGTGCGCGCTCCTTTACGCGCACTGGCAGCGTTACGGGAGTCCTCCATTTTGTGTTTCGGTACAATCGAGACACAAGATGGAGGGTAAACAATGTTCGGTATGGGTAGAAGGGGGCACGGTAGAGACTTTTTGACCATCTAGGTTTTCTGAGGGGGGGCTTAGGAGGCCTATAAAGGTTAAAAAAAAAAAAAATCTTTCATTTTCCACGGGGGGAGCGCCTGGTGCGCGCACCTTTAAGCGTACCGGAAAGCGTAATTTGGTGAAAAATAGTGAAAAAAGTTAGAAAAAGATAAATGTTTTGAATGATCAGAGGTAGGGTAGCTCTGAAAAGAGCTTTTGGGTTTTGTGGTTGATTTAGGTACCTACAAGTAGGTTCCAATGCACATTCTTAAATTCAGGAGGAATATTCTATTCCCTTCATCTGAGAAGTGCACACCATCTCCTCTGTAGATGTCTTGCATGTTGTAACGCAAGTTATTATTGTATATTGAACCCATTCCATAGTCTCTCATGTAAGCAGAAACAGATTTATTCACATGTTTCCGTGCTTTCTCAAATTGTGGACAAAATTGGTTGGACCAGTTCCATTTCTCTTTGGCATATATTAGAAAATACCAAGGCAGTTTGTGGAAAGAGTGTCATTAATTGATCAAAGGTGTCCTTTAAAAGCATTTCCAGACCAACCCCAGTCATAGTGCCTAAATCATTTCCTCCACAGTGCACTATTAAGAGGTCAGGTTTTGGCAAATGCATAAAGGTTTTCACCAATGGTATCAATTGGTGACATTTTAATCCTCTCTGGCCAATCCACTTGATTTCCACATCTTGTAAATTGAGGTTGTGAAAATGTCTGCTATCTGCATACCTTTGAGCCCAGTGGATGTAGCTGTGTCCAAGGATCCAGACAGAAAACATGATGAGAGATGGTTCTGATGCAGTCAGATGATGTGTGGGAATGAAATGGCAGTTGGAACAGTAGGAGGTTACAAAAAAATAATTGTGGAGTTTCACTGCTTTTGAATCAGAAGCAATGATTGGTGGATTCAGATAGTTGAAAACTTAAAGTTAGGGTGCATGGTTGTGTTGTGTTAAAGAAGCAATTTGAATGGTTAAAAAAAGTCACTAAAAGCTAAAATACTCTGGATAGGCTGGTGTATTGAGAGGTCAAACAGCCTTGCTGAGTTAATTTGCAACATTGTACAATAAACTTTTGAACCTGAGAGTTCAGTTAGGAGGGAGTTGCTATGGAAACAGATAGAAAGATCTGAGAGGGGGAAGGGTGTTGGTTTCAAAATAGTGAGGGAAAACTTTTGATTGGTTGAATTAAGGCATATGTGTACAAAGTTAGAGATTTTCTATGCCAGTCTGTGGTTTCAGTGTATTGAGTGCACACTTTTTGCTCTGTTAAAGAGAAATTGGTGTGTGTGTCTGACACTGTTTTCAATCTTCCAAAGCTTTTGTAAAGGTAAGTAATGATTTATTTAATTTACATAGAGACTTGTTTACTCTATGGAGAATATTTATAAGCAGATAGTTATGTTTTAGAAGTCAAATGGTATGCTAGTATATAAGTTCTGTGTTGTGTTTCTTATATGTTATTGAAAAATCGATTTTTGGGTGCAATTGATTGGTATTTGCATTTGGCCCTTTTTTATGATTGCCTTGTGCAGCTCATGCATCACTTTAAACATGGGTAATAAGTGATGCACTGGTGGCGAAAGGCCTTCATAAATAAGGCTCTGACTTTGTTTGCTGTTGATTTGATTTTGGATTTTTGATAATGCTTGATATCAACATTTGAAAGATAAAGGATTTGTTTTTGGGGAAACAGTGATGTTTCAAAAGTGATATTCTGTGCTTGTACATAGGTTGTGCGCAGTAATTTTTAAATGTTATTCAAAAATCGATTTTTGGGTGCAATTGATTGGTATTTGCATTTGGCCCTTTTTTATGATTGCCTTGTGCAGCTGATGCATCACTTTAAACATGGGTAATAAGTGACGCAGTGGTGGCGCAAGACCTTCATAAATAAGGCCCTGACTTTGTTTGCTGATATTGAGTTGTTGTAGATAGGTTCTGCGCAGTGTTTCTTTCATGTTATTCAAAAATCGATTTTTGGGTGCAATTGATTGGTATTTGCATTTGGTCCTTTTTTATGATTGCCTTGTGCAACTGGTGCATCATTTTATACATGGGTAATAAGTGACGCACTGGTGGCGCAAGGCCTTTATAAATAAGGCCCTGACTTTGTTTGCTGATATTGAGTGGTTGTACATAGGTTCTGCTCAGTGATTCTTACATGTTATTCAAAAATCGATTTTTGGGTGCAATTGATTGGAATTTGCATTTGGCCCTTTTTTATGATTGCCTTGTGCAGCTGATGCATCACTTTAAACATGGGTAATAAGTGACGCACTGGTGGCGCAAGGCCTTTATAAATAAGGCCCTGACTTTGTTTGCTGATATTAAGTGGTTGTACATAGGTTCTGCGCAGTGATTCTTACATGTTATTCCAAAATCGATTTTTGGGTGCAATTGATTGGAATTTGCATTTGGCCCTTTTTTATAATTGCCTTGTGCAGCTGATGCATCACTTTAAACATGGGTAATAAGTGATGCACTGGTGGCGAAAGGCCTTCATAAATAAGGCTCTGACTTTGTTTGCTGTTGATTTGATTTTGGATTTTTGATAATGCTTGATATCAACATTTGAAAGATAAAGGATTTGTTTTTGGGGAAACAGTGATGTTTCAAAAGTGATATTCTGTGCTTGTACATAGGTTGTGCGCAGTAATTTTTAAATGTTATTCAAAAATCGATTTTTGGGTGCAATTGATTGGTATTTGCATTTGGCCCTTTTTTATGATTGCCTTGTGCAGCTGATGCATCACTTTAAACATGGGTAATAAGTGACGCACTGGTGGCGCAAGGCCTTTATAAATCAGGCCCTGACTTTGTTTGCTGATATTGAGTGGTTGTACATAGGTTCTGCACAGTGATTCTTACATGTTATTCAAAAATCGATTTTTGGGTGCAATTGATTAGCATTTGCATTTGGCCCTTTTTTATGATTGCCTTGTGCAGCTGATGCATCACTTTAAACATGGGTAATAAGTGACGCACTGGTGGTGCAAGGCCTTTATAAATAAGGCCCTGACTTTGTTTGCTCATATTGAGTGGTTGTAGATAGGTTCTGCGCAGTGTTTCTTTCATGTTGTTATTCAAAAATCGATTTTTGGGTGCAATTGATTGGTATTTGCATTTGGCCCTTTTTTATGATTGCCTTGTGCAACTGGTGCATCATTTTATACATGGGTAATAAGTGACGCACTGGTGGCGCAAGGCCTTTATAAATAAGGCCCTGACTTTGTTTGCTGATATTGAGTGGTTGTACATAGGTTCTGCACAGTGATTCTTACATGTTATTCAAAAATCGATTTTTGGGTGCAATTGATTAGAATTTGCATTTGGCCCTTTTTTATGATTGCCTTGTGCAGCTGATGCATCACTTTAAACATGGGTAATAAGTGACGCACTGGTGGTGCAAGGCCTTTATAAATAAGGCCCTGACTTTGTTTGCTCATATTGAGTGGTTGTAGATAGGTTCTGCGCAGTGTTTCTTTCATGTTATTCAAAAATCGATTTTTGGGTGCAATTGATTGGTATTTGCATTTGGCCCTTTTTTATGATTGCCTTGTGCAGCTGATGCATCACTTTAAACATGGGTAATAAGTGACGCACTGGTGGTGCAAGGCCTTTATAAATAAGGCCCTGACTTTGTTTGCTCATATTGAGTGGTTGTAGATAGGTTCTGCGCAGTGTTTCTTTCATGTTATTCAAAAATCGATTTTTGGGTGCAATTGATTGGTATTTGCATTTGGCCCTTTTTTATGATTGCCTTGTGCAGCTGATGCATCACTTTAAACATGGGTAATAAGTGACGCACTGGTGGCGCAAGGCCTTTATAAATAAGGCCCTGACTTTGTTTGATGATATTGAGTGGTTGTACATAGGTTCTGCGCAGTGTTTCTTTCATGTTATTCAAAAATCGATTTTTGGGTGCAATTGATTGGTATTTGCATTTGGCCCTTTTTTATGATTGCCTTGTGCAGCTGATGCATCACTTTAAACATGGGTAATAAGTGACGCACTGGTGGCGCAAGGCCTTTATAAATAAGGCCCTGACTTTGTTTGCTGATATTGAGTGGTTGTACATAGGTTCTGCGCAGTGATTCTTACATGTTATTCCAAAATCGATTTTTGGGTGCAATTGATTGGAATTTGCATTTGGCCCTTTTTTATAATTGCCTTGTGCAGCTGATGCATCACTTTAAACATGGGTAATAAGTGACGCACTGGTGGCGCAAGGCCTTTATAAATAAGGCCCTGACTTTGTTTGCTGATATTGAGTGGTTGTAGATAGGTTCTGCGCAGTGTTTCTTTCATGTTATTCAAAAATCGATTTTTGGGTGCAATTGATTGATATTTGCATTTGGCCCTTTTTTATGATTGCCTTGTGCTACTGGTGCATCATTTTATATATGGGTAATAAGTGGCGCAAGGCCTTTATAAATTAGGCCCTGACTTTGTTTGCTGATATTGAGTGGTTGTACATAGGTTCTGCGCAGTGATTCTTACATGTTATTCAAAAATCGATTTTTGGGTGCAATTGATTGCAATTTGCATTTGGCCCTTTTTTATGTTTGCCTTGTGCAGCTGATGCATCACATTAAACATGGGTAATAAGTGACGCACTGGTGGCGCAAGGCCTTTATAAATAAGGCTTGACTTTGTTTGCTGATATTGAGTGGTTGTAGATAGGTTCTGCGCAGTGTTTCTTTCATGTTATTCAAAAATCGATTTTGGGGTTAAATTGATTGATATTTGCATTTGGCCCTTTTTTATGATTGCCTTGTGCAGCTGATGCATCACTTTAAACATGGGTAATAAGTGACGCACTGGTGGCGCAAGGCCTTTATAAATAAGGCCCTGAGTTGCTATTGTATAAACTTAAATATGTTGCAATTTATTGTTTATATTGTTTGCTTTTTAACATTACTTTGTTGTTTACTAATAGTGGTCTTTCATGTGTTTTTTTAACAGAACAACAGATTCAAATCAACTTCTGAAAAGCAAGCAAAAATGCCTTCAAGGCAAAGAATTATCAAAAATACCATACGGAAAAGGAGAACATCAACAACAGAGTTTATGGAATCCTCTTCAACAACTACTTCAAAAAACACCAGAAAAGTTTCTGGTAAGCCAATTAAGTCTTTTCTTCGCAACATATGTCGTAGAAAAAAAAATGATATTGCTAATGTGAATATACAGAAAAAGTCAACAAATCTAAAAAGGAAGGAGAGGCCCACAAAAAATGTCTCGATTGGAGCAGGAGAGAAGAGAATGGATAGCAATAGAAGTGAAATCTTTTTAGGGACATTCGTAGGCGAATGTTTTGCAATAGGGTAGTTTTAAATTTGCTAAAAAATGATAGGAAAAGTAAACTGAGAGCTGCTTTTTACAAGAAAAAGAAAAGTGTAGAAAAGATTGTTGATCAGGCTTTTGAAGTTAAGAAAACATTTTTTATTTTAATAATCAATAGAATTAGGATACTTAATAAGGCCATTGATGTTTTCAAATCGAACAGTAGATGGAAAAGAATTATTAATCGGAGTAATTTTTGTGAAGTATTTTCTGGTGAATGGATACATAGTTCAAGTTCTGAGCCTTTTTTTCAATGAGGAGAGTTACTGTCAGGAAAATGATTTGGTGCATGCAGTTGACACCAGTGGTCGAGGATATGAAGTGAAAGATGGTTGTGTGATGGAAAAAGAGAAACTTGTATCTAGAGATGCAGAAGAGGTGTTAGCTGATGAAGTTTTAGGGAGACGTACTAAGGGTCCAGTGTACACATGGAAATGCAGTAGTATTTGTAGTGTGCGACAGGAATCAATCGATTAGCTTAGACATTTCTTACGTACATATAGTAAGAAAAGTCTCAAACAAAAAATGAAGATCCTGCAAGAGTTAGATCCTTGTAGAGTGAGAGAAAGCACAGGTTTGCATGGGCATTCACTAGCTTGTCTTTCTAGAAAAGTTTGTCGGAGTGTTTTTCATCATTTTAGGATGTTAGCAGTGCATCATAATAACGTGAGGAAATTAGTGAGAAAGTTGTATTATGCAAAAAGTCCCGCACTTAAGCTTAAACAGTTAAACAGTGCTCTTTTGCATGGATCTGAAGTGGATGTGAAGACTATTTGTGAAGAAATTGAGTTTTGTTATTTTGGGAACAAAGAGGACAGTGTAGAAATAGATATAGTAATGGATGGTAATGCAGAAGATAATGGACAGATTTCAAGTATTGAAAAGTTTGATGAGGAAATTATCAAGTTTAAGGTGAAAGCAAGTGAAAGGCCTAATTTAACTTGTGTGTGTTGTCGACGGACTCATTATAAAATTCAGACTAGATTAGTTGATTTATATGCAAAAAGTGAATTGGGAAATAATAGTGAATGGAAGGATTTTGTAAGTTATTTGTTGGTGGAGAATACATTTGATTTGAGTTTGGATCAGCGTATTTGTAATTATTGTTTAAATAAATTAAATGAAAATAAAATGCCTGCTAGAGCAGTTTATAATAATCTTCAGTTGATAGATATTCCTTCTGAATGATGGATCTAAATACTTATGAATCTATTTTGATTCAATGTGTCCATCCTTTTCAGGCTATTGTACGCATGGAGCCTAAGACAGGGAAATTGCCTCCATCAGATTTACTGAGAGGATTAAAGGGAAGAGTTGTTTATTTGCCTCTAGATGTAAAGAAAAATATTGATACAATTGGTGTAGAAAGAGTAGAAGAGGATCCTCTAGTTATTCTAGTTAATGGAGTTCCAACAAAGAGTAAGAAAATCTGGCAAGATTTAGTGGATGTTAAAAAAAAGTCAAAAAGGCAACGTTGTATTTGGTCAAAAATAATGAGTACTACAAAGATGTAAGTGTTGGAGCAGAGGAAACAGCTATAGAAGAAGATAGTGATTCTTCAGTTGGTCAAATTGAAAAAGTTGATGTGTCTAGAACTGAAGAAATATATGAACATTATACTGTTCATCCTTTGCATTCAAAAGAAGTAATGGGAAATGCAATTGACTTGTTTCAAATGAAAGCAGCAAAAGGAAGTCCCATTAGTGTATGGGAAGAAAGTTTGGAAGCTCGTTGTTTTCCACAATTATTTCCAACAGGTTGTGGTGGACGATATGATGATCGACCAGTTCAAATTCCTGCAGCTGAATACCGGACTCTAAGATTATATGCTGAAGATCCAAGGTTTCGTCAATGTATTCCATATTTATTTCATCTTCTGTTTGAAAGTGATTTGTCTGGGCTTTCTTATGCAGTTAATCATATATTGAAAAGTGGAGCTCATTTTCAAAATGTTTGTGCAAGGGACTTTATGGAGAAAGTTAATCTGCAAGACAGTATTTTGGAATCTCAGCTAATCAATCTCATGGCATGTCAACGTGGAACCAACGAGTATTGGTTTCGTCGTCATGGAGAATTGAAATGTATGCTAAGAAACTTAGGAACTCCTACATGGTTCCTCACTCTTAGCTGTGCTGAGTATGCATGGGACGATTTACTTCAATTTCTACGGGAGGCAAATGAAAACATACGAAATATAGAATTGAAAACACCAGGAGAACTGTGTTCTTTAGATCCAGTGAATGTTTGCAGATATTTTAATCATAGATTTGAAGCTATGATGTCTTTTATTACCAACAAAAAAAATCCTCCCCTTGGAGAGGTTTTGGATTTCTTTTGGAGGAAGGAATATCATGCAAGAGGTGCTCCTCATATACATATGTTGTTGTGGATTAAAGATGCACCCAAATTTGGATCAGATTCAGATGAAACAGTGATGAGTTTCATTGAAGAGTATTCAACATGTGCTGTTCCAAAATCTACTGAAGAAAACAATTTAAGGCAACAAGTTTTACGTTTTCAATCTCATCGTTGTGGAAAGTATTGTCGTCGAAAATTTAAAAACAAGGAAAAGTACTACACGAAATGTCGTTTTGCATTTCCTCGACCAGTGATTTCTAAGGGAAGAGTAAATAATTTAATGTCATCTCTACGACATACTGTGACGAGGAAATCTCCCAAAAATACATATAATTTGAAAAGAAATGAAGAATCTAAGTAAATCAACGATTACAACCCAGTGATTTTGTCCATGTGGAATGCTAACATGGATATTCAGTTCGTTGCTGACAATTCTATTGCTGTGGCTCGATATGTGACATCTTACATCACAAAAAAAGAAAAGACAGAACTGAAGGAAATGTGGGAGGACATTTCACATGAAAAGAGTCTAAGCAAGAAATTATACAGTTTCAGTCTGAAGATGTTGTCGCATCGAGAAATTGGAGCATATGAATGTTCTGATCGGTTATCATCAGCAAGTCTCTATGCCAAATCAAGAGCAATCATTTGGGTGAGTCTTGGTCTTGCTGCAACACGAAACCGAGTTTTGAAATCTGTACAAGAAATTGAATATTTGGCGGAGAAAGAACCAAACAGTACAGATATTTTGAAGACAAATATGTTGGATACATACTATCCAAATAGAAGTACTCACCTTGAGAACACTTGTTTGTAAGAAGTTCTGCAAAACTACAGTTATAAGAGGAACATCACAGACGATATCAATAATGGAAAATATGCACTCATTGGCTATGAAGGATGTCTAGTAAAGCAGAAAAAAGGCCATTTGATTAATCATCAAAAATTGAGTTGTGAAGTTCCAGACAAAAGAGAATTTTACTATTTAGCTCTTTTGCAACTCTTTAAGCCATGGCGTACTGAAGAGGAACTACTTGGAGATTTTCTCTGTTATGAAGACTCTTTTAATGCAACTAAGGATACCATAGAATGTCCTATTTTTCTAAATTATCTGCAAATGTTGAATGCAGAAATGGAGCAAGAAACCACAATTGCTGAAGAGATAGCTAGAAACAGTTCTCAAGATAGTCAGAGTTCTACTTCATTGAGCCAGGATCCACTAGGAGGACCAATTATCCAAAATGAAGCTGCCACTGCCATGGATGAGGTGGAAAGAGCTATGGAACAAGCTCAAGAGGATGGAGTTAACTTAGAAGATTTGGTAAAGCAACTTAACATTGAGCAGAAAAAGATATATGATGAAGTCATAGAGCAGATTGAACATGGATTCAGACATGAGGAAAAAGAGTGCTCATGTATATCGTTTGACCCTGTCCGACTGTACGTAAGTGGAGAAGCGGGGACAGGAAAAAGTTTTCTAATTAAAGCCATTGCAAGTTATCTGCAGAAAAGGACTGATTCACCACTGTCTTGTGTTGTAACTGCTCCAACTGGTCTGGCAGCACATAACATTAAAGGGATTACTCTACATCGTTTATTGATGCTGCCAGTTGAACATGATAATAAATTGCATTACAACAAGTTATCTGGAGATGCGTGTTCTGAAGTTTCAAGAGTCTTGAAGAAAATGAAACTTCTTATCATTGATGAAGTAAGCATGGTCTCAAATCTAATGCTTGCTTTTGTGCATTTGAGAATGCAAGAAATTCTTAAAACAGAGTATGATGTGTTATTTGGAGGAAAACACATTATTGTTTTTGGAGATCTATTGCAGTTAACTCCAGTAAAAGGACAACCAGTGTTTAAAATGCTTACACATGAAGATACCAGGAAGTCCCTTGGAAGCATTGGAAATGTTAATATATGGCTAAATTTTAAATATGCTGAACTGGTTCAAAATATGCGACAGGCCAAGGATGAAGATTATAAAAATATTCTACAAGATGTAAGAATTGGAAAAGTGACTGAGCTTGGGAAAAAAGCTTTGCATAGTCGATTAATTTCAAATTTGTATCCAAATGAAAACATTGTTCCAGAGAATATTTTTAAAAAAATGACTGAGAAGAAATCTGGGATATGTTTGATGCCAACTATGCAAGAATGTTCCATCTTCAACAAGAAAATGTTAGAGTTAGAAAATGAAGAGTTTGTGAAACTGGAAGCAATAGATAAAATAGAGCATATGGGTGCAACAATTGTTTTGTCTGAAAATTTGAAAACTAAATTGGATTCATTGGAGAAAAGTATTTCAAAAACAGCTGGTTTTGAAAAGACTCTGAATGTGTGTTTAAATTGTCGTATCATTTTGAGAAGGAATTTAAATGTTGAAAGAGGTCTGGTAAATGGAGCAATTGGTTATGTTGTTGATTTTGTGAATTACAGAAATAGAGATGGAATTGAATTTTTAAAAATAAAATTTGATGGCATTGAACAAGTACAACAAATAAGTCGTTGTTCTGCTAGATTTTTACTTGTAAAAGACTTGTATGTTCGCCGAAAACAGTTTCCTGTTTGTTTGGCGTATGCAGTGACAATTCATAAATCTCAAGGTTTAAGTGTAGATGGTGCTTTAGTGAACATTGGAAGATCTGTGTTTAAAGAAGGTATGGCATATGTGGCATTATCACGAGTCAGAACTTTATCAGGATTGTACTTGATTGCGTGATGAGACAAAGATTTCTGCAGATCTAGATTGTGTTAAAGAATACAATAGATTAAGAAGAGAATATGCTCCACATTTGCCTCAATATCCTCTGTTTGAAAAACGTGTGGTAGGCCGAAAAAGAAGAAATGAGGATAATTGTAGTGAGGTAGTTGCAAAAAGACAAAAAGTAGAGAAAACTGTAATTGAAAACAGGAAGAAAAAGAATTGTGGAGAAAATGTTGTTGGATTTCAGTTTGAAAATAGTTCTGGTGTCAACTGCTATGCTAATGTAGTGATTAATGTTGTTTTTTTTCTTAAAAGTTTACAAGAACAGATTGTTGAAAATCGGGATCAAAGATTGTGTGGTTTATTGAATTCTGTGTTTGAGAAATGTAGCAGTGGTACAGCACAAATAGAAAGTGTAACAGAAATTCGAAATATTTTAGATATGTGTTCTGGTCAAGATAAATTTTCACAGAACATTCAGCAGGATTGTCAGGAATGTTTAATGTATATGTTTGGTGTTTTGGAAGATGAAGGTGTAGATGTAGATAATCTTTTCAGTCTTTCTTATCAATGGCAGCATGACTGCCACAATTGTAGTTCATCAAGTACTACTAGAATAGACACTGAAAGATTTATATATTTGACTTTACCAGACTGTAAATCAGTGTCATTTAAAAATCTAGTTAAAGCAGCAGATCATAATATGGTGTGTACCCAATGTAACTATCCAATGGTATCCACATTATTTATACAAAGTTATGGTCAGTATATCATTTTAGTTTTCCAACGATGTAGACCTGATGGAACTAAATTGACAACTTCTATTAAAAATTTTGTAGCTTCTCAGTTATCAATTTCAGGAAGAACCTTTACAACTGAAGCTATTATTTATCATGATGGATCTTCGACAACCTCAGGACATTATACATGCTACTTAAAATCTGAAAATGGATGGAGTTACTGCAATGATTCTCATTTAACTTATAAACAACGTTTGCCTTATGACTCTACAAATTCTTATCTAGTGTTTTTAAAACCAAAGTTTTAGTAAAGGGAATTGGCCTTTGAAGACGGGAATAGATAATAAAAGTTAGTTAGTTAGTTAGTTAATCTAATATTTTAAATTATTAATCTCATGTAGATACTTTAAGTGGATCTCAAAGTAAAAAATACTGATATATCTGACACAAATTGGCCGTGAGGAAAGTGTAAGATATGATGTTGTTAGATCTTTTTTCATAGGAAGTCGATGAAATGGAAGTTATAGAGCACAGCAGACTTTTTTTCCACCAAAAGGACCTTCACTATCTGCAATCTCATGTAGATACTTTAAGTGGATCTCAAAGTAAAAAATACTGATATATCGGACACAAATTGGCCGTGAGGAAAGTGTAAGATATGATGTTGTTAGATCTTTTTTCATAGGAAGTCGATGAAATGGAAGTTATAGAGCACAGCAGACTTTTTTTCCACCAAAAGGACCTTCACTATCTGCAATTTGGTCTCACGGAAAGTAAGTGAATCAAAGATTAGTGTACATATATGAGATGTATGTTTGAATGGTTTTTTTTAAACACAATCTTTTAGATTGTGTTTTTTTTTCCCGCTGTTATATGATGAAGACTTTGATCTCACTAATTTAAGTGAAATTCAATATATTCTGAGAACAGCAAAAATAATGTAACATATTGTAGAAGTTATTGTGTAGTTTGCATTGTGTAATTTATATTGTGTTCACATTGTCTTACACTCATTTTCTTTTTCACCTTTATTTACCTCTCTTTACTAATTTACACTTTTTTCATCGCTGTTTTTTTAGTGCACTTCATTCACAACTTCTCAATCTAATAGGAACTGTCTGCATTTCCTCTGTTCCTTCCACCACTTTTTATCTTTTTCATATTCTCACAGTACCACTGCTTTAGTTTCCTAACCCTCTCTTTCTTTTCCTCCATTTTTTTTTCTTTCGCACTCATTGTACTGTAGTTCACTTAGTTCTTCCTTTTGTCTTTCTGTGTACTTACTCTCTCACTCCTGTTTTATCCATTGTTCTATACTAACTTCATTCCTTTCATCCCTTCACTCTGTGACTTCACTTCACTCACTCATCTTCTATTCCTCTTTTTTATTTATAGTTTCTCAATCAGACTTCTCTCTTTTTCACTCATTTTTCTTTTATTTTCTTATCTGATTTTGATTTGATATCTTACATTCTTTTAGTATCTTATTTATCTTTAGGAATTTGTTTTCTTTCTATTTCTTTTTCCTTTTTTTTTCTCTTTCTACATTACTTTCTTTGTTTTTATATCCTTCACTATTGCTTCATTTCTTAGTAAACTTTTGTAGATTTTTAAACCTCATGAACTGTTGCTTCTATTTTATTATATATTTTTAAGTAATTATAACGTGTTTTTTCTTTTATCTTTCACAGATACAAGTTTGCATTGATTATATGGTAAGTGTGTTTACAAAATCTTTTTTGTTATCACCTTTGGTTTTATTTTCACTATTTTTCTCTCACCCTACCTCTCCCATGTTTCCTTACTTTGCTTTTCTCACTTATTCTTTTCTTCCATGTTTACTTCCTACCACATTCAACTTCTTTCAGTACCTCTGTCTATGCACAGTCCTTCACTTACCTTGTTTACTGGTTCACTTAGTCCCTTTGTGACACTCCTTCTTTTACTCTCTTTCTTCTTTCGCTCTATTATTCCCCATGTCTTACCCTTATTCACTTACATGTACCCTGTTTCACCCCTCTTTGCTTATATTCACTGCTATTTACTTTCCCTCCATCACTACTATTCCTTTTCTCTCATTCCGTCACTATCTGTCATTCACATGCTTAACTGTCCTTCCTTTTACTTTCATCATCCATTTACATTCTCCCAGAACCTCTGCTTTAGTCTTCTTCCTATTTCTTCTTTTCTTTTGCTTTTGCATTTTTTTTTTCTCAGTTATTTTCTCTTACACTTTTTATCTGTCTTACTATCTATTACACAGTCCCTCTGTGTTCCTCCCTTTAGCTCTCTCTCTGTCCCCATTCCTTATGGTCACTCCTTCATTATTTTTTTTTTCATTTTTTTTGTTGGTGCGCTGACGGTGCGCGCACCGGGGCGTTCATCGGTATGCGCACCGGGAGCGCTCCAGAGTCAAATATAAAAAAAAAGGAAAAAACTATTTTAAAATAAAAATAGTATCTTAATATACATTATAGGGTTCATTTTTAGAAAAACATACCTTTCTCAGCTAAAGACATTTGCGAAAAAATAAGCTTAGAAATTCAATAAAACGTACATAGGTATGAAGCCCTACAAAAAGTTAAAAATTAGTATTAAAAAAACCTATGAAATTCACTGAAAAAACCATAGGTTTCACACCAGTTATAGTTAGCTGGAAATTTTACTGATATAAAACCATTGAAATTCCCACGTTTATAGTTAGTCGGACTCACTATAACTTGCGCGTGCAATGCACTGCTGATGACATCACATATTACATCACTCATGACATGGTCAGTGACATCACTCATGACATCACTGATGACACCGTCCTTGTGACAGAGTGACTGACCTCCTTTCACTGTAAAGTAACCCTTGAAACACATATTCAAAAATAGAAACTAACATTATCAAAAAAGTGGAGATATCTATACCAGTTGCAACAACCAATTCAGTAATTCCACCATTTATATACACATCCACTCATTCATCAACAGTTCTATATAGTCAGTCATACATATACTCACTCATCATATGTAGTGAGACACCTATACATCCGTTAACACACCGACAGTCTTCCAAAAGTTGCTCACACACATACTCACACATGCAAATAAACTATTGAACATCCATTTTTTTGCATATACAGCTATACACACACTACCACCTTACTTCTAAAGAAACTTACACATACTTACTCTCTTAAAAAATCACTTATAGAAACACATACTTATTAAAACAAGAATTCTTTCAATCTCTCACTCTCATATATACTCACTTATATACATCAATACTCACATATACTAGATTAAAACATATGTAGTTACTGATAAAGACACTAGTAAGACAGTCATTCACTTACTAACACATACATATACACACTCATTCACCCATACAGTCCGGCACATATGCTGTCTTCAAAACACATACAAACAGTGAGTCAGTCATTTATGCATCTATGTGCTAAGTAACACTCCCACCAAATCATACAGACACTTATACTGATACTAAAAAAAACATCTAATAACCCATATACACACATATGTAGCTACTTACCAACCCATGCAGCCACTTATACACAAAGTGAAACACTGATACATATATTTAAATATTTAAACATTACTCACTAATATATGTATTCACTAAGATACACTTATTAAGCCAGTTATTCAATATTTATTTTTAAAAAAACCCATCCATTTAGACTTTTATTTAAACATTTATTCTCCCATCGACCTTTACATATACATATATAAAACATATTTATTTTTCAGAAAGACACACATTCACTGGATGGTGTCATCAGTGATGTCATGAGTGATGTCACTGACCATGTCATGAGTGATGTAATATGTGATGTCATCAGCAGTGCATTGCACGCGCAAGTTATAGTGAGTCCGACTAACTATAACGTGGGAATTTCAATGGTTTTATATCAGTAAAATTTCCAGCTAACTATAACTGGTGTGAAACCTATGGTTTTTTCAGTGAATTTAATAGGTTTTTTAAATGCTAATTCCTAACTATAACTGGTGTGAAACCTATGGTTTTTTCAGTGTGTATATATATATATATATATATATATATATATATATATATATATATATATATATATCTATATCTCAAAGCCACTCGCCTCCAATGAAGAAACTAAAGGGACACAGCGGGCCAATTTCAGGTAGGTTTAATTAATCTGGCATAACGTGTTTCGGAACAACTTCCTTCGTCAGATGCCATCAATGTTATGTAGGTGCCAGTCTCAGTCCCTCCTATAATGGTGAATACCTCCTCCCCATTGGTGGAACACGGAAGGACTGCAAGGTCCAGCATCCATCTGTGCGGATAGCGGGACGGCTGCCTAGATTAAGAACAGTTTCTTGCACAAAACCTCAATGCCTGAGCTGCCCAATGCCTTCTGCAGCCTCAGTTGCGGGCAGCGTTTGTGAAACTTGCGACAATGCTGCAAATCTCTCTGTGTGGTCACAGTCCTGTTAGGGCCGAACATATGCCCTTGCGTGGCCGCAGCTTCTCAAGCACCATCCGCTCACACGAATTACTTCCTCCGGTTACCACTGGTTGTGTTGAGTCATTAGGGCGGGTCCCTTTAACTTGCGCAGTGGACATGCAAGAAAATATCAAAGCCACTCTCCTCCAATGAAGAAACGAAAGGGACACAGCGGGCCAATTTCAGGTAGGTTTAAATATATATTATAATTTTTTTTATAGAAACATTTTATTGCGTATTAACAACTTACAAGCATAACATTTGTTCTGTTCATCCGTGATTTGCTTATATAATGATCCACTACAATGATATTCCCAATTTGTCACACTGTCTAAAGCCCCCCCCGCCCCCCCCCCCCCCTTTCAGCCATGCCAGATACCACCTAGGCCCCTTCTTACCATCTAGTCCCACCATTTCTGCAAAACTTTTGTATATTTATGGGGGCAGCCCCTCTCTTCAAAGATGTTTCTTCCAGCTTGCCACACCAGTCCATTCCTCTCATTCATACCTCCACCATGGTGGCTGTGGGGGAGTTCTACAATATTAGGGGTATCTTTAATAGATTCACATGCCTGAATCATTCCCCGTCGTCTGGGTGGGAGTCCCCGGTACATAAAAAGAGTAATGTCATATAGACATATACATAGTAATAGGCCAGAGGCCTCTCATTAGTAACATATCCATGTCCTTTTGTAAAAAGGACCACACTTTGGCCAAGAGCCAATCGGCTATCACCACCCTCTAGAACCTTCCTGGAAGGAGCCCTAGTCCCTCAGATTTTCTACCGCACGTCGGTGCTAAGGGAGTCTCCACTGAGCTCTGCTCAGCTTTCCTGTATTTCTGAATTTTTTCCACAAATTTTCTCTCCGAATTTATTCTCTGTCAGGGGTTTTCAGTTCACCATGGCTGTTACTCCTAAAAAGGGGCTTTTTAGACCTTGTGCCTCTTGTGGCAAAAAGAGGCTTCATGTAGATGACAGGCATGTGGACTGCCTTTATTGTCTCTACCCAGACCACTCCGCTAAGGATTGTAAAGTCTGCCGCACTTTTTCTGCTAAAACTCTAAAGGACAGAGAGGGACGCCTGTTGATATTGATTCAGAGACTGAAAGATAAGGACCAAGCAGTCTCTTCAGGTGAGAGTGAGTGTTCCATCAGGAGTGCACATTCCTCTACAAAAATGCCTAGAATGACATCCCCAGGACCATCTTTGGAGCCACCTCAAAAGAAGACGCCCAAGTCTTCAGAGGTTCATTCAAAGGCCGTGGCTGTGAAGGTTTCTCTTCAGGATTCTACTCCTACCTTAAAGAGACCTTTCACGACGTCTTCAGCTCTGCCTGTGACAACGTCGACAGCAACTATCTCCAAGTCGGTGGCGTCATCCTTGTCATCCACGTCGACATCCACTACATCCTCATCGTCGACGGGTAAGTCTGTTTCTTCTATCATTATGATCAAGAAATCGTCGCCGACGCCACCGTCGACTAGCTCTTCCACGTTGACGAAGTCAAAATCGTCATCGTCGACAAACTCCATTGTCAACGAAATCATAATCTTCATCATCAAAGGCTCCATTGACGTCGACAACTATATAGTCGACTAAGTTGTCGACGAGACCATCGTCGTCGACACCAACGTCGACTAAGCTGGCGACGAATAAATCACCGTCGAAGACGCAACCGTCGACGACCTCGTCATCGACGACATCGTCGATGACGGCATCTGTATTTATTGTCGACGACCACCCCATCGACTAGCTCGACGACGATAGTCTCCTACCTTGAAGTAAACATACACGCACTTTAAGGTTACTAAGCGTACTCTGACGCCGGAATTGATCTCTCCGAGCAGAGTCCAGGCACTTCCACCTGCTCATCTACTTGACACTGAAGACTCTGATGAGGGCTCTATGTTCCAAACAGCAACCAGCCCATCTCAACTGCACGTAAAATATCATAAAAGTTCAGATTGTGAAGACCAAGAACAGGACTAAGTGGAATACCAGGAGGAATACCAGCCTCCTCCTCCTCCACAACCTATGGTGTGTCTTCCCGCATCCATAGTGACAGATCTCAGTTTCTTGATTTGCGGACTACAAACAAAGGTTTCCCTCCACTCCTCCTCCACCGCCAGTAGTGTCACCTCCACCTAGACCTCGGCCTCCACCTCTACTGAGTCAGCCAGATCCTGCTCCTTCCCGCCCTCCACCATCCTCAGATGATGATGAAGAAGAAGAGCAACAGCAAGAGGAAGGGGAACTCCAGGACTCACATGACGAATGGGATGACTACGTAATTCCATGTCCAGCATCCCCTGTACCAATGCAAGTGGACTCGCCCCAGGAAGACCTTGGAGGATTCCATAATATCTTGGAAAGGGCAGCGTTGCGTTTTAAAATTCAAATGACCACAGAACAGGACTGCTTCCTTTACGATTTTAAGGAACCATTCAAAAAGGCTGTACGGTCCATTCCTATCATTGACTACATTTGGGACCAAGGGGTTAAAATCCTGCAAAACCCTTCATCTTTGCCCACAGTTCTGGCCAGACTGGACAAAAAATATAGGGCTCCAGACACGGCTCCAGCTTGCCTTACTGACCATCCCAAGCCGGACTCGGTCATTACTCCGGCAGCGCAGCGCAAATCCAAAAATCCATCTGCTGCGCTGACTGCGCCACCAGATAAAGAAGGACGAAAACTCGACAACATCGGAAAGCGGTTTTCTTCTATGTCAGCACTAATAGTGCGTGCTTCAAACTCTATGGCACTGTTAGGACGCTACAACCGTCAAATGTTGGCTGATATCGCCCCATTTTTGGGATCACTGTCAGAGGAACAGAAGGAAGAAGAAAAAAAGATTCTCTTAGAAGGCGAACGTTCAGCATCTGAGATGATTGATTGTGCGATGGATATCGCATCCACGGGGATCCGCCAGCTAGCGGGAGCTGCGGTCCTGAGGCAACAAGGTTGGCTCAAAGCAACGTCTTTCCGACCGAAGTGCATACTAAAGTGCTATACATGCCGTATGATGGCCAACTTCTGTTTGGACTACTCCTTGATTAAATGCTTCAAGGTATCAAAAAAGATACTGATAGGGGCGTGGCTGGCGGCCGAACATGGCGGCAGCATAGAGGACTAGCTCCGGCGGGGAAGCGACCTCTCCATCTATCCGCACGATAATCCGTGACTCTTTGTTACCTCCAACGGCAGCACCGAACGCCCGGGACCGGGCGGGACTGGCGGCAGGTTTCCAGACGAAAATCGCGCACTGAATGACGGAGTTATCGTCGAATGTTGAATCGACCGGAGCTCAGGCCCACCTCCGGGCCCTCAAGTGATAGCTGAGACCGACCGGAAGTGCAGCCTGCTCGGCTGCCACAGACAGGAAGTGGTCGGTGCAGGAGACCCACGCCCAGTAACGGTCCTGCTCCACGTCATTCGACTCGCTATTTCCAGCGAAGACTCATTGGAAGGGTGGCCGTAAATTATCGAGACTGTTCTCCGAACTTTGCCCAGCAGTCTGCCCTGGGGGGGACCGTACAGGCGTCTCGCTTTTAGCAACGGAGGCCCCCTCCATCCTGAACTGAGAGCAGCGTAGTGATTGCACATTCACTTGATATCCCACCGGACCGACGAACTGTATTCCCTCCGTGATCGAACGATGGCCGGGAAAGGTGTGAAAGGCGGCACAACCCAGACTCGTATCGACCGCTTCACCAACGCCAGGACCGCTTCCCCTCCGGCGGAGGGGAGAACTCCCCCCCCCCCCCCCCCGTGGAACCAGGCGAGTCTGGGGGAACGAAGAAGGCGACGCTGGATGAGGTCATGAAGGCTCTCACACAGGTCCAAGCAACGGTGGGCTCTATCTCGATAGAAATCACCCTTATCCGCGCTGACTTTCACAAAATGGCAGAAAAGGTAGGCTCTCTAGAGCTGGTCACGAAATCGCTGGTGGAAGATGTCTCGGAACTGCAGACGGCCATGGAAGCGATCATGGCGGAAAACAAGCTCCTTAAGGACAAGCTCGACGACCAGGAGGGCCGTTCCAGGTGGAACAATGTACGCATTCTTGGCGTTCCGGAGTCTGAAGGTGTGAGGGCTACGGATCTATACGTGGAGGAACTCATCAAGACTCATCTTCAACCTAAAGGCCTGTCGGCCTTCTTTTCTGTGGAGCGAGCCCACAGGGTCCCGGGAGGTCAACCAAAACCAGGGGCCGCACCGCGGCCAATCCTAGCGAGACTGTTTAACTACCGTGACCGGGACATCATCCTACAGGCGGCACGTGTCTCGCCGCCGGTGAAAATCCTCAACTCAACGGTGGCCTTTTTCCCGGACTACACGGCGGAGGTGGCCAGGCGGCGAAAAACATTCTTGGACGTTAAAAAGGAACTTAGGAAACGTGAACTCCCATATTCTATGATCTTCCCAGCCAGGCTTCGGGTGGTGGCGGAGAACAGGACATGGTTTTTTGACGACCCAAGCACTGCGCGAGACTGGCTGGACGGCTGGCGTCCTGCTTCTCACTCTCGCCGCCCTGGACGGACTAAGAACGGCTCGCCTCACTCTGATTGCACCGCTGCAGGGGCCGAGGGTACGAACAGTGGCAGAAGCTCTCCGGTACGTAGGCTGCCTTGAGTCTGGAGGTGGACCCCTGAACACATGGACATGCTATATATCAGTTTGGAACTGCGGCTGGAACCGCCAAGGACACTGGGCCGAGGGCCTCCGTGGAGGGTATGAGGGGTCGCTGATTCCAGAGCGCTCCTCACCCCCAACGAGCAAGTAACTGTGTGTTTTCTTTGGGGTGGGTTTAAGCACTCTGCTAAATTGGGGTGGCGGGCAGTTTGGAGTCCGTGTAGCAGGGAAGCAGGGAGGGTGGGGTTGTTGGGTATGGGAGGGTTGTGTTGTTTGATTAGTTTGAATTGTTTGGCTCTATTTCTCATTTTGAAACTGCTAGTGATCACGTATGACCGTATTCCTGACGCTGGGTATATTGCCTCTGCTCCTCGAACACTGAATCGGTGCACACACACGCTTGGTTGCTCGGGGTTGGGGAATTCCCTACTCGATGTGGTTCCGCCCCACCCTCTAGGACACCCAATTGCACGCTTGTTCACAATATGGCGGATCCCCCACGACCTGCTGTAGTAACGCATGACACTGGGGTGGGGGCGGTACCGCCGCTTCGGGTAGTATCCTGGAATGTTCGGGGGTTAGGAGATAAAGTGAAGAGAGGGCTGGTCCTACAATGTATTAAGAGACTGAACTGTGATATCGCCCTCCTCCAAGAGACACACTTAGTGGGGGTTGCCACCAAAGCCCTGGATAGGAGAGGGTACCGCATGCTAATACACTCGGACTTTACTTCGGGATCCCGGGGAACGGGTGTCTGGGTGAAGAGGGCGTCACGATTCATACACCACTCCACAAAAGCAGACAAACATGGCCGCTTCGCGGCGGTGTGTGGGCAGTGGGAGGGCGTGCCCATCAACGTGGTGTCTGTGTACGTCCCACCAGCGCTACACTCATCGGCACTTCCGGACTTGGGCACATTTCTATTGGAACTCCCGGAAGGGGACCTGTTAGTGGGCGGAGACTTCAATGCATTGGCTGATTCTGACATGGACAGGTTCCCGGCTCGCCCCCTCCCTACTGGCCCAACGAAATTCAGGGACTCTTTGGAGGCACAGGGTCTGGTAGACATTTGGAGACAACTTCACCCTACTGATCGCCATTACTCGTACTATTCCTCCACCCATGCTTGCCTGTCACGCATAGACTATTTTCTCACACTGGGGGGCGGCAAACTCACTTTTGACAAAGTACAGATCGCGCCACGGGGTATTTCAGATCATTCTCCCTTGATCGCTACACTGTCCTGTTCTGCCACGGCCCGCACACGTCTCTATCCCATTTACCCTGGTTATCTCAAAATTCCCCCGATCCGAAAATCCCTTAAGACTGCCACTAAACATTACTTCCAGGAGAACTCTGGGTCGGTGTCCTCGCCGACGATTCTCTGGGAAGCATACAAGACGGTGCTAAGGGGCCAGGCCATTGCAACCATGACCGATCATAAACGCAAACAGAAACTGGAACTGGTAGAACTGGAACTGCAGTTGGAACGAGCAAATGTGACTCATATGACCACACCGTCGGAGGCCACTAGCCACGCGCTGACTCTCTGCCAGCAAAAGCATGACGACTTTCTCCGCCGTAGGGTATTAGAGCGTATTGATTTGACAGCATGCAGAGTTTATGATGTGGGCGACAAAGCCAACAAGCTGCTGGCTTGGTTGGACAAAAAGCGGGACGGAGGTAGGCACATTCTGCAGTTACGGGATCAAACGGGGACGCATCACACGCACCCTCCCAAGATCGTTGACCTCCTGGCAGACCACTTCCAAGAGGTGTACACCCCAGAGGTGGTGGTCACGACAGAACAGGCGGAACTGGCACTCCAAGATGTAGAAGTGGAGGTACTAACGCCGGAGGCGCAAACTGAGTTAGAAGCGGATCTCACGGTAGAGGAACTCCGTTTGGCGATAGGCGCACTGCACACGGGCAAGGCGCTGGGCCCTAATGGGATTCCAATCGAATGGTTCCAAACGATGTCTGACACACTAGGCCCACCATTACTGGCCATGTTCGAAAACTGCCGTGAGTCCGGAACGCTACCCTTGGACCAGCGCTTGGCAACGATAGTAGCTATCCCAAAACCTGAAAAACCTCCAGAATGTTGTACTTCCTATCACCCGATCTCGCTAATCAATGCAGAGGCAAAGATCCTGGCAAAGGTGATTGCTACTAGATTGACCCCACACCTAGCCCAGCTGATCCACCCAGACCAATCCGGCTTTATGCCTCACAGGAGTACGGCATTAAATCTCCGTAGAGTGCACGGCGCGTTGGCACGTGCGCACTCCTTGACGGAACCGGCGGCCATCTTGTCGCTGGACGCCAGGATGGCCTTCGATATGGTAGAGTGGCAGTACCTGTTCGCAGTTCTGCACCGGATGGGCTTCGGACCGAAGTTTCTACCATGGATCCGACTGCTCTACACAGGTCCAGTAGCTCATGTAGCGGCTAATGGCCATATCTCCCGAGCGATCTCTTTAGCGCGTGGGACCCGCCAGGGCTGCCCCTTATCCCCGTTGCTGTTCGCACTGGTCCTTGAACCCCTTGCGATCGTTCTCAGAACGACACCACTGTTGAAGGGCATTAGATGGACGGAGACCTGGGAAGATAGAATATCATTGTATGCGGATGACATGTTGGTGTACGTGTCAGCACCCGAACGGAGTGTTCCGATTTTATTGGCACTTTGTGACAAACACGGTGCGGCCTCTGGTTACACAATCAACTGGACAAAATCGGTCCTTTATGTACTGAAGGGCCCTCGGCCAGTCCTCCCTGAACACTGTCCGTTGGTGGTGACAGATGTCTCCTTCAAATATTTGGGTATCCATGTCACCAGTGATACGGCCGTCTTTACCAACCGGAACCTGGCGCCCCCCCTCCTCCGTTTGAAGGCTGACGTGAGACACTGGTCGTCCCTGCCGCTCACACTCTTAGGCCGCGCCGCAATGTTTAAAATGATGGCGCTCCCGCGCCTCCTCTACATCTTTGAAAATACGCCAGTCGTGATCTCGCCCTCCTACTTGCAGAAAGTCACCGCGGTTGTCACCACTCTGCTTTGGGGTGAGCGTCCCCCGAGAATAGCTCACCTCAAACTCAACCGCGGCTGGTACGATGGTGGAATTGCGCTACCAAACGTACAGCTTTATTACTGGGCATCCCAACTCAAGGTACTCAACCAATGGATCCATGCATCACACATTGACCCGGCATACATGGCGGACAGGGCCCAACTAGGCACACAGTCTCCTGGCCCCCCTCTATAACCCAAGTCTCCTTAAAGACCTGATTGGCCCCACCAAACACACAGTTACCTTATGGTACAGGGCACTCACCAAGCTGCAGTGGAAGGGAATCATCACGAAGCTCACCCCGCTTTGGGACACCAAAAAACTGGGCTGCCTGAGGACCAGTAAGGGGTTCACCCAGTGGGACAATATAGGCATCTCTACGGTGGGGGATCTCTGGACGTCCACAGGGGTGGTTCCATTCGTGCAACTTCAACAACAATATGCCCTGGGCCCCACAGAAACGTATAGATATATCCAAATCAGACACGCTCTCCTGGCGGTGTTGGAACCGGGAACTACAGTCCCGGAATCCTCACCCCTAGAAGACCGGCTCCTCACGGACTTCATGCAAACAAGAGCCACCTCGCTCACGTATCGTAAATTGCTTAACAATCTCCCAGACCCCCTACAGAAACTGCGAGAAAAGTGGGAGGATGAGTTGGGTGATATGGATGAGACGGATTGGAATGCGGCTATGGCGTCCCCGAGAGAGGCTGGGGTTTCGGCCAGGTTCAGGCTCATACAGTTGAAAATACTACATAGAACGTACTATACGAGGACCACCCTACACAAAATGCACAGGGCTGACTCCCCTCATTGTCTTAGGGGATGTGGGGAGGATGGCACACTATTGCACACGTTGTGGGGCTGCCCTCTCATTGCCAGGTACTGGCAGCAGGTCATGCGCACGATTTCACAGGCCCTTGATACTTCCCTCACGCCCGAACCGCGCCTTTGTCTCCTGAATGTATGGGAGGGCACTGATCTTAACCTTAGACAACAGCAATGGGTTACAATTGGAACAATGGTGGCAAAGCGTGATGTGGCACAGAGATGGGGGGCGGCGGAGCTACCTACTTTGGCGCTATGGTGTAAAAACATGGACAAATTGATGATAACTGAACGAACTGTCTACAAACTCAGAGCGAACCCAAAGAAATGGAACAGGGTGTGGGAGGCATGGAATAGGTACAGAGGGGACCTGTGTGACCCGCTACAGGAGGATGAAGACAAAGACTCAGAAGGAGAGGAGGGAATGAATGATTAACCTATGGGTTACTGCGGGGTAGGACTAGAAATGTACTCTTATAGTTGGAATTTCTGCTCACGTTACGCGGGGGGGTGGAGGGGGTAGGCCGAGGGTTGGGGGTCTGTGTGTTCTACTAGCATCTTCTGTTCTATACTGCTTCGTGTCTATGCACTACTATTGAGCCACAATGTTTGGTTTGGTTTTGATTTTTTATAAATGGAACAAAAACAAAAATGCACTTTAAAAGTAAAACTTCATGACTCCGGTATTTACATCCTGATGGTCTGCCATATCATCCTCATCCTGTGCTGCCGGACCGGAGGGTTGTCGGCTGAATAGCTGTGTGAAAGTACGTGACATTCCGTTCTTCTCTCCTGTCATGAATACTGTGTAATTGTACTGTTGTAACATGGATGATGAATATCAATAAAAGTTTTACACCAAAAAAAAAAAAAAAAAAAAAAGATACTGATACAGCAAAGGCACTGGGTACCCTCCAGTATAAAAATCCTCCCTTTCGGGGCTCCTGAGGGTGAGGTCAATCAACAAGAGGTGACTTTCAAGGGTACAGATCCTCGTACAGCTCAAATCAGCAGTACAAACCTCAGTATCAACAGAGACAACAACAACCACAGTCGTCCTACAATAAGTCATACTTTCGTGGTCGAGGAGGAAAGAAGGACACAGCCAGAAGACAATGGCTTCTCTCTGCCACAGGTCTCTGCTTCTTCTCCGCCTTGCAAAGTTGGAGGAAGAATGTCATCCTTCCTACAAAATTGGAGACCGATAACAACGGATCGGTGGGTCCTCCAACTTGTTCAATTCGGACACTCTCTGGAGTTCGTGGAAACTCCACCTCAAAATCCTCCACGCCCAATGCTACACAAGAATCTACACCTGCTGCAATTGGAGCTCTCACTAATGCTCCAGAAAGGAACGATAGAAAGAGTCCCCCGTGGTCAGAAGGGCAAGGGGTTCTACTCCCGATTCTTCTTAATTCAAAAGAATGAGAAAAAATGGAGACCTATATTGGACTTAAGAGATCTCAACAAATACCTCAAAAAACAGTCATTCCGTATGGTGTCCATCCAGGAGGTACTGCAACTCAATGCGAATTACTTCATGGTGTCTTTAGACCTTCAAGACGCTTACTTTCATATACCGATCCACAGCAACCACAAACAATACCTCAGGTTCGCTGTGGCTGGCAAACACTACCACTTTCGGGTATTGCCCTTCGGCCTGAAGTCGGAAACACGCATTTTTACAAAATGCCTGTCTCCAGTAGCAGCGTAACTCCGGCTACATCACCAAGTCTTCCCGTACTTAGACGACTGGCTCGTCAAAGCACCTACTTTCGCAGGCGTGACCAAGTCCTCCAACGCCTGTCTTCAACTTTTCAACGACCTGGGCCTTACTGTCAATCAAGAGAAATCCGTCCTTCAGCCTTCCCGGCGTCTCACTTTCCTAGGCGCTGTTCTAGATACAGCTTAGAAGAAGGCATTCCCTTCGCAGGAACGTCAATCCAAGCTGACGTCTTTGGCCGCCCGGATACAAGCCAAAAAGACCATCACGGTGCACCTGTACAAATCCCTGCTAGGAATGATGTCCTCGAACATCCTGTTAGTTCCACACTGCCGCCTTCATATGCGTCCCCTTCAGGAGGCGCTATCTACTCAAAGGATCCAATGTACAGGATCATTCGACGATGTAATCCGAGTGACTCCTCCCATGGTCCAAGCTCTACACTGGTAGATTCGCCCACAGAATCTTATGCAGGGTCTACCTTTCCTTTGTCCACTTTCGCCACATGTGATAACCACAGATGCATCCTTAGAAGGATGGGGTGCGTTCCTTCAGGAACTCCAGATCAACGGTCAGTGGTCCCCTGCAGCAGTTTACCTGGCGGTTCGAGCGTTCCTGCCACGGATCAAAGATTCCCCAGTGCTTGTGAGAACAGACAACACCACCACAATGCACTATATAAACAAGCAAGGGGGGAATCGATCTCTGAAGTTGTCTCAAGAATATCAAAAGATTTGGAACTGGCTACTTCTAAACAACATTTTCCTTCGGGCAGAATACGTCCCAGAAACGGACAATGTCCTGGCAGACTCACTGAGCAGACAACGCTCTGTATGCCACGAGTGGGAGCTAGACCAACAACTTCTCAACTCCATACTCTCCCGATGGGGCAGGCCTCACCTGGATCTGTTCGCGACCAAACACAACGCAAAATGCCAACATTATGCAATCTGGCATCCCCAGAAGGGATCTCTAGGGAATGCATTTTCGATCGCATGGTGCAACGTCTTTGTGTACGCATTTCCTCCATTTACCCTGATTCCCAGGGTTCTCCGGAAACTGAAGGTGGAGCATTGCACCCTGATCTTGATAGCCCCAGTGTGGCCGCGCCAAAACTGGTTTATAGAGCTTAATCTCCTATCGCTGGAACCGCCGATCGCATTCAAACCGTGCCCAACTCTCCTCACGATGAACCACGGGCAAGTCTAGCAGTCCAGCATCCGGATCAGCATCTCTCAAGTTATCGACTTGGCTCCTGAGTTCAGAGAGTTCCAAAACTAAGACATTCCTCAGGAATGCAGAGTGGTCTTAGCCCGGGCTCGGGCCAACCGTACCAACAAGACGTATTCCCTGAAATGGAAAAGGTTCTGTATATGGTGTGAAGCAAACAACATACACCCTTTTTCTTCGTCACCGGCACAAATTTTGCCTTACCTTCTTCATTTGGCAAACTCGGGGCTGGCCCATGTTTCAATAAAAGTTCACCTGGCGGCCATATCTCGTTTAAGACGTTCCTCGTCTGGTGCTTCCCTCTGGTCCACCAGACTTGTTAAACAATTTCTGAAAGGCCTGTTCAGGACGTTCCCTCCGGTGAGGACTTTACCACCTACCTGGCAGCTAAACATTGTGCTTGCTCAATTGATGAAACATCCCTTCGAGCCAATACACAGAGCTGACATCAAATACCTTTACTGGAAAACCGATCTCCTACTAGCGCTTACATCGGCAAGGCGAGTAAGCCTTCTCCATTCAAGACCCTTTCCTACAGTTCAAACAGGATAGAGTGATTCGAAGGACTAACCCCAAGTTCATTCCTAAGGTCCCATATAACTTCCACCTTAACAAACCTATAGTCTTGCGAACTTTCTTCCCAAATCCACTTTCCAAAGCAGAGAGGTCTCTCCACTCTCTAGACCTCAAACGTTGTCTGAAGTTCTACATCCACAGAACAGAACAATTTAGAAAATCCAACCAACTCTTTGTTGCCTTTAGCAGACCTATAAAAGGTCTTCCATTGACTAAGCAGAGCATTTCACGTTGGATCTCTGCAGCTATTGCATTCTGCCATCAACAAGCAGGACATCCTCTGCATTCCAAGGTTCGGGCTCATTCCACTAGAGCGGTCTCCACCTCAATGGCGCTCTTTGCGGGAGTACTCGTCATTGACATATGCAGAGCGGCGACATGGAAGACGACGCATACGTTCACCAGGCACTACTGCTTGGATACTGAACTTATGAAAGATGCAGCAGTAGGACAAGCTGTGCTCTGTGATCTATTTCACTAGAGGTGAGCCTTCTCTCTTTCATCCCACCTTCCTACTGTCTACTTGCACATTTCTCTTTTATATGGTATTTTGGTACTTTTATATATTTCACAATTGATATGTTATTATCGAGTGATTTTACATGTTGTACCATTCGAAATGTGCTGCTGATTGCTTGCTACTCTGATTCAGGCATGTGAATTTATGAAAGATACCCCTAATACTGGATAAGCAATGTGTTACTTACCTGTAACTGCAGTAATCCAGTATTGGTATCTTTCATAGATTCACATGCAACCCACCTACCTTCCCTGGAAGGGCTCACCTTGGTTCTCTCAGTAGGTACTACTTAGCACTGTGCTTTCGAAAATCTGAGGGACTAGGGCTCCTTCCAGGAAGGTTCTAGAAGGTGGTGATAGCTGATTAGCTCTTGGCCAAAGTTTGGTCCTTTTTACAAAAGGACATGGATGTTACTAATGAGAGGCCTCTGGCCTATTACTATGTATATGTCTATATGACATTACTCTTTTTATGTAACGGGGACTCCCACCCTGACGACGGGGAATGATTCAGGCATGTGAATCTATGAAAGATACCAATACTGGATAACTGCAGTTACAGGTTAGTAACGCATTTCTTCTGCTACTGCACGATGCATGATAAGGTGCTCTAAAAACTGAAAACATGACCTGGCACAGGTGTGCTTTTCCCCGAACAGTGCATGTAGTATTTTTGAGTCCCCCCTGTAGGAAGGTGGACATCTGACTATGGTTACCCCCAAACTTTTTGCCTGGTGTTTAGCTGGTTTTGACATAGTTGGCCTGGGATCCTGCTATTCAGGGTCCCAGGCTGATTGCTCTCTCCTTAAAATGGACTCCATGTACCTTAGGTGCATACACAATTGGAATTGGTTCACCTTATAGGCCCCTGTAACAGTGTACCATTGGTACCCAGGGCATAGGTGCAGCCAAGGCCTACCAGGGGCTGCAGCATGTATTGTGCCACCCCTGGCCTGGCCTCCATATTTTGACACAACTGGCTGATCACTCAGCTGGGGTAAGTTGGTGTAATCGCCTCTTACTTAGATATAGTATTCCTATATCTAACCTTAACTGGACACATGTTAACCTATAAGCCATTCCTATGGAAGGCCCCTGCAATCCTGGGGGCAGAGTGCGTGGTTTCATGTGAGATGGTGCTCTAGCATGAGCTGAGCCTGTCTGCAGCTGTCGGGAACAACTCCCTAGCTGTTCCGGGATATTGCCATACCATATACTCGCAGTTATATGCTAACTTTGGTTTGGCTTTATCAAAACATGTCGAGTAAGGTGTCATGCGATTTGGAATACTATCCCCTCGACAGTTCTGTCGATGGGATAGCATTCCACCCTTCTAGAGGGACACGACATGTACATAGCCTTAACCCCCGGTTAAAGTTAACCAGAGCCTCAGCATCACAAAATGGATGCTGCCACCACAGACACAAGTCTGACCTCCTGCTGCTGGGAGTCCTTCCAGCGAGGGAGGCTTGGACAAAGGGTTTCCGGCCTTGGTAGGTGCGAGCACCACCCCAGACAGGATTTTGTGTATTGGGTAGGACAGGGCTGAATAGAATCAGACATGCCCGGGGCACACAAGGTGTCCTGGTGCATAAGCCAGTCCAAACCGGTCCTGGGACTTTCCAGACCCAGGCCTGGCGAGGAGCTGGACAAAGGAAAGGGGGTGTAACCGCCCCCTTCCTGGTCCCACCCAGAGGAGGGACCTAGCAGGTGATCCACCCCTCAGATTGGGAATAAGAGTGGGAGCAGGGCCATAGCACCTCAGATCATCCTGAAATCAACTTAAAACTAAGAGGACGCCGGACTTCGACATTCTGCTGCACAGAAGACTGAAGAGCATCTCCCTTGTGGCCTAGGAGTGGCCACCCTGTGAACACAGGCACCATCCAACAACTCGATGTCTGCTTTGCCGCTGCCTGCCCGAGCCCAGAGCCTGACGAGACCCAGACTCCCAGACTTATCACCGCCCGATCCACAGTCCTTGCAAAGAAGGGACCTGTGGAGGCATCGAGAGACGTGGAACCGGACATCTCGGAAGACCCCCGAAAAGCTGACTGCGCAGCACCCGAGGTACCCTCGACGCTGTGCTTTGGGGATTGAGAAGCCCCACAACTGAGCAGCCCTTGCACCGAAGATTAGCCCCCCCAGCATCTCCACTATCTGCGTGGGGCCCTTTTGCATCGTGCCACTCAACGCGCCATCCCGGCCACTTGCCACGTGGTCAGCGGCCATCTTGGCGGCGACAACCTACAATCTACACTGCGGGTCTGGTTGCTCCAGACTTGCCCTCGCTCCTGTGACAAGGAGCACCCGCTCTGACCTTGCTGGTCCGAGTGATAAGCCTTTTTCACTTCCTGCGTGGCTTGCATTAGCCAAGGCCTGTTTGCTCCGATCAAGTTGCCGACACCGCCATCAGCTAGAGCCTTCGTGGGACAGCTCGTGATCGACTCCTGGACGTCCTCGACCTCTTCGTGTCCACGTGGCTGCTGAGAGAAGCTGCACCTCATCGCATGTTTGCACCCGACATCGCCTGGTTCCAAGCTGGTTCCACGGTAGTCACTGGCTAGTGACTTTGAGCATTGTCCCCTCTGCTTTCAGGTCTTCACCACTTCAGATCCACCCTTGGATCCACCGGAACTCTTCACATCGAGCCGCCTGCAGCATCTTCAGCTCCAAGCACCATCGTCCTGCATGACGAAATCCGACACTACTTCACACCTGTGCACCCGCTTCCTGTGGGTGAGGTAACTCGGCAACGCCGGTGTTCCCACACGGGTATACACCTCTAGTGCCTGTGTCTAAAGTTTCATCCTTATAGGTCACTCGGAAGGTTCCTAAAACACTAACTTTGTAACTTTTACACATCATAGACAATGCATTGGTGAATGCGTGCACTTTAAACACTGCACCCGAGTCCGGCGGGCCTTTCCCGACTTAGTCACTGCTAGTCCCGATCAGCTCCAGCGATTCCTAAGGCCCTAGGCCTATTTCCTTTTCGATTGGTATCTCTTATACCACTTTCTTAATATATGGGAGACATACCCGCCAAAACAACTTTCTCTATTGGTAAAAAGAACTCCACAATTGATTTTACCCTAACAAGTAACAAACTAAAAAAGAACATAGACCATTTTGGAATACAAACTCGACCGGAGAGTGATCATTTCCCACAAGAGACCACAATGAGGAAAAATATCGAAGAGAAAACACAAATAGAATTTCTCACCGCAATCCCGGAAATATACAAACTGAAGAAAATCAAAAGCAAGGGTCCTGTAAAAAAGGAGATAATGGACTCAGTACTGGAACATGAAATTTATATGAAGTCCATTGAAAATCAATCACCCACAACAAAATGGGAGAATTTACATAAATTTGTGTTGGGAAAATTCTCGGTAAACACACCAGTAATTTATGGACACAAAGCAAATAAAGAGCCATGGTATAACACTAAATTAAGAGATAAGAAAAGGGAAATTGTGAAAAAATTAAGAATAAAGGCTGCAGAAAAAAGGTTAGGAAAAGAAGTAGATAACGATATACAAAAAATGAGGAAAGAATATAAAGAGGATTGCAGAAAAGCGAAAAAATCGCACACAGAGGAAATCTGGGACGAACTTTTAAGAACAAGTAAGCTACCAAATAGTGGAGAATTTTGGAACATAATTAATAAATTATCGAAAAGAGCTGGCGGTCAACACAACATAGGAATAAGCGAAACAACCTGGGCCGCTTATATTGACAATCTATACAACATCTATAGTTACCCAAATAATAAAGAAATATCTAAAAAACCAAAAAAAAGTCAAGATCAAAAAAAGTTTTTGGACAAAGGAAAAATGACCAGCAAGAAAGCACTGACCAAGAGGAACAAGCACCTCTGACAACTATCAAACAATTAACCGCACTAATAAGAAAAATGAAAGCGGAAGGAGCAGCTGGCCCAAATGGAATGCCAAATGCCTTATTCAAATATGACCCCGATTTCTGGGCAAAATACCTGACGCCACTATTTAATTACGTTCATAAAGAAAAAGACTCCACTGTCCTGGCAAGGAAACATCTTCCACCCAATACACAAAAGTGGATGCAGAATGGAACCCGGGAATAATAGATTAATAGCTTTAATTGACGTGGAGGCAAAGCTTTTTTCATCTTGTATATTGACTCTACTACGACAATGGATAAATGACAATAAAATAGTACCCAAATTCCAAACTGGTTTTAGGGAAGGCTTGGGTTGCTTAACCAATCTTTCAGCTTTGTCATTATTAATCGAAGGAGCAGGCAAAAGGAAGACCGGATTAATAGCCTGCTACATAGACCTGAAATCCGCCTTCGACCGAGTTCCAAGAAAACGCCTATGGAAAAAACTGGATCTTTGGGGTCTTCCGCCGGCATTAATGGAAACAATAATGGCACTATATAGCGGAACATGGGCAAAAGTAAAGCTGGGAGATGGAAGAAGAATATCCACAGAATTAAAAATAACAAATGGCCTCAAACAGTGCTGCGTGCTCTCTCCAAGCCTTTTTTAGGTCTCGCCTGGAAATCGCATCTGAAGGATGCGTCCAGGGCGGAGACTTATAGCTGTCCGATGCCGGGGAATGAGGGACACAAAACTATCACGAGCTTTAGCAGGCGGATTTGGCTGCGCGAACGCGCACGTTCCGTCCTGCGCCGCGCCGTGCACTTCCCTCCCATACTCCCAGCAAGTCAGGCTAACGCGCATGCATGCACACGCATTTACACTTACACGCAGGCACCCAGACAGGCAACCCCCCACAGTCACACACACACACGCATACACACAGACTCCAAGACACAGACACGCGCACGCACGCTCACACACATACACAGCCCGCCGCCGCACGCGCGCGCACTCGCATGCCCCCCCCAACAAGGTGAAGCCCCACTCACCGGCTTCCTCGGCTCTCACCGGCAGCAGGACTCTTCCTTCCTTCTTCGGCACCGGGGCGCAGGGTAGGCTCCTGCCTGCTCCGGTGCTCAAAACAATCGCGGGCTTCCTCGGCTCTCACCGGCAGGCACCGGGGCGCAGGGTAGGCTCCTGCCTGCTCCGGTGCTCAAAACAATCGCGGGCTTCCTCGGCTCTCACTGGCAGCAGGACTCTTCCTTCCTTCTTCGGCACCGGGGCGCAGGGTAGGCTCCTGCCTGCTCCGGTGCTCAAAACAATCGCGGCTCTTCCGTGGGAGGCGGGGTAGGCTCCCGCCCTCCTACTTCCTGTTTCCGGTTGTCCCGCCCGGCCTGCCTGACTTCCTGGTCGCAGGCCGGCGGCAGACTGCAGCACGCGCCATGCTTGTTCCAAGGAGAGGCCGGCGGCTTGAGCAGGGGGATGGGCAGTTTGGTGTTTGCGTGGTATAGGGAGGTGAGAGCCCAGCAGGAGGACGACAACTTGGAGTTTGTTCTCATTTCATTATATTTAATTAGTGTTCTGTGTATTTGTCAGCCTTTTTAAGACTTTCCAGTGCAGACCTCCAGCGCTGTTACGATTCATTGGATGATGAACTTGAACGTTCTCCGCCTTAGTTCCTGAAAACGCCAGGGGCACGTTTTACTTTTCCTTTCACCTCGTTGAAGGTATTAGTTACAGAACGCATCCATCCATTCAGCAGGCAGGGTGGTCTTTAGGGGAACCTCCAGCGCCCTTTATATAGAACAAAACTAGAAATTCCCGTTAGTGTATTTGGCTCATCTTTCGTCCCTCTTTTATCAGTGCCCCGCTCACTCGCTTTCTCTTTTCTAGCGCCAGCCAGACAGCAGATGTCCGCCTGCTCGAGGTTTTTTTTGTTGCTGATTGTATCGCACGCTAATCTTTGAAAAGAAGTATGGTGACTCCTTGCAGCAGACAAATGCAGAGTGCAGAGTGACAGTAAGTGCAGAGTGCGTGCAGAGTGACAGTGAGTGCAGAGTGCGTGCAGAGTGACAGTGAGTGCAGAGTGAGTGCGGAGTGACAGTGAGTGCGGAGTGAGTGCGGAGTGACAGTGAGTGCGGAGTGACAGTGAGTGCGGAGTGACAGTGAGTGCAGAGTGACAGTGAGTGCAGAGTGACAGTGAGTGCAGAGTGACAGTGAGTGCAGAGTGAGTGCAGAGCGACAGTGAGTACAGTCACTCAGCACCACCACAGCATCACTCAGCATCACTCAGCACCACCACAGCACCACCATAGCACCACTCAGCACCACCAAAGCATCACTCAGCACCACCACAGCACAAATATGTTCTCTCAATGTTTCAAGCTTTATTACAAATGTCACAAAAAGATGTAAATATTTCACTTCTGTTCTTGGATTTCGTTACAATAAAATACACTGAACATAATCTTCACAAAAGTTATTTACAAAAGTTTAAGCTATTGCCATTATAAATTACAATCACTTTTATTAAGTATTAAAAAAAATTAAAAGCCATTGTTATTTGTAATATCAATACATCTAAGTCACGTAAATACAAATGTTGCATTACAAATGCTATAGGTGTCACATTTGCGAAAGTTATAACTATTGGCATTGTAAATGACAAAGCTATTAATTTAGCTATTTTCAAAACCAACACATAAATGAACATTTGGTGAATTACCATTAAAATATTTGACTTTTTTACTAAGATATTATTGTACTCTTTTATGCAAACAAAATTTAGATACTGCATAAATAACTTTAATAAAACATATTTTATATGTAGCTTTTTATGTAAAAAAAAAACTATAGCACAAAGCAAAAAACAATTGCCATTTACAATGCTAATAGCTCAAACTTAAATAATGCGAGACCTATTGCATTGCAAATGCTTGTAATATATATCTGGCAGATTTGAAAGACAAACTCAAGAACGTGAACGGACACCCGCCAAAATTGGCAAATGAAAGCATCCAGTTCCTCCAATATGCGGACGATATTGTAGTCTTAAGCCAAACACCGATAGGCCTACAAAGAACAATATCCGAATTAACAGACTATTTCGACAGAGAAGGCCTGGAATTAAACACCAAAAAAACAAAAGTGGTGAGATTGGCGGGCTCTAGCAGACGATCTTTCAAGTGGTACACAAAAGGCAAACACTGAGGAAACAACTGCTTACAAATATCTGGGGGTTACAATACGTAAAAACATGTCCCTTTTAGACCAAAAAAGAATCATCACTGCAAAAGCACAATCACTGAGCTTTGCGTATAGAGTCCTCCAAAAGAAACTGCAATGTCCATCATACGACCACCTGCTAAAAGTAATGGCAGCCCAAGTTTTACCATCCCTCTCATATGGACTAGAAATATGGCATGGGAAAGAAGCAGCCATTTTAAACACCCTCCAGACAAAAATATACAAATCCGTGTTTCATCTATACAAAGGATCAGCCCCGGCACAAATAAGGCTGGAATTTGGCTTGAAAAATCAAATATATCAAAGGAAAGCAGCCCTAGTGAAATGGTGCTGGAAATTGAGATCGGCGGAAACAGGATCTTTAAATAACTTATGTTGGCAAGAAATTAAAAAACAATATGACCAACAGGAACCTAACTCATGGGGTGATGATCTGCGAGCATCGCTAGAAACCCTCAAAATAGAGTAGATCTGGAATAGTCAACCAGAAGAATCATCCTTTAAAAAGATTTGCAAGCTAAATGCAAAAGCTCTATCTTTGATAGAAGATAAAGACTTTGGCCAAACGGCGACATGCATGGACCATTCTAAACTCGTACAAACGATTAAAACCACAACCTTACCTCGTGGCGCACTTCCGGCTATCTTTGAAAACAAAATTTATGGCCCTCAGAATGGGTGACCATTTCTCAAAAGACTTGATCCCGTCATGGAAGGACACACACCAGGGACCAAGATGTAGACTATGTGATTACCACAGTGAGACCTTGTGCCACCTCCTGTGTACATGTGAGTCCTCCAAAGAAAAGAGAAAAACTTTACTGAAACCAATTTTTAATACGTTACAGATCCGTACCTGCAGGCAAGCTGTTACCAGCTGGCTGGGAGCAGGTTCAAACATCCTAATATGCCGCGGGGTAAAATTCATGAACTTTGTAGAGACTCAGTTTCAAAAAGCAGAAACAGACTACAGATAGGGTTTGTAATAAAGTGTCTAATTAAAGAATGAGAAAACATATTTTAACTAAATTAATTTTTAACCTCTTGCTATTTTAATTGAAATTTTGTATATGTATGCTTTATGGTTGTGACAAACCAAATAAAGTAAAATTTTGACTGACTGACAATATATGGTTTGAGTGGCCACCCGCCCTCATCCATATTGTGCAACTTTTGTGTATTTTAACTGTTTTGTTTTAACGCTTGTGCTTCTGTGCTCATAAAGAGTATAGGGGATATTTGTAGTAAATATATATATATATATTCACTGAAAAAACCATAGGTTTCACACCAGTTATTGTTAGAAATTTGCATTTAAAAAACCTAATAAATTCACTGAAAAAACCATAGGTTTCAAACCAGTTATAGTTAGCTGGAAATTTTACTGACATAAAACCATTGAAATTCCCACGTTCTAGTTAGTTGGACTCACTATAACTTGCGCGCCTGCAATGCACTGCTGATGACGTCACATATTACATCACTCATGACATGGTCAGTGACATCACTGATGACACCATCCAGTGAATGTGTGTCTTTCTGAAAAATAAATGTGTTCTATATGTATATGTAAAGGTCGATGGAAGAATAATTGTTTAAATAAGTGTCTAAATGGATTTTTTTTTTAAATTGATTGGTTAACTGACTTATTAAGTGTATCTTAGTGAATACATATATTAGCGAGTAATGTTTAAATATTTAAATATATGTATCAGTGTTTCACTTTGTGTATAAGTGGCTGCATGGGTTGTTGAGTAGCTACATGTGTGTGTATATGGGTTATTAGATTTGTTTTTAGTATCAGTGTGAGTGTGTTAGAACTGGCTATTTCTGGTAGGCTAAGGCCGACGCCAAAGCCAGGCAGAAACCACCATTCTAGTCAGGGCAAGGAAGTCACACGCCAAGATAACCTCTGCTCACCCTCTTGGTAGCTTGGCTCAAGCAGTAAGGCTAAACTCGGAGGCAATGTGTAAAGCATTTGCGCCAGTGCACAACAGCAACCACATACTAGGCACACCACAAAAGAGACTCCACACAAGGTTATTATAAAAATAACTTTTGTATTGTAAAAACACATCAGATAAAATCACACATATACATTGTGCCAACTGGCACGGGCAATATTCACAGGGATTATGTACACCAGACAGGGCCACAAGGGCCACTGTCATATTCAGATATAGCACTTCTAGATAAAATGTAGAATATAAAATAATAATCAAAGATAACAACCAGTTACCACTGGTAACAGGAACCAGGACCTTACTAGGACCACCTGTACTAAGAAAGCAGAACCACCTAAGTATCACACAGCATTTAGGGGTCTAAGAAAGAATACATTACTCATGATGCAATAAACCTACATTCAGAGGAGTAGAAAAGACAACCACCTAAGTATCACTCAGCATTTAGGGGTCTACACCAGAACACCTTACCCATGATGCATGAACACATTCAGAGGAGTAATAAAGAGAAACACATGATGCCATAAACATTCAGAGGTGTTGGGAACACATGACACATCAACACACGTTCAGAGGTGTAAGGAGCAAGGCACATGATGCATCAACAACACATTCAGCGGTGCAGGACAAGAAGACACATACACACCGCACATACCATTGCGCAGCATTCACTCTCACGAGTTCGCACATACCAAACTTGACCATGCACGCCTCACGCATCAGGAACTACCAGGGACACAGACATTCCCCATGCATTCTTATGGGAGAGCAGGCCAATCTCACACACACACTCAGGGAGAGCACGCACTTTACACTGCGCCACAGTGTCAAAGTGCGCAAAGACCAGAAATCACTAGGCAAAAAGTTCAGGGGTGAACCTGCCAGAAGGGCCAAGTCCAACAGAGTGTCTGTATGGTTTGGTGGGGGTATTACTTAGCACGTAGATGCATCAATGGCTGACTCACTGTTTGTATGTGTTTTGAAGACCGCATATGTTCAGGACTGTATGGGTGGATGAGTGTGTATATGTGTGTTAGTGAGTGAATGACTGTCTCACTAGTGTCTTTATAAATAACTACATATGTTTTAATCTAGTATATGTGAGTATTGATGTATATAAGTGAGTATATGTGAGTGAGAGATTGTAAGAGTTCCTGTTTAAATAACTATGTTTCTATAAGTGATTGTTTAAGAGAGTAAGTATGTATAAGTTTCCTTAGAAGTAAGGTAGTAGTGTGTGTATAGCTGTATATGCAAGTAAATGGATGTGCAATAGTTTATTTGCATGTGTGATTGTGTGTGTGAGTAACTTTTGGATGACTGTCGGTGTGTAACAGGATGTATAGGTGTATCACTACATATGATGAGTGAGTATATGTATGAGTGACTATATAGAACTGTTGGTGAATGAGTGGATGTGTATATAGATGGTGGAATTACTGAATTGGTTGTTGTAACTGGTATGGGTATCTCCATTTTTTTGAAAATGTTAGTTTCTATTTTTGAATATGTGTTTCAAGGGTTACATTACACTGAAAGGAGGTCTGTCACTCTGTCACAAGGATGGTGTCATCAGTGATGTCATGAGTGATGTCACTGACCATGTCATGAGTGATGTAATATGTGACGTCATCAGCAGTGCATTGCAGGCGCGCAAGTTATAGTGAGTCCAACTAACTATAACGTGGGAATTTCAATGGTTTTATGTCAGTAAAATTTCCAGCTAACTATAACTGGTTTGAAACCTATGGTTTTTTCAGTGAATCCTATATTGTATATTAATATAATATATATTTTTTTAATTATATTCCTTTTTTTTTATCTTTCACCCTGGAGCGCTCCCGGTGCGCGTACCGGTGAGCGCATCGGAAAGCGCAGTATTTTTGAGTATTTGTTTTTATGAGAGACTGTGGCATGGGTTCAATATACAATAATAACTTGCGTTACAACATGCAAGACATCTACAGAGGAGATGGTGTGCACTTCTCAGATGAGGGGAATAGAATATTCCTCCTGAATTTAAGACTGTGCATTGGAACCTACTTGTAGGTAGCTAAATCAGCCACAGAACCCAAAAGCTCTTTTCAGAGCTACCCTACCTCTGATCATTCAAAACGTTTATCTTTTTCTAACTTTTTTCACTATTTTTCACCAAAGTGCGCTCCCCGGTGCGCTTACCGGTGCTCGTACCGAGCGCTCACCCCCGCGAAATTTTTCATTTTATTTTTATTTTTTGCCTATATGAGCGTCCTAAGCCCCCCTCAGAAAACCTAGAGGGTCAGGAAGTGACTACAGTGCCCCCTTCTACCCATTCCCAACGTTGTTTGTCCTCCATCTTGTGTGTCGATTGTACCGAAACACAAAATGGAGGACTCCCGTAACGCTGTCGGTGCGCGTACCGGGGGCGCACCGGTAAGCGCTTCCAAAAAAAAGGTGGGAAAGTAATTTACAGAAAAACCACTGGAGACACTTGCACCAAATATAGAATACGCCCTACTACATAGCATTCCCTACCATTTACCCAAATTTGGTGGAATTCCATTGAGACATTTAGGCTGTAGGCCTGTCTAAATATCCTGAGGTAAATTACATGACCAAAACACATATGAAGTGTTAGAATTTACAACCAATTAAAAAGTTTCTTACATTTTCTACGATTATTTCCTGACATTTGATTGGTTATGTACATGAATATATATAAAAAAAGAGAAGGAAACCCAGCCATTTTGACTACTACTTCCTGAAGTACATTTGAAAAGAAATTACACTGACCACTTCAACTGCTTTCTTAAAGGTAAGTTGTTATTTGGAAAAGTGAAGTATGTTGTGCACTTTAAGTTAATTTGAGAAAAAATATTCTGTTAGTTGTATACTATCCCACTGTAATAGAAATAGATTGAGATAGGCTTCCCTTGTATTATTATAAATTTACTTAGGCTTTATCACATACACTTTTATATATTTCAAATTCCAGCCTAATACCATACACTACCCAAAGATAGCTTCACTATTAAAAAATCCAAACTGCCTGTCTGAACTTAAACACAACAGTGCCCTAACTCTACTGATATATATTTTTTTTAATGCAATTTACAGCAACAAAATGGAAGGAGAACAGGATATTTCTTTTGAAATTGTTTTGGACAACACAGAAGAAAGAATTGCTGAAAATGATGACTTTGATTTTATGGATGAGTCTCTGGACCATGAATTAGTTCAGTGTTTGGAATCACAGAATAAAAATGAGGACATTCCAAACAATATATTATTAGAAGTTTTATTAAATTATGAAAAAGAATCTGAAGAATAAATTTATATTTAATCAAAAATTGTTCGAGCATTATTCATTTTTATATGTAATTCATCAAGTAGATCAAAAATGTTTAAAATATAAAGTGAGACGTATAGTATACTGTGCAACTTTTTTTGTGTTACATAGTAAGTTTGCTCATAGGTACTGCCTTTCTCCCACTATATTATCTCCAATGTGTATTTAACATCTCTTTATCATCTCCTGCCTCCATGTTGTTTCTGCTTTCCTGACAGACTACGCTATGAATTCCATATACCACAATAACTTCTGTAACAACATGCAAGATATCTACAAAGGAGACGGTATATATTAAATTATAGACTCTGCATTGGTACCAACATGTTGGTACTTAAATAAAAAAAAAAAACAACAAAAAGAACAATTAATAAACCTAATTTTTGAAACGTCTGTCATTCTTTTTTCCCCATGGTACGCTCCCCGGTGCGCTACCTTATGGTCTGAATTTTGATAATGAGATTTCTATACACCTGAGATGAATCAATTTCTGTATCCTTACCTCCTTCTTACTGTACATCTTTGTTGATTTTAAAGTCTTAGTTTTGTATTCTTTTGGACACTCAGGGTTCAAATAAGCTTTTAAAGTTAGTTTTCCGTTTGTTCCATTGCAGACAAAAGACGTAACTTCCAGAGATGTTTTCCAAGAAACTGGGAATACCAGCTCACTAGAGCTACATCACAGAAAGACTGTATTTGAGAGCCCAAAAGATATAATTTTGAATTGTGTTACCAAGGTGTTATTATAATTTTTTTCTATGACTTTAATTGGTTATCAATAGAGGCAACAAAACCAGCCCACTAGGGCAATATGGTATTATAGACACTGAAGGTTTGTAATGTATTTCAGGGCAACTTGGAAATTGATTATGTTTAACTTGCATGGAAAACAAAAAACGGAAGTATTTTTACCATGTTTATGAATTTTGAACCCTGCACCTTTAAATGTGTGAACTGCACTTTATTCAATCACCCTTGACAAAGCAGTGAGGTAACTGCGAAACGCGCCGGGTTTGCCCGAAAGCCAAATAAAGACCGTTTATGAAAACGTGGCCACGGCACCAGTGGATTTATTTCTCCTAAGACTGGGTTAAGTTGGAATATATATATATATATATATATATATATATATATCTATCCTACTGGCGGTCGCCAGTAGGTATATATAGTTAGGATTTTTTTCCTATGGGATTTCTGAAAATTCTATGTCGAATAACTTTGGCGTTTGTGGACGGAATTGGTTGAAATTTTCAGGAAAATGGCACATTTTGTTTCCGAGCAGCCCCTGAAAATTTGGGGGGGGGTTTCGTTAAGGTGGGGCCGAGAAAAAAGGGGGGTCCCAAAACGCGTTTTTCCCATTCATTTTTCCATAGGGCGGTTGGAATCACTTTTAGCTCGAACGGCTGAATGGATTTACACGAAACATGGCAAAATTGTAGATATGGTTTGCCCAACGTTCCTTTGCTATGTCTCAATATATGTGGTCCAGTGGATTTTGAGAAATTAACGTTTTAAAAAACAGATATATCTGTAACAGCGCTCCGGTTAGCGCCCCGGTTCGCGTACCTGACGCGTAACGGAACTTCGCGAAGCGAAGCTGATTGGCTTTCCGGTGTCTGTCAACATTCTAAACAGTCCGGAATGGCCGCCATCTTGTCTCTCGGTAGGATCGAGAGACAAGAGGTGGAGAAAAACAAAGGGGGAATTTAATGAAAGGGGGCAAGGTAGACCCCTCCTGACCCCCTAGGATTGATGAGGGGTATATTAAAGCAAAAAATAAAAAAATAAACATTTTGCGATTTTTCGCCGTAGAGGCGCGTCCCGGGACGCGAACCGGGTAGCTTACCGGTAGCGTAACGGGAGTTCGCCATTTTGTGTTTTGGAGAAATTTTATCACAAGATGGAGGAATAACAATGTGGGAAATGGGTATAAGGGGGCACGGGAGACGTATTTTGACCCCCTAGGTTTTCTGAGGGTAGCTGAGGAGGCTCATATATGTCGGAAAAAAAATTGATTTTTTTCGCGCGGTTAGCTGCCGGTACGCGAACCGGGAAGCGAACATAAGTGAAAATTAGTGAAAAAAGGTACATTTTAAAAAAGTAATTATAGTTAAGGTAGCTCTGAAAAGAGCTTTTGGGTTCTGTGTAAGTTCTAGGTACTTATAAGTAGGTACCAATACACAGTCTTAAATTTTGTATGAAAACTCTGTTTCCCTCATCTGAGAAGTGCACACCATCTCCTCTGTAGATATCTTGCATGTAATAACGCAAGTTATTGTTGTAGATGGCGCCCATTCCATGGTCTCTCATATAAGCTGAAACAGACGTATTTACATGCTTCCTCGCTTTCTCAATTTGTGGACAAATTTGATTGGACCACCTCCATTTCTGTCTTTGGCATATATTGGAATATACCAAGGCAGTTTGAGGGAAAAGTGCCATTAATTGCTCAAAGGTGTCCTTTAAGAGCATTTCCAGACCTACCCCAGTCAAAGTGCCCAAATCATTTCCTCCACAGTGCACTATTATGAGGTCAGGGTTTGGCAAATGTAAAAAGGTTTTCACCAATGGTATCAATTGGTGAGATCTCAATCCTCTTTGGCCAATCCATTTGATTTCCACATTTTGTAAATTGCGGCTGTTTAAATTTCTGTTATCAGCATACCTGTGAGCCCAGTGGATGTAACTATGTCCAACAATCCAGACAGAAAACCTGGTGAGAGGAGGTTCTGCTGCAGTCAGATGAAGTGTGGAAATGAAATGGCAGTTGAAACAGTAGGAGTTTGTAAAGAAAAAAACTGTGGAGTTTCTCTGCTAATGATTCAGTAGCAGTGATTGGTGGATTTCCATTGCTGAAAACAGAAAGTTAGGGTGCATGGATGTGTTCTTTGAAACATGTAATTTGAATGGTTAAGAAAACATGATTTTAAGAAACATTGCAGTGGATTAGCAGGTGTACTGAGAGTTCAGAGTTCATTTGAAACATTGTTGTGTGAACTTGTAAACATGAGAGGTCTGGCAGGAGGTAGTTGCTATGGAAAAAGGCCAGAAAGGGCAGAGGTGGGGGGGGAGGGTGTTGATTTGAAAAAAGTGAGGGAAGAGTTTTGATTGGGTCACATGAGAGATATGTGTGATGAATTTCAGCATTTCAGTGCCTTTGTTGGTTGCAGCCTCTGGAGTGCATACCTTTTGCTCTGCTAAAGAAAAATTGGTGTGGTTCTGAGACTGTTTTGAAATTCAAAAAGCATTTGCTAAGGTAAGAAAAAAATCATTTAATTTTGAGAGAGTAGTATAGTTTATTAAGAAAATAAGGAAGTCAGCTGTACATTTAAAATGTTGTTTTGTCAAGTGTTTTCATTATTTTTTCCAAAAAGATGTTGCTTCTTTGACAAATTATAATTATAGATAATGTGAAGTATTAGTACTTACAGGATGTGCTTGTACATAGGTGTGCTGTGTTTTCAAATTATGAAAAGAAAATCGTTTTTTAAAAAAGACATGCTTTTTACATTTATGAGAACGATAACATGGGGTGTGCTTTTTTAAATAAATATTTCACTTCCCAACATGAATATGGGAGAATAATTTGCTTGTTTGTTGGTTTAAAAACTCGTTCCTTGAAGTCATTTAGGTTTCACAATATGTTTTGCAAGAGTTACATAGTCAACATGGGGGCATATTTACAAGGCTTATGAGACACATTCACGTCATGTTCCCCATTTTAAAAGTGACTTTAAAGGTGGTGCAAGGTTCTTGTAAATACACCCTCATGAGTGCTTTGCAAATTTAAGTCATTTTCCCTGGTGCATGTGCCTTGTAAATACGCCCCTATGTGTGCTAGACAATTTTAAGGTACTTCTCCCAGGAATCTTGGAGACTAATTTGCTTACATGATTTGTTTAAAAATCGTGCTAAGGTGAGAAAAGATTCCTTTAATTTAGAAGGAGATTAGTATGCTTATTGGAGAAAATAAGTAAGCCAGCTAGGGTGTGCTTGTACATAGGAGCTGTGCTGTGTTTTGAAATTATGACCAGAAAATCGTTTTTTTTAAAAAGAAATACTTTTCACATTTATGAGAAGGACAACAAGGGGTTTGCTTTTTAAAATAAATATTTTATTTCTCAACATGAATATGGGAGAATAATTTTCTTGTTTGATGGTTTAAAAACTCGTTTTTTGAAGTCATTTAGGTTTCACAATATGTACTGGTAGAGTTTCATAGTCACTATGATAATTATGAGATACGTTTAGGACTGTTTAGGAGGCATGGATATGCTGAGGCTTCTGTAATTGTCATTGGAGGAAAATTATGTACATTGCACTGCTGCATACAGTTCTCACCTTCTGCGTACTCTTGGATATGCTAGACTATATCTGCTCAATGAGATACCTAAGCTGAGGAAACACAGGTGATGTGATTGTGAAATGAGCAAAAATATATGCACGTTTTTCAATTACATCACCTGTGTTTCCTAACATTACTAATCACATTGTGCTGATGAGGTTTAGGCCTGTCCAGGGAGACAGAGGAGGTCTGGCCTTTGTTGAAGTGTGCAGTAGACATGACTCACTTCATCTGTTGGCCTGCACATGTATTATGTCCTCTGTACTCTTCAACAAGCCAAAATTTCATCTGCAACGCTGAGTAGGCCTCACCTCAAACAAACTTTTGTGACTGCCAGACCTGCCTTTTTGCTCCTAGATATTTCTTGGTTTTACCATGGCAGACAGACAATCCAGCATACTTCTGCATAGGCCACACCTCATGGTGGTGCAAGAGCCTTGTAAATACGCCCTCATGTGTGCTTGGTAATTTTAAGTCACTTCCCCCTGATGCAAGGGTCTTGTAAATACACCCTCATGTGTGCTTGGCCATTTCAAGTCACTTCCTCCTGGTGCAAGGGCCTTGTAAATACGCCCTTATGTGTGCTTGGCAATTTTAACTCACTTTCCCCTGGTGCATGGGTGTGGTAAATATGCCGTCATGTCTGCTTGGCAATTTTAAGTCACTTCCTGCTGGTGCAAGGGCCTTTTAAATACGCCCTCATGTGTGCTTGGCAATTTTAACTCACTTCCCCCTGGTGCATGGGTGTGGTAAATATGCCCTCATGTCTGCTTGGCAATTTTAAGTCACTTTCCCCTGGTGCAAGGTCCTTGTAAATACGACCCTATGTGTTCTTGGAATTTTAACTCACTTCCCCCATGGTGCAAGTGCCTTGTAAATATGCCCTCTTTGTCTATGTTGTTAAATTACTGTAGATGGAATTGACATCTAGTGTGTTAATTGTTTGCCTACTGTTATTGGTTTACTGTTTGGTAATAGTGGTTAATATCGAATTTTTTTTAAATATTTTTCCACAGATTTAACTGAAGATCTTTAGAAAACTTTAAAAATGCCCTCAAGGCAGCGAACAGTAAAAGAAGCAAAGCGACTTACACTCCATCTTGGTAAAGATGTGGAACAGTCCAGTAATATGAAATCGTATCCAGTTGCCAAAAAAGCTCCGGGTAAGAAAATAAAATCATTTTTAAAAACAATTTGCAGACAAAAATATACCAGTATTGAACATGTTTTAGTGCATAAGAAGAGACAATTTAAAGGAAAAGGAAAGGTCCATAAAAAAAGTTTCTGCTAGAGCAGGAGATAAGTCTGTGCATGGCAGTAGAAGGGAAAATCAATTCAGGGACATTCGTAGGCGAATGTTCCGTAACAGGATAATTGTCAATTTGTTAAAAAATTTTGAGGAAGGCCAACAGAAAGTGACATTTTATAAGAAAAAGAAACAAGTAGAGAAAATTATTGATCAGGCTTTCAAAATTAAGCGAAAGTTATTTATTTTGGTAATCAATAGAATTGGGAAACTAAACAAGGTAATTTCTGATTTCAAATCAAATAGTAGATGGAAGAGAGTAGTTAATCGTAGTAATTTTTGTGAAGTTTTCTCAGGAGGATGGATGCATAGTTAAAGTTGTGAGGCATTTTTTCAATGAGGAGAGTTACTTCCAGGACAATGATTTGGTGCATGCAGTTGACATCCGTGGTCGAGCATATGAGGTAAAAGATGGTTGTCCGGTTGAAAAAGAAAAACTTGTGTCTGTAGATGCAGAAGAGGTGTTAGGTGATGAGGTTTTAGGAAGACGTCCTAAGGGACCAGTCTACACCTGGAAATGTAGTAGCATTTGTAGTGTGCGACAGGATTCCATCAATTTGTTTTGTGATTTTGTACGTACATTTAATAAGAAAAGTTTACAACAGAAAATGAAGTTGTTGCAAGAATTAGATCCTTGCAGAGTGAGAGAAGTAACAGGTTTGCATGGGGATTCCCTGGCTTGTCTTTCCAGAAGAGTATGCCAGAGTGTTTTTCATCATTTCAGGATGCTAGCAGTGCATCATAATAAAGTGAAGAAATTAGTGAGAATGTTGTATTATGCTAAGAGTCCAGCAATTCTGCTTAAACAATTGAGCAGTGCTCTTTTGCATGGTTCAGAACAACATGTGAAAAATATTTGTGAAAAAATTGAGTTCTGTTACTTTGCTAGTAAAGAGAACAATGTTGAAATTGACCCAGTAGAAGAAGGTAATGTGGAAGAGAGTGTACAGATTTCTAATATAGATAAGTTTCACAAGGAAATTTCCATCTTTCAGGTGAAATCAAGTGAGAGGCCTAATTTCACTTGTGTGTGTTGTCAACGGACTTATTATAAGAATCAGACTAAGTTAGTGGATTTATATGCAAAAAGTGAAATGGAAAACAATAGTGAATGGAAGGATTTTGCTACATACTTGATGGTAGAAAACTGTATTGATTTGGGATCGGACCAACGTATGTGTACTTATTGTTTTAACAAATTAAAACCGGATGCCTGCTAGAGCGGTTCATAATAATCTGGAATTGGTTGACATTTCTTCTGAATTGAAGGATTTAAATACTTATGAATCTATTTTGATTCAAAGTGTGCATCCCTTTCAGGCTATTGTACGAATGGAGCCAAAGACAGGGAAATTGCCTCCATCAGATTTACAGAGAGGATTAAAGGGAAGAGTTGTTTATTTGCCTTTAGATTTGAAGAAAAACATTAATACAATTGAAGTAGAGAAAGTGGAAGAGGAACCTCTAGTTATCCTAGTTAATGGTGTTCCGACAAAGAGTAAGAAAATCTGGCAAGATTTAGTGGATGTTCGGAAAGTCAAAAAGGCAACATTGTATTTTATAAAAAACAATGAGTACTACAAGAATGTATGTGTTGCAGAAGAGGAAGTAAGTGAAGAAGAAAACAGCGAATTGTGTGCTGGACAAATTGAGAAAGTGGAAGCCTCTAAAAATGAAGAAATATATGAACATTATAGTGTTCATCCTTTGCATTCCAAGGAGGTCATGGGGAATGCTATTGAGTTGTTTCAAATGAAACAAGCCAAAGGGAGTCCCATTAGTGTTTGGGAGGAAAGTTTGGAAGCTCAGTGTTTTCCACAGTTATTTCCCACAGGTCGAGGAGGACGATATGATGAGCGACCTGATCAAATTCCTGCTTCTGAATACCGGACTTTACGATTGTATGCAGAAGATCCTAGGTTTCGTCAATGCATTCCCTATTTGTTCCATCTACTGTTTGAAAGTGATCTGTCTGGACTGTCTTATGCAGTGAACCACATCCTGAAAAGTGGTTTACAACTGCGAAATATCTCAGCAAGGGACTTTATGGATAAAGTCAATGTGCAAGACAGTATTTTGGATTCTCACCTGATTAATCTGATGGCATGTCAGCGTGGTACTAATGAGTATTGGTACCGTCATGGTGACTTAAAATGTATGCTGAGGAACTCCCACATGGTTCCTCACTCTCGGCTGTGCTGAGTATGGCTGGGAAGACTTACTTGAATTTCTACGAGAGGCAAATGGAAACATTGAAAATATTGAATTCAAGACACCCGGAGAACTGTGCTCTTTGGATCCAGTGAATGTATGCAGGTACTTCAATCCTAGATTTGAAGCTATGATGTCTTTCATCACGAACAAGAAAAATCCACCTTTTGGAGAGGTGTTGGATTTCTTCTGGAGAAAGGAGTATCAAGCACGAGGTGCTCCTCATATACATATGCTGCTATGGATCAAAGATGCACCCAAATTTGGAACAGATCCGGATGACTTAGTGATGAATTTCATAGAACAGTATTCTACATGTGCTGTTCCAAAGACAAAGGAAGACAAAAGTCTAAGAACAAGTTTTACGGTTTCAAAGCCATCGTTGTGGAAAGTACTGTTGTCGTAAATTCAGAAACAAGAACAAGTACTACACAAAATGTCGTTTTGGATTTCCACGATTAGTGATATCTAAAGGAAGAGTGAACAATTTGATGTCTTCGCTGCGACATAATGTGACAAGGAAATCACCCAAAAATACATACAATTTGAAGAGAAACGAAGAGTCCAAGAACATCAATGACTACAACCCAGTGATTTTGTCCATGTGGAATGCTAACCTGGATATACAGTTTGTGGCTGACAACTGTATGGCTGTGGCTCGGTATGTGACGTCTTACATCACAAAAAAAGAAAAGACAGAACTCAAGGATATGTGGGAGGACATTTCCCATGAAAAGAGCCTCAGTAAGAAGTTGTACAGTTTCAGTCTGAAGATGTTGTCGCATCGAGAAATCTGAGTTTATGAATGTTCTGACCGGTTATCTTCAGCAAGTCTCTATGCCAAATCTAGGAGTATCATTTGGGCAAGTCTTGGTCTTGCTGCAACGCGTAATCGAGTTCTCAAACCTGTACGGGAAATTGAGTATTTGGCGGAGAAGGAGCCAAGCAGTACAGATATTTTGAAGACCAACATGTTGGATACATATTATCCAAATAGAAGCAGTCACTTGGAGAATGTTTGTCTGTATGAGGTTCTACAAAATTACATTTTCAAGAGGAACATCAAAGAAGATATTGATAAAGGAGTGTATGCTGTAATTGGAAGTGAGGGATGTCTGGTCAAGCAAAAAAAATGTCTATTGGTAAATCATCGAAAATTGGATTGCGAATCTCCCGAAAGAAAAGAGTTTTTCTATTTAGCTCTTTTGCAACTTTTCAAGCCTTGGCGTGCAGAAGAGGAACTGCTTGGAGATTTCCTCTGTTACGAAGACTCTTTCAATGCAGCCAAGGAGTCCATAGAATGTCCTGTTTTCCCAAAATATCTAGAAATGTTGAATGCAGAAATCGAGCAGGAAGCAACAATAGCAGCCGAGATTGCTTGAGACCGTTCTCAGGACAGTCAGAGTTCTGTTTCATTGAGTCGGGATCCACTAGGAGGACCAGTTATCGAAAATGAAGCTGCCACTGCCACGATTGAAGTGGAAAGAGACATGGCACATGCTCAGGAGGATATGGTTAACTTAGAAGATTTAGAAAGACAGCTTAACGTTGAGCAGAGGAAAATATATGACGAAGTTACCAACCAAATTGATCATGGATTAAGTCATGAGAAGAAACAGTGCTCATGTACGTCGTTGAAGCCTATCCGACTGTACGTGAGTGGAGAAGCAGGAACTGGAAAAAGTTTCCTCATTAAAGCAATTTCATGTTATTTGCAGAAAAGGACTGAGTCATCGCTGTCTTGTGTTGTCACCGCTCCAACTGGTCTGGCAGCACATAACATTAAAGGTATAGTTGTATAGTTGAGGAAATGGATGTGTGATTGTTTTTTTGCATGACTGACTAGGTGTGTGAGTAACTCCATGGATGAGTGACAGTCTGTGAGTGTCTGTTTACACTGATTGTAACTAAGGTTATATTAGAATCTGAAGAGGTTCATCGTATTATCACATGAATGATATCATCAGTGATGTGATAAGTAATGTCAAATGAGATGTCATCAGTGATGTCATTTGAGATTTCATTTGAGATGTCATCAGTGATGTCATCAGTGATGTCACTGACCATGTCATGAATGATGTAATATGTGACATCATCAGCAGTGGATTGCGGGTGTGCGATATATAGTTAGTGCAACTAACTATATATTCGAATTTCAAAGGTTTTGTAAATGCTAATCCCTAACTATATATGGTCTATAACCTATGGTTTTTTCAGTGAATTTTTAAGGTTTTGTAAATGCTAATTCCTAACTATATATGGTCTATAACCTATGGTTTTTTCAGTGAATATATATGTATATCTATCTGTGTCGTGTCCTTTCATTTGGTATTCAAGGGGATTGTATATGGTAAAACAGCTTGCTTCACATGCCTTTCAGAGTTTAGCCTAAGACTGCTTTGTCCACGCTACCACTAGGATAGATGGTCTATAAGGTTGACTTACAACCAATCATCATAAGGGTTGCTTGGCATGGTACAAGGTGATCACTAGAACTAGTGAGCATCACATACCAGGCCAACTTCTCACACCCCCCTCTTACAGCAAGCCTTACAGCCCTAAGGTAGGGTGCATTATATAACATTTGCAGACTGGGTACATCCAATTACAACGCAAGTTTTAGCACGCGTTGCTTTTACATCGCATGCATTACAACGCATGCAATTTTACAACGCGTGGTAAAACCATGCATACCATTACATTGCATGCGCTTTTACAGCACATGCGATGTAATGTGTAATGGCAGGGGCGGCTATTCACGTCGTTGTGAGGAAACTTAGGCTGTTTCCTCACAACGACATGAAGCAAGCAGGAAGAAGGAAGCAGGATCCGACGGCGACGCTGGATAGGAGAGAGGTAAGGGGGTTTGTGCATTGGGTAGGGGTTACTTTTGTAGTGTTTAGGGTAGATTTAAAGTAGTGTGGTAATGTGTGTGTATTTTAAAAAACGTTTTAGTGTGTGTTGTGGTGTTGTCGTGTTTGTTTAGTGTAGTGTATTGGGGAGTGTAGTGTAGTGGTTTTGTAGTGTAGTGATTTAGGTTTTAGGGTATTGTAGTGTTTGTTTATTGTAGCATATTGGGGTTTAGGGTAGTGTAGGGGTGGGGTGGGAGTAGTGTGGGTAGCGTAGTAGTGGTTTAGGGTAGTATAAGGGTGGGAGTAGTGTGGGTAGCGTAGTAGTGTTTTAGGGTAGTGTAAGGGTGGGAGTAGTGTGAGTAGCGTAGTAGTGTTTTAGGGTTTAGGGTAGTGTAAGGGTGGGAGTAGTGTGGGTTGGCTAGTAGTGTTTTAGGGTTTAGGGTAGTGTAAGGGTGGGGGTAGTGTAGTAGTGGTTTAGGGTAGTGTAAGGGTGGGAGTAGTGTGGGTAGTGTAGTAGTGTGGCAGTGTTTTTGGGTAGGGGCAGTGTAGGGGTGGGAGTAGTCTGTTGTGTAGGTGTAAGGATAGGGATGTTACTTACCTTGTATACTTGTACCTCAAGTATAGCTTTACCATGCATACCTTTGCGTTGTAATGGCATGCGTGGTAAAAGCATACTCGTGGTAAAAGTATGCAATGTTATGGCATGCGATGTCATTGACATTGCGTACTAATAGCCGCATTGTAATGGCATGCGTGGTATTAGTATGCGATGTAATGACATATATCCTTTGCAGACATATCTGTATGGTCAGATATGCCCCTCTGCTGGCCAGTTAATTATGGACTGTACAAATGATCGGGGAAGCAGACTTAAGTTATGTACTGGACACTGTGATGGCTTCACTAAAACCTATGGTGTAGCAAACACCTCTTATTATTAAACTCACACTGACTCCAGCATTGTCTTTATTAATATGTGCACCCAGAAGGTACCTTAGAGGTACCCCCTGAGCCGTACTAGCCCTCTAGTGTGCTGACTGCATGGTCCAGTCCAGCTTGCCACCATAGATACGTTTCTGACCTCCTAGAAGGTGAGAGCCATGCTTGCAGAGGCCAGAAACCATGCCTGCTATGGAGCGAGATGTTTACACCTCCTCCTCAAGGAAGGCTAGTAAACCAGCATATCAAGACAGGAGGCTTCAATGGCCTCTGCCGCCTCTGATATGCAACTCGCGGCTTCCCCAGACAGGGGAGATGCAACCCCCTGCCCTGTGCTCATATGGCACCAGGACTCGTGGGGAAATTAGCTATGCAGGAGGCATGTTGCACTGCCAGTCTGAACAACTCTAGGATGACCAGCCTTAAGTGAACACAGTTAGGAATCCCACCTTCTTGTGTGTGGTGGAATTAGGAATTTGGGACTGGGTGATGCCCACTCCCTAAGGAAAGTGGTCACCTAGGGGGTGTAGTGACCCCAGGAGTAAGTAGCTTATTGGTTACTACCCCTCACTCCCCTTGACACCCCTTAATTGAGAATTTAGGGGACCCTCTGATACCAGGACTTTAGATTTAAACGGACACAAAGTAGTGGACACAGAAAACTGCTGACCCAAGAACATAGGAGCATGACTGACTTTGCGCCAATCCTGCCAGCATCCCTGTTGCACCTGACCCTTGTGGAGCAAACAACTGTCCTGCCGATCTGTAGAGCCCAAGAAACCCGTAGGGCTGCCAGTGCTTTGCCAAAGAAAATCCCTTGGAGTAGAGGAGATACTCCCCTACAGCTGTCCAGGAAGAGGTCACTGTGCTCCTGCAGAATCGAAGATAGAGAAGTGAGCCTTTGACCGCCACCACCTGACACCTCAAAGTGCCTCTACACCCTGAGGCTGAGGGAGGGGGTGGTGCCCGTGAGGTTCTGAGACGCACAAGACCATCCTTTGGTCTGGCCAGCCAGTCGCTGCGTACAGCCTCTTTCTGCAGGCCCCCTCTAATCACGAGTGACTCTAGCACTGAACCAGATGCCTAAAGACACCACTGCATCCGAGTCCCACAGCCAGAGAAGTGGTCCAATGGTGTCCATACATGCCCAAGCATCTCACAGGTCTAGCCCCACTGTGGGTTCCTCCACACTGGGCCCACAGTTGCAGCTTGAGGCTCTTTCTGACCAGACCATTCCTAATTGAAGTGAATGGGAAATACAATGCTGTAATATACCTCTTCACCTAGACACCCAGAGCCTCCTGGGGGGACCTGTTGGTGTAGCCTTGGACCTTGCCACATACTCTCCTTAAGTCCAGAAGAACAGGCCCGTAAGTTGCTGTTAAGTTCCCAAATGCAGTACAATTTTTTTTACCCCATGCAGTAACATTACCGCTTCCAAGAATTGCACTGTCAAGATTTGAAAACTGTAAAAATGTATAATTCAGAAAGTACTTGATGTCTAAATTCATATAAATGTACGTGTTTTTTTTTGTGTAAATTGGTGTCTGATTTCTTTTAGTGTGTCTCACTTACTGCCTTTGTATGCGCGCGCACTAAATGGTTAGCATTACCGTCTAATATGCCTAACTGCTCGCGCACACTAACAAAAAAGAGCATGTGGGGTGACATTTGTGCATTGGTAAACCAGTTAGGGTTTGCTTGGACTCTTTACACTGTGTTTTGTCCACTATATAACGAACCTGCTTCCTACACCTTGACAGAGATTAGCAACCCCTTCAAACTCTGTGGCTTGGTTGACTCTACTGTCACAACTCCTCTTTGTGAATTTAAGACATGACATGTTTTTGCTGACAAATTTAGGAAACTGGGATTTTGTTGCAGTAGTCCTCGCTCCCCCTCCCCAACACACACACACTTTTGTGCCTGGAATATGATGCAACAAGACAACTGATCATTAGATCCACATGTGATAAAGGCTTTAGCCCCTCTGTAAGTCCCCAGTTAGTGGGACCTCTGGTACCTAGGGCATAGGTACTAAAGAGGGTCCCTAAGAGTTGCAGCATATCTTGTGACTCTCTAAGGGGCCCAGCACCAAACTCATTCAGACTACCACTGCAGGCTGCAGGTCTTAGTGCTCTAAAAATTAAAAACATGACATGTCGCACATCCTGTGTGCCATGCCCCCTACCAGTGCATGTAATATTTGTAAGTCCCTTTACAGCCCTAAGGCATGGTGCATTATATTATATGTGTGGAAATATCTGCATGAGCAGATGCACATGTGCTGGCCAGTTCACTTACTGCCAGTACAAGTGACCAGGGAAGCCATTTCAAGTACACATTCTGGACACTGGTGAAAAGTGAGATCTCCAGCTACATGATGTTTGAAACCATCTTGTATTAATAAACCCACACTAATTCCAGTGCTTGCTTTATTAATACACACACCCACAGGGCACCTTGGAGGTACCCCGGAAAACGTACCAACTACTAGTGTGCTGACTGACTTGTCCTAGCCAGCCTGCCACCTCAGACTAGTTTCTGACCCGAGGGGTGAGAGCCTTTGCTCTCAGGAGGTCAGGTACAAAGCGTACTCAGGCAGGGGGTGTTTGCACCCCCTCCTTCTGTTTGTCCCGCAAATAAGCATTCCAAAGTATAGCGTGTCAAAGAGCCCAATGCCTTTGTTATGCGAATCTGGTGTTCGAGGCATATGAGCTGCAGATTGTACACTTTAGCATTAGATCGTCACCTGTTGGTGGATTCGGATGATTGCATGTTGTTGTCGTCTTGGAAGAAGTCTTTTGTAGTCACAAGATAGGTGACTCCTCCCTTGGACGATAGTGCGCATGGGCATCGGCTCCATCCTTAGATTGTTTTTTTCCGCCACTGGGTTCGGATGAAACTTTTCTGCTCCGGTTCGAAATCCACTTTTCAAGCACTTTGACGCGTGTAAACTTATTCAAACGTCACCAAACTACTTTTATCAATATCGACAAACGTCGTCTCGACTCCATCAGCTCGATTCTGGTCGTCGACGCGGTCCGTTGGGCCTATCCACGCCAGGAGGCCTACACCTCATGGAAAGGACGCCATTCAAAAGATGCCCCAAGCAAAGTTTCCACACAGTGACCATCACGAGGTCTGTAACCTGTGCTTATCACCAGAACACGACGAATCCAACTGTACAGCCTGTGCGTCCTTTCGATCCAAGAAGACCATTCGAGATCGGAGAGCCCGTCAACACTACATGCAGAGATCGGCTCCAGAACTGGTGGATATCTTCGACGAAGAAGTTCCGCTTGTTCCCGAAGAAGATTCAGACGATCTCCAAATCGTATCCGAGGCAGACGACTCCGATGATTCAGCCCCTGCCCCATACCCACCACCCAAATCGAAGTCAAAGGTCAACACTCCGCCTCCGGGACCCAGTCGCGACTGAAAAAACACTTCTAACGCCCCGCCATCGAGCCCGGCTCCAAAGAAAATACTCAAGCCTTCCGGTAGCTCCTTACCGAGCAAGCCGCACGTGCCGATCCCACCAGCTCCCTCTGCACCGAAACCGAAACAAGTCCCAGCTCCGAAACAGTCGACTTCTAAAGACAAAACTATGAAGCCAGCGTCTGACGCCTCGAGGCCGACGAGACCAGCTTCCACTCCAAAGCCAATATCTTCGGTACCGAAACCTACAAGGCCTGATTCTGATGCGTCCAAGCCCTCAAAACAGCCTACGACTCCGAAAACAATACCTTCGGTGCTGAAATCTACGCCAAAGGACACAGTAGCAACTCCTAAGGCTAAAGACGAGCAGCAACCACGGCCGGAACTGAAACAATCGGCGCCAGCAAAGGTACCGCAAGGAGAAGACCTTTTCCAACCTGATCCTCTACAAAAGATCTACATTGACCCAAAGACAGGGCATGTATCCACTAGACCACACAGGAAGAGGAAATTCGACACCGCACCTACACCTGCAGTGCCTGTCAAGAAGAAGGACTCTGCCACATCTCCTATGCACCCTTCTTTTCCTATACTTTCTTCTCCTTCATCTTCTGTTCCTCTTAACATTTCACCTCAAAATTCTCCTGAAAACTCTCCTCCTTATTCTTCACCACATACACCTCCAAATGATGAGGAGTATAGCATAGGGGGAGGGGTAGACCCAGATGAGCCTTTTCCCTACCCTGTTGATGATCCAGATGGGGAGTAACCAAACCCACAAGATGTGCCAGATATTCCTGACCCACATTCATATCCATCAAAACCTTCTCCCCAGAAGACAATATTGGTTTTGGGCACTTACTGATTAGGGCTGCCATTTATCATGGGGTCACCATGCATTCAGATGAGGCAGAGGAAGACTTTTTATTAGATACTTTTGAACAATCACAAAGGTCTGTTCAAATTCTTCCTATGATTAAAGGGGTCATCAAACATGCTCCAGAAGTATTTAAAGATCCTGTACGTGCTAGGATTCTAAACCCTAGAATTGAGAAAGTACAGGCCTGCTCCTGGGGATCCTGCCTACATTAAAGGACAGCTACCCTTAGATTCCCTAGTCGTGTCAAATGCTAGAAAAAGAGCAAACTCCGACATCAGGTGAAGCACCACCCCCTGATAAAGAATCTACAAGAAGCCAGAAGACCTACTACTAGAGCTTGCTATGCAGCTAAATGGAAAAGATTTGCCATTTGCTGCAACAATAACCAAATTGATCCCCTAGATGCTTCCATCCAAAATATCATTTGCTACCTTCTACATTTACAAAGATGTAACTTGGCATATTCATCTATACGCCTACATCTGGCAGCAATTGCAGCATATTTACAAAATAGACAACATCTGTCTTTATTTAGAGGGCCTGCTATTAAAGCATGTATGGAAGGATTACAAATAATCATTCCTCCCAGGTTACCACCCTCTCCAGTGTGGAACCTAAACCTTGTTCTTACAGGGTTCATGGGACCACCTTTTGAACCTCTACACAAATTTGAACTGCAATTCCTCACATGGAAAACAGCTTTTCTAGTAGCTCTCTTAGAAGAGTTAGTGAGATACAAGCTTTCACTATACAAGAACTATTTTTACAATTACACCGTAATAAAGTGGTTCTCAGAACAAATCCTAAATTCCTTCCAAAAGTCATTACTTCGTTTCATTTAAACCAATCTGTAGAGTTACCGGTGTTTTTCCAAAACCTAGACTCTGTAGCACCAAGAGCTCTACACACACTAGACGTTAAAAGAGCTCTTCTCTATTATATAGATAGGACCAAATCCTTTCGCAAAACAAAGCAATTGTTTGTAGCTTTCTCTCCACCACATAAGGGCAACCCCATCTCTAAAGCTGGAATTGCAAGGTGGATTGTAAAATGTACACAAATATGCTATCAAAAAGCAAAACGTACATTAACAGTTCCTCCTAGAGCGCACTCCACACGCAAACTAGGAGCCTCTATGGCTTTCTTAGGGAACATTCCCCTAGAAGACATCTGCAAGGCAGCAACATGGTCTACAACACACACCTTCACTAAACACTACTGTGTTGATATGCAAGCCAAGCAGCAAGCTGCAGTAGGCCAAGCTGTTCTAAAAACTCTTTCAAACTACTGCAACAGATACAAGCGACCACCGCTAGGGGAGACACTGCTGCACAATCTATGCTAAAGTGTACAATCTGCAGCTCATATGCCTCGAACGGAAAATGCTACTTACCAGTATGCATCTGTTCTTGGCATGTAGAGCTGCAGAGTTGTACGCGCCCTCCCGCCTCCCCGGGACCTGTATGTGTTCCAGTTTCATCTTCATTAGATATACACATGGACATCCTTTCTTTATTTCTACTAACTCCATCATTTCCCATCATGGCGAGAAACAATCGAAGGATGGAGCCGATGCCCATGCACACTATCGTCCAAGGGAGGAGTCACCTATCTCGTGACTACAAAAGATTTCTTCCAAGACGACTACAACATGCAATCATCCGAGCTCAACACCAGGTGGCGATCTAATGCTAAAGTGTGCAACTCTGCAGCTCTACATGCCAAGAACAGATGCATACTGGTAAGTAGCATTTTCCTTCCCTCACAGGAGAGGATGCCAACCACCTACACGTCCCTCCCCTCTCCTGTGACCAGGTCCCATTAGGTGCCTGGACAAGGTGGGGAAGTTAGTAGTAAGAGAGGCCTGTTGAGCTTCAGGCTAGTTCCACCACTAAGTTTGGATACCTGAAATGAAGATGACATTTCAGAGTCTGCCATCTTTGTGACGGCAAACTTAGAAACTCTAGGACAGTGTTATGCCTACTTTGAACAGTAAGTGGTCATATATTGGGCATTGTGGCCTCTGGGGTAGGTAGCCCATTGGCTACTACTCTACACTCTCCTAAAACCCCTAAATGTAAAGAGTCACAAGAACTGAAGAACCAGTGAGTGCACCAGCCCTGCCGGCCTATCTGCTGACTTCGACAGTTGTGCCAAAGTTGACTTGTTCTGCAGCTGCTGTCTTTCCAAAGCTTGGGAGACTTGCCATCACTTCACCCAAGAACCAGGAACTCCCATGGAGCAGCGGAGCAGCTTCCCTGCATTCTACAGGCACCCCAGGAGACCTGTGAGAACTCCAGATTGCCAAAACCCAACACTTGAAAGCACCATTAAATCTGAGCCTCCTAGCCCGAGCTGAAGTGGGCCAACTGTTCCAGTGTGGTCCCCAACCCTCCAGAGATGAAGGCTACCTTTGACTTGCCCTCTATGGACTTCCGGACGCTGCTTGCAGTCTGTGTACAGGCCCCCTCAACCGTGAATGTCTTCAGTGACAAAACCCACAAGCCTCGAAGTACCTCAGAACCTGTCGCACCTGGCATGTGGAAAAGAGGATCAAAGGTGTCCCCGAGCTTCGTGAGAAACCAAAGGTGGTGATGGACGGAGCGCTGACAATACAAACATTCACCCCCAGTCAACTGATCTGGGTTTAATTCATCACCGTTCTTTAGCTCACTCCGCCACCCCAGTTCAGACCTGGCCATATGCAAATCAGTCTGACCCTGTGCCTCATGGGAACAGTCCAGCCCGAACTGCCAAGCCATGTCTTCCCTGGACCGGAATCAAGCTTCCCAGGACCGGTTTCTGGCATTACAGCTGTCTTCAGCCGGGCTTGCTTGACACCAGTGGCAAAGTGAAGCAAGGGACTCACGTCTGAGCATACCCTGCCAACTAAGGGCGAACAAAGAAAAACCAAAGGTGGTGATGGACGGAGCGTTGACAATACAAGCACTCACCCCCAGTCAACTGATCTGGGGTGGCGGAGTGAGCTAAAGAACGGTGATGGATTAAACCCAGATCAGTTGACTGGGGGTGAGTGTTTGTATTGTCAACGCTCCGTCCATCATCCCCTTTGGTTTAGCTTCGTGAGGCCTTAGCTCCCCTGTTTCAGCCCAACTGACCTTCCAGTCCAAACCTATAGGCCATTTTAACAAAGACCAGTCCCCATAGATAAACCTTGGCCACCCAATGCTGTATTACACCACTGCACCTGCCGTCCTAGTGCAGCTTAAGGTAATCTGCTGGTGTTGCCTTGAATTTTGGCCTGTACTCACCTTAACTCCTGAGGATTGGTCTCATAAGTCACTGCAAAGAACTTGTATGCATTATTTGTTTTTCCTCCTATAGGATAACCTTTCCGCCTATGAAAATTACACTAAAAGTATTTCAATCTCAAAACGTACTTATCTGATCATATTGAGTCTGGTGCCTAAATGTATATAAATGTGTTATTTTTATAAACTGGTGTGGATCTCCTTATTGTGTTGTGTGTATCCTTTTTATTGACTGAGCCAGATGTAGGTAACTTCCATTTAGCGAGTCCTTAATTGCGATTTTTTTTTTTTTCCAAATCGCTACTAAGGACTCGCTAAATGGAATGTAGGTAGGAATCGCTAAAATATTCCTTAACATTCCTTAATAACGAATCGATAATTGAGATTCGTTATTAAGGAATACCTAGCCATTCATTCCTATGGGCTAGGCGGCCCATAGGAATGAATGGAAAGAGATTCACTATTAGCGATTCGCTATTTCAAGGGTGCCAGTTTGTCCAAAGGACACCCTGTTGCACCCCTGAATGGTGCATTTGTGCACATGTGGCACACATACATGCCCTAAGGGCATGGAAGTGTGCCACATGGCTCATTTCAAAAAGCAAAAAAGAGCTTTTAGAAAGGAAATCGCTACTTACCACCAACTTGAAGTTGGTGGTAAATAGCGATTCCTTAAGTCTGAAGTGCACTGTTTTTAGTGCTACGTGCATTGCATTTAAGGAATCGGTATTTCCGATTCCTTAAATGCAAGAGCAAAATAAGGAATCGATATTTTGCGATTCCTTATTTTGCTCGTAGGTATAAAGTCGCCTACATTGCACTCCGCCAAATACAGGTCGTTAACGCAGAAATTTAACGAATTTCGGCGTTACCGACTGGTATTTAGCCACATACATCTGGCCCTTTGTGTGTATTTGGAAATCTCACACTACCCCCGAGAAGGGCACATTGGGATTGCTAGAGCAAGTCCCTGTCCACTCTTAAGGAAATACCTGTACTCTTTATATGATATACCAAACAGAGGTATATAGTGCAAAGAGCCAGCTTCCTGCAACAATCACTTTTAAATTTCTGCATCTGTGTACCTTGATATATTCGGCCACCTCTTTCCTCTTGAATTGTCTGTAAGGAGGACATGACCATATAGGCACATGCTCAATCTATATTTCAGTAAATGTGTTCTGGGGAGCCAGCTGCTCTAATCCTCCAGCCCCCAATATACCGCCTGACTCCCCAGATACGAATGTATACTGCTTTTCCACCCCTAACCAGAACACCTGTTTTGCTTGCAGAGTTCTTTGCTGATAACCTTGGGGACTTCTTCATCTTCCTGAGGCGCTTTGCTGATGACATCCTGGAGACCTCTGCAGACTCCCTGGAGCATGTTCTGCACTTTGTCACTATCTTCACTGGGAGTGTAGAAAGGTGAGGAGCATTTGCAGGCATAGGATGAGATGTAGGAAGGTGATTAGACCCTACTGGCATAGGGCAGGCGGAGTTGAAAGTGGATGATTCCTGTGCTCCAGACTAGGGGTGTTTAGATGTAAAGACCCTCTGTACTAGGCTGAGTATTTTAAAGAGCAACCCGAACAATGCTGGCACATACTTGAAATGTAGTGCTGCAAACTCCTTGATGACCCAGAATGCATAGTGTCCTGGGTTGGGGTACAGGACTTGGTGTTTAGAAAGGTCCTCATCGACCTCGGATTGGTAATTTAGAAAGGTAAGAAACCCTTATACTCAGGACAATGACCGTAGAGGAGGTCTCCTTGACCCTGAAGGTGGGGAGTGGACTGTAACAAAAAGAGAGGAATTCATATTAGGACGACATTCTAGAGTAGTGAGAGCCCATGTTCCAGGATGTAAACGTCCTGTATGGCAGAAATTGTATGTTCGAGGCATATGAACTGCTAATCACATACTGTGCATAGATCACCACATGGTGTTGGGCCCGTATGTTTGCACTTGTTTTTGTCTTGGAAAAGTCTTTGGAAGTCACGAGATAGGTGACTCCTCCTTTGGATGATAGTGCGCATGGGCATGGGCTCCATCTTCAGATTGTTTTTGTCCGCCATCCGGCTCGGATGTGTTTATCGTGCTCCAATACCGTGCCGTTACTGATACAACTTTCGACGCGCAATCCTTTACCCTTTCACCGGTATGGTTTCGATCGCGATCCCTAGTTGTCGCGCATCTCTTCTACTTCGAAGTTCTCAATTCCGGTCGTCGACTAAGGCCTTCGGGCCTACCTAGGCCATTACATCTGGCTCATGGAAAGGACTCCTTTTAAAAAGTGTCCTCAATGTAGATCGAAGTTTCCACACACAGACCTTCATGAGGTGTGTAACCTCTGCCTTTCTCCGGAGCACGAGGCCAGAGACTGTCCAGCTTGTGCCTCTTTCCACTCCAAGAAAACCATTTGGGATCGTCTAGCTCGAAGAAGCATGGCTCGCTCGTCGACATCCATCCCCGACGACATCTTCCAAGAAGGTATCGATGTGCCAGAGCTGGAGCGGGTCGAAGAATAAGCCAATTACTTCGACATCGAAAGCATCACTCCTGGGCAGCGGGTCGTAAGTAGTGAAGTCGACCCCCTCCCTCCACCACCATAAAAGGCTTCGGTAACACCTTCACCTTCGGGCCTAGGTGCACACCGAGACAAAACTTCTCACGCCCTGCCTTCGGGCCCGGCAAAAAATTCCACAAACAAGCCTTCAGGTCGCTCGAGATCGAGTCAGTCTGCCGTTGGTGCCGAAAGTCAAATCCCTACAACAAGGGGTGGTGAGGGACAGAGTCTCTGAATTAAGCAGAAAGCTCTCACCCAGTCAAGAGATCAGGGCTAGATCCAACACCGTTTTTTAGCTCACTGCACCATCCCAGTTTCAGAACCCGGCTGTATGCAAATTAGTCTGTTCCTGTCCCAGTGCATGATGGGAACAGGGCAAACCAAACTACAAAAGCCAATTCTTACACTGGGAAGGAAACAAGCTCCCGGGGACCGGTTTCTGGCATAGGTGTGGCAGGGTATACTCAGACATGAGTCCCTTTCTCACTGCTCCATCAGGATTCAAGCAAGCCGGGCCGAAGAAGGCTGAAATGCCAGAAACCGGTCCCCGGTAGCTTGTCTCCTTTCTGGTGAAGAATTGGCTTGGTAGTTTAGTCTGCCCTGTTCCCATGATGCACTGGGCCAGGGACAGACTGATTTTCATATAGCCAGGTTCTGAGCTGGGTTGGGGCAGTGAGATAAATAACGGTGATGGATCAAGCCCTGATCTTTGGACTGGGTAAGAGTGGTCTGTTTAACTCAGACACTCTGTTCATCACCACCCCCTTTTCTAAATCGAAAGTCAAATCACGGCACCCAAAAAGAAACCATCCTCCTCTTCCATGCCGAGCAGTGCTTCCACATCGACGCACTCAGCACCTAAACCTACTAGCACCAACCCCTCGACTCCGAAAAAGTAATCGAACCGAGTAAAAAGCCACTTCCAAAGAGTACAGCTGCTCAACCGTCGGAGCCGAAAAAACCCTCGGAACCGAAAAACCAACCGGTACCGCAGGCTCCTTCAGAGGCTAAAAAAGCTCACGCTTTCAAGCCAAAAGAGCATAAATCCATTCCAGATTTGATGCCACGCAAGCCTTCGGAACTGAAAAAAACGGAAGACCAGAAGAGCTTTTTAAACCGGATCCAACCCAAAAAACTTTGGTAAAAGACCCAAAAACAGGTCCACTGATTCTCAGCTCCGAAAAGAGAGCAATGGACATACCTCTACCGACTCCACCTCCACCAAAGAAGAGAGACATTGCAACATCTCCTCTCAGAATTCCTTCACCACCTCCGCCTCCACCTCCCCCTTCACACCACTCCCCTACACCATATCCACTCTCCTCTTCACTATCTCCTCCACCAGTGGATGATGATACCTTTGATGACGGGGGGCAGGGTACAGATGACGAACCACTAGGGAAACCTAGTCCGCCTTACACCCCAGACCCGTGGGACGATTAGAAGACACCAGATGTCCCTAATGTACCACAAGATGACATCCCTCTAGACCTTCCCTTCCAGAGGACACAATAGGTTTCACCAGCTCGTTCATAGAGCTGCACGATACCATGGTACCATGGTGTAGATTTACATACAGACCCTGCGGAGGAAGATTTCTTAATGGACACATTCGATATATCCCAAAGGTCCACTTCTGTTCTCCCTGTGTTAAAAGGGGTAATCAAACATGCACCTGAGGTGTTCAAAGATCCTGTTAGGGCTAGGGTTATTAACCCCAGGATAGAGAAATAAATACAAATCTGCCCCAGCAGACCCTGTTTACATCAAGGGACAAATACCATTGGATTCTGTAGTAGTCTCCAACGCCAGAAAAAAGGCCAACTCGCAAACGTCAGGGGATGCTCCACCTCCTGACAAAGAATCAAAACTATTGGACGCTTCTGGTAAACGTACAGCGTCACAAGCAGCTAATATATGGTGAATCGCAAACACAAGCTTTGTTAACTAGGTACAATAGGGAACACTATGATGAGTTAGAGACCCTATTGCAACACATTCCTGACAAATACAAAACCAAGGCCAATGACCTCATACAGGAGGGTAAACTCATAACAAACACCTCCATTCGTTGCGCTCTAGACGTGGCAGACTCTGCCTCCAGAGCTATTAACACAAGTGTCCTTCTACGTAGACATGCATGGCTACGCATTTCTGGTTTCAAACCAGAAGTGCAAACTACAATACTTAACCAGCCATTTGATCAGCAACACCTGTTTGGCCCTGCCATGGATTCATTTCTAGGAAAGATGAAAAAAGACACCGCTAAATCAATGGGAGTCTTGCAATCGCAAGCTCTCAGACTTTCTTTTTGTCGCTCCACCTACAAGGGTACCTCCAGAGGCTATTCCTCGGACAACCCCTCCACGTCCTATAAAAATCCCACCCAGACCTCATTCACCAGAGGTTATCAAAGAGGAGGCTACAGAGGCAATTCTAACAAAGGGAGAGGCAAAACCAACAATACTCGCTCCGCCTCCACCCCTACCCAATAACTTCCCTCCGCTCCACACGGACCATTCCTCTCCGGTAGGGGGCAGATTGCCACAATTCCCCCTTGTCTGGAACAACATCACTACAGACAGGTGGGTGACACAAATCGTTCAATCAGGTTATTGTCTAGAACTCACCTCTATCCCTCCAAACATACCACCCAGACTGCATCCACTGTCACCAGAACATTTAACGCTGCTAAAGCAAGAGGTACTTCCCTCCTACAAAAACATTCAATAGAACCAGTTCCCCTGCATCAACGAAACACAGGGGTTTACTCCCTGTACTTCCTCATTCCCAAGAAGGACGGCTCTCTGAGACCCATTTTGGACCGCAGACCCCTAAACCTTTACATACAATCAGGCCGTTTTCATATGGTCACACGTCAACAGGTCCTTCCTCTTCTCACAGATGGCGATTTCCTTGCCACTTTAGATCCCACTGACGCTTACTTCCATATTCCGATTCACACCTCTCACAGGAAATATCTTCGGTTTGTAGTGTACGGTCAGCATTACCAATTCAAGGTACTCCCATTCGGAGTCACCACAGCACCCAGAGTCTTCGCCAAATGTCTGGCGGTGGTTGCAGCTCACCTAAGAAGACAGCAAATTCACGCCTTCCCATACCTAGACAACTGGCTCATAAAAGCCGATTCATACAGCCAGTGTGTACATCACACTTGCGCTACAATCCAACTACTCCACTACTTAGGGTTTACCATAAACCACGCAAAGTCCCACATACAATCGTCCCACATACAACAGCACCACAGTGCCACAATAAACACCTCAAAAGCACTTGCATATCCCAGTCCACCCAGGATAGCAAGCATACAAAGCTTCATAACTAAATTTCAGTCGCAACACTCTCTTCCAGCCCGAGTGTTCATGCATTTGATAGGGATGATGGCCCCTTGCATCTTTATAGTACCTCAGGCAAGACTCCAGATGCGTCCTCTACAGGAATGCTTAGCACGTCAGTGGAACCAGGCTCCAGGTCAGCTAACAGATTTGGTGTTGGTGGACGGCCGCACGCATCTTTCTCTGTAATGGTGGAACACCCAAAACCTTTCCAAAGGGCGACCGTTCATCGAGCCAGTTCCGCTGATTGTGCTAACAGCGGACGCATCGCTCTCTGGCTGGGGAGCTCAACTGTTACATCACACCATTCAGGGCAAATGGACGCCTCAACAAAGGTTACTCCACATCAATCACCTGGAGTTACTAGCTATATTTCTGGCGTTCAGGTCATTCCAGAAACAAATATCAGGCAAAACTGTCCTAGTCCGCACGGACAACATGACAGCAATGTACTACATACAGAAACAAGGCTGGACACACTGCTTACAGCTCTCTCAACTAGTACAAAGCATATGGGGGTGGGCTATTCCCCAAAACATGTATCTCCTAGCCCAACATGTTCCAGGAGTCCAGAACAACATAGCAGATCTGTTAAGTTGTCAGGCGCAACAGATTCACAAGTGGGAACTTCATCCGCAAGTTCTTTAACCGTTTTCCACATGTGGGGACAACCAGAGATAGATCTCTTCGCCACACACAACGCCAAATGCCCAAGCTTCGCCGCCAGATATCCACACCCACTGTCCAAAGGCAATGCGATATGGATGAATTGGTCAGGCAGATTTGCGTATGCTTTTCCGCCTCTCCCACTCATTCCACTGGTAGTGTACAAACTGCAGCAACACTCAGTCACTCTCATCCTAGTTGCTCCAACACGGGCCATACAACTGTGGTGCACCACATTACTGGAACTATCTGTAGTCCTGCACCAAAAATGACACCTCTCCCCACGCCTCTTAACCCAGAACCGTGAAGAGATCACGCGCCCGGACCCAGCACCGCACACACTAGCGATCTGGCTTCTGAGGGCTTAGAGTTTGGTTACCTTAACCTTCCCCCCCCCCTGACTGTATGAATGTTATCAGGGAGGCTAGCCCCCCCCACCCCCCACACTAGAGCCTGCTATGCAGCCAAGTGGAAAAGATTTGTGATATACTGTCACAACAACACCCTCAATCCTTTAGATGTGTCTATCCAACACCACATAGGTTCTCTACTACATCTTCAAAGGTGTAATCTAGCATATACATCCATTAGGTTACACCTCACTGCCATAGCAGCCTACCTACAAAATGGACAACACTTGTCGCTATTCAGGTTACCTGCCATTAAAGCATTTATGGAAGGCCTTGAAAGAATAATTCCTCCCTGGGTACCACCCTCGCCTGTGTGGAATTTAAACATTGTTCTGTGTGGAATTTAAACATTGTTCTCTCAATGGGAGGGCCCATTAGTCACAAGACTAATGGGCCCTCCTTTTGAAACTCTGTACAAATGCTAGTTACAATATCTAACATGGAAAGTCGCTTTCCTGGTGGCCATTACTTCTCTTAGTAGAGTCGGTGAGCTACAGGCACTCACTGTAGAAGAACCATTTTTACAACTCCATCATAACAATGTGGTTCTCAAAACCAATCCAAATTCCTCCCTAAGGTTATTTCGCCCTTTCACCTCAATCAGTCTGTGGAGTTGCCAGTATTCTTCTCGCAACCAAAACAGTCGCAGAAAGAGCTTTTCATACTCTGGATGTAAAAAGAGCACTCCTTTATTACATTGAAAGAACAAAACCTTTCCGCAAAACAAAACAACTTTTCGTGTCATTCTCACCACCACATAAAGGCAACTCATATCAAAATCTGGAATTGCAAGGTGGATTGTCAAATGCATACAAATTTGCTATTAAAAAGCAAAACGTACATTAACTATTCCCCTTAAAGCCCACTCTACCTGAAAGATAGTGGCTTCAATGGCATTTTTAGGGAACATTCCCTTAGATGACATCTGCAAAACAGCTACATGGTCTACACTGCACACATTCACAAAGCACTATTGTATAGATGTGCAAACAAAACCACAAGCTAGTGTGGGCCAGGCTGTACTCCAAAAAACTATTTCAAACTACTGCAACAGATACTGGTGGTCGCAGCTAACGAGGGGTACTGGTATACAATCTATGCATAGTGTGTGATCTGCAGCTCCTATGCCTCGAACAAAAAATGCTACTTACCAGTATGCATCTGTTCTTGGCATGTAGAGCTGCAGATCCACACACACCCACCCACCTACCCGGCTACCTTTATCTGTTACAGTATTATCTTATTTAGATGCAGCATACACGGGCATTTTCTGTTTCTCACAAAACTCCATCGTTACCCTGCTGGCGAAAAACAATCTGAAGATGGAGCCGATGCCCATGCGCACTCTCATCCAAAGCAGGAGTCGCCTATCTCCAAGACAAAAACAAGTGCAAACATCCGGGCCCAACACCAGATGGCGATCTATGCACAGTGTGTGGATCTGCAGCTCTACATGCCAAGAACAGATGCATACTGGTAAGTAGCATTTTCCTTTCTTTCTTTCCTTTCTGTGCTACTGCCATCAGCCAATCAACAGAGCTGAGGAAGCCACTCATATGGTCCATGGTGACAAGATGTACTTTGAGGTGGAATGCCATACTTTTTAACTGCTGGCACAATGATGGTATAGAGAAATGTCATACTAAAGGGCATGTGCTTGGTGATCTTGTAAGACGTCATTCTGGTTTGTGGTTTAAAGTGTGTTAGAATACTCTCCTTCAGTACTAGCATCAAATGTCCGCTTTCTTCACTACCCTAATTTGTGGAAAAGCCTATAAACTCTCAATAGTCTTCCTCCAGAACACTCATCTAACTAGTTTTAAAATATAGCATATATCTCCATATGCAGGTGATATTAGAGTCTTCTATAGTGTGTGCTCGTAGCTGTCTGCTGACTTCTTGTGTGACACCAATGCCCAACTGAATGACTCTCCTGTTCAATAGTATGCAAAATGTGGCTATTCCATCTGGCTCAGCTCCCTACCCCTATGGAACCTCAGTGTCTTGCTATCTGTCTTAATGATCTCCGCTCTGTGTAGTAGGCACCACTATGTATGTCCCACGTTGCACATCTACAATTGCATGTATCTTGAGATTCCATTCTTATCTTGCCCTTGCACACTATTGTTAGTGGCTCCTGTTTCACGGATTACTTGTCCACATCTGTGTGCCCCTTGCATCCATGCATTTGTATCACTCGCCCCCACTTGCCCTGCCTGTGCAATTTCTACATCAGATAGGTGGGAGCACTTGCCATCGGAATTGTCTTCCGATCGTAACCCTGAATTTGAATTTGAATTTGAAGGGATTTGTATAGCGCTCGTACACCTGGCGGTTTCTTGGCGCTCACTGGCAACTGCTACTCAATGTGTCGGAAAGGGGAAAAAGTTGAGCATTCAGGATGGGAAGGCTTGGGTGAAGAGGAAAGTCTTGAGGTCTCTACGAAAGAGGGGGTACTGGGTGCAGGTTCTGAGGGGCAATGGGAGGGAATTCCAGAAGGCTGGACCTGCGGTAGCAAATTGTGAACCACCCCACTTCTTCCGTTTAAAGCGGGGAACCAGGAGGAGGTGGTGAGAAGCGGATCGGAGGTCTCGTGAGGGAGTATAGGATTGAATGGCCGAGTTAATGAAGGAAGGGGCGGAGCCTGTCCGGGCTTTAAAAATGGTGCAGCCGAGCTTGAATAAGACTCGTTGCCGGACAGGGAGCCAGTGAAGGGAAGAGAGAAGTGGGGTAACATGGTGTAATTTAGAAAGGTTAAAAACCAGCCGAGCGGCCTGGTTTTGAACAAGCTGGAGACGTCTCATGAGGTAGTTGGGCATGCCATGGTAGAGGATATTGCCATAATCAAGGGGGGATGTTACCATGGCTATAAGGATTAGTTTGAGCGCGTCTGGGGCAAAGAATCGAGAGACTCTGCGGATAGTCCTAAGTGAAAGGAAAGCGGAAGAAACCACAGCAGAAACTTGAGAATGTAGTGAAAGTTGGTTATTGATTTTAAATCCAAGAGTTTTGACAGAGGATACAGGAGTGGGAGGGGAACCTAGTGAGGGGGGCCAGAAGGAGGAGGTCCAAGGGCTGGAGCAACCACCCGTCAGCACCAACTCCGTTTTATCGGGGTTGAGCTTCAGGTGGTTGAAGTTCATCCAGTCCTGGATGAAGGTCATAATGGACTGGACTTTGGACACGGACTCCGGGGTAGAGGAAAGGGAAAAAATGAGCTGGAGATCGTCTGCGTAATTGTACATGTTAAAAAGGGTTTCAAAGACAACCAGTAACCAAAGACCCTTTTATGTTGCCCGGCGGTATCGCCTCTATGACCCACCAATGTTAATCAATGAAGAAGCAGGCGCTGGAGACTGGAAGGCAGGAAACGAGGATTTTATTCTCTCCGGAGGAGAACACATCAATTCAGACAGCAAGTATCGTCACGAGGTGTTCTAACCACATCTCTGAGGCCTGGCCTCTTATACTAGGGTTTATGACCTTTATTGCACATAACACATTCTCGCAACACGTTGATAGTTGAAAGAACATCCTCGGAATCTCCCCTTCAGGCCCGTTACCACATACATTTACAGTTGGATTCCCCACCCCGGTCACAACAGGTGATGGTTGTCGCACAGCAGGGCATTCCGCTGATTCACGGAATGCATGGGGTTGATCGGATCTCATAGGGTGGGGGCTTTGATCGGCTCGAGGGTCTTTTGATGGGGAGGGGAAGCTTCCTACTGTACGGGGTAATAAACAGTATCCGCAGGGCCAGGTGGCGGCCTGGGAACAAGGAAGACAAACGGGGACACAGGAAAAGGGGGTTTGCATCAAAAGGATCTGAGGCCATGAAAGGAATGAGGGGAGGTGTCGCGCTGGGAACAGGATGGGATTCTGTGGTGAAGCTGCGCTGAAGAGGGGTTTATGACCCAAGGCATGAGAGAGCGGGGGTTGTCAGTGTGCGGGGGGATGCTTGCGAGGTTAAGGGAGAGAGAGAGACGCGCTGGCTATCAGCGAGGGGCAGGGAGGCCATGGTGCTCAAAATGGCTGCCGCTTACGCGCACGAATGGGCTTGGAAAGGGGCAAGATGGCGCCGATAATGTTCACCAGGTTTGTATTAATTTTCCACAGTCCTCCCTTTAACATTTTCAAGACATCTTGCTGGCCTATTTCCTATCTATACCTATATGCAGCGATCATAAGTAAGGGAGGGAGGACTTAGGCAAAGGAACTGTACATTTACATCATATTATAAACGTCACATTGAAAAATCTCATCTAGTAAGCAGGTTCATCGTTAAGTTGGTTGTAGAAAAAAAAATCATCGTAATGTAATATCAGACTAGAATTACGTAGTGAGGGCGTTGGGTACAGATCATAGGTACTTATAGTCATTCGAAATAGGAGCTGGTAAGTTATCATATAAGTAAGTCCTTTTTGTATTCGGCGGGAGCATAGTTAGTCCAATGGTGATTGGGAGAGAAAGGAGATACAGAAAAAAATATCAGAGTTCTCGTTGTCTTTGGTCGTCTTCTGTCGGCACTGTTGAGCACATGGATTACCTATCAACGGAAATGTTCATGTGGATTGAGTCGTTGGGGGTCTGCGGGTAGGGGTGCATTTTGTTTTGTTTCGCCAGACCTCATAGGAGAAATGCGTTACGGTTTTGGAGCAGGTGCATTTTCTTCCGTAACCCAGAGCATAGTTATTAGGAGGCAGAAAGGATGGTGATAAGAAAGTGCAATTTGTCTTTGAGTGGTGGGGTCTGTTTGTTTCTTGAGTCTCTGTGATGGGTATTTCCTGTTGCCTCCATCATCTTCTTATCTGGCGTTTCCATCATCTTCAAGGTGCTCGGTAGCGGGCAGAACCACAGACTTTGTTTATCTTTTCTTCGGGGGCGACCCTTGGTGGAGTTCTAGGTCACCGTTCTGGGATTAACATAGTTCGTGGTCTACTTAGTCGGAGCTCCCTCCCTTCTGACGCAGGGAGTACTCTTCTCTGGGTAGCTCAGTAGGATTTGGAGGAACTTGGAAGTTTAGGTGGAAAGGTGTGGGTGTGAACAGTCCTTATGGTAGGTCGGAGGAGGGGATGGAGCAGGGCCAAGTCGGGAACAGATCAGGGGGACGGAGAGTTTGCGACAGGCGGGTCCGTAACCACGTTCAAAGAGCGGGGACTTTTTGGCACACGTCGATCATAGAGCAGGGGCTTCAGGTCAGCCCTTTCCTTAGCTTTGTCTGAAACAGTGCCCCGTCCTGCGACTCCTTACTGCTGTGGTCTCGCCTCGGCCTCCGTCGCTGATGTTCCACAATCCGTAGTCAGGCCGCGTGCTCCCACATCCGGTCTCTTTCTCCTCCGACAGTGATACCCTTAAATGAGTTTTGAAAAGACAGTCTTTAGAGATTTTGCAGAAGAAGGTAATTACATAAATCTATTTCTCTCCCAACACCAAGCAACTGGGGTAAGCATTCGCTACATTTGAGATTTTTGCGGCTAACGTATAAACAATTGATGATGGGTTTGCCGGATTCCTTGCAACTTCCTTTTGTTGGCTAATTCTTTGGCGCTTTGATGATTATTACGTTCATTTGTAATAGGTACGAGGTCTGGTACTCATTTATTGCGTACGTCTATTATAGTAGATGTCAATTCTTCTGGTAGAGACCCGTTTCCCTAGTACGAGTCTTGCAAGGCTAGGCTGGTCTTCAGGGCCTTGTATTTTATGAAAAAGTGCAACGTGCTATTCACCACAGTCTGATAGGCATCCTTCTGAGGGGTGAACATAGGCTAAACAAGTCTTCATTACATCAAAACATCTTATTTTCAACAAGGCTTACTGCAACAAGTTCTTTCGATTTTCGATCTAATTTTTAACTTTGCACACATCTTTCTAACTTTCTATATAAATCCTCGCAACCTGGTTACTACAAAAACTTGGGGGTGGTTTGCAATAATTATTAAACTTATCCTCGGGGAAGGTGGGATCTTATGGAAAACAATTAGGAACACAGTGAATTGGAGCAGGGGGCGTTTTTCAGGCTCTCGTTCAGGGCAGCTGATACCAAACTGGGGGCATTTTGGAAAGACGGGGGTGTCTCGATCACTTCTTACTGTTTGGGGTGTGGAGATAATTTGGAATGGGGATGGTCGCATTACCACAGACATATTTTATCATAGAAGCCACCGACAAATAGTTCCCTGGCTGTGGGTCAAATTTAGAGAACCTTAGTTGTCTTACCTGTCCTTTTCCTTTCGGTCAATTTAAATTTCATCCATATTTTAGTAGAAAAGGAGAGGTAGTAACGTGGTACCGATACAATTTTATTTAGGACGAATTTGTGCAAATACTTGTGGTATTTGGGGCCAATCAGGAGGTGCACCAGGTTCGCCAATTAGGTGCCAGTCACTAGGAAGAGGGAAAGTGTGGAGGGGTGAAAGAGAGAGAGAGAGAGAGTGAGAGAGAGAGTGAGAGAGAGAGAGAAAGAGAGAAAAGGGAGAGAGAGAGAGAGAGAGAGAGAGAGAGAGAGAGAGAGAGAGAGAGAGAGACAATAGGCCAAACAATACACATGTGACATGGAGAATGACCGTGTATTGTTTGGGCTATTCAGTGTGTTACCCAACGTTAGACGTTTTGGGTCTAGGTTAGGATGTAGAAAGCATGCAGTTTTGGGACGGAAGAGCATTAGGTCAGGTACAGAAAGATCGTGCATTGGGTAGGGCGTCCTTTTGTGTCGTCTTGCAGCGTTAATCCGTTTTCATGCATCGGGCGTGACGTGGCTCCAGATCCTTTACGGTACCCTAATCAGGATTCTAATGTAACCTGCAGAGGGAAAAAGGAGGGAAAGGGGGAGGTGGGGGGACAACATTCGAACACATCAAATGTACGGGCACGAAAGTCCTTTACTTACCGCATACTCGTACTTATCTCTTCGGGATATAATCCTTTAGGGTCTTGGTTTCCGAAGTCATGGGGGGGCGGGCAATGTGATAGGTGGTTCATGGGGAGGTTCGAGGATGGCATTAAGGATCGTGTGTAGGGAAACGCTAAAAAGAGGAATCGGAGGTGCCTTGGCGCGAGGTACCCGGTTTTGTAGATGTATCTGGCCATCGGGATCCTTAAATCATTCCCAAAGCTGTGATGTTCTAAGGCATATCAGTTCTTCGGTCAACCCTGTACCTTAGTACCTTCGACCACCATATCTTAATAACATTTTATCAATCACCCCGCTTTACTTTACCCATTCTCAGAAGTCAAGGTCCTTCTTCATACGTTAGTTCCTGAGCTTAGTCGCATATTTTGGAGGCAACGTATCATACCTGTGATTCGATCATCAATCCGGGGCCGAACAACCATTTCTCGGATAACCTTAAAAAAAGAGCAGAACGGTTGCGCACAGAAAAACCCTCCCACCGATACCCGCATTTACAAAAGTATGCGATGCCTATTCATAGTTTTTAAGACCTTTATTTGTATAATCATTCAGTACGTAAAATGTGAGAGCGCAATCATATTTTGGCCTGACACGTCGATGGAAGCACATACAGTAGGGGGTTATTTTGTAGCACAAGAACATGTAAAAAAAGGGCCTAATTTATTATTTGCAAGTAACTAAAAACATTTCATTGCGTGACGAGGGAATCAGGGGCATTTCAGTTCATAAACGGAAACACAGTCAAGCTCATCGGAATCACATTTCCTAGATGTAAACCGTGGGTGTGCATCATAAGCGACGTTATGTACCAGTTACAATAAATATCAAAAATAAATCGTTCATTGAAATCAACATTTTTACGGAACCCCTCTCAAATGTTCGCCAAGTGAACCCTCCTCCCTTTCTCATCGAGTGCACAATGGTTCGTATATATATCTTAGTACATCAAGTTTCATTAGCTAAGGAACACCACGAGGCATCCGTTAGTTTCCATTGATACCGGCGCCATTTTGGGCGAGGCCGGTTTAGTCCGGAAGTAGCATCAGGGGCAAAAAATGTCCCCGACGATTGGCGGTTGGACCAGGGTCCCTTTCGGCAGTTCAAAAAAACTGTGCTAACAGAGGGGCTGGTGGCGTGGACCGTCAATCAAGGGAGGGAGGGGGTAGAGTCTTTCTTACCGGGTCATGTTGATGTTCAGCCGGAACTTACTCGAGTTCGTTAGCCCATAATGTTCCTGGGTGGTTCAGACGGAAGCTGATGCAGACACGAGAGCACCGCCATCTTGTTGCTGTGCCGTGGTTATTTCATTTGAGATCAATGCAGCTGTTCCTCACCGGAAGCCTGAAGGGGCTGAGGGCTCTTGGGACTTTGGTAGAATCTTCAAAGTCGAAGGGATGTTTGTCGATGGTGGGGGCCTATGCCCAGGTGGGCAAGTGCCCGAGTATCTGAAAGAGACACGTTAGTGATAGATTCCTTACCTTAGAATATCCCCAGGCGTCAGACTGGATCCGGAAATTTTTGCGTAGCAATACCCCTGCGCGCTGGTAGGCGTCGTCTGCGGCTCCGCGTCCGTCGTCGGCGTCGTGAGCGCCGGGATGACGTCATCGGAGTATATAGACGGCGCCCATGCGCGCTGACGTCAGTTCTTCTTTTTTCCGCGCCAGCTAGCGCAGATCCGGAAGAAGCTCTACCCCCAGTCACTTTTTGACTGAAAACTTTTTTGATCTTTTTGATCCTCTTGTTAGTCGATTCTCGACTATCGGTGCCAGGGATGCCCGGGTTCAAGCCTTGCTCGAAGTGCGGCCGACTCATGTCGGTCACGGACCCCCATCGCCGGTGCCTGAAGTGCTTAGGCCTCGACCACGACGATCGAACCTGCTCCGACTGCCGGGCCCTGACGTCGAAGGCTAGGCGGGAGCGGTCCCGCAAGCGTCTCGAGCTGAGGCAGTCGGCCCCGCGCCGCTCCAGGTCCCGGTCCCGGTCCCACGGGAGGTCGAGGGACAGGTCGCGAGGTCGGAGTCATCGACGTTCCGGGAGTGGACACCGATCGTCTGGTTCCAAGTCCTCAGGTAAGAGGCATGAGAGGTCGGAGCGACACCATCGGTCCTCCGACCCGCCCCGTCGCTCGCACGATGCGACCGGGGATTCGGGCGACACCGCCCACGCGGCTCCGCGGGAGTCGCAAGCGTCGCCGCCTGCCCCACACCTTCGGGTCCCTGGGCACGGCGCGTCGCAGGAGGAGGTCGAGAGGTACCTCATGGCCATGAGGGCCCTCCCTCCTCAGTCGGTTCCCGTGGCGCCTTCGGGCCGATCGGCTCCGTCTGGAGGTCCTTCCGGGTCGGGCGCTTCGGCCCGACGACGTCGGGTGCTTCGGCCCCGGCGCCGCTGGCGACTTCGGTCCCGGCGCCGCGCGACCTCGCTGGATCCGGGACCTCGCCGGTCGACCTTACGACCTCGCCGGCGACGTCCCTTCAGGTGTCGTCCCCGGCAGCCGAAGTGGTTGCCGACCCCAATGCTTCCTACGGTCCTACTCAGGTGTCGGAGGGGCGCCGCTGGGCGCCGATTCCGTCGGCCTTCGGAGAGTTCTATCTCCACGAGGAGGCCCTGGCTGTTAATCCTGGTCTCCAGGAGCCGGGTGACGAGGAGCAATGGGAGGGGTCCGAGGACCCTCTGGCACGTGATTGCCAGTCTCATCAGGACTGGACATATGAGCTTGGGGAGGCCAGTGGTATTGACACCTCGCCAGACACTGGATTTACGTCGCCCCCGACTGTGGCTTCGGAGGCGGGTTCTGCTTACAGTGTAGTGTTGACGAAGGCAGCTAAGGCCCTAAACCTTGAGCTCCCCGTCGCGGCCGTGAGGACTAATCTCCTCACTGAGGTCCTCAAACAGCAGTCCGGCTCCGCGGAGCCCCTTCTGCCGTTCAATGAGGCCTTGTGTGACGTTCTGCTGGGCACTTGGTCCAAGCCCGCCACAGGTCCCCCTGTGGATAGGAACGTGGCCAGACGCTACCGCCCGGCACCGGGCGACCCTTGCTTTTTGTCCACCCACCCCACCCCCGAGAGCCTGGTCATCCAGGCCTCCAACTCCCAGACCGCATTCCCGTCGGCCCCGCCCGACAGGGAATCCAAGAGATATGAGCAGTTCGGGAAGAAGGTCTTCTCGTCTGTGAGCCTAGGGCTCCGGTCAGTGAACACCAACTGTCTCTTGGGCCGCTACACCCACACTCTGTGGGACACGGTTGCGGAGGTGCTGCCACAATGCCCTGAGGAGGTCAGGGCTAAACTCAGCCAAACCCTTGCGGACGGCCGAGATGCGGCACGCTTTTCTATCCGGTGTGGGCTGGATACCACGGACTCACTGGGCAGGGCGATGGCAACGACGGTGGCGGTTCGACGCCACGCCTGGTTGAGGTCCGCCAATTTTTCGGCCGATGTCCAGGCCACTCTCCTGGACATGCCGTTTGATGGCCGTCGCCTCTTCGGCGACAAGGCAGACCATGCGCTGGAACGTTTTAAGGACTCCAGGGCCACGGCCAAGTCCTTGGGCCTTACGGCCCCACGCCAGCAATCGGGTGCCTTTCGCTCCTTTCGTGGCCACGGAAGGGGCGCCCCACCACGGACCGTCAGCCACGCGCCGCAGAATGTTCAGCAACGCGGTGGCGGCCGTGGGAACCGCCGTGGCGGTGGTCAGGGCCAGCGGCGAGGCCAGTCCACACCTCCCTCAGCAGCCCCCGCCTCAAAACCTTCCTAGTCCGAGCTTTCAGGCCCATGTGACGCCTGTGGGAGGCAGGGTTCGCCATCACCTCTCCCACTGGCATACAGTCACTTCGGACAGGTGGGTGCTGCAAATTGTCCGAAGGGGTTTCTCCCTCCCCTTCGAGTCTTCCCCTCCATCCATGCCACCTCAATACCACCGTGTGTCGGGGGATCACTTGCAACTTCTGCAAGAGGAGGTTTCGGCCCTCTTGGCCAAGAGGGCCATCGAGCGCGTTCCTGGGCCAGAAGTAGGGCGTGGATGTTATTCCCACTACTTTCTGGTACCCAAGAAGGGCAAAGGGGGCCTACGCCCTATCTTGGATCTGCGGAACGTCAACGGCTTCCTCCGGACGGAGAAGTTCAAGATGCTCACTTTGGCTCAGGTCCTGGCTGCCCTGGACCCAGGAGACTGGATGGTAGCGTTGGACTTGCAGGACGCCTATTTCCACATCCCCGTCCTGCCGGCCCACCGGCGTTACCTGCGGTTCACGGTAGGCCTGGAGCACTTTCAGTTTACCGTGCTCCCCTTCGGCCTTACCAGCGCCCCACGGGTGTTCACGAAGGTGATGGCGGTGGTCGCAGCTCATCTGCGCAGGCAAGGGGTGTCAGTCTTCCCCTACCTCGACGACTGGTTGTTGAAGGCGGGCTCGCCCCAGACAGTCGTCACCCACCTCCAGACTACGGCCGACCTCCTGCACTTGCTGGGGTTTTCCATCAATGTGCCGAAGTCGCACCTGTGTCCCTCTCAGAAGCTCCTTTTCATCGGAGCGGTTCTCGACTCGGCGCAGTTTCGGGTTTACCCACCCGAGCAGCGGGTTCGGGATATTCAGGCTCTGATTCCTGTCTTCAGGCCGTTATCCCGGGTCTCGGTCAGGTTGACGCTGCGGCTTCTGGGACTGATGGCCTCCTGCATCCTTCTGGTGCGTCACGCCAGGTGGCGGATGCGGGCTCTGCAGTGGGACCTGAAGTTTCAGTGGGCCCAGCATCAGGGCAACCTGTCCGATCATGTCCTGATCTCGGAGGGCACTGCGAAGCAACTGCAGTGGTGGCTCACGGACCGCGACTGGGTCAGTGGCAGACCCCTCTCTCTACCCCAGCCGGAGCACGTAGTTGTGACGGACGCGTCCCTCCTGGGCTGGGGAGGCCACATGGGAGAGGCGGAGATCAGAGGCCTCTGGTCTCCGGCGGAGTCCCGGCTCCACATCAACCTTCTGGAGCTGCGGGCGATTCGTCTTGCACTGAAGGCATTCCTCCCCTCTGTCAGGGGGAGCGTGGTGCAAGTGTTCACCGACAACACCACCGCCATGTGGTACTGCAACAAACAGGGCGGTGTGGGGTCGTGGACCCTTTGCCAGGAGGCTCTGCGCCTCTGGCAGTGGCTGGAACATCAGGGCGTGACTCTGGTGGTTCAACACCTGGCAGGTTCTCTGAATGCCAGGGCGGACGAACTCAGCCGCCGGTGCATGATGGATCACGAATGGCGTCTGAACTCTGACGTGGCGCAAGGTCTCTTTCGACAGTGGGGAGAGCCTTGGTTAGATCTATTCGCCACAGAAGAGAACGCGCAATGTCAGCAGTTCTGCGCGTTGGAGTTTCCAAGGCGGCACTCGCTCGGAGACGCTTTTCGTCGCGAGTGGAGCTGCGGCCTGCTGTACGCCTTTCCGCCTATACCACTTCTGCCCAGAGTGCTGAAGAAGATCAGGCGCGACCGGGCCCAGGTCGTCCTTGTGGCTCCGGACTGGGCACGAAGATACTGGTATCCCGAGCTACTCAGCATGTCAGTCGATCCCCCGATTCGTCTGCCTCTTCGGGAGGACCTTCTGTCGCAGCAGCAGGGGACGGTCCTGCACCCGAACCTGTCCAGTCTCCACCTACAAGCTTGGAGATTGAGCGGCGGCAGTTGAGGCCATTTGACTTGCCTCCCGAAGTCTGTGACATCATTCTGGCAGCCAGGCGTCCCTCCACGAAGTCGGTATACGCCTGCCGGTGGAATAGATTTGTGGCATGGTGCGCAGCAAAGGCTGTGGATCCCCTCTCTGCACCCCTTTCGGAAGTGCTGCTCTTTCTTCTTTCCCTTGCCCAGCAGGGCTCTGCTCTGGGCACTCTTAAAGGGTACCTTTCTGCTCTTTCAGCCTTCTTGAGGCTACCAGATCAGCCTTCCTTGTTCAAGTCCCCTATAGTGAGTAGATTTCTGAAGGGCATCACGCACATGTTCCCTCCTGTTCCCTTCGTGATGCCCCAGTGGGACTTGAATCTTGTTCTCACCTATCTGATGTGTGCTCCCTTTGAGCCACTTCATAACTGTCCTCTTCGTCTCCTTACGCTGAAGACGGCCTTCCTGGTTGCCATCACCTCTGCCAGGAGGGTGAGTGAGCTCCAGGCTCTTTCTTCTTCTCCACCTTTCCTGTCTGTTCATCCTGATAAGGTGGTGTTGCGTACACGGCCTTCCTTTCTGCCCAAGGTTGTCACGGCCTTCCACATCGGGCAGTCCATCACCTTGCCCACCTTCTTTCCGCCTCCGCATCCCTCGAAAGAGGAGGAGAGGCTCCACCGTCTGGATCCAAAACGTGCGCTCTCCTACTACCTAGACCGCACTCGCCAATTCCGGGTGGATGACCAACTCTTCGTTGGTTACGTGGGCGCGAAGAAGGGAAAGGCTGTACACAAGAGGACCATCTCCAGGTGGATCATCTTGTGCATCCAAGCATGCTACTCTATGGCGAGGAAGGAGCCCCCGGCTGGATTGCGGGCTCACTCCACTCGGGCCACGGCAACGACAACTGCCCTGGGCCACGGTGTCCCCCTGCAGGACATCTGTCAGGCAGCCACGTGGGCCTCGCTGCACACGTTCGCGAGACACTACTGCCTGGACAGTCAAGTCCGGAGGGATGGCTTCTTTGGCCGTTCCGTCCTCCAGGACTTTCTGGTGTGATATTGGTTCGCAGACCCACCACCGGGGTTGGTATTGCTGGGGTATCTATTCTAAGGTAAGGAATCTATCACTAACGTGTCTCTTTCAGATGCACAAGTTACTACTTGTGTAACGATATATCTGTAAGAGACATTAGTTAGTGATAGATTCCTTACCGCCCTCCCATCCTCCCCGTTCTGCGAACCGATATTTAGGGTTAAGGTCATCCCCTTTCAGGGCCCTAGTTTCAATGGCACCAGTGTTAGTTCTATCATGGCTCTGCGTATCTGGCGCGGAAAAGCTGTGTTATCAGAACTGACGTCAGCGCGCATGGGCGCCGTCTATATACTCCGATGACGTCATCCCGGCGCTCACGACGCCGACGACGGACGCGGAGCCGCAGACGACGCCTACCAGCGCGCAGGGGTATTGCTACGCAAAAATTTCCGGATCCAGTCTGACGCCTGGGGATATTCTAAGGTAAGGAATCTATCACTAACTAATGTCTCTTACAGATATATCGTTACACAAGTAGTAACTTGTGCTGCAATTTCGGACAAAGTTACTCCAGCGGCCTAGACCCGCCTTTCGAGGGCCCAGACGCCATTTTGAGACCCTGCGGCGGCCACCCTTCGCCGTATCCATCAGGAGTGGAAGAAACTTCTTGTGATGGCGAAAGACAGAGCATCATGCTGCTGGAGCAGGACATTTTGGTTCGGGGCGCCAGGGTGCAGCAGTGGAGCCTTCGTCTGGGGAGGTGAGGGAGGCTCGTCCGTGCCGCCTTCCTCTCCCGGCGCATCCTACGCCGTCCCTTTGAATCAGGGGTGCACATGATGACCACCCTACACCCCTGATTCCGACTCTTGGGGGACCATCGTGCGTCCGATGTTATTCAAGTAGACCCATCAGACATTGTGTGTCCTGTACTATGCAAGTATACCAGTCGGGCATTGTATGTCCTGTGCTAAGGAAATATACCAGTCGGGCATTATGTGTCCTGTGCAGCGTAGGTATATAGCCGTCGCCCGGCTGGAGGACATCGGCGCCGGACCAGGGCAGGGAAGCCTCCTACCTGTGGAGGTGGAAGAGGCTCGTCCGCGTCGCCTCTTCCTCCCTGCCCACCTTGCATCCGCTCGATGGAGGAATTCGTGATGGCCGGACCAGGAGATACGAGGGAGGGGGTCATTTGCATCCGCCCCCTCCCTACTCGCGGCCCGGGGGACGCCATCCCTGGAAGGGTAGTATGGGAAGACCATTTCATTGCCTGCTTCGTGGAGCCTCCAGTACCTTCTCGCCGGCGATCTCTTTTGGCCCATGGCTGCTGGCAGGCCCCGCCCCACACGTGCTATGTGTTTCGGATGGGCGGGACCATCGAACTGTTACATTTCGAGGACTTCCGGAGTGAGCATAATACGTTTTATATTTCTCCTATTAGTACAGTTTGTTTTAGAGAGTGTTCTACTAGTTATTCTATTTACCGTTGGTTGTGTGTTTTCTTTACCGTAATTAAATCCTAAGTTATATAATAGACGCTTGGCTTCCTTGAGTCTTTTCTCTAACGGGGGGTTGTTTACACTGGCCTGCAGTTGTGTTTGTTTTTCAGAGTGGGGGAGCAACAGAGAGCAATCAGTCCCAGAACTCTAACATGTCGTTAAAATTGGTCTGACGAAATCTGTGCCATCGAGCATAATCAAACGGGGTGGTTCTGTCTGTCCTGTCTGCACTAGTCTGATTGGTTTTTATCTCGCGCCTTTTCCCTTTCTGTCGGCCTGTCCTTTCTGTCGACCCTCCGTTCTTACCTATGCTCTGCAGAGTCGGGCATTGGGCTTTCCAGTGCCCGGGACATTTACAGAAAGCACATTGGTTTTGTTTTAAATCTGTTCGTCCTGTGTATAGTGTCGGGGGATTACCTTCGGGTCGTTGTGTTCCGGGGTTGGCTTGTCGGCACATCCCTTTATACCGTTCTTTTTTCATGTCTACTCCTCGGAACTGCGCCATCGCTGGCCCTTCCCTTTGCCTACTAGACGTTTGGAGGGTTGTCCGTCGTGTCCCTTCACCTTTTCCGAATTCGTCGCCTTCCTTTCGTCGTGTGGCTTCTTTGCGCCACATACCAAGACTATCGAGCATAATAGGTGTTGTTTCATTCCTACGAAGAGCTATTTCTACTGTTTCTATTTTGTCAAGATCAAAGGATCCTCTCAGTGGCCACTGACTTTTTCGATCCTTTTTCGTATATTTATGCCACAGCTCACTATAGGCTATAGCGATTAATCCATGCTTCATGAACATGTCCTTATTAGGGGTGCCTTCCAGCGGAGCCGGATGGTTCATCTCTAATAAGCGGTCCGGGCTAAACAGGCTACTAACCAGTGGGGAGAAGACAGGCATGACGGATCACAATGGGATAATAGTCAGCACTACCTATCTTATCACTGCGTGCAAAGACTAGACAGAATATTTCTATTCTACGTTGTTTGTACGTAGTGAATACCTCATGAACCAATTTTGAGCAATCAATGTTAGGTCAAAAATAAAAAATCAATATGGTCAATGGGGAGAATAAGTAAGCTCGCAAAGGTTCGCGTCACCTACCCTTTCACTATCTGCAAAGAGGGGACCTATTCTTCCCTGTTTGCAGACAGAGAATCTCCAGAAAACAATCTATAACAGTTAATCAATGTTAGGTCAAAAATAAAAAATCAATATGGTCAATGGGGAGAATAAGTAGGCTCGCAAAAGTTCGCGTCACCTACCCTTTCACTATCTGCAAAGAGGGGACCTATTCTTCCCTGTTTGCAGACAGAGAATCTCCAGAAAACAATCTATAACAGTTAATCAATGTAGGGGGAGGGGGCAATTGTTCAATGGGGGAGAAAGATAGGTCCGACGGGTGCGTACCTATCCTTCGCTGTTTATAAAGGGAGAGCCTGTTGTTTCTCCGTTTGCAGACAGTGAATCTCCAAATAAATTAACAAAAAGTAATACTAGTATTTTCTCATCAATTATCAATCTCTTTCAATTATCAATCACTTTCGCAATTCGTCGTGTTTACACGACCTTACCCGGACCGCATGGACAGTTTCTTGTCTTCCGAATCCAGCGCCCGATCGTCCTCTTCTCTTCGTACTTCTCGTGGCACTCCTGATGGTTCCCAGTCAGGACCGCAGATCACTCGAGAGAGGTCTGTTCGGAACCAGTGAAGTTCGGATGATCGGCTGTCAGACGAGGGTCTATCGGACAGGGTACCTTCCGATCGTTGCAGTCGTTCACTCTGTCGTCAGGACCTCTCCCACTGGATCCACGAGTCGCTGATTGGCCCCACGTTGGGCGCCAATTGTAAAAAAGGGTTTCAAAGACAACCAGTAACCAAAGACCCTTTTATGTTGCCCGGCGGTATCGCCTCTATGACCCACCAATGTTAATCAATGAAGAAGCAGGCGCTGGAGACTGGAAGGCAGGAAACGAGGATTTTATTCTCTCCGGAGGAGAACACATCAATTCAGACAGCAAGTATCGTCACAAGGTGTTCTAACCACATCTCTGAGGCCTGGCCTCTTATACTAGGGTTTATGACCTTTATTGCACATAACACATTCTCGCAACACGTTGATAGTTGAAAGAACATCCTCGGAATCTCCCCTTCAGGCCCGTTCCCACATACATTTACAGTTGGATTCCCCACCCCGGTCACAACAGGTGATGGTTGTCGCACAGCAGGGCATTCCGCTGATTCACGGAATGCATGGGGTTGATCGGATCTCATAGGGTGGGGGCTTTGATCGGCTCGAGGGTCTTTTGATGGGGAGGGGAAGCTTCCTACTGTACGGGGTAATAAACAGTATCCGCAGGGCCAGGTGGCGGCCTGGGAACAAGGAAGACAAACGGGGACACAGGAAAAGGGGGTTTGCATCAAAAGGATCTGAGGCCATGAAAGGAATGAGGGGAGGTGTCGCGCTGGGAACAGGATGGGATTCTGTGGTGAATCTGCGCTGAAGAGGGGTTTATGACCCAAGGCATGAGAGAGCCGGGGTTGTCAGTGTGCGGGGGGATGCTTGCGAGGTTAAGGGAGAGAGAGAGACGCGCTGGCTATCAGCGAGGGGCAGGGAGGCCATGGTGCTCAAAATGGCTGCCGCTTACGCGCACGAATGGGCTTGGAAAGGGGCAAGATGGCGCCGATAATGTTCACCAGGTTTGTATTAATTTTCCACATACACAGAGACCTCCAGTTACTGTAAAGCAAAGATGAGGGGGGCAATGTAGAGGTTAAATAAAAGGGGGGACAAAGAGGAACCCTGGGGAACACCACACTGTATGGGTTGAAATTCTGCAGAGAACTCTCCCAGACGAACCGCCTGAGTCCGGCCGCTCAAAAAGGAGGATAACCAAAGTAAGGCTGTTCCTCTGATTCCCGCCGCTTCGACACGTGAAAGTAAGATGGTATGATCCACCGTGTCGAATGCGGCGGAGAGATCCAGAAGGACCAGGGCCTGATGTTGATTGGTATCCATACCTTGTCGGAGGTTGTCCCGAACTGATGTTGTAACGGACTCAGTTGAGTGGGCTGGGCGGAAGCCGGCCTGTCTTGGAGCCAACACACCATGACTTTCCACGAACTCGCTCAGGGTTTTTACCACGTGCCGTTCCAATACCTTGGCAAGAGGGAAATTGGGCGGAAGTTGACTGGATCGGAGGGATCCGCTCCAGGTTTTTTTAGAATCGGAACGATCACTGCCGATTTGAGTGCAGGGGTGACGATGCCCTGAGCCAGCGAGCTGTTTAGGAGCGCTAAGGGTGGTGAGGGGCAGTAAGTGTAAATCTGCTTTAGAATGTAGGCGGGGCAGGGGTCCAGCGGGGAGCCGGACTTAACCAACGGGAGAATGGAGAGGAATGAGTCAGTCGAGAGGGGAGGAAGTGAGTCCAGGTGTGCCGTGACTAGAGGACGGGTGGGGTCGGTGAAGGTCTGGGATGGAGGAGGAATGTTACTTTTGATTTTATTGATTTTGTCCAGGAAGAAGTGATTGAGCGAGTCACATAGTGTTTGAGAGGGAGATGGCTTGAGTGATGCTCTGTCGGAAAAAGCAAGATCCTGGACGATAGAAATAATTTCTCTTGGCCGATTCTCCGCGAGTTGGATTTTAGAGGAGAAATAGTTTTTCTTTGTATCTAGTATGGCTTTCTTGTACTGACTAAGAAGTTCAGTATAGCGGATTTTAACCCTGTACCTTGCAGAGTATGTCCTCCCCATTCTGCCCCGGAAACCAACATGATTTTGCATGTGCCTTCAGGATGAAGAACCCCCACCTTCGTGCTAAGCTGGCGGAAGTGCTTGAGGCAGTGATGCCCCATCTGGAGACTATTCAGAACCCATTATTGTCCAGTGTCTTCCAACGAGAACGAGTCTTCTGCTCCTACCGCCATGCAGCACATCTTGCAGAGGCCCTGATCAAAGTCTTTGTGGACATCGAGTTCACAGGTATGTAGGACCCAACGAATGCCAGGAGCATGAATGTTGATGTACCAGTGCCTGTGGTCGGTATGTGCTATGTAGTGAGTGCCAGTGATGGGTACATGGAATAGAACCAGTTGGGCTCATGTGAGATGCTGTGAATGCTAGGGGCAGGAATATGAAACTAGTTCTAGTGAGAAATACATGCTTAAATTTTTCCTGTCCAGAGTACCCAACATGGTCTACTGTTTTATTTTGTTTCTCAGTTATTTCTCAGGAAATCCCAACCTGGGAACATCTGCACAGGAATTCTTCCAAATCTAGGCTCTGAATAATTGTGGCGAGACTGAGAATGCCTCTGCCTTAAACACACTGTCAATCGAATGCTGCAGGCCGCTACCTAAACAACCTGAATCATTGCACATAGAGTGGGTCTTCGTCATGCTCCAATGTCTGCTTCAAGGGGGTTATAGGTATGGAACCCATCAACTTTGTGTCCAGTGACATGTCCTTCATGCTCCCCCTTAATATTGTTTACCAGATCTTCCCTTCAATGCTTGGGATGTCACTTTAGAAACAAGATATTTTTCTTGAGTGTGCATAGTAGGATCCCCTAACTTGGGCACATTCTGCATCCCCTTAGTTGCCTTGTGCAAAAATTGGGAGTGAAGACCATTTTCCAAATTGTATTTATACGTTGAAAAGTAATGGATCACCATTTCCTGTTGGTTTGTGATTTCAGACCACTTTATGGACTTTTACCTTAAGAGTTAATATTTTTTGTTTTGTTAGTTTAGACACAAAAGGTGTTGTCACCATTATCAGATGATTGCAGCTGGCTTTGTCCACTTCACTTGTAATTTGCTTTCCCCACAAAATGACGTATAAATAAAAGCAACTGAAAAACCGAAGGAGGCAGTGGGTTTCAGTAATGAAGATATGAAGCTGGGGTTTAATATGTGTGGGATTGATGGCAGGATGGTAGACTAGTACAGTCTGTGAAAGTGAGCTTGATCCAAGCTTTAAAACAGTTGTGAAATATATTTTCTAGAACTGTATAGCTTTACCATCTTATGGCTGTGTTGTAACTTATAGTACTAATGTAAACACGCTCGGGATGATTAAATGCTGAGCTCACCCCTATTGGAAGTAAACCCAATGATTGGTCAGTGACCAGTGGCGTAACATCAGTTCCCACAGCCCCTGCAGTGTAGCGGTGGCCCATTGTGCTTCAGGGGGCCGCCTCCAGTCCTGTGCACAGACAGCGGGCCTCTGGCCTGAGAGCTCCTGACTGAGTTTGAGGGTGGGCTCTATGTACTTTGCAGGAAGCCCCTTTACATTTGGAGAATCCAGAACATAATTTGACCTCTTATGTCCTAGTTCTGGATGGCTCTAGGTTGATTTAGAAAATCTACAAGAATTGAGTAGCTGTAGAGAAAGAATTATTGGGTGATCTAAAGTTGTGCTACAAATGTGAGTGGTTGAGTGGCTTAGGATGCTGGACAATTATACAAGAACCCAGTAAGAGATTTCTAGAATGTAACACTTTCTGCATGCTGAGGCAGTGTCTGGCAGTACTCGATCTATCTACAATGGCCCAGTGGTTTTTCAGTCTAGCTGACACAAGTAGTTATTCTAGTTGAACTGCATGAAGAAAGGATCGCAATATCATTCGCACTTACCTGTCGATGGAGGTAGAACATCCAGTTTCTCTCTTTTGTTAATTCAAGAACGAAGCCTTTAAAAAGGCCATTTTGTCACTCATCTTTTGAGCAAGTGTGAAAGGTGAGGATTAGAAGTCACAAAAAACTCTTTCAGCAGTGGGCCTCTAAATATCAATAAGATCTGAAAGTTTGGATTCCAGTCGGAGACCAATAATGGTAGTCTTGTTCTGAGACTTAGTGTTACTGTTTCCTAATGGCAAGCAAATTTGTGTCCTCACTCCAAAATGTGAGACATTAAATCCATGTATGGGCCCTTGTCTACTTGTTCTGAGGAATTTCGTTATGAGTCCTGCTTTAAATATTTAATGCACTATAGTGAGGAAAAGCAATGATATGCAGGATAGCTATGAAAAAGAAGTGTGTGTCTCCCTCGATTTTTAGTTACCCCAACTGCTTTGGCTTGCTTTCTCACATAAATGTATTTCTCTGTGCCTTTTGTCCAGGTGACCCACATCAGTTTGAGCAAAAGTTCAACTACCGCCGGCCCATGTATCCAATCTTGAAGTATATGTGGGGTCAGGAATCCTACCGGCAGAGTATCAAGGTGAGTAAGCAAGCCTATTTTTTTTTTTTGTTGTGTTTAGTAGCACGAACCCTGCCTGGGGACTTGTCCAATCCCTTATACTCAAACTCCCGGAATAATGTCTGCCACTACCTTTTTTTTTTTAACATAAAACTATGCAAAAAGTGGGAGAGCTCACAGAGGTATGTGCGTTGTGTGAACTTGTGCAGCTTCTCTTTTTCATTGTGCTTGTGGAGGTCCTTTCAGAGAGAGCAGCCCAATTCCATTACTGTAAACTGATGACTTGTCTTACTTCAAGAACTTTGTGGGGAGGCATGAAACCTTCTTTCTGAAGGGGTCCTTGGAAGTGGCTCTAGAGATGCATGCAGGGGCTCTGCTCTCCATCTGATTGTGCCTCGTTGCTAGTGCAGAACCTTTAATTCCTCGACAGACTAATTTGGTGTCTATGCAGCAGCTCTACATTACAACTTACTGTTCTTTGGTGCCTTTGCAGCAACTGGCAAACTATGCTTCAGAGAACCTGGAAGCCATGAATCCCCCTCTATTTCTGCGGTTCCTGAACCTGTTGATGAATGATGCCATCTTCCTGTTGGACGAAGCCATTCAGGTGAAGTGTGACCCTGAGCTGTGCCTGTATCTGTGCTCTTACCAAAGTTCATTTTAATGGATCTCTTTACGTATCTCCGCAGTTGAGGAAGAAATGAATTGAAAGCTCAGCAGTATCTACATTGTTCATGAATTGATAAACTCTGTGCTTCCAAAACTGTTCAGGGAGGTTTAACATAATGTAACATCTTGGACCAGCGAACTTGGGGAGGGCTTTTATACTCTACTTACACAGCAAGGGTTGTTTGTCTCTAGTGCTGAAGGTATCGGAGCCCTGAGGAGTTTACAATGGGAAAGCAAGAGTGTGCAAGAGTTTGAAATGTCGAAGTCACTATAAAGAGATCCTGAATACATGAGATTTGCTGCATTTTCTCAAACTTAGTCAAAATTTTACCTTTCTCAAGCTTAGAGGGCAAACAAATATACTGTTCCTTTGATCGTTTTTAAGTGGGGTGATTTTTCTTTCTGCACGCAGTACTTGAGTAAAATTAAGATCCAGCAGATCGAGAAGGACCGTGGGGAGTGGGAGAACTTGTCCACTGAGGTTCGCAGAGAGAAGGAGGCCAGCCTGCAGATGCTCGGACAGTTGGCCCGATTCCACAACATCATGTCCAATGAAACAATTGGAACTCTGGCATTCCTCACCTCTGGTAAGAATTGTGCCATAACATTCCAAACATTCTGTAATATTCCTGCTTCCTACCTGAAGCTAAGAAGTATATGCTTCTGCATATTGAGTAAAAGTCCTGCACTTCTTACCGAAACCAAGAGTCATTCTTTCTCACCTTAGTTTAAAGCTATGCCTTTCCTCGCCTCAACTAAGAACCCCGCTCTTTCTTTGCTCTGCTAAAATGCATGCTCCTTCACCTCTGGTAAGAATGATACCCTCCCCCTTATATTGGATAAAACTCTTCTCTCACCTTCTTCACCTCTGATAAAGACTGCTTCCTTCCTTGAGTAATGCTGCTTTGCTCTTCCTCGCCTGTAATGAGTCCTACCAATCTGCCCCTGCCCTTCTGTTTGACACGCAATTGAGCGGATGGGGGGTATTGGAATTTTGATGTGGTCTGTTCTTGGTGGTTGTTTTTACTCCAGTATTGGAACTTTCATAGATTCCCAAAGCTTGTATCATTCCCCGTCGTCGGAATGGGAGTCTCGGTAAACAAAATAACATAGCAGTATGTACAAAAGAGAAAGGAAAAAAGGCCTAGGCCTCATTCCCTTTTTTGGAACAAAAGGGGTGGTGATGGACGGAGAATCTGAATCAATCAAACGCTCAAACCCAGTCAAAAGATCTGGGTTTAATCCATCACCGTTCTTTAGCCCACTCTGCCACCCCATTTCAGACATGGCTATATGCAAATCAGTCTGACCCTGTGCCTCATGGGAACAGTCCAGCCTGAACTGCCATGCCATGTCTTCCCTGGACCGGAAACAAGCTTCCGAGGACCGGTTTCTGGCATTCCAGCCGTCTTCAGCCTGGCTTGCTTGAATCCAGTGGCAAAGTGAGCAAGGGACTCACGTCTGAGCATATAGCCATGTCTGAACTGGGGTGGCAGAGTGGGCTAAAGAACGGTGATGGATTCAACCCAGATCTTTTGACTGGGTGTGAGTGTTTGATTGATTCAGATGCTCCGTCCATCACCACCCCCTTTTGTACCTCATTCCTTTTTGTAGCACAGCCATCTCTTTTTGCAAAAGAGACCAAAGTAAAGCAACAGCCGATCAGATTAGTCTCTCCCCATAGAACCCCCCTGAGAGAACCTCTGAGCCTCAGATTTTCTACCACACGTTGTGCTAAGGGAGTCTCCTTTGAACTCTGCTCACTTCAATTCTAGTTGACTATTTTTCATCAGTTTTGTCTTTAGATTTGTTTTGTATTTCATCTTGAAATGTCTGACAAGGAGAAGAAAGCCCTTTTTAAGGCTTGTTCCACCTGTGGTAAGAAAAGATTATATGTGGAGGACAGGCATAAGGACTGCATTTATTGCCTGTATCCTGACCACAAGACAGAGGACTGCAAGATCTTCCGCACCTTCTCAACAAAGACTCTCCGGGACCGTGAGGGTTGTCTCCTCACTTGGCTCCAAAAGTTGAAGTCGAGGAAGGAAACTCCGTCAAGTAACAGTGTCAAAAGATCTTTATTCGGAATAAAAAAAATCCATAAAAGTACATGCAGATTGCAATTTCAAACCGTACAGTACAATGATATAACAGCCGGCATAGAACATAATTAGGCTGTGGGGTTTTAGGTTTAAACCTATAATTACAGATAAAACCCCACTGAAAGAAAAATAGCCCTCACCGGTGAAAACATATAAACACTGAAAAAACACCTGCACAACCACAAACTAAATGCCATTCAAAGAAAGGAAAAAGAAAGTGAAAGAGTAATTTTGTTCTTACTGAAGGGGTCAATAAGATGTAACTTTGTTGTAGAAGCTAGCAGTAAGAATGACTGGCTAACATTATCCTGCTTGAGTTTTGTTCTTTAGGGATGCCACTAAAATATTGTTTCTTCTTCCTTTCACTTTTTTTCAGTTTTATGGCCTTTGGTCTAAAGATGCAGGGTTTAGTTTCATGTTTTAGGTCTAGTTTAATTATTTTATAAGCTGTAGAGAATCAGGACATATCAAACTAATATTTGAAATTTTGGCTGCATTTGATTCTTTCACTGATAGGTAAAACGGCTAGTTTCATAAAAATCTTTCCTAATATGTGTCATCACATTTACCCACAGAGAATGGGTAAAAACCCCATATACATCAGACCATAGTTTCTAGTGGGTCAGTATTGATAGTAGGTGAATTGCCAACACCTCAGGCATTAAACATTAAATGCAAGGTATAGTGGCAAGTATATATATATCACAAGCATCTAGGATTGTGGTGAAGACGTGACACCAGACTTTTGGAAAACATGGAACGCAGTGTCACTTGTTCTGCTCTGCAAAAAAGGTTCTTTCCAAGTTCAACAAAGATTAGAGTGATATTGTTTGTATTTGCAGTGATTCAGCTACGTATATAAAAAATTTGTGTGATGACCTGTCAAAATTGATACCCGAGCTGAAGTGAAGAGATCCTTGCCACTTGTTAGATGGCATACTGAAAGCATCTTTACAATATTCAGAGTTAATGAGGGATGCTATTGACTTCTTAGTCCATTCTGGTGCACTGTTTTCTTATGCCCAGGAACTAAAATGCAAATATTTATCATTTTGTGCTTTATGTGGCATCAAGGAAAGAGTCATCCCAACTGACGGTTCTCAGCCCAAGGGGCTATGAATGCTGAGAGGGCCTTTTCACAAAAGTTTACATGGGAAGAAAAGCGCAAGTGCACATGACCAAAGGCTCACTGAAGAAGTATTGTATGGTGTACTACAATAAGATTAATTTGCAAAAATCTCTTTGTACCTCATATACACTATACGTACACTCTCTATATACCATGTTCTTTCAGTGCAGAAAGCAAGCAGTGATAAAAGCAAAACATTCCTTAAACACCGGAAAAACACTTTTTCTGTTGTTTTTAGTGGCGTGAAAATGTGTAACCACTGATAACAACTATTTTTTTAAATATTGAAAACACTGAAAAAACCCCACCAGAATTTACCAAAAATAGAAACTGAAAACAGGACAGCCTAAACATAATTCAATCAATCATTTCCACAATAACACCTAAATGTCCCTCTTTGTTAAAAACAGCAGTATATACAGTTAAAAAGGTTTTTAAAAACAAGTGAAAAAATAGCAGCAACATTAATGAATCCAGATCAATATTGTGCAAAAATGCAAAATGTGCAAAATGAAGTATAAAGTGCATAGAACAAAAGTGCAATGTGCGGAATATTATACATCAATATGTAAAGTGGCTCGTGACCGAACAGCAGCTTTAAGAAAACAGCTCACTCTGAGTATTACTTCATCTGAGCCCAGTAGTAATAAGTTCCTCAATGCTGTTCTAAAGTTGAACAACTTACATTTCCGGCAATAAGGCATTAAATAATGAGCGGAAAACAGTTTATAAAAATCACAGAAAAACAAAAAGTGCATGAGACTCTGTTTCATATTTGGATTACATGGACAATTTAAAGTTTCCAGATGTTTATTGTAACCCAGGGGGAAGTTTAATAAGTTTACTATGCTCCCATCCCGAAAGCGAAACAGTAGGCTCCTGTTCCATCTACCAAGATGTAAACGTATGTATCTCCGTGGAGGGCCTGGGTGACTGTTTAGGGATTCAAAATAACCCATATATTTTGTAACAGTACACTTTGAAAGATTCTTCCTTTCCCGCTCCTCTCTGTACAAATAATATAAGGCCCTTTGAATAATAGTCTTATGTGAGCGATTTATTAAACTGGGTGAAGTAAACAAATAACCGTGCCCTACGCTATCTAGGCATTCATTTGCAGCTTTTAACCACGGAATACAATGTGCCCTGTCACATTTCAGGCAATCCAAGATTATATCACGGGTCAAAGTGGCAGCCGGGTTAATCCATATCTTTAGCCAGAAGAGTGCTGGTCTAGATCTGACGACATCCTCTATATATGGGATGTTTAATTCACTGTGACATATATAGTGTGGGGAACAAATTACCCCACCCAGCACCTTCCGACAAAACCTGTTTTCTTCGGTCTGGATATGGATACAGTTTGTATAACCCCAAACCTCAGCGCCATAAGTACCAGTTGAGATGCATTGGGTTTGGTAGATCTTTACTAGTGGTGCAATCGCATCAGCATGGTTGGGTTGTCGTAAGGAAGTGACACAATTTATCGCTTTACCCAACTTGTTCCTTGCATAAGAAACATGTGGTTGCCAGGAACCAGTGTTAGAAAATAGCAACCCCAGATAGGGAAAAGTGCAAGTGCTTTTCAGAACATTTGTCCCCGATTTAATCTCAATAATTTTATACTTTTTGGGGCCACAGCTCATGATAAGAGATTTTTTAAAATTTGTGGTCAAGCCTAGGTCAGCCATGAAACGGACAAAACCTGAAATTAAAGTGCGCAGTGCCTTAGGTGTGCGGCCCATTAGGACCGCATCATCTGCGTAAAGAAGAGTGGGTATGGGGACCCCATTCACGTAGGGTACATCTTTTGTTAGGGTACTCAGGGAGCTGCACAAATCATTAATATAAAGAATAAAAAGCAGGGGGGGCCAGCACACTTCCCTGTCTGACCCCCTGCCAATGCTGATGTCATTGGAAACTTCGCCAGATTGATTAATGCGCACACGTGCTCTTAAGTCACTATGTAAAAAGGCTAAAAAGTGAACCAAATAATCATCCAAACCATAATTGAGAAGGGTGGACCATAAACGAGAACGGTTGACAAAATCAAATGCAGAACTTAAGTCCATAAAACCAAAATATAAGGGGGATTTTTTAGCAGTGTTATATTTTGCCTTAATCAAACTCAAGTTCAAACATTGTTCCACCATGCCCACACTGCTGCGAAAACCAAGCTGGCTAGGGTGTAGAATTTTGCTTTCATCTGCCCAAGTTCTTATTTTTTTAAAAATGACCCTGCCCAGGACTTTCAGGGTATTATCGATTAACGATATAGGGCGATAGCACCCAGGATCCAACCTGTCACCTTTTTTGAAAATAGGTACAGTATTACTACACGACCACGTTTCGGGGATGGATTCATTTGTTAAATTATTAAAGACGTTACATAACAGTGGGGCCCAAAAGTTAAGTTCACACTTTAATTGATCGATCGAAAGCCCATCGGGACCAGGCGCTTTATTACCTGCACTTTCAGTGATGGCATCCTCGACCTCAGGCAAAGAGATGTTCAAAGGGGTTAAAGGGGAAGGGGTTGCTGTGTGGTTGTCAGATGCGGCATAAATTTTTGAAAAGTGATCAACCCACACAGGCCCGATGATATTACAGTTGATTGCTGTTAAATTCGAACCTAAGGATCTTGGGTTCCTTACCTCCTTCCAAAACCCTGTGGTATCTTTTAGGTCAGCCATACGTGCAAGGGATTCCCAGTGGGTCTTAACTAATTCATTTGATCTAATACGTAGGGTAGATTTATACTCTGCTCTAAGCAACCTTACTTGGGGAATATCCCTGGGTTCAGATTTAAGTGCAGCCTTTAAGTTCCTGTTTGCTCTAGAGCAAGAGTCATCGAACCATCCAAGTGTTTCCTCAAGTTTCCTGGGAGCCGGTCTAGAAATCTCACTTTTTATTGCAGAGCAGAGTTCACTAAATGATTTGATTACATTACCCCCACGTCAATCAAAGCTCGGTGTTTTTTAATAACCTTTGCCAGGACTCCCCTGTTATCCACGCCCCTCCAAACTACCCTCAGTTTGTCCGTTGAAACTTCCAAGTTTCTTGCACCTATTTTATTTTGTGAACACTTACGCCCAGGAAGTTGTAGGTGGATTACAATGGGATAGTGGTCGCTATATACTTTGCACACTACCTCGGCTTTAATTAAAACATTAGCAATGGAAGATGGAACAAATATATAATCAATCGTGGTGGCACTTCAATGGCCAATAAAAGTGGGAAACGGGGCAGAGCTTATTTCGGTGCCAGCGTGCTCCATGCAATTTACAAGTTCTCTAGTTGCGAGGAGATTCAACAGTTCTGCACCTCTTCTACAGGGGGGATTTCTGGAATGTATATGTGCGTTGAAGTCCCCTCCTAAGCAAATACCATCAAATTTCCCGTATTTCTGTCCCTCCCCGATTTCATCAATAAAATCAAACAAAAGTATAAAATTACGATTGGGTTGGGACAAAAAATCGTTATTGTAGAAATTAATCAAACATAGCCTTGTCCTCTTAGTATATATCAATGCCATGAAGCTTAGACAGTTAGTTTGAAGTGCTTCAACTTTGGCTTCTGCAGATATTTTGACCCAAATCGAAAGGCCCCCGCTCGGTCGACCTAGAGGGGGGGCCAAAACAGTCCTATTATGACAACTGTACCCTTCAAATAACAGGTCATCTGTGCACCAGGTTTCTTGGAACATTAACACATCGTGACAATTAACCCAGTCCTTCCAGGATTTGATTTCCATCTTTGCCTTCAGGCCGGCAATGTTCCAGCTAAGGATTAACAAGTTTTTATCGGGCCTTAGGCAGACATCCTGATTGGTTGCTTGGGTAGATACTGTTATTTTATTCACCCGTTGATCACATTGTGGGGTTTCAAGCAGGGAGGTGTTGGATAATGTCAGGGGTGCCTCAGATGATATTTCCACTGTATGGTCAAAACCAGGGGCCACAACAACTGGTTCCTTAGCAGTAGATGACAGTCAGTCCAAGGTGCCCAAGTCGCGAAGTATTGAGAACCTGTTTTGCAGCGGGAATACAGGAGGTGGCTGCATCATTCTGTGTGGAGGTCGATAGAAGTAACTTAGCGGTAAAGGGGTCACCACAGTGGATGGGCCGGGTTGGACAAAGTTCTTATTTAACAGAAATTTTACGGTGCCAGGGTTCCTAAAATTGACTATAATACAGTTCCCATTAATGTTTTTAAAAAGAGGACCGACCCAGGTTACTCGGCGTGTAGATAAGATTTCTTTGGATATGTCGTAGCCGACCCCCTTATGCTTAGTTAACCAGTCGATGCATTTATTGTGCAATTGAACCCACGATTTTCCTTGCTTTTCCCTAAGAGGTGGAATACCAGCCAGAACCAAGACATAGGGGCATGCCTCAGGTGGAAGGTGTAGAGCAGGGCCTTGATGTTTGAAAGGCCTGTTGTCCTCATGTGGAGTCTTATTCTGGCTGGGGTTGGGAGGAACCTTCTGCTTGGTCGTGCCTATGACAGAATTACATTTCTGATTGTTCTTAGGGGCACTAGGAGCAGTGGAGGACGAGGAAGATTGAGGGGTGGATGATGTACTTAAAGAAGCAGAGGAATTACCTTTCTCTTCCAGGGGATACTCATTAATAGTCATAAGCACTGAATTATCTCCGCTCATGAGCGGGGACCCGGAACACATGAACAATATACATATATACGTGTAAATATAACCAAAAGTACAAAGTACTAAGTAATTATACACATATACATGTATAATAACCATAATATGCAGCCTAACCTTAACACATAGGCTAATCGAACCAAACCTTACGCGTTCTGAAGCATGAAAATATGCTGTATATAAATGCAATAAACAGGCATGAGCCTAAAATGCATTTCATAGCCATGAAAAACCTTTTATTTTCATCAAAGAACCTGTAGTAAACAGTTATTAGCCTAAAAGGGCTGCATATGAAAAACTGTCTGTACAGAAAATCAGACTGGCACCCTGCCTTTAAGGCCCCAGAGAATCGGCACACTTTGCCTTTAAGGCCTCCAGGAGAACTCTGTTCCCATCATGCCCCACAGGTGGCAGTTAGGTCAGTTCTTTTTTCCAGCTTGTTCTGTGAGGAACCTGGAACTTGAGCTCTGCTCTTTTGAAGTATTTTCTGTCAGAACTTGGTTTTTCATGACAAAATATAACTTTGGTGGTGGTTTGTTACCCTTTTCTGACTAAGCTGTTGGTGTTTTTTAGTCAGAATGCCACCTTTATTTTACAAATGTCCTTCCTGTGGGAAGAAGATGTCAAACTGACCCACACTCTGTTTGTGTGGTGTGTCTTCCAGCTTCTCATAAGGAGATTGCTCAGTGCTTATGACTTTAATGAGTATACCCCTGGAAGAGAACTAGGATTACAGGTAAGTAACTAATCCTTCCTTGTGTTTGCATCCGCCATAATGTTATAGTCGTGGGCGGACTAATGACAACCTGTGGTTCTTTAACCCCATTTGTTGTGGACAAATTACAGTTTTTTGTACAGTCACCACTAGTAAGGGCACGGGTGATAGACTCCAGGTCTTTTAACAAACGTTCACCTCTTATCTTATCTAGGCACACCGTACCTTTTCTCTTAGCATCATCATTTTTGATTAGGGTTTCCAGTCTGTCAAGTCTCTTAAAGATATTATTAAATTGTCTGATCATTTGACCTTCTAATTGTTTAAAAATTGTGTCCGCGATGGTCTCAATAAGATTCCCCTTTGGTTTAGAATGAAGACTATTTTCATTGGGGGATTCTGTCTGCGTAGAAATTGTAGTAGAATTTATACCGTCATTTATAACAATGGTGTCACCCAGGTGAGGTTGATCTGGCAAAGATACTGTTTGTTGTTTTTGTTTAATCCCCCTGGTCCACATACTCTGTGGTGTTGGTTTGTTATTACTCCTAGGGGGCTGCTTCCTTTTATTATTTGTAGACTTAACTGGGCCCCTTTTTCGCTTAGCTCCTGTGTTCTCGATGGCCTCAGTACACTCGGTGGTTGTTGGTAATGATAATTGAAAAACGGGATCCGGACCTACAACTGGGGCTGTATTAATAGTAGTGTTTCCATCTCCAAGTACAATGGGCAAACTGACAGCAGGATTTGACTTTACCACAATGACTTCAGGGAATATATGCATATTATCATTTGGGCTACCTGTTGTGCTAGGTTGATTAATAGTGAGTGAGCCCATAGAAAGCCTCCTCTCAGTTTCAGCAATCTCATTAAAAGCAGTGTCTATTAGTGTCTCAAATGACATTAAAAGAGATGTAGAGGTTTCAGCGTCCTGGGTGACTAGGTCTGTGGTGTTGCTTATAGCATTACGTTTGCCCATTATAACAGCTGATAGCTCACCTTGGTAAAGGACGTTAGATGGGTGGCCCGCCCGACCACTGTTGACCTCCGAGGGCCTCAGAGGCCCGCCCTTTGCCCGGGCTTAGCCCGGTGCTGCCCGCGCACTCCCGCGACGCGGGGGCTGTCTGCTCCTTTTCAAGCTCCTCCGGGCGCGCTGGCAGGCGGAAGTGCTCGCCGAGCAGCCTGGGGGCTGTAGTTCCCCCCCGCGGCGTCCTCAGGTGTGGTGGACAACTGCGGCGAGGGAGAACAACAGCGTGGGCTCCCCAGGGATGACTGGAATGCTGGTGGTAAGTAGCGCTACCTCCAAGGTCCGTCCGGCGCTATGGGATACTCTCCCCCGCTCCACCGGGGCGCTGTGCTCCTTTTCAAGCGCCTCCGTGCGCGCTGGCAGGCGGAAGTGCTCGCTGAGCAGCCTGGGAGCTGTAGTTCCCCCCCCGCGGCGTCCTCAGGTGTGGTGGACAACTGCTGCGAGGGAGAACAACAGCGTGGGCTCCCCAGGGATGACTGCAATGCTGGCGGTAAGTAGCGCTGCCTCCAAGGTCCGTCCGGCGCTATGGGATTCCCCTGCTCCACCGGGGCAGTCTGCTCCTTTTCAAGCGCCTCCGGGCGCGCTGGCAGGCGGAAGTGCTCGCCGAGCAGCCTGGGAGCTGTAGTTCCCCCCCCCCCGCGGCGTCCTCGGGTGTGGTGGACAACTGCGGCGAGGGAGAACAGCGTGGGCTCCCCAGGGATGACTGCAATGCTGGCGGTAAGTAGCGCTGCCTCCAAGGTCCGTACGGCGCTATGGGATACAGTGAGGATTCATCTTCTGCCACTTCATCCCGAAGGTAAGTGAAAAGGGGTAGGGCTTCCCCGTCACCATCCACAGACCGTCCTGCAAAGCCCTCAAAAAAGACCCTGCCGGAGTCCTAGCAAATCTCACTGTGGTGCAAAGGAGAGGGAAGGACTATCTTCAGCTACAGCAGTGGTGGAGTCTGCTAAAGCTTTCAAAAAGCCCTCTTCTCAAACATCTGAGAAGTCTGATAAGGATACCAGGTCAGGTCAGGTCAAGTAGGCTTTATTTCGACATAAAAAATATCTTAAAAAGCATACATACATGATAAATTCATTTAAAACATTACTAGGTAAAAGACATAAAAAGCCCTTGAAATACTAAGACTCAACATTTTTTCTGCAATATCTAAAGGGAATTTTTTTTTTAATTAGCTAAAAAAAATAGGTCAGAAACAGACCATATATTAAAGTCATAATTAAACAATTTGCCTAAGTCTTTTTGACCGTATTCGCCATGCCCAACCTAAGTACTTCGAGGTGGCGCATGCGAAGAATGAACGAGTGTCTGTGAGTAAAATTCGTAGTGCCACATTACAATGTCTAGTGCCCAAGGTGAGGCACATTGGTTTTATCCATTTCATGCGGGGAACCTTATAGGCAGGGCACTCGAATAACAGATGGGGGACAGATTCACGACGCTGAGGGCAAAATGGGCACCATGGCGCAGTCTGGTATGGAATTTTCCAGTGGCATGTGAGCTCCATAACCGGGAGAAGACCTATTCTAAATTTAAAATACAGGGATCTATCTCATGGGGCAGTAACAATGTCCAGGTACAATTCTCTGATGGGGGCATCTTTAAACTCCACAAAATTTCTGGTGGATTTACAAATCGTTGAGGAAGAATTTCTTTTGCTTGCCACCCATGACCAATAGAGTTGTTTTAGCATGGATTTAGGCGGGGCTGACTGTTGGTGCCATGCTTCTTCCAGCCCCAGATTGGTAAGTAGAGCCTTAACGTTCCTTAGCCATTTTATTTTTGCCCAACCAGGGCAATTAATTATCTCCCGTAGGCCATGCGCATAGCTTGAGAGCTCTGGCACTCTCCAGATGCGGGCCCACAGTAACAGGGGGCGTAATTTTGCTTGATCTTCAATCGCCCGACAACCCATGTCCAGTTGCAAGGGTAGAATAGGAACAGAGGGACCAAGAGACATTAGGCTTCTCAGGAAGGCATTCTCAGCTCGGGTTAGCTCTTTCATGTTTGACATCCCCCAGAGCTCCGCCCCGTAAAGTGCTGCACTCACTCCTCTGGCGGAGTAAATGTCCATTACTGCCGCTATTGATCTTGTAGATGCTGCTCTCTGCTCTTTCAACAGGGCCCCAGTCACTCTTTTTAAGCTCAGCAACATTTTGGTCAAATGGCAGTCCCATTTCATAGAATCCACCAAGCGAATGCCCAGATAGTCAAACATCTTGGTTCTTTCTAGTGCAACAGGCCCCAATGTTGGAGGGGGGCCGGACTTGTGTGGGGGGTTCAAAATGAGATACTTGGTTTTGTCTGTATTAATACAAAGACCTCTCTGCTTGCAGAAGTTGTCAAATCCAGAAAGAAGCTGCTGGAGGCCCATTGGAGATTTTGACAAAAGTAAAGTATCGTCAGCAAAGAGCAAGGTAGGGATTAGGCGACCTGCCAGACGGGGCGCATCTCCTGGAATCTGGGTCAAGAAGTCCACCACCCCATTTACATATAAGGAGAACAGGGTTGGGGCAAGTACGCAACCTTGCCGTACACCTCTATTCACCTCTATTCTTGGGGTCTTTTGTCCATTTGTCCCCCAACGTATTTGGGCGTAGTTATTTTCGTGGAACCTCATGATCAGATGGAGCAAGTAGGGTGGCATACCGAGGTCACACAACACCTTCCACAAATTGTTTCTAGGCACCAAATCGAAGGCCGTCCGGAGGTCGATGAAGGCCAGATATAAGGTACCCTTTCCAATCGTGACGACCTTCCAGTAAATCATAAGTAGCCTTAGCGATTGTTCTATTGTCCCTGTCCCGGATCTAAACCCAGCCTGAAAGTCCGAGAGTATCTTATTCTCGTCTGCCCACTGCTGGACCCTAGATAAGAGGACCTTGCCCGCCACTTTTTGGGAACAGTCTATTAAGCTAATCGGTCTATAATTAGCTGGGTCATCTCTTGAGCCTTTCTTGTGCAGGGGGACCACCTCAGCTGCCATCCAGGAAGCAGGGAGGGGGGCGCCTGCCATAGCTGCGTTCAGTAGCGAGGCAATCAGCGTACCCCATTCGCTTATGTCCATGCGGAGAAGGTCGCCAGGTAGGCCATCAGGTCCAGCTGCTTTGCGGGGTACCAGAGATTTTATGGTAGTTTCAGCCTCTTTCCTGGAAAATAAGCTCTCCTCATAGCTGCCAACACCTTGATGAATCTGAGGTAGTGGGAAGTCCATCACTTCTACAGCAGGTGCAGTATACAGCTTTGAGAAGTGTGAGTGCCACTGATCTTCGGTTATATTGCATGTAATGACGGTGTCCAAGGGTCTGTGTTTCTTTCGTAACAAGTCCCAAAAGCCTTTTGCATTTTTTTCTGCGCTTGCTGCACGGAGCTCCTGCCAGAAGGCATCTTCCCAGTCTCTCCTGGCTGTATTAATTACAGATTTGTAGGACTTGCGTTTAGCAGCTGTTGCTAATGCATCGCCGCTCTTTACTGCCATGATTAGAGCTCTTTTTCCAGCACGGCACGCCGATGAATACCAGCCTGATTTGCCCCGTCGCTTATCATTGTTTTTGTTTCCCTTGGAATTCAGTTTAACCATGAACAAGTCCCCTATCGCTGTCGAAACCTCGCTAAACATAGCTGATATCTTGTACGGGCTAGGAGGGTGACTTTCCAGAATATCAGAAGCTGCGGCGATAACGGCTCTGATGCAGGATAGTTTTTCTTCATCAATAGCCACTTTGTCCCATTTTAAACGTCTGAGGCAGTTGGAAGGGACCACCCCCCCCCAATGACCTCTGCTCAGATGCGGCAGGGGCTCCAAGTAATGAGCCACTGGCCCTCCACCAATGTATTAGGGATAATGAGAGTGCATTGTGATCACTTTCCAAGGAAGGCAAAACTATCATATCCTCCATGTGGGCCCACAAAGAAAAATTTAAAAGGATATAATCTATCCTAGATGAGTGACCCACCCTGTTATACGTGTGTGCCCCCTCTAGGTCTGACCGTGTTCTCCCGTTGGCTGCTCTCAAGCCAAACTCTAGTGTGAGGGAATTCAATTGGACGATTCTGGCTGTCCACCTTTTGACAATTGGAAGATCGAGGGACGGGATGCCTCTCCTCGAATCTTCGTCAAACAGGTCCAAGGATTCATCGGCCATCAAAGGCTCGAATGTGCAGTTAAAGTCCCCCATCACCAAAATTAGTGAGTCGCCACGACACTCTCCCAAGACTGCTTCTAGAGCCAGGAGGGTTGGTGACGAGGCCCTCCCAGAAGCCCCTCGTGTGTAAATATTAATCTCCAGCTGCTCAGCTTTATTTGGGCATTTTACAGTGAGCCACATCAAATCTGGTGATTTTTGGGGATGATGGTGCACTCGCCATCCTAATGATATGTCGACCCAGACTAAAAGACCTCCAAATGGACGCCCTCTTCCTGATACTGGGATACCCGCCGGGACAAAGAAGGTGGCATATCCTACTCTGTGCCTTGGTTCCACACACCACGTTTCTTGGAAGGCACAGACGGCGTGGGGCTCTGTAAGCGCCACCCAATCCGGGGCGTCCAACTTGTTATTCAAGCCTGCCACATTCCAACTGATAGCCTTCAGGGTAGGACGAATCGGTGACCCAGCACATCCAGCAACCCTACTCGGGGCCCCTGAATTTTCTACTTCTTCCATGGACTCAGTGAACTCGGTCCGACAGCCTGAGGGAGAGGAGGTGGGGGGGATGGGCGTGGGCTGGGACACAGGGGGGGTAACTAATATCGAGGGAACCCTCTCAGCTGTGCACGACACATTAACCTTAGGTGGAGGGGCATTTAATACAACTTGATCACCAAGTCACCAACCCCATCCCTGGGGTGGAGCCGCTTGGGTCGGCGTCCATGCCCTTACTCTAGCATCCAGGGTTGGATAGTGGGGATACCATGCACCTCTACCCCCATCCGGCAAAAACTTCTTAAACCCAGGTAATGGAAGAGGACGATAGAAGTACCCCAAGTCCCTAGTTTGTATGTCGCAGAAGTTGTGTGGCGACTGCTGACTGCAGATCATACCTGCTGCTCTGGGATCGCTGAAATTAATCAGCACGCAGTCCCCGGTTAAATCCTTGCGTCTATTGCCAATCCACCCCACACGACGGACATGGGCTATTCTGCTATCGATATGCCCTGGGAGAGGTCTGTTTGATCTAAGCCAGGAGAGGGTCTTGTGTTTGAGGTCAGAGTACAACTCACAAGAACCCTCTTCAAGCTCCGGGACCCCCGTGAGGATTACCACATACGGTTGACACCCAGGGGGGAGGCTAGCATTAGGTGTGTTTGTTTTTGCCCTGCCCAATGGTAATTTAGCTGGAGGTTTAGCTAGAGATTTAGGCGCAACCTGACTGCCGGAGATGGGAATAGGTGGAATTACATTTCCATTCGGCGTGGTTGGCGTATTTTCAGCTACTTTTGAGGTTGACGCTGTAGGCTCTGGGTTGGGAGCAAAGTTAACCTTGGGGGCCTTCGGTGCTTGAGTGTTGGATTTTTTCCTTGGGGGGCCCAAGCTGGGTCTAAGATTAGAGGTTTGTGGAGCGGGACTGATTCCTATATTAGGTTGTATTATCTGTGGGGCCTTCCCAAGTACAGGCTCTATATGACGAGACATTGGCTCCGAGGGTAGTAGTGTTACTGCACCACTCCTTGACCCTCCATTGTCTTCTCCCTGCATCTTAGAGTGAAATTTAACCAATGACTTCACAGCATAGAAATTATCCAACATTGATTGCTCAAGGGTGGCTAATTTCCGTGTGAGACAATCGATCTTGTCTGCAAGGGGCATCACCACAGACCTAATTAGGCCCTCAACGTCTAGGGGTGGAGGGACAGTATCAGTATGCACAGCCTGAGGTACTGGGGTGGTGCTAGGAGACGCTGGCGGGCCTGATGTGCCTAACGGGCAAACAGGGCCCTTGGGTAGTGTGACTCTAGTGTGAGTGTTAGTAGTTTTTGGGTGCAGAATGTGGTTTGAAGAGATACCCCCTTTGGTCACATTGTGCCTACTTAATTTGCTGTATGGTTTTAGAGAACCCCCCCTGCGAGGGCTAACAGGGCGCTTTCTTTTCCTGGGTGCAGCAAATCCTGATGCTGGTTTCCCAGATGGAGCAGTTACTAGAGCTGCTACTAGGGAGGTGCTAGCTTCAATAGGTGCGGCTGTGGGGGGGAAGGTGTAAAGCCTCGTTGGATGTAACAGAAGGACTTTGGGCATTGTTGATCTCAAGATCAAGATCATGATTTTGGACCCCCAGCAAGGGATTAAGTGAATCAGGTGGGTTAGGGTGTGTTGAATCATGAGCAATGTCCAGTGGAATGGTCGATACCCTTTCTAAGCTTGCCCTAATCCGACTCACCCTCTCGTCAATGTCCGGTGAGTCAACTACCACAAATGGTGTAGAAGGTACATTTACTGGACTAGGGGCTAGAGCAAGGGCGCCCAGAGATGAGCGCTTATGTGACAGGCCCTTGGAGTCCCGGGATAGTGTTCGTTCAGCTAGGACGATCTCCTTTTCTACAATGGAGACAGCCCGAGTTATGAATTGATCCATTGTACCTGTGATTGTGTCTCCCGCAGCTTTCCTAGATTTACTAGCTCTAGTGCCTGTGGCCATGCTCCAGTTTTTCCTGTGCCCACTTAGCAGAGCCAAGAGGTGTGGCCCGGCCCGGCCTCTTCTGGCCCCTGATGGCCAAAGATGGTCCCGCCCTTGTCCCGGGCTTCTCCTGCGATGCTCCCGCGTGCTCCCGCACAGCGGGGAAGGGGCGTCCCTTTATGGGGGCGTGAGGCGAGGGGTGGGAGGGGTAACAGGTCAGCAGGTGTGCCGGAAAAAGCAGGGACTACTGGTTAGGTGAGTCCCTGCAGCGGCGCTGATGGTGCGAGCGTGATCCCTGCTCCCTCGAGTCCTTCCTGAAGGCTGTGAGCAAACGTGCTCCCAACAGCCACACAAGCCCAAAACTGCAACGCGGCACCCGCGGAGCGGGTGCGGCTAGTTGTAGGCGAAAGTAGCAACAGCAACCACAAGGAAACGCCGGTAAGCCCTCGGCGTGTGTGTATCCCGCTGAAGTGAGGAGCTCGAACGCTTTTCACCCTCTGACCGAGGGGTGGGAGGGGCAACAGGTCAGCAGGTGTGCCGGAAAAAGCAGGGACTCCTGGTTAGGTGAGTCCCTGCAGCGGCGCTGATGGTGCGAGCGTGATCCCTGCTCCCTCGAGTCCTTCCTGAAGGCTGTGAGCAAACGTGCTCCCAACAGCCACACAAGGCCAAAACTGCGACGCGGCACCTGCGGAGCGGGTGCGGCTAGTTGTAGGCGAAAGTAGCAACAGCAACCACAAGGAAACGCCGGTAAGCCCTCGGCGTGTGTGTATCTAAGTATATAAGGATACCAGGTAGTCGATGCCGCTAACGAAGGACTCCGTCGACGAAGACTACTAAAACACAGGTGAAAAAAGTACCAGCGTTGATGGGCTCATCGCCGGTACCTTCAAGTCTCCACATTTCTTCATCAGTGTCGATGGGCGCGCCAACGACTATTACATCGAGGAAAGTGTCGACTAGGGTGTCGACTATGGCGGCGACTGTGTCGTCGATGAAAGCAGCTACGACGATGACAGCGGGAGTGTCGACCGTCTCGTTGATGGCAGTGTCGACGACGCCCATGTCTTCGGCGACGATTCAACCGTCGACGGTGGATCTCCCGTTGACCATGGTTTCTCTTACATCCACATCGCCGATGGTACCGTCGACAACATCTTCGTCGGCAGAGAGCATCACTATTTCTTTAAAGAGAATAACGCCTGATATGACATCTCCAAGGAGGGTTACCCCCCTTGCCTCCCGCACTGTTGCTTGAAAAAGAAGACTCTGAGGAAGATGAACAGGATTCTACTGGCTATGCCCATAGCCCCTTACAACTTTTGGTGAAATGCCAGGATACTGATTCTGAGAGTGAATACCTTCATGAACAGTCAAACCAACAACCCTACCATCGTCAGGAAGACGCAGGCCAAGAGATGATTTCAGTCCATTCTTCCCTCTTGGCAGTTCTTCAGGGCATGTTGCAGGATTATAGGAAGAGATTCTCTCAAACTCCTCCTCCTTCTTTTTCTGCAGTACATGATGTGTCTGCTCCGCCAGCTTCTTCGATGGTTTAGCCAGGAGCACCATCCCAGATGGTATCACATCCACAGGTATCCAGCCCAGGTATACCTCCAGTGGTTCAAGGGGTACAAGACGATTCCTCGGACGAGGATCAGGACGATGACAACAGGCCTGACCGGGGTGTGGAGTGAGATGATTACGTGATTCCTGACCCAGCTTCTCCTACTCCAGATCCAGTGGATTCTCCCCCAGCGGACATTGGGGAGTTTCACCAGCTGATGGAAAGAGCCTCAAGTAGATTTAAGCTTCCTATGCCTCCTGTTCAAACACAATGCTTCCTTTATGATTTTAAGGAGCCCTATAAGAAAATGGTCCATCCATTCCCATTGTCGGCCATGACTGGGACGAGGGGTTCCCGGCGACTGTCATTCCAGTCTTGCCATGCCTGGAGAAGAAGTACAAGGCCCCGGATGATAGTCAAGCATCCTTAATAGGTCAGCCAAAGCCGGATTCGGTCATCTCGTAGGCGGCTCAGAGAAAGTCATGCAATCCTTCTGCACCCCTGATGACTCCTCCTGATAAAGAAGGCAGACGCCTAGATAATGCGGGGAAAAGCTTTTCTTCGGTGGTGAGCCTTGTGGTTAGGGCGGCTAATGCGTTGGCGATCCTTGGCAGATACAATCGCCAGATGTGGTGCGACCTCTCACCATATTTAGACCAACTACCACCAGAATCCAAGGTGGAAGCAAATAGGATTTTACAGGAGGGTGAAGCTATATCTGCGGAGGTGATAGACTGCGCAATGGATATTGCCACGACGGCTTTCCGCTCTCAGGCAGGCGCGAAGGTTCTTCGTCGTCAAGGCTGGCTCATGGCAACATGGTTCCGACCGGAGGTTCAAAACATGATCCTGGACCTTCCGTTTGATGGTGGAGGCATTATTTGCACTCATATCGATGATGCCCTCCAGGACATAAAAAAGGATACGGAGACAGCAAGATCCCTGGGAACTCTAAAGTATCGGAATGATCCTTTCCATGGAGTCAGGGGAAAGCGTACCACTTCCTACAGGGGTTCATACCAACAGCAACAGTATTCTTCTTATGGTTCATCACCTCAATCTTATCGTCACTTTTCACCAAAGGCAGGGCCAGACCTCTTCTTTCTCGAGGAACAACTCTAGAGGAAAACAGAATTGCCAGTGGCGTGACACCACCAAAAGACAATAGCGGCGTTCTGGCTCTGCCTGCTGTAACCCCTCCCCGAAAACCTCTGTGGCGGGCAGGGTGTCTCGATACCTCTACAACTGGGAACAAATCACATCAGACCGTTGGGTACTCTACATCATTCAAAGTGGCCATATGCTGGAGTTTGCACATGTTCCACCTTCCAAGCCCCCTGCCGCCATGTCTTCGAAACATCTGCGTCTTCTCCGGCTCGAAGTTCATCAGATGTTCTTCAAAAGAGCGCTAGAGCCGGTCCCCCTTTCTCAAAGGGGGAGAAGGTTTTTATTCCAAATTTTTCTGGTCAAGAAAACACTGGAGAAATGGCGCCCCATTTTTTAGATCTCAGGGAGCTAAACTCCTATCTCATAAGTCAATCCTTTTGGATGGTGTCTCTTCAGGATATTTTACGTCTCCTCAACTCGGGGAACTTCATGGCCACTCTCTATCTCGAAGATGCGTATTTTCACAAACCCATTCATACAGCCCACAGGAGGTTTCTACGGTTTACAGTAGCCAAGAGCTACTTTCAGTTCAAAGTTCTTCCTTTTGGACTTCGGTCTGCACCGAGGATCTTTACCAAGATGCTGGCACTGGTGGCAGCTTTCCTAAGGAGGCAACATTTTCAAGTCTTTCCCTACCTGGACGATTGGTTGTTGAAGGCCTCGACCAGGCGGACAGCGGAAGAAACAGTAGATGCATGTACAAGACTGTTCAGCAGTATGGGCCTGACTCTCAACAGGGAAAGTCCTCTCTGTCCATCCACAAAAGCATGATTCCTTGGAGCCATCCTGGACACGTCTCTCAGCAAGGCTTCTCCATCCTTCGAATGGCAAGAGAAACTGATGTCTATGGCTCATCTGTTGCGAAAAAGAAAGTATATTTCAGTACGCCGTTACTAGTCTCTTCTAGGAGTGATGTCCTTGTGCATTCCTCAAATACCCCACTGCAGGTTACGGATGCTGTCACTTCAGGAGCAGCTCGACATACAATGGCAGCGAGTTCACGGGTCTTACAACGACAAAGTTGTGATCACGGTGGCAATGAAAAAAGCAGCCTTGTGGTGGACGAAGGAAGAAAATGTTTCCCAAGGTCTATCCTTCGTAATAAATCCGGCTCCTCAGGTAGTCACTACAGATGCATCGCTGGAAGATTGGGGTGCGGTGCTTCAAGACTTGCAAGTAAGCGGGCTTTGGTTGCCTCGGCATCGCCTTCTTCATATCAACCTCCTGGAACTCAGGGTGATTCGGCTGGCGCTGCAAGCTTTTCTTACCCGGTTGCAAAGGTCAGCAGTTCTTGTCCGCACAGACAATACCACGGCCATGCATTACATAAACAAGGAAGGGGGTACCAGATCTCTTCCGTTATCGTTGGAGGCCCAGAAGATTTGAGAGTGGGCGATCCTACACGGGATATCACTGCAGGCGGATATCACTGAGGAACCCCTTCCAGGGGTCCAAAACAAAAAGCAGACCTGCTCAGCAGGCTGTCGTCAGTCAGCCATGAATGGGAACTAAACCAGACTATCTTGGAGGAAATTTTCCGGAGGTAGAACAGACCATCAATAGACCTCTTTGCTACCCCGGAGAACAATAAATGCCAGTTTTATGCAAGCAAGCTTCACCATCACGGATCTCTAGGGAATACGCTTTCGATAGCCTGGTCAGGTGCATTTGTATACGCCTTTCCCCCCCATTCCGTTAATACCGAGAATTCTCAGGAAGATCAAAACTGAACCATGCCGGATGATCCTAATAGCTCCAGCTTGGCCGAGGCAGTTTTGGTTCACAGAGCTTCACCTTCTCTCTCTGAACCTTCCACGTCCTCTACCAATGATCCCAGACCTTCTCAAGATGTCTCAAGGCCAGGTTTGGCATCCGGATCTTCGCTCCTTACACCTATCAGTATGGCTCCTGAGCCGCAAGAGTTTCTTGGTCTAAGTCTCTCAGAAGAGATAAAGGCTGTTCTCTCTCAGGCTAGATCTTCTTCGACTAACAAGACGTACCGTTTGAAATTGAAACGATTTTGTATCTGGTGTCAACAGGAAGATATTCATCCCTTTTCGTCTCAACCTCACTAGGGTCTTCCTTATTTCCTGCCTTTGGCTAAGGCAGGGCTGGCTCACTCATCCAAAAAGATTCATTTGGCGGCAGTGTCTTGCTATAGACCACTGCATCTCGACCTTCCCTTTGGTCAGCCAGGATTGTTAAGCAATTTCTCAAAGGCCTATTTAGAGCCTTTCCTCCAGTGCGGCCCCCGCCTCCCACGTGGCATTTGAATTTGGTGCTCTCCCAGCTCATGAAGCATCCCTTTGAACCGATTCATCGAGCAGATATGAAATTCCTCTCGTGGAAGTTGGCTCCCCTTCTGGCTCTCACTTCGGCAAGAAGAATTGGTGAGCTACAAGCTCTAACGATCCAGGATCCTTTCCTCCAATTCAAAAGGAATACCGTTATTCTAAGGACTAACCCGAAGTTCATAACTAAGGTGCCTTCGGACTTTCATTTAAATGAGCTGGTGATTCTTAAGGCTTTCTTTCCTCAGCCTTCTATGCCGGCGGAAAGGGCACTCCACTCTCTGGATGTGCAGAGCTGCTTGAAGTATTATCTGGACCGTACTAAAGAATTTCGAAAATCTTCTCAACTGTTCATTGCATTTAGTGCTCCCTGCAAGGGCTTACCCCTCTCCAAACCGGGGATTGCTCGGTGGGTTTCCAGCGCTATACGGTTCTGTCATTCAGCAGCGGGCAAGCCTCTAGAAGGCAGAGCATACTCTACAAGATCCATGGCTTCGTCCACGGCTCTTTGCAGGAGTCTAGATTAATGGTATCTGCCGGGCTGCAACTTGGAGCAGCACGCACACCTTCACAAGACATTACTGCCTGGAGACCTCGGCACAAGAAGATACGGCTGTAGCCCAGGCTGTCCTGAGGAACCTCTTTCATTGAGTGGTGAGCTTTCCTTTCTTCCCTCCTTCCTTTCTTTGTTATTGGCACATTTTGCTCTATGTTAATGTTATTGCACTGTTGATTAATGCTTTAGTTGCATGTAAAAGGAGGAGATGTCAATGAGGGGGCAAAATGTGCTTTCTGACTATCTACTCTGATACAAGCTTTGGGAATTTATGAAGGTTCCAATACTGGAGTAAGAAAACAAGTTACTTACCTATAACATTGGTTCTCCAGTATTGGTAACTTTCAAAGATTCCCAAGTGCCCACCCTCCTTCCCTGGGAAAGCTCAGCTCTCAGCAGGTTTTTGGGTTTACTGTTACAAAACGGCTACGGAAATCTGAGGCTCTGAGGTTCTCTCAGGAGGGTTCTATGGGGTGATGCTAATCTGATTGGCTGTTGCTTTACGTTGGTCTCTTTGGCAAAAAGAGATGGATATGCTACAAAAGGGAATAAGGCCTAGGCCTTTTTTCTTTCTCTTTTGTACATACTGCTATGTTATTTTGTTTACCGAGACTCCCATTCCCACGACGGGGAATGATGCAAGCTTTGGGAATCTATGAAAGGTACCAATACTGGAGAACCAAAGTTACAAGGAAGAAACTTGTTTTCTTCTCCGCTCCCGTTCTTAAAGTGTCAAGCTTTCACCGAAGACTCTGTTTTTTCCCCAGAGATCCGATCTCTGTTCGTTCACCCGTTCCTTGCTGAGCGAATCATCTCTATGCTAAACTACTTCCTGCAGCACTTGGTGGGACCAAAGATGGGCGCTTTGAAAGTGAAGGACTTCAGCGAGTTTGACTTCAAACCTCAGCAGCTGGTGTCTGATATTTGTACCATCTACCTGAATCTGGGGTAAGGAGCGTCTTCTTTTTATTTAAAAAAATATATATATATTTTTTTATTGTTCTTTCACACGAATTGGTACTGATTACAAAAATCTGAAGTGATAAGTATCCACATTGTGCACAGCTGTGCCAACATTGAAGTAACATCGTCATGAATCTGCATTGCTCATATCTCTCACGTGCCCCTTCGTATGCACACAACAATTACAATTGTCTTAAAAGTTACTCTGATTATGATTGTGTCCATTAGTCACTCAGGTCTGGATCCGATTCTTCAAGCGGCAGGGTACAGAGGTTTCCTCTGAAGGCGTTCCACCGGCCCCACACTCATGTACACTTCTTGGGGCACCTTCTATGGATAAAAACAGTCTTCTCCGCCACCATTGCTCTATCCATGTCTCCACATCATTGTCTATATGTGGAGACTGCCTGCGCTCCCCAGTGTTGAGCTATCCTGAGCTGCATGATTGAGGTCTGTCGGCTCCCAAATGTTAAGAAGACATCTCTTGGGTTGTGGGGGACAGTGAGCACACAAACCTGTGTGATAGTATCCGTGATAGCCTCCCAGTAGTGCACAATCTTAGGACAATCACACAAGGTATGATAAAGTACCCGGTTACCTGCAACTCCTCCGACATATTGGGCTGTCAGTTCTTCCCATTCTGTATACGGTCTGTCTCGTGTATATGTTGGGTACAATATTTTGAGCTGTAAGAGTTGTAGTTTGGAGGGTATGGCTACTTCAATAAGGGACGCAAGGGCCTCCTGCCAGTCCATTTCATCCAGCTCCCCCAGCTCAGCCTGCCATTTGTCGCGGAGGGCGACCGTGGGATCCTGACAGTTATTTATAATTTTACGATAAGTCAAGGAGATGGCTTTTTTGGTCCGGTAGTTTGTCAGTAGTCCGTCCTCAAGTGGTGAGGACTCTTGGAGATCGGTACCTGTTGGAATGGCTTTTGTGAGCGCATGTTTGATCTGTAGGTAGCGATATTGTTCAGTCGAAGCCATCTCTAGGGTTTCCTGAAGTTAGGAGAATGAGACGATCTCTCCTTTTCTCCACGGGTTCCTCGATATAACTATAAGGTCCCATCTGGCAAAGCCCTTGCTATTACGGAGTCAAAGGTGTCCCAAAGTGGTGTATGCTGCTGGTTAAGACCCCTCCCAGCCAAGCGCACAGAGCGTTGTGAACGAAATGTTTACTGTGTGTGCAGTTGGTCCCGCTAGTGTATGGTTATGGGATTTGTTGTATAGTGCACCCAAAACACAGTTGGTTCCGAGAGTGTGTCTGTCCATGCGAAACGCAGGGTCATCCTGAGGGGCATGTATCCATTGGTTTACCACAATAAGCTGCTAGGCCCAATAGTATGTTTTAGTATTAGGTAGGGCTATTCCGCTGTCATGCCAGCCCCTTACCAATTTATGCTGGGCTATATGGGCAGGTTTCCCACCCCAGAGAAGATGACTTACTTCTGCGACTATTGCTTTGAAGTAGGAGTGAGGAACCGGGAATGGAGTGTTCTGCAGGATGTATAAGAACCTGGGGAGTACCATCATTTTGAACAGGGCGGCTCGACCCAGGAGCGTCAGTGATAGGGAGTGGCAGTATTTAACGTTGCAGCGGAGTCTTTTCAAGGGCTCAAAGAGGTTTTGCTCGATGAAGTGTGCGTGTTGGGAAGTGATATGTATTCCAAGGTATTTAAACCCCCTATCTGCAACTTGTATGGTGCAATCTGGCGGCAACCGTGGAGACGAGCCACTAAGCACGTAGAGAACAGACTTGGCCCAGTTAATAGTATAGCCGGAGACCCTCCCATATGATGCACAGACGTCCAGTAGTACAATTCTTTATCATCAGGGGGGATGCCATATACAGTAAGATGTCATCCGCATATAGAGAAATGCGATCCTCCCATCCCATAGTCCACTTAAGCCCACATATCATTGGGTCCCTCCTTATCCAGGCTACCAAGGGTTCCAATACTAAAGCAAACCGAAAGGGAGACAATGGACAGCCTTGTCTTGTTCCTCGACCGAGGAGAAAGTCGGCGGAGACTCGCCAATTTACCACCACATGTGCCAGAGGTTGTGCGTATAGAAGTTGGATCCAAAGCATTGTAGCCCTGCAAGAAGAAAGGGCCATTCAACTAGATCGAAGGCCATACGTGCGTCCATGGAGAGTATGACAGCCTCTTCCTGGATAGTGGGCATGCGGGCCATTACACTATGAAGTCGTCGCAGATTAAGTGCTGTATTGCGGCCCGGCATAAAACCTGATTGGTCCGGGTGCACTAGGGTTGTTAAGTATGGTTGGAGCCTAGGTAAGGATCTTCTTACTGTACCTTTCATAAGTTCCCAAACTATGTGTAAGATATATTTATGGGTCTTGTACTCTACCATGCCAGGTAAAGAGTCTTCATTTGGGGTCTGGCTTGTCTTAGTTGTTTTCTTCCAGCCTGTTGTAATGTGAATCCTTCTCATTATTAGTTGTAATTACTCCTATTCTCCCAACCTGTTGTAATCCGTGTTCCTTTCCCCAGTTGTTATACTTTTTTTCCCTCTAATTTCCTGGTTGTGTCTTCTTTCTTCTCCTCACCCTTTAACTTTTTTGTAATCCATTTTCCACTGCTGGTTATAAACTTTTTCTTTTCTTCCTGTTCTCCCTCCAGCAATGAGGAAAATTTCTGTGCCACAGTGCCAAAGGATGGACGCTCATACTCCCCCATGCTCTTTGCCCAGACATTAAGGGTCCTGAAAAAAATCAACAAGCCTGGGAGCATGATTGTGGGTTTCAGTAATCTAGCAGAGGTGATTAAGGTGAGTGATGTGGCACCAGTCTGTTCACAGGGATGTGATACAGCCATTGTACTGGTAACATGGCTTGGGTACCTTGTGGTCCGTGTCAAGGGAATATGAGATTAGTAAATACCCTTTTCAGATGAGATTTCTATTCTTCTTTTTGCAGTTTGATTGGGATGGAATTTCATCTCATTTTTATGCCAGACCATGCCTTCGAGCCTCTCATTCCCATGAAGTGAAGGTTCAAGGCTCATTACAACCATCTTCTTCCCACCCCTTAATTCCTCTAGTTATTCCTCTGTTCCAGGAAGTGGAATCTGGGGGTCAGAGTAGTGCTACTAGTGTATACGTTGGCCTGTGCTTGAGGGTGGCATGGCAATTTTTGCAAGCATTAATGGAGAGTGGTGTAATACGCAAAGTTACTTATGTGATTTAAGTGATGAAGGGAACAGTGACGGCTTAAAAACTGTTCTTCTATTCTACATTGCATTGTAAATCATAAATATGCCTACATAAATGTTAAAAAGGAAGGAGGCTAAACTCAACATGCACCAAACATCATCTTTTTTGCTTTATCTTGACTTCAGTTTTTTTTATTCCTCTGCTTCCCTTTTTTAAATTCAAGTGCCCCAGGATTATCTTTTTATTTTCTAACATATTTTTCAGTTATCCAACATAGCAGCAGTTTCACTGAAAGAATTTCTTTGGCCCATATACAAAAGAAAGACAAAACCTCAGTATTGTATTCTGCATCAGCAACGTCTATACAGTGTTCCTGTGTAATAACATATATGTAAATGTGTGTATGTATATATATAACTGCAAAATGTCTCCATTGTCGAAGAAGCGGAATCGGCACTCCATAAGTTTGTAAGTCTGACTTATTTATTCAGAGTAAAACATCTACGCGTTTCGGCCGTTACCTCGCGGCCTTGTTCGCGAGATCGAGCCATATATAAAATTCTGTTTCAATACACACAGATTTCGATACGTAGACATGGTCGTTGAAAGAGGACAATTGTTCCTCACAGTTGGAAATAGTGCGACTAAATAATGAAAACATGACAGCCATCTTAGAATGTCTAACGGCATTAACAATATACCTTTTCACTCTAGGAATTAGATGGAAAGTTCCATACGCATTACAACCTCATTGCATTTCACTTACAATGCAATATTCATATACATTTTTGCTACATTTCTTATTTTAAAGTGCATACAGTGCATATCCTATTCTTTAGCTGCCCTATTTGATCTTATTTTAACTGTTCTACTACAAGTCAAGATTTCATTTTAAAGTGCTAGTGCTCATTTGTGCTTGTAAAGTGCTTTATTAATATTTCTATAAAGGGCATGACTATTTTAAATATTCACATTTTTTAATAGGCCATAATTTCCTTTACTTTAAAATAGAGCTCATTAGATTTCCTCTTATTCACTCTAGAAAATGGCAGTTTTAAAAACTATTCATTTAAAGTGCTCTACGTTTTTACTTATTTTAAAGTGCTAGTGCTCATTCTCTTATTGACCTCTAGTTATCCATAAAATCATTTATTCTTCTTTCTCATTATATTGCTCCTCCTGATGGCTATACATTTCGAGATTTAATTTAATGTTCAATCAATACCAGCACATAAATAACTCTTAATCCACATGAAAACCATTAGGTTCTTTAGTATCTAATCCCAGAATGTAGTAAGTCACTGTGATGATCCTTTTCAAAGTGTCTAGCTATGGCTTAGCTCCTGTCTTTATTGATGATAGCTCTCCTATGCTGTATTATTCTTTTGTGGACTGAGAGTGTGGTGCTCCCCACATATGTTTTCATGCATGTGCATTTTAAAATCTACACCACAAAACTCGTTTCACGTGATAAAACTCCTCTGATCTTAACTATTTTGTGGAAAGCTGTTCTCAGGAATGACAAGTTTTCTCCGTGTTGGCACCCCTTACTTTTGGAACATTTGTAGAAGCTTTCTCTTAGCCTGAGCCATGTTTGTTGAGGAGCTTCCCCACACATAATCACTTTTAACTATAACGTCTCTTAGAGACTTCGATTTTCTATATGTTATCTCAGGACCCTTCTTCACTTACTGTCCCAATATTGGATCTTCTACAATAAAGTGCCAGTATTTGTTTAAAACCTGCTTATCTTTTTGTGATTTACATTATATGTTATGAATCTGTGTGTGCTGCTCTGACTTCTATTCTTCTATTTCAATATTGTCATTGAGGGTTAGAACAGCACTCTCTCTTATTTATGTTCCTAGCTTTCTTTGCTGTTTCCAAGATGGTGATAGAGTAACCCCTTTCCATAAAGCGATATTGCATCTCTTCTTCAACAATATATATATATATATATATATATATATATATATATATATATATATATATATATATATATGAGAGAGAGACACACACACATGCCCTAAAGTATTCGAAAGAGCACTCCCAGCGCTCCCCACCACAAGGGATTCCTTGCCTCGTTGCTGCTCGCATCTGTCATCGCCCTCATTGATTTAGAACAAGCCGACACGTTTCGAGGCTGACATGCCTCTTCTTCTCAGGCTTCAACTGTTTATCGACTGCTCACTTCGTTTGATGTTTGAATTTGCCCCCAATGAGCCTTGCGAGATTTAGTATCTTTTAAGCACTATGGGACTTGTAGTCCACGAGGTGAGTTGTTTATTGTTCACTTTTGTAAGTTCGAATTGCAGTTTATATATTGAAAAGCAATTTTCCTTCCTTGGTAGGATGGGCAATAGCGTTGCAAGTTGAAATTTGCAATGGGACCGCTGTGCTCGGCAGATGACGCCGTGTGACTCCACGGCTTTTCTGTTGCAGAAATGGTGCTTATTTGCACGACCAGGCTGCCGTGTCATAATCTTGGAAACAAAGATGCCCTGAAGCATTCGAAAGAGCACTCCCTTTTAAACAAATAAAAACATCAAACTAAGTGAGCAGTCGATAAACAGTTGAAGCCTGAGAAGAAGAGGCGTGTCAGCCTCGAAACGCTTCTGCTTGTCCTAAATCAATGAGGGCGATGGCAGATGCGAGCAGCAACGAGGCAAGGAATCCCTCGTTTTGGGGAGCGCTGGGAGTGCTCTTTCGAATGCTTCAGGGCATCTTTGTTTCCTATATATATATATTTTCACCAAAAAAAACATAGGTTTTACTTTTGGTATAGTTAGGAATTAGCATTTAAAAAACCTTTTGAAATTCACTGAAAAACCATAGGTTTCACACCAGTTATAGTTAGCTGAACATTTTACTCCTACAAAACCATTGAAATTCCCACGTTGTAGTTAGTTGGACTCACTATAACTCGCGCGTCCGCAATCCACTGCTGATGATGTCACATATTACATCATTCATGACATGGTCAGTGACATCACTGATGACATCACTGATGACCTCTCAAATGACAACACTGATGACATCACTGATATCATCTATGTGATAATATAATGCACCTCCTCACACTCTAATCTTTGATACATTTAGTATTGAATACATACTACCATTCCTGAAACCATTGACACACCAATACTAGTTACTACATACACACTCACTGATTCCTAAGTTTACACACATCCACTCATTCAACCATACAATCACTCATACATACAGTCACTCATCAATACAACACTATCATATGCACTCATACACCTATACAGACACTGACACACTACCACTCAACCATGGACTTACTCACAAACCTAGTTAGTCATGCAAAGAATCAATCATATTCCCATTTCCTCTTCTATACAGTTATACACACAACACCTTACTTATTCAAACATATACTAACACATACTTACTCTCTTTCACAATCACTGATACAAGTACACATTGATCCATACAGTCACTTACGCAATCACAGACTCTCATGTATAGTCATTGATATATGCCAACTCTCACATGCACTTTGTTTTACATATGTACTTACTTGGACATGTAGCACTGAGATATCCATTCACTCACCAACACATCCATGCACACAGTCAACCGTCCATACAGCTATTTCCACATGCACTCTTGAACCCATACACCAAGTGAATCAACTGCTCACACATCTATGCACAGTCACACACCACCCAGCCACTCCCACACACACACTCACCCTCACATACAAATACTTGGACAAGCAATCAATAACCCATATAGCCACTTATATAGCTACTAATCAACACATGCAGCACCTTGCACAACTGCAATGATGCGCACATACAGACAGTTTATTCACTAACCCATGCATTCAGTAAGACACATTTAATCACTCACTCATACAGTCACGCACCAACTAATCCTTCATCCAGACACTTCTACACCCACTCATTCTTGAATATGTAAAACATATTTAAACTTTACAGTAACACACAATGATGTATAGAACTTTACAGAAACACACAGACACTGGATGATGTCATCAGTGATGTCACTGACCATGTCATGAATGATTTAATATGTGACATCATCAGCAGTGGATTGCGGGCGCGCAAGTTATAGTGAGTCCAACTAACTATAACGTGGGAATTTGAATGGTTTTGTATGAGTAAAATGTTCAGCTAACTATAACTGGTGTGAAACCTATGGTTTTTTTCTGTGAATTTCAAAGGTTTTTTAAAAGCTAATTCCTTTCTATATAGAGTTTGTAACCTACAATATTTTTTTTTTTTTTGCTGTTTTGTGTAAGTATTAATTATTATTAATATTTGTTTGAAAGATATTTTTCCAATATTTTTTTTTTATCATTTTTTCCTAGGGCGCTCAGGGTGTGCTCACCGGTAAGCTCTCCCGAGAGCACACCGAGAGCGCTATTTCTGCGTTCGTTAAAAAAAATATGTATGAAAAGTAAATAATAACGCAAGACATTTAGTACCATACTTATAAAAGCAGTATTTTTGATTTACGAAATGAAAATGAATTTACATTTCCGTGAAGCTATCAAAACGTCACTCGGGCGCGCTGCGTAAGCGCCCCCGGAAGCGCTCCGGTGCGCGCAGCGTAAGCGCGTCAACTCATGTGACCTTAAAATAACTCTTTTTATTGGTTGCTAATAGTTTTTTTTTTTTTACAAAGAATGAAATCCCCACCCATTTCCTTCACTTCTTCTTTCACTTTTGTGACTGCAAGACCTGACTTTTTGCTCTTGGATCTTTGTTGGATTACCATGGCTGCCAGAACATCCAGCAGTGATGATGACACGGAGAGATTTATTGATGAAGAGGTTCCTCCGTCCCGGGTAAAAGAACACTTCATATGGAAGTTTTTTTCCATTTCAGATGATAAAAAAAAAAGTAAATGCTCCAAAGGTGGAGTGCCGGATTTGTCACACTGTCCTCTCACGGGGTGACCCCACCCAAAAATATTCATTTGGCAACTCCACCATGATTCGCCACGTCGAGAGGAGGCACCCCCAGAACTTTGCCCGGGAGAGTGTCAGAGCTCTGGCACTAGAGGCTCCCAGGGATGGTGCCTCTACTTCAACCGGAGGACCAACTATTTCGGTGAGGGGGCGACCAGAAGAGCTGATCCCTAACATTCAGCCTGCATTTAATGAAGCCGTAATTAAATGCTAAAAATGTGATCAGCTACTTTGTTATGGGGAACAAAGTGTTATGCTCATGGTTCGAGCAATAGACAACCACCACTGCCAACCCCAGTCCTAATTTTGATCATTTTTTTTGCTCCTGTTGAGCAGTTTCCCATTCCCTGTTTTTGTTTCTGTTGAAAAAAAAAGGAAAAAAGAAGAAAAAAAAAGTTATTTTCAGAACTACCTCCAATTATCATCTAAGAGCTGTATTCTTAAAAAAGAGTGAGGAGAAGGAGAGTGAACATGGCGAATGTGGATACGTGAAGAAAATGTAGTAAAAGAACGGTGGTGTGGAAGGGTAAGAAAAGAGCAGTGATTTTTAGGACAGAGTGGAGATACAGACTGTATAAAGACAATTGAGTGTGAGACAAGGTGAGTAAGGCAGTGAAGAAACAGAGAAAGTGAAAGAAAGTTACTTTTGTGACACACTCCAGCAATGCATCACTTTTGCGCTTACAGATACGTCAGAAATACTGACGTATCTGTAACTCCTTGCGACATAATGCGTCATACATTAAATATGACGCATGAGTAGAAGACTGAAGGCCTCATTTATGAGGCCATGCAGCACTTTTACGCCACCGGTGCGTCCCTTTTTGTGATGCACCAGTGGTGTAAAAAAATGCACCTTGTTGAGTCATATTTACAAAGTGACGCATCTAGGTAAATGCGTCACTTTGTAAACCCCTGCGCCGCATTATACCTGCGCCAGGTGTAATGTATGCAAAGGGGACGTATTGACGCAAGAAAGGGTCTCAGAAGTGACACAGTGAAATCTATGAGATTTCACTGCGTCACTTTTCTTGCGCCTGCCTCACAGCAGGCGTAAGACTGACGCAGGCCCTTTCACATGGGACTAGCCCCATTTGAAAGGATACATTGCTGGAGTTGCATCATTTTTGTGACACACTCCAGCAATGCATCACTTTCCTCTAAACACTCTACTTTATGTATTTTACTCTATTTTTTTACACTGTTTTTCCCCGTGGTGCGCTCAGGGTGCGCGAACCGGAGAGCGTACCCGGGAAGGCACCCAGCGCTTACCCCGTGATTTAAAAAAAAAAAAAAAGGGTTTTTTGCCCTTCAGGGTCCTTCTAGGCCCCCCTCAGAAAACCTAGGGGGTCAGGGGGTGTCTACTCTGCCCCCTTTTAATTATTTCCCCCTTTCTTTTTCACCTCTTGTGTCTCGATTCTACCGAGACACAAGATGGCGGACTCTCCGGACTGTTTAGAATGTTGACAGACACCCGACAGCCAATCAGCTTTCCGCTCGCGCACTCCCGTAGCGCGCCGGGTGCGCTCCCTGGTACCCGCACCGGTGAGCGCTCGGAGCGAGCCTATAGATATATATGTGTTTTTGAAGTTAATTTTCAAAAAAAACATTGGAGCAATTTCAACCAAATATAGCAAAGGCACACCTGCGTACCAGTCCCTACAATTTTGCCAAGTTTGGCGTAATTCCAATCAGCGGTCCGGGCTGTAGACTTGTCAGACCGCCCTATAGAAATTAACATGGGGAAAACACGTTTTGGGACCCCCCTTTTTTCTCAGCCCCCACTTCACGAATCCCCCCCAAAACTTCCAGGGAAGGAGCGGAGCTGGCCACATTTTTGGAAAATTACACACAAGTTCCTCAACCGGCGCCAGAGTTATTCCCAATAGAATGTTGCGGATTTCCTATGGTAGCCAATCATAACTATATATATATATATATATATATATATATATATATATATATATATATATATACAGGAGAAGAACTAGCAAGCCATCAGGGTTGAATTGCGGGTTGTTTACCTCGATTCACAATGCAGTAGGACTGTTATGAATTGATAATGCTAATCTCTGCCTCAAATTCCCGTAGGGCAAGAGCCTTCTCCTAATCTTCATTTTGAGAAAATTGTTTTGGGAATTTATAGTTTTATTTGTGATTTGAAATAGATGTATATATTGATCACGATTGCCCATTCAGGGCTCAATTGTGTTGGTTGGGGTGGTCCATTATCCCCCAAGGGTGCCTAGCAAACGAATGCATTTATCATCCAGGGCTTAATTATATTAATTCCTTTAGCCTCAGTTGGTCTATGAATTTTGGCCTTGTAAATAATAGGATTTAATGACGAATCATGTAAAGTGTTGATTTTGAGAGTACACGTAATGATTAATTTGACTGCGATTGAGAAAGAGAATAAGCGGATTTCTATCAGCTCCATTGTTTATTTAGATTGTCATATTTCGTTTAAATTTATGAATGGGGTATCGAAATGAAATGAACTTGGTCTTTTTTCGTTTATGGCACAGGTATATTATGTTGTGAGCCTTTGTACTATGTCTATAGGGACTGACCTGGAAATGCTTATCGAGCACCGGATATAATGTTTGGTTTGTTTTTGTTGATGTACTTTGACCAGTCGAGAAAGGCACGCAAGCCGAAACGCGTCCTGTGAAACTCTTGGTGTAATAAACTTTAACCGAGTACCTTGATGTGTGCAGGCCCTTCATTTGCGCTGTGGAATGGAGTTGTGAGGTGTATATGTATATGTGTGTACATATATAAATTTCACACACCTCCTCGATAGAAGCATTGAGTAGGCACTCACAAAGTTCTTTCTTTTCCCAAAGTTTAATTCGCAATTGTTTCCAGCATATCAGCAAATAAATCCGACGCGTTTCGCTACAAACATGTATCTTGCTCACGGTTAATGCTATGATACTTCTGAGTCCCTCCTATTTCTATGGAGGCCCTGCCAAATATTCTATTCTCAATGCATCACTTCCTATTTCACAATACCGGAAGTCACTTGGGAAATGTAGTTTTTTACGCATCATTTGACTAACAATCTCTGTTGACAAATCTGGCATATTTTAGTCACAAATTAATCTCTATTTTTTATTTTATTTCATGTGTAGTGTTTTATATTCACACTGTGATCTACATTTGAATATACTTAGGTGACATCCATGTTTCTTAAAAAGGCCGATAAACTGTCAAATTCCGATATTTTATAAAATTCGATAGATATATCCGTATTGTATTTTTACAAATTTATAAATAGAACGTGTTAGCCCTCCAGTGAGTATTCGTATATGTTTCAATGTACACTGAGATACTCTATTTTTATGGAAATTTCATTCTATATTATTTGACAAAGAAGGTATTATACCTAATTTATTGGAATTATTTTAGACCATTTCATGCCCTCTAGTGGGCTAGATATAGTGAGGATTAATCACGGTTCCTACGGATCCTATCATCAATTATAGTAATCATAATTCATTATATATATTGGTTTATGGATGTCCCATTGATTTCTACACCAAAAGAGAAACTTATATTTTATACCGGTTATTTCCTCTATTGTTTTATCATGAAGTATATGTATTAAATACATTTCCATCCCCTTTTTTTGTGTCTTGCACATTTTTTCATATTTTTGCTATCCCTCTATCCTTTCCGATTCACTCAAACAACCATACTTCATTAATCCACATCATATTTACAAATGTACATACAGTTCCTCACTTTGGTTCAGACCCATCGGGGTCATTGTCCTGAAATTGAGTATTTTATGTGATTCTCTGCATCTCAAAGTTCTTTCTCTATCTCCACCCCTTTCATGTGGGATGATTGTTTCTAAGGCATAACATTTTAACAATGTCCAATCCCCGTTGTGAGTGGTCTCCATGTGTTTCGCGACAGCATTACTTCTGTCCTTATTTACTGTCCCTCTTACATGCTCTAGAATTCTCTTTTTTAGTTCATTCTTGGTACTTCCGATGTATTTGAGAAGACATGGACATTCTATCACATATACCACTTGAGTACTTAAACATGTGATTAGTTCCTTGATTTTCCATTTTTTGTTATTTAGCATCAGTACTTCCTTTTTGTTTACTGCTATCTGGCACACCTTACAGTGCTGGCATTTGATAAACCCTTTTGTTTTCATCCATTGCATTCCTTTCTTTTTCTTGGTATGATCCTGATGATGACTATGTACTAGTCTATCTTTCAGGTTTTTGGCCTGTCTGAAGGTTACTTGTGGGTGTTTGCCCATTATTCTGCTTGTTGTTGGATCCAATTGAAGTAATTTCTAATTTTTTCTTAATACCCACGATTTGCTTGGATTCTCTCATATAATCCAGAATCAGTCTTACTTTTCTTTCCTCTGATTTATTCTTATTCATAGTTTTTGTGGCTTCACGTTTAGTTGTTAGGGCAACCTTCCTTTCTTTATCATTTGCCCTCTTCCAACCTTTTTCAATAACTTTCTTGTTATAGCCCCGGTTTTTGAATCTCAGTGCCATTGCATGGGTAGTCTTTTTCCATTCGCTTTCCTCTGAACAAATCCGTCTTAGTCTTAAAAATTCACCATAAGGAATATTTTCATTTACAGAAGGTTTGTGAAAACTGCTAGCATGTAACGTTGAATTTGTCGCGGTTTCCTTTCTGTGTAGTGTGGTTTCAACTTGGTCATTTCGAATATATATTTCTGTATCAAGAAAAATTGCTTTGTTTTTACTGATGTTATAAGTGAATCTTATGTTGGTACTTGATGAGTTTAGGATTTGAAAATAGGCCTCGAATTCTTGGCTAGATCCTTCCCATACAATTAGTAGATCGTCGATATATCTGACCCATTTTGCTATTTTGTTTACATAGATATCATTGTCCTGGTGCCATGCGATTTGTTGTTCCCACCACCCCATGGTGAGGCATGCATATGCCGGGCTGAATGAGAAACCCATCCCACATCTCTTGGTTTGTTGAAAAATTTCCTCCCCAAACAGAAAGGTATTTTGGGTTAAGCACATTTCCACCATGTCAATTAACATTTGATTATGTCTGTTGAATTGAATGTCTCTTTCCTTTAAAAAGTAAGCACAAGCATTTAATCCGATGTTATTCTCAATATTAGTATACAATGATACCATGTCCATGGTGATGAGCATGTAATTTGGCTGCCATGGCAGTTCCTCTAGATGTTTCAAGAGATCAGTTGTGTCCCGTAAGTAGGAACTCAAATTCATCACAAATGGCATTAGAAAAAAATCAATATAATTGGCTACTGGTTCCATAAGTGACCCCTTGGAAGATACGATAGGCCTCCCTGGTGGTTTAAGGGGATTCTTATGCACTTTAGGCAAAAAATATATAGTAGCCATCACTGGGTGATCCATTGTCAAAAATGTACTTTCATCTGGGTCTATCGGATTTTGGTCAGTCCACATCTTGAGTTTTTTATCCAGCTTTTCTTTGAAGAGCTCTGTTGGATTTTTTCCAATTTTCTATAATACTTTTTATCACCAAGTTGTGAATAAGCTTCGGCCACATAATCTTTTGTATTTAAAATAACAATATTGCCACCTTTGTCGGACATTTTTATTGTTATTGTTTTGTCATCTGTTAAATCCATTAATGCTGTTCTTTCTTCTGTTTTTAAATTGTCATGGTATTTCATTCCTTTAATTTTGTAGATGTCTCGAATAATTGCTTCCTGAAAAATATCAATTTTATTGCCTTGTGGCAATTGTGGATAGAATCTTGACGGTGTTTTCATACCACTTAACCCTGCTCCTTTTTGTGGACACACCCCTGATTCCGAGATGATTTAATCGTCATTTGTTACAGCCAAATTAGTTAGAGTGACTAATGCTGGTAAATCTACAGTTGTTAGGCCTCGCTCTTCCTCTGATCCTTCCAGTCTTTTTTTCTTCTTTAATCTTGTGAAATTCGCCATTTGTTCATTTTCCTCAAAGATTTTTTTTTTAATTTGATCTTTCTTATATATTTATATAGATCGATCCGGGTTTGAGCCATGTTCATGGATTCTGATGGACAGAAATTGATGCCCTTTTTCAAAAGGGACGTTTCATTTTCATTTATGATTCTTGCTGACAGATTTATAACTCCCAGTTCTTCTTCATTGGGGTTTATATCGGACCAATTTACTTCTGATTCTTCTGGCGCATGGATCTGGTTTCCGTTCCTATTTTTTGGGGCCCATTACCTCCTTTGGCTTCTTGTTGGTTTCTTGGTGCCGCACCTGATTTGGATACCCACTTGCGTCCTCTTCCTCTTGATGCTTGCGGTTGATTTTGTTCCCAAAATCTTTGTTTGAGGACCAGCCTCATGTCGCCTAAAAAATCTTTTGTTTGGTCTTCATTTTCTGAACCATCTTCACTCGTACCTGTAGATGTCATAGAGGTTGCGCTTGTTGCGCTTGATATCCCGAGCCCTTTCCTCCTTGATTTTTAAAAATGTCGAATTTCCTCGCATATGTGAAGATCCTTCCATATGCGTAATCATCTGTCACGTTTAAATTTGGATTGTTTCCGATTCCTTACAATCTCCTCATGTTTGTCTACATATTTTTCAAGGTCTTCTTTTAATTTTAGCATTTCTGGATTCATTTCTATGGCTGCTAATTCTTTTTCCAATTCTGATAGTTCCTCCTTGATTTTAACCAATGCTATTTCAAGATGTTTTACTAAGATTGTAATCAAGCAGAGCGATGAATCTAAAATATGATCTCCCCATTCTTTTAGCAATTCATCTGTTGCATCCTGTTGGCTCGGCATTAATGAAAGTCTCAGACCTCGGGGGACTCTCTTTACTTCAAGATATTTTTTTTAAGTAAATAGTTCCCACCATTTGTTTATCTCTTTCTTACTTGGTCTTTCCCATAATTTGAGTTTACTCCTTGTATCCGTTTTCTGGTTGTCTTGTTTATTTTTATCCTTGTTGGGTAATGGTGTTTTTTGTTCGAAAAAGGAAGAGTCCAGCAATTCGATTCTTTTGGCGTCTTTTATCCATATTTAACTGTCATTTTGCTGACTGCTGGGATTGATTAGTCAATTATTACTATTATAATTCTGTAACTCCTTGATTTCTCCTGAAGGAATTTGCGAAAGCAAGGGAAAAATAACTTTGTGCGAGCGAGTAGTTATCTATGTTGGTACTGTTTTGTTTATACGTTCCGCTTTTCGATACTTTCATCTGACTATATATAATTACCCATGTAGATAGTGGCAATACACTCAATGCCCCTAGTACCTTTCTTACTTGCATTGTATACTCCGTTTCCTTATTCCACAAAATAAAGTAGCATTAGGTCAATCGCTTCTGCAAATTGCGGTCCTCATAGTATTGTGCCAGGGAAAAGTGGGTGGGGTGGACGTCCACACACTGCTTTGCAGCCAATCTAACGGTACTATCGATCAGGGCTTCTCTTTTGGTACATCTCACTCATACTCTTCAATATAATCAGCCAGCCTACGGATCATATCTGCCCACTCATCCTAACCATCCTCGGCTCACTCATTGGTTCCAGTGGTTTTCAGGCTTTGCTTTTTCACTGTCGGCCAGTCCGTGTCTTTACCCCATTTCAGTACTGTTGGGCCCTTGTTTGACAACCAATGGATTGCTATGCAGCGTTTGTCCAAGAGAAGGCACGGTGTTAAATCTTTGCAGAATCTTGCCCTGCTAGAGTGTGATATTCTAGAGGCAACATTTGAAGTCTGAGACTTGTCATTTGTTTCAGGTGAAATATCACCTCATCCTAATATTGAAACCCGACCTGCAAGTGCATGTTGTGGAAGATTGTGGCTATCTGCTCAACACATTGTGTGCAAGCTGTGAATCTATTAGAATATACACTCTGCAGCCATGTGGGTGCCATATACACACAGCGAAGAGAATTGAATTGTGAAACACTAGAGTATATTTTTTTTAAAGTGATGGATGGAGTGTTTGAATTAATCTCGGTCACTAGTCAATTACTCTGGCCAAATCACTGTTATTTTGCACACCAAGCCACTTCAGTTTAGACCCAGCCAAATGCAAATCAGACTTGACCCTGCTCCAATGAGAAAAGTCCAGTTTGAGCTACCAGGCCCGGACCACCATAAACCCAAAATGGAGCAACCCATGGCTCGTTTGGCCCTAGTTGGAGCGCATCAGCCAGGTATAGCGTGGTTCAAGTTATAGTGTGCATATAACCCACATCTGCGCATAGCCGTCCCACTTAAGGCGACACACTAAAGTATACACCACCTCAGTTTGGACCCAACCATATTCAAATTAGTCTTGACCCATTACCTCTCGCTCCACATCCTCCACTCTCTTCCTTGGAGGGTTCTTCTAACTCTTCTTATTGCAGGGGAGGGAAGTGTTCCCTCATACCCTATTGATCCCTACAAGACCCCATATGATCCTGAACCTATAGACTACAGTGTTGATTCCCTCAGGCAAGTGTTCAATGTTGACTATACACCATTAATTGGTTTTCCTAGTGGTCTGGACAAAGAAAATGTTTAAAAACCATTCTGCCTTGCTCGACAGAACCAACTATATACTGTTCTAGTCCCCCAGGTTCTGTGAGATACTGGGTTACCCCATTAATCTTTAATCCTCTCCTCAATAGGACTTCCACATTAATTTCTCCTAGTCGCTGGCCATTAAGCTATCACTGAAGGCATTTTTCTTCCGGGTCCAATGCAAGGCAGTCCTCACCAGGACATGCAACATGACGACCATGTTTTATCTCCAGAAAAAGTGGGCACGTATTCTCAGCATTGGAAAGTACTGGAGCATACAATTTATCTTTGGGCACTGGTCTGGCACCACAACAACATACACCTAGTAGTGGATTACATTTTCGGAGTGGGTAATGACTTTGCAGGCTTGCTCAGCAGAATGCGGCAACAAGTTCACTAGTGGCAACGCCACCCACAAGTCCTACTCCTGTACTTCCGTCTTTGGGGGTTCCCGACTTAGAACTTTTTGCAGTCGCCAAAAAATGCCTACGCTTCGCCTCCGTGTTCGTACACCGCAGTCCATTTGCAATGCACCCTGGATGAACTAGTTAGGGATATTTGCCTGTGCTTTCTCACCTCTCACACTCCTTCCGTACATGGTTCTGAAGCTTTGGCAAACGTCCCTCACTCTACTGCAAAAGCAACATAATGACTCAAGAAATGCTTGAATTAATCTCAGCCACTGGTATTCGCTCTAGATCACATTCTAGACTTATCCTTTTTCTCCCACTGTTACTTTGTAGGCACAGACCCGTCTTATATAAATCCTTCTTGGTCCTACTCCCATAGGAACAGTTCAGCCTGAACTGCCAGTTCAGGCCCACTCCAGATGGGAATAGGACTCCAGTTGTACCTTACTAATAATACCCAAGTAGGTTGAAACCGATCTAGCATTGCTTGTGACCCCTTTTGGAGGGGGCCTCGCCTGGCAGTTTGTGACACTGTTTCCATAAGGAGCAGGGTTAGGACTGATTTGCAAAAGGTGGGCCTTTGTTTGTCTGGTTGGTGAAACACGATGGACTGGAATGCGATCCAATTGATAGCTGCTGACTATAATTAATTCAAGCATTTCATCTATCATTTTGTTGTTGTTGCAGTAGATTTCCTAAGTGTGACTGGTATGCCCAGGCTTGGGTCTGTGTTCATTGTCCCATAGGACTCAAGCTATTCCTCAGGGCTAAGAGACAAGTAGTTTGAAACCAGTCTGGGGTTGCTTGTGGTCCCTTCTGGAGAGGGCCTCACCGCCTTTGTTTAGAGAGTCCTTGTTGGGTAAAAAAGGATGAACTGGAATGTAGCCCGAGTGATTGCCAGTGGGTAGGATTAATTCAAGTACTTCAGCCATGAACTTGTTGCAGTTCACTTAAAACACAACATGATTCCTTTGAGGGCGTCTGAGTAGTCAGTGGGTTGTGCAGTCCCTTCAGCCTGCAGCCCCTTGTCTCAATTTTTACTGCAAAACTGAGAAGCTTTCTTGTAAGGCTTACAATAGATCCACTGCAAGACATTCTGTCACCACAACTAACTGCTGTTTGCGATTCAAACAGGTTGCATGAGTAGCAGGATCTCTCTGTACTGATTCTAACGGGACATGTGTTCAGTCTACACTGTGACTATAACACACATGTATATTGTTTCTTATTAGTGGCTGACAGGTGGGGTGTGCCCCATTATTTTACTCTAATAATTCTAAAAGGGCTTTGTAGTACCTCTGGTCAATTGTTGTAACATGGCTTGAGTTCTTACTGACCAGGAGGTATCTCAGAATATTGATTGCTATGGTTCTAATAAGATGCAAGTCATCAATGTCGATTGTCCGTGTTTGACATGGAGCTAGATTATGATATCATTTGAAAGGAACTTGAACAGGCTGTCCACTTCAGTCTTTTGCAGACCGACAGCATCAAGACGAAGAAACATATGCTGATGCACCAGATGAGTTCCTGGATCCAATAATGAGTGCACTGATGGTTGACCCAGTGATGCTGCCATCATCCAAAGTCACAGTTGACCGAGCCACAATTGCCCGCCACCTGCTAAGGTTAGCAACGAGCACTTATGCTCATTCTAAAGCAGCAGCAGTATTTCAGATGCTATTAGCATATATTTTATTTGGCATATATTTAGTGTGAGTTGTTTAATAAGATAGTGTTTCTGGGACATGTGTGTTTTGATGAGGCTGTGTGCATTTTTTATGTCTCCTGCACCAAATACTTTACGAAATGCTTTGTATTACATGCTTCTTTTCTCCTTTTATAATGAAACCTGTTAAGACAGTTTAGCACTGTAAACCAGAAGAAGGGAGGTAGTAGGATGCTCTTGCTCTTCACTCTAAGAGAAGAGCACACAATGTAGAGGTCTGTAGGGCATTTGGTGCCTACTACTCCAGGGCCTGCATCAACTGTAGATTGATGCATTCGAATGCAATCTGGGAGCGAGCCATGAAGCTCCTAGCGAAACACAAGAAGACCCTGCGTCGTCCTCTGGTCTCCTATACTACGCCTTTCTGCCAATTCCACTCCTGCCCTGAGTTCTCAAGATCAGGACCAACTGAGCACATTGAGGTTAGAGAGTCAGCAGCGACCATTAAGTGTCTTTAATCTTAGTTCCAAAAATGGTGAGGTAATTCTGGGAGCCAGGTGAACATCAAAAAAGACAGTTTATGCCTGCCGTTGGGGAACGTTTGTGGTTTGGTGCTCCTCACAACGAATTGACCCACTTGCTACTTTCCTGCCAAAGGTGCCATTTGTATTTTCCCTAGCCTGGAAGGCCTTGCTCTGGGATTTGCTCGACGATACAGGTTCGTCATTTCAGTATGTTTACGGTGCCAGATCACCCCTCTCTGCTTTGGTCACCCTTGGTGGCACGTTTTCTTAAGGGCTTACAGCATCTGTTCCCACCTAACCCTTTATTATGGCCAAGTGGAACTTTAACTTGTGTTTCGCCTTTTGAGTCCATGCGCAGCTGCCATGTGAGGCTCCTGACACTTAAGACAGCCTTTCTAGTGGCAATTATGTCACCCAGGAGGCTGCATGAGCTTCAAGCTATTTCAGTTCAACCCACCCTACACAAGCTTCTGCCCAGACAAAGGCCCTGGCCTCCTTCCTGCTGAAGGTGGTGACCCTATTCCATGTTTGCCAAAACATTGCGTTGCCAACATTATTCGCTCCACGTCCTCTTTCCTAGGGGCAAGAGAGGCTCCATCGTTTGGACTGCTATTGAGCTCTCTCCTTTTACATCAATCGCATCAAACAACATTGGTTGGACAATCTAGTCTTCCTTGGGTTTGCTGGAGCAAAAAATGCAAGGCAGTGCAACACTGGACCATCCCCCATTTGAATGTGCTCTGATTAAGTCGTCTACACATTGGCTAAGAAGCAGCCTCCTCATGGCCTGCAGCCTCATTCTACCAGAGCATAAGCAGCCACTATTCCGTTAACACACGGAGTGCCTGTCCTAGACATCTGTCAGGCTGCTGTGTGGGCGTCATTCCCCACTACTGACTGGACAGTTGGGTCAGTCGGGACGGGCATATGGCTGGTTGGGTTCTCAAGACTTTTTAGGTCGAAGCCCTGTCTGGTTTGCTAAAGACTTCTTTGTGACATTTGGAAAGCTTCCCTGGGAATGCATTCCATCCATTGATCATCATTGGCTTTGTGGTTTAGAAGTCACAATTGCTGAATTTTTATTTGCTGCTTTTATTTATTTATGGCTGTCCAGCTTGAGTTAGTCCATCCTGTAGAGCGCAGCCTGTTTACGAGCCCTCCTTGTATTCTCCCACTAAAGCGTCCATGAGTGTCCGCTTTTCTGTAAACTGGCATTTAAATTGTGTTCTTATCTTGCTACATTTGCTGTGCATTCTAAGACTTAGGTCCAACGTCAGGCTCTGTCTTCTGAGGGAGCTTGGTGTTTACTTTTCTTTCCCAGAATTCATAGTGAAAGGATGTATCTGAAAATCTGGGGGTGTGAGAGGACAGGCTTTTTTCAAACTCACAACAAAATTTAAATGTGTGTAAATGAACTGTGCAAACATTTCAGAATATATCCAAATTAGGAAAGCACATATGAAGCTTAATATTTTATAATTCTGAAGTATGCTGGAAACAAATATTTTAACGCTATTTGCGAGAAAAGTGCCTCTTATCCAGTATTGGGGTATCTTTCATAGATTCACATGCCTGAATCATTCCCCGTCGCCGAGGCGGTGTCCCACGGTAAATAAAAAAGCAGTGTTAAAAGCACCTTGTAGTAGTAGGCCCTAGAAAAGGCCTGAGGCCTAGATTATAGTAGCCTATCTACCTCATTATGCTAAAAAGGCCAAAGTCTTTGCTCCAACCAATCAGCTTACAGCACCCTCTAGAACCCTCTCTGCAGAGCCAGTTCTCCTCAGATTTTCACCGCACGTCGTGTGGAAGGGAGTCTCCCTGAGTCTTGACTCAGTTTTTTCTTCAGAGCTTCCAGGATGTATGACAAAAAGGCATTGTTTAGACCTTGCAGAACCTGCGATAAGAAGAGGGTCCATATGGATGACCAGCATAAGGACTGCATTTATTGCCTGTATCCCAAACATGAGGCAAAAAATTGTAAGATCTGCCGCACCTTCCCTTCTAAGACCTTAAGGGATAGCGTCCTTTTGTGGCTTAAATCCTCTTCCATGGAGGATGATGATGGAGCTTCTACCTCCTAGCAAGAGGGCAAGGTCTCAAGAGGATAAGACGAGTGAGGGGAGAAAACATGCGAAAACCTCCCACTCCACTTCAGGCTCTTCACAGAGATCTCAACATTCTGTCTCTGGAGCCTCAGCCACCAACGATTCCTCACAGAAAACCGTGAGTAAGAGTTCTGCTATCTCCTCACCAATGACTACTATTTCTACTTCAACCTCCTCTTCTGCGGCTATGATTTCCACTACATCTATCATTTCACCTATTGTGTCTACAAAGATTTGTGTTGTGACTAAAAGAACTCTCGTAGACTAAGACATCATCGTCAACGAAGCCTTCGTCGTCTAAAAAGAGCCCATCGACGCCACCGTCGACGACTGTCTCGTCGACGAAGAAAGCATCGATGACTAATCCGTTGACGGCTGCCCCGTCGAGGACGAGCCCGCCTACAGTTACTCCGACGACGAGCCCGTCGACGGTAGCTCCATCGACGTCGAGCCCATCGACGACGGTCCCGTTGACGTCGAGCCCATCGACAACGGTCCCGCCGACGGCAAGACCACAGAGGACGATTCCTTCATCGTCCACCTCGTCGACGATAAACCCCTCGACGACGGCATCTTTTCAGCTGGCGGATGCACCTTTGTCCCCGGTTTCATCAAAACTGATGGATTCAGCTTTGCTGAAGCCTATTGCTGGGAATCAGACTTTTTGTACGCCAATTTCAACGAAGAACTTTCAACTTGTATCTTACAAGAGGCAACAAGGTTCTTGTATATCGCCACTTATGCCCTCTCATCTTCTAGAATCTTACTCCGATGATGAAGAGGATGATTTTGAGAACGATGATAATGAAGGTGCTTTTGGTGTGGCGCGTCACCCATCTGATATCATCAAGTGTCAAGATGATGATTAAGACGACACTTGCACTGAGCACTACTACCAGGAGGACATTATAGTGCCTCATGCTTTGGAACATCAGAGACGGCCTAAGGTCTCAGAAGTCACTTATTTACCGCCTACTTTGATACAGGACTTACAGGATATGCTGGCGGATTATAAACCACGCTTTCCACCAAAAATGCATCAGCCTACTACTTCTGTTCCTCCACCTCAAATTCCACCGCTCTCTCCAGTCGTGGAACCTACGCCACCTGAATTGCCTCCACAAACCCTGGACACGTCATCAGAAGAGGAAGGAGAGTGGCGTAACGCACCATCAATAGACCCATGGGATGATTACGTTATCCCCATGCCATCCCCCTGGACTTCTCAGCCTTCAAATTCACCACCTGAAGATGTAGGTGGGTTCCACAATCTGATGCAGAGAGCAGCAAACAGATTTAAACTCCCGATGACAGTGGAGCAAACTGAGTGCTTTCTTCATGATTTTAAAGAGGAAACAAGGAAGGTGTCTAGAGCCATTCCTATCATTGATTACATTTGGAAAGAGGGCCTCAAGATAATGGAAAACCCTGCTTCTGTGCCTGCTGTGTTGCCAAGAATTGAGAAGAAGTACCGTGCCCTCCTCACTAGTCCAGCGTGCCTTATTGGTCATCCACGTCCGGATTCAGTAATCTCTCAGGCTGCACAACAAAGGTCGAAGAACCCAGCTACCCCTATTTCTACACCACCTGATAAAGAGGGGCGACGCTTAGACCTTATTGGGAAAAAGTTTTCCACCATGACTGCGGCATCCATCAGAGCGGCGAATTCTTTGGCAATTATAGGGCGCTATGATCGCTAAATGTGGTCCGAAATGGCTGGTTTCATAGAGCTGATTCCAGAGAGGCAGGAAGCGCGGAAAATATTAATGGAAGGAGAGCGCGCAGCGGCGGAATCCATCGACTGCGCATTAGATATTTCGAACACAAATTTCAGACAGTTGGCAGGAGCGGCTGTCTTAAGGCGTCGAGGGTGCTTGAAAGCCACTACCTTTCGTCCAGAGGTCCAATTGAAAGTACTGGACATGGCATATGATGGAGAGTCCCTCTTTGGAAAACATGTCGACGAAGCTCTCCAAGCAATTAAAACAGATACAGATACTGCAAAATCACTAGGGTCATTGCAGTACAAAAGAGGATCGTTCAGAGGCGCGAGAGGACGCGGTTATTCGTCCAGAGGAAATTACCAGCTAGGCAGGCAATACCAGCAGCAATACCGCCAGAACTATCAGTCCTCGTATCGCCAGTCTGGATCGGCTGGTTTCTCTCGCCAAGGAGGAAGAAGGCGCACAAGCAGTCGGGGACGAGACAATCACAAGAAACAGTGAGGTTACTTGGGCGCCACCTTCAGTCCCCTACCTTCCCGTGGGAGCGAAAATATCTGCCTTCCAGCAACAATGGCATCAAATAACAACAGATCAGTGGGTGTTGGACCTGGTCCAACATGGTCACACCCTGGAGTTCATCACCAAACCTCCAACAACTCCGCCCAGGGGTTCCCCTCCCCCTCGTCTTCACTTATTGATCAAGGAAGTTCAAACCATGCTTCTCAAGAACGCAGTAGGGAAGGTCCCAATCCATCAGAGAGGGACAGGTTTCTGTTCCCGTTTTTTCCTCATAAAAAAGAAATCGGGGGGAATGGCGACTGATCCTAGACCTACGCAATCTGAACCGATATCTCAAGAAGCAGGGGTTCCGAATGGTCACCCTCTCGGACATTCTCAACTGCCTCAACGAGGGAGATTACATGGCTTCCTTGGACATGGAAGATGCATACTTCCACATCCCAATCCACCCAAAGCATCGAAAATACCTCTGTTTCACTGTCGCTGGCGCCCATTATCAGTTCAAGGTCCTCCCATTTGGCCTCAAGTCGGCCCCAAGGATTTTTACAAAGTGCCTGGCTCCTGTGGCAGCAGCTCTTCGGACAGCAAAGGTACAGGTTTTCCCGTATTTGGAAGACTGACTAGTCAAAGGTCCATCAAAGTCCAAAGTGAAGTCCGACATTACAATAGGCTGCATTCTCTTTACATCGCTAGGCCTCACAATCAACCAGAGCAAATCTCAATTGGTTCCGAAGCAGAACCTGCTGTTCCTAGGAGCTTGTCTGGACACAGTAGGATGCAAGGCATTCTTGTCTCGAGAGAGACAACTCCGACTACAGGCTTTGGCCATAAAACTGTCAAGAAAAAGGTCACTTTCAGTTCGCCTATTTGCATCGCTTCTGGGGATGTGCTCTTCGGCCATCAACCTCATTCCATTGGCACGTCTAAAGATGCGGCCTTTACAGGAAGAGCTACATTGTCAATGGCATCAAGCGACAGGCTCTTTCGAGGACACCATCACAGTCACCAACAGGATGGTGCATGCTTTTCAATGGTGGACTCCGCTGAGCAATCTGGAACAGGGACTCTCATTCTTGCAAGCTCCTCCGGATTTCATTCTGACGACAGATGCGTCCATGGAGGGCTGGGGAGGTAATCTCCAGGATTTACAAGTACAAGGAAAAAGGTCTCAACAGCACAAAAAATGCCACATCAACAGTCTAGAGTTGAAAGCTATTTTTCTTTCTCTTTAAGCGTTCCTCCCCAGGATAGCAGGATCCTCAGTCCTGGTCAGAATGGACAACACTACCAGCATGTTTTATATAAACAAGCAGGGGGGAACGAGATCAGCAACATTGTCCAGGGAAGCCCAAGAGTTATGGCAATGGTTAACCATTCACCTGGACCTCATCCAGCACGGTCGCTCCCCCCATGCTCCCTGATCCCAGCTCCTGTTGACGATCTGGCCGGCTGGTGGTACCGCTTCGAGTCTACAGAGCTGTAACTGCATTTATTTAATTAATTCCGCCTTGCGTTGTGTTTATTTATTTAATTCCGCCTCGCGCTGCATTTATTTAATTAATTCCGCCTTGCGTTGCATTCATTTAATTAATTCCGCCTTGCGTTGTGTTTATTTATTTAATTCCGCCTCGCGCTGCATTTATTTAATTAATTCCGCCTTGCGTTGCATTTATTTAATTAATTCCGCCTCGCGCTGCATTTATTTATTTATTTCAGCCTCGCGCTGTGTTTGTTTATTAAATTTAGCCTTTAGCCCCCGGTGCCCTGTGACCCTCCATCTTGTTGTGTGTCCCCTGGCCCGCCCCTCCTCCCTGCTACCGCCTCCCAGCTGCTGACCCTCCCACCCACGATCAGAGTGCTCCCTACCTGCATTTATTTAATTAATTCCGGCTCGCGCTGCATTTATTTATTTATTTCAGCCTCGCGCTGTGTTTGTTTATTAAATTTAGCCTTTAGCCCCCGGTGCCCTGTGACCCTCCATCTTGTTGTGTGTCCCCTGGCCCGCCCCTCCTCCCTGCTACCGCCTCCCTGCTGCTGCCCCTCCCACCCACGAACAGAGTGCTCCCTACCTCCTCTGACGCGCTGTGATCACCTGGACCTCATCCAGCACGGTCGCTCCCCCCATGCTCCCTGATCCCAGCTCCTGTTGACGATCTGGCCGGCTGGTGGTACCGCTTCGAGTCTACAGAGCTGTAACTGCATTTATTTAATTAATTCCGCCTTGCGTTGCATTTATTTAATTAATTCCGCCTTGCGTTGTATTTATTTATTTAATTCCGCCTCGCGCTGCATTTATTTAATTAATTCCGCCTTGCGTTGCATTTATTTAATTAATTCCGCCTCGCGCTGCATTTATTTATTTATTTCAGACTTGCGCTGTGATTGTTTATTAAATTTAGCCTTTAGCCCCCGGTGCCCTGTGACCCTCCATCTTGTTGTGTGTCCCCTGGCCCGCCCCTCCTCCCTGCTACCGCCTCCCAGCTGCTGACCCTCCCACGCTCCGCCCCCTCCACCATCCATTTATGGCCAATGCCTCCACGCGCAGCGTCCACGCGCTACGGCCACGCCGAAGGTGCGCCAAAGGTAAGCCCGTCTACGCCCGTCCGCGCCTGGACCGCGCCCTGCGCCAGACCCCCTGCCCCTCACGTCACCCAGTCTTCCCGCATTACCTACGATGCTGCCTCCCTCCTAGCCCTTAACCCCGGTCGCGCCCCCAACTGCGTCCAAGCCGCTCCTGGACACACCCATGGACCTTTCTCTTGCTACTCCTGCAAATTCAGCGGCACCGACAACATCTCCGCTACGACCACACCACAGATTCTCGACCCCAACCACCTACAATGCATCCTTCTCAACACTCGATCGGTCCACAGGCACGCCATTGACCTATGGAATCTACTAGACACCATATCACCGGACATCGCCTTCCTTACGGAAACCTGGATGAACGCTTCCTCCGCACCAGACATCACCATTGCCATCCCTGAAGACTATAAGATTACTCGCAAAGACCGTACCAGCCACACAGGAGGAGGACTCGCTATCGTCCATAAGAAATCAATCCGCATCTCAACCAGCTCTGACGCCAACCTAGTCAACTCCGAACACCTTCACTTCCAGATCCAAATCGACCCCAAAACCACACTCAGAGGCACTCTCCTCTACAGACCACCAGGACCCCGCGCAAAATTCAGTGAAGACATCACGGACTTCATCACTCCTCACGCGCTCCCCTCCAAAGAATACATCCTTCTGGGAGACCTCAACTTTCACCTTGAAAGGATCAATGACCGCAACACCGCCACCCTCGTGGACAACCTCGGCAACCTCGGACTTAAACAACTAGTCACTTCCCCCACCCACATCGCAGGTCACACACTCGACCCCATCTTCACATCCAGCAATCATGTCTCCTTCAGCCACACCACGGACCTCCTCTGGACTGACCACAGCTGCGTTCACTTCACCTACAACAAACCAAAACCCAACATCCACCTCCAACCTACCCTGCAAAGAAACTGGAACAAAATCACCACGGACCAAATCTCCGCTTCGCTCCTTCGAAACTCCCCAGCCCTCTCTTCTAACGCCAACGAAGCCGCCGCCAACCTCACCCTATGGTTATCCAACACCGCCGACACCTTAGCACCACTGAAAAAACGTCAAAGCAAACCTGGCAGAAAGAAGGCCTCTTGGTTCAAAGATGATCTTAAGAAATCCAAGAAACTCTGCCGCTCCCTTGAAAAGGCCTGGAAAAAAGACCCATCCACCAGCACCAAGGACGCCTTCAAAAGCGCCACCCGCACTCACCACCAACTGATCCGAAAAGCCAAGAAAATAGCATTCAAGGATCGACTTGACAACAACGCCCACAACAGCAAGGAACTTTTCAACATCGTCAAGGAATTTTCCAACCCCTCGGCCAACTCCAACGACATCACCCCCTCTCAAACCCTCTGCGACTCCCTAGCCTCTTTTTTCCACAACAAGATTGCAGACATCCACAACAGCTTTGACAACCAACCCGGAAACCAACCCACCCTACCATCTGCTGACCATCTTCCCCCCGTAAACACCCTTAACGCCTGGAACCCAATCTCCACTGAGGAAACCATCCGCCTGATGAATTCCATCCATTCTGGATCCCCCACAGACCCATGCCCTCACCACATCTTTAACAAAGCAGACTCCGCCATAGCACCGCACCTCCGAGACGTCATCAACTGCTCCTTCAACTCCGCTACCTTCCCAGAAGACTGGAAACACGCTGAACTCACCGCCCTTCTGAAAAAACCAACAGCGGACCCCACCGAACTCAAAAACTACCGCCCCATCTCGCTTCTTCCTTTCCTGGCCAAAGTCATCGAGAAAGCCGTCAACAACCAGCTCGCCGCCTTCCTCGAAGCCAACAAATCCCTCGACCCCTCACAATCTGGCTTCCGAGCAAAACACAGCACTGAGACCGCCCTCATCGCAGCAACAGACGACATTCGAACTCTACTGGACAATGGAGACACAGTCGCCCTCATCCTCCTCGACCTCTCTGCAGCATTCGACACAGTCTGCCACAGCACCCTTCTACAACGCCTCAATAACATCGGAATCCAAGGACAAGCACTTGAATGGATCACCTCGTTCCTCACCGGAAGAACCCAGAGAGTCCGCCTTCCTCCATTCAAGTCCGAGGCCTCTGAAGTCATCTGCGGCGTACCTCAAGGATCCTCACGCAGTCCCACCCTCTTCAACGTATACATGAGCCCCCTCGCGGCCATCGCCCGCCAACACAACCTCAACATCATCTCTTACGCGGATGACACTCAACTGATCCTTTCTCTCACCAAGGACCCCAGCACCGCCAAAACTAACCTACACGAAGGAATGAAAGAAGTCGCCGAATGGATGAAACAAAGCAGTCTGTTTTGTCTGAGTTCAGTTTCAGAAGTCCTCATCTTGGGTACATCCCCCTCTGCCTGGGACGACTCCTGGTGGCCGGAAGCCCTCGGAAAAGCACCCATCCCGACAGACCACGCACGGAACCTTGGCGTCATCCTGGATTCTTCACTCTCAATGAACAGACAAGTCAGCGCCGTATCCTCTTCCTGCTTCAACATTCTTCGCATGCTCAGAAAAACATTTCGCTGGATCCCCTCCGAAACAAGGAAAACAGTCACCCACGCTCTGGTCACGAGCCGACTGGACTACGGAAACACCCTCTACGCAGGTACCACCGCTAAACTCCAGAAGAAACTCCAACAAATCCAAAACGCCTCAGCCAGGCTCATATTAGACATCCCACGCAACGAGCACATCTCTGGTCACCTTAAAGACCTCCACTGGCTACCCGTCAATAAGAGGATCACTTTCCGACTGCTTACCCACGCACACAAATCTCTCTACGACATCGGACCAGATTGCCTCAACTCTCGACTGTCCTTCTACACCCCCTCCCGCCAACTACGTTCGTCCAGCCAAGCCTTCGCCACTGTACCTCGCATCAACAAGACCACCATGGGAGGCAGATCCTTTTCATACCTGGCTGCTAAAACATGGAACTCACTCCCCGCTTACCTTCGCCTCACCCAGAACCACCTAGCGTTCAGAAAGCAGCTTAAAACGTGGATATTTGACAAATAATCCTCCCCCCCTTCCTAAGCGCCTTGAAACCCTCTGGGTATGTAGTGCGCTATACAAATTTTTATGACTTGACTTGACTTGACTTGACTTGACAACATAACTCTCAAGGCGGAACACGTCAGAGGTCTTTACAACACTTTAGCAGACAAACTGAGCAGGTCCTCATCAGATTGCCACGAGTGGGAACTGCACAACAACCAGTTGAGCAAGGTGTTTCAGAGATGGGGCAAGCCGAAGTTGGATTTATTTGCAACCCAACAGAACAAGAAATGCCGGTACTACGCCAGCAGGTACCCTCAACGGGGATCAAGGGGGAATGCCCTGTCCATGCGATGGTCAGGGATTTATGCTTATGCCTTTCCTCCGATCCCTTTGATTCAACGAGTGGTGCGCAAGATGAAGTTGGAGAGTTGCCGCCTTCTCCTAATTGCTCCCAGGTGGCCTCTCCAGTATTGGTTTCAGGAGCTCATGCTACTTTCACAGGAGCCACCGATCAGACTGTTGGTAACCCCAACGCTACTGTCACGCAACGAGGGTCAGGTACTTCACCCAGACCCTCAATCGCTGAAACTGCACGCATGGCTCCTAACTTCCTAGAATTTGAACATCTCTAAATTCCTCAGGACTGCCGAGACATTCTAAAGAAAGCAAGAGCCCAGAGTACATTAAAAACGTATCGTCTCAAATGGAAGCGCTTCTGCGCTTGGTGCATCTCTAACGCTTTACACCCTATAGAGGCGCCAGCAGAGAAAATACAGCCCTATTTATTGCTTTGGCACGATCTGGTCTTTCTTTTTCTTCAATAAAGGTCCACCTAGCGGCCTTATCCAGATACAGAAAAATGGCTAACACTCAATCGCTCTGCTCTTCATCGCTAACTAAACAATTTATGAGGGGTCTTTTCCGGGCTTATCCTCCAGTAAAGCCCTCACCACCGGAATGGGAGCTCAACACTGTTCTCTCACAGCTGATGAAGCACGCGTTCGAGCCCATCCATAGAGCTGAGCTAAAATTATTGACATGGAAGGTTGCTTTGTTATTAGCACTAACTTCTGCCAGAAGAGTGGGAGAAATTCAAGCCTTCACTATAAAGGAGCCCTTTTTGCATTTCTCCCAGGACTATGTCACTTTGCGGACGAATCCAACATTCATACCAAAGGTGCCTTCCCAGTTTCATCTAAATGAGCCAGTCAAGCTGAAAGTTTTCTTTCCAAATCCTACAACCCCGGCTGAAAGAACATTGCATTCTTGAGACATCAAACGATGCTTAAAGTTCTACCTCCAAAGAACCAAGACTTTAAGAAAATCAGATCAACTGTTTGTAGCCTATGGCCAGACTACATTGGGTAAAGCGGTCACTAAAGCCACAATTTCCAGGTGGATAGCCTCCGCCATTCAGTTATGTCATATCAAGGCTAACCGACCGTTGACAAGGTCTGTTCGATCTCATTCCACAAGAGCTGTGGCAGCGTCTGCAGCTTTGTTTGCAGGAGTGACGCTTGAGAACATTTGCCGTGCTGCGACATGGAAGAATGTCCACACGTTTACAAGACACTACTGCCTGCAATCAGCAAATCAGGATGATGCGGCAGTGGGCCAAGCTGTTTTACGTCACCTGTTTCCATAAGGAATACATTCAGGTACTAACGTTGGTTTATTTTTATATAAAGTACATACAATTCAGTATATGGTTTATAATATGCAGACATATTTAACATATTATATGTTTCTATGGTGTATAAGTTAATTTTCTGTAGGAAATTGCACAATTTTCAATGTCGAATCTGATCAATCTTTACATAATTGTTGGTTGTTAATTATGCATTCATGGGGGAGCACTACAATAAGTCTCCCACCATCCGCAACCGACTTTGCCTGGTTTACTGCTTGCTATTCTGATTCAGGCATGTGAATCTATGAAAGATACCCCAATACTGGATGAGAAAACAAGTTACTTACCTGTAACTTCAGTTATCCAGTATTGGTATCTTTCATAGATTCACATGCACCCACCCTCCTCTCCGGAGAGTCAGTTCTCTAAGTTTGGGATACCTGTTCCCACTTGTGCTACGAAAATCTGAGGAGAACTGGCTCTGCAGAGAGGGTTCTAGAGGGTGCTGTAAGCTGATTGGTTGGAGCAAAGACTTTGGGCTTTTTAGCATAATGAGGTAGATAGGCTACTATAATCTAGGCCTCAGGCCTTTTCTAGGGCCTACTACTACAAGGTGCTTTTTGCACTGCTTTTTTACTTACTGTGGGACTCCCGCCTCAGCGACGGGGAATGATTCAGGCATGTGAATCTATGAAAGATACCAATACTGGATAACTGAAGTTACAGGTAAGTAACTTGTTTTCTTTTGCATGGTTCGCCCCCCATCTTTTTGCCTGCTGTTTATGTGGTTTTAAATATAGTGCCCAGGGCCCCTGCCAACTAGGTGCCGTATGCCAGTGCTACTTCCCTAAAACAAACTCCCAGTTGGTACTTCTACCCCCTGTAAGTCCCTAGTAACTGGTACCCTGGGTACCTAGGGCCTGAGAGCTGAAGAGGGCCCTTAGGTTCCCCCACCCCCTCACTGGAACCAGACTACTGCCATTGCAGGCTGCACACCCCTGTGAGGTAGAAAATAACAGTCGACATGGCACCCTGTCTGTGGGTGCCCTGCCAGCTAACACTGCTGGGCAGCCTAGGTAAGTCACTCCTCTAGCAGGCCTCACAGCCCTAAGGCAGATTGCTCTATACTACAGGTGAGGGCATACCTGCATGAGCATTTCCCAATATTGTAAGTGCCAGTGAAGCCATTGAGAGTACATTGACTGGGGACTCGACAAATCAAGTTCCACAGCACCTTGATGACTTTACTGAATATAGGAGACATGTTTCTTGACCCCTGGGTCTACCCCGGCTCTCTAGGACCATACACCATGCACATCCTGGGAAGAGGTGTCATGCCTCCTCCCCCAGAATGGGCCAGTGCTCGAAGAGGGGAAACTTCAAAAGCTTGCCACCTTTGTAATGCACCCCAGTCTCTGCTGCTAGCAGCAGATGGCAGCCCCTGGTGTACACCCGTACCTTGGATTGGAAATATGAAAAAAGATAGGAGGCATGCCCAACTCTGCCAACCCTACCCCTAGGATAGAAGGGAAGCGAGGCGAAGCACACCTTTCAGTCCAAGCCATCTTGAAGATGGGGGGGATCCTCCAATCAGGGGTAGGCCTATGTCCCTCCCACAGGAGGGTGGCATAATAGAGGGTGTAGTCACCCCAGATTTGGTGCCCATTGGCCCTACCTGCTACTCCCCTAAATCGCCTCCTAAATGTAGGATCTATGTGGCGCCTGAGACCTGGCCCTCCGATCTGTTACAAACTAAGAAGCAAGAACACGATCCAGCCGAGAAGACTATAGACGACTGCCTTGGCCCAGCCCCACTGTCCTGTCTCCAACGTCTGTGAACCTGCAACCCACCTTGCAGCCAGCAACGTCTGAAAAACGGAGAGGACTGCTGCCTTTGACAAAGACTCCAATCTTCCCTATCCAGGAAGAATCAAACTCCAAGAACCACTACAGTTGAGAACCGACACTGGTGTCGATGCCACTCACCACTACCCAAGAGCTCCCAAACACCATAATGGTTGAGGACCGGCGCTTTTGTCAACGCAACTCTACCCTGCCCGAAGTAAGCATTGCAACTGGATGCCCTCCATGACCTCGAGAGATCCTCTCAGCCCCATGAAATTAGTTTCCCACAGCTCTGGGCCAGAGAGCATGTACCCTCCTGCTAGTGGCCCTGTTGGTCCTGCGCAGCCCACCCGACAGTGATCTCACCAAGATGATCCAACGACTGCAGACCCCCATCCAAATTACAGCCATCGACCGCGACACTGTGTTGAGCGCAGACTGAAACCTATCTTGTGTATTGCCCCCGCCAACTGCAATGGTAAAGATCATTGCTGGTATCGACCACCTCAGCCAAGATACTGAAATCCACCCGTATTGGTGCCCCAGCCGCCCCACAACCGACCCTACACTCCATGTGGGTCTGACCACCCGAGGGCTAGAACTGTAAGTTGTATACTCGCTTGACGCTCCCCTTAATTGATCCCCCCCCCCACCCCCCATCGGGAATACTCATCTATTCGAATATTACACTGTCATCTTTAGAACGTGAAAAGTAGCTTTACTTGAAACGTACTACCTTAGCAACCAAGACTTGCCCTTCACATTAAATATAAACAAAGTATTATTTTTTTTCTCCTAAAATTGGTCTGGGTCTCCTTCTTGAGTTGTGTGTCCATTATTGATCATGTGTGCACAATAGATGTCTTACACTCAATTGTGTTACTGGTAGTGTGGCCGAGCAGCCTTAGGCCTAATAGAGCACTTTGGGTTTTGCATTGAGCCCTGTACACTTTTGAGGAACCACTGGACTCTGTGCACAGTATAGCCACTTTAATATGCTAGACCTCTAGCCACAGATTCCTTACTTTAAAATCTTCCCCAGGTGCAAGACTGGATCTGGATATTTTTTCCCATAGCACGTCTGCGCATTGGTAGAGGGTGCTGCTCGACTACGTATCGATGGTGTCCACTGGTTGTGACGTCGACTGAGTCCATATAATTGTCACCGACGCCAGTTCCTTCTTTTCTGCGATTGCAATGCAGATCAGGATCAGTTCAGGGGGTGTTTTTTGGCCCATTTCGACATTTTTTCAGAGGAAACTGTGGTTTTTGAGACTGTCCCAAAAAAAACAGATGATGGACAGAATGCAGAACTATGTCATACATTCACCCCAGTACAGAGATCTATGCTTAAATCTATCGTTTTTTTGCTCACCATGCCATCCCAGTTTGGACCCAGCCATATGCAAATCAGTTTGACCCTGTGCCCAATGGGAACAGTCCAGCCTGAACTGCCAGGCCAGTCCTCCCTGGACTGGAAACCAGCATCCTAGGACCGTTTTCGGGCTTTCATCCCTCATCAGCCAGGATAACTCGATTCCAGTGGCATGGAGAGCACAGGACCTGGCTGGGTCCAAACTGGGGTGGCGTAGTGGGCAAAAGAACAATGGATTTAACCCAGATCTTTTGACTGTGGGAGAATGTTTGCATTGTCAGCATTCCGTCCATCATTTGTTTGTTGTAACACTTTTGAGATTGTCTTCGGGGATTAAACCCTATGGATCTTGTGACAGACTGATGTCGATCACACATCCTCAGGCCATCTGTTTGTGGTGCCTTGGAGAACACCATGACCCCGAGGAGTGCGGTTCCTGTCGGCATCTTCGTCCGAAGGCGTTGAGATCCCCATATGAAACTTCTGGTGGCACCACTATCTGAGGTACCGCTGCTCAGTCTCTGGCTGGTCTCTGGACTTCAACAAAGAATCGTTCGGTTGAGGTGCCATCTCCGTCTAAGTCGAAGATGGCTCTGAAGCACCAACAGTTGAAACGTAAGTTAGTTTCTGACACCGTCTCCCAGCCTTCAGATGCGAAGCATCCACAGTAGTCCACCTTGTGCCTCCCTAATTATCCTTGAGCCCGGGCGACTCTAGCCCAAATGCAGGAATGTTAAATTTTCCTGCATGAACTCTTTGGGCCCCCCCTCTGGTATGCCTTCGTGCCCCACGGAGGGGAGAGGTGCCCTGAATGCATCATCGGTGGCGGGTTCGTCCTTGGTAACAGTTGGGCCCTCTGAATCAGGTATTGGATTCAAGGTGGCGCTGGTGCACAGCCCTTTGGGTTCACACCTTTTGGGGCTGGGGCAGCCAATAACATCCACGTCACTGATCGACGTCAACCGGTTACTATTTCTGACATTGATACGATGCCGTAACGGCTCTGGATGCGCGACAATGGAGCAGTCTATTTAAGGCAACTTTCCACCTGCCCTTATGCCACCTGTGTCTGCTTATCCTATGGTAATGCACAGTTTTGCAGGTGAAGGGAATAATATAGGGTGTCAAAACCCTTTGGACCCTGCTGCCCAGCCTCCTTTGGAGCAAAATTGGCTGACTGCGCTGGGTGAGGCTAGTGGACTTGAGTCCTCTCCAGTGTCTGATTTACTGTCAACACCTGGTATAACAACAAAGGTGTGTTCCTCCTACGCGGTGGTATTGAAGAGGGCAGCTGTAGTTTTAGGTTTCCAGCTTCCCTCATAATTGTCCACAGACCCTTTAGTGAATGTTCTTCTCCAAGGTGAGACTGAGTGGAGCCTTTACTCCGTTATGAGTCCTTTTGTTAGGAGCATGGGCGAAACCAGTATCGGGAGCTCCAGTTGATCGGGTTATAGCCCATATGCATCGACCCGCCCCTGGGAATCCTGTTTGTCTTGTGCAACATCCCACCACAAAGTGACTGGTGGTACAGGCTACAGTGGCTTCGCCAAACCCTAGTGTCCTTCCCTTAGTTCCGCCAAATAAAGCGTCCGGATGACTAAATGTTGTGGGAGGAATATATTCTCCAGCATTGGAGTGTCTTTCATAGATTCACATGCCTAAATCATTCCCCATCGTCGGAGTGGGAGTCCCACGGTACATAGAAAAGCAATAATATGCACTTAGTAACCAGAAAACCTTGGTAATAAACAACCAGGAAGTGAAGTAGCCCTAGGCTACAAGAGAAAAAACGTCCACATTTGTGACTATCATAGTCATTTTGTATAGTCCAAACTGCAGCCAATCAGGCGACAGCACCCACCAGAATGTTCTCCCCAGAGGCTCAGGCTCTCAGATTTTCTACCGCACGTCGTGTGAAGGGAGTCTCCCTGAGCTTTGGTGAGTACTTCACTTTTCTGACTGGATTTCTCTCCTTTAGGATGGCATCTACTTAAAAATCTCCCTTCAAGCCTTCTGAATCTTGTGGGAAGCTCCGGCTTTTTTCAGAAGACACCCACAAAAAGTGCCTCTACTGCCTTTATCCTGATCATGTGGTGAGAGAGTGTAAGATCTGTAGGACCTTCCCTCAGAAGACGCTCAGAGATAGGAAAGGACTCCTACTTCTGTGGCTGTAGGAGATTAAAGACCAGGATAACCCTTTATCTGAGGTGGGAAGTGTGGCCTCCGGGTCATCTATCCTCTAGAAAGAGGATGGCTGAGGAAGATCTATCTTCTCCTGGGGCTAAGGTGTTCAGCCCTCCAAGGGTTCTGGCTTGCCTTCTGCAAAAAAGTCTTCTCCACCTTCTGGATAGTCATCTGTATCCCCCCCCTAAAAAGACTGGAAAGTCTCTGGCATCTAAAAAGCTTCCTGAGAAGGTTTTTCCTCAGAAGAAGACCCTGTATCTCCCATTTGCACAAGGAGGGCTGTCCCTCCCAAATCTCAGAGAATATTATTTTGCTTCTTTTGCACACCACAGCTTTAGGTTTTTTTGTCTAGACTATCATGAGGCAGACAATTTTTTTACTAAGAAGATGTTGTTGGAATCCAATATTACTGATCCTGTTAGAATTACGAAGGACCCAAAGAAGGTTTGTTATAAGTCCTTACAGTGGGTTTTTAAACAGAAAACACAGCTTTCGAAATTTTATGGCATGTTTAAAATAAGTAATACAACGGATTTAATAAATTTTAGCTTCGGAGAGAGGGGCCGTTTGGATAATAATTTAGGGAGACTCTGGAAGGAGAATGGCTTTGAGAAAATTGAGGACTTCCTCATAGGGAATAGATGGAAATCCTGGGAGGAAATCTCTAGACAGATCCACCACGCCTTTACAATACTGAAATGGTCCTTTTTGATGCTCCATGCGGATCTTAGAGAGTTAGATATAGGTAACTTATTTTATAGAAAAGATCTGTCTATAGCATTAAATAATCCAACACAAAAGATCAGTACTTGGATTAAAATATTAAGAGAAGACAATGTAATCGACTCCTCCAATAAGATTATAGAAAGGTGGAAAAAGAGGGAAGACATTGAAATTAACAAGCTGCCATGGAATAAGATTAATACATTTAATAAAACCATCTTCCGCGGTGCTAATTTTTTTTTTTTTTTTTTTTTTTTTTAACGAAAGTTGGATATGACATTTATTGAGCAACGGAAGTTAACAGAACAAGTATCGTAGGTCTGTACAAAATCCAAGTGTTCGATACCATCTCTGCACTACAATTAAAATGTTTGACAGAATAAAACTCACCAACCAAAACCAACTTTCTGAATCAATAGCTTCTTTGAAGCCACAGCAACACTTAAATATGGGGTAAGAATTCAATCCAAATGGCTGGTTACAAAGCTAACTTTGCAAATACAATTACAAAAAGGCAGGGTAATTTGGGAAAGTTCACTTAGATGTGTTGTAGTCCATTTTTTGTTTAAATGTTTAGACAGCCCCTTCTTCCCAATCAAAGATCCTTTGACGTGTAGATATATCACTGAAGGTAACTGCATTTAAGTGTGTTGCTGCTCTTTCTTTCCAATGAGAGATTTGTGGATGTGTGGAATTACACCACCACCAGCGATAGTTGCTTTAATGAGGGAGTCCAATTCTTTTAAATTTTAATCAGTTTAAATCGGTGATCGATACGGAGCGTTGAATAGTCGGGGCTCGTGTTTATTCGGTCTGACACCGCATTCTGCCTGGGAGCCTAGTCCGCTGTTGTCTCGGCCGTTGGAAGGATTTAAGAGTGTTTTAAAATGGCTGGCGGTAAAGCAGGAAAAGACTCCGGGAAGACCAAGACAAAGGCCGTTTCCCGCTCACAGAGGGCCGGTCTTCAGTTCCCGGTGGGCCGTATCCACAGACATCTTAAGTCCAGGACCACCAGCCACGGACGCGTGGGGGCTACCGCCGCCGTGTACAGCGCCGCCATCCTCTAGTACCTAACCGCCGAGGTTCTTGAGCTTGCTGGTAATGCATCAAAAGACTTGAAAGTAAAAAGAATCACCCCACGCCATCTGCAGCTTGCTATCAGAGGTGACGAAGAATTGGACTCCGCGGTGCTAATTTTAAACGTATGCAATTTTATAATAAACTAGCAGCCCATCCCAACGTTGTCCGGGTATGAATTGCTGCCGGCCAGTAGTATATTGTTTTTTAGGCTTTCGTTTAGATAGCATTTCTTATCTGTGACAGGCCTGTGAAACGCTCCGATTCACAGTGCACAGCTGATGCACTTAACAGTGCGCGTTCAGTAGTGTGTGAACTCGAGTTTCTCTACTTTATTTTTCCGTGCAATATTATATAGCGCGCACTCGACAACATGGCATGGGCACAATTTACATTACAGAGGAACACATTCATTTGTGTTAGGCACGGGGAGACCAAGCGATTTGCCTGGAATCACAGGATGTTGAGCTGATGCCGAGATTCGAACGTAGCTCCCCGCTCTAAAGTTCGCAATTCTCGAACTTGTGGCGGGAGGGGTGTCTAAAAGTGTATGTCGGTGCTGGCGATCAATGAGTGAGACATGTGCATTTTTGAAATGGGTAGTGAAAAAATATGAGTGTTGCTGGAGATGTGGCCGCCGTGCCACCAATGTACTTACCCGGGGAGGGTAAACACCCATTATTCCACAACTTTCTTTCCGCATATCATCACTCGCATACTTTAATTACGAAAGTACCATGACTCCACAATGCCATTATAACGCACGGCATTACATTTGATATGCTTTTACCACGCATACATTTACAACGAAATTCGTTGTACATGCATGAAGGGGAAAAGCATTTTTTTTATTTTTATGTTTGGATAAGGTAAGTATGGGTATAGGGGTATATGTTTTGGGGTACTGAGATATATGTTTTGGGGTGTTTGGGTATTTTAAGGGTTCAGATATAGTTATGGTGTACAGGGGTATTTTTAGGGTTCAGGGCTAGGTTTGGGTTTTGGGGTACAAGGGTATTTTAAGGGTTCAGGGTTAGGTTTGGGTTTTGGTTTTACAGGGGTATTTTTAGGGTTCAGGGCTAGGTTTGGGGTGCAGGGGTATTTTATGGTTCAGAGGTAGGTTTGGGTTTTGGGGTACAGGGGTATTTTAGGGTTAAGTTTGGGGGTAAAGTGGTATTTTAGGGTTCAGAGGTAGGTTTGGGTTTTGGGGTACAGTGGTATTTTAGGGTTCAGGGCTAGGTTTGGGTTTTGGGGTGCAGGGGTATTTTATGGTTCAGAGGTAGGTTTGGGTTTTGGGGTACAGGGGTATTTTAGGGTTAGGTTTGGGGGTAAAGTGGTATTTTAGGGTTCAGAGGTAGGTTTGGGTTTTGGGATACAGTGGTATTTTAGGGTTCAGGGCTAGGTTTGGGTTTTGGGGTATAGGGGTATTTTTAGGGTTCAGGGGTAGGTTTGGGTTTTGGGGTACAGGGGTATTTTAAGGGTTCAGGGCTAGGGTTGGTTTTTGGGGGTACAGGGCTATTTATGGGTTTCAGGGCTAGGTTTGGGGTACAGGGGTATTTTAGGGTTAGGTTTGGGGGTAAAGTGGTATTTTAGGGTTCAGAGGTAGGTTTGGGTTTTGGGATACAGTGGTATTTTAGGGTTCAGGGCTAGGTTTGGGTTTTGGGGTATAGGGGTATTTTTAGGGTTCAGGGGTAGGTTTGGGTTTTGGGGTACAGGGGTATTTTAAGGGTTCAGGGCTAGGGTTGGTTTTTGGGGGTACAGGGCTATTTATGGGTTTCAGGGCTAGGTTTGGGGTACAGGGGTATTTTAGGGTTCAGAGGTAGGTTTGGGGGTACAGGGGTATTGTAGGGTTAGGTTTGGGGTTACAGTGGTATTTTAGGGTTCAGGGCTAGGTTTGGGGTACAGGGTATATTTATAAGGTTAAGATGGGTTAGTGTTTAAGGGTGTTGGGGTATTTTAAGGAGTAAGGGTGGGTTATGATTATGGGGTGCAGGGGTATTTAAAGGGAGCAGGGTGGGATTAGCACACAATATGAGACATGGCATGAAGGGCGGAATGTACCACACGCCCCCAGCATTTGTCACACCCCCAGCACACGCCCACAGCACAACGCAGACATGCTCACAAGGGACTACTTTGCTGGCACGGTTCGTTTACCTTTTAAATGTATATGGTGGGCGTCTGCATAGCCTATGTCCTTCTGCTGCAACTTCCCTTTCCAACGCTGTATTGGGTGTTGTGATTGGTGCTGTGGTTCCTGAGATTACTCGCCTCAAAGGTTTGGGCTCTCTTTATTATATTAGTATGGATGGATGGTTAATTTATAGAACTCCCTCATTCCTCCACTGTATTTATCCCCAAGTTGCCGATAAGTGCTTCCGCTGTGAAGAAAAAGGCACTTGGAAGCATATCGTTTGGGAGTGCCCTAAAATACAGATATTTTGGAGGGAAATAGAAAAATATCTTTCCACCATGATCAAAGCCACTATTTCTTTTGATGAGTTAACTTCAGTCCTAGGTTGTTCCCCCGAGCCCCACTCCACACGATGAGTCCCTATTTATAGCCTCTCTCATAGCTAAATCTCTTATTTTGCAGTCTGGAAATCAGAGTTGGCACCAACCCTACAGGCATGGAAGGTAAAATTATCACGGATTCAGGGTAGGGAAAGAAAATACGCATTGAGATCAGGGGCCCTAAAGAAGTACGATAGTGTGTTTGAATCCTAGTTTGATTCTTTTTCGATACCTATATTTAACAACTTCTTCTAATATTAATCTGCCAGATCGCTAATATGACTGTACTATACACATTGCACTTTATGAGTAAGTCTTAAATTGCTGAAATCTGAACAGTTTTTTGTATTTAAATGAAGTTAATGAAAGATGGATCTGGATTCTGATTCATATTTTTTGTAATAACTGTATTAATAATGTGCCATGCAAATGTTTTTGTATTTATGCACTAGCACTTTATTTCATACTGTATTAATTCTGCTGCTAATGTGTCATGTAATGTTTATTCTTTGACTATGAACTCTCAATAAAAAATATTATACAAAAAAAGAACACCCCGCCGTCGACTGTCGTCAACTGCTCCTTCGTCGACGATTGTCATCGTCAACGCTACTTCAACATCGACAGTCACCTTCTCGTCGCCGAAGCCAAAGAGGTTCATGTCGTCAGCCTCTTCTCCGTCGACGCTGGTCTCTGTTGCAGTAAGACCTATCTCGTCAACTAAGGTAATGCCATCTATCGTCGACGCTCCGTCGGCGACGAAGGGAAGAAAGATCCCGTCGACGAGTGCTCCATCGACGAAGATCACCGTCGCAACGGCTACATCGTCGACGAAAACTACCCCATTGACGGCTACCTCGTCGACGAAGACTTGCTCAACGTCTATGACCTCACAGTCGACGAAGACTACCTTGTCGACGAAGGATACCTCGTAGTCTAAGGAATCGTCGACGAAGATTACACATTCGACAAAGTTAAATGTCTTGTCTGCACCATCTCCTTCGACGACAACACTGTCGACGGCAAAACCGTCGAAGCCTCTTCTATCAGCTTGCACTGAACTGCAAGTATGGTCCACCACACCGTCTACGGCCTCCTTTGCCCCACTGGCTACGACAGCTTCTTTGCTTGAAAAACGTGGCTCGTCATTGCAAGCTCTATCACCACTTAAATTATCTGACCAATTGCTGGATTTTGATGACGACAAGAGCAATCTGATGTAGACAACAGATTCCGCACTGCCACGAGTCCGTCAGAATTGCTCATTAAATATCAGGAGGAAGATCAAGATGAGGAACCGTTCTCTGAGCCTGTGGATCTAGTTCCTGCCACGTTGCCCACAGCACAGATGCCTTTGGCCCTTCTCAATAATTTGCAGTTCATGTTAGACGACTACTATCGTAGTTTCCCTCCATCTGAGTCGGCGGAGTCTCTCCCATCAACTCCCATACCTCAGGCCTCTGCATCTTCCTTGAGATCTCCAAGACCACCTTTATTCAGCGCCATCTCACCATTCTCAGGAGGCTAACACCACGGATGAAGATAAAGAAGGAGAGGTGGATGACAAATCTGTTCTGTCAGAGTGGGATGAGTACCAAATTCAGAATCCATCACTTTCTGCTCCAGCTACGGCTAACCCCTCCAGTAGACATCGGAGGTTTCCATCTCCTGATAGAGAGAGCGACTAAGAGATTTCTGATCCCAATGGAAACAAAAGCAAGACTATTGCTTTCTTTATTATTTTAAAGACCAACCTCTGAGGCAAGTCAAAACTATTCCCATCATTGACTTCATATGGAAGGAAGGATTAAAAATCATGGCAACGCCCAATTCTCTTGCTGCTGTCTTGCCCCGGTTAGACAAGAAGTATAAGGCACCGGACAACTCTCCTGCATGCCTTATAGGACAAAAACAACATACAGTGTAGTAAGGGTCTAAGGGATATTTTAAGACCTGCCCGGGTTATAATCCCCTAATAACAATATTCATAACAAAGAAACCCAGGGGTCTAAAACGGAGGATGCCAGGAAACCTCAAATAATGGTCGAACGTGCCTACCTAGGTGCCTCGAAAACCAAAAGACAGAGTAGTCTAATAATCAAAGTAGAACATTTAACACAGAACAAAGGACCAACAGTGAAAGTGAGCGAAACCCATAAGTGTCTCTTGGATTCCCATTAAACTCTTGTAATGATCAATTTTATCACTTGGTTATCCAACAGGGAAGGTGTGTCTCTATATCATTGAGACAGAATGCCCTTCCCATAGGTAGAGTTGGGGTCCGACCCTCAGTCACTCCTAGACCATGTGATCAAGATGGGGATGGGACCAAGTGCAGTGCAAAAAAATCATACGTGGTGAGTTAAAATAGGATACAGGGTCAAAAAGGAAGGAATTTTTATTTAAGCTTGCCCTTTTTCTCCGCCAGAGACACAAGAGCCGCGTCCAGCTCCATACCCGCTGGTCCCTGGGCTGCATGCGACGCCGGAGGAGATCATTGCTTTCCTCGTGGCCATGAGGACTCACTTCCCTCCTTCGGAACCTGTCAAAGCGCCTTCAGGCCCCGCAGGTCTGACTGGGAGCCCTAGCGAGCCGGCGGCTCCGGCCTCGGCGGGTGCTTCAGCCCGATGCCGTCGTCGACTCCGGTCCCGAAGCTGCAGGGCCCCACAGGATCCAGGTCTGGATCCGGGTCGTCGCCAGTCGACCTCACGACTCCTCCGCTGGTGCCGACCCAGAGGGTGTCGCTCCCGGTGCCGTCTTCGGACGACAACGTCCCCGGTTTCAGCTCCATCCGGATGCGGCGCGGTCTCCGACGCCGGTGGGTGAACAATTCACCTACGACCCGGCTCCATCATTTTTGCTTGGTTTCCAGGACATGACGAGGAGGACTGGGAGGGGTCTGAGGACCCTCTGGCACAGCAGTGCCAGTTGAGCCAGGACTGGGCAGATGAGCTGGGGGATGCCAGTGGTCTAGACACTTCGCCTGACACTGGATTTGTCTCTCCTCCCTCCGTGGCTTCGGAGGAGGGGGCTACTTCTAGCGTGGTGTTGAACAGGGCGGCCAAGGCCTTGGCTCTTGAGCTCCCTGACTTGGCCGTGAAGACTAACCTCCTCACTGAGGTGCTCAAACTGCAGGCAAGCTCCTCGGAGCCTCTACTGCCGTTTAACGAAGCCCTCACCGACGTTCTGATGGGCACCTGGTTCAAGCCCTCTACAGGCCTCCCTGTGGATCAGAACGTGGCCCGAGGCCACTGCCCGGCTCCGGGCGACCCCTTCTTTCTGTCCGTTTACCCCACCCCTGAAAGCCTGGTGATTCAGGCCTCTACGTTCCTGTAGGAAGGTGGCTACCTGACTCTGGTTACCCCAGATTTATTTGCCTTGTGTTTAGCTGGTTTTCGACTTAGCCTGGGGCCCTGATTAGCAGGGAACCAGGCCAACTATCTGCTCTCTCTGTAAAATGGGTTCCATGTACCCTAGGTGCATAACTAAATTGGCTTGGGTCACCTTATCAGCCCCTGTACTGAGCACTATAGGTGCCCAGGGCATAGGTGCATCCAAGGCCTACCAGGGGCTGCAGCATATCTTTTGCCACCCCTGGCTGGCTATCCAAAATTGACATAACTGGCTGATCACTCAGCTGGGGCAAGGTGGTGTAATCACCCCTTGCTTAGATATAGTATGCCTATATCTAAACCTATCTGGACACATATAAACCTATAAGCCACTCCTATGGCAGGCCTTAACAATCCTGGAGGCAGAGTGCGTGGTTTTATGTGAGATGGTGCTCTAGCATGAGCTGGGGGACACAGACGCTACCTGCATCTTCACTGACGGGCTCAGTTCCCGTAGCGCTGCAGCACCATCAGCAAAGGGCCGGGCTTTGCTCCGCCCGGTTCCCGGCCGGGCTGGGCTCCGCCGGGGCCCCTTCCACTCCAGTGACGCCCTCACCAGCGCCAGGAGGCGCATAAAGGCAGAGCCAGCAGCAACACTTGTTGGGGGACACAGACGCTACCTGCATCTTCACGGACGGGCTCAGTTCCCGTAGAGCTGCAGCACCATCAGCAAAGGGCCGGGCTTTGCTCCGCCCGGGACAAGGGCGGGTCCGTCTGTGGCCATCCGGGGCCGAAGGAGGCCGGGCTGGGCCACCCCATTTACATCTGTAATTAACAATGGGTAAGCGAAAGAAGGCTATAAATATGGAGGAGGGCGGGAAGAAGGCTAAGGTCCCAAGACATTCAAACTCAATTATGACCTACCTAACATCAGTGGTGGGAGAATTATCTAAGGAAATTGCCAATGCTGAACTTGAACTGGGGCTCACAGCCACCCCCCCATCAACTACTGTTGTACCTTCCCCTTCAGTGCTGGGCAATCCACCTGTGACATGTACCCCCCCGGTGTCCATTGTGACTATCGCTACCCTCCCACCCACATGCCCCACAGCTGAGGTCCCCAGCCAATCCCCTTTAGTATGCTTGCCTGATCAGAGTCAGCAGACCACTACACCCGTAACGAAGGGTGCACGGGATAACAACGTGGCAAGTCCATGCTTACTAAACATAACAAATGACTTATTGGGTAACAAACTGGAGGAGCTTTTTTTCCAGAATTGAACCTCTATTGGTTGGGATAGCAAAGGATATCGTGGACACTTTGAACACTTGTTTAGAAGGTCTGCTTAAGAAATGTACACTAATTGACAGACTTATTGCTAATTCTATACCTAACAAGGTCCCCCATGTTAACACAAAGTGCCACAAGGGTGAGGTTCAGAGGATGGAGGTTGGTACGGTGGACCCGGTGCAGGTACAGGCACCCTGCCCGGTTTCACATCCCTAGATTGGTGGAGGGGTCACTAATACACTACCCCCAGCCTTGGAGGCGTTGCCCTTGTCCTTGGAGGGGCTGCCACATACACAACCTCCACCACATATCCTCGACCCTGCGAGGTCCTCTTACAGCAAATACAAGCTTAACCTACCACCTGCAGCGTCCCCTTTGGTCGCTGTCTTTATTAGGGTCCCCCCTTTAAGGGAAGGGGAGGTAGAATCCTCCAGGGACCTTATGGTTAAAGCTAAAAAATGGTGCACAGACAAATGTTGTGGCAAGAACATTTCCGATGAAATACTATTTTCAAGGAGGGTGGGTTGGATAGGCAAACACCGGAAATCTATCCAAGGTGACTGTGTGGTTGTCAACTTCAGTAGGGCTGATCTAGCGGATAGGCTCTTTTGGGATGGCTCTGATATATCCCTAACGGACAAATTAAGACCTGTTCCTCTGGGCTTTTTTCACCCACCACCAGGGCGCATGTTGCATGCTAGAGGCCCCGGGGTTAGCGGGGGGGGGGCGTACCTCTGGGAGAGGGTATACCTAAATTACATGCACCCGTGTCCCCAGAGGCTCCCAAATATCCCAGTGAGTAATCAACCCCGTGTTCACCAGAATGTTCATGAGGGCCCCGCTTTGGTTATTGCTAACTGCTTTGCTCCCCTGTCAGGGTTGGAGGATATAGACTATCGGGTGACCCCAATTGTGAGACAGAAGAGGTTGGGAGTAGAACAAGTGATGCATGTAAGATATTAAGCTGGAATGTGGCAGGACTCCACTCCAAACGTAATGATAAGGGCTGGATAAGTTTAGTCTCGGGGCATAATATTATCGCCCTCCAGGAAACCTGGGAACCATCTGCTAGTTTCTGGTTGGATGGGTTTACCAGCTTTGCCAAAGCAGCTATCCCTAGTTGCGCTGGCAGAGCTGTTAACCTTATTTTCCCTAGATCTGAAGGGTTCTCTTAGACTGATCAATACTGTCTCACCTAATATCCTGATTGTAGAAAGGGAAATAAGTCCCTCTAGTAGGACCCTATATATTAATTTTTATAATTCTTGTAATAGGGATAATAGCGACAATAATGTCGCCAGTTTAGATGCTGTTTTAACACTAGTCAGTCAGAATACATATTTCGATGCAGAGTATATATTGTTGGGTGATTTTAACATTCACCCCTGTAAGCTAATGTGTGGTGTAAGTCATAGTGAAGGGGGTGAAGGAGCCGAAGGTCCACATTTTGAACATACTACACGAGGAGAAGAACTGGAAGACTTCTTGGCTAATTTTATTTTATATGAACCGGAGGGAGGCCCAAGAACAGCTACCTTTACAGGCACTAATCCCGGAACCATAATTGATTATATTTTTGTTACACCGGGTATTCTAAACAGGGTCATTTCCTATTGTACAGCTTCGTCTCATTATAGCGACCACAACCCTGTTTTACTTGAGGTAGCCTGGGCAGACTTTATGGGGCCAACCCCTGGGCCAGCCAGGTCAGAGTGCACTTTGAGCACCTCTGATCAGGGCAGAAAACTCAAATGGGCCAAGGTGATCCCGGAGAACTTCTATGCGGAAGTTCTTCCGAAAATTGAGGCACAGGTGGCAGTGTGTTTAGATATACATGCCCAGGATCGTGAAATCCTAGGGGCTTTTGAGTCAATATGCGGGCAGGTGTCACAGGATCTTTTGGTCAAACCCAAGAAGGGAGCACCAATCAAGCATCGTTGGTTCGATGCTGCCTGCTCAAATGCACACAGGTCTCTGATGTCTGCCCTGAAGAAAACACCCAGGATTAGGGATGAAATAGTCAGATTGAGGAAAGATTACAAATTAGCTATAAAAACCAGACAAGAGAACATTAAACGGGAAGGATGGGAGAGCCTCCTTTCCGTGGCCGTCCTGAAGGATAGTCGGAAATTCTGGGAAATCGTTAAACAACAATTCTTCTCTGACCAAAACAATGAGGTCATGGACTGCGTCATCCCAGACAATAAATGGCTGGACCATTTTAAAAATGTGTATGGGGACAACGATGATGCAGGCCCCGTAGTACCCTTGGTGACCCTGGACGCTACCCCAATCTTTTTTCATAGCTCAGAGGTGGAGAAAGCTATTTGTGCTACAACCAAACACAAGGCCCCGGGCCCTGATGGGGGTGCCGGCTGATTTCTTCATACATTCCCCCAAGCTATGGGCGGGGGTTTTGGCCAATGTATTCTCTGCCGTCAATGGCAACCCCACACCCTCCTCTTGGGCCATCTCTAACATCGTCCCCATTTTTAAGAAGGGCCAGCGGGACGACCCTGGGTGCTATAGGCCCATATCCCTTTTGGACTCTACAGTAAAGATTTTGGGTAGAGTCCTTCTGTCTAAACTAAGGGATAATGTAGAGAGTTGCGGAGGGTTGGCGGAGATTCAGTATGGGTTCAGACAGAAAAAAGGAACGATCGAGCAGTGCTCTAACTTACACCTGTTGATCGCTAAATACACGGTGGCCAAGGAGGGGTCCTTGTTTTTGGCTTTTATGGACCTCTCCTCGGCCTTCGATTTGGTCAACAGGTCTAAGTTATGGCTGACCCTGCTAAAGATGGGGATAGATGAAGCATTGGTCAAATTTATGGCGTCTTTGCACCAAGAGCTTTTTGCTGCGGTGCGGGTTACCAACGAAGGAAGGTGCACAGCCCTCTTCAAGTCCATGCGGGGGGTTAGACAGGTCTGTATATTAGCCCCCCTGCTTTCTACCATCTACATTAATGGACTGGGTGCATATCTGGAGGAGGTTGAGGGAGACGTCCCGCGTGCAGGAGCTGTTAAGATACCTGCGCTCCTGTACGTGGACGACGCCGTGCTGATAGCACGCACTGGCGTCTGCCTTCAACGTTTACTTAACGCTTTTGGGACATTTATGGACCAGTTAGATATAAAAATCAACACCAATAAGTCACATACTATGGTCGTGGGTCGACAAATTAGTAAGAGAAAAACCAATACATTTGAGTGCAAGGGTGAGATTGTTTCTAGAGTCTCCACTTTTCCCTACCTGGGGGTTATTTTTGATCAGAAGGGATCCTGGGGACCCCAAGTGAGGGCAAAGAGGTTGGCGGTGACTAGGACATCGGCAGCCCTTATGGGCTTTGCGGGCAGGTTAGGCGCTAGGCCCATGGAAGCGCTCCTGAAAATCTATAAAAGTAAACCAGTTGCCCTGGCCTCATATGGTTCACCCCTTTGGGGTTATGTAAATCTGGAGCCAATCCAGAAAGCTGAGAATAGATTCATACGGACACTACTGTCTGTTCCTCAGTCCACACCGACCTATTCCATTCATATGGAGGTGGGTTTAGACTTTCTCACCGATGGGCTGAACATGGCACCCCTGATCTTCTGGTTGAAGACTTGGCTTAATGAAGATCTGCCACTCAACCATAAGATCATGGCTGATGTTCTGGCCCTAGATCACTTTAAAAGGATCCCATGGCTGGCCTATCTGATGAAGGCATTCGCAGATATAGGAAGACCAGAGCTCTTTACCTCTCCCAAAGACATTAAGACTCAGGACATCGACATTGTTAAAAAGCAATTCATGGGGAGGGCAAGAGCACGGCGTGAGGAAAGGGAACTAGCGAAACCAGCGGTGAGGAGACACTATCTACTTGTTAATTCATTTGCATTAGCACCTTACCTTGGTTTCGTCACTATTCCATTTCACAGGTTCCTTCTAATTAAGTTCACGTCTAATTTGTTACATTTTTATTTGGGGAATTTTAAAACATGGGAAAAACCTGAACTAGCCCCTCCCTGCAATTGTGATCATTTCTCCACCCAAGACACCATGCACTTTGTTATGTTTTGTGGTTTTTATTTAGAGCCAAGAAAAAAATACCTGGTACCGGTATTGAAGGAGGCTGGTTTCACTCAAGTGAGACCAGCCCTGCTCTACTTACAATTATTGACCAACCCACGTACTACTTTTTGTATGGCCAACTTTTTGGTGGCTGCAACTAGAATTAAGAAACATATTCATTAGATTAACACCATCGCTGCTAGTGATATTTTCCTGCTGTGCTGTAATTTTCAAAAGTCCATTGTTCATGACGAGCTGGGCTCGTCATCAGCCTGGCAGGAGGCTACGTCATGACGAGCCCAGCTCGTCATGAGCCTGGAAGGGGTTAATGACCCCTGTAAAAATGTGCAAATTAAGATGTGAGACCCTGGTGTTTTACCAAATGATTTACGTTTTATTAATCCCACGTATACTCTGATTTGCCTGTTGTATATGATTTGTAAATAATTGTATTGTATATATTTTATAATGTACGAAATGTTTTTATCTCTTTGTATGATTTTTAACTAAATCGAATAAAGATATTTTGACTGACTGACTGAGCTGAGCCCGTCTGCAGCTGTCAGGACTAATTCCCTAAGCTGTTCTGGGATAATGCCATACCATATACTATTAAGTGCATTATAATCCTCGCGGTTATATGTTAACTTTGGTTTGGCTTTATCAAAACATGTTGTGTAAGGTGTCATACGATTTGGAATACTATCCTCTCGACAGTCCTGTCGACGGGGATAGCATTCCACCCCTCTAGAGGGAGAAGACATGTTACTTTACTGAAACGCGGTTGATTTTTAAAAGAGCCTCAGATCCACAAAATGGATGCTTCTGCCACAGACACAAGTCTGACCTCCTGCTGCTGACCGAAACTCAGCTGAGGAGGCCTGGACAAAGGCTCCCCTGTTGCAGGGAGGTGTCACACCACCCCAGACAGGAGATAGTGGATTGTAGCAGGGAGGTTTGAAAGAAACCAGACACTGCCTGGGGAGCACAAGGCTTCCCCTTGCATAATCCGGTCAAACCGGTTCTGGGGCACACCAGCCCCAGCTCCAGCGCGACCCTGGACAAAGGGAAAGGGGTGTATCCACCCCCTTCCTGGGTCCCACCCATAGGGGGGGGACCTAGCAGGTAATGCAGCCCCCTAGATTGGTATAAGAATGGTATTAGTGCCAACGCACTCAGATTATCCTGATGAAACATTTGAAACGAAACTCTGGACCCTTCGACATCCTACTCGACGTAGAAGACTGAAGAATCTCCCTTGTGGTCAAGGAGTGACCACCCTGTGCAAACAGGCACCATCCAGCACCTCTACGTCTGCTTTTGTTGCAGTTCCCGCTGGAACTCGAGCGACAGAGATCAACAAGATCAAGCTTGCCTGCCTTCTACCAGCCGATCCACAGTCCCTGCAGAGCTGAGACCAGTGGAGGCGACCGGAAGCGTGGGGCCCGCCATCTTGAAAAGACCACGAGACGCTGACCGTGCAGCCCACGAGTGACCCTCAAAGCTGTACATCGGGGTTTGAGAAGCCCCAGCCCTGAGCCACTTTTGCACCGAAGCTCACCCCTCTACACTCAACGAGTGCTGCGTGGGGCCCTTCTGCTTCTTTTGGCTCAACGCGTTGGCCCGGTCACTTGCCCGCTGGCTTGTGGCCCCTGTGCCGACGAAACTTGAAATCCGACTTGTGATTCTGGTTGCTCCAGACTTGCACCCGCTCCTCTGAAAAGAAGCACCCGCTCTGACCCTCCTGGTCCGAGTGAGAAGCAATCTTCCAGTCCTGCGTGGATTGCTCTTGCCAAGTGTTGTTTGCTCCGATCTTGAAGCCGACCGCGCTGACGGTGAGAGCCTTCGTGGGACAGCTCGTGACCCGCTCCTGGACATCACAGATGCACTAGAGCCCACGTGGCAGCGGAGAGAAGCTCCTCGACAACCACCTGATTGCTCCCGACATTGCCTGGTTCCGTCCTGGTCACTGCTGAGTGACCCAGACTCTGTCCCCTCTGCTTTCAGGTACTCTACAACTTTGATCCACCATTGGATCACACCGGACACTTCTCCTTCACATCGCCTGCAGCCTCTTCAGCTTCAAGCACCATCAACCTGCGTGACGATACCCGACGCCACTTCGACCCTATGCACCCGCTTCCTGTGGGTGAGGTAACTCCACAACGCCGGTGTTCCCACACTGGTACACACCTCTAGGGTCTGTGTCTAAAGTTTTATCCTTCTAGGTTGAGCGGAAGTATCCTTAAACTATAACTTTGTAACTTTTACGCACCATTGACTTTGCATTGGTGCATGCGTGTGCTTTAAGCGCTGCACCAGAATCCCGCGGGCCTTTCCCGACTTCAGCATTGCTAGTCCCGACTGCTCCCAGCGATTCCCTAGGCCTAACCACTGTTCGATTGGTATCTCTTATACCACTTTCTTAATATATGGTTTGAGTGGCAACCCGCCCTCATCCATAATTGTGCAACTTTCATATGTTATACTGTGCTTTTGTTTAAATGCTTGTGCCCCTTTGCTCATAAAGAGTACTGGGGATTATTCTAGTAATAAATACATATATTTTTATAATATATACTTTTGTGGTGTCCTTTCATTTGATATTACAGGATTGTGATTGGTAGAACAGCTCGCTTAACACGACCTCTTGAGTTTAGCCTTTCAGGCTGCTTAGTCCATGCTACCCCTAGGATAGCTTGTCTATAAGGTTGACTTAAAACCAGACACCATAAGGGATTGTTTGGACTGATACAAGGTGGTTCCAGAATTGGAAAATCATATATCAGGCCAACTTCTCACAGTCCCACACTGCATTTCCGACAGCTCCTCCGGATCGAGAATACAAAAGGTATGATCAGTTTGGGAAGAAACTGTTCTCCTCTCTGAGTTTGTGGCTGCAGTCTGTCAACACCGCCTGCCTTTTGGGCTGTTACACCCACTCTCTGTGGGATACGGTTGCAGAGGTGCTGCCACAGTGTCCGGAGGAGGCCTTGACACGGCTCGCCCAAGCCCTGGCGGAGGGGCGGGATGCAGCACGGTACTCGATTAGATTTGGACTTTACACCACGGACTCGCTGGGCAGAGCGATTTCAACGTCGGTGGTGATTCGTTGCCACGCCTGATTGCGGTCTGCCAACTTCTCGGGACATGCCCTTTGATGGCCGTCGCCACTTTGACGACAATGCGGATAGTACGCTAGAACGTTTTAAGGACTCCAGGGCTACCGCCAAGTCATTGGGCCTGCGCCAGCAAACTTCCGCTTTACGCCCCTTTCGTGGCCATGGAAGGGGCGCCTCCACAGGTCCAGCCAGCCACAGGCAGCAGAACCAGTCTCAACTCGGTCGCGGTTACCGCCGTGGCGGTGCCGGTGGACAACGGCAGGGTCAGTCCACATCCGCCCCTGCAGCATCTGCCTCTCGGCCTTCCTAGTCCGGCATTTCAGGCCATTCGACGCCAGTGGGGGGCAGGGTTCGCCATCACCTCCTCCACTGGCGTACGATCACGTCGGACAGTTGGGTGCTGCAAATCGTCCGAAGGGGCTACTCCCTCCCCTTTGAGGTGACACCTCAAGCCATGCCACCGTAATACCACCGCATGTTGGGGATCACTTGCAACTTCTACAAGAGGAAGTTATGGCCCTCTTGGCCAAGGGGGCCGTCGAGCGCGTTCCTGGGCCAAAAGTAGAGTGTGATTGTTATTCCCACTACTTTCTGGTTCCCAAGAAGGGCAAAGGAGGCCTACGCCCTATCTTGGACCTCCGGAACGTCAACAGCTTCCTCCGGAAGGAGAAGTTCAAGATGCCGACATTGGCTCAGGTCTTAGCTGCCCTAGATCCTGGAGACTGGATGGTGGCGTTGACTTGTAGGATGCTTATTTCAACATCCCCGTCCTGCCGGCCCACCGGCGCTACTTGCGGTTCGCGGTAGGCCACGAGCACTTTCAGTTTACTGTGCTCCGCTTCGGCCATACCAGCGCCCCTCTGGTGTTCACGAAAGTGATGGCATTGGTCGCAGCTCATCTAAGCAGATCAGGGGTTCCAGTCTTCCCTATCTCGACGACTGGTTGTTGAAGGCGGGCACGCCCCAGACAGTCGTCTCCCACCTCCAGATTACCGCCGACCTCCTGCATCTGCTAGGGTTCTCCATCAACGTGCCAAAGTCACACCTGTGCCCCTCCCAGAAGCTCCTCATCATCGGAGCGGTTCTGGACTCGGCGTAGTTTTGGGTTTATCCCCCCGAGCAGCGGGTTTGGGATATTTAGGCTCCGATCTTTCAGCCTTTATCCCGGGTCTCGGTCCGGTTGACGCTGCGGCTCCTGGGGCTGATGGCCTCCTGCATCCTACTGGTGCATCATGCCAGGTGGCGGATGCAGGCTCTGCAGTGGGACCTGAAGTTTCAGTGGGCACAGCATCAGGGCTACCTGTCAGACCACAACCTCTGTCCGGGGAAGTGTAGTGCAGGTGTTCACGGACAACACCACCGCCATGTGGTACTGCAACAAACAGGGCGTGGTGGGGTCGTGAACTCTTTGTCAGGAGGCTCTGCGCCTCTGGACATGGCTGAAATGCCAGGGCATCACCCTGGTGGTTCAACACCTGGCAGGTTCCCTGAACGCCAGGGCGGACAAACTCGGCCGTCGATGCATGATGGAACTCGGATGTGGCACAAGGTCTCTTTCAGCAGTGGGGAGAGCCTTGGTTGGTTCTATTCGCCACAGAAGAGAATGCGCAATGTTATCAGTTCTGCGTGTTGGAATTTCCAAGGCGGCACTCGCTCAGAGATACTTTTCGCCGCGAGTGGAGCTGCGGTCTGTTGTACTCCTTTCCACCTATACCACGTCTGCCCAGAGTGCTGAAGATCAGTCGAGACCAGGCCCAAGTCATCCTTGTGGCTCCGGACTGGGCACGAAGATACTGGTATCCCGAGCTACTCAGCACGTCAGTCGATCCCTCGATTCGTCTGCCTCTTCAGGAGGACCTTCTGTTGCAGCAGCAGGGGACGGTCCTCCACCCGAACCTGTCCAGTCTCCACCTAAATGCGTGGAGATTGAGCGGCGGCAGTTGACTCCACACCATTGGACTTGCGTCCTGAAGTCTGTGATGTGATTCTGGCAGCCAGGTGTCCCTCCACAAAATCGGTATACGCCTGCAGGTGGAACAAATTTGTGGCATGGTGCACAGCAAAGGCTGTGGATCCACTCTGTCCCCCTTTCAGAGGTTCTCCTCTTCTTTCTCTTGCCCAGCAGGGCTCTGCTCTGGGCACCATCAAAGGCTACATCGCGGCCCTTTCAGCCTTCTTAAGGCTTCCTGATCAGCCTTCTCTTTTCAATTCCCCTGTTGTAAATAGATTCTTGAAAGGCATCACACACCTGTTTCTTCCTGTTCTCTTCGTGATGCCTCATGGGGACTTGAACCTTGTTCTGACTTATCTGATGTGCTCTCCCTTTGAGCCACTTCATAACTGTCCTCTTTGTCTTCTGACTCTTAAAGCTGCATTCCTGGTTGCCATCACCTCTGCCAGGAGAGTGAGTGACCTCCAGGCTCTATCTTCTAAACCTCCTTTCCTCGTCCATCCGGACAAGGTTGTTCTGAGGACTCGTCCTTTCCTGCCCAAGGTGGTTACAGCCTTTCATATCGGGCAGTCCATCACCTTGCCCACCTTCTTTCCGCCTCTGCATCCCTCGAAAAAGGAAGAGAGGCTCCACCGTCTGTACCCAAAACGTGCGCTCTCCTTCTATCTAGACCGCACACGCCAGTTCCGGGTGGACGACCAGCTCTTTGTTGGTTACGTGGGTGCTCAGAAAGGACGGGCGGTGCACAAGCGAACCATCACTCGGTGGGTCGTCTTGTGCATCAAGGTTTGCTACTCTTTGGCGAAAAAGGAGCCTCCTGTTGGGTTGCACGCCCATTCCACTCTGGCCACAGCGGCTACTACTGCCCTGTGTCGGGGAGTCCCCTTGCAGGACATCTGTCGCTCAGCTACGTGGGCCTCGATGCACACGTTTGCTAGGCACTACTGCCTGGACAGCCGAGTCCGGAGAGCTGGCTTTTTCGGCCGTTCCGTTCTCCAGGACTTTCTGGTGTGATCTTGGTTCACAGACCCACCACCGGGGTTGGTATTGCTGGGGTATCTATTCTAAAGTAAGGAATCTAACAGTAGCCTGTTTCTTTCAGATGCACAAGTTACTTACCTTTGGTAACGATATATCTATAAGAAACAGTAGTTAGTGTTAGATTCCTTACCGCCCTTCCCATCCTCCCCGTTCTGCGAACCGCTATCTAGGGTTAATGTCATCCCTTCAGGGCCCTAGTTTTATGGCACCAGTGTCGGTTTCTATCATGGCTCTGCGTTCCTGGCGCGCAAAAAGCTATGTACAGAACTGACGTCCGCGCACGAGGGCGGCGTTTAAGTACTTCGTCATTCCGGCGATCCCGATGCAGACGCCTACTGGCGCGCAGGGGTACTGTTGACGAAAACTTTCCGGATCCAATCGTACACCTGGAGATATTCTAAGGTAAGGAATCTAACGCTAACTACTGTTTCTTACAGATATATCGTTACCGAAGGTAAGTAACTTGTGCTTCAGGCAGCTAGCGGGTGCAGCTGTGCTGAGAAGGCAGGAATGGCTGAAATCCACATCTTTTCGCCAAGAGGTCCAAACCAAGATAGTCAGCATGCCATTTGATGGCTAGTTTCTTTTTGGCCAGCATGTTGATGAGGCCCCCCCCGTCAAAGGTTGGCGGAAAAATATCCTGATTCTACTCTAACTGGTCCACAATTACTACAGACAAGTGGGTCCTAGATATAGTGGCCAGGGGCCACAATTTGGAATTCATCAAGATCCCTCCAAATTCTCCTCCCAAGGGCCCACCTCCAGCTCGTATCAAGGAGTTGTTTACCCCAATAAATTTGGTGATACGGAAGGGAGCGATCGAAAAGGTCCCTTGTTTGCAAAAAGGAACAGATTTTTCCTCATACGGAAAACATCGGGAGAATGGCGCCCCATACTCTACCTGCGTGCCCTCAACAGATACCTGAAAAATGTGTCCTTCCGGATGTTAACACTTCAAGAAATCCTCCAGCTTCTTTCAGCAGGGGATCACATGGCCAACCTCAACCTTCAAGACGCTTATTTTCATGTGCCGATCCTCCCCAGACATAGAAAATTCTTACAATTCAGAGTGGCTGGCAGGGATTATCAGTTCAAAGTATTTCCCTTTGGACTTCGGTCAGCACCCCGTGTTTTCACAAAAGTTCTAGCTTCGGTGGCAGCACATCTTCGCTTAGAAGGCATTCAAATCTTCCCATACATGGACGATTGCCTTATCAAGGGGAGTTCCTATGCAAAGGCAAGCGCCCACGTTCAAAGATTCCTATCACTAATCCAATCTCTGGGCCTCCATCAACTTCGAGAAATCTCATCTCATTCAGTCCTTCTTGGCAGCCACGCTGGACACCCAACTCACTCAGGCTTTCGTCTCAAAAGAAAGACAATACAAGATCTGCAAGCTGGCTCGCCTATTGAAAGAAAAAGAATACGTTTCAGTTCGGCTTTCAAATCTTTCCAAGGGAGGATTTCATCCTGCATCCCTCTGATACCCAACTGTCGTCTCAGAATGAGACCTTTACAAGAGGAACTCAACCTCCAATGGTTGCAGGTTTCGGGGTCATTCGATGACATCATTCACATAACTCCTCGGATGCCAGAAGCCTTTCTCTGGTGTACTCAGTGGAAGAATTTACAGGAAGGATGTGCATTCCTGGCGGAAGTACCAAATTTCACCATCACCACGGATGCTTCTCTCGAGGGATGGGAAGCACACCTTCAGGGAATGACTGTCAACAGAAAGTGGAATGTTCAACAAAAGAAATGGCACATCAATCTCCTGGAGCTGCGAGCCATTTTCTTGGCCTTGAAGTCCTTTCGAAAAGTCATCCAAGTGGCTTCGGTTCTAGTTCGGACAGACAATACAACAATTATGCATTACTTAAACAAACCGGGCTATACAAAATCGGTCCTGCTCTCTCCTCAAGCCCAGGAGAACTGGGACAGGGCATTCAGTCAAAAGATCAGCATTTCAGCTGTCCATGTTCCGGGGATCTCCAGTGTTCTAGCCGATTACCTCAGCAGATCTTCAATTGCCAATCATGAATGGGAGATCCATCAACCAACGTTGGACTGAGTCTTTCGGGAGTGGGGCCACCGCGATTTGGACCTGTTTGCAACAAGTCAGAAGCTAAATTCCCACACTTCGCAAGCTGGCTTCCCCACAAGGACTCGTGCGGGAATGCTGTTTCAATGAACTGGTCTCAGATATATTCCTACGCCTTTCCTCCGATTCCGTTGGTTCCCAGAGTCATCCGCAAGATGAAGAAACAGCCTTGTCGCCTCATTCTCATTGCTCCCAGATGGCCTCGCCAATACTGGTTCACCGAACTTCTCCTCCTTTCGTAGTGCGATCCCATTCAGTTTCCACCAATACCGAACCTTCTGTTCATTCAGGAGGGTCAAATCTGTTACCCGGACCCAGCCTCCTTGAGATTAGCAGCTTAGCTCCTCAACACCTTGAGTTCGCACACTTAGATATCCCTGCGGATTGTCAAGAAGTTTTAGCCAATGCTAGAGCACCTGCCACGATTAAGACATACAAACTCAAATGGAGAAGATTCTGCACCTGGTGTCAATCTGCCAATTTGCATCCAATTCATGCCAGACCAGAACAGATCTTACCATTCTTTCTTCAGTTGGCAACATCAGGTTTGTCTCATTCCTGTTGAAAGTGTTCTTTGCAGCTATCTCAAGGTTCCGTCAGGATGGTTTTAACTCTGTTATTCAGCAATTTTTTAAAGGACTATTTCAAATGTTTCCTCCTATTCGGCGACCGCCTCCATCCTGGCATTTGAATGTGGTTCTCGCTCAACTCATGCGTCACCCCTATGAACCTATTCATAAAGTGGATCTTAAGTTCCTTTTTTGGAAGGTATCTCTGCTTTTGGCGCTGACATCAGCTAGGAGGGTCAGCGACATTCAAGCATTCATGGTTAAGTCACCTTTTCTACAATTCACTTCCAATTCAGTGGTGCTTCATACCAATCCCAGCTTCATGCCTAAGGTACCTACGGATTTTCACCTTAATGAACCGATAATTTTGACGGCTTTCTTTCCAAATCCTCAAACAGCAGCCGAAATAGCCTTACATTCCCTTGATGTCAGGAGGTGTCTCAAGTTCGATCTTCAACGAACTGCTACAATTTGGAAATCAGATCAGCTATTTATAGCATATGGAAGATTACATCAAGGTTAGTCTGTATCCAAGCAGACCATAGCACGTTGGATGTCTGCGGGGATCAGTCTGTGTCATCAGCATGCGGGAAGGCCTTTACAGACAACCCAGAGAGCGCATTTTACGAGAGCAATCTCCTCATCTACCGCGCTCTTTGCTGGTGGGCCTCTTCATCAGTTCTGCAGAGCGGCAACCTGGTCCAGCAGACACACATTACTGTTTGGACGCTTCAAGTGATGCAGATACGTCAAAGGACGAGCTGTTCGCCGCAATCTTTTTAAATAAGGTGAGCCTCTGTTCTCCCTTCTCCACTTTCTCTTTTCGACGCTTATTTACATGCTGCTATATATCCTAGTCTAGTATGCATATGTAAGCACTAATGTGTTTATATATGTTTATGATATTACCTATGCTTTATTATATGTATACTGTGATACAAGGAGCGTTTAACTAGCATTATGTTATGTACGGCCATCTACTCTGATTCAGGCATGTGCATCTATGAAAGACACCCCAATACTGGAGAAGAACAATAGTTACTTACCTGTAATCTGTGGTTCTCCAGTATTGGTGTCTTTCATAGATTCACATGCAACCCGCCCACCTCCCCTCAGAGGGTGTTTAGGCTATAATGTTTTGTTTCATTCCTGTGCAAGAAAATCTGAGAGCCTGAGCCTCAGGGGAGAACATTCTGGTGGGTGCTGTCGCCTGACTGGCTGCAGTTTGGACTATACAAAATGACTATGATAGTCACAAATGTGGAAGTTTTTTCTCTTGTAGCCTAGGTCTACTTTACTTCCTGGTTGTTTATTACCACGGTTTTCTGGTTACTAAGTGCATATTATTGCTTTTCTATGTACCGTGGGACTCCAACTCCGACAGCGAATGATTCAGGCATGTGAATCTATGAAAGACACCAATACTGGAGAACACAGATTACAGGTAAGTAACTATTGTTGTTCTCTTCTTTTAGTTTGGCATTGAGGTTGTTAAACTTGGTATGTGTTTGGGCAGATTTTCTCATGCTTTATGGGACTCTGTGGTGTATCAGCAGCCTTCTCTTTCAGAGTAAACCAGGAGTCCACTCTTACAGGTGGTACAAGATGGCCAGGAAGCGACGAAATTCACTATAAAATGTGGCATGGACACCACCAATTCTGTGGGAAGCGCTATGGCTCAGTTAGTTGCACTGCGCAGGCATGCAAGGGTGCTTCAGCCTTGGTTTTCAGAGCCTGTACAGGATATCCTGAAAGATATGCTGTTTGATGGTGTAAATTTATTTGATGAACATGTGGATTCTAGTCGGTGTAACAAAGCCATCTAGACAGGTCTTAGAAAATTCTGGTGGATTCTTTCTGACATGTACGCAAAGTTATACATGATTGAGTTGCAATATGTATTCTATCTTGTGACAACCAGTGTGGTATTTATGCTTAATGCTGAGGTTTATGGTTGTTTATATAACCTGGCATTTCTTTACGCTTTTTTTCATGCCCTTAGTTCCGGTCATTTAGGATTATTATGGGCTGCAGAATTCTTTTCAGTGCGGATATATTCTTTAAAGTATATTCCACAGTGGAGGAGCCAAGATGGCGGACGGGACGGACGTGTAGGCTCCCGACTCTGCGAGCCTTCCACTCCTGCATCGATATCCTGATGTTTATCCTGTGCCTACGTTGCGGAGAAACGGTGCTTGAAACGCGCTGTTGTCAATCGCGTTCTTCCGAAGTCTCTGCCGGCCGGTGTGATGGAGAAACCGCTGTGTTAGCCGACCTCCGTTGCTGCCCCTGGAACCTGTGCCGATCGCCGCCGCTGGACGCTGCCGTATTGGAGTCGGCAGGGCGAGCTGGGGAGGTGCCGGCGCTTAAGGGAGCGTTGCTGACTGCAGAGGAAGACGGTCTGGACCCTTTCCGTTGTGACGAGGTTCCCTGTTGATTGAGGCGTGCATTTGCAAGGCGGGAGCCCTTCTTGCACCGCTTCTCTTTGTTAAGCTGCAGGCGGGCTGAGCTGACCCCATCTTGGAGCGTCTTCTCATCCGTGGGCCACCCTCATCGGCTTGAGGCGAAGGGGCTCTCACTGTGTGCCGCTCCCTGACTGTAAGCTGTGCTCCTACCGGCGACCCGACCTGCCGTTTCCTGATGGAGATGCCGCCCCCTCCCCTCCATTGTGATATTATTGACGGGGTGGTAATGGCGCCTGACTTCCAGGACGAGGAGAGGAGTGCTTCCTTGTCCCCGGGACGTGCTGTCCTGCCAGGCCCCGAGCTGATTGCCGATCCGACGCTGTCGCCTTGCAGCACGACCCGGCTGGAATTGCAGCAGCTCCTGGCTCGCGGCGACATCCTGGCAGCTCTTGCTGACTTAAGGGCGGCATGTTGGCAAAGTACCCGAGAGCTGGGTCGGAAGATTGAAGACGCTCTTTCTACACCGGGGCTACCACGGCTTACTGGTCCCCTGCTGCCTCCAACTACGCCTGAAATGGCTACTATGTTGCAGCGTGTGTTTACAGAGAAGCTGACTGTCCCTGGCTACAATGGTTTGTGTTTCTCTACCGACGGAGCTGCAGCTACAATGTCTCCCTCCATCCCAAGGATTGGGCCTCTGCTTATACAGTCGCTACCATTGCTTCGTTTGTCGACTACCCAGTTGTTGGCCCCCTTTGCTGCCTTGGCCTCCGGAGCCCCTTTCCCACAATGGTGGAGTGTGTGTCATCCTGTGATCGAGGGGACGCTCATCTTTTCGGACACTGAACTCACTGGTAACTGTGGACATCCATTTCCTCTCCATTTGCTTCTTCTTTGTCGAGGGCGGCCATCTTGTCTATTTGTCCTGCCTGAGGTGGGTTCCCAGCGGTGGCCATGCTTGGAGGGCTTTCGACGTTCAGGCCAGGGCTGATGGTGGTGTTTTCGTTGTTTTTGTCTGCTCGGCTGGCGGAGACCCGGACTGGAACACTTTTCTGATACATTTATAGGCTCTATTTGTGATGTCTTTCCCCACTTAAGGTTGCAATTGATATGTTCTTTTGTTGATCCTTGTTGATGGGGTGGAGGTTCTGTGCGGGCTGGGGAGTCCGGGATTAAGTGGTTCTGGCCCTCCTCCGGTCTTATGTGTTCTATGGGAGTTTTAGATTAGGATACTCTTTTCTTACTCTCTATATTTCAGGTATTATTGTAATTCTTTCTTCTTTTTCTCTTCTTTCTTTCCTTGTTCTATATTTCGGGTTTATTGGGCGACAGACACACTGCTGGGGGGGTGGGGGGGGGGGGGGTAGGCCGTAGCCTCTGCATGCGTGTAGGGTGGGGGGTTGGGGGATGGGTTTTTAGTTTCCTGGTTTCAGTTTCTATGGTGCCTTGTTTTTTCTTCGTTTCTTCTTCTTTATTCTATCTTGAGTCCTTGTTTGGGACTGCTAGCGGGCGGGTGACCGTGGACATTGGCTAGGATGTTGGGTCTGATACCCCTGCTGCACACACTTTGAGCCGCCATGCCGCCTGGGGGGACTTGACTTTTGGGTTGTTGGACTATGTGGTGAATTTGTCGCTAATGTCATGTTACGCCTGCACGGACTCTGCTTTCTTAGGCTATAGTTTACTATTTAAAATTAAACAACGGAAAAGTCGAACTTTAATAGCTGCAACAAAAAACATTTAAAATTAACCTTCATTGCTCCTGAGACCTGGTATCACGACGATCTACAGTGTAACTTTTAAATGCTTGCTTATGGTAATAATGTGTTACTGTGTCGCCGTATTGCATGCGCTGGTGCTTTAACAGTATCCGTGGCCGGCCTGATGGTTGTGGGCCCGTATTTGTCCTTTTACTAATGCACAATAAAGGTTTTCAAAAATTTTATGGCTTTCATGATTATTATTTACCTCTTGGTGCAGAAGTCATGACTTTCTCCTTCAGCTCTGTTGATGACAATTTTTCAGCCGTTCATTTGTGTTGGTTTAATGGAAACCTTATGTACAGGTCGTGTAGTTTGCTTTACTCTTAAAAAGAGCTCAAGAGTTGATCCCTTCAACGTACATACCATACTCTACCTGGAGTATCTTTTCTTTGCTGTGGTGAGCAATTCTAACTATATATGTGCTGAGCTGGGATTGCTCAGCTTGTGTACTATTAGACCCCCATTAGGGGGTGCAGAGTTCTACCCTCTGTGTCAGTTATTTCTCTGAAGTATGATATCATACATTCGTGAATTTGGTACCCCTTATTAGGTACTTGTGATATTTGTAACTCCATGGGAGAGTCAGTATGTATGTTCTGCCTTTTGATAACCGGATTTAAGTTCAGTAGTACTCTTATTACTCTTGATTAAACTGATGACGTGTCACTTATATTTTTATATGGTATTTGTGTGAAAATATGTTTAATTTATTGGCGTTTGTCAATAGACTGATGTGCTGTTGTTGGGATAGTACAGTACTGAGGATGTCTATCCCAAGATTCCCTATGGTATTTTCCCAGAAAGTAGCTGATAGCGTACATTATTGGTTTATGTGACTTCTGCTTGTCCCGTGGTACTTCCCTTAAGTTTAGGTGAAAGATGTTGTTATTATGATTGATAGTAACAGTTCTCTCCTTTTTCTAGATTTAGAACATTGTTAACCAAGAGCTTACAGTCTTTTGAGCCTTAATACATTACGTGTTGTGCTCTTAAGGTTCTGTCTTATAGTCTTTGATAATTCATTGGCTCTTCTACCCCTTTGTGTGGAGATGTCTGTGTGTACATGTTCCTTGAGCATGATTGTTTTTTTTCTTCTGGGACTATGTCATGTTCTTATAGGACTCTAGGGAGACGTAGTCTCTCTGTCTGTTCTATTCCTTCTATTATGAAGGGTACTTAAAATTTTGCACTATTTTGGGGTTGTTATAAGGCTTAACGTTATTACTAAAGTTTTTCTTCTTTTCTGAAGGACATTTCCCTCTAATGCTGTACCGTTTCTTCTTTATGAAGGTTTTCATATACATTGGTCCATGAGGGAAATAGGCGTTTGCCTCATAGCTTCTACTTTTTGTAGATTACTTTTATTCATATCTTACAGGATTGTTTCTCTTCTGGGGGGACAACTCTTTATCATTTACCTGACTCTAGTTGCTTGTAGTTAGGTTCACACTTTTTGAAGTATGGTCCTTCGACGACCTATACGAATTGATGTTAGTTTTATAGATCGTTCGGATTCTTTTATTATGGATTCTTTTAAAAATTCCAGTTTCAGTATGAGGGACATTTTCTAGATCATCTGTAGATTGGTCTTTATTCATAGAATAAGCTCACGTACTAACCTTGTGGTTTTTTTTTGGGGGGGGGGGGGGGGTGGTTGTGGGTTTTTTTTTTTTGGGTTATCAAGGTTTTTTTTTCTCTAACTTAATATTGTATTCTACTTTATGCTACTATTACTTAATGGTGGTGTCTCGGGCAACTTACATTGCTCTGACAAGTTGGGTGGCTGTTGCTCTCCTAGGTGGTATGATCCCACTATAGTTCCATACTGCTTAGTCAATATTGCGTGCTTATTATTTGGCTTTATTTTCCTTTTATTCATAAATATTAGTAGAAAATGTCCGTTCATATATTGGGGATAGCCTAGAGGTATTTGTATCATCTCTAGTTCTTTTTCCCAAGGAAAGACTGCTTCTATGCCAATAGTTGCTATTGTTATCTTCATTTTTGTTTTAATAGAGTATTTGCTATGTTTTCTCCACAGGAGATGGATGTTCCCTGTGTTTTTATCTGGGCATTTCTGGCTATGGTGGGACTTTATATGGCATAGAGGTATTGTTCAGTGGCATGGCGTACTGATCAGTGCTCCACAGGTATTAAACATGTGGTTCGGACCTGGATAGAAAACCAAATGACCGCACCAAGGACAGAAAGCTGAGTGACCAGCTCTTTTATGGATACTGTGGCGCCAACAGTGGAAAAGCAGTGCAGAAAAGCACCCTCTCAAGATGGGTCATCCTCTGCATCAAGACATGCTATGCCTTGACCAAGAAAAACTCTCCAGAAGGTATCTGGTCCCATTCCACCAGGGCCAAGTCCACCACTTCTGCACTTGACTTGTCAAGCACTATTGCCTGGATTTTTGAAGTGCACAGAGACTGACATTTCACCTGGCCTGTTCTTTGGGAATTCCTTGTCTGACCATCCATCAGCCCTACTCTTTATGCAAGGTATTGTTCTGTAACCTGTTTTACAGGTGAGGAATCTGCTGGTAGAACTAACCATCGGAAGAAAAAGTTACTTACCTGTGGTAATTATCTTTCTGGTGAATATAGTCTACCTGCAAATTCCTCATCGACCTGCTCTCTTCCCATTTAATGTTTGAAATCAACAGAGAAGTGCAGTACCAATCTCCTTATCGCCTCCAAGTCTTGGAATTTTTTTTAGGAAACTAATGTTGGTGCCTCAGCCTATGAGCTACATGGCTTTGCTGAGGTTACAAGATGCCACTTCTGGCATTGGTACAAAGCTAGCACCCCTTTCTGGCAACATGAGAGTTTTGAAGTTTCTGGATCCAGTTTGACACTTGGGTTTGTTCTGCAGGTGAGGAATCTGCAGGTAGACAGAGTATCCACAAGAAAAATTGTTACTGCAGGTAATTACCTTTTTGACAATTCTCTCCATAATGGCTCATGCATAACCGTCGTATATTCTTGGCCTTATGTGCCCTGGGAAATTTTGCCTTCTAGTCGGTGGCGGCTGGTGACATTTGAAAGTGGTGAGGCGTAAAAGTTGGGCATGACTTATGTAGCAAGTGAAGCAAGCAAGCTTAATGAACAAAAGTGTGGTCCAGGTTGGGTCTTCCTCCCAAGAAAATATTTAAAAATATTGGGAAATTGCGCATTTTAAAGCCAATTAATTTAGTGAGTTAATTTAGTGAGAAAGCAAGGTTTATAAAGCAGCGGAAAGTATAGTCTTCTAATATTAAACACATTAAAAACTGCCTCATATCTTACTGGATTCATACGTTTAACAGTTACTGCAGTGTTCAAATCGTACAGCGCAACAACTTCAGCCCTATAAAGTGTGTTCTTGCCCAGTGTCTTGCACTGCATGGGCATCCACTTTGGAAGAAAAAGCTCTAACCGAGCTTCAGAAAGCAACAACAGCTGCTGGCTGCAATCAGTCTATAGAAATATGTGCAGGCAGGTCTTTTAAGTCAGATGAAAAAAGTGGAGGCTCTCTAAAAGAGCAATTTTAGCTCCTTATGTTGCCTATTAAATCTTATCCATTACTGTAAAATAGGCCAACGGCCCTGGGAAGCATTGAATTCGAATTAATCAGTATAAAATGCAGAAACCTGCGAGGAGAAGTAATTTACATACTTTGAGCTGTTTACACAGAATCAATAAACGGAAAATAAGGCCACAGTACAACATTGTTGTCACACCCCAAATTAGTTAATTTGAAACCCATGAGCTTGTTGAATTGATTTCATGGTGACATATTGGGCACAATTAATCACTGTGAAATCACGGAAGAGCTGTATTGAAAATTAACCTGGAGGTGCATCAGTGACATGCGCCAATGTGAAATATCTTTTTCAGTGAACCCGCACCTCGCTCTTATCTTGTTGAAACAGCACAAATATGTTGCAGATCAAAAACTAGTTTTAACTCTTAAATTAGCAATAAGGTGCCCAACTTTATATTTGCAATGATATAATTTGAATAGTAAATTTCCCTTTTCAACTCTCTTGTAATAAAAAATCTCAGGTGAGCGGACTGTATCAGAATAGATTTAAAACACAAGGATGGAGAGATATACATTTGGAGCCTTTGACGAGAGACTCAATTGGTGCCTAGAAGGATTGAACAATGCAGTATTAATGCAAATGCCTCCCTCGTCGCAGTGAAGGGGCCGATTTATGACATTACATCTCCTGAAAGGCACTAACTAAACATGAACTGGCACCTGCCGCTAAATATACTAGGCTCTGGTTAGAATTATACATTATCATAGTTCGTTTTCGCTGTAATTCTGTTCAGAAATTACAAATGCAGGTACTTTAAGGGTGTTCTTTATGTATAATCAAGATTGTTTGTAGCTCACGTGTGTGTATATATATTTTAAGCTGATTTGTTTTGCAAAAGACTTGTTTTGCAGTTTCACTTTTCGCATGGATCTCGTGCGTGTTCCACTTCATATCACCCACCACCCTAGTATTTTCAACCCAGCGGAATGTGGCTTCTCGGCCGCCTGGTTTGTGCTTCCACTCCGCTGCCACCCAGACTAATGCACTCTAAAATGTCCCGAATTTATATTCCATAAACTACTAGTAACTCCGTATCAAATAAACCTTCATTACCACCAGTGAGGAACCGGAAGTGAGAAACCAAGTCTGGCCACCCACCTGCTCCCCACAGACTGTACCTCTAACAAAAGGGGCACAGATTACCAATACTGAAGGTAACTTTACAAGCATCTGCTGCGTAAGGACACTAATATGTAAACTCTGACAGGCGCTCGATTCTAGGAGCTCTCTGCAAACCGGCGTCGTCCAGCCAGACTCAGGAAGTGGCCAATGAGCCTAGAAGCTAGCAGCCAAAAGCAAGCACTAGCCTAATAAATGCATCTTAACTGCAGACCTCTGGTGGTTGGACAAGAACTATTTACCCTAGACAGACACCTCCGAGCCCCATCTTTGTAAGTGCCTCAAGGGTGTGCAGGCACTAGGTTTGGCTGTGCTGAGAAGGATGCAGCAGTGTCTTGTGCATGTGGTGAGAGCCAGGAAAAGAGTCTGCAGTGGGATGAGATGCTGTAAGCAGTGCCAGCCCGTCTGACACCGACTGGCAGCAAGGGCTCTGCCCCTCTGCTCAGCACTGAGTAATAAGAGTCTGCGCCCAGAGCCTCCATCATGGAGACCCACTGTCTCCACTCACACCTGACCCTTGGCAGAGACAGGGCAGTATTATATTATGTCTCTGTCCTGCAGCGGGCAGTGTCTGGGGCATGCCATTAGCTTTATGGGACATGTCAGGATAATTCTCTAGGGCCCAGGACGCCTATAGCAGCTATGCACTCCTTGTAAGAAACGTTGCAGCCGTCTTGACTATTTGATCCATTGATCTGCACCGAGCTGGCATCTAATGGCCTAGCTGCGTGTTATTGACCCAGGAGAATAAAGTTATAATTCTGGACTCCCCACTTGACGCCATTGTGTGATCCTGTGCAAGCCACATTATTCTTTTATCCCCCGTTTCTTGTGTAGAACGCTTCCAAAGGGGTAGAATCCGCTATACTTGTCGACAATGAACTTGGTCCTTGCATAGGAGAGGCAGCACGAGAACACTGTACTTCTTGGGGAGTCCAGGGTAGCTCAGCAGAGGAATGTAGTCGTGCAGATTGGTAAGAAATTAAATCTTCACACAGCATAATGTTTCAGTACCCGATCAGATAGTGCAATCCGCCCCTAAACGGGCCTATATACGTTCAAAAATGCCCCCCTGGGCCTTACCTGGTGAACTGCCTGACTCCATAGTTCACAAGTACAGTCCTACTGTCCTACTCCACAGATCAACCATTGGACTAGCTTCTGCCGGCACAGCAGTAATGTTAATCCGATTCAGACTCTGCTTTGGCTCCGACAAAGACCCCGTCCAACTCAAGTGAGGCAGTGTAAAATGGCTTCCTGTTACCATCCGCATCGATTGCCACTGCATGCTCGTGCGCGGGAAGCAGTACGTCGAGTCTGCGCATAAAGATTCCTTGGCTTCCCGGCTACTTGACCCTTTCTCAACTCATCATAGCAGGGTGGGTCCCACCACTCCCTGTAACGAGTTGGGAAAGGGTGGGGTGCCAAGCTCTCCACTCTCTGATTGACATGGAGAGTTAGCAATACCGGGCTTGTATTTAAAACGCGCGGGGCTAACTTTACCTCCACGCCATCAGGGGGTAGAGACTGCGCCTTACAGCTTGGTCTTTGCGGAGCTGGTGACATCACAGCCTTGGGGGCTGTGAGGTTGTCAACCCCGCAATCACTTGGGCTTCTTTGGGTCTGCCCGGGGAGCTAGCAAGCAGAGTCACGGGACAGTGTCCACAGTGGTCACTGGACAATGGTGGCAGTGCCAGTGAGTGGGGCAGGGAGTTCCCTGTGTTCTAGTAGTGAAAAGACTCCAATAAAGGGAGTCTTTCAACAATAAGCAATGGCAATGTTCATATTTTTGTTTTTTTTAATGTAACAGGGACAGAGCCCCGACGCCCTTGGAGAGAAACTGCCCCTGCTTCTAGTCTACATCCCCAGGTTTGTTTACTGTTAGTATCCGGTGCTCTCAAAACTAAACTTGATGAGGAGGATTGGAGCTAAGTGTTATCAGTCCATCTCTTTGTTGAGGCTATTCCAGTAAGTAAGAACCAGAGCTTTGTTAGTGTAGACTTAAAACCATATTTGTATTCTCTTGTATTCTGAAGTTGCCTCATAGTACCCCACCCCACCACATCAGCTGGCTTGTTACCATAGGCTACTTGTTTAATTTTTATAGTGGGACACTTCTTTAAATGTCAGTTCTCTCCCAGGGGATACTCCTTCATAGTCATAAGCACTGAATAATCTCCGCCCATGAGCAGGAACCCGGAACACATAACTAAATACATATATATGTGTAAATGTATAACAAAAAGTACATAGTACTAAAGAAATTATACACATATACCTGTATACACTAATAATATGCAACCCAACCATAACCTATAGGCTAATAAAGCCATAATTACATATTTTCTGCAGAATGAAAATATAACATAGAAACAATGCAAGAAAAAGGCAGGAGCCTAAAAAAGAATTCCACAGACAGAAAAACCTTTTATTTTCAACAAGGAAACTGTAATAAAAGGCAATTAGCCTATGTAGGCTGCATAAAGAAATAACATCCCTGTACAGAAAATCAGACTGGCACCTCGCCTTTAAGACCTCAGAGAATCTGTACACTTTGCCTTTAAGGCCTCCAGGGGGAACTCTGCTCCCATCATGCCCCACAGGTGACAGTTAGGTCAGTTCTTTTTTCCGGCTTGTTCTGTGAGGAACCTCGAACTTGAGCTCTGCCTAATTTGATTGTTTTTCAGTCAAAATTCGTTTTTTTTTCCTATCTTATTTGACAGTATTTGTTGGCAATATTCTACCTTTTCTGACTAATTCTTCTGGTATTTTTTAGTCAGTTATTCCACCTTTATTCTAAAAATGTCCTTCCTGTGGGAAGATGTCAAAAACAGACCCCCATTCTGTTTGTGTGGTTTGTCTACCTTCCACACATGATGTTATCATTGCCTCAAGCTTTCCAGAAGAACTTTGAAGGAAAGAGAGAAAATTCGACTTTTAGGGCTTCTGGAGAGAGAAAGGCATCCGGAAAAGGGGGCAAGAAGAGTGTTGTCATCTGGAAGACCCCCCTCTTCGTCAAAACGTCGAAGATCTGCTCAGGAAGCGTCGACGTCGAAAAAAGTGAGTTTGACGTCGAAATCTAGATCGCCGTCAGGTATGTTGACGTCGAAACCAGTGGAAAGAAGTACATTGATGTCTAAGTTATCACCGCTAAGGCACAGGTCGACGCGGAGATCGAGGTCGCCGTCGAGAAGCTTGTCGACGTCGAGGCGTTTGGTGTTGGTCGTTGTGAGGACGCTGTCGAGAGTGAGACGATCGGCGTTGAGAGAGAGAGAATGAGGTCGACGTTGAGAGGAAGAGTGAGGTCGATGTCAAGAGGAAGTGTGAGGTCGACGTTGAGAGAGAAAGTGAGATCGGCGTCGAGAGATAGAGCCACGACGTCGAGACCTGAAAAAAGGAGAAGATCAAGGTCGACATCGAGACATGGGTCGACGTCGAGACATGCCTCAGGCTCGAGGCTTGAAAGGGCTCTGTCTATGTCGAACCGACGTCTAAGTCGACGTTGAGGTCTCCGCTACCTGTCTCACGGTCGGCGTCTAGACACTCTGGATCGGCCTCTCGGACCTCTCATAGGTCTTTGTCGAGGTCGGAGTCGGCGTCAAGAGCTTTGGCTGACCCTCCAAGGTCTACCTCGAAAGACCGGACGTCGAGGACATCTGTGGACAGGTCTTCAGTAGTAAGAGCCTCTCCGCACAAAGTCTTCTATTGTGGCGCATTCTAGCTCGACGTCGAGGAATTCAACGTCAAGGAACAGACAATTGGTTCCCAGAGAGACGACTTCAAGATCTCCGCAGTCTATTCGGAGTTCTTCTGCAGCGTCTTCTTCCTCAATGGGAATTCAGATTGTGCAGGTTACCCCGGAGGGTTCTCCGGTGCGTAGAACACCTCCTGTGATCTTGTCTCCTAGATGGCTGGAAAGCGTACGCCATTGGAAGATGCAACCAGGGCCTAATGACAGACCTCTTACTTTGGCAGCTTTAGGTCCACCGGCTGGTGGTTCTCCAAGAAGATCTAGATCTCTGGTGCAAAGGCGTTCGCATTCTAGAGACCGCAGTAGGTCTCATCGATCTCCTAGGAGAAGGCATAGATCTCCTGCCTCTTCTTCTCCATCGAGATCTTCTTATAGAGACTATTCACCCACGATCTCATCTACGCCACCTTCCAGGATATCTCCGGTGGACGATCTGGGAACTTTCAATGAGGTATTATGCCGTGGGGCTAGCAAGTTCAATATAACGATAGCAGTGCCTCAGGTGAAGTCTTCTGGTATATTTGAAACGTTACATCAGAAATCGTCTGCTAGACCTCTTCCGTTGGTGCCTGGTTTGTTGGAACCTGCAATGAAGACCTTCTTGATCCCAGCTACAGTAGGTTCCGGGCCTTCAAGAATTGCAAAAAAGTATAAAGCACCGGATCAGGATCCTCTGTTTCTGCGTACAGATTCTCCTCCGGATTTGCTAATTGTGGCGCCGGCCAGGAAGGCCCACTCAGCAACTTCAGTCTCATCTGCCCCGCCAGACAAAGACAGTAAAAATATGGACTCCTTGGGGCGGAGGATGTGTAACACAGCTGGATCAGTCATGAGAGTGGCCAGTGCTGCTGCTTTACTGGGTCGCTATGATCGTCTCCTATGGGACTCAATGTCTAGATTTGCAGAGAAGCTACTTAAGGAAGATCAGAAGGACTTCCTTGAGATTGTGGGAGAAGGTGGTATGGTGGCAAACCAGAGTATCAGTGCGGCGGCTGATTCTGCGGATCTTGCAGCGCATGGGTATGCCCAAGGCATATGCTCCAGGAGGTCGGCTTGGCTGCGCCTCACGGGCCTTAAGCCAGATGCCCAAAGGAAAATAGTTAATCTGCCTTTCAATTGGTCAACAATATTTGGATCTCATGCAGAGGTTGAGATGGCCAAGATGAAAACGGAGCTGGATACTCTCAAAAGCGGTTGGCCTAGAGGAAAAGGAGGAGTTCCGTTGTTTTCGCCCCTACGACAAGAGGTCGTTTCAACAACGTGGGCAAACGTCAAACTGGTCGACGCAAAACCCGGGGCAGTCTCAGCAAAGGTCGCAGTTTCAACAGCGCAAGCCTGGGCGAGGCAGAAGAGGCAATAGACAGCAGTCCTCTGCGGTGAAGCAACCTCAGAAGCAATGAGAAAGAACTTCCTCCACAGCTGTGGTCCACTCTGGTAGGAGGAAGCATTGCTCTCTACTTGGACGAGTGGAGAAACTTGACAAAGGACAGATGAGTCATCAACATAATCCAAAACGGTTATCTCCTCAAATTCAAATCACCTCCTCCTGCCGTACGTCCAAAGAAAGTTTTTCATCAAAGTCAAAAACGTCTACAAGAAGAAGTAAACATCCTGTTGTGCAAAAAAGCCATAGAGGAAGTTCCTCTGTCACAGAGAAACCAAGGTCTGTACTCCCGCTTCTTGGTGAAAAAGAAAGGTCCCAATGCAGAATTCAGACCTATACTGGATTTAAGGTTGTTGAACAGATTTATTCGAAGGGAGAAATTTTGGATGTTAGCGCTCCATCAAATATTTCCCCAGGTACATCAGGGGGACTGGATGTGTTTCATCGACCTGAAGGATGCATATTTTTATGTTCCAATCTCAGAGGCATCGCAAATTTCTCAGATTTCAAGTGTCTGTTTATCACTACCAGTATGCAGTACTTCCGTTCTGACTGAAGTCAGCCCCCTGAACATTCTCGAAGTGTATGGCGGTGGTAGCTGCATTCCTCCGAAGACAGAGAATTTTCATATATCCTTACTTGGACGATTGGCTCCTAAAAATTTCATCCCCATCTCTTCTGGAAGATCATCTTTCAATATGCCTTCAGCTCATGCACAAGTTGGGCCTTCAGGTGGTCAATTTCAAGAAATTGATAATGAAACTAACCCAGCAAATCCACTATCTGGGAGCTCTTTTGGACACGGCAGAAGAAAACGTGTGTCCTTCGGAGGAGAGGTGGTTATCAATCGGGACGAAATGTCAGCCTCTTATTCAAACCACGTCCCTGACAGTTCGCCAAGTATCCTCTCTGCTGGGGTCGATGGCTTTGTGCATCTTCATAGTTCCAAACGCAAGGTTGCACATGCGTCCTCTGCAACAGTGTTTAGAGGATCAGTGGAGACAGAGGACGGGGCGTTGGGCGGATCGAATACTCCTTCATCAGTCCGCCAAAGATTCCATCCGATGGTGGATGAAGAAGTCCCACTTAATGCAAGGAGTGCCATTTCATCAAGACCCTCCGACTCAAACTCTGATCACGGACGCCTCACTCCAGGGTTGAGGTGCTCATATGGGCCCTCTGCAAGTACAAGGGCAATGGTCAGAATCAGGGAAGGGCTATCACATCAACCTGCTGTAACTAAGAGTGGTTCATCTGGCTCTCAAGTCCCTGTTTCCATCATTCCAGTCTCGGTCCCTCCTGGTGCAAACTGACAATACAACTACAATGTATTATTTAAACAAACAGGGGGGTACCAGATCCAGGACTCTGTCCATGGAGGCCCAGACCATCTGGAATTGGCTACTTGCGAGAGACTTGTCGATAACAGCGGTACATCTGCCCGTGTCCCTCAACTCGCAGGCGGATTTCCTCAGCAGGGATTTTGTCGAGGCTCACGATTGGGTCCTCAACGAGGAAGTCGCAAACAGTATTTTTTCAAGCATGGGGAATTCCAGATATCGACCTGTTCGCAGACGCAGGAATCGCAAAATGCCCCGTCTTCGCGTCCAGGTTTACCCAGGTCGGGTCTCAAGGGAATGCCCTTTTGATAGACTGGTGTCAGAACTTACTATACGCTTTTCCTCCGATCCCATTGATACCAACAGTAATCAACAGGATGTACAAAACCAGGTCCAGGATGATTCTGATTGCCCCCGAGTGGCCATGCCAATGGTGTTTTCCAGATCTCCTTCAGTTGTCGGAAGTGCCACACAGGAGATTGCCGTGTCGCCCGGATCTTCTGTCCAAGCAGATGGGGAGAGTGTTCCACCCCAACCTTTCCTCCCTAGGCCTTGCAGCATGGCTCCTGAATTCATCCAGTATGGACACTTGCAGCTGAATCCAGAGTGTATGCATATCCTTAAGGAGGCCAAGCGTCCTTCTACAAGGAAATGATATGGTTTTAAAAGAAAACAATTATTTCTGTGGTGTGAGAACAATGGTCTTGATCCTATACATGGTCAATAACAGGTGATTCTCCCTTATTTGTTACATTTGGCAATGTCTGGTCTTCAGTTTAGCTATATCAAAGTCCATCTTGCAGCGATCATGGCCTACAGGAAATCTCCTACTCAGACTTCCTTTTTTAGGATGCCTGTAGTGAAAGATTTTCTGGAAGGTTTACGAAAGGTGTATCCACCAGTCAGGTCCCCTTCTCCATCTTGGGAGCTTAATGTGGTATTAACTAAGTTAATGGGTGCTCCTTTTGAACCTATACATAAGGCATCCTTGCAACACTTGACTTGGAAGGTAGCGTTCCTTGTAGCCATTACTTCTGCTCGTAGAGTGAGCGAGATCCAGGCTCTGTGTTGCAAGGAACCTTTCATTGTGTTTTATGTTAATAGAGTACGCACCCTTCTTTTTGCCCAAGGTTGTGTCAGGTTTTCACATTAATCAGACTATAACATTACCAACTTTTTTCCCTAATCCTACCACTCCTGCTGAAAGAGCTCTGCACTCTTTAGATCTTAAAAGAGTTCTTAAGTTTTATCTGGACAGAACAAAGACTTTGAGGCATTCAGATTGTTTGTTCATCAACTATGGTCCTATTAATACGGGCTTGAGGCCTCCAAAAGGTCCATATCTAGATGGATTGTGTCTTGTATTGTCCTAGCGTATCAGTTGGCAAACAATCTTTGACAGGAAGACCTAAGGCTCATTCTACAAGAGTGAAAGCTTCCACTACGGCTCTCTTTAGAAATGTTTCTATGGCAGAAATCTGTAAGGCAGCTACATGGCGTTCAGTGCATTCTTTTACTCGCTATTACTGTCTTGACTCCGACACACAGACTGATGCTCAGGTTGGGCAGGCATTGCTCAGAAATGTATTTGCTGCTTCTAGCTAGAATATGTGTGTCAAACTGTTATTACTTATATTTTCTGCTCTCTCGCTTTGGAGTGGGTATAAGCTTGCTACTCTATTCAGTACTTATGACTATTAATGAGTATCCCCTGGAAGAGAAGGATTAGTTACTTACCTGTAATCCTAGTTCTCTTCCAGGGGTATACTCATTAAAGTCATAACCACCCTCCCGCCTCCCCGGGCGAGCAGTAGCATTATGGTTTAATATGTTTGTTTTTTTATCTTTATATATGCAGACACCTGCAAGGTTTACTCTACCGTACAAAAGAACTGACCTAAATGTCACCTGTGGGGCATGATGGGAGCAGAGTTCCCCCTGGAGGCCTTAAAGGCAAAGTGTTCAGATTATCTGACGCCTTAAAGGCGAGGTGCCAGTCTGATTTTCTGTACAGGGATGTTATTTCTTTATGTAAATGTAAATGTATTTGAGCTTATATAGCGCACAGCTACCCGCAGTGGGTTTCCCGGCGCTTGCTTAGGGAACCCGTCCTGGTATTCCCCTGTGAGATAACCCTGGCAGGGTATCCACAAGGTGAAAGCCAGGCATCCCGCCGCGAGGGGCCGTTGTGGAGATTAAGCAAGCTATTGCCCAGAGTCGCAGAGTGTGAACCCGTGAGTCGAGAAGGCACCGGAGCAAGAATTATCGAGTCCGTGGAATTTTTAGCCCAAGACCCGCCGAGGCGGGGAATTGAACCCTGGTCCAGGGCCGATCTCAGCTTCCGGGTCTGCCGCCTCTAACCCCTGAGCCACACTTCTCTGCAGCCTACATAGGCTAATTGCCTTTTATTACAGTTTCCTTGATGAAAATAAAAGTTTTTTCTGTCTGTGGAATGCATTTTAGGCTCCTGCCTTTTTCTTGCATTGTTTCTATAAATTATTTTCATTCTGCAGAAAATATGTAATTATGGCGTTTAATAGCCTATAGGTTATGGTTGGGCTGCATATTATTAGTGTATACATTTATATGTGTATAATTTCTTTAGTACTATGTACATTTTGCTGAGCATTCATCAGTTGAACGGTAATCCTTAAGACCACATTTAAAACATGTGTAGTTGTGGTCTAACAATTCAGTCTTTCATTCTGTTCCATGTTCTTTTCCTTTATTACTTGGTGTCCCACTACTTACAACCCTACTTCGCCATCATTCAGACTTCTACTGTGACCCCTACTGATACCTCGCTCAGTACTTGACTTGTGTTCTCTGCCTATCCCAAAAGTAACTTTTTCAGTAGCTATTTGCAAGGTCAAATAAATGTTCAGTATATAAAATATGTTTTGCACCTTATTATAAATGTTTGGCACCAGTTGATCTATCAATCCTCTTTTTTAATTGCATGTGCCTGCCAATAACCTCAATACAGCCTTGTAATTATCTACTGGTTTGTCAGACCCCTCTTCATAAACGTAATTCCTCTACAGCTTCATGTGCCCCCCCCCCCCCCCCCCCCTTGTCGGTTTTATCACTTAACACAGGCCACAAGGGTCCTAGAAAAGAGACTATTGGAGACAGAAGAATATAACTAACATACGCTTTCTATAGCACAGGAGGAAGAGGAACACACAGTACAAGTAAGACACTCACTTTCCCATGCAAGAAGACACATACTGAGGATGATATATGGCAGGATGTGGAAGACGATTCCCCTCAAGAGAACATAGACCCCTTTCAAACCAAAGCATCTCCTACAGATAACTTATCTGTGCAACATACACTAATAGGCAGAGGACCTATCACTTCTGGATTACAACAGGATATAACTTACTACCTACTTGAAACACTATAGCCTCTGCAAAGGAAAAATCTTTACCTTTCTGTGCTATCCAGCATAATTCAAGAAGGGAGTGAGAATTTTAAAGAACCAGTATTACTAAAGGTAGTGAGTTCTAGGGTGGGAAAAAAGTAGGAGCCATTTCCACAATACCTTGTTTACTGTAGTGTAAATCTACCAGCATCTACTGGCCCGGTCTCAAGACAAGAACAACAAAGTACCGGAGAACATGGAGAGGCCAGCAGCTATACGGGAAAGAATTGCAAATCCCAATGCCCTTCTCAATAGATATTGGTAGCAACAGTGGGCATAGATAAAAGTTGTTGCAAATTCTCAAGGAATTTAGGAAGAGTCAAAACAGTTTTACAAGAAGGCATGGCAATATCCAACGGTCCTCACTGGTTAACATTGAAACTGCTGGCAGGCAAATCCTCACTGGCTCAGACTTCGATTTTAGGTGGGATGTGCAGACCAAAATCATTAAAAACCTGTTCACTTGGGGAAATTTGAAGGGGCTGTTGATAACTCCCTTGAACAAATGTTAATGATACTGCCAGAGCCAAGAAAACCTTCCAAATGAAAATGCCACTGTCGAAGGGGGTTATACCCTGACTCATCCTGTTGGTGGCTGTTCTCCTCTAACATCTGCCATTTTAAGCAAGTCAACAGTGCAGGGAGTCAACAGTTGAATTGGTAGTGACAAGAAACGGCACAGTAGGCAAACGTTTAGTGGCAGAGGAGGGGACAAGCCCAAGCCTCCTGGGAAGTCAGGCCAAAATAACAATGACTACCATGAATGAACCAGATCACAACCCTTCAGTTTAAAGCAGAATTAGCATTTCTGGGATTTTCTTTTTTGCAAGAGTGGCAGATAAGTGGGTGCTAAGTATACGATGTCCTTGTGATTACACAGAATTTGACAGCAAACCTCCAAATATACAACCTTACCAAAAACTGAGATTTTACTCCAAGAAATATAAGAATCTGAGCCTAGAGCATTGGGACTATTTTGTTATTTGTATCGAATTACACCCAGGTCCTAAGGGTTTTGGGTAACCCCATTATTTTGCAATAGCTTAGTGCATGCCAAAGACTAGCATCAAACCATTGCCAATTGAAGTCTCAAGGAGCGACTCATTGACCTTGGTTTGATTTATACCTGTCGAGGGTACTAGGCCAAATCACACTGAGGTAGCATTTTTACTGGCAAGTGGGTCCCCCTCTTCCCCCCGGGATGTCTAGTTTTCAGAAATGTCTGGATTTAGTAGGTTTCCCCAGGTGGCATCTGACCCGAGCCCAAAAAGTGCAGTCATTAAGCAAAGAAGTAGGACGATATTGGAACTTAGCCCAAAACTGCTACCCATATGTATATATAAAAAAGAAAAAAACATCCAAAATCAAAATTGCCCTTCTTGCCAGAAAGATGGGGATGCTTTAGTCCCCAGTGGAGCAGAAAGACTTTTGGGTCACATTGAAGGTGGAGGCTAGGCCCGATGTGTGGGTGAATGAGCAAACCATCCCCACACCATGTAGCAATAAAAAAAATCCCTGGTGTCCCATGTGTTTTCTACCCCTCCCACAGGGCAGATTAGAGTTAGACCTCTTATCTGCCCGTGGGTGGGGGGGGGGGTGGGGGGGCGGCAAAGAGACTGTTTCGGGTCATTTGTGGGATTGGGCCCAATGCTTATGTGGGCCACCTCCACCCCATTTCTCCACACAAAAAATCATCCCTGGTGTCTAGTGGGCTTTCTGCCCCCCCCCCTTCCAGGAAAGAAGGGGGGGCAATATGACCACAGGGGAGCTGAAAGACACTTGGGCCTGGGGGGAGCATTAGCCCATTGCCAGGGGGGCAGCTCCCCCCCTACAAATATATTCCCTGGTGGTCTAGTGGGCTGTCTGTCCCCAGTGGGAGCAGAAAGACTGCTGGAAGTTATATGGGTGGGTGTGGGCTAGGCCCGATGCTTGGATGGTCCGTCCCCACCCATTTATAGCCCTATTTAAAAATCCCTGGTGAATAGTGGGCTTTCTTCCCTCCCCCTTATCTCCCATGGGAGGAGGCAGATTAGAGGTTAGAACCTTCAATCTGCCCCATGGGAGGCCAGAGAGACTTTTGGGTCTTGGGGAGGTGTGGAGCCCTAGCCTTTGCCAGGGGATGGCCTCCCTCCACCCAATGTCTCCTTGTGGTCAAGTGGACATTCTTCCTCCGCCAAGGGCAGATTGGAGGAAGACACCTTGAATCTGCCCCAAACGGGTGCAGTAAGACTGCTGGGGGTATATGGGTGGGTGGGGCCCAGGGGTGGGTGGGGCGCTATGCCTGGGTGGGATGCCTCCACCCATTGTTGGCTAAAATATAAACTCTGGGAGTCTAGTGAGCTTTCTGCCACTCCAGGGGAGAAGCATTTGCCCATTGACTGGGGGGCCTACCCCCCCCCCCCCCATCAAAAAAAAGAAATTATTTGGGGTCTAGTGGGTGGATCACTGCTTGGGATCATTCTCCTACAGCCATCCCCAAAGCAGGGGAATAGTACCATTGGAAAGGGGAGATTTTCCTCTTTTCAATGACATATCCCCTGTCTGAATAGATGTTAGGGGAGATGAGATATGCTTGAGCACCGATGGAGTGAATATGAAATGAGCAGATCGGCTCATTTCACTTTCAGTATAATGACATCAGCGCAACATATGCGCCGATCATCATTACAATGAAAGAAAATGCCTCTGGCTGCTTGGGGAAGTTCTTCCCTAGCTTCCGGGACTAAAATAAATAAAAGGGATTTCCGGCCTCTGGTGAGAGGACGGCACAGAGCCGTTCTCAACACACGGGGACTTGTGCAGAGGATGGAATGGAGCAGTCCTCCGCATGCAAGTGGTTAAGGTGTTGTTATTTTGTTGGATATAATTGGGTGCACGCTAGACTAGACTAGACAAACAGGGTAAATAGGGTATGTGGCTGTTTGGCATGTAGGGAGCATTCCTGGCCAACCATTCGGTCATATTGATTCTGGGTGAATATTCACAAAGGGGAAAGAGGAGGAGTGTTCACAAAATGCCTTGCACTTGTTTCTGTGCACTTAAAATGCCTGATGATACATGTATATGATTAAAACTGATTGTTAAAGGAGATACAGTTCCAACAATACCAGAACAGCATAAATAGGGCCATTTACAATTTATTTACACTGGGGTTTATTCCCAGAAATATCCAGAAGGAATGGAGGAGATTTCTTCATGCGGATTGTAGATTTGGACACTTGTGGCAGTGACATACTCCACCCAAAAGAGAGCTCTGAAATTAAGAAGCAGTTTCGCCTCTACCACAAGTTTGTATCAGAGAGGATGGCCATGAAAATACTGTCTGAGCATCATGTATTACCTTAATTCGATTAGTGACTAGTGACACTCCAGATGAGACTCGTGCGGGAATGTCTTTCAAATCAATGGTCTCTTTCCACAGCAGATTGGGATGATCTAGTGGTTGACACTAGCAATTTGCAAAAGGAGCTGAACGTTTGATCACAGGAGAATATGATTAAAGACAGGCCATTAGCTGGCCCGTTCCCTCTGTGGTAGTCACCACAGATGTATCACGCAGTGTGAAGTGCATACAAAAGTAAACTAAATAATCTGAGGCTATCGAACACAGCAGATGGCTGAAATATACCAACCTTTTAGATCGAAGAGAGTTTCTAGCCCTGAAAGTGTTTCCTTCACAAGTAAAAGGGAAAGCTGTGCAGATTCAAACAGACCATACCACAGCAATGTTCTACCTCTGCTGCTGAGTGGAAACTAAATCCTACACTCTCTCAAAACTCGCTCAGGAAATCTGTACAATGGTGCACAGCAAGTAAATAGGGATGGGGACTGAACACCTACCATGAGGGGAAAACAAAGGGGAGGCAAGCTAAGAAGGTAAGAAGGGGTATTCAATGAATGAGAGCTACACCACGAGATAGTAGACATGATCTTGGAAAAATGGGGAAGGTCAAAAATTCACTGTTTTTCAACAATATACAAATTAAATGCCTTGCCTTCATGTGCACACCCAAAATCCAGTGGGAATACTATGTTGACCAGTTGGTAAGGAATATTTGCATACACTTTTCTGCCAATACTGCTCTCACCAAATGTGATCCGCAGATGCAAACAGACACATATGGAAATTATTCTCATTAGATATACCAGAAAAAGCACATAAGATAGATCTACTACAAACCCAGAAGACAAGGGGTTTTGACCCAGATCCAACCAGCCTCAATCGAGCGGTATGGTTCCTAAAGTCTTATAACTTAGATTTCTTCATTTAATTATAGACTGCAGGAAAGTCCTTAGGGGTGGTTATTTTCCTTGTAACCCTAAGTGCTATGCTGTGAAGTGGAAACTGATCGTTATGTACTGCACAACAGGGAAAATCCACAAAGGGACCTTATCGTACGATATCGGATTTACTTGCTAAAATCCAAATTGTCATTTGCCTCTGTATGAGTGCAGTTACTGGCCACAGTGGTATGCACTTGGGTGGAAGGAAGTAAAAACCTTTTTGCAACCGCAGTAATTAAAACCTTTTTGGAAGGGGCAACGAGTAAACCCAACTATGTGAATACCAGTTCCAATGTGGAACCTCCATCTAATGCTCATAATATTTATGAGGTAACCATTTGAATGAATACTGAGCAGTAGCTTAAACTACCTTACATTTTAAAGACCGTATTCCTCATATGAATCGCCTCTCTTCATAGAATAAGCTTGATTGAGGCACTTACTGTTCTGGAGCCATACCTGCAAATGCATAGTTGCGCGGTAATAATAAGGACCAAACATCACTTAATCCCTAAAGTATTATCATATTTTCATGTAAACCAAACTATACTTTCCCACTTTTCTCTAACAGACAAAGTGACAATCTCAAAGGGAATGCCACAAACTAGATGTTCTGTTTGGAAGGCAGTCATTGTTTTTGTATTTTGCAACAAATATACATAAGTAAAATAGATCAGTGCTTGTATTGCATGATATTAAAGTGAGCAGCTGTATCCAAGGGAACAATAGCAAGAGGGATAATCCAAACTATATAGTTACACTGCTTATTAGCGAGATAACACAAAGGCGAAGAGAAGATTCCACAAGGGAAAAAGGTTACTATAGTGTCCATCTCTAATGTCTCATTACAAGACATATCCATGGACACCACAAGGTCATCAGTACACTTACCAAGAATTATTGCACTGACACAGTCAAGCAGCGGGAGTGGCATAAAGGGGGCTAAATCTACTATTTGCATGGACTCATACTTCAGGTCTCTCCTCATACTGAGGTTTTAAAAGCTAAGCACAGCATTTGAATCTAGAAGACATTCATGCTGACAAACTATTGAGCATAGTAATGTTTCTTCTTGCTCAGGAAGATGTTTTCAGAGCTCTACACACAACTTTGTGTGAGGCTCATTCACCAGGATGGTGCATAAAGGGATGGAAGTCTCCATTTACTCCTCAATCACACATTCATAGGAGCCATTCAAGATGCATCTGGTATGACCGCCTTTGCTGCTGAAGATTCCTGAAGATATCCTAAACAATGGGCTTCTGAACTTCCAGAAGGACTTTCTAATACTGAAAGTTGGTTTGACAATAGCAGTGAGACAAGGCTCATCTGCAGGAATCACTGTTCAGGTCTGCTGTTCTATGAAGACAGCCTGCAAATGCATCACATAATACAGCTCCACAATTACAGGTAAATAACTTGCCTTAATTACTAGAGAAACCTCATGTACCCCGCTGGGTAACATCTCTTCATTTCTCTTGCTTACATTCCTCGAGCCATTAATGGATTCATTTATTGCTGCTGTGTGCTTTAAGGTTGGGTGGTTCTCTGGCACCAGTTAACCTCTGCTTTTCTCTGCTGTAGTGATCAAACGGACCCCTTCAACCGGAGCCCCCTCACAATGGATCAAGTCCGGCCCAACACAGAGCTGAAGGACAAAATCCAGGCATGGTTAGAGGAGCGGAAACGTCAGAAGAACCAGAGAACAGAGATGTCATGAGCCAAACAAAGACTGCAAACCCAACAAGACATACCTGAGTTCTAAGTCGCAACTTGTAAATGAGCCATTTTTACTGTTCGACCCATGAAAAATGATGCAATGACCCCTAGCAAAGACGAAAGGACTTCTTCACAGGCTGCAGTCTGTTAACTGACCACTTCTCCAGACCTCAAATTTGTCAGTCACGTTTACCCTTTTTTGTGTTATTAAGACTGTAGTCTGCTCTGCAACCATCTAGGCTCTAAATTGCCAACACTCCCTTCGTGGATCACCGTAGCTGGCATCTTTTTCATTCCCCCCCCCCCCTGAAAATCGTAGAGCGAAAGAAAAAAAAACAGACTGGTACTTTGCAAACTACTGGGGGTCTCTCTTGCCACCTCAATACAGGGCGCGCTCTTACTACGTCATCACAAGACTTTTCCCCCTCTACCTTTGCTTCTGCCTCCCTTAGGTGGCCGCTGCTTTGGCAGAAGCAACAGCCTTCATCTCTGCATAGTGGGCCGTTATCAGGACTTCCACAAAGCATGTGAACAGTGTGATCACCAATACAAAAGTCTTCACTGGCTATTCGCACAACAGCTGTTTTCTAAGTTTTGGTCGTAAACCCGGAGGACAACTAGATTTTTTTAAATATATATATTTATTTTCTTTTATTCCCAGTGATGCTTTGGATAAAGTAGCCCTGAGAGAAATCTTGTCAGCTTCAGAACGAGCCATTTTGTGCTTTCAGAATGATATCGAGTTGTGAGTATTCTGGCTGGCTGGGACGTGGGGTACCGGCAGCCACAGTCTCTTGTACACAGAGGGAGCTTGTGCTGTGGATGCCTACATGTTGCCGCCCTTCAGATATTTACATGCTCCCCAGAGATCTGAAGCAGAGCACACTTCTTTCAGTTATTCCAGAAATTGGGGTGCTTTAGTTTGTATCATTGCTGCTTTCGGATCATCGCTGCAATTACTGCCCAAGCGTTGAATAATTTAAATAAAACTGATTCATTTTGAACATGTATTACTTGTTTCACATAATACCATCACCATCTTCCGAGGACGCTCCCAGGGAAAAAATAAATCCTATGTTTTATATAACCATTGTTCAGACTAGAGAATCATTATGCTATTCAAGAGTTTGTGGCAGTGAGAACAGTGGAAAAGGGGGAGTACTCTCTTGGGGTTTGTGACCGCATGCAATGAACATCTTATGCCATTGGTAATGTGGCTTCCAACCATGGATTCCTCTGACGGCCACACTCGTACCACCTATTTCTTCTTTATGCTGTGAAACCAAACCCTTTCCATCTTCACTTTATGCCACATCATCAAGCATGCCTCATCACCGCCCTGAGATGAGGGAACTGTCAGTTTCGATGGTACAGCGAAAGGCAGACAGCACTCCGGGGATGATGCAGTTCAGGCTGCAAAATTAAATTGTCATAGTTGAGGTTAGGAGGCGAAGACAACATGTGGATATGGGGCTATGGGTGGAAGCTGTACGATCAGGAACTATTTTACAGCTTGATGGCTTAGAGCACTGTGACAGCCTTATAGAATTGAGGGAGGATGGTGAAAGTCTGGTATTTTATGGGGGTAGTTTAGCTCAAAAAGCTATAAATGCATAATATAGGTTAGGAAAAATTTAGATGTCAGGGCAAGGATTATGGGCCCTTGGTGTGCATTTTCAAAGCGGAGATGTTCACAGGACCAAGAGAAAGATGGGGCACTGATGAGGTCATGCAGACTATGCCTAACAGTAGTGCTGGGGATCAGAAGATATTTACAACAAGGGGTGGTGAGGGACAGAGTCTCTGAATTAAACAGAATACTCTCACCCAGTCAAGAGATCAGGGCTAGATCCAACACCGGTTTTTAGCTCACTGCACCATCCCAGTTTCAGAACCTGGCTGTATGCAAATTAGTCTGTTCCTGTCCCAGTGCATGATGGGAACAGGCCAAACCAAACTACAAAAGCCAATTCTTACACTGGGAAGGAAACAAGCTACTGGGGACCGGTTTCTGGCATTTCAGCCGTCTTCGGCCCGGCTTGCTTGAATCCTGATGGTGCAATGAGCAAGGGACTCACATCTGAGTATACCCTTCCACGCTTAGGGTGGACAAAAATATTTACAACAAGGGGTGGTGAGGGACAGAGTCTCTGAATTAAACAGAATACTCTCACCCAGTCAAGAGATCAGGGCTAGATCCAACACCGTTTTTTAGCTCACTGCACCATCCCAGTTTCAGAACCTGGCTGTATGCAAATTAGTCTGTTCCTGTCCCAGTGCATGATGGGAACAGGCCAAACCAAACTACAAAAGCCAATTCTTACACTGGGAAGGAAACAAGCTACCGGGGACCGGTTTCTGGCATTTCAGCCGTCTTCGGCCCGGCTTGCTTGAATCCTGATGGTGCAATGAGCAAGGGACTCACATCTGAGTATACCCTTCCACGCTTAGGGTGGACAAAAATATTTACAACAAGGGGTGGTGAGGGACAGAGTCTCTGAATTAAACAGAATACTCTCACCCAGTCAAGAGATCAGGGCTAGATCCAACACCGTTTTTTAGCTCACTGCACCATCCCAGTTTCAGAACCTGGCTGTATGCAAATTAGTCTGTTCCTGTCCCAGTGCATGATGGGAACAGGCCAAACCAAACTACAAAAGCCAATTCTTACACTGGGAAGGAAACAAGCTACCGGGGACCGGTTTCTGGCATTTCAGCCGTCTTCGGCCCGGCTTGCTTGAATCCTGATGGTGCAATGAGCAAGGGACTCACATCTGAGTATACCCTTCCACGCTTAGGGTGGACAAAAATATTTACAACAAGGGGTGGTGAGGGACAGAGTCTCTGAATTAAACAGAATACTCTCACCCAGTCCAGAGATCAGGGCTAGATCCAACACCGTTTTTAGCTCACTGCACCATCCCAGTTTCAGAACCTGGCTGTATGCAAATTAGTCTGTTCCTGTCCCAGTGCATGATGGGAACAGGCCAAACCAAACTACAAAAGCCAATTCTTACACTGGGAAGGAAACAAGCTACCGGGGACCGGTTTCTGGCATTTCAGCCGTCTTCGGCCCGGCTTGCTTGAATCCTGATGGTGCAATGAGCAAGGGACTCACATCTGAGTATACCCTTCCACGCTTAGGGTGGACAAAAATATTTACAACAAGGGGTGGTGAGGGACAGAGTCTCTGAATTAAACAGAATACTCTCACCCAGTCAAGAGATCAGGGCTAGATCCAACACCGTTTTTTAGCTCACTGCACCATCCCAGTTTCAGAACCTGGCTGTATGCAAATTAGTCTGTTCCTGTCCCAGTGCATGATGGGAACAGGCCAAACCAAACTACAAAAGCCAATTCTTACACTGGGAAGGAAACAAGCTACCGGGGACCGGTTTCTGGCATTTCAGCCGTCTTCGGCCCGGCTTGCTTGAATCCTGATGGTGCAATGAGCAAGGGACTCACATCTGAGTATACCCTTCCACGCTTAGGGTGGACAAAAATATTTACAACAAGGGGTGGTGAGGGACAGAGTCTCTGAATTAAACAGAATACTCTCACCCAGTCCAGAGATCAGGGCTAGATCCAACACCGTTTTTAGCTCACTGCACCATCCCAGTTTCAGAACCTGGCTGTATGCAAATTAGTCTGTTCCTGTCCCAGTGCATGATGGGAACAGGCCAAACCAAACTACAAAAGCCAATTCTTACACTGGGAAGGAAACAAGCTACCGGGGACCGGTTTCTGGCATTTCAGCCGTCTTCGGCCCGGCTTGCTTGAATCCTGATGGTGCAATGAGCAAGGGACTCACATCTGAGTATACCCTTCCACGCTTAGGGTGGACAAAAATATTTACAACAAGGGGTGGTGAGGGACAGAGTCTCTGAATTAAACAGAATACTCTCACCCAGTCAAGAGATCAGGGCTAGATCCAACACCGTTTTTTAGCTCACTGCACCATCCCAGTTTCAGAACCTGGCTGTATGCAAATTAGTCTGTTCCTGTCCCAGTGCATGATGGGAACAGGCCAAACCAAACTACAAAAGCCAATTCTTACACTGGGAAGGAAACAAGCTACCGGGGACCGGTTTCTGGCATTTCAGCCGTCTTCGGCCCGGCTTGCTTGAATCCTGATGGTGCAATGAGCAAGGGACTCGCATCTGAGTATACCCTTCCACGCTTAGGGTGGACAAAAATATTTACAACAAGGGGTGGTGAGGGACAGAGTCTCTGAATTAAACAGAATACTCTCACCCAGTCAAGAGATCAGGGCTAGCTCCAACACCGTTTTTTAGCTCACTGCACCATCCCAGTTTCAGAACCTGGCTGTATGCAATTTAGTCTGTTCCTGTCCCAGTGCATGATGGGAACAGGCCAAACCAAACTACAAAAGCCAATTCTTACACTGGGAAGGAAACAAGCTACCGGGGACCGGTTTCTGGCATTTCAGCCGTCTTCGGCCCGGCTTGCTTGAATCCTGATGGTGCAATGAGCAAGGGACTCACATCTGAGTATACCCTTCCACGCTTAGGGTGGACAAAAATATTTACAACAAGGGGTGGTGAGGGACAGAGTCTCTGAATTAAACAGAATACTCTCACCCAGTCAAGAGATCAGGGCTAGATCCAACACTGTTTTTTAGCTCACTGCACCATCCCAGTTTCAGAACCTGGCTGTATGCAAATTAGTCTGTTCCTGTCCCAGTGCATGATGGGAACAGGCCAAACCAAACTACAAAAGCCAATTCTTACACTGGGAAGGAAACAAGCTACCGGGGACCGGTTTCTGGCATTTCAGCCGTCTTCGGCCCGGCTTGCTTGAATCCTGATGGTGCAATGAGCAAGGGACTCACATCTGAGTATACCCTTCCACGCTTAGGGTGGACAAAAATATTTACAACAAGGGGTGGTGAGGGACAGAGTCTCTGAATTAAACAGAATACTCTCACCCAGTCAAGAGATCAGGGCTAGATCCAACACCGTTTTTTAGCTCACTGCACCATCCCAGTTTCAGAACCTGGCTGTATGCAAATTAGTCTGTTCCTGTCCCAGTGCATGATGGGAACAGGCCAAACCAAACTACAAAAGCCAATTCTTACACTGGGAAGGAAACAAGCTACCGGGGACCGGTTTCTGGCATTTCAGCCGTCTTCGGCCCGGCTTGCTTGAATCCTGATGGTGCAATGAGCAAGGGACTCACATCTGAGTATACCCTTCCACGCTTAGGGTGGACAAAAATATTTACAACAAGGGGTGGTGAGGGACAGAGTCTCTGAATTAAACAGAATACTCTCACCCAGTCAAGAGATCAGGGCTAGATCCAACACCGTTTTTTAGCTCACTGCACCATCCCAGTTTCAGAACCTGGCTGTATGCAAATTAGTCTGTTCCTGTCCCAGTGCATGATGGGAACAGGCCAAACCAAACTACAAAAGCCAATTCTTACACTGGGAAGGAAACAAGCTACCGGGGACCGGTTTCTGGCATTTCAGCCGTCTTCGGCCCGGCTTGCTTGAATCCTGATGGTGCAATGAGCAAGGGACTCACATCTGAGTATACCCTTCCACGCTTAGGGTGGACAAAAATATTTACAACAAGGGGTGGTGAGGGACAGAGTCTCTGAATTAAACAGAATACTCTCACCCAGTCAAGAGATCAGGGCTAGATCCAACACCGTTTTTTGGCTCACTGCACCATCCCAGTTTCAGAACCTGGCTGTATGCAAATTAGTCTGTTCCTGTCCCAGTGCATGATGGGAACAGGCCAAACCAAACTACAAAAGCCAATTCTTACACTGGGAAGGAAACAAGCTACCGGGGACCGGTTTCTGGCATTTCAGCCGTCTTCGGCCCGGCTTGCTTGAATCCTGATGGTGCAATGAGCAAGGGACTCACATCTGAGTATACCCTTCCACGCTTAGGGTGGACAAAAATATTTACAACAAGGGGTGGTGAGGGACAGAGTCTCTGAATTAAACAGAATACTCTCACCCAGTCAAGAGATCAGGGCTAGATCCAACACCGTTTTTTAGCTCACTGCACCATCCCAGTTTCAGAACCTGGCTGTATGCAAATTAGTCTGTTCCTGTCCCAGTGCATGATGGGAACAGGCCAAACCAAACTACAAAAGCCAATTCTTACACTGGGAAGGAAACAAGCTACCGGGGACCGGTTTCTGGCATTTCAGCCGTCTTCGGCCCGGCTTGCTTGAATCCTGATGGTGCAATGAGCAAGGGACTCACATCTGAGTATACCCTTCCACGCTTAGGGTGGACAAAAATATTTACAACAAGGGGTGGTGAGGGACAGAGTCTCTGAATTAAACAGAATACTCTCACCCAGTCAAGAGATCAGGGCTAGATCCAACACCGTTTTTTAGCTCACTGCACCATCCCAGTTTCAGAACCTGGCTGTATGCATATTAGTCTGTTCCTGTCCCAGTGCATGATGGGAACAGGCCAAACCAAACTACAAAAGCCAATTCTTACACTGGGAAGGAAACAAGCTACCGGGGACCGGTTTCTGGCATTTCAGCCGTCTTCGGCCCGGCTTGCTTGAATCCTGATGGTGCAATGAGCAAGGGACTCACATCTGAGTATACCCTTCCACGCTTAGGGTGGACAAAAATATTTACAACAAGGGGTGGTGAGGGACAGAGTCTCTGAATTAAACAGAATACTCTCACCCAGTCAAGAGATCAGGGCTAGATCCAACACCGTTTTTTAGCTCACTGCACCATCCCAGTTTCAGAACCTGGCTGTATGCAAATTAGTCTGTTCCTGTCCCAGTGCATGATGGGAACAGGCCACTGGGTAAGAGTGGTCTGCTCAATTCAGACACTCTGTTCATCACCACCCCCTTTTGTAAATCGATTTTGGCCACTATAGGTGTGGCAGGGTATACTCAGACATGAGTCCCTTTCTCACTGCTCCATCAGGATTCAAGCAAGCCGGGCCGAAGAGGCTGAAATGCCAGAAACCGGTCCCCGGTAGCTTGTCTCCTTTCTGGTGAAGAATTGGCTTGGTAGTTTAGTCTGCCCTGTTCCCATGATGCACTGGGCCAGGGACAGACTGATTTGCATATAGCCAGGTTCTGAGCTGGGATGGTGCAGTGAGATAAATAACGGTGATGGATCAAGCCCAGATCCTTGGACTGGGTAAGAGTGATCTGCTCAATTCAGACACTCTGTTCATCACCACCCCCTTTTGTAAATCGATTTTGGCCACTATAGGTGTGGCAGGGTATACTCAGACATGAGTCCCTTTCTCACTGCTCCATCAGGATTCAAGCAAGCCGGGCCGAAGAGGCTGAAATGCCAGAAACCGGTCCCCGGTAGCTTGTCTCCTTTCTGGTGAAGAATTGGCTTGGTAGTTTAGTCCGCCCTGTTCCCATGATGCACTGGGCCAGGGACAGACTGATTTGCATATAGCCAGGTTCTGAGCTGGGATGGTGCAGTGAGATAAATAACGGTGATGGATCAAGCCCAGATCTTTGGACTGGGTAAGAGTGGTCTGCTCAATTCAGACACTCTGTTCATCACCACCCCCTTTTGTAAATCGATTTTGGCCACTATAGGTGTGGCAGGGTATACTCAGACATGAGTCCCTTTCTCACTGCTCCATCAGGATTCAAGCAAGCCGGGCCGAAGAGGCTGAAATGCCAGAAACCGGTCCCCGGTAGCTTGTCTCCTTTCTGGTGAAGAATTGGCTTGGTAGTTTAGTCTGCCCTGTTCCCATGATGCACTGGGCCAGGGACAGACTGATTTGCATATAGCCAGGTTCTGAGCTGGGATGGTGCAGTGAGATAAATAACGGTGATGGATCAAGCCCAGATCTTTGGACTGGGTAAGAGTGGTCTGCTCAATTCAGACACTCTGTTCATCACCACCCCCTTTTGTAAATCGATTTTGGCCACTATAGGTGTGGCAGGGTATACTCAGACATGAGTCCCTTTCTCACTGCTCCATCAGGATTCAAGCAAGCCGGGCCGAAGAGGCTGAAATGCCAGAAACCGGTCCCCGGTAGCTTGTCTCCTTTCTGGTGAAGAATTGGCTTGGTAGTTTAGTCTGCCCTGTTCCCATGATGCACTGGGCCAGGGACAGACTGATTTGCATATAGCCAGGTTCTGAGCTGGGATGGTGCAGTGAGATAAATAACGGTGATGGATCAAGCCCAGATCTTTGGACTGGGTAAGAGTGGTCTGCTCAATTCAGACACTCTGTTCATCACCACCCCCTTTTGTAAATCGATTTTGGCCACTATAGGTGTGGCAGGGTATACTCAGACATGAGTCCCTTTCTCACTGCTCCATCAGGATTCAAGCAAGCCGGGCCGAAGAGGCTGAAATGCCAGAAACCGGTCCCCGGTAGCTTGTCTCCTTTCTGGTGAAGAATTGGCTTGGTAGTTTAGTCTGCCCTGTTCCCATGATGCACTGGGCCAGGGACAGACTGATTTGCATATAGCCAGGTTCTGAGCTGGGATGGTGCAGTGAGATAAATAACGGTGATGGATCAAGCCCAGATCTTTGGACTGGGTAAGAGTGGTCTGCTCAATTCAGACACTCTGTTCATCACCACCCCCTTTTGTAAGGGGATCAGAAGATGGCACAATTCTAATTGGGGCTTTGGTCACTTTGGAAGTCGAACACTTGAAGGGCTCGGCAGAGATATGTTTTTGTTCAGTACAGTAAAGGTTACGTCAAGGCATGTTAGATATAAGGACATACTGATCCAGGGTGTTCATAGGGCTAATTATAAAAGCTCAAAGAGCATGTTGCAGGTAGTATGTGCTCAAACCGCATACAGAAGACAGGAGGAGCTTGGATACTGCTGCTTTGCTTGGTGCACTATGATCAAGACAATACAATATGGTACCATTTCATCTTTTCAAAGGTCCTGTTCTGACTACTTGGCCACACATCGGCAGCAAACCTGCATATATGTCTTTAAGCTCCTCTACATAAAACTGTCATCAACATAGTATATGGGAATATGGTGCTAGAGTTCCAGAAATGGCCTCATGCTTCCTTCTGTACTACAGTTGTCAGCACATCACAGAGCCAGGCTATGATACTAGACACACCTTAAGGCCTTTGAGCTCCTGTGCATATCATTTTAACCCACACAGGTGGTTAAGTACTAGAGCTCAAGCAAAGGCCTTGTTCTCCTGTGTCTTAAACCCTATGGTAACCGCTCACTGTACTACGGTATAGTAGTAGAGCACCATAGAAAATCCTTGGCCTCCATTCTAATGAAGAAACGCAAGAATTACCTGAATATTGAGAAGGGAATGTTCCCTGCATGTATTGGTGGTGTGAACACTTCCCAGAGTGCCAGACTGCATATGCAATTGGCCCTGCAGCCATGCTAATCTAGCATATGAGGAGAGGTTTAGGCCTGTCTGTTGTAACTCAAGGCCTACAAAGTGTTCTTTGACCTCGGGGAATACAAAACCTATCATTATAATGTTATATGACTATTGTTCATGTCCTGGGTTGATCACATAAAGTGGTGGTGTACTTTGGTTTGTGAAATGTTTGTTGCACAGAGCTTTTTTCTATCCCAGGAAAATGTGGTCTACTGATCCCACCTGTTTGAATATCCGCTATAGTGTGCTCCCCCTGACCTTTGCAATGACATTCCTTGGGCATATCGATTTCATGGATTTGTAGCATGTGTGCTAGCAATACGCTGTCTATAGTGAGTCTCAATACTGAGATCAGTGGAGGATACATTTTAAAAACAAAATTTTATTTGTCAATGTGCACAATAGGCGCATGACTATGTACCCCAGAGTTCACTGCAATATCACATTACATAAACAAATGTCAGCCATTGACTTTTAAAGAAAACCAGCAGTACAAAGTATAACGTACCATAGACAACCCTATGCGCCCCACCTGTTCCCCTCCTCCCCCACCCCGATTCGCGCAACCACCACCGAGACCAACCTCCCCCCAACACACACACACACCCCAGACTACCCCCCCTGCGCCAGGCCCAACCATCCCACCCCCATCTTACTCCACTGAAATATCCTCCGTTTCAGCCGGGGGCTCCAGCCACAACCCCCTATAGTCAGCCCACCGCTTCCAAATTTTGAAGTGCTTACACGAGCACACCGGCGGCACAAAGATCAGCCGCTCTAACCCCATGCAGAAGTCTAAGCCAGCCTTCCAGGCAGCAACCGAGGGCACCCGCTCATCCTTCCACTTCTGGGCGATGTCACGTTTCGCTAATGTGAGGCCCAACAGTAGCAGGTGCCGCTTATATATATTGCCCCCGATCTCCTCCATCACATGCAGGAGGGCAAGCCGCGGCGTACGTGGAAGCGACCACCCCAGGACCTCCGATAGGCAGGCGAATATTTCTCTCCAGAAGCGGTCCAGCGACAGGCACTGCCAAACTGTATGCAGAAGTGTACCCTCTGCTCCACGTCACCGGAGGCACTCCGGGGAGGCGACCAGCCCTGCCCGCCACAGTCGCACCCGAGTAAAATAAACTTGGTGAAGATATTAGAATTGGATGAGGCGGAGGGGCACAGGGAGGATACATTTTAGAAGGCCACTAGTTTATCATGGCACAAGATGGAGGGTGGAGACAGGCACCCAGACAGTGGAAATTTGACGGTATTGTGCCTAGAGGGTGGTACCCAGACACTGAAGTGAGGGAGAATGGAGACAGATTCTTGTAAGCAGAGGGCTGTACATTAGTTCTTTCTAAGCACTGTCATTTGGTAGATGCTTGGGGTGAGGGGTGAGAGAGCAGTTTCTGGTAAGGTGAGGATATTTTCAAGAAGGGCTGGTCCTTTGTTTGTCCCTGATGACTGACTGTCTCAAGAAGACTGATGACAACCATTTGCAAAGACCTTACACTTCATTGTGCCCTTGTTCTGGATGCTCCTACTTCGAGCTACCATCATTGCTACCTGCTATAAGAGCCACCCCCTTGCGCAAAAGCTGTGTGAGAGCTACAAAATAACGTTTGAAAGAGAACTGCCCCAAACTTGTCCTGGCCTTGCGGGGTAGAGACTGTCCAAGATGATCAGCCCAAGATTTGTTCCAGCAGGTGGAGGACCCAGAAATAGCGGACTGCCTTCAGGAAGCAAAGCTGATGTTGACCTGATTTGCGAGGTGCCAGTGCAGTTCTTTTAGTCTGCTGTATAAACCAACTAGTCATCAGAATGTCATTGTGCAGTTCCCCTTTTCCACCACAAGCCGCGAAGGTCTGACATTATGACTATTTGCCTGCGGTGTTCACCTGTAAGGCACCGTCTGCACCAGTTCAGAGGCTACAACTGCCAAAAACGACTTCCTGTCTGCAACAGCCCAGAGACTGCAACTACTGAAGAAAAGAACCGGAGTGCTGCAATTGCCGAAGACGAGAGCATGCCCAGCCTGTCAGCTGCTAATGCCGAAGACCAGCACCAGCCTTCACTGACCTGGATGGCACAGCAGCTGATGATACAAACCCACTGAGCAGGCCTGTTCTGTTCAACAATGGTTTCCAAAGGTGGAGTAAGATCACTGTCTGAAGTCTTCCATCACTGACTGACGCTGTGAGGTAACTGACCGCACCAACCAGCGCCAGCAGTCCACAACTACGATGAGAAGGTAACATGGGACTGAACTCGCATGAGTAGAGAGGCTGACCCTAATTTGTGCAAAGGTGAAACCTGGTACTTCATTAGAACTCGTAGATGAGGTTTCTACTCTGTAACTGAACTGGCCTCGGAGTATGTAGCTTAGTATTTTGCTTTGAGATTCTTTTCAACTAAAGATAAACACTGGACAGGAAAATGCTGTGTCTGTTGTGCGACTTGATTTCTGAGCTCTTGTCCCCATACTCCCTCACTGAGAAGCCACTAAATTCACCCTCACTACTCCGACTTAATCGCACAAAGTGTGTACTTGGCCCAGTTTGCAAACCCATGGTAAGACCTGTCTGCCTTGTGCTACCTTTGAATTGGGTCTGACATACGTTATTTAAAATGACTGCAGGTTCTTACTTCAGATAACCGTGTCCGATTTGTGATCCAGCTTAAGAGCATCAGCACTTCACAGGGTGCTGCTATCGCAGACTAGTCCCACCCCCCTGCAGCCTCACCAAAAGTTAGAAACAAAATGAAGGTAGGGGAGCCTAAGACCTGCCCGAAGCAAACGCAGCTGCAGGGTTAAACACTCAGAAGGAAGGTGTAAGTATCTGATGTCAGGATAACTAACTCTTGATATGATGCCTGTAGGAAAGTAGGATATGCTTTCATGGTTACCCCCACTTTTTGATTGATGTCTGGATGTTTTTGATTAGTCTGACTAGGATCCTGCTAATATGGACTCCAGTCACTGTGCTTTCTCCCTAAATTGACCATGGTAAGTACTTGTGTAGATCCACAATTGGCTACGAGTGTACCCATGTAAGTCCCTAGTATATGGTACTAGGGTACCGAGGGAATCGCTACACCAAGGGTCTTTCATGACCTGCAGCATGCAGTGTGCCACCCATGCGAGTCCACTTAAACAGTGACTACAGGCCTGCCATACCAGCCTGTGTGAGTTGGTGCTTTCACCTCTCATCACTGATATACATTTCTTTATATCTGTCACTACACTTAAAACCCATAGGTCACCCCTATGGCAGGCTCTTCAGTGCTGAGGCAGGGTGCTGCGTTGCTTGCTTGGTTTGAGGGTGCCGTTGCCTAAGCAGGACACCCCTACAACCCCCGGATTTTATGACCTATAGTGTACATTGGTCATTACAAGATATCCAACTATGTAGTTGCTGCACTGAACCTGGTCATGTTTGGTATCGAACATGTTGGAATCAAATCCCAACACTGGTTCCAGTGTTGGAAGTATGATCCCACGTACTGGGGTCTCCCTTGGGGTACCCTCCCCTGTACTCCTGGTTACAGCCTTTCAGGGTCTGACAGCAAGCTGGTGCAGCTGCTGACCACAGACCCGATTCTGCCCTCCTGAGCTGAGTTCGAGCAGGGGAAAGTAGAACAATAGGTTTCCTGTCACAGAGAGGTGTGACCACCTCCCACACGGGACTCTGTGTATTGGGCTGGGTTGGGGGCACTTGCGAGCACCACCCGACTGCTTTGAAGGGCTCATTTGGTTCCGTCTGGGTGTATACTCCCCCTCTGTCCAGTCCCTCCTCTGGGAGGGAACCCTGAGTTGTTCCAATCCTTTCCCTAGGGTACTTAAGGGCTTACCTGTGGGTAGTTATTTAGGTTTGTCGTGGGGAAAGACTCAATCTCCAACCGTCTGGACACTTGGTCTTTGCTGGACTTCACCTGGAACCAAGACTGCATCAAGGAAGACTCCAGTTGCTCCTGGTCTCACTGTTCTGCAAGTCTTCTTTGTCCTCTGTGTCTGTGCTTCTTCCAGAATCCACAACAGGCCCTTGGCAATTCAAGGACACTTGAAGTTCTCCCTTGGTGTGAAGGAGTCACGCCCTTGCATCTGCAGGCACCACAACAAAGCTGACCTGTCTGCTACTCCTGATGTCCCACGGACTTCGAAAGGCTCAGCAACACAAGTAGTGTTTCTGCAAGTCCCTCAAGGCCTAACTTGTCCTCTCTGCAATTTTGAGGCCAGTATCCATCGTTGGAACCGAACCCCTGTGCACTGCGTCGACTGGCCATTTGCATGGCTTGTTGGCTTTGCACTCCTGAAAACTTCGAGCTACAAGAAGCTCTAGCCTACAGCATCTCATCCTGCCAAGTACAGCGCCCACACTTTATCTTTTGTATTGTGGGCCTTGCTTCTTGATGAGCTGCCCGAGGTCCTCTTTGCAACTCCTGGGCTTTCAGCCTGTGGGTCCTCCTGAGGGTCTTCTGCTTCAGCTTGCTCCCCTGCTTGTGGTTAGTTGCTTCTTCGTTCTTCATGCCATTTGTAGCTACCAAGGTATGTTGGTGCTCTTGTTGGACACCATACTCTTGCCCCACATGCCCTGTCACCAACATCCGACATGGGACAGCTGGTGCACAGCTCCTGGCCTCCTCAGCGTCATCTGGTCCTCACTGCTGCAGCTAAAGCAACATGAAAAAGGGGAGTTCCCAGGTTTTTAAGAGGACCCCGAAGGGGTTCCAGCAGTAAATAGAAGTCACCCACAGAACCACTCAAGAATATTAGATCTTAAATCCTTTATTTATATCAATAGAAAATTAGAACACATTTCAATTAATTCAATACGACATATTATTTTATAAATAGAAGCCAAGACATAGGGATATAGTATCTGCCCACGGGACATAAATAAAACACTAAAAATTGGCACACAAATCATACACTCATTCTAACAATTATTGACTCATTCACAACCCATACACACTCACACTATACTCAATCAGAAAACACATATACTCCAACAACCACTGAAAAGCGCCGACGCGCGTTTCGGAATCGTGCCACATTGGAAAGTTCCTTCATCAGGGCGCATGACATACACAACACAATTCTTTAAGGTCTCAATAGAGATCCTATGGCAGCATGATGTGAAACAGGTCCCGAATGGTGCATAAGGGCAAGGAGAGCATATCCAATATATTTGAAGGTGGGCAGCTCACAGATAGAAGCCAGCTCAAATGCAGAATGAGAGCCAGGAAAACAACGGTCTCCCAGGAAGAGTGGTAATGCAATTAGCACATTGGCTGTACCGAAGAATTAATCTGAGAACAAGCAACAGGCTGCATAGACCGGGCGGATTTACGTCAAGTAGTCGTCCAAATGCATCGTGTCCAAAGGAATGAGAGGGGTGTGAGAACAATTGAAAGTGCACCGAAGCTCCACAGTGAGGTTCTATAGTGCGGCCATGGATCGGGCCAACAACTACCCAGTAGTTGGGGGGATAGGTTCCAAACGGATATTTAAGAGCGAAATTTAAGCGATTCACGTAATGGGTCTTCCACCCGGGCCGGTCGAGTACACGCCAAGACAGTAACGACCCAAATGGTCTGATTTAAAAATCGTCTGTTACGCACCAAGGATATGGGCCACCTTAAGAACGATATTCAAGCGATTCACGAAGTAGGTCTACCGCCCGGGCCGGCCGAGTACAAGCCAAGCACAGCTGCAGCGACAAGGACACTGTCAAATCAAATGAACTGTCTGACATCGGTTGGCATTACTCTTACGTACCACCTGGTCACGCCTGAGTGGCATAGACTCTGTGACATCAGCTAGCAGGTTCTTCACTTCCAGAATCCACCCTTTGAATCAACTGTACATCTTCACCTTCTTCTCGAGAGGCACTTATCTCCAAGTCTTCCATTGTTGTCTACAATGGTTTGAGTCTTCTATTCACCCCTATGAACCTGGCTTCCCTAGTGTAGGTTACCTAGTGTTCGAGGCATATGAGCTGCAGATCACACACTATGCATAGATTGCCATCTGGTGTTGGGCCCCGATGTTTGCACTTGTTTTTGTCTTGTAAAAGTCTTTGGAAGTCACAAGATAGGCGGCGACTCCTTTGGATGATAGTGCGCGTGGGCTTCGGCTCCATCTTCAGATTGTTTTTTTCCGCCATGGGGCGACGATGTATTTCTTGCGTTCCAGTGGGGAACCGTCATTGATTCCACTTTCGACCTGCAATCATTCACCCTTTCTTCGGTATTGTTTTCAATCGTGAACCCTAGTTGTCGCGAAACTCTCCAACGTCGGAAGTCCTCGATTCCGATCGTCGACCAGGGCTTCAGGCTTACCTGGGCCTTGGCATCTGGCTCATGGAAAGGACTTCCATTCCCAACGACCTCCTCCAAGAGGGCGTTGACGTACCAGAACAGGAGCGGGTCGAAGAACACCTCATCAGTGCCTCCGAAGCCGAGGACTCCGACATCAAAGACCTCACTCCGGCGCAGGCACACCTTCATCTTTGGGCCCAGGTGCACACTGAGAGACTGCTTCCCATGCCCCGCCCCCTGGCTCGGCAAAGAAGCCTATTAAGCCTTCAGGCGACTCTGGCTCGGGTCAGTCTGTAATCGGTACCGAAACCCGGTCACCAGCACCGAAAAAGAAACCGCCCTCCTCCGATCGCTGCCTCCACATCCAAGAACTCGGCACAGAAGTCTACACGCACCGTCCCATCGACTCCGAAAAAATACTCCGAGCCGAACAAAAAACCACACCCTAAAAGTTTGAAATCACACTCTTCGGAGCCGAAAAAAGCCTCGGAATGTGAAAAAACAACTGGTTCCCCAGGCAGCCACAGAGACTGTAAAACATCACTTTTCTAAGCCAAAAGACCACAAAACCGTTTTGGAGTCGGTGCAGCGTAAGGCTACCAAACCGAAAAGTCGGCGCCAAAAGACCAGCCTCCATCCGAAGAGCTTTTTACACCAGATCCTAGACCAAAAACTCTTCTCAAAGACCCTGGTCCGTTCGCCCCAAGTTCAAAGAAGAGACCATTGGATACGCCTGCACCGGCTCCGCCACCTAAAAAGAGGGACATTGCCACATCTCCCCACAGGGTCCCTTCTCCACCACACCATTCTCCTACACCATCTCCTCCACCAAGGGACGATGATGACACCTCTAATGACACAGGGGGTACAGATGAGGAGCAACTAGGGGATGCTAGTCCACCTTCTTCCCCCGATATCTGGGACGATTACAACACGCCAAATGTCCCTAATGTTCCACAGGAGGACATCTACCCCTCTAGGACTTCTCCTCCAGAGGACACAACGGGCTTTAATCCGCTACTCCACAGAGCTGCCCAATACCACAGGGTTAACTTGCATACAGACCCTGTGGAAGAGGATTTCCTAATGGACACTTTTGATACCTCCCAAAGGTCCACCTCTATTTTGCCTATGCTAAAAGGGGTCATCAAGCATGCACCTCAAGTGTTTAAAGATCCTGTGAGGGCTAGAGTTATTAACCCCAGGATCGAGAAAAAGTACAAAGCTGCCCATGTGGACCCAGCCTACATTCAGGGCCCGTACCTTTAGATTCCCTAATAGTCTCCAATGCTAGGAAAAAAGGCCAACTCAGACATCAGGGGACGCTCCATCCCCGACAGAGAGTCCAAACTCTTGGACGCCTCTGGCAAAAGAACAGTGTCCTAAGCTGATAACATATGGCGTATCGCCAACACTCAAGCTCTGTTAGCCAGGTACGATAGGGCACATTACGATGAACTAGAGACCCGATTACAGCACCTCTCAGACAAATATAAAAATAGGGCCAATGACCTCATACAGGAGGGAAAAATCATCACTAACCCCTCCATTCAGTGTGCTCTGGACATAGATACCGCCTCCAGAGCCGTCAACACAAGTGTCCTTCTGCGTAGACCTGCTTGGCTACGCATTTCAGGTTTTAAACCTGAAGTACAAACAGCCTGATTCATGAAAACCGGAATCTGCGATTCTCAAATAGCGAAAAATTGCGATTCGCTATTGAGAAATCGCAGATCGGAATTCATGATGTTGTGCGAGAATAAAATGCGAATCGCACACGGCCGCAAAATCCGTTTGAGATTATCGATAATCGCAGAAAAATCGCTATTTCCGGCTACATCCGTGTCGGGATTGCGATATCTCAAATAGCGATATCGCTAATTGCGAGATCGCAAAATCGTGAGATCGGGAAAACGGAAGGTCGCATTTCGAGCACAGTGATGACATCACAACCAGGAAGCAGCCAGTTCCCACCCCCATTCACCACAGTGAGGCAGACCTCGAGTCAGCAACTGGGAGAGCTCCTGCTATTCTTTTTGGATTCCAACTCTGAAACAACAGTGCTGCAATGTCTGAGGAAGCTGTTCCTGGACCCAGCAACACCACAGGAAGTTAAAATTTTCCGAACAGGAGCTGGAGCATTTGATAGAAGGGGTGGTGGCCAACCACTCCAAACTGTTTGGCAAGGACTCTAGGAGGGTGCCGGAGCAGGAAAAAAGGAGGATCTGGCAGGGAATAGCGTCCACAGTGAACTCTGTGGGTGTGGCTGATAGGTCACTGGACGAACTAAAAAAACGATGGTACGACCTCCGAGGTCGTGCCAAAGAGAAGGTGGCTGAGCGCCTTGGAGAGGCATCGGGCACTGGAGGGGGAGGACCTACAGTCCCTCCAAAGAAAGCCTTGGAGGACCAAGTGGAAGACATGCTTGAGAGGGAGGCGTGCATTGGAGTTATGCGTCTGGACTCATCCCGCCGTACCCAAGACATCCAAGGTAAGTGGCATGCGACTGCGACCCTGTCCCCTATGAATGTCCATGACCATATAGGCTCCCATAATGTTCCATAGTCATGCCATTGTTGCACATCAGGTAATGCCCTGAAGCATTGTGGGACATGTAGTGTGGCCACAATGTAGTAGTACCACAATGCAGCCAGACAGGTTCCAAAGTACGCAAAGCCATAGCCAGTCAGGGAATGTCATCCAGCATGCAAGTAGCAACTGCACGTGTGACAGATACATGCAACTAATGAACGTCCACTTACCCTTACAGGTGGCGCAGACAGCAGCGACAGCGAGAGGCTGCTAATAGATGAGGAGGCCCAGGATGAGGAGGAGGTGCCGCCACATACACAGGCACCAGCCCCTGCCGCAGCAACAACACCAGCAGCCAGGTCCACCAGCAGTGTGCCTCCTGCGTCTGGCGCAGCAACCACTGCCGCAGCCAGGCCCACAACTAGTGTGCCCCCAGCCTCAGCCGCTACAACTACAGCCGCAGCCAGGCCCACAACTAGCGTGCCCCCAGCCTCAGCCGCAACAACTACAGCCGCAGCCAGGCCCACTACCAGTGTGCCTCCAGCCCCTGCCGCACCAGCACCACCTGATGTAGAAGCAGCTGGTGCTTCTACATCAGGGCCCGCGACACCGGCAACACAGCGGCCAGCCACTGTGTCAGGCCAGCAGAGCAGGCGTGGCAGGTCTCGCCAGCAGTCCAATGCAGCAATCAGCAGGAGGGGGAATGGACAGCGGCTGGCGCGAATGAGCGTTGAAAGACGCATGCTGCGTATACATCGGCTTCAGGCACGCCGGCAAGGTGCCATGCAGCTACAGCTGTACAACATTGGGCGCAATGTGGCCGGAGTGGGGGACCGCATGACGGCGGCCATGGCAGGTGTGGGGGAGGGAATGGCCCGCATGACTGCAGCCATGGAGGCCAACACTGCAGCTATAACATCTCAGCGCAACGCAGCACGCCGGCGCCACCGTCCGCTATTGACCCGGCTGACGGCCTACACCAGGTCCAATTATGTTGTAGGCAATGCAACATCACAGTTATCGCGGCGGTACCTTGCGCAGCAGCAGCAGCTCATCCAGTGCTGCGAGGATGTGGCCAGGGTCCTTGAGCACCTGACCACTGCCGTGACAGCACTACACCCTCCTGCTCTACCTGCCACTGTTGGGGGTGATGATGTCAGCGAGGGGACACCGAGCATGAGCAGCCACTCTGCCTCACAAGTAGGGTCACTCAGGCGCAGCACCAGGAGCACGGCAGGTACACGTGCCTTGGAAGAGGATGAGCCTCAGAGGCGCTTGGGTGGTATGCGCAGGAGGCGCAATTGACTTCATATGACTATTTCTGGGACAGGCTGAGTATAAGCCTGCCCTGTCCTTTCACACAGCAGTATGCCGAAATACTGTTACCAATGACCACATTTATAGTGGTAGCATTATTGTGAATGAAACAATAATAATTTATTTTGCAGCACACATTGGCATTGTCATTATTACATTTTGCATGCATTTGTGATTTGTGGGGTGAGGGTAGAGGGTGCACTAGAAACTGTTCATTGTGATGTGGTTGCAGCGTCTGTGGCCTTCAGCTGGGTTCTCGCCGCGCGCATGTGCAGGTGGCCGGTCGTCCCCTTCCAATTCACTGCCAGAGATGTCGACAGGTATCCTGCGCTTGGTAGCAATGTTGTGTAGGATAGCACACACAGCCACAATGCGGCAGCACACTTCAGGACTGTAGTACATGGCCCCACCTGTCTTGTGAAGTATGCGGAATCTGCTCTTCAGTAGCCCAAATGTTCTCTCTATGCAATTCCTTGTGCGTATGTGTGATACGTTGTAACGCCGTTGCTGTGGTGTAGCAGGGTTGAGGTATGGGGTGAGGAGGCATTCACGCAGGGCGTAGCCACTGTCACCTGAATGAGAGGAGCAGAGGGTGAGTGCCTGTGCAGCACAGCTAGTCATTCGCAATGTGACATTGTGGGCAAAGTGTACTTACCAAGTAGGTGTCCTTCCCCGAAGTCTCCCCTGACCAGTTGCGTGTGGAGGCCGCTGTGGCGGAATATGAATGAGTCATGTGTACCCCCCGGGCACCGTGCCACTATGTCGGTGATGTATGTCTTTGCATTGCAGACCATTTGGATGTTGAGGGAGTGGTAGGACTTGCGATTGCGGTACATGTACTCCGTTCCAGCAGGTGGGCAAATGTGGACGTGGGTACAGTCAATGCATCCTATCGCGTGTGGGAAACGGGCAACATTGTAGAATTGTAGCTTGGTCTCATCCAATTCCTGTTGGCTGGTGGGAAATCTGATGTGCTGGTGTAGCTGGGTCAGCATTGCGTCAAGGAAACTAAGTAGGCAGCGGGACATGGTGGTCTGGGATATCCCCCCAGCTACCGCAACTATCCCCTGGAAGCTCCCAGAGGCCAGGAGGTGCAGGCTACACAATACCTGGACATGTGTTGGGACGGCATTGGTCCGCCTTGTTGGGTGCTGCATCAGGGGGTCAAGGTCCTGTATGAGCTTGATGATCATAGCCCCATTCAGCCGGTACTTTGCGTATATTTGCTCTCTGGTCTGGCCCAGCAGGGTGACCCGCTGGCGGAATATCCTCTCCTGGATTCTGCGTCTCCTCCTTGCTGCTCGCTGTAGCCTTCGCTGCCTGACCACCATGTACATTCCTGGCATTGTGAGACTCCTTCTGCTGTTGCTGCTTCCCCTTAAGTGTGTTTGGTCAGGCCTGCACCAGTTACTGATTGGCCAACGGTTTTTCAAAAAAAAAATTCCAATGGGTTTGATGGTTACCACCTGCTTTGGGTTCTCCTTAAATTGCGCCTCGCAAAATGCGATTTTTGGCTTTTTCGCTAATAGCGATTTTTCATGAATACCGATTGCGAGTAATGTGCGAATTCGCTATTATTTTCGCTGATTCCGTGCATTCTCGCTATTTCCGATTCGCTATTGGTATCCTGCCGGCATTCTGCGAATGTTTTAGCGATTTCGCAAATCTGTGTTTTGCGATTTCGCATTTTTGATGGTGAATTCCGATTTTGGAAATTGCGCCCGCGATAGCTTTTTCGCAGCTATTGCGGGCGCAATTTCGCTTCATGAATCAGGGTGAAAATTCCTTATTAACCAGCCATTCGATCAGGAACTCTTAATTGGCCCTAATGTAGATTCGTCACTTGAAAAGATGAAAAAAGACACCAACGCAGCTAAATCAATGGGAGCCTTGCAATCCCAAGCTCCCAGATGTTCTTTTCGTCGGTCCTTCTACAAAGGCACCTCCAGAGGCTACTCCTCTGATAACCCCTCAACCTCTTACAAGGCTCTTACCCAGTCTACATTCACCAGAGGTTACCAGAGAGGAGGCTACAGGATCAACAATAACAAAGGTAGAGGCATGGCCAACAATACCCAATCTGTCTCCACCCCTACCCAATGACTTTCCTCCTCTCCCCCCGAACCATTCCACTCCGGTCGGGGGAAGAATACAACAGTTCCTTCCTATCTGGAACAGCATTACCACAGACAGGTGGTCGAAACAAATCGTTCAATCAGGTTACTGTCTGGAACTTACCTCTATATAACATACCACCCAAACAGTGCCTAATGCTGTTAGAGCATTTATCACTGCTCAAGCAAGAAGTCATCTCCTTCCTACAAAAGAGTGCAATAGAACCAGTTCCCTTGCACCAACAAAACACAGGAGTTTACTCTCTCTATTTTCTCATACCAAAGAAGGATGGCTCTCTGATACCTATTCTAGACCTCAGACCCCTAAACCTGTACATACACTCAGAACATTTCCACATGATCACACTTCCGCAGGTCCTTCCTCTTCTTTCACAAGGCGACTTTCTTGCCTCTCTAGATCTCAAGGACGCCCACTTTCATATTCCCATTCACACATCTCACAGGAAATATCTCCGGTTTGTGGTTTGTAGTGGACGGTCAACACTACCAATTCAAAGTATTCCCCTTCGGAGTCACCACAGCACTATTCAACTACTCAACAACTTGGGGTTTACAGTAAACCACGCAAAGTCTCATCTACAACCGTCCCACATACAATAATACCTGGGTGCCACAATAAACCCCTCAAAAGCAATCGCTTATCCCTGTCCAGCCAGGATAGCAAGCATGCAAACCCTCGTAACCAAATTTCAGCCTCAACACTCTCTTCCAGCTCGAGTCTTCATGCAGCTCATAAGGATGATGGCCTCTTGCATATTCATAGTGCCTCATGCAAGACTCCAGATGCGTCCTCTCCAAGAGTGCCCTAGTACGCCAATGGAACTAGGCTCGAGGTCAACTAACAGATCTGGTGTTGGTAGATGGTCGCATCCATCGCTCTCTGCATTGGTGGAACTCCAAAATCCTTTCCAAAGGGTGACCGTTCATAGAACCAGTTCCACAGATTGGCATGACAGCGGAGGCATCGCTCTCCGGCTGGGGAGCTCATCTATTGCATCACACCATGCAGGGCAGGTGGACTCCTCAACAAAAGTTACTCCACATCAACAACCTGGAGTTACTAGCCATATTCCTGGCCGTAAAGGCATTCCAGAAACAAATATCAGGCAAAGCTGTCCTAGTCCGCACCAACAACATGACGGCAATGTACTACATACAGAATCTGAAAGAGACACGTTAGTGATAGATTCCTTACCTTAGAATATCCCCAGGCGTCAGACTGGATCCGGAAATTTTTGCGTAGCAATACCCCTGCGCGCTGTTAGGCGTCGTCTGCGGCTCCGCGTCCGTCGTCGGCGTCGTGAGCGCCGGGATGACGTCATCGGAGTATATAGACGGCGCCCATGCGCGCTGACGTCAGTTCTTCTTTTTTCCGCGCCAGCTAGCGCAGATCCGGAAGAAGCTCTACCCCCAGTCACTTTTTGACTGAAAACTTTGTTGATCTTTTGATCCTACTTAGTCGATTCTCGACTGTCGGTGCCAGGGATGCCCGGGTTCAAGCCTTGCTCGAAGTGCGGCCGACTCATGTCGGTCACGGACCCCCATCGCCGGTGCCTGAAGTGCTTAGGCCTCGACCACGACGATCGAACCTGTGACGACTGCCGGGCCCTGACGTCGAAGGCTAGGCGGGAGCGGTCCCGCAAGCGTCTCGAGCTGAGGCAGTCGGCCCCGCGCCGCTCCAGGTCCCGGTCCCGGTCCCACGGGAGGTCGAGGGACAGGTCGCGAGGTCGGAGTCATCGACGCTCCGGGAGTGGTCACCGATCGTCTGGATCCAAGTCCTCAGGTAAGAGGCATGAGAGGTCGGAGCGACACCATCGGTCCTCCGACCCGCCCCGTCGCTCGCTCGATGCGACCGGGGATTCGGGCGACACCGCCCACGCGGCTCCGCGGGAGTCGCTAGCGTCGCCGCCTGCCCCACACCTTCGGGTCCCTGGGCACGGCGCGTCGCAGGAGGAGGTCGAGAGGTACCTCATGGCCATGAGGGCCCTCCCTCCTCAGTCGGTTCCCGTGGCGCCTTCGGGCCGATCGGCTCCGTCTGGAGGTCCTTCCGGGTCGGGCGCTTCGGCCCCGACGACGTCGGGTTCTTCGGGCCCGGCGCCGCTGGCGACTTCGGTCCCGGCGCCGCGCGACCTCGCTGGATCCGGCTCCGGATCCGGGACCTCGCCGGTCGACCTTACGACCTCACCGGCGCCGTCCCTTCAGGTGTCGTCCCCGGCAGCCGTAGTGGTTGCCGACCCCAATGCTTCCTACGGTCCGCCTCAGGCGTCGGAGGGGCGCCGCTGGGCGCCGATTCCGTCAGCCGTCGGAGAATTCTATCTCCACGAGGAGGCCCTGGCTGTTGATCCTGGTCTCCAGGAGCTGGGTGACGAGGAGCAGTGGGAGGGGTCCGAGGACCCTCTGGCACGTGATTGCCAGTCTCATCAGGACTGGACATATGAGCTTGGGGAGGCCAGTGGTATTGACACATCGCCAGACACTGGATTTACGTCGCCCCCGACTGTGGCTTCGGAGGCGGGTTCTGCCTACAGTGTAGTGTTGACGAAGGCAGCTAAGGCCCTACACCTTGAGCTCCCCGTCGCGGCCGTGAGGACTAATCTCCTCACTGAGGTACTCAAACAGCAGTCCGGCTCCGCGGAGCCCCTTCTGCCGTTCAATGAGGCCTTGTGTGACGTTCTGCTGGGCACTTGGTCCAAGCCCGCCACAGGTCCCCCTGTGGATAGGAACGTGGCCAGACGCTACCGCCCGGCACCGGGTGACCCTTGCTTTTTGTCCACCCACCCCACCCCCGAGAGCCTGGTCATCCAGGCCTCCACTTCCCAGACCGCATTCCCGACGGCCCCGCCCGATCGGGAATCCAAGAGATATGAGCAGTTCGGGAAGAAGGTCTTCTCGTCTGTGAGCCTAGGGCTCCGGTCAGTCAACACCAACTGTCTCTTGGGCCGCTACACCCACACTCTGTGGGACACGGTTGCGGAGGTGCTGCCACAATGCTCTGAGGAGGTCAGGGCTAAACTCAGCCAAACCCTTGCGGACGGCCGAGATGCAGCACGCTTTTCCATCCGGTGTGGGCTGGATACCACGGACTCACTGGGCAGGGCGATGGCAACGACGGTGGCGGTTCGACGCCACGCCTGGTTGAGGTCCGCCAATTTCTCGGCCGATGTCCAGGCTACTCTCCTGGACATGCCGTTTGATGGCCGTCGCCTCTTCGGCGACAAGGCAGACCATGCGCTGGAACGTTTTAAGGACTCCAGGGCCACGGCCAAGTCCTTGGGTCTTGCGGCCCCACGCCAGCAATCGGGTGCCTTTCGCTCCTTTCGTGGCCACGGAAGGGGCGCCCCACCACGGACCGTCAGCCACGCGCCGCAGAATGTTCAGCAACGCGGTGGCGGCCGTGGGAACCGCCGTGGCGGTGGTCGGGGCCAGCGGCGAGGCCAGTCCACACCTCCCTCAGCAGCCCCCGCCTCAAAACCTTCCTAGTCCGAGTTTTCAGGCCCATGTGACGCCTGTGGGAGGCAGGGTTCGCCATCACCTCTCCCACTGGCATACAGTCACTTCGGACAGGTGGGTGCTGCAAATTGTCCGAAGGGGTTTCTCCCTCCCCTTCGAGTCTTCCCCTCCATCCATGCCACCTCAGTGCCACCGTGTGTCGGGGGATCACTTGCGACTTCTGCAAGAGGAAGTTTCGGCCCTCTTGGCCAAGAGGGCCATCGAGCGCGTTCCTGGGCCAGAAGTAGGACGTGGCTGTTACTCCCACTACTTTCTGGTACCCAAGAAGGGCAAAGGGGGCCTACGCCCTATCTTGGATCTGCGGAACGTCAACGGCTTCCTCCGTACGGAGAAGTTCAAGATGCTCACTTTGGCTCAGGTCCTGGCTGCCCTGGACCCAGGAGACTGGATGGTAGCGTTGGACTTGCAGGACGCCTATTTCCACATCCCCGTCCTGCCGGCCCACCGGCGTTACCTGCGGTTCACGGTAGGCCACGAGCACTTTCAGTTTACCGTGCTCCCCTTTGGCCTTACCAGCGCCCCACGGGTGTTCACGAAGGTGATGGCGGTGGTCGCAGCCCATCTGCGCAGGCAAGGGGTGTCAGTCTTCCCCTACCTCGACGACTGGTTGTTGAAGGCGGGCTCGCCCCAGACAGTCGTCAGCCACCTCCAGACTACGGCCGACCTCCTGCACTTGCTGGGGTTCTCCATCAATGTGCCGAAGTCACACCTGTGTCCCTCTCAGAAGCTCCTTTTCATCGGAGCGGTTCTCGACTCGGCGCAGTTTCGGGTTTACCCACCCGAGCAGCGGGTTCGGGATATTCAGGCTCTGATTCCTATCTTCGGGCCGTTATCCCGGGTCTCGGTCAGGTTGACGCTGCGGCTTCTGGGACTGATGGCCTCATGCATCCTTCTGGTGCGTCACGCCAGGTGGCGGATGCGGGCTCTGCAGTGGGACCTGAAGTTTCAGTGGGCCCAGCATCAGGGCAACCTGTCCGATCATGTCCTGATCTCGGAGGGCACTGCGAGACAACTGCAGTGGTGGCTCACGGATCGCGACTGGGTCTGTGGCAGACCCCTCTCTCTACCCCAGCCGGAGCACGTAGTTGTGACGGACGCGTCCCTCCAGGGCTGGGGAGGCCACATGGGAGAGGCGGAGATCAGAGGCCTCTGGTCTCCGGCGGAGTCCCGGCTCCACATCAACCTTCTGGAGCTGCGGGCGATTCGTCTTGCACTGAAAGCATTCCTCCCCTCTGTCAGGGGGAGCGTGGTGCAAGTGCTCACCGACAACACCACCGCCATGTGGTACTGCAACAAACAGGGCGGTGTGGGGTCGTGGACCCTTTGCCAGGAGGCTCTGCGCCTCTGGCAGTGGCTGGAACATCAGGGCGTGACTCTGGTGGTTCAACACCTGGCAGGTTCTCTGAATGCCAGGGCGGACGAACTCAGCCGCCGGTGCATGATGGATCACGAATGGCGTCTGAACTCGGACGTGGCGCAAGGTCTCTTTCGACAGTGGGGAGAGCCTTGGTTAGATCTATTCGCCACAGAAGAGAACGCGCAATGTCAGCAGTTCTGCGCGTTGGAGTTTCCAAGGCGGCACTCGCTCGGAGACGCTTTTCGTCGCGAGTGGAGCTGCGGCCTGTTGTACGCCTTTCCGCCTATACCACTTCTGCCCAGAGTGCTGAAGAAGATCAAGCGCGACCGGGCCCAAGTTATCCTTGTGGCTCCGGACTGGGCTCGAAGATACTGGTATCCCGAGCTACTCAGCATGTCAGTCGATCCCCCGATTCGTCTGCCTCTTCGGGAGGACCTTCTGTCGCAGCAGCAGGGGACGGTCCTGCACCCGAACCTGTCCAGTCTCCACCTACAAGCTTGGAGATTGAGCGGCGGCAGTTGAGGCCATTTGACTTGCCTCCCGAAGTCTGTGACATCATTCTGGCAGCCAGGCGTCCCTCCACAAAGTCGGTATACGCCTGCCGGTGGAATAGATTTGTGGCATGGTGCGCAGCAAAGGCTGTGGATCCCCTCTCTGCACCCCTTTCGGAAGTGCTGCTCTTTCTTCTTTCCCTTGCCCAGCAGGGCTCTGCTCTGGGCACTCTTAAAGGGTACCTCTCTGCTCTTTCAGCCTTCTTGAGGCTACCTGATCAGCCTTCTTTGTTCAAGTCCCCTATAGTGAGTAGATTTCTGAAGGGCATCACACACATGTTCCCTCCTGTTCCTTTCGTGATGCCCCAGTGGGACTTGAACCTTGTTCTCACCTATCTGATGTGTGCTCCCTTTGAGCCACTTCATAACTGTCCTCTTCGCCTCCTTACGCTGAAGACGGCCTTCCTGGTTGCCATCACCTCTGCCAGGAGGGTGAGTGAGCTCCAGGCTCTTTCTTCTTCTCCGCCTTTCCTGTCTGTTCATCCTGATAAGGTGGTGTTGCGTACACGACCTTCCTTTCTGCCCAAGGTTGTCACGGCCTTCCACATCGGGCAGTCTATCACCTTGCCCACCTTCTTTCCGCCTCCGCATCCCTCGAAAGAGGAAGAGAGGCTCCACCGTCTGGATCCAAAACGTGCGCTCTCCTACTACCTGGACCGCACTCGCCAATTCCGGGTGGATGACCAACTCTTCGTTGGTTACGTGGGCGCGAAGAAGGGAAAGGCTGTACACAAGAGGACCATCTCCAGGTGGATCATCTTGTGCATCCAAGCATGCTATTCCATGGCGAGGAAGGAGCCCCCGGCTGGATTGCGGGCTCACTCCACTCGGGCCACGGCAACGACAACTGCCCTGGGCCGCGGTGTCCCCCTGCAGGACATCTGTCAGGCAGCCACGTGGGCCTCGCTGCACACGTTCGCGAGACACTACTGCCTGGACAGTCAAGTCCGGAGGGATGGCTTCTTTGGCCGTTCCGTCCTCCAGGACTTTCTGGTGTGATATTGGTTCGCAGACCCACCACCGGGGTTGGTATTGCTGGGGTATCTATTCTAAGGTAAGGAATCTATCACTAACGTGTCTCTTTCAGATGCACAAGTTACTACTTGTGTAACGATATATCTGTAAGAGACATTAGTTAGTGATAGATTCCTTACCGCCCTCCCATCCTCCCCGTTCTGCGAACCGATATTTAGGGTTAAGGTCATCCCCTTTCAGGGCCCTAGTTTCAATGGCACCAGTGTTAGTTCTATCATGGCTCTGCGTATCTGGCGCGGAAAAGCTGTGTTATCAGAACTGACGTCAGCGCGCATGGGCGCCGTCTATATACTCCGATGACGTCATCCCGGCGCTCACGACGCCGACGACTGACGCGGAGCCGCAGACGACGCCTAACAGCGCGCAGGGGTATTGCTACGCAAAAATTTCCGGATCCAGTCTGACGCCTGGGGATATTCTAAGGTAAGGAATCTATCACTAACTAATGTCTCTTACAGATATATCGTTACACAAGTAGTAACTTGTGCAACAAGGCGGGACACACTCCCTACATTTCTCCCAACAAGCACAAAACATATGGAGATGGGCTATTCCCCAGAACATTTTTCTCCTAGCCAAACACGGTCCAGGAGTCCAGAACAATATGGCAGATCTGTTAAGTCGTCAAATGCCACAGATTCACAAGCCATTTTTTCCAAATCTGGGGACAACCAGAGATAGATCTCTTTGCCACACACGAAAACGTCAAATGCCCAAGCTTCGCCACCAGATATCCACACTCACTGTCCAAACGCTTCAATGGCATTTCTAGGGAACATTCCCTTAGATGACATCTGCAGAGCAGCTACATGGTCTACACCGCACACATTCACAAAGCACTATTGTGTAGATGTGCAAAGAAGACAACAAGCTACTGTAGGCCATCTACTGCAACAGATACTGGTGGTCGCCGGTAAGGACGGGTACTGTTGTACAATCTATGCATAGTGTGTGATCTGCAGCTCATATGCCTCGAACGGAAAATGCTACTTACCAGTATGCATCTGTTCTTGGCATGTAGAGCTGCAGATCCACACATGCCAACCTACCTACCTTTATCTGTTCCAGTATTATCTTATTTAGATATAGCATACATGGGCATCTTTTCTGTGTCCTACAAAACTTCATCATTTCCCTGCTGGCGGGAAACAATCGGAAGTTGGAGCCGATGCCCATGCGCACTATCATCCAAAGGAGGAGTCGCCTATCTCGTGATTTCCAAAGACTTTTACAAGACAAAAACCAGTGCAAACATCCGGGCCCAACACCAGATGGCGATCTATGCATAGTGTGTGGATCTGCAGCTCTACATGCCAAGAACAGATGCATACTGGTCAGTAGGATTTTCCTTCCTGGGCATCCACGGGTGGGCTGGTTATCCAACCTTCCATCCTCCAAGGGAATTCTTTGGGGTCTTCTGGGAAGGATAATTTTTCCTCAAAACTGCAACATGACTTCTCCATTGACTTCCATTTGGCTCGCAGCTGTGTTCCCACACTGCACACAGCCTCCAAGGAGTACCTGGGAACTTACCTTCAGTGGTTCATTGTGTTCCCGACTCCTCTGCGTCTTCTGGTCCAAGTTCCGTCCTCTTTTGCAGTTCCCATTCCACTTTCTTAATAAATGATTGGGTCTCCCCCTGGCGACCACTGTATTTGGTGCGACTTACCTTATTCCAATTGAAGAATTGTTGTGTATTTGTGTTGATATCTCCAGGTAGGAGATATACCAATGTGTTAGTGAGTGTTGTGTAATAAATAGAAGTATTTTTATTTAAACACTGTGGTTCTTTTTTTTGTTTGACCTACATTACGTGATTTAACTGGTCAAACAAGCTTCTTAACACTCCTTCAAGATACGCCTCAAGGCTGCTCTCCACTGCAACCAATTTGAGAGCTTTCTATGGTTATCAAGACCACTAAAATCACCATAAGGGTTGCCTAGATTAGTGCAAGGTGTATCACTTAAATAAGTGTACATCATATACTAAGCCAACCTTCTACATTGTTGTGCAGCAGTTGGTAACACAGTGCTGGCTTACATCCCATTTAATCTAGGTGTGGTTAGATGAAACACCCTCACTAGCTTAGGCACATATAAATACTTTTTGTGATTAATCAGTTCTACTGAACTTTCTGGATTGGTAGTTAAGGGTCTAGCACAACCCTTTTCTCCAATCTTTGGAAGTTTAGTTTCACTAGGGTAGATAGGTGCAACACCACACTACACATAGTCCCCATGTCTTTTAGTTGGGAAAGCTGGCGGGTCCCAACCCCCTAGATAAAGTGATCTTAAGTTCCAGAAACTTAGAACCCTGCCTGCATCCAGAAAGATAAATGTTGGTAGCAACCATAACACAGAGCAACTCTTAGAGATGCTCCTGCAGTATGACCTCCAGAATCCTGTGAGGTCAGAAGAGCAGGAGAACTCTGAGTTGGGTGGGCCTCATGAAGAAGGGTCAGATATGGCTCACCCCAGTGGCCCTAGTTCTGAGCATGACCAGGGGGAGCCGAAGACCCATCACTGGTGAACTGTGATTCCGCATAAAATAGTACAGATGGAGTCCCTAGAGGTAGGTCCCCCTTTATTCCATCTGGGAGGGTGAAAAAGTCCAGGGGAGGTCTACGCCCTTCACTGTCCATTCCAATACCTCTAACCACTCCATAGGGACCTCCATCTCTAGTAAGAGGGAGGATTCCTTAGAAAGGGAGTACCACCCGCTCATACTCGAGAGCCAAGATCAAGAAGGAGAAGTTGGCCCTTGATAAGGAGACCCTGGAAGTTCAGAGGGGTAGGAACAATTAGAGACTAGGGCCCCATTGTGGCAGCACTAGCAAATCTAGGATCAGTGAGCAGTCCTTTGATACTAGGAACCTGAGCAGGATAGATACTACTTTAGAGAGGACCTGCAAAGTTCAGAAGGTCCCTCAATGGCAGTGGGCAGCTATACTGTGGCTCTCTGTTGCTAACAAAGGTAGAGAAAACGTCTCACTGTTAGGAAGGAAGAATCAGATTATAACTCAGTCTTGAAGAGTGCCCTCATAGACAGGTTTGGTTTAACCATTGAACAGTACAGAGTTAAGTTTAGGGACACACAGAAGGTGCACATCCAAGACTGGATTGATTTTGTAGACAGTGCTATTAAGGCTCTGGAAGGTTGGCTTCATCAAAGTGGTGTACATGACTGAGGGACTGCAATTAATTGATGAGAGAGTGCATCCTTAATAATTGTCAAAATTAACAACTGCATCAGTACCGGATGGACTCTGATCTGACCTCTCCCCAAGAATTTGGAAAGAAGGCAGACAAATGTGTCAGCACCAGAGTCAAGCAGAAATCTCTTGGTGGTGGTGATCCAGAGTTTGGGGATTTGCAAATTTCTATCATCTGGACCCAATTTAATACCCAACAGTCCCTTCCACACTGCATGAGTTTAAAACATTCTTACCAATTTACCAGATCTATTTTATCCTCTTGTTCTACGATGAATGTTCTATAGTCGTCGGGGATTGGCAAATGAACTGCGACGTCATTCCGGCGATCACAACGCCAATGATGGATCAGGAGTCAACCAACGTCACCTATCGGCGCTCAGGGGTACTGCTGAAGAAAAATTCTCTGGATCCAGTCTGACTCCTGGGGATAATTCTAAGGCAAGGAATCTATAACTAATATATGTCTCTTACAGATATATTGCCGAAGGTAAGTAACTTGCTCATCAATGCAATGAGAGAGTGTATAGGCGAAGAGACAAAAGAATAGACATTTGCAAAAATAAGATTTATGCAAATTCTGAATATCATACTAACCTATCACGCAAAGTACTAGATATCTGGAAAGCAACTCTCAGGCCATGAGAGTAAGCGGGCATCCTCAAGAAGATTTGAGGAGCAAAGTCAAAAAGCCCGGATCAGCCGAGCAACAGCCAGCCAATAAGGTTAGGAAACAGCAACACAGCTCTCTCCTCTCACAAAGTAAAGAATAAATGTGCCTAGCCCCCACCATCTCAGCACTATAAATAGTTATACCCTAAATTCACTAAATGTCGAACCCCTCATGTATCATTTCGTCTAGAATTCTTAAATCTCATTGGTTCAAAGCAAAGGGTGTCTAATCACTACACACTCTGTGCCTAACTTCTCAGCAGTTTCTTTGTCTTTGACCGCTCACGTCATCAACCTTCAGCAGAGGAAATTCAGATGCTACTCTTCCGCAGCTTGTACATTTCCCCATCTCGCATACTCCGCTCGGCAAGGAAGTGCCATTCATAATGGTCATTGTTTCCTACATACAACCTTGGCCATCATCAGGAACTCTCGAAGGACAGATTACATTTTTTTCATTTCTACTCTCTAATAAGCAAATTAAACCCAAAAAGACTCTTGAGGCCTTCTCTGCAGAGCAGTAAAATGTGCTCTAGGAAAAACAAATACAAGTGTGATTATCGTTATTTTGTAAAACTCCACTGTCTGAAAGAGACACGTTAGTGATAGATTCCTTACCTTAGAATATCCCCAGGCGTCAGACTGGATCCGGAAAATTTTGCGTAGCAATACCCCTGCGCGCCGGCAGGCGTCGTCCGCGGCTCCGTGTCCGTCGTCAGCGTCTTTAGCGCTGGAATGACGTCGTCGGAGTACTTAGACGCCGCCCATGCGCGCTGACGTCAGTTTTTCTTTTTTCCACGACAGCTAGCGCAGATCCAGAGAAGCTCTACCCATTAGTCTTTTTTGACTAAACTTTTTGATCTTTTTGATCATTTCTTTGCTCGAGTCTTCGACTCCTACGGTGCCGGTAGGGATGCCCGGGTTTAAACCCTGTTCTAGGTGCGACCGACTGATGTTGGTTACCGACCCCCATCGCCGGTGCCTCAAGTGTTTAGGCCTCGACCACGACGACCACACCTGCTCCGACTGCCGGGCCCTGACGTCCAAGGCTAGGCGAGAGCGGTCTCGCAAGCGACTGGAGCTCCGGCAGTCGGCCCGCGCCGCTCCCGGTCCCGGTCCCACGGGAGGTTGAGGGACAGGTCGCGGGGTCGGAGACCTCGCAGCTCCGGGAGTGGAAATCGGTCGTCTGGATCCAAATCCTCAGGTAAGAGGCATAAGAGGTCGGAGAGACATCATCGTTCCTCCGACCCACCCTGACGCTCGCACGATGCGGCTGGGGGTTCGGGTGACACCACCCGCGCGGCTCCGCCGGGGTCGCTGTTGTCACCGTCTGCCCCACACCTTTGGGTCCCTGAACAAGACGCGACGCCTGAGGAGGTCGAGCGGTACCTCATGGCCAAGGGGTCCCTCCCTCCTCAGCCGGGTTCTGTGGCGCCTTCGGGCCCAACAGCCCCGGCTGGAGGACCTAGCGGGTCGGGCGCTTCGGCTCCGATGCCATCGGGTGCTTCGGTCCCGGCGCCACCGGCGACTTCGGTCCAGGCGCCGCAGGTCCTCTCTGGATCCGCTTCCGGATCCGGGTCGTCGCCGGTCTACCTCACGACCTCGCTGATGCCGTCCCTATGGGTGTCACCCCAGGTGCCTGTTATGGGGGCCATTCCCAATCCCACCCCCGGTCCGGTTACCAACGGCTTTTGGAGATTTATATTTCCATGAACAAGACCCATCTGTTGAACCTGTGCTACAGGAGATGGGTGACGAGGATGATTGGGAGGGGTCCGAGGACCCTCTGGCACGGGGGTGCCAGTCACCACAGGACTGGACATATGAGCTTGGGGAGGCCAGTGGCATTGACACTTCGCCAGACACTGGATTTCTCTCCACTCCCACGTGGCTACAGAGGAGGGGGCAGCTTATAGTGTAGTGTTGACGTGGGCTCTGGGGCATCTGCGACGTCCAGGAGCGGATCACGAGCTTTCCCACGAAGGCTCTCACTGTCGGCGCTGTCGGCTTCATGATCGGAGCAAACGACACTTGGCAAGAGCAATCCACGCAGGACTGGAAGATTGCTTGTCCCTACTGCTCCCAACGATTCCCTAGGCCCTAGGCCTAACCACTGTTCGATTGGTATCTCTTATACCACTTTCTTAATATATGGTTTGAGTGGCCACCCGCCCTCATCCATAATTGTGCAACTTTCATATGTTATACTGTGCTTTTGATTTAACGCTTGTGCCCCTTTGCTCATAAAGAGTACTGGGGATTATTTTAGTAATAAACACATATATTTTTATAATATATACTTGTGTGGTGTCCTTTCATTTGATATTACAGGATTGTGATTGGTAAAACAGCTCGCTTAACACGACCTCTTTAGTTTAGCCTTTAAGGCTGCTTAGTCCATGCTACCCCTAGGATAGCTTGTCTATAAGGTTGACTTACAACCAGACACCATAAGGGATTGTTTGGACTGATACAAGGTGGTTCCAGAATTGGAAACATCATATATCAGGCCAACTTCTCACATTGGTGTGCAGCGGTGCAGATTTGTGCTTGCTGTTGTTTTACCATTGCAATCTTTTTATCAAATTGAAAGATCACATCAAGTACCTTAGGTACATATAAATCAAAAGCTTAGCATATTTAAGTTCTACTGAACTTAGTAGTTGTAGATTAAAGGGATTAGCACACCCTGACTACAACTCACTAGCAAGGTACAGTAGGAAAACACTTAGTGTAGGTAAGTGCACCACTTGCACCTCACTAGCAGTCATGTCTGACACAGGTGTAGCCTCTGGCTCTCAGCCTGTGACAGTTGACCTTACCAAGGCAACTTCCAGATATGACACCCTCAGCCACAGGGACCTGAGTACCTTGTGTACTGTAAGGGGGCTGAAAAGGGTCACAACCCTACCATTCCTATCCTGATAGCCATCCTGTAGAAGGATGACCTTGAGCAAGCTAGCATAGCTCCCTTAAGATCAGGAGATATAGTGAAACCCCAAGAGAATGAGAATAGCACCCTGAACCACATAATGATGAATATTCAGATGAAGGGGATATCCAGGTACATGTGGGGAGTCTTAGCCAAAGCAACTTGGACCTTCTTGGAAATGGAGAGGGCCAGCACCTCCCAGAGTCCCTCAGTGGATTCTCACATTTCTAGTGTCTCCAGAAACTCTCAAAGGGGAATGGAGAGGGCCAGCACCTCCCCAGAATCCCTCAGTGGATTCTCACATTTCTAGTGTCTCCAGAAACTCTCAAAGGGGAATGACCCCCCCCCCCCCCCCCCAGAGAAGAGAACATAAAGCCAGGATGAGAGCTGTGGAACTCCAGATACAGAGGGAAGAGTTAGCCCTGGCCCAAGCTAAACTTGCTTTAGCAAGGGAACAGACAATGTGTGGCTTAGATGCCACTGGTGGCAGCAACAATATTCCTAGAGAGAAAGACAGGTCCTATAATACTACAAACCTGACAAAGATTGTGCCCCCCCCCCTACACAGAAGGGGATGACATCCACAAGTGGATAACTGCTCTTGAGAGAGCCTGCATGGTACAGCAGGTTCCTTAGGAACAGTGGGCAGCAATCTTATGGTACTCCTTTTCAGAGAAAGGGAGAGATAAGCTCCTCACTGTCAGACATGAGGATGCTAAAAACTACAAAGTCCTGAAGAGTGCTCTAATAGATGGGTTTGGCTTAACCACTGAACAGTACAGGTTGAGGTTCAGAGACACCCAGAAGACACGACTGGACTGATTTTGTAGATTGTGCTACTAAGGCTCTGGAGGGTTGGCTTCATGGCAGCAAAGTACATGACTTCACAGGATTGTATAATTTGATTATGAGGAGCAGGTCCTAAGTAATTGTCAGAACCAGCTCTTACACCAGCACCTGGTGGACTCAGATTTGACCTCTCCCCAAGAATTGGGAAAGAGGGCAGATAAATGGGTCAGAACCAGGATTAGGCCTAAGAATCAGGACAATAAACAGAAGAAGGAGTCTACCAAGCCTCAAGATAAGGGTGGGGATAAAAGTAAACAAAAGACTTCCCCTGGGCCCCAAAACTCAAAGGATGGGGGTGGGTCCCAAGGCACTTCATCTACCCAGAAAAAGCCATACTGTCATGTCTGTAAACAGACTGGCCATTGGAAATCAGACAGCTGTTGTCCAAAGAATAGCAATAAAGAGGATATACCTCCAATGCCAGCTCCAACACCTCCTGTTACTGTCAGCAGTAATCCCCCAGGAAGTGGGAGCACACCCAGGAATCTGGGTGGGTTTACTTTTGGAGCACAGGTGGACCCTGACCTATCCAGGTCCCCATCCCCAAATGATGTTGTTTATGAGACTGGCATGGGGTTTGCCAACTTCTCTGATTGCCCAAATACCTTGAGCAAATGTAGACAAGGACCCATCATCAATGGTTTGAAAGTTGAAGCCTTTAGAGACACAGGGGCTAGCATCACCATGGTGTCTGACCGTATAGTCCCCTCTAAGCAACTTTTACCAGGTGCCACATACCAGGTAACAAACATTGATGGAATACAAACCAATCATCCCATGGCAGTAGTAAGTCTCAGCTGGGGAGGTGTCACTGGCCCAAAGAGAGTGGCAGTGTCACCAAACTTGCCTGTAGACTGCCTACTAGGAAATGATTTGGAAATCTCAGCCTGGGCTGAGGTTGAACAGGAAACCCATTCTAGAATGGTAAATGCCAATGGAAAGGTTAGTGGGGCTGTAATGGCTACAGCCCCAACCCAAGATGTCCTTCCTGAAAAGGTTGGTAGGGCTGTGCAAGACTCAGCCCCATCTTTAGCAGAAGCTCTTCCTAAACAGAATAGCAACGCTGTTATGATAACAGCAGAAACCCAAACTGAGTCTCTTCCTGAAAAGGTTGGTGGGGCTGTGATGGCCACAGCCCAAACTCAGACAGATATGTGTGTTGTGAAGCCTGAAATGATGGATCACTCCACCCAAACTGAGAGCATGGAGGAGGAAGAGAAATCTCCCCCTCACCAGACATTAGGACAGGATCAGCCTCCTCAGGGAACTGATCTTACCCCTGATGAAGGAACTGCCCCAGAGGTTGTTATTCTACACACAACAGGGTTAGACCCAAAATAGTCACTGGGACCTGGGTAATTATTGATATGGACAGAGGGGTCCCGGACTTTAGAGAGTGATTATTATACAGTGAAGGGCATAGAATGAAAAAATATAGAAGAAACAAACAAATGAGGTTACGATGTTTCAATTCACAAAGTACCTATATCAACCACTTTATGGTTACGCAATTTTCTTTATAGTTATTTATACTTCATAAAAGTATTAGTGCCCACATGGGGGAGGGAAGTGCTGTGAGGAAATTAAGTGAACAGGAGTGAAATGCGTAAACAGTAATCAATTATACATCATTGATCAATAGTTTAAATACATTCTAAACTGGTCTCCCAAATTCGGAGCCATAAAGGAATTTAATCACAATTTTTCCGAAAAACAATATCTCCTCATTTAGGCTGTATGAATCCTGATTAACCATGGGAGTAAGAACATGGGATAGCGTCTACCTTTCGACCCTTAAATCAGGCGCTATCCCAGGCTCTTTCTTGACTGCGATCTTGACCAAGGTCTTCAATCTGTTTTGGTACCGTCCGATCCTAGGGAAAGCAGACAGAAAACCACTGGAACCATTCTTCTAGGTACGAATATTTATCAACACCTCAGCAACATTTTAATTGAACCAGAGTCATCACAATAAAAGCTAGGCCAAAGAAGAAGGATACTCAGCCCATACGTTGAGGAGACGAATTAACTTGTGGTAACAAAAACCCCATGAAAAACTCCTCAAACATGGGAGGGAACAGGTCTCTCCGAGCCGTGGGCGGGAATAATCCTCGCCTCCGCGTCCTTAATAGAATTGAAACTTTCCATCATTGTTACTAGGAAATTTTACATTGTATGTCAGGACCGGAGGCTAGGATTATGCTCGTTCAAAGCTTGTCCACCACCAACGACACCATGTTCACGACTGGTTTAAAATAAAATCTCTTAAACATAGAATCTGACGACCAGTCAGCCGCATTCATAATATCTTCCAGTCTGGCACCCAAAGAAAAAGCCTTAGAGGCCATAGCTCCTCGTACTGATTGTGCTCCAAACTGCGAGGTAATTATACCCGCTTCTTGCATCACTCATCTGATCCAACGAGCTATTGTTGTGGACGACACCGCTTTGAAGGGTTTAATAAGGGAAAGCAGAAGCTGAAGCTCCCCAGGTGGGCGAGACTCGTCTGTCATATTCTCATACTCCTTGAGGCATCGGACAACGCACAGCTTGGGGAATGTATCAAAAACTGGGTAGGACACCACTCGCGAGTCAGATTTACTCCTGAGTGAAATATGGAAGGTAACCCCTTCCGGGGTAAAGACTCGACCGGTAATGTCCAGGGCTCTGACATCCGAAACGCGCCGGCAAGATACCAAACAGAGCAACATAGCCAATTTGGCCGAAAGTTCCTTGCGGGAGAGATACCTATTGGCCTGCCTTGACTGGAACAGGCCCAAAACCTTATTGACATCCCACAAGGAGGAATGCCTGGGTTCCGGGGGAAGTGAAAGGCGAATGCCTCGCGTTAATTTGCAAACTAGAGGATGTTCTCCCACGGGGCTCCAGTGACCGGGAGATGCCCCGCTGAAATCGCGGAACAATATGAATTCACTGTTCTATAAGCCAAGCCTTGGGTGGCCAAGGAAGCCAGAAAGTTCATGACTGTTACCACTGCGCACCCCATGGGATCTTGATCGTTCCGAACACACCAACAGGTCCATCTATGCCAGGCCGGTCTATATCTCTTGTTGGTGCTGTCGGCCCAGGCCGCTCCCAATAAGTTACAAGCTGCCTCCGATAGGCCAGGGACTCTCCAGCGATGCAGGAAATCCACCACGCCACCAACGGCATCCTGCCCTGCTGGACTAGCGGGTGTGGATTGCCTTGAGGATGTTTCAGGAGAAAGGGATCTTGGGGTAGAACGATTGGAGAATCCCAAAAAAGTTCCAGAAGAACTGGAAACCACACTTGAGACCTCTAATACGGGGTGATTAAGATCACTTGGGCCCGCTGCCTCCTGATCTGAGTTGTAAGCTGCATTATCATGGCAAACGTAGGGAAGGCATACCCAGTCTCATTTGACCAGTCCTGGAGAAACGCGTCCGTCACTGAAGCCAGAGGATCCGGTTTCCAACTGAAGAAACGCAGTAGCTGATGATCCAGCCTGGACGCAAAGAGGTCCACAGAAAAGGGACCCCACAGGCAGTGGAGACGCTGAAACGTCGGAGGATGAAGCTGCCACAGACTCACGTCGTCCCAGCTCCTGGAACACTGGTCTGCAAACACATTCGATCGTCGGACCAGCTCCTGGAACACTGGTCTGCAACCACATTCGATTTCCCGGGAAGGAACTCCGCCAATACCGACACATTGTGTGACAGGCAGAAGTCCTAGAACTCCTTGGCTAAGTCTGCCAGCGCTTTGGACTTCGTTCCCCCTAAATGGTTGATATATCGGACAGCGGACACATTGTCCATCTTCAGAAGCACGCTGCAAGAGGCTTTTTCCTTCGTCCAGCATCGGAGGGCGAATGAGCCCGCCATCAGTAGTGAAGTAGTGAAGTAGTGTGGCTCACTGGTTAGAGGCGGCAGACCCGAGAGCAGAGGACGGCCCGGGACCAGGGTTCGATTCCCGGCGCGGCAGGTTTCCGGACCAGGGTCAGCGGACTCGATAATTCTCTCGCCTCGGTGCCCACTCTGATCAGCGATCACACTCGGCAACTCTGGGCACTAGCTTGCCTCATCTTCACTAACGGCCCCACCAGACCGCCGGGGATGCCTGGTCTCACCCTGGAGATACCCATTAAGGGACCATCTCTCAGGGAAGCCAGGAAGGGTTTCGCAGCGGTCGAAGCGTGGAGGTACCCCTTCGGGAGTGAGTCCTGCGCTATATAAGCACATAATTAATTAATTAATTAATTAATTAATCAGTTCCAGGCAATTGATGTGGAGCTGACTTTCATCTAAGGACAACCTTCCTCCTGTAGAGGAATCTCCGCAATGTGCACCCCAGCCCAATTTGCAGCATCGGACTCTATAATAAGATCCGGTTCACATCCGAAAATGGCCCTTCCGTTCCAGGCCTCCATGTGGTCCAACCACCAAGACCTTTCCGTGCGAACCTCGTCGGTTAGAGGGTCCTGATCCGAGTACTGGAGACCCTTGCGGAGATGTGAGGCCTTCAGGCGCTGCAACGCTCCATAATGGAGCGGCCCCGGAAAAATCGCCTGAATCGAGGAACTTAAAAGTCCCACCAACCACGCTATCTGACGGAGAGAGGTGGAAGGCCTGGCCAATCCTGCGAATCCACCACGAAGCCCAAAAACGTCATCCGTTTGGAAGGAATCATAAAGGACTTCTTGGTATTGATGATAAACCCCAAACGGAGGAGCAGGTTCACCAACTCCTGTAACTGCGCGGCCAGCCGCACCAGACATTGCTCCAAAAGGAGGATGTCGTTGAGGTAAATCATCATGCGGAAACCTCTGGCACGGAGTATTTCCACCACCAGCTTGAGGACATTGGTAAAACACCAAGGGGCCAAAGACAGTCCGAAGGGAAGCAATACAAACTCGAACACCTGGTTTCGCCATATGAACTGCAGGAAGCGTCTTTTAGAACCAAAAGGACCATCCAATTGTCCAGTTGGAGCAGATCCTGCAATAGATGGATGCCCTCCATCTTGAAATGGCGGTACACCAGCCATTGATTGAAATCCTTCAAGTTGATAACAGGTCTTTGGCTGCCGTCCACCTTGTCGACTAGAAAGATGTTGCTCAGAAATCCCCCAGGGTGAAGATGAGCTGAGACCACCGCTCCTTTCTGCACCAGATCGGCCACCTCTTGACCTATGAGGCAAGCCTGATCTCGTGCAAGACCTAACGGTCGAGGACGTACGTCCTGTCTTGGTGAGCTGTAAAACTCGATGTGGAACCCCTGGACGGTTTGTAACACCCAAGTGTCGGATGTAATATCTCTTCAAGCATCCACGAAACACGCTAGCCTGCCGCCCACCGAGGGAGGGGAAAAAAGAGGAACTCTCACCTGCGTTAGGCACGTTGTGACGTCTGTCTTGTCCTCTGCTGCCGCGGCTTCTGAAACCTCGATGGGACTGGAAAAACTCCTGCCTGCCGGAATCCTGCTGCTTCTTGCCGGAGCCCCTTGAGGGCCTTGAGTGAAGAATCGGCCGGTCGAGCGCCCTCTGCCACGGCTGGCCCCAACGAAAACCTTAGGGTTGAAAACCCGTTTAATAGAGGACTGCGCTTTGTCAAGCGAGGTAAAGGTAGCTACGAACCTCGTCAGTTCACTAATAAACGGCTCTCCAAAGAGACCACCTTGTGCAACTGCCCCCGCTTCTGAGGAGGCGAGGTCGCCCAACTTTGGGTCAACCTTTATCAAAAAGGAGCGCCTCGGCTCGGTCGAAAGGGCACAATTAGTGTTGCCTAAAAATACAATGGCACGCTGCGCCCAGTTAGAGATACACTCTGCGGAGAGGGGGAATCTGATGCCTTGGCTTCTTCCGCCAGCTCCAACACCTTAGTCAGGGGCCTGCGATGTCTAATAGCTTGTCTTGACACGACCGCCAGGATCGGTCAATTCCCTTCTTCGGATACCGGATGTACTTCTAGAGGAAAGTGGCCATACGAGGGTCCACCTCCGGGGTCAAAGCCACCTTGCCCAGTAGCATTCGGGGGCATTCAGCCTTAAGACAAGCTCTTACCTCTTTTTCAAGGGGTTTGCGGAGGTGCCCCGCCACCAACGCTGAGACTCAACTGGAGGGTGTCCACTCGGAAGACCGGGGGTGAACAAGGTCCTCGGGTACTAACATATCCGGAGGAACCTCCCCTTCCGGGGCATCAGTGGCTGAAGGCTCTGCGGGGCGCCAGGGCCTGGACAGACCTGCCTCATCCGCAGACTCATCCACGCAGTCATCATCATCATCATCTTCTTGCACTGGGGGAAGGTCCTGAAGCTCGAGGGGGCTAGGTTGCGGCGCTCCCTGGGATTTAGCCAGAAACGCTTTTTTCAGGCACTCAAAAGGACCTGATTCACCTTGCAGATCGTTCTTGCGTTTGCCGGGGCGTTGCGCCTCGAATGCTGCAGCATATTTCATTATGCCTCGAATGCTGCAGCATATTTCATTATGCACCTCTCAAAGGGCCCCATGGCCGCAGAAACGGCCTGGTGGATGGAAGCGTCCACCGCATCACAGAAATCATCATCCAGGGGGATGACTTGGACAGATTCTTCTTCTACGTACTCCTCCATGGTAGGTAAAACGAGTGGGGAGCAACAACCAAAAGGTATGTCTAACCAGTGACAGCCCCCAACGCTCTAGGCGCTAGTAGAGAAAATCACCTTGCAGGGGGGAAGGTTTAGAAGTGACCAGGCACAATTTGAGCACCCAAGGTGCAAGCTGGGAAGAACCCGCAGGGGCAACTCACCCTCACTCTCACAGGGTATCACGCTCTGGGCCTGCCCCTATAATCTCCCTTAAGTGCTGCCACACAGGAAAAAACCTCACCAAAAACTCGCCTCAAGGCGGAATACAGACCCTCTTCGCGGGCATAGGGAGAAACGCGGCGCACTACAGACTCGTTAACAAACGGGCGTAAAGGTTCCCAGAGCTCCGAGGCCGTTCACACTGGGAGGGCAGTCTGCGCTCTCTGATCACGCCACGGCTAGCGCGTCGCGGATCAGAGAGTCGCAGAGACGTGCCCCCTGTCACACAGGGCGCCGCACCGCACCGAGCCTCGACGGGACCGCGAGTGGAGCAAACGACCGCTCCCGCGGTCCCCTTGTAAAGAAAAACCAACCTCACAAGAAAGCAAACACAACAGGCACAATAAGCACTGCGAAAATAACTAGAAAATCCAGACAATTAAAAATACGCAGTATCGCAAAGCTACTCTCTGTACTGAAAGGTCAAACAAATCAGCTTAACAAAGCAATGTCATTCAAAAGAACATTACAAGAGTAGATTAAATAACAATCCTGGCATTCCAAAGAGAGAGAGGAAAAACACTACTTATCTTGCTGAGAGCAGGAAAGAAAGAGGAAGGGTGTAAGCAGCAGCGGTCCCTTGGGAGCCTGGGACAGCGCCTGATTGGAGGACAGAGATCCCTCTTTGGACTACAACAGTGATGGAACTTGTAGTTTTTTGTTGTTGAAGTTGAAATTTCTGAGCATGGAAATGAAAGAAAGTAGAGCATAATCCTCGCCTCCGGTCCTGACATAGAATTTGATATGCATTTGTATCAAATGGGGCTGTGGCCTTTGTCACATCACTAGTTGTCGATCTTTCAGTATCAGTCACAAGACCCACGTATGGTGGTGTACGTGTAACCAATAAATCATCCAGAATGTCATCTGTATCAGATTTTATTACCTCTTTTGTCTCTTTTTCCCATTTGGCTTTAGCTTTTTTGGCTTTCTCACATTTTTCTCTTTGCTGTCTTGTGTTGCATACAGCGTCTGCAAACTTTTTCACAGCTCACTTTGTTTATTTTTGGTATTTCTCTCTCTCTATTTCAAGCTATCTTCTCCCAAGTGCTTAAGGCTTTAACCCCTCCCATGCTCATGACGAGCTAAGCTCGTCATGAGCCACGGCGCTCCGGTGTTCATGACGAGCTAATCTCGTCATGGCCCGTGGAACGCTCGGGTGTGGGGAGAATTCCCCTGCTGTGCTGAGCGTTCCACGGGAGCCGGAGCACCTGTGATGAGCTCAGCACGTCATGAGCACAGGAGCGCCGTGCCTCATGACGAGCTGAGCTCGTCATGAGCATGCGGGCGCTGTGCGCGCCCCACTCCCCCCCCCCCCCCCCCCCAGCACAGCGGGGGAATAACCCCCGCAGAGAAGGGGTTAAAGTGTGGTGGTCTAGAAGGAGGCTCCATATAACAGTTTCTGTCTTAAGTTATCAATAATTCTCAAATTAAAGGTACCCCATCATGGAAAACTCAATGGACCCTCTTTCGGATTGATTTTGCACTATTGTTGAATCCATATGTACGTGTGTAACCCTTCCTCATCATGAGGCATACCTGGAAGCAGAGGTCAGCCCGGGACCAGGGTTCAATTCCCTGCTCGGCGGGGTCTTGAGTCCTAAAATGTCCATGGACTCGACAATTCTCGCTCCGGTGCCTACTCGATTCACGGGTTCACACTCTGCGACTCTGGGCAATAGCTTGCTTAATCTCCACAACGGCCCCTCGCAGCGGGATGCCTGGCTTTCACCTTGTGGATACCCTGCCAGGGTTATCTCACAGGGGAATACCAGGACGGGTTCCCTAAGCAAGCGCTTATAGACCGGTTGGTGATTTGCGCTATATAAATTCCTGTACATTTACATTTATATTTACATTCCCAAACAACAATAGTCAAATCCCCTCTTATTATACCTTAAATCGCTTTGAAGAATTTCATGATTTCAAACTTAATTCAACAATAGAAACAAAATATAAATATAAACCTTCAATGTTTTAATTCTGTTCCGCATATGTCCGGTTCAGTAAACCCGTTCTCCCAATCTCAGTGAGAGTCTGTAACCAACCAACCAATATCAACGTGTCTCTCCACAGTGCTTAACCGATCTAAGTGTGGTGTTTCACAGTAACCAGCCAATACCAGTGCAACAGAATGTGATGTCACAACTTGCGCCATGAAGCACCTCACCCTCTGTTACAATTTCTTCATACATACACGCAAGGCTTCAATACTACAGTTCTATACAACATAAAATAACTGCCTTTGCTTTGCTGCTTCTTCTAATGAAAATTAATATACAACAATTCTCACACTCCAATGAAATCTCGACCAGCGGGAAATCACCTAATCAATGCAGTGTCACCTTTGTGCATCAGATTCCACTAATACTGATAAATTTTAATACAATCACAAAAAATTGTTATGATCCCTGTCTCAATCATGCAGACAACGATGTCTCACGACCTGCACTTCAAATCATTACGCAGACAAAAATACCAAACTCAACTCGTTGTATAATTCTTTATCCCCGGATCTTAAATGACTTCTTAGTCTAATAACCTCTCTATCTTTTTCGACAAAGGCACAGGAATATTAACACATCGCAAGCTCATGAATTCAATTCAACACATCAATGCTTTTTCAAATTACAAATCACAATTACCAACACAAATTGTGATGCATGACCCTATTAAAACTCACACCTGCAATTCTCTCAGAAAAACCACACTCCATCAATCTTTAAACTCGAGCTTTGGGCATTTTATTTTAATTTTGTAGCTCCTCTTTCTCACTACATAAACCGTCCTCTGCTACCATCTTTGGTGGAGCATGGCACCGTAGTAAATATTTGGTTTAAGATTCAGAATTTGTGTGACAGCATACCTGGAAATAAAGTTAATGCCCTTACTGGGACCTAAGGCTACAGACCTTTGCTGTGGGTAAAAATTTATCAGAAGCTGCAAATCCGCTTTCAATTAAATTATTGGGAATCATTGATGAGATTTTGGTATGAGTTTAAAGGGTTTTCTTAATTTCTTTTAGTGGATATTACTTTATTAGCCATCAATAAGTAATCAATCCTCAGTAATACAATACAGAATAAGTGCCTTCCTTATAAGTGTAGTCCCAATTCTAAACATTAAGACAATAAAAGCATCTTGAACCCATAGAGAGTTTGAAATCGAGTGGTGAAAGCATAACGTTTTAAGCAATTCATTTTGTACTTCTCATGAAGAGAAGGTCAGAAATTCAGTGGAGTATCAGAAATTGTAGCATAAATCTTGCAAGGGAAATTAATAAAGGTCGGCTCAGAGCACAGGGCTTTAGTACATAGAGAGACTTGAGAACAGGAAATCGCCATTTAATAAAGCTCTTTCTCTAGTCTAGGAACGAGCACTGATATAGCATTTTGATGTCTAAACGAATACAATTGTTGCAGTAGTCTGGTTTCTTTGTCCAAGGGAATCGCAATATCTTCATGGGAACAGAAATCGTCCACCGTCTACGCTGTCTTGAAGGAAAGACTTACAAAAATTAAGTGTTACATTATGTACATTACTAACAACATAGTACAAGTCATGGTTTATCTCTTGCCCACCTCCCTTCTAAAAAACAAAACAGTCACAGTTAGGTTTGACGTTTCACAAATGAAATAATCTCTTTCTCACATAGTCTACCTAACAAATCTTATTTAACTAAATTTCTATTGTATTTTATGGGTCATATTACTATGGGGAGATCGAAAGATATCTATTCTACTAGATTATTTTGTTTCAACACATTTTATCATTGAACTCTTCCATTATTCACATCACCAAGAATATTGACCCAAGGTCAGAAAAAATGGAAAGTAAAACTGCATCCTAAAGCATTTTTAACTTGACATGCCTAGCTATGGAAGCTTAATGCTCACATTTGCCATTTTAAAATGTGGCTTCCCGTTTTAGGCCTACACATTATTTCTACATGTTAATTGTACAAATTTGCATTTATCAAAAACGCCCTATCACAAAGCTGTACTTTAAGGAGAAGGAACTTACTCTGATCCCTTCAGTTTTGTCAAAGGAGACTGTTTCTTGTTTCCATGATATGTCTAGCTCTGAATCTTCTCCAAATCTGTTTCCTGTCTCTTCAGAGAATAAAGGTGAAGAGTCTGGAGAGAATGTGTTGTCTCTGCCTGTCTCAAATACTTTTCTGTTGTCAGACTTATATACTGTGCATGGCTTGTCTGTTGTCATTCTTTAATACTATGGAGGGCTTGGACAGAAACCGATTTTCATGAAACAAAAGGCCCACTTAAAGCTCATTCCCATTGTCTAACTAAAAGCTATTTTTATTTATAGACGAAGTCCTATACAGAAAGCAGTTAGGTGCCTAACACAGATGTATTTTGAAGATTCTTACAGACAAACTGCCCATGAGAGCTTGTTCCCTTTCAATGCGGCAAATGTGAGCTAGGTGCACAGATTCTGAGACAAGCTTCAAGATGTTGTGAGGTCCATGAAGTGCAATCCAACAACTTCTGATCTGCTTTATCTGTCTCAGCATCCAACTCCAGACAACCTGATTGTGTAGGTATCCTCTTGCAAATTACTATTCGGGTGGCATTTCCTGGCACTGGGAATCAAAAGTGGCAGGAGGCACTAGGCTGCAAGGGTTTTGCATCAGGATCCCCAGCTCTACAATTCTCTAATGCTACTTGCTTGTTAGATAAACATATGAGTTGACCTTAAGAGGAATTGTTACAAGATGGGACGGATACCACTAAGTGATTCAGTTTCAAGACTTTATTATTCAGAAGAATTTTTCATCCGTAAAAGTAACATACATATAACAAATGAACATTTCATCAAGTTAAAAAACTTATTCATAAATATAAATAGCACAGAGATTACAGATAGCAGCAGATAGTTAACCGCTTTGACCCTGCTGGAATTCCCCCTCCCCGGAGGCGAATTCCACGCATATGCGGAACGGTCGGCCCCTGGCCGTCCTCCGTACACACCCACCGGGGGCCGTCCGACGCATGGACGAGGTTAAAATGGTAAAGTGTCACGTGCCCTCACAGCATGTCTTAAAAATAAGCCAACGTGTAAACAAGTTTCCATATCAGACAATTGAATAACCGAGAAAAACATGGCTCACTGCCTGATATTATGATACCTCTTTTTAAAAGGAGGGATTAAGAGTAGGCTGGTATACAATTCATACAATTCCCAGGATATTAAAAAATGTAATTGTTTGGCAAGTTTTGTCGTCACAAGGGCAAAGAATAGCAGAAAGATTTGACTGATACCCAAGTGGGAAACACAATAGGTATTTAGTGGTGTTGGCTCGAAACCTGAATAACACAGAGAGCTCCCATCTGCCATAAATAAACAGGGGGGTACTCCAGGGCACTCAAAGACAAATATGATGTGATCAAAGGTTTCCCTTCTGCGCTTCTGTAACACCTTGCTGCACTGATTCATAAAAAATTGAGGCTACTTTTGTTTTGTTAAAACGTGAAAATTAATTTGGCTCAATAAAAGCCCTCTGCATTCCAATTTGCCTAATTCTGATTTAACATACGCCAACCCCGGGATTCGGAGACCGTTTTCAATGGAGAGGCATTCAAATAATATATCTCTGGTTAATCTTGCCTTCCCATTGGTCCAAATAGACAACCAAAATAGTAGGGGTCTCACCATAATAAAGTCAATTATGTATTGTAGGTTTAGTTGTTTGTGGCAGATGATATGTGGGCTGGAAATTGGTACAGAACCTGTTTTTTCATAGTGTGTGTCTTTGCAGTTTGCAACCCCCCATATTTCGGTTCCATAGCTAGCAATGTGGACACACAGAGATTTATAAATCTGTAAAATGGCTGCCAATTGAGGGAGGCAAAATAACAAAACAATTGCATTCGAGAACTGCATTCTGCGATGTGCAATAGTGGGTGCCCAGGATCCTAAAGCAGAAAACATGGCTCCCAAATATGGAAAACTATTGACAATAGTCAAAGAGTTTTCGCCCACTTTCATAGAGGGAAGTTGGGTACAGCATGGGCAGCACGCCATAATATGGGACTTTGAAAAATTGTTGTGAAGGTGTCGGTTAGCCATAAATTCAATGAAGGCAAATACTAGAATGCGCAGTACTTTAGGCATTAGAGCCATAAGCACTGTGTTGAGTGGGTAAACGTCCCCCTTTGAGAGTGGGAACGCCACTGGTTACCTGTGCTATAGACGAGTACAGATCATAAATGAATAAAATAAGCAAAATGGGGGTGTGCATGCATCCTTGACAGACACTTCTGCCAATCTCAATATCATTAGACATATTTCCATTGTCACTAATTCTAACCCTGGCTCTCATGTCCCTATGCAGATATGCAAGGAAATGAACAAGAGAGGTTCCCAGACCCTGCAAGAACAGCATGTGCCAATTTGGAACGGTTGACACAGTCAAAAGCAGCACTTGAATCCATAAAAGCCAGGTATAAGGGCACACACTCTGCGACAGTGTATATACCTATTACCAGATTTAGATTAAACCATTGCTCGATTGTCCCGATCTAACTTCTGAAACCGTGCTGGGAAGAATTCAAAATAGATTCAGCTTGGGCCCACTCCTGAATTCTGTTTTAGATGACACGTCCCAAAATTTAGACAAGTGTTGTTGATCAGCGAGATTGGTCTGTAACAACTAGGGTAATCTCTTTTACCCTTCTTGAATATAGGGACAATGATGAAGGTACACCAGGAAGCCGGCACATCTGTGTGTGCCACGTAAGCATGGGCGAATTTTGCTAATCTGGCGTTCGCGAATTTGCGTATTTGCGAACTCGCAATCCGCAAAATCTGCGAATTCTCATGATTTTTTTTTGTGTGTGTTTGCAAGGGTTTCTGCCAGTTCGCGAGGGTTTTGTACCAGTTCCCAATTGCGAACTTACTTGTCGGCTCGCAACAGTCGCAACTTTGTTGTTTCTACGTCTGGTTCATCATCACAGGTTCACAGCACCCTCTGTTTCACCACTGCCACCCTCTGATTCACCCATGCCACCCTCTGGTACATCACTGCCACCCTCTGATTCATCACTGTAGATTATGGGGGGGAAAAGCAAGCACACCTGCCCTGCTTCAACTGACATGAATTAATTTGGGGTTGATTAATGTGACACTGAATTTAAACTTCCTGTCTGGCACCTGCTTCCTTATCTGTAATTTGCTTTCTGTTGCGGTGCAATTTTTTTCCCCAGGACCTTTGTGGCCTACTTGTAGCTATTCTATGAGCCTGCTGTGAGGGTCAGAGCAGGGTCATAGAATAGTTGCAAGTAGGCAACTGAACTCTGGAGGGGCCCCTCAGGAAGCACTACAGGGAATAGTTACTAATAATGACTTTGAACTTTTGCACCTGCTGACTGCTTTCAGTTTTGCAAAACTCGTTTTTCTGCCGAACAGCAACTGTAATACCCCAAACAAACGTAGGCAACTGAACTCTGGAGGGGCTCCTCAGGAAGCAATACAGGGAATGTGTTAGAACTGGCTATTTCTGGTAGGCTAAGGCTGACGCCAAAGCCAGGCAGAAACCACCATTCTAGTCAGGGCAAGGAAGTCACACACCAAGATAACCCCTGCTCACCCCCTTGGTAGCTTGGCACAAGCAGTAAGGCTAAACTCGGAGGCAATGTGTAAAGCATTTGCGTCAGCGCACAACAGCAACAACATACTAGGCACACCACAAAAAGGAACTCCACGCAAGGTTATTTATAAAATAGTTTTTGTATTGTCAAAACACATATCAGATAAAAATCACACATGTACATTGTGCCAACTGGCACGGCAACATTCATAAGGGTTTATTTACAAGACAGGGCCACATGGGCCACTGTCAGATTCAGATATAGCACTTCTAGAATAAGAAATAATAAACATAAAATGGTAATCACAAAGATCACAACCAGTATCCACTGGTAACAGGAACCAGGACCTTACTAGGACCACCTGTACTAAAAAGGACAACCACCTAAGAATAAAATACATTTAGGGGTATACCAGAACACATTACCCATGATGCATGAACCACATTCAGAGGAGTAATAAAGAGAAACACATGATGCCTAAAACATTCAGAGGTGTTAAGAATAAAGCACATGATGCAATAAAATACATTCAGGGGTGCAGCGCAAGAAGACACATGATGCCTAAAACATTCAGAGGTGCAGCGCATGGAAAGAAAGACACATGATGCCTAAAAACATTCAGAGGTGCCAGAACAATACAATAGCGCAAAAACACACAGTAGGCAATTACTATTAAAAACATAGGAATCACATTGCGCATAACTTACATAAGCCACCACCTGTGGCAGTCCCTAGGCCAACTGGCCTTGTGGGGCAAGGATGCCCTGAGTCCAATGTCAGAGCGCGCTGCCATGCAGCGCCAGTCACAAAGTACAAAAGCCTAAACGTGGCAGCTGCCCACAAAGTGCTGGGCAGCTGAGGACCAACTAAACTGCGCCAGGGCCCTCACTGGCCCTTAGGCGCAAACTGCGCCACGCTGTTGGAGCCACACAGGCTCTGGGACAAGACAGGCCCATCGTTGGAGCCACAGAGGCTCTAAAAACACTGGTCAAACGTTGGAGCCACACAGGCTCTAAAAACAACTGTGCCCCTTCAGCCTCGGGGCTCTACACAAAGAAATGCCCCCTCAGAGCCTTCTCAAGGCTCTGTAACGGTGGGGCGACCCTCTGCCAATCGGGGCCGCCCTGACACTGCGCCGTTCAACAAAAATAGAATGGCCCTCGAGCCTCGCTGGGCTCGTTAATCGCAAATGGCCCCCCAGAGCCTCTCTGGGCTCACACACGTTGGGGCGACCCACTGCCAACTGGGGCTGCCCTTGAAGCCCTCACGGCTTCGCACTGGCACTAGGTGCGAGCTCGCGCCACTGGGGGAGGGGCGGACACCGACAATGTGTCCCGGCGCCCCTCCCTTCTCCTCTGCCTCACTCTGCCCGGCCCCAGCCCAGACTCACCGGGACTCAGGGGCGGGCTCCTCCGGGCGGCGGCTCTTCTTCGCTCGCGGTGGGGGCAGGCACCGACAATGTGCCTCGCGCCCCCTCCGCAAGTCTCGGTCTGCCGCTCCTCTCCTCACTCGGGGATACCTCTGCACACGGGAGCCCCAGAAGCCGGCCACACTCCTCCTCTTGGGCAGCTTCACTAGCGGTGGGGGCAGGCACCGACAATGTGCCCCGCGCCCCCTCCGCTCTCTCCTCACGCTTCACCCAGTCCCCCATCTCGGGACCGGGACGTCCACCATGGCCGCCGCGCGCCTCGCCACCGACACTTCCTTCTCTCCGCTGCGGGGCGGGACTTCCGGCCGGCCGCGCAGTGATTGGCCGGCCGGCCAAGCACTTCCGGGTCACTGCGGGCAGCGCAGCAGCCCTTCTCCTTAGGCAGGCAGGCGGGGGCTGAGTTAACCGAGGAGTGGGCTCCCTTGAGTTAAATTGTAAAATATAAAAATAGCGGCTCGGGCACCCGCCATGTTTTTAAGGTAAATCCAAAGACGCAGGGTGGCACCTGCATAACAAAACCTCAGCAGGCATAGAAAGGAGGGGGGAGTCCCTACGAGGGGGATTCCCTCTGGAAGGTCTGCAGCGCGGCGCTGCTCAGCACCCAGGCTCCCCCTTCAGCTGGGAACATCGCCAGTGTCCATAAAGCGCTCCTCCTGGCAATACAGCGCTCTGCTGCAGGGGAAATGAAGTCCTACCAGGTACTTGCAGAGAAACGGTCCACAAAGTCCCCCCCTCAGCCCAGGCAAGGCAGAGGGGTCCGCCAGAAGTCCTCCAGGCATCCAGGGGCTGGGCAGCGCCCGCCCCTGGTAGATTCAAGTCAGAAACAAGAACATTTTGGAAGGGGACACAGCCCCTTCTTATACAGTGAAAAGTCTTTGAAGTCCTTTGAAGTCCTTTGAAGCAGGCAGTGCGAGAACCAGCTAGAACTGGTTATAGGGAAGTCCCTTCAGTATCAGGGACAGAGGTGACAGTCGCCCAGCGGGAGGTGGAGCCAGCTTTGTAGTTCGGCAGGCACAGCCCTTCACTATCAGGTGGCATCTCCTCCCACTTCCCTGGCAGCAGATGCTGCCTTTCATCCATGGGCTGACTTCAGACAACCTCCTGGGCTCTCCAGCCCCTGTTATCCTCAAACCAGACAGTCAATCCACAAGCAGGCCCAGGCACTCTGGGCCAGGCTCACCAGCCAATCACACACCGGCAACAGCTTACACAAATATGCCAACTTCCAAAAGTAGTACTTCTAGACTAGACACAGTCATGCAGCATATATCATTTTGCAGCATTCATTCTCACGAGTTCGTACATATCAAACTCGACCCTGCACTCCCCACACATCAGGAACTACCATGGGCATACATATTCCCCATTCATTCCTATGGGAGGGCAGGTCACTCACCACCCATTCACAGAGAGCTCAAGCACTTTACACTGTACCACAGTGAAAAAGTGCGCAGAGGCCTAAAATCACCACCACCAGGTTCTAGAAACAGGCTAGGAAAAAGCAAAAAGTCTGGGGGTGAACCTGCCCAAAGGGCCGGGTCCAACACAACCCCCTTCCAGCCAAAACGCAGGGTAGACCAATCACTCCACTGATGGGCTTCCTTGCTTTGGGCGACAAAACACGGACATGGACCCGCACGGCAGGGACACCTTCCGGTTTTACGCCACTCTGAACCCACATGGTTTCCTCTAAACAATAACTCTCTGACACAAATTAGGATACCACACTGGTACTCCCTAGTCATCCACAGCCAAGACCATCCAAATATCACAGGTCCTAACCAATCCACAGAGCGGGGGCAGTAACCCCTGGCACACAATAGCCATTCTCCACTCTTCCTCAGTCTAGCTTCAACTACCACTGATCCAACAACCTAGGGTCCACATCCCAAGGCTGACCAGAGGTCACGGGCAAGAATGCCCCACCCTACCTCTACTTCTGGGTTTCCGCACCCTCACAGAAAAGCACTTCACCAGAACACAATTCTCCTACCAGATCAGGACCTCACTCCATCACGGGTCTACCACCTGGAAACTATTCCACTTCTGAGGTACAAAGCACACAGCTCAGTCCCTCTTCAAGCAGGTGGGGGGACACAGCACACAGCAAAGTCCCCCTTCCTCTACCTTAGTGAAAACAACAAACTGCAGGTGAGCCCCACATCACACAGCAAGGGCAGCCCCCTCAGTCTCTTCAGCTGATCCACTTTGGTAGACATTCCTCTTGACCTAGAAGTTTCCTAATCTCCCAACCTAAGATCTAAACCCTCAGGTTGCACCGGGGTCAGAAGTAAGGACACCGTCCATCTGCACCCCCTTCCAGTTCCATGACTACAGGCCCAGTATGTCTCAGGCTAGACAGAGCACACGCCAGCGGCGTATCAGCGACACACTCTCCTCCAGTACTCCCTATCACAGGGTAATTCTCAGTATGTCCCAGGCTAGACAGAGCACACGCCAGCGGCGTATCAGTGACACACTTTCCTTTTGTACTCCTTCCAGGTCAGGCCACAACCCCAACCTGGCTTTCCCCCCTCCTTGGGGAACGACCTCCAGAGGACCCACAAATGATCAAGCACTCTAGACGGTCAAATGCTCAGCGAGCCAGGACTTCTGCATCCTCCACTTAGGAGCGGTACTGCCCAACACTAGGACCGCCGGAGATCTGGTTATAGACACTCCCCGTCCTCTAGACACAGGAAGATCCTCCTCAAATGACCTATGTACAGCTTAGGCCCCTGACCTGGCGTTCCCTTAGGGAACCCTCCAGGCCCTGAGATAGGGTTTCAGGCCAACATGGGACACACCGTCCCACACTCACTCCGCCTTCACTGAGACAGGGCGTGAGCCGCTACACCCCTACCATACTACTGGGACCTAGCTGGGTTACACATGAACCTCTTCCCCTTCACAGGATCATCAGATACACAAGCCACTCCTTTTGGAACCACTCCCTAATGCCTCTGCAAGACATCTAGCACACCGCCAGACATCCACCTTCCTGTCCAGTTCCTCTGCACGACCTCCTGCACACCACCAGAGGTACACCTCACGTGCAAGCTCCTTAAAAAAACTCACACCAACTTCTCCAGTTCAACTCACCACTCATTCACACACAACCCCCCCCCCCCCCCCCTTGGACTGGTAAGGCAGTTTCTACCACCCCTGATTCCTCAACCTGACCACACGTGACACAGGTACCAAACTCTGGGAGCGGGGCAGGGAACAAATGTACTGGACACTTTTAAGCTGCCACCACTGGATCCTACGACACTTGGGAATCCAGACACACACACTACACTCAGGGAACAACCACCCTCCTGAGCTAGTCATTTCTCCTCACACTCCCTCTCTTCCATCTACCCACACAGGGACAGGATTTGGGATTGGACACTGGACCCAGCAAGGGATTCCTAATCTATGGGAACCTCCCCCTCTACTGGCGTCCCGCCCTGTCACTTTCTCTCATCTGCCACTAAACATAAAGTGCAGAAACACATTTGAAAATGACACTCGAGGAAAAACAAAAATCAAAAACAATAATCCCAAACATGTGACTATCTGAAAAAATTGCAGAGTTTTTGTAATGTAGCCAGCTGTCGCTGTGGCACTGCGCAAACACAAGTCCAAAACCGCACCGCTGACCAACAATGTTAGAACTGGCTATTTCTGGTAGGCTAAGGCCGACGCCAAAGCCAGGCAGAAACCACCATTCTAGTCAGGGCAAGGAAGTCACACACCAAGATAACCCCTGCTCACCCCCTTGGTACCTTGGCACAAGCAGTAAGGCTAAACTCGGAGGCAATGTGTAAAGCATTTGCGTCAGCGCACAACAGCAACAACATACTAGGCACACCACAAAAAGGAACTCCACACAAGGTTATTTATAAAATAACTTTTGTATTGTCAAAACACATATCAGATAAAAATCACACATGTACATTGTGCCAACTGGCACGGCAACATTCATAAGGGATTATTTACAAGACAGGGCCACATGGGCCACTGTCAGATTCAGATATAGCACTTCTAGAATAAGAAATAATAAACATAAAATGGTAATCACAAAGATCACAACCAGTATCCACTGGTAACAGGAACCAGGACCTTACTAGGACCACCTGTACTAAAAAGGACAACCACCTAAGAATAAAATACATTTAGGGGTATACCAGAACACATTACCATTGATGCATGAACCACATTCAGAGGAGTAATAAAGAGAAACACACGATGCCTAAAACACTCAGAGGTGTTAAGAATAAAGCACATGATGCAATAAAATACATTCAGGGGTGCAGCGCAAGAAGACACATGATGCCTAAAACATTCAGAGGTGCAGCGCATGGAAAGAAAGACACATGATGCCTAAAAGCATTCAGAGGTGCCAGAACAATACAATAGCGCAAAAACACACAGTAGACAATTACTATTAAAAACATAGGAATCACATTGCGCATAACTTACATAAGCCACCACCTGTGGCAGTCCCTAGGCCAACTGGCCTTGTGGGGCAAGGATGCCCTGAGTCCAATGTCAGAGCGCGCTGCCATGCAGCGCCAGTCGCAAAGTACAAAAGCCTAAATGTGGCAGCTGCCCACAAAGTGCTGGGCAGCTGAGGACCAACCAAACTGCGCCAGGGCCCTCACTGGCCCTTAGGCGCTAACTGCGCCACGCTGTTGGAGCCACACAGGCTCTGGGACAAGACAGGCCCATCGTTGGAGCCACAGAGGCTCTAAAAACACTGGTCAAACGTTGGAGCCACACAGGCTCTAAATACAACTGTGCCCCTTCAGCCTCGGGGCTCTACACAAAGAAATGCCCCCTCAGAGCCTTCTCAAGGCTCTGCAACGGTGGGGCGACCCTCTGCCAATCGGGGCCGCCCTGACTGCGCTGTTCAACAAAAATAGAATGGCCCTCGAGCCTCGCTGGGCTTGTTAATCGCAAATGGCCCCCCAGAGCCCCTCTGGGCTCACACACGTTGGGGCGACCCACTGCCAACTGGGGCCACCCTTGAAGCCCTCACGGCTTCGCACTGGCACTAGGCGCGAGCTCGCGCCACTGGGGGAGGGGCGGACACCGACCATGTGTCCCGACGCCCCTCCCTTCTCCTCTGCCTCAATCTGCCCGGCCCCAGCCCAGACTCACCGGGACTCAGGGGCGGGCTCCTCCGGGCGGCTGCTCTTCTTCGCTTGCGGTGGGGGCAGGCACCGACAATGTGCCTGGCGCCCCCTCCGCAAGTCTCCGCCTGCCGCTCCTCTCCTCACTCGGGGCTCCCTCTGCACACAGGAGCCCCAAAAGCCGGCCACACTCCTCCTCTCGGGCAGCTTCACTGGCGGTGGGGGCGGGCACCGACAATGTGCCCCGCGCACCCTCCGCTCTCTCCTCACGCTTCACCCGGTCCCCCATCTCGGGACCGGGACGTCCACCATGGCCGCCGCACGCCTCGCCACCGACACTTCCTTCTCTCCGCTGCGGGGCGGGACTTCCGGCCGGCCGCGCAGTGATTGGCCGGCCGGCCAAGCACTTCCGGGTCGCTGCGGGCAGCGCAGCGGCCCTTCTCCTTAGGCAGGCAGGCGGGGGCTGAGTTAACCGAGGAGTGGGCTCCCTCAAGTTAAAATGTAAAATATAAAAATAGCGGCTCGGGCACCCGCCATGTTTTTAAGGTAAATCCAAAGACGCAGGGTGGCACCTGCATAACAAAACCTCAGCAGGCATAGAAAGGAGGGGGGAGTCCCTACGAGGGGGATTCCCTCTGGAAGGTCTGCAGTGCCGCGCTGCTCAGCACCCAGGCTCCCCCTTCAGCTGGGAACATCGCCAGTGTCCATAAAGTGCTCCTCCTGGCAATACAGCGCTCTGCTGCAGGGGAAATGAAGTCCTACCAGGTACTTGCAGAGAAACGGTCCACAAAGTCCCCCCCTTCAGCCCAGGCAAGGCAGAGGGGTCCCCCAGAAGTCCTCCAGGCATCCAGGGGCTGGGCAGCGCCCGCCCCTGGTAGATTCAAGTCAGAAACAAGAACATTTTGGAAGGGGACACAGCCCCTTCTTATACAGTGAAAAGTCTTTGAAGTCCTTTGAAGTCCTTTGAAGCAGGCAGTGTGAGAACCAGCTATAACTGGTTATAGGGAAGTCCCTTCAGTATCAGGGACAGAGGTGACAGTCGCCCAGCGGGAGGTGGAGCCAGCTTTGTAGTTAGGCAGGCACAGCCCTTCACTATCAGGTGCCATCTCCTCCCACTTCCCTGGCAGCAGATGCTGCCTTTCATCCAAGGGCTGACTTCAGACAACCTCCTGGGCTCTCCAGCCCCTTTCATCCTCAAACCAGACAGTCAATCCACAAGCAGGCCCAGGCACTCTGGGCCAGGCTCACCAGCCAATCACACGCCAGCAACAACTTACACAAATATGCCAACTTCCAAAAGTAGTACTTCTAGACTAGACACAGTCATGCCGCATATATCATTTTGCAGCATTCATTCTCACGAGTTCGTACATATCAAACTCGACCCTGCACTCCCCACACATCAGGAACTACCATGGGCATACATATTCCCCATTCATTCCTATGGGAGGGCAGGTCACTCACCACCCATTCACAGAGAGCTCAAGCACTTTACACTGTACCACAGTGAAAAAGTGCGCAGAGGCCTAAAATCACCACCACCAGGTTCCAGAAACAGGCTAGGAAAAAGCAAAAAGTCTGGGGCTGAACCTGCCCAAAGGGCCGGGTCCAACAGAATGGTTACTAATGATGAGTGAACTTTTGCACCTGCTGAGTGCTTTCAGTTTTGCAAAACTCGTTTTTCTGCAGAACAGCAACTGTAATGCCCCAAACAAACTTACTTGTGAAAGTTGATTTCTAATCCAAAAGTGATTCAAAGAAAGTCAAAAAGGCCTCAAATACAAAAAAGTGCAGGCAAATGTCAACCTGAGGAGTTGTTCTGATAAAAATCATCATTTTCCGAAGGTTTATGCTGCTTGCTGGTGGATTTCTTGTGCAGAATTGCAAATTTTGTAATTTCACGAGTGCGAGATTGTTGCTGCCCGCCGCATCTACATGTTCGCAATTGCGAACTCTCGCGATGCGTCGCCAAACTCCCGCGCGATCCCGCAGCAAGATCCAAAATGGCGCAGCACTCGCAAAATATTGAGAAAAAGAACTCGCAAACGCTGAATGACTTTTAGTGAACGCCGCACGCCGCAATATTGTATCACCAAGCAAAAAAATCCGCTGCGTGCGAATTTGCGGATTTTCGGTAAATTCGCAAGAGTTTGCGGATTGCGAATTTACCGAAAAATCCGCTAAATCCGCGAGCGGAACGGATTTTCCGCCCATGCTTAGTGCCACATTACTGAACACATTATTTAAAATAGGGGATCAGAGTTCTGTGTTAAACTTAAATAAATTGATCGGGACACCATCGGGCCCGAGGCTTTTCCCCCTATACTTTGAGAGAAGGCCTCATACACTTCTATCCTAACCTCTGCTAGTTTCCTGCTATCAATATTAAATAAGTCCTCTGTTGATGGTGCAGCATAAACTTTTCTAAAGTGGACTTCCCAGGATTCACTTGTAATATGACAAAAGACCAGGGAAACTAACTGATTTATATGTGTCATATCTGAGACAGTAGCCCAAAAATGCTGACTATTTTGCATGCAGGCTGCTTGTGCTAGTGTATCCCGCTTGTCTGTTACAACTAGCTTCCATCGTTTAGCCGTGACAGTCTTATATTGTTTCCTCAAGCAGCAACTTGTTTTTGATCTCTAGGTTTTTTTCCTAGTGCTATTCTTAATTCCCGGTTAGCCACCGTACAATTGTGGTCTAACCAGCTGTGCAACTTTTTAAGAAGGCATGCTGGCTTGAGGAGGGTGTCATTTATACAGGCTTGGACACTGCAGACTCTGCTCCTTGTTCTGCAGGCTGCAATATAGTTCTAAAGAGGCACACTTAGATTCTCACATATGTTTTTCTATTGAAGTTGAAACACAACTGGTGCAACATAAATGTTCTCTGCAAGATATACGGGTGTGCTCACCTGCCATGAGTGCTCAACTGTATATGAAGCAGGTATCTTAACTTCTATTTTGGCTGCGGTGCATGGGAGCAGAGAACGAGGGCTGCACCAGACTATGAGGTCCTGAACCTATACTGTGGCCTGGAGGGGTACACCAAGCCTGTCCTCATTATGGGCAGTGGCGTACTGGCCTTCTAATGGGTATAGTACATAAACTGAGGGTGGAACGCCACTGGTTACCTGTGCTATAGACGAGTACAGATCATAAATGAATAAAATAAACAAAATGGGGGTGTGCATGCATCCTTGACAGACACTTCTGCCAATCTCAATATCATTAGACATATTTCCATTGTCACTAATTCTAACCCTGGCTCTCATGTCCCTATGCAGATATGCAAGGAAATGAACAAGAGAGGTTCCCAGACCCTGCAAGAACAGCATGTGCCAATTTGGAACGGTTGACACAGTCAAAAGCAGCACTTGAATCCATAAAAGCCAGGTATAAGGGCACACACTCTGCGACAGTGTATATACCTATTACCAGATTTAGATTAAACCATTGCTCGATTGTCCCGATCTAACTTCTGAAACCGTGCTGGGAAGAATTCAAAATAGATTCAGCTTGGGCCCACTCCTGAATTCTGTTTTAGATGACACGTCCCAAAATTTAGACAGTGTTGTTGATCAGCGAGATTGGTCTGTAACAACTAGGGTAATCTCTTTTACCCTTCTTGAATATAGGGACAATGATGAAGGTACACCAGGAAGCCGGCACATCTGTGTGTGCCACGTAAGCATGGGCGAATTTTGCTAATCTGGCGTTCGCGAATTTGTGTATTTGCGAACTCGCAATCCGCAAAAATCTGCGAATTCTCGCGATTTTTTTTGTGTGTTTGCAAGGGTTTCTGCCAGTTCGAGAGGGTTTTGTACCAGTTCCCAATTGCGAACTTACTTGTCGGCTCGCAACAGTCGCAACTTTGTTGTTTCTACGTCTGGTTCATCATCACAGATTCACAGCACCCTCTGTTTCACCACTGCCACCCTCTGATTCACCCAGGCCACCCTCTGGTACATCACTGCCACCCTCTGATTCATCACTGTAGATTATGGGGGGGAAAAGCAAGCACACCTGCCCTGCTTTAACTGACATGAATTATTTTGGGGTTGATTAATGTGTCACTGAATTTAAACTTCCTGTCTGGCACCTGCTTCCTTATCTGTAATTTGCTTTCTGTTGCGGTGCAATTTTTTTCCCCAGGACTTTTGTGGCCTACTTGTAGCTATTCTATGAGCCTGCTGTGAGGGTCAGAGCAGGGTCATAGAATAGTTGCAAGTAGGCAACTGAACTCTGGATGGGCCCCTCAGGAAGCACTACAGGGAATAGTTACTAATAATGACTTTGAACTTTTGCACCTGCTGAGTGCTTTCAGTTTTGCAAAACTCGTTTTTCTGCCGAACAGCAACTGTAATACCCCAAACAAACGTAGGCAACTGAACTCTGGAGGGGCTCCTCAGGAAGCAATACGGGGAATGTGTTAGAACTGGCTATTTCTGGTAGGCTAAGGCTGACGCCAAAGCCAGGCAGAAACCACCATTCTAGTCAGGGCAAGGAAGTCACACACCAAGATAACCCCTGCTCACCCCCTTGGTAGCTTGGCACAAGCAGTAAGGCTAAACTCGGAGGCAATGTGTAAAGCATTTGCGTCAGCGCACAACAGCAACAACATACTAGGCACACCACAAAAAGGAACTCCACGCAAGGTTATTTATAAAATAGTTTTTGTATTGTCAAAACACATATCAGATAAAAATCACACATGTACATTGTGCCAACTGGCACGGCAACATTCATAAGGGTTTATTTACAAGACAGGGCCACATGGGCCACTGTCAGATTCAGATATAGCACTTCTAGAATAAGAAATAATAAACATAAAATGGTAATCACAAAGATCACAACCAGTATCCACTGGTAACAGGAACCAGGACCTTACTAGGACCACCTGTACTAAAAAGGACAACCACCTAAGAATAAAATACATTTAGGGGTATACCAGAACACATTACCCATGATGCATGAACCACATTCAGAGGAGTAATAAAGAGAAACACATGATGCCTAAAACATTCAGAGGTGTTAAGAATAAAGCACATGATGCAATAAAATACATTCAGGGGTGCAGCGCAAGAAGACACATGATGCCTAAAACATTCAGAGGTGCAGCGCATGGAAAGAAAGACACATGATGCCTAAAAACATTCAGAGGTGCCAGAACAATACAATAGCGCAAAAACACACAGTAGGCAATTACTATTAAAAACATAGGAATCACATTGCGCATAACTTACATAAGCCACCACCTGTGGCAGTCCCTAGGCCAACTGGCCTTGTGGGGCAAGGATGCCCTGAGTCCAATGTCAGAGCGCGCTGCCATGCAGCGCCAGTCACAAAGTACAAAAGCCTAAACGTGGCAGCTGCCCACAAAGTGCTGGGCAGCTGAGGACCAACCAAACTGCGCCAGGGCCCTCACTGGCCCTTAGGCGCAAACTGCGCCACGCTGTTGGAGCCACACAGGCTCTGGGACAAGACAGGCCCATCGTTGGAGCCACAGAGGCTCTAAAAACACTGGTCAAACGTTGGAGCCACACAGGCTCTAAAAACAACTGTGCCCCTTCAGCCTCGGGGCTCTACACAAAGAAATGCCCCCTCAGAGCCTTCTCAAGGCTCTGTAACGGTGGGGCGACCCTCTGCCAATCGGGGCCGCCCTGACTCTGCGCCGTTCAACAAAAATAGAATGGCCCTCGAGCCTCGCTGGGCTCGTTAATCGCAAATGGCCCCCAGAGCCTCTCTGGGCTCACACACGTTGGGGCGACCCACTGCCAACTGGGGCCGCCCTTGAAGCCCTCACGGCTTCGCACTGGCACTAGGTGCGAGCTCACGCCACTAGGGGAGGGGCGGACACCGACAATGTGTCCCGGCGCCCCTCCCTTCTCCTCTGCCTCACTCTGCCCGGCCCCAGCCCAGACTCACCGGGACTCAGGGGCGGGCTCCTCCGGGCGGCGGCTCTTCTTCGCTCGCGGTGGGGGCAGGCACCGACAATGTGCCTCGCGCCCCCTCCGCAAGTCTCCGTCTGCCGCTCCTCTCCTCACTCGGGGATCCCTCTGCACACGGGAGCCCCAGAAGACGGCCACACTCCTCCTCTTGGGCAGCTTCACTAGCGGTGGGGACAGGCACCGACAATGTGCCCCGCGCCCCCTCCGCTCTCTCCTCACGCTTCACCCAGTCCCCCATCTCGGGACCAAGACGTCCACCATGGCCGCCGCGCGCCTCGCCACCGACACTTCCTTCTCTCCGCTGCGGGGCGGAACTTCCGGCCGGCCGCGCAGTGATTGGCCGGCCGGCCAAGCACTTCCGGGTCGCTGCGGGCAGCGCAGCAGCCTTTCTCCTTAGGCAGGCAGGCGGGGGCTGAGTTAACCGAGGAGTGGGCTCCCTTGAGTTAAAATGTAAAATATAAAAATAGCGGCTCGGGCACCCGCCATGTTTTTAAGGTAAATCCAAACACGCAGGGTGGCACCTGCATGACAAAACCTCAGCAGGCATAGAAAGGAGGGGGGAGTCCCTACGAGGGGGATTCCCTCTGGAAGGTCTGCAGTGCCGCGCTGCTCAGCACCCAGGCTCCCCCTTCAGCTGGGAACATCGCCAGTGTCCATAAAGCGCTCCTCCTGGCAATACAGCGCTCTGCTGCAGGGGAAATGAAGTCCTACCAGGTACTTGCAGAGAAACGGTCCACAAAGTCCCCCCCTCAGCCCAGGCAAGGCAGAGGGGTCCCCCAGAAGTCCTCCAGGCATCCAGGGGCTGGGCAGCGCCCCCGCCCCTGGTAGATTCAAGTCAGAAACAAGAAAATTTTGGAAGGGGACACAGCCCCTTCTTATACAGTGAAAAGTCTTTGAAGTCCTTTGAAGTCCTTTGAAGCAGGCAGTGCGAGAACCAGCTAGAACTGGTTATAGGGAAGTCCCTTCAGTATCAGGGACAGAGGTGACAGTCGCCCAGCGGGAGGTGGAGCCAGCTTTGTAGTTCGGCAGGCACAGCCCTTCACTATCAGGTGCCATCTCCTCCCACTTCCCTGGCAGCAGATGCTGCCTTTCATCCATGGGCTGACTTCAGACAACCTCCTGGGCTCTCCAGCCCCTGTTATCCTCAAACCAGACAGTCAATCCACAAGCAGGCCCAGGCACTCTGGGCCAGGCTCACCAGCCAATCACACGCCAGCAACAACTTACACAAATATGCCAACTTCCAAAAGTAGTACTTCTAGACTAGACACAGTCATGCCGCATATATCATTTTGCAGCATTCATTCTCACGAGTTCGTACATATCAAACTCGACCCTGCACTCCCCACACATCAGGAACTACCATGGGCATACATATTCCCCATTCATTCCTATGGGAGGGCAGGTCACTCACCACCCATTCACAGAGAGCTCAAGCACTTTACACTGTACCACAGTGAAAAAGTGCGCAGAGGCCTAAAATCACCACCACCAAGTTCTAGAAACAGGCTAGGAAAAAGCAAAAAGTCTGGGGGTGAACTTGCCCAAAGGGCCGGGTCCAACACAACCCCCTTCCAGCCAAACCGCAGGGTAGACCAATCACTCCACTGATGGGCTTCCTTGCTTTGGGCGACAAAACACGGACACGGACCCGCACGGCAGGGACACCTTCCGGTTTTACGCCACTCTGAACCCACATGGTTTCCTCTAAACAATAACTCTGACACAACTAGGATACCACACTGGTACTCCCTAGTCATCCACAGCCAAGACCATCCAAATATCACAGGTCCTAACCAATCCACAGAGCGGGGGCAGTAACCCCTGGCACACAATCGCCATTCTCCACTCTTCCTCAGTGTAGCTTCAACTACCACTGATCCAACAACTTAGGGTCCACACCCCAAGGCTGACCAGAGGTCACGGGCAAGAATGCCCCACCCTACCTCTACTTCTGGGTTTCCGCACCCTCACAGAAAAGCACTTCACCAGAACACAATTCTCCTACCAGATCAGGACCTCACTCCATCACGGGTCTACCACCTGGAAACTATTCCACTTCTGAGGTACAAAGCACACAGCTCAGTCCCTCCTCAAGCAGGTGGGGGGACACAGCACACAGCAAAGTCCCCCTTCCTCTACCTTAGTGAAAACAACAAACTGCAGGTGAGCCCCACATCACACAGCAAGGGCAGCCCCCTCAGTCTCTTCAGCTGATCCACTTTGGTAGAGATTCCTCTTGACCTAGAAGTTTCCTAATCTCCCAACCTAAGATCTAAACCCTCAGGTTGCACCGGGGTCAGAAGTAAGGACACCGTCCATCTGCACCCCCTTCCAGTTCCATGACTACAGGCCCAGTATGTCTCAGGCTAGACAGAGCACACGCCAGCGGCGTATCAGCGACACACTCTCCTCCAGTACTCCCTATCACAGGGTAATTCTCAGTATGTCCCAGGCTAGACAGAGCACATGCCAGCGGCGTATCAGTGACACACTTTCCTTCAGTACTCCTTCCAGGTCAGGCCACAACCCCAACCTGGCTTTCCCCCCTCCTCGGGGAACGACCTCCAGAGGCCCCACAAATGATCAAGCACTCTAGACGGTCAAATGCTCAGCGAGCCAGGACGTCTGCACCCTCCACTTAGGAGCGGTACTGCCCAACACTAGGACCGTCGGAGATCTGGTTACAGACACTCCCCGTCCTCTAGACACAGGAAGATCCTCCTCAAATGACCTATGTACAGCTTAGGCCCCTGACCTGGCGTTCCCTTAGGGAACCCTCCAGGCCCTGAGATAGGGTTTCAGGCCAACGTGGGACACACCGTCCCACACTCACTCCGCCTTCACTGAGACAGGGCGTGAGCCGCTACACCCCTACCATACTACTGGGACCTAGCTGGGTTACACATGAACCTCTTCCCCTTCACAGGATCATCAGATATGCAAGCCACTCCTTTTGGAACCACTCCCTAATGCCTCTGCAAGACATCTAGCACACCTCCAGACATCCACCTTCCTGTCCATTTCCTCTGCACGACCTCCTGCACACCACCAGAGGTACACCTCATGTGCAAGCTCCTTAAAAAAACTCACACCAACTCCTCCAGTTCAACTCACCACTCATTCACACACAACCCCCCCCAACCCCCCCCCCCCCCCCCCGGACTGGTAAGGCAGTTTCTACCACCCCTGATTCCTCAACCTCACCACACGTCACACAGGTACCAAACTCTGGGAGCAGGGCAGGGAACAAATGTAGTGGACACTTTTAAGCTGCCACCACTGGATCCTACCACACTGGGGAATCCAGACACACACACTACACTCAGGGAACAACCACCCTCCAGAGCTAGTCATTTCTCCTCACACTCCCTCTCTTCCATCTACCCACACAGGAACAGGATTTGGGATTGGACACTGGACCCAGCAAGGGATTCCTAATCTATGGGAACCTCCCCCTCTACTGGTGTCCCGCCCTGTCACTTTCTCTCATCTGCCACTAAACATAAAGTGCAGAAACACATTTGAAAATGACACTCGAGGAAAAACAATAATCCCAAACATGTGACTATCTGAAAAAATTGCAGAGTTTTTGTAATGTAGCCAGCTGTCGCTGTGGCACTGCACAAACACAAGTCCAAAACCGCACCGCTGACCAACAATGTTAGAACTGGCTATTTCTGGTAGGCTAAGGCTGACGCCAAAGCCAGGCAGAAACCACCATTCTAGTCAGGGCAAGGAAGTCACACACCAAGATAACCCCTGCTCACCCCCTTGGTAGCTTGGCACAAGCAGTAAGGCTAAACTCGGAGGCAATGTGTAAAGCATTTGCGTCAGCGCACAACAGCAACAACATACTAGGCACACCACAAAAAGGAACTCCACACAAGGTTATTTATAAAATAACTTTTGTATTGTCAAAACACATATCAGATAAAAATCACACATGTACATTTTGCCAACTGGCACGGCAACATTCATAAGGGATTATTTACAAGACAGGGCCACATGGGCCACTGTCAGATTCAGATATAGCACTTCTAGAATAAGAAATAATAAACATAAAATGGTAATCACAAAGATCACAACCAGTATCCACTGGTAACAGGAACCAGGACCTTACTAGGACTACCTGTACTAAAAAGGACAACCACCTAAGAATAAAATACATTTAGGGGTATACCAGAACACATTACCATTGATGCATGAACCACATTCAGAGGAGTAATAAAGAGAAACACACGATGCCTAAAACACTCAGAGGTGTTAAGAATAAAGCACATGATGCAATAAAATACATTCAGGGGTGCAGCGCAAGAAGACACATGATGCCTAAAACATTCAGAGGTGCAGCGCATGGAAAGAAAGACACATGATGCCTAAAAACATTCAGAGGTGCCAGAACAATACAATAGCGCAAAAACACACAGTAGACAATTACTATTAAAAACATAGGAATCACATTGTGCATAACTTACATAAGCCACCACCTGTGGCAGTCCCTAGGCCAACTGGCCTTGTGGGGCAAGGATGCCCTGAGTCCAATGTCAGAGCGCGCTGCCATGCAGCGCCAGTCGCAAAGTACAAAAGCCTAAATGTGGCAGCTGCCCACAAAGTGCTGGGCAGCTGAGGACCAACCAAACTGCGCCAGGGCCCTCACTGGCCCTTAGGCGCTAACTGCGCCACGCTATTGGAGCCACACAGGCTCTGGGACAAGACAGGCCCATCGTTGGAGCCACAGAGGCTCTAAACACACTGGTCAAACGTTGGAGCCACACAGGCTCTAAATACAACTGTGCCCCTTCAGCCTCGGGGCTCTACACAAAGAAATGCCCCCTCAGAGCCTTCTCAAGGCTCTGCAACGGTGGGGCGACCCTCTGCCAATCGGGCCGCCCTGACTCTGCGCTGTTCAACAAAAATAGAATGGCCCTCGAGCCTCGCTGGGCTTGTTAATCGCAAATGGCCCCCCAGAGCCTCTCTGGGCTCACACACGTTGGGGCGACCCACTGCCAACTGGGGCCACCCTTGAAGCCCTCACGCCTTCGCACTGGCACTAGGCGTGAGCTCGCGCCACTGGGGGAGGGGCGGACACCGACCATGTGTCCCGACGCCCCTCCCTTCTCCTCTGCCTCAATCTGCCCGGCCCCAGCCCAGACTCACCGGGACTCAGGGGCGGGCTCCTCCGGGCGGCGGCTCTTCTTCGCTTGCGGTGGGGGCAGGCACCGACAATGTGCCTGGCGCCCCCTCCGCAAGTCTCCGCCTGCCGCTCCTCTCCTCACTCGGGGCTCCCTCTGTACACAGGAGCCCCAAAAGCCGGCCACACTCCTCCTCTCGGGCAGCTTCACTGGCGGTGGGGGCGGGCACCGACAATGTGCCCCGCGCCCCCTCCGCTCTCTCCTCAAGCTTCACCCGGTCCCTCATCTCGGGACCGGAACGACCACCATGGCCGCCGCGCGCCTCGCCACCGACACTTCCTTTTCTCCGCTGCAGGGCGGGACTTCCGGCCGGCCGCGCGGTGATTGGCCGGCCGGCCAAGCACTTCCGGGTCGCTGCGGGCAGCGCAGCGGCCCTTCTCCTTAGGCAGGCAGGCGGGGGCTGAGTTAACCGAGGAGTGGGCTCCCTCGAGTTAAAATGTAAAATATAAAAATAGCGGCTCGGGCACCCGCCATGTTTTTAAGGTAAATCCAAAGACGCAGGGTGGCACCTGCATAACAAAACCTCAGCAGGCATAGAAAGGAGGGGGGAGTCCCTACGAGGGGGATTCCCTCTGGAAGGTCTGCAGTGCCGCGCTGCTCAGCACCCAGGCTCCCCCTTCAGCTGGGAACATCGCCAGTGTCCATAAAGTGCTCCTCCTGGCAATACAGCGCTCTGCTGCAGGGGAAATGAAGTCCTACCAGGTACTTGCAGAGAAACGGTCCACAAAGTCCCCCCCCTTCAGCCCAGGCAAGGCAGAGGGGTCCCCCAGAAGTCCTCCAGGCATCCAGGGGCTGGGCAGCGCCCGCCCCTGGTAGATTCAAGTCAGAAACAAGAACATTTTGGAAGGGGACACAGCCCCTTCTTATACAGTGAAAAGTCTTTGAAGTCCTTTGAAGTCCTTTGAAGCAGGCAGTGTGAGAACCAGCTAGAACTGGTTATAGGGAAGTCCCTTCAGTATCAGGGACAGAGGTGACAGTCGCCCAGCGGGAGGTGGAGCCAGCTTTGTAGTTAGGCAGGCACAGCCCTTCACTATCAGGTGCCATCTCCTCCCACTTCCCTGGCAGCAGATGCTGCCTTTCATCCAAGGGCTGACTAAAGACAACCTCCTGGGCTCTCCAGCCCCTGTCATCCTCAAACCAGACAGTCAATCCACAAGCAGGCCCAGGCACTCTGGGCCAGGCTCACCAGCCAATCACACGCCAGCAACAACTTACACAAATATGCCAACTTCCAAAAGTAGTACTTCTAGACTAGACACAGTCATGCCGCATATATCATTTTGCAGCATTCATTCCCACGAGTTCGTACATATCAAACTCGACCCTGCACTCTCCACACATCAGGAACTACCATGGGCATACATATTCCCCATTCATTCCTATGGGAGGGCAGGTCACTCACCACCCATTCACAGAGAGCTCAAGCACTTTACACTGTACCACAGTGAAAAAGTGCGCAGAGGCCTAAAATCACCACCACCAGGTTCCAGAAACAGGCTAGGAAAAAGCAAAAAGTCTGGGGGTGAACCTGCCCAAAGGGCCGGGTCCAACAGAATGGTTACTAATGATGAGTGAACTTTTGCACCTGCTGAGTGCTTTCAGTTTTGCAAAACTCGTTTTTCTGCAGAACAGCAACTGTAATGCCCCAAACAAACTTACTTGTGAAAGTTGATTTCTAATCCAAAAGTGATTCAAAGAAAGTCAAAAAGGCCTCAAATACAAAAAAGTGCAGGCAAATGTCAACCTGAGGAGTTGTTCTGATAAAAATCATCATTTTCCGAAGGTTTATGCTGCTTGCTGGTGGATTTCTTGTGCAGAATGCAAATTTTGTAATTTCACGAGTGCGAGATTGTTGCTGCCCGCCGCATCTACATGTTCGCAATTGCGAACTCTCGCGATGCGTCGCCAAACTCCCGCGCGATCCCGCAGCAAGATCCAAAATGGCGCAGCACTCGCAAAATATTGAGAAAAACAACTCGCAAACGCTGAATGACTTTAAGTGAACGCCGCACGCCGCAATATTGTATCACCAAGCAAAAAAATCCGCTGCGTGCGAATTTGTGGATTTTCTGTAAATTCGCAAGAGTTTGCGGATTGCGAATTTACCGAAAAATCCGAAAAATCCGCTAAATCCGCGAGCGGAACGGATTTTCCGCCCATGCTTAGTGCCACATTACTGAACACATTATTTAAAATAGGGGATCAGAGTTCTGTGTTAAATTTAAATAAATTGATCGGGACACCATCGGGCCCGAGGCTTTTCCCCCTACACTTTGAGAGAAGGCCTCATACACTTCTATCCTAACCTCTGCTAGTTTCCTGCTATCAATATTAAATAAGTCCTCTGTTGATGGTGCAGCATAAACTTTTCTAAAGTGGACTTCCCAGGATTCACTTGTAATATGACAAAAGACCAGGGAAACTAACTGATTTATATGTGTCATATCTGAGACAGTAGCCCAAAAATGCTGACTATTTTGCATGCAGGCTGCTTGTGCTAGTGTATCCCGCTTGTCTGTTACAACTAGCTTCCATCGTTTAGCCATGACAGTCTTATATTGTTTCCTCAAGCAGCAACTTGTTTTTGATCTCTAGGTTTTTTTCCTAGTGCTATTCTTAATTCCCGGTTAGCCACCGTACAATTGTGGTCTAACCAGCTGTGCAACTTTTTAAGAAGGCATGCTGGCTTGAGGAGGGTGTCATTTATACAGGCTTGGACACTGCAGACTCTGCTCCTTGTTCTGCAGGCTGCAATATAGTTCTAAAGAGGCACACTTAGATTCTCACATATGTTTTTCTATTGAAGTTGAAACACAACTGGTGCAACATAAATGTTCTCTGCAAGATATACGGGTGTGCTCACCTGCCATGAGTGCTCAACTGTATATGAAGCAGGTATCTTAACTTCTATTTTGGCTGCGGTGCATGGGAGCAGAGAACGAGGGCTGCACCAGACTATGAGGTCCTGAACCTATACTGTGGCCTGGAGGGGTACACCAAGCCTGTCCTCATTATGGGCAGTGGCGTACTGGCCTTCTAATGGGTATAGTACATAAACTGAGGGTGGAAGCATGCCATGTTTTTAAGAGATATGTTGTGGAATCAGACCTTTTTATCTTTGTCACTGAGAGTGAGGCTTACTGACCCACTTGTGTAAAGTGCCACTATTATGTGTATGCCCATAACCTTGCACTGACACCCTGTGTGTGTATTAAGTTTGTATGCATGTGTGTATAACATATGCAGTGAATATAACATATGCATGACGATCAGTTGTGTCTATGATTAAGCCTAGAAAAGGGAGGCAAGTGGGATCTATTTTGGATGCAGCTGGCCTGACATACCACAAGATGGAGAGTGAGGACTGAGCTCCCAGACTGTGGTAGTTTATTGTCTGAATTCCTGTAGCTGGCAGGAGAAGAACCAGACACTGAAGTGAGGAGGATAGAGACTGGACTACTTACATAAATTACATGATGGTTTTTGTTATCATGAAGCTGCTGATAAGTCTTCCTAAGCCATGCCACTTGGTTGCAGGTAGGGGCTAGGGATGGGACTGTAGTGTCTGTGAAAAGAGGTAGGGAAGTTTATATATGATGTCTGCTTTTTTATCTGTCCTTGAGTACTTCTTAATTTGGGCTGATGGCAGCCAAGTGCAGAAAACGTGCACATCTTTGTGTCTCAGTTACAGCTTAGAGACAGCCCAGATACTACCTGCTATGGGAAGCATCACTTTACACAAATGTTGTGTCTGAACAGTTGCCTTTTGAGGACACTTGAAAGAAGAACTGTACCCAGGCTGATTCTACAGTTGCACCAGTGGATCCACATACCTTGGCTCAAAGTTGTAAATAAAAGTGGAACCCAAACCACCCCACTTTGTTCCAAGCCATTTATGTTATGTTATCTCGGGGTTTTGTATAGCGTACGGCTACTCGGAAGAGTGTCCCGACGCTTTGAATTGCACACAGTCTCATAACACAACAAGGAGAAAAAATAGAAACAAAGCAAGAGAAAACCTAATAGGGCCAGGAACTAAGAAGTAAAAAGCCAAGTTTTGAGCCCCTTCCTAAAAGTTAACAGGTTAGGGGAGCTGCGCAGGGACACAGGCAGTTTATTCCACAACTGGGGCGCTAGTAGTTTAAAAGAACGGCCTCCGATGCGGGCTCTCTTGACACGGGGAACCGTAGCAAGAAACAAGGCTCCTGATCTGAGCGGCCTGGCAGGGTGGTAAAATGTTAGCCTTTTCTGAAGGTATTTTGCTCCGGAGGAATGCAAGGCTTTGTATGCCAGAGTGAGGGTCTTAAAAATAATCCGCTTCCGGACAGGAAGCCAGTGCAGAGCCTCCAGAAGACCCGAGGCTCTGGCACGGCGAGAAAGTCCATAAATGGCGCGTGCTGCCGAGTTCTGGACAACCTGTAACCGTTGGAGCAGGTATTCTGGCAGGCCGAGATAAAGGACGTTGGAATAGTCAATTCTCGAACCTATAAACGCCTGCACCGTGATCTTCCTGTGTTCCTCCGATAACAGGGGAAGGAACTTGCGTAACATCCGGAGCAGTCCAAAGCATGTCCCAGTGAGCCCGATTACCTGTGAACGTAGTGTGAGGCCATTGTCGATCTTGATCCCAAGGTTTTTTGCCACCTGGGACGAACTTGCTGGTGGAAACATGTTCTCAGGCCACCACACTTTCCAGTCCGGATCCGAACTGCATCCAAAAAAGAGGACCTCGGACTTATCCGAGTTGCACTTGAGGCTGTGATGTTGGAACCACTGAAACACAGCCTCAAGGCAACCCTGGATCCTACCTCCATCGAAGTCCGCCCCCCTCTCACAGGTGAAGAGGAGCTGGGTGTCATCGGCATAAGAAACGATCTGAGCCCCGAAAGACTCCGCCAGTGCCGCCAAAGGGGTCATAAAGATGTTAAAAAGAGTAGGGCTCAATACTGAGCCCTGAGGAACTCCGACACCCAATGGCGACATCTCGGCGGAGCAATCAGAAGCCCAGACCGTTTGTCGACGGCCTGCCAGGAAAGATCGAAACCACTGGAGCACCGTCCCCCGGAGACCGATCTCTGAGAGTCTTCCAAGGAGACCCTCATGGGGGACGGTGTCAAAGGCCGCCGACAGATCTAACATCACCAGCATCGCTCTCCCACCCGAATCCAGCACCTCCTTAATCGCCTCAGAGACTTCCAGGAGAGCTGTTTCAGTGCTAAGATTGGCGCGGAAACCCGACTGGGTAGGATGCAGTAGATCGTGGGACTCCAAGTAATCGGCAAGCACCTTATGTACATGCTTTTCAATGACCTTCGCAAAGGCCGGCAGGAGCGAGATAGGTCTATAATTCGCCAACACCTCCACATCCAGACCGGGTTTTTTTTAGCAGGGGGATAATCATTGCCTGCTTCCAAACCTGGGGAACCACACCCTGCGCAAGAGAGCAGTTCAACAGGGGGTTCACAAGTTTGATGACGGCTGCCATTTTAGCTAGGAATTTAGCGGGGCAGGCATCCCGCGGGGAGCCAGATTTAAGCCCGGCCATCAGGTCAAATGACGCGGCCATCGAGAGAGGCGGGAAAGCTGCCAAGGCCACACCTGCGTTAGGCAGGGCAACAGCGGTAGTCTCCACCCGATCGGGCATCTCAGGCTCCAGCACAGGAAAGGAGTCCTGGATCCGTTGGATCTTAGATGTGAAAAAGTCCGCAATCGCCCTAACCCACGGCGCAGGAGGGGGGGCCTGAGTTGGTGCCTCGCGTGAGGTTGTAAACTCACGCACAATGGCGAAAAGCTCCTTACAGGAATTGGAGGCAGCGTCAATTTTCCTCGCGAAGTAAGCCTTCTTCTCCGAGAGGATGTTCCGGTGATAGGCTTTAGCCAGAGACCTGTAGGCGAGTTTCGCCGTTGCGTCGTATTTCACGCGCCAGGCTCTTTCTGCTACCTTGCATTGCCGACGAGAGGCCGCCAATGCTGCCGTAAACCAAGGGGCAGAAGCACCTTTTTCAGGTTTGCGGAGGGGTTTCAAGGGCGCCAGGTCATTAAGTCTCTCTGAAAGCCAGACCTGCACTCGCTCCACATCCTCCTCTAAGACCCCCGTTAGCACACAGGGATGGTCCACGCAGGACTGAGCCAGCAATTCCGGCGTGACCCGGTGAAGTGCCCTGAATCCCACGGGAGTCTGCCGAGTGGCAGCGGGAGGCTTCCTAACTTCCGGGAAATAAAATTTCACCAGCCTATGATCAGACCAGAGCACCTGAATAGGAGCCAGCATCTCTATAGGAGTCGTAGAGAAGGTCAGATCTAGGGTATGTCCCTTCTCATGGGTCGAACCAACATGATAGGGAACCAGGCCCAGAGGGGCTGTAACATCCAGCATTTTTATCGCGTCAGCATCCGTTTCCACGTCCATGTGGACATTAAAGTCCCCGGCAACAATACAATGCTCTGACGAGAGTAGCAAGGAGGAGGTCACCGACTGAAACTCTTCAAAAAAAGAGCCCGTGGGCCCTGGCGGCCGATAAACTAGAAGACCCTTCAGCGATTGGTGTGGAGAGAGGATAATGGCAAAAGCGAGGGATTCACAATCCTTAATCGCGTCCGAGGGGATGATGGTACAGGTGGCCTTTTTGTTCACTATTAGAGCAACTCCACCTCCACGCCCCTTTGGCCTGTCCTGCCTAAAGATATTATACTCGGGCGGAATAGCAATGGCGATATCTGGGTTGGACGTCTCGCCGAGCCACGTCTCGGTGAGCATCAAAAATAAGGGTTTCTCTGACTCTAACAGATCGAATATGTCTAGAGCATGCCGACCAAGAGATCTAGTATTAAGCAGCAGGCCCAGATGTTTAACGCCGACCGCTGCCCTCTGCGGCGCACCGACCAGATGTTTCTGCGGGCGCCAGCCACACTCAGGGCAGCAATGCTTGCCCTTGTGGCGAGCAGGAAACACCGAGCGGCAGGAGCCATTTGTATACTGCCAGGAGCGGAGTTCAGATCCTGAGTAGTGAAGCATAGTGCTCACATACAGAAGAAGGATAGCCGAATAGATGGCCCAGTCCTGCCCGTCGCCAAGTACGCCTCCGGGACGCTGATGGGCGCAGACGGGCAGGACTCTGGCACGACTCCGGCTAAGCGACGGCGTCCCGCTGCGCGATCCCGCTGCGCGGGAAAGGATGACTTTAAATAGGCGTCTCCCACATCCACTCGAGCGTCGGGACGCTCCAAGATGGCGCCCGCGCACACAGACACTCACCCCAATCAAAGATGGCGCCCGCAAAAGAAACAGCCCCGGAACCCGGACCCACCAAAAGGCGGTGTGTTTTCCTAAATTAAATGCGGGTAAGGGGACAGAAGCCCAGTGGAGCAGCAATTAAAAACAGGGGTTAAAGAACCTAGAACAACAAAAATAGACAAAGGGAGTATTAAAAATAGCAGTTGCTCGAGCTAGGTGTCAGCGCGACCAGCGCTCGTGAGGCAATTCAATAGGAAGCCTGTAAAAGTAAAGTCCGCCTTAAATAGGCGTCTCCCACATCCACTCGAGCGTCGGGACGCTCCAAGATGGCGCCCGCGCACACAGACACTCACCCCAATCAAAGATGGCGCCCGCAAAAGAAACAGCCCCGGAACCCGGACCCACCAAAAGGCGGTGTGTTTTCCTAAATTAAATGCGGGTAAGGGGACAGAAGCCCAGTGGAGCAGCAATTAAAAACAGGGGTTAAAGAACCTAGAACAACAAAAATAGACAAAGGGAGTATTAAAAATAGCAGTTGCTCGAGCTAGGTGTCAGCGCGACCAGCGCTCGTGAGGCAATTCAATAGGAAGCCTGGAAAAGTAAAGTCCGCCTTAAATAGGCGTCTCCCACATCCACTCGAGCGTCGGGACGCTCCAAGATGGCGCCCGCGCACACAGACACTCACCCCAATCAAAGATGGCGCCCGCAAAAGAAACAGCCCCGGAACCCGGACCCACCAAAAGGCGGTGTGTTTTCCTAAATTAAATGCGGGTAAGGGGACAGAAGCCCAGTGGAGCAGCAATTAAAAACAGGGGTTAAAGAACCTAGAACAACAAAAATAGACAAAGGGAGTATTAAAAATAGCAGTTGCTCGAGCTAGGTGTCAGCGCGACCAGCGCTCGTGAGGCAATTCAATTTATGACCAGGGAAGGGATTGCTCCAGAGAGTATGAAAGGATTGCTGCGGGACAAGGATAAGGAAAGCAGATGCTATTCCATTTGAGGCTTTAGTTCATGGTGTGTTTTAAGTTGGAAGGAAATGCATGGAGGCCAATGATTTCCAAGAGGGTGGTGCATGTGAACCTGCTTACGCCATACCTCCTGCCCGGCTATACAGTGGACATCATGGTTATGACTGAGAAGGACAATGTGCCTGTTCTAGAACCACTGTATGGTGATGTGAAGAATGGTTCTGTGGAAGAGGTATTTTTCCATCTCTTTTTTTGTTGACTTCACTGTTGACACTTGTCTGTGTCCATGATATAGATATAGGGGATAGCTTAGCAGTAAAGAGTAAGACATACCGGATGCCTGGCAGAGTACAGGAGTGCATCAAGGCAGAGTTTGCCAAGATGTTGGACGAGTGGGTGAATGAGCATTCTAGTAGTCTTTGGATCAACCCTGTGTCACTAGTTCCCAATCAAGGCTCCAAAGACTTGTACTTTTGTGTGGACTACTGGGCCCTCAATTAAGTGACTCAGGCAGGCACACACCAAATCCCCTGAGCTGATGAATTTGTAGACCAATTGGGTGCTGCTCACTACTTAAAAGCACTTTTGGTTTGACAAAGTGGCTACTGACAAATCACTTTAGTACCTAACGCTCAAAAGACTGCATTCTCCATGCCATATGTATTATACCTGTTCAGGGTAATGCTTTATGGTGTGAAGAATGTGCCTGCAACTTTTCAGAGCTTAGTAAACCATGTGTTCACAAGGTTAGACAAGTTCTGTGTGGACTGCTTAAGTGTTATTGAGGTCTTAAGTGATTCTTTTGAGGACCACCTGAGGCACGGAAGGTCAGGTGTTTGTCAGCATATAGGGAGCAAAGTTGACTATAAAGGTAACCAAGTGCCAGTTGATGCAGTTCTCTGTGGTCTACTTTCAGACAGTCACAACATGCCTATTCCCTGCCATTATTGTGGATAGCCCCTCACCTCTGCACCCACCCGCTCATCTAAAGGAGAAGAAAGATATAAAGGCAGATTTCTTAGCAGTATGTAGTCAATCAACCATGGCTGACAACTTCCTCTGGAGGTCTTGTGTTACATCTTTTTGTCATGGGGATTTCCAGACATCCATGTTTGCACAGTGGAGATAAGAAGGGGCTTATTTATATGCCCTTACGACACTGGTTCGTCACTTTTAACATGGGAAAATGTGGCGTACTGGCGGCACAGAGGGCTTGTAAATAAGCGCTGAAGAGTCCTCTCTTTTGCTCTTTGAAAGGGCTCTAGTAGATTAGTTTTGTTTGCATGGGCATACATTATTTGTTTTCCCCATTCTTCTCCTTTAAAAGGCCATAGAGAATGTACCCTTTCATAAATCAAGGGATTTTGACCTCTCCAAATTACTTGTCCATGGAACATCAGTTCAAACCAGGGGGCATATCTACTAAACTTTCAACCAACGCAGGCAACAAGCAAAGTTGCTGTGCTCAGTTGTGTGAAAGGTAGAGAGCAGAAATACCCAATATTTACCAAGATATGGAGCATCTATGCTCTATCCTTGTGCTGGAGCACTGTGTGCAGGCTAGCACGAAAGCAGGCAATCTTGCACCATAGTGCAAGGATGCCTGCCTTACAGACAACAGTGTTTTTGTGCAGGAAGGGATTAAAAAAATATAGACAATATATTCCACTTTAGAATCGAAAGAGAGCAATCAAACATAGAGGAATCAGTGCATCCTCTTTGACATGGTGGAAAACACAGAAACTGGGTGGACGTGGTTGATGATGCATGGTTAGGCGTGGAGCAAGAATGGTGGTGCAAGAGCCAATCAAAAACACATTTGTAAAAGGACCCACAGAAAAGTTTGAATTTACCATATAAACTGAGACGCTATTATTGTGAACCACTCTATATATCGTTTGTTGTCATGCAAGATTTTCTTTTAACGCGTTTACCACGACGCAAATTGCGGTGCGGTCGTTCTATTCGGTGGGCGGGGCTGCGTTGGCCAACGGTCGTGCGCAGCACCAGGGAGGAGCACCAGGGAGGTAGTGCTTGCGTTGTCCGATGCGAGCACAGAACCGGTTAAACAGCACCATCAACATATCTGTTTACATTGATCCAGCGCTCCTAATGAAAAATTGTCTCACAAACGCTACTCATCTCCACAATACTCACCATTAATCATAAATCACTGCCTAGGCCCATAAACTAAAGAGACAATTTTTGAGCGACTGCATCATGTGACCTAATTAAACACTCTATTCATAAACTATTTACAAAATTATATACAACTGCCATTTATTGTATCTTATCATGGTTTTTAATCATACAACATTAATTAAGTCACATAGGCAAATGGATCTAATAATGATAACTAGACCATAAATAAACAAGACTAGCTTGTCATTTAAAAAATCTAATTTTATTAGCTTTATTATATTCAAAGGAAGAGCATTTTTATTCTGAAATCATTATTTTATTAGCAAATTGAAAGCATAATTCAAGGATAGGCTTATTAGTCTGACATTTCAAAGTAAATCATTTAGCATGAATTAAAGCAAAATATAGTTCTCATTCCTTAAATTCTATTTTCCCTGTCTAAAACTTACTTCACCTAAAAGTATAATTAATAAAGACAGCTATCCTTACGTGCGCCAAAAGTCCAACAGCACGTCATTCAGGAATCGGGAAGCAAGAGCCCCCTCCTGCCTGAGGGGCCAGATTTTATACCTTTCTAACTAGCTAATCTTCTCAAAAAGAACACTTTTCCTTGCCATCAGAGTTCCCATTGGCTGACTTATGTCAGACCATCCATGTCATCATCGCTTTCAAACTATGCACGGGCTCTTCTTTAGCCCTATTGTTCGTGACATCTCACTTCCTTGGAAATGTATCAGAATAAGTTCTTTCGAGTTACAAATCATGGCTTCCTTGCTTCAGCAATCCTGCCGCTTCCTGTCCTTGGACAAACTCCATGAGCCTAATATGCACGTCTTTATTTCAACAATATTTTTTCTTTTGACAGCAGTGTCATTGTCATTGTGGTAAAACTTTCCACTTCACGAGTGTGCAAGGCTCCTCTCTGGACAGGTTTCAAAAGCGCCATCTTTATAGGCCCAAAAGGAAGGCCTCTTACGGTAACTAGTATTTAAACAAACACAAAACAGTAATTAATTAAAGAATTGAAACCCAATCTGTTACCCACCCCTTTTGCTAAATATTAACTCATTAATTATGTTACCTAGCAAAGCACAAAAAGCAGCGTATATATTAACCTTCTTCTTTCAGGCAATCGGGATTCTCCACGAGCTTTTGCCACAGAAAAGACACAACAAAACATTTGCACACAAATATAGCACATGCTATTAATAAAACGGCTGCATTTAATACTGACAATAACGATAGACACGGTTAGTTTATTATTTTTCACACACTTGCAAGTGCAACATGAAAGCACATTAATCCCACGTGTAATGAATGCAATTTCAATCTAGGTTGGTTAATTATTTCAACACATGCTATTAGTACGGTTATATTATTATGGAAGTTTAACTTTGCGAGTTTGAACAAAATTTTATTTAACATCTCGCTCCATCAACTCCCTCATCTGGTGATTTCATAATCACCAAACCACACCCAAAAATTTTCAGCAAAAATGTTATCTATTTTGACCATGTTTTGAACATTCACTGTATTAGTTTTTCTAAAACTTAGATTCTGCACTTTGTCTACTAGTCTCATATTGAGCTCTACGAAACTGTTCCAGTTCTTTTTCCTTCTCCTGTTCTTTTCTGAGCTTATAAATTCTTTTCTTTTCCCTCACAAATTTCTTTCTCTTGTGTAACTTGCAACTAATTTTTAATAAAAGTATCACTATAGCTATAACTATTACAGGATAAAGTATTTTCCCAATGATTGAGCAACCAATCTCTTGGAACCAGCGTTTAATTGTTGCGAATCTTTTAGCCAAGCGCTCTGTAAAACTTTCATCTTCAACAGGTTCAATTTCAGCATGTAATTCTGTTAAATTCTTTATATACATTTCTATATCCCTACTTTTATCAGGTATAAAGGTACAGCAGTGTTGGACATGCAATATCCCACAAACTCCTCCCTCTTTTGCTAGCAGAATGTCTAAAGCAAAACGGTTCTGCATTACCATGGATCTTCAGCGTCAACTAATTGAAATCCACTTGCAGTGTCTGTTGACAATCTGTCAACAAATGTAGATACTTTTCTGATTTTATTTGCATTCAGGGTAATTCCCACCATAGGTAGTATTGCACCAAATATATCTCCTATAATTTCTGAAAAGCTTTCTCTTTTAAATCTACTCAGATGATTACCAATTTCAAATGAACCCTTTGAATTTCTATCTACATGAAATATCTTTGGGAAGACTAAACCAACAAAACAGGTCCCATACCAATGGTCGGGAAGACTGTAATAGGCTTTATTCCCACAAATGAAATAAATTCCAGGAAAAATTGGATCTTTTCCCCCCTTAAATCCCCAACCCCTATAATACGATAGGTATCTTCACATTGACTTGCTCCAACAAAATAATTATCATAAAGTGTATTATCTCTCCTAATGCAAAGCTTTCCTCTATCATGTTTATCTATGTTAATGGCAACATTTTCATTTCTTCCATTAAGTTTCTCGTCCTCCTTTTGCCAAAACTTAGACTTGGTATGTTTCGTCATCATGTTTCTCTTATAAATTGCTCTTCTCTCTTCCACTAGATTTAACAATGTCTTTTCTTCTGTTCTCAACTTACATGTTAGATTATTTCTAAAAGCATACTCATAATTAAGTTCACCAGTCACTAAGAACAATTCCCTCATCTGTTTCGCAGGTCTCACTTTGTTTAAGCTATTTACAACTTTTAGATTTGCAAAGATTTCATCAAAGTCAGAATAATAATATTCCAACCGACCAGTTTCATAAAACAAACTTGTTAATACACTGCAAGTAATGCCATAAGTAAGGGGAAGCATATTATACGTAACCCCTTCCGAAACAGAAGCAGGTAATTTCACACAAATATAACAATCCTTGACATTCATCACTTTGACGTATTCAGAAAGAAGTCTAGAAAAAGTATTACTAGAAAAATCACCAACAGATCTATCTTGGTGGATCTCTGGTTTGTGCTCAATGACTCTATTAGTCTTGCCTGCTACATCATGTACAACTTGTTTAGTCTCAGCTTTACTAGTCATATTAGCTTTGTACTTTTCTTTGTCAATTCCAAAAGGGAAAATGACAGCTAAAATTAACCAAACCAAAATTATTAAAATCACACAAATAAAAGACATTTTGCAACATCTTCTTAAAATAGAACATCTTGAATTATTGTTAGAGTTAGGCATCTTTTACTTGAGACAAGAACCTTTCAGAAAAAACAAAAATTTCAAAATTTTAAAAATCACTAAATATACACCTCCCTTTTTAATTTTTTTTAAAAAGTATCCACTAACAGCTTTTTTTTGACCTTACGTCTTACAATGTGTTTTTCCAACTAACACAATTTCTTCGACCTTGTGTCACCTAAAACATTTTCTTCGACCTTATGTCACCTACAATTTTAACCTAATGTGAAAACAAACTTAATCAATGTCACTTGTGTCATCAATCTCTTCCTGACTACTGCTGCTCACCTCTACTACTGGTGGGATAATTATGTAGGTCCACTCAGGTGACTTATATTTTTGATTAGGCTTTAATGTTCTTTTTCCCCTACTGCTAATCACTTCTATTTTCTTTCCTGCTTGATTTTTCTTATCCAATTCACTTTTCTGACTCGAAATCTCATTAATTTTTTCTTTTGATTTATTCACTAATTTGAATTTCAGACCTTCATTCTCATTTGGCCAATTATCTCCTTTTCTGAAGAGTTTCTTCTTTGGTTTAGATTTATTGCATTCACTCCTCCAAGCTCTTTACCTGAATTCTCTCACTTTAGATTCTTCATCACTTTCATTTTCTGTTTCCGAGACTTGAATTCTGGATTCAGGTACTTCTTTACTCGGCAGCTTCACTCCGTTAGGAACATTATCCTTATAGCTGGTACTTGGTAATTCGTCTTCTTCTTCTTGAATTACTTCCAATCCACCAGTTTCAGAATTTTCGTTCCTTCTTCCAGAGCTTCCAGTCTGCTTTTCAATACTCTCCTGATCTTGAATCACTTCTTGATGAGTCTCTTTTTCTGCTTCTTTGTCTAGCAGATCTTCATCATTTTCAGAGTCTAGTATTACGATTTCTAGATCTTTTTCATTCGACGCCTGATTCACATCTACATTTTCCAGATCTCGACTTCCTTGTTGATCTTCAGTATCTGGATTTTCAGGTTCCTCTTCAGAGTCTGAATCAGTTGTTGTATCACCTTCTTCGTCAAAATTCTCAGGTGGTTGCACTCGAATAGTATGACTAGCATGTATCCATCTTTTCAGACCTCTACACTTTACTGCATTTGTTGTGACAAGAATTACTTGTCTCGCTTTCTGCCACCTGGGTACCAGACAATTACTTCTTCGATGAACCTTTGTCCTCACCCAGTCACCTGGCAAAAGATCATGAGCCTGTCCTTTTTCTCTTGTAAGTACTTCAGTTCCCACCTGATGGAACACAGAAGTCACTACGTCAGAAAGTTTCTTGCAATACTCCATAACTGCACTATCATTAATGCTAAGTACGTTTTCAACTGGAACAAATGCTTGTCTCATTACTCTGCCCATGAGTATATCATGAGGACTTAAACCAGTTTTTCCATCTGGAGTACTTCTCAAAGACATTAAGACAAGTGGGAAGGCGTCAGTCCACTTCATTCCTGTAGCCAAGCACATTTTGGCAAGTCTATTTTTGATAGTTCTGTTGACTTGCTCAACAACACCTGATGCTTCTGGTCCGTAAGCACAGTGTAGCTTTTGTTTTATACCAAGTGCTTCACAAATCATTTGTAACAATCTGTTTTCAAAATGTGTGCCGCGATCAGTTTCGACCGTCACTGGAAATCCATACCTAGGTATGATCTCTCTTAAAAGCAATTTTGCCACAGTAACTGAATCATTGTGACGAGTCGGGAAAGCTTCCACCTATCTTGAAAACAGACAAATTATCACTAGGACATATCTCAATCTGTTATGAGGAGGCATATCAATGAAATCCATCTGTAATCTGGTAAAAGGACCACCCTCCCGTCCTATAGTTCCCAGGCTTACAACTGTTTTTCTGTTCGGATTAATCTGTTGACAAATCAAGCATCTTTGGCAAAAAGATTCTGCTATAATCCTGAATTTTGGGTTGTACCATGTCTGCCTGAACAATCTAATCATCGAATCTCTGCCTAAGTGACCTGGACCATGATACATTCGTGCCATGTCAGCAATCATGCAGTTTGGCATTGTGAGAAGTTGGCCTGGTATATGATGCTCACTAGTTCTAGTGATCACCTTGTACCATGCCAAGCAACCCCTATGATGAGTGGTTGTAAGTCAACCTTATAGACCAGCTATCCTAGTGGTAGCGTGGACAAAGCAGTCTTAGGCTAAACTCTGAAAGGCATGTGAAGCAAGCTGTTTTACCATATACAACCCCCTTGAATACCAAATGAAAGGACACCACACAGATATATATTGAAAATATATATAAATTTATTAACTACAAATATCCCATATACTCTTTATGAGCACAGAAGCACAAGCGTTAAAACAAAACACAGTTAAAATACACAAAAGTTGCACAATATGGATGAGCCCTCGGGGACACCTAAACCATATACTAAGAAAGTGGTATAAGAGATACCAATCGAAAAGGAAGTAGGCCTAGGGCCTTGGGAATTGCTGGAGCTGATTGGGACTAGCAGTGACTAAGTCGGGAAAGGCCCGCTGGTGTAGTGCTTAAAGTGCACGCGTTCACCAATGCATTGTCTATGGTGCGTAAAAGTTACAAAGTTAGTGTTTTAGGAACCTTCCGAGTGACCTATAAGGATGAAACTTTAGACACAGGCACTAGAGGTGTACACCAGTGTGGGAACACTGGCGTTGTTGAGTTACCTCACCCACAGGAAGCGGGTGCACAGGTGCAAAGTAGTGTTGGGTTTCGTCACGTAGGTCGATGGTGCTTGGAGCGGAAGATACTGCAGGCGGCTCAATGTGAAGAGTTCCGGTGGATCCAAGGGTGGATCTGATGTGGTGAAGACCTGAAAGCAGAGGGGACAATGTTCAAAGTCACTAGCCAGTGACTACCGTCTTGGTAACTTGACTTGGAAACACGCTTTTGGCAAACTCAGAAGTCAGAAGACAGCATAGAGCGCAGTGCGCTCACTAGGAGCCTTTACAGCCTGATTTTTATTATTCCCGTTTTGTATTTGTGTTAGGCGAATTATTTGGTTTGTTTACCCTGATTTTAATGCCACTTACTCGCACACTAAAAATAAAAAATAAAACACTGCGTTGGGGCGGCTCCTCCTGCCACTTGAGAAGCTAGCAGCTTCACTTCACTCGTTCTACCCGATCGACTGCCATAGCGGCGGACATCTTGGGTGGGGGCTGAGGCTCTGCACGGTCTAGTCGTCACAAGGACGCTAGACCGGTACTTAAGCCGAGCAAATTAGGCGGCTTGCTACTTGGAAACACGCTTTTGGCAAACTCTGAAGTCAGAAGACAGCATAGAGCTGACCATTACTTGGTGACTTGTGAGGTAAATGTTAATGACCACTTAAAGCATCTACCCCGAGGTACTAGAAGGACCCGTAAATGGATCGAGGTTGACTTAAAAACCCTGACCTTGGTGCTCCCGAAAGTGGCTTGTCTGACGAATACAGATAAAAGCCTGGATGTAGAATATGCGGACCTAACCCAGAGCCTGAACAAAGCTTTTGATCAGATAGCGCCGGAAAAAACTCAGCTAATAAAAGGACCTGGTAAAGAGGCTCCATGGTTCACCCCATTATTAAGGGAACAAAAAAGAAAACTCCGAGCTCGGGAGAGAATCTGGAGGAAAACTAAGCAGGATACAGCAAGGAACCACTATAAAGACTCACTCCATCTGTATAAAAAACTTATCTCACAAGCTAAGGCGGAGTACTATGAGTCTCGCCTACAGAAGGCTAGGAATACCCAGAAGGAGACCTTTCAAATCCTGTCTGAGCTGAGTAAAAAACAGGAGAATTCTGAGTCCCCCATAAACTGTAACACCTTCCAGGGGTACTTCTTAGCAAAAGTAAAGACCATCATCCTGGAAATTAAGAATAGAATGGTGAATAGTGGTACTATACATTCTGAGGCCCATAATCCTGCTCACTGCTCTATATATATATATATATCCCTGAGCTGGATGAGCTGAGCCTAGAGCAGCTAATGGGCAAAACCAAATCTGGTTCCCCAGCGGACCCATGTCCTCCGAGTGTTTTCCGTGTGGCACGGCCGCTATTGGAAGCCCGGATCATCTCTCTCCTCAATAGGTCCCTAGAAACAGGGCATTTACCAGGCGATCTCAAGGAGGCGCGAGTTAGACCCCTGCTAAAGAAACCAGGCGCAGACCAGGCTGTCCTGAAGAACTACAGGCCGATTTCCCAGTTGCCTTTCCTTGCAAAGGTCCTAGAGCAACACGTGCTGAAGTCCCTGTCCCTGTACCTCGAATCCCATGGTTTATTGCATGAGCGACAGGCGGAGTTTCGAGCGCACCATAGCACCGAGCTAGTGATGCTCTCGGTGTTAGATGAACTGAGAGGCATGGCTGACAGCAAAAAACCGAGCGCCCTGATTTTATTAGACCTGTCAGCGGCGTTCGATACTGTCAGCCATGACCTGCTCCTGGGAAGACTGGAGACCTTTGGAATCAGAGGCTTGGCCTTTAAGTGGCTGCAATCCTTCCTTTCGGGAAGGACACAGAGGATACAACTGGGGGATTTGATATCCGAGGTGGGGTTCTTAGAGTGCGGGTACCACAGGGCTCCGCACTGTCCCCACTTCTGTTTAATCTTTACCTACAATCTCTGATTGCATCCTTGGCCGAGATGGGCTGTAAAGTCTTTAACTATGCTGACGATACTCAGCTTGTGCTGAGTATAGATAACACAGAGACAGCACAAATCCAAGCTCAAAACATCTTGAGGTATACCGTAGGGTGGATGACGGAAAACCTACTAAAGATCAACCCGGATAAGACCGAGGTATTGGTGATTCCATCTGCCACCTCACCGTGGAGTGATCTGTACTGGCCTGCAGAGCTTGGATTAGCCCCAAAGCCAAGTGCCAACGTAAAGAGCTTGGGGATTAAACTAGACTGTGATCTGTCAATGTGCAGCCAAATTTCCACCGTTGTTGGAAGCTGCACGAACATCATCAGACAACTGAGAAAGCTAGCCCCCTTCCTCTCTCATTCTATGATGCGCTCGATTGTAGCAGCAACCGTCATCGCACAGATTGATTATGGGAATGCCCTGTACCTTGGCCTCCCAAAAATGCTGACAAACAGACTCCAGGTCGTAATGAATGACGCCGCACGACTGATCTTCGGATTACCCAGAAGAACGAAGGCCTCCCCTCTACTCCAAAATCTTCATTGGCTCCCTGTTAAGGAGAGGGTTGAGTTTAAGAGCCTCTGTATAGCGCACAAGGCGATCCACGGCCATGCTCCGGCCTACATCAAAGTTCGTCTGGAAGTATACAACCCAAAGAGAATACTTAGATCATCGGATTCCCAGCTACTGGTCTGCCCCCGCTACAAATTAGTGAATAAGGGAGGGAGAGCCTTCTCCGTTCTGGCCCCCCAGTTATGGAACAAGCTGCCTGAGGGGCTACGCAGGGAGGTGAATCTCCTACGGTTTAGGAAATCACTGAAAACACTGCTGTTCGGAAGAGCCCTGAGCGCAATGTAGTCTGGTAGCTGTGTCTCTCTGAGGTGTTGAGCCAAGTTATTGTAATAACATCGATTTCCATGCGCTTATAGACCTGCAGGTGATTGGGCGCGCTATAAATCCAAAATAACAATAACAATAACAATAACCGTGGAACCAGATTGGAACCAGGCGATGTCAGGTGCAAACAGGCATTGATGTGTATCTTCTCTCAGCAGCCACGTGGACACAAAGAGGTCGAGGACGTCCAGGAGTCGATCACGAGCTGTCGCACAAAGGCTCTAGCTGATGGCGGTGTCGGCAACTTGATCGGAGCAAAGAGGCTTTGGCTAATGCAAGCCACGCAGGAAGTGAAAAAGGCTTATCAATCGGACCAGCAAGGTCAGAGCGGGTGCTCCCTTTTACAGAAGCGAGGGCAAGTCTGGCGCAACCAGACCGGCAGTGTAGATTGTAGGTTTTGTCGCCAAGATGGCCGCTGACCACGTGGCAAGTGGCCGGGATGGGGCGTTGAGTGGCACGATGCAAAAGGGTCCCACGCAGATTGTGGAGATGCTGGGGGGCTGATCTTCGGTGCAAGGGCTGCTCGGTTGTAGGGGTTCTCAATCCCCAAAGCACAGCATCGAGGGTGCCTCGGGTGCTACGCAGTCAGCGTCTCGGGGGTCTTTCAAGATGTCCGGTCCCACGTCTCTCGGTGCCTCCACGGGTCTCTTCTTTGCAGGGACTGTGGATCGGGTGGTGAGAAGTCTGGGAGTCTGGGTCTTGTCAGGCTCTGGTCTCGGGCTCCGGCGGGAGGCGTCGGCAAAGCAGACGTCGAGTTGCTGGATGGTGCCTGTGTTCACAGGGTGGCCTCTCCTAGGCCACAAGGGAGATGCTCTTCAGTCTTCTGTGCAGCAGAATGTCGAAGTCCAGTAGTCTTCTTAGTTTGAAGTTGATTCAGGATGATCTGAGGTGCTATGGCACTGCTCCCACTCTTATTCCCAATCTGAGGGGTGAATCACCTGCTAGGTCCCTCCTCTGGGTGGGACCAGGAAGGGGGGCGGTTACACCCCCTTTCCTTTGTCCAGCTCCTCGCCAGGCCTGGGTCTGGAAAGTCCCAGGACCGGTTTGGACTGGCTTATGCACTGGGACACCTTGTGTGCCCCGGGCATGTCTGATTCTATTCAGCTCTGTCCTACCCAATACACAAAATCCTGTCCGGGGTGGTGCTCGCACCTCCCAAGGCAGGAAACCCTTTGTCCAAGCCTCCCTCGCTGGAAGGACTCCCAGCAGCAGGAGGTCAGGCTTGTGTCTGTGTGGCAGCATCCATTTTGTGATGCTGAGGCTCTGGTTAACTTCAACCGGGGTTCAGGTTAGGTACATGTCATGTCCCTCTAGAAGGGTGGAATGCTATACCCGTCGACAGAACTGTAGAGGGGATAGTATTCCAAATCGTATGACACCTTACTCGACATGTTTTGATAAAGCCAAACCAAAGTTAACAAATAACCGCGAGGATTATAATGCACTTAAGAGTATATGGTATGGCAATATCTCGGAACAGCTAAGGGAGTTGTTCCTGACAGCTGCAGACAGGCTCAGCTCATGCTAGAGCACCATCTCACATATTTCCAAGCACTCTGCCTCCAGGATTGATGAGGCCTTCCATAGGAGTGGCTTATAGGAACATATGTGTCCAGTTTAGGCTATGTATAGATATACTACACCTAAGCAAGAGGTGATTACACCAACTTGCCCCAGCTGAGTGATCAGCCAGTTGTGTCAAATATGGAGGCCAGGCCAGGGGTGGCACAATACATGCTGCAGCCCCTGGTAGGCCTTGGAAACACCTATGCCCTGGGTACCTAGGGTACACTGTTACAGGGGCCAATAAGGTGAACCAGTTCCAATTCGTAATGCACCTAGAGTGCATTGGCAGTAATTTAGAGAGAGAACAGCAGGCTGTGGGTCTGATTAGCAGGCCCACAGCCACATTAAGTCATAAACCAGTGAAGCAAAAAGCAAAAATTTGGGGTGACCATAGGATAGCAGACCCTACTCTCCTACAGGCATTACTGGTCTGTCATTTTTGTAAACCCAAATCTCATCTTCTTCTCGCTGTCTGCAACCTGCTTTTAACCATGTGTCTTTTTCTTCATGATCTGCCTCATCTTGTAAATCTTTCACTCCCTGCCATGTCTCAACTACAGATATTAGCATGAGTGAGTTCAAAACATGATCATTGTCTTTGTCCCGATTAACAGACATATTGTTTTTCGCACAAAATTTGGCAATTTCGTCTGCGTATGCATTACCTTTTGTCATATAATCATTCCCCTTTTTATGTGCTGTGCATTTTACCACAGCAATTTTCTCTGGTAACTGAATGCCATTGATCAATCTTTTGATCAACTTTGCATTTCTGATTGGTGTTACCGCAGAAGTTAAATAACCTCTTTGAGACCAGAGCTGGCCATAGTCATGAACTACGCCATACCCATACTGACTATCAGTCACTATGGTAATTTTCAATCCTGTTGCTCTTTCCCATGCACAAATCAAAGCAATCAATTCTGATATTTGGGCTGAACGAATTCCTTTGAGACAAGAAGCTTCAATCACATCTGCAACTGTACAGACTGAGTATGCTGCACTCAGAACTCCTTGATCCGTTCTCAAGCATGAGCCATCAACAAAATAAACAAAATCAGACTCAAGCAATGGAACATCTTTAATGTCCTGCCTCGGTTTAGTGCAATATTCTAAAACATCCCGGCATTCATGGTCAATGTCATTTTCATTTCTGATTTCTGTCACAACACCATCAGGCAATAATGTGGATGGATTTAAATTCACACATCTTGCAATCGAAACGTTATCTGATCCCAGAATAACTTTTTCATATTTTGTCAATCTGTTGCTCGTTAAATGCTGAGTTTTACTTCTGGTAAGAAGAATCTCAACTGAATGGGGAACATATACTTTTACAGGAAACCCCATTATTATCCCTTCACTTTGTTCCAGACTCACACTCGTTGCAGCCACTGCTTTTAAGCAACCTGGTAATGCTTTTGCAACAGGGTCAAGAACTGCTGAGAAATAAGCAATTGGCTTTCTCAGTTTTCCATGTCTTTCAATCAAAACTGATAATGCACATCCTTCCCTTTCACTGCAATACAGCTCAAATTCTTTTTCATAATCTTGCATTCCCAATGCTGGAGCTTCACACAAACTCTTTTTTAACTGCTCAAAAGCCTCTAATTCAGTTTCTGTTAGGGTAATTGGGTCTTTTATGTCTGCTTTTGTCAGTCTCTGCAATGGTTTCGCAATTACCGAAAATCCACTAATCCATTGACAACAATAACCTACCATTCCTAGAAACATTCTGACCTGTCTCTGTGTTTTTGGAGGTTGCATTGCTTGGATAATTTTTATTCTTTCAATCGTTACCTGTCTAATTCCTTTTGCAATCCTGGGTCCAAGATATTTTACTTCTTGTTTGCAAAACTGTAATTTTGCAGGAGACACTCTATGTCCCTCATCTGCCAAATGATTCAAAAGAATAATTGTATCTGTCACACAGTTGTCTCGTGTTTTTGCAGCTACAAGGAGATCATCAATGTATTGCACTAATGTTGATTTACCAGGCAAATCTAGATTTTCCACGGATTTCTTTAGCAACTGATTAAAAATAGATGGACTTTCTGTATACCCTTGTGGGATACGACACCATGCTAATATGCGCTCTTGGAATCTGAACGCAAAAATTTGTTGACTCTCTGGATGCAATGGAACAGTAAAGAATGTCTTACAAAGATCTATAACTGTGTACCATTCTGCATCATGCGGAATCTGGTAAAGAATTACCGCTGGGTTTGGTACAACTGGGCAACATGGAACAACTATTTGATTAACTTTTCTCAGGTCCTGAACAATTCTGTAAGTTCCATTTGGCTTTTTGATTCCCATAATCGGTGATTACATGGACTGCTCTCAATTTCTTTTAAAACACCTTGTTTTATAAATTTTTCAATGACAGGAATTACTCCCTCAATTGTCTCAGCTTTCATTTTATACTGAAGAATATTCGGATAATCTGCTCCTTGTTTTACCGTAATTTGTACTGGGTCTACATGTTTCATCAAACCCATTTCATCTCCAGTTAAATCCCAAATTTTAATATTAACTGTCTCTTTTAATTCTTCAGGTAAATCATTTTTGTCAAAAGCAGGAAATAATTTACTTTCTTCTGCTTCAACCATTAACATTGTTAATTTATAAAGACCATCCTCTTTTTCTGGAGTTTGAAGCTTAATACCATCCGGTGAGCAATATATTTTGCAATTCCTTTTGCAAAGGATGTCCCTTCCTAACAAGTTTACAGGACTGCTTTCACAGACTACAAATCTATGTTTGTCCTTAAATTTACCAATTTCCACTTTAACTGGTTCTGTTAAATCTGTTTTAATTTGTTGATTAGCTACGCCAACTATTTGGATAGTGTCACCAGAGAGAGGCAGGTTTTCTATTTCCACTGATCTAACAGTAGAACGGGTAGCACCTGTGTCCACTAGAAAAGTGATTTCTACATCATTCACTTTACCATTAATAAATGGACCAGACTGATCTACCTCAAGAGTGGCTCCAAGCACACACTTGTCCTCCTCTCTCAGGCACCGTCATAAGTAATCATCAGACTCACTTCCATCATTTTCTTTAAACCAATATTGTTGGGAAACATTCAACACATTCACTCTTGGTGATCTGTTTACCTGTTCACCTCCGCAGAATCCTGTTTCTGAATTGTATCTCTGCACATTAACACAAATTGGAAGTGGCGGTTGTGGAATCTGACTCTGCTGATTCACTAACTGTCGCTGTAGCTGTTGCTGCTGATTTATCTCGTTTAACTGTCGCTGTAGCTGTTGCTGCTGATTTACCTCATTCTGCATCTGTGGATTTAATGATGTATTTTTGAAATTTCTGGGCGGATTTTTACACTCGCGCTTCCAGTGTCCAATTTTGCCGCAATTAAAACATGTAGTTTCTGCTTTGATTCTTCAATGTTACCTATTAATTTTGGCTTATTAAAATTACCCTTAAATTTTCATTGATTCTGGTGAGCATTTTTGTTTTCTAAAGTTGCAATTTGTTGTTCAGCTACTTTCACCTGTGCCCACATTGCTTTTTCTTTCAGCTTCTTTTGCTTAGCGTCTATCTCATCACTGCAGTATTTTGCTTTTCTCAGGATGTCATCAACTGTAAGTGATTGCCAACCAACTATTCCTGATCTAATCATTTCACCAATTTCAGGTCTCAAGCCATATACAAATCTGTATATAAAATGGCTCATATCCTTCTCACTCAGCTTCTCCTAACCACTGTATTGTTTAAATACCAGCAGTAATCTTTCATAGAAGGAATGTACTGACTCTTTTGGCTCTTGATTTGTTCTGTCAATTTTAACCCAATCTACTTCTTTTGGGGGAATCTTGTTTTTCAGCCATATAATTACTTTATCATACAGCTTTATAACATCAGCTGAAGGTGCACCTGTTACTTTATCTTGGGTAGGTTCTTCTTTGGGCCAATCTATAGAAATTTTACATTCTGTCCAGAGATCTGAAGGAACAACAATGTCAAAGAATCCGTCAAGATCAATCCACAGAACTTTTGAGACTTTAACAAATCTCTCTACCTGACGATACCATTCCACGGGTTTTTCTCTCAATCTGGGAAAATCATTTGTAAACAGTAAAATGTCCTGTCTTGACCAAGGAACATGAACATACCCTCCGCCAGCTATTTCTCTCATAGGAAACTCATTTGCAATTTCCCCTCTTTCTCTTCTTTCTTCCTCTTTTCTTTGTCCATTTCACTCTCCATTTGCTTAATTCACCTATTCTTTTTAAAAACACTATTAATTCTTTTATATGAGTTATCCTTCCTGTGGTATTCATGTTTTCAATATCTTTTTCAGAGAAATCTACTCTATAATGTTTCTGCAAATTTTTCTGTCTCATCAAATCTATATCTAATTCAGCAGCTATTTCTTCTAGCAGATCATATTTATTTTTCGTTTTCCATTGTATGCTTTTGCAAATGAACAACAATTCATCATCCTGATATAACTTTAAACTTGCAGGACCAATTGTGCCAATAATTAATTCCACCAAATCTGCTTTCAATTTTGCAACATCAAGTAATTTAAATTCTGAGGACTTATTTATGCTCTTTTCTGGAGTTCCATAATCGGATTATGCAACAGATGGAGATTGACTATTTGAAAAACTTTGATTAAAAGTTAAGTCTGGCATATTTTTCTCTCGGTGAATTTCTGATAAATCTGAATAAAATATTTCAGCCACTTTCTGAATTTCTGCATTTAAAGGGACGGTTAAAGCTGAATGTCTAATTTCTTTTTGATCAAAAACTGGAACAACGGGTCCAATTGTTACTGGTACCGTTACTGCTTCCATGCCTTTAGTTAACTGCTGTATTAATTTGATCGAAGGTATTATGAAATGTTTGGAGTGTCCTCAAGTCTTTCTGTTCTTATTACAATTCTTGGTATCTCATTTCTCTGAACTGGGGTTTCAGTATAATTTCTGCTTTCTCCAGAAGTACTAGAATTAGTCCTTGTTTCTACTCTCTCAGGATATTTTGCATTATTCTGATTTAATCTAAATGGAATTTCATCATTAATTTCTCTAGGAGGAGCACTTGGAGAAGTTCCTTGAGGAATTCTCGGGGTAGACCATGAGCAAACTGGTTGATAAGGTGGTGGTTGTTTTGATTTCGTAATGTAAATCTCTTCTAAAACTGGGTCTTCTAATTCACTATCTTCACACATATTATTTTTCTTTGCAGAACTCTTCTGACCAGATTCCTCACTAAATCTTGCTGGGTACAAACCATTACACATGTCTGCACGTCTCCAACGACGCATTCTATCTTCATGAGTTTCTCTGTTAATATTCATTCTAGTGCCTCTTGTTACACCTCTGTTCTCCCGTTCTAAATCAAACATCTCATCCTCCCATTCAGCTAAAGCTTCAAATTGTGTAGGTCTGGGTTTTGGTACGAGAGTCATCATTTTTTCTCTCAAATTTTTCAACACCTTAATGTTAAATGACCAATCTTCTGGCCAAGCCAATACACCATCATTTTTGGTATATTCCATCCAATTCTCCATCAAAAGGCAAGTATGATAACCAAATTCACCTTCCATATAAGCTGCAGGTGTTTTATACTTATGAAGTAATTTTCCACCTCGCGTTTCAATTTTCTTGTCACTTTTGAAAATATTTTTTAATTTCTGAAACCATGAAGGCTTCTTTTCATCATACATGTAGTAATAACTCATGTTTTAAACAAATCCGCTTAATTAAAAAAGATCGTAAATATTTTCTTGTTGTTCTGCTATTCTAGTCAATCCGTGCGCGAAACACACCAACAAGCCAATCAGGTTAAGCCACGTCACTATTCTGTTCAGCCAATAGAATTACCGTATTTCAGAATGATCCAATCAGGTACAAACCTGCAAAGTCACATGAGCCAATCAATGCGTGAATTCTGTGACGTAAGCTAGCCAATCACAGCGCAAACTTGGTGACGTATGCTGCCGCTGCAGCTTCACCGTCTCCGTTACACTCCTTGAACTGACCCCTCCTTTACAAAATATTTTCACAGCGCCATATTCTTACAAATCTTTCAATGGAATTCAGTTAGTAACTTTTACATAAACAAACCATTTGTCTGTTTCACTAGGAATTTTCACACTACTGTAAAAAACCTTTCGACTAAATGTAACAACTGAACAAACTTCACATGTTTTAGACATGTGTCCTATGTATCTACATGTAGCATGTCAGTTACCATAGTAACCGTAACTCTGCTACCAGATAATTGATCCAGCGCTCCTAATGAAAAATTGTCTCACAAACGCTACTCATCTCCACAATACTCACTATTAATCATAAATCACTACCTAGGCCCATAAACTAAAGAGACAATTTTTGAGCGACTGAATCATGTGACCTAATTAAACACTCTATTCATAAACTATTTACAAAATTATATACAACTGCAGTTTATTGTATCTTACCATGGTTTTTAATCATACAACATTAATTAAGTCACGTAGGCGAATGGATCTAATAATGATAATTAGACCATGAATAAACAAGACCAGCTTGTCATTTCAAAAATCTAAATTTATTAATGTTAATGTTAATGTTAATGTTAGTTGGAATTTGTTAAGCGCTCGTACGCCCGGAGGCTTCATGGCGCTACAGAAGGAACCAGGCAGGCAGTCAATGAGTGAAGCTGTGCTATCAGTAATGAGCTTGAGAGAAAAGCCAAGTTTTCAGGGATTGTCTAAAGCTGAGGATGTTATCATTCAGCTTTATATGAAGGGGAAGAGAATTCCAAAGAGCAGCAGCAAGGTGGTCGAAACAGCTACCTCCGAGGCGCTTCCTTTTGAATGGAGGTACAATCAGGAGTGATTTATAGGTGGATCGAAGGTGACGGGAGGGGCAGTATTTTTTGAATAAATCTCTGATAAATGAAGGGCCAGAATCATTCAGAGACCTAAACAGAATACACCCGGCCTTAAAGGCCACACGTTGCTCGACTAGCAACCAGTGTAGCTGCTATAATATTAGCTTCTATAATATTAGCTTTATTATATTCAAAGGAGGAGCATTTTTATTCTGAAATCATTATTTTATTAGCACATTGAAAGCATCATTCAAGGATAGGCTTATTAGTCTGACATTTCAAAGTAAATCATTTAGCATGAATTAAAGCAAAATAAAGTTCTCATTTACTTACTTTACCTAAAAGTATAATTAATAAAGACAGCTATCCTTACGTGCGCCAAAAGTCCAACAGCACGTCATTCATGAATCGGGAAGCAAGAGCCCCCTCCTGCCTGAAGGGCCATATTTTATACCTTTCTAACTAGCTAATTGTTGTAATGTGCTTATTGCAATTTCTGTCTCTCCACTGTGGTTCTCTTTCTGCCTGCTCAGCCTGCGATGATGTCACATGGAATGTTGGGGTTGCTTTGTATGTGGAGAGATTCAGTTGGTGTGATGGGCTGACCAGAGTGGACCTTGCTCCTGGTGGGGCATTACCTGAGACTACCTGATTTGCTATAGATCTTCTTGTAACTGAAAGACGGTAATTTACTACAATGAGTTCTTCTTCTTCCATGACTCAACCCCATGCTTTTCTTTGTGAGAAAGGCGAACCTATTCTCCCATGGAAAATGTACCCTGCGTTGGTGTTGTTTTACTTTTGGGTTTAAAAGTTACTCTAGTGTTGTTTTTGTCATGAGAGAACATTTGAGATATAGTCTTTCCTGGTTGCGCACTTTAGGAAGTGTGGTGTAGTGTTGTGTGAGTGTGTGTCCTCACCTTTACTGGTTGTTTTGTGTGTGCCTTGCGCAGTATATGGGGTATTGTGAGTCTGTCATTGGTTTAAGGTTACCCAGGTTTTTGATTTGCCTATTGTTTTTGTTGCATGCTGTTTCTGACAACTACGCTTGTGGGTTAAGGGTTACCCAGGTTTATTTAGGTCTTTGGTCTGTGTGTTATAGATACACACGTAGAGCATTTTTTTTTCGGACTGTATACTAGTTTTAGAATTTGTTGTTTTGGGTTGAGACATACCCATAGTGTGCTTGTGAGTGTTGGGTTGGGGTTTACCAATAGTTTTAACGAGCGTGTCATGGGTTTAAGGATACCCACAGTTTAACGTGAGTGTCATTGGTTTAAAAGTTACCCTGGAGTTATTTTGGGTTAAGGGATACCCTAGGTTTTGATTGTGTGTGCATGCTGCGTGTGATGGCTACACATGTGGGGTTAAGGGATACCGTAGGTTTTTGGTTGTCTGGTGTTATGTTTATACGCTACTCAGACTGTGTGTGACAGGTACACACGTGGAGAGTTACCTCAAGTGTAGTCTAACTCCTCTTATCACACTTGTTACCCTTGGCTTTTGGGATTTGTGCAGTTAGGGTTGTAGATCCCTGTCTTGCCCCAGTTTATGCTGGTTTAGTATTGTGGATGTTTTGTTTCCGCAGTTTTCTACTGATTTAGTGTATGGCACATTAAGTATTGTGTGCGGTTTTGGATTTATTGGTTTTTAAGAAGGTGTTTTCTTGTTTTACATTTCTTTTGTTTATGATCATTTTCAGGGAGAAGGAGGTATTATATTGTTTTGATACTGTGTCTTCTTCTTTCTGTCAAAAGTGTGTTTTCCATCTATGCATTTTTTGTGCTTATGATCATTATCAAAGGGGAGGGATGTGTTGGTTGTATTTATTAATGTATTCTCATCCTCTCCTTTTCTTTTGTATGTTTAGGGGATGTTTTGGTTTCATATATTAATACATTCTCTTTTTCTTCCATTCCTTTGATTGTTTAATTATTAAGGAGGGGGATGTGTTGTAATGTGCTTATTGCAATTTCTGTCTCTCCACTGGGGTTCTCTTTCTGCCTGCTCAGCCTGCGATGATGTCACATGGAATGTTGGGGTTGCTTTGTATGTGAAGAGATTCAGTTGGTGTGATGGGCTGAGCAGAGTGGACCTTGCTCCTGGTGGGACATTACCAGAGACTACCTGATTTGCTATAGATCTTCTTGTAACTGAAAGGCTGTAATTTACTACAAGAATAAATCTACTCATTACCATCTACAAGAGTGTCTGCGCTTCCATACTTCGTTTTAACACTAATCTTCTCAAAAAGTATACTTTTCCTTGCCATCAGAGTTCCCATTGGCTGACTTATGTCAGACCATCCATGTCATCATCGCTTTCAAACTATGCACGGGCTCTTCTTTAGCCCTATTGTTGGTGACATCTCACTTCCTCGGAAATGTATCAGAATAAGTTCTTTCGAGTTACAAATCATGGCTTCCTTGCTTCAGCAATCCTGCCGCTTCCTGTCCTTGGACAAACTCCATGAGCCTAATATGCACGTCTTTATTTCAACCATATTTATTCTTTTGACAGCAGTGACATTGTCATTTTGGTAAAACTTTCCACTTCACGAGTGTGCAAGGCTCCTCTCTGGACAGGTTTCAAAAGCGCCATCTTTATAGGCCCAAAAGGAAGGCCTCTTACGGTAACTAGTATTTAAACAAACACAAAACAGTAATTAATTAAAGAACAATCTGTTACTCACCCCTTTTGCTAAATATTAACTCATTAATTATGTTACCTAGCAAAGTACAAAAAGCAGCGTATATATTAACCTTCTTCTTTCAGGCAATCAGGATTCTCCACGAGCTTTTGCCACAGAAAAGACACGACAAAACATTTGCACACGAATATAGCACATGCTATTAATAAAACAGCCGCATTTAATACTGACAATAACGATAGACAAGGTTAGTTCATTATTTTTCACACACTTGTAAGTGCAACATGAAAGCACATTAATCCCACGTGTAATTAATGCAATTTTAATCTAGGTTGGTTAATTATTTCAACACATGCTATTAGTACGGTTATATTATTATGGAAGTTTAACTTTGCGAGTTTGAACAAAATTTTATTCAACATCTCGCTCCATCAACATGAACAAACTTCAGGTTCAACTTGCTGTGAAGGTCACACCCTTAATACAATTTTCCTCCGCCCCAGTCTTGGACACATTCACGTCTACTTGAGAGCTCGTTTAGAGTGACCAGGAGACATCTTGTTTCTTTGCATTCTTTGTCGCCCAGGTCCTCACTTTTATGCGTTCAGCTGCCAAAATCTCATGGTCACATTAAGGGGCATATTTACAAGCCCTATCGCCATGTCAGCGTCACTTTTAGTGATGTTATGATCGCGATAGGGGCTCGCCTTATTTACAAGGAAGCGTTTAGCCACCTTAGGTGGCTTAATGTTCCCTTGTAAATAAGACACCCTTTCAAGCTGTATTTAGCATGAAAGGAGCAGGCAATGGGTGTTGTGGTGGGCGTTCCACCGCAAAACCCATTGATTTTGACGCTGACTCCTATTTGCAAGGGCAGTGTAAATAGGACGCAGCTCCAAAATTAAAACCAGGGGAAACCCTGGTCTTAAACAGGCAAAACAAGAAGAAATGCTTTATTTCTCCTCGTTTTTGTTTTTTCCATGTGTGCTGCCTTGTGCAGCACACATAGAAACAGCAAATTGCCTATGATTGTTTAAGTGCAGGAAGGTTCTCCTTCCTGCACATAAACAATCATTTTGAAAAAATGCTGTTTTGCAACTTCTATGTGTGCTGCATTAAGCAGCACACAAAGAAGTTACAAAATGGCATTTTAAGATGTATCTCCTGCACATAAACAATCTTCCCCTGCACGCAGACACCCTTGCACTATGGTGCAAATGTGCCCGCGTTGGTGCAGGCTGTTAAATTTAGCGCCAGCGCAGGGGGAAACGCAGGACTGCACCATATTCTTGTGAATATGGTGCAACCCTGCGTTTTGAAAGTGGCAGAGCGTGTCGTTAGCCTTCTAGGCTTAAGGACACGCTTCGCCACTTTCATTGTAAATATGCCCCATTCACTGTTCTCCTTAACTAGAGGAGAAGATGTAGCCTTGCGACTAGAGCTGTCGACCTCGAAGCTGGGGAACCGGGTTCCAGTCTCGGCAACAGTTCTGAACATCTTGTGATTCTGGGCAAATCACTTAATCTCCCCGTGCCTACAAAATCCAATGTGTCCTAATGTAATGAAACTGGTGCTCATGTAAAGCGCTTTGATACCTGATGTCTCGGGTCTAGTACACGCTACTTAAAACTCTAAAAAATAAAATATGTTAAACTAGTCCTGATAAAGTGGTCATTATAGCTTTAACTCTTGGCTTACTTACTGACACACTTTACTTCCAAAATCCAGCTCGAATGGATGGCCTACTCCAGAAGGGTTCCATGTGCACTTTGGTTTTAACTGATTTCACAAAGGTTGAACACCAATTTAAGAAGCTGAAACACTCCTGCCAAGCTTCTTAATCTGCCTGAGTATAAGCTCACCTATACTACTGAACTTCGTAGCAATTCAATAAGCTTTCTGGAAACAGTCGCTAACATCGCTATCTCCTATTACCAACTTTTGGAGATATTCGCGCTGAGCGCGAATATCTCCAGAAGCTAACTCCTGCCCTGAGCAGTTCTTAGCCATGTTATCCAATGGGAGGTGGATAACATGGCTAAGAGCATTAGCTCGGTAATGCATGAATATCGCTGACTTTTCAGCGATATTCATGCATTGCGGCCGATTTTTATCGCATTTGCAATAAACCTTGGTAATACCAAGGTTTATCAGCGATAAAAATCGCCGCAGCTCAGCGGTAATTTTTTGTCTCTAACCAAGCAATAGCGATAATTAGCGCTATTGCTTGGTAATATGCCCCTCTGTTTTTTTACTCTAAAGACAATGCATACACAACGGATTTGTGGTGATGGATATAAAATAATTATCTAATCATGCTGAATATTCATGGCTGTGCCAAGTCTTTACATTTGTTTGGGTCTGTGGTGTTCTGATGTATCAAGAAGTGTTTGTGTGCTATCATGTTTCAGCTTTCTGTGTATCATCTAAGAATGATGTAAAGCTAATACTATTTTAAACCCTCGCCTATCTTTATTTATGCTTATCTCTGGTCTCAAACTTTTTTAGTCTCGATTACTAATAACATTTGCACACTGCTGATGCTGTTGGAGAAGCAATGTTGATCCTATGGGACCTTTCCTTAGCCTTTCACACTTTAATATCAAACCTTGATGAATTTCCTCTTTGGGGCATGTGTGAGGCACACTGTCTTGAGCTGGGTTGTCTTCTTCCTGGAAAATCGTAGTCAGGAGGTCTTCATAATGCTCTTATTTTAAAACTACCACTAGTTGTGTCCTTCAGGGCTTTGCAGTTCCAGTAGCAATAGAAAGGGACCTTGCTTACGTTTATCCGTATGTATTGAAGTCGATTGAATGGAAGGATTCCTTTACATGAAAGAGAGAGGGAGACTAAACTCCTTTTTTCAGCTCCATTGGTCCCATCTCTCTCCTCTGCAGCAAGCTCGATTTTCCGGATGTGTTAAACGGAATGGGTATTTGTGTACTCAGACTGAAAACCAACCTATCAGGCAAGCTGTACAGTCTAAAAGTAAGACTGAGCCCGCCTTATCAATTTTACATATTTGCACAGACCATAGCCCGTGGAGGATGAGATTGAATGTATCCACCTGAAGGTGAAAGGTTGCGTTGGGACACCATGATTGTTCTCTAGAACTGTGTTCAAAACAACGCATTGTAAATTGAAAAAAGCTTTTTAGTACCTGCTCTTCTAATATTCAAACTGCTGTGAAATTCCACTGGTTGTTCTTTAACTGAAGAAAGAGTCACGTTCTGTGTATAATACGCTACCTATAAATTCCAGTATCCTAATACTCCGAATTTTATGTACTTCCGCTAATCCACCTCCAACTGTAAAACTAAACTTTTGCTCACATGGTACATTCGCACTCAAATAGGATTTGAATTTTTACAACCCTTATAACTTTCTTGAGACTGACTAGCACTTCTGCTCTGAAAATTGGTGCAGCACCACTGGAAGTTAGAATCCAGTCAGATGAGAGCTAGGCCATTTCTAGCACTTGTCAGTGTTCTCATTCAAAGGACTGTCTAGGACAGGTTTTAAAGAGCCATCTAAAATGCAGGAGTTCTGCTGCACTCAAGAATTGGTTCAAAGTCTTCAGCGTTTGGAAGGCCCAGTGATCCTCTCCCCATCCCTTGCTTTGTCATTGAAGGATCATTGATGTATGCAGTGTGAAGCAGCGAAGTCAGGGTTCCTTGCTGGAGTGGTGCGTGGTACCACATTTTTGCCAATAACATGGGGCCTGTTCCTCAGGAGGCAAGGCATGATTACTGAAGTTATTGTTAGCTGGAAACCACTTCCATGAATGGCTACAAATTATCACAGGGCATATTATCAAGGAACGGCGGTAAAATTATCACCGCTTTAGCGGCGGGAAACTGCAGCTCAAGCGGCGATAATGGGCTTGATAATATGCTCTTCAGAATTCCAATAGAAGCCCATGTTCTGGTGTTGACATGGGATTCTATTGGAATTCTCTACGGCATATTATCAAGCCCATTATCGCCGTTTTAGCTGCAGTTTCCTGCCGCTAAAGCGGCGATAATTTTAACACCAATCCTTGATAATATGCCCCCACGTTCCTGCACCCCTCTTGAGCTATTGCTGCTTGTCCCTATGAAGATGCGTGTTCATTACGATAAAAATTCACCAGTTTCAATTTTGCCCGAATCATTTTTGGGATATTTTAGTAAGTCATTAAATAAAACTCAGGGAAAATGCACCATGGTTAATTTGACACATTTAACTGAAGAAGTAAACCACGATTCCATGTAAAAATTAAAATACCATTTATAAAGATGTATTTCAATTTACTGACTGAAAACATGGATTTTATTGAAACGTTACTTCCTATAACCAGGTTGGTTTAATTTTTAAAAACATGCTATAATCTCATGGTAGCTGTTGTATTTTCTCTGTATATATATATATATATATATATATATATATATATATATATATATATATATATATATATATATATATTACTTTAGCCTATGTAAGCTCCCAATTTTGTTTAGGTGTTATCTAACTAAAGTTGGTATGTTTCCAGCTGACCCCTACCATGTTGGAATTGTTAGATGATCCTTGGGAGGGCAAGTTAGAATGTTCAGGGGTTTTCAGTCAGCAGGGACAGCTGTGTGACCAAGGAAGCTCTGCTAGTTTGGGAACATCTTCTTACATAATAAATATCTTAACTTCGTTAGGTGAGTCCAGATTTCTTCTTTTTATTCATTGTTTCAGTAGCGTTTGAGCAATATTATTGAAAATGAGGGAAACTCAAGTACCTATTCCTAATCCGTAGTGCCCAGTGGTTTATAGATCTCTGTTGTGACTGCTCACACGGGTAATCTGGTGCCCAAAGTGGCACACTACTCCTTTCGCCACTTAAGAACGAATCTTGGCCGCCATAATTTTAGTCACTGCACAGCGTCTTTCTCCCCTGGAGTGGGCATGCCAGTTATTACTTTGCAATCTCTTTATCTGCACAGAAAGCACTCATTAGTAGTAATAGGCATTCAGAGACCAGCACCAGGCCTCCACCTCGGGCCATGGCCATAGGCCCTGTGGCCACGCACTTCAAAGGACCAGGGCATTTCTTGAGGTAGACAGCAGCTTTATTCTCAAAGTGTTCCTAGCGTGCAGCCCCACCGTGGCCCACATAGCATCCAAGTTTCCCAGATCCATGAATGACTGTTTAGGTCAGACCTGTTTTTTGTGTCTTTTTTAAAGAATTTAGGGGAATATTACCAAGCAGGGTGGTAGAATTATCGCTGCTTAGCGCTCGAAAACGGCCGCTAAAGCGGCGATAATTGCCTATCGCTCTATTAGCAAGCTGTCACTAACAGCAGTTAGCGACAGCTTTAGGCGATAGCGAGCGGTTTGGGTCCCGCTTTACATGTCAGCGATATTTATCGCTAATGGCATGCAAAGTGGGTGTACCCAACCTGTTAGCAACGAAAAGCAGTCACTAACGTCGCTATCGCCTATTAGCAAGGCAGGCGTAGCGATGGAAATATTCCTGCTATCGCCAAAAACTAACGCCTGCTCTGACCAGTTCTTAGCCATGTAATCCAATGGGAGGTGGATAACATGGCTAAGAGCATTTTGTCGCTAATGCGTGAATATCGCTGTATTCTCAGCGATATTCACGCTATCGCCGGAAAATTTATCACTTTGGAGATAAACGTTGCTAATAGCACGTTATCTCAGCGATAATTTCCGGCGATGCTTAGTGATAAAAAAGTTAGTTGCTAAGCCTAGTTAGCGATAAATATTGCTAATCTTTGGTAATATGCCCCTTAAAGTCTTATTTAACCTAGTATAAAACTAGGACGTACAAGTCCTAGAATTCTGAGGAAAAAAACAGGACTGGTTCAAATTGTAGAATGCTGGCTGAGGACTGAAAATTAAACAAGGATGGGACTTTGGAATCGTGGGGCACAGCCCGTGGTCTATGACTCCATGCACCATCATAACAAGCACATATAAAATCCTCGGGTGCTGGCCCATCGAGCTCCAGTAGGCTTCCCATGTGCACCGCAGTGAGGCTGGGTAGGGGCTGATCCTACTTGTGGTCAGGCTGTGTATGCACAAGAATGATATGCATGAAGTAAGGCACAGCAAGCAGACCAGAATAAAATCATGTTGCATAGGCTTCTATAATTGGTCCGAACTTTCCATGCCCCACAGACTGGTTGGAATCCTCTATGGAAAAACATCTATTTCTCCAGATGCCCAACACGTCAGATTACAACTCCAATGCGCGGAAAAAATCAGCTGTTCGTGAGCTTTTTGATTTGCATTGCCCGTGTTGTATATAGCCATATATATTCCACTGCATTGTATGCTGCACACTGTGGAATACCACTATATTATATTGTTTTCCCTTCTCATTTTTCACAAATGCCAACATTTTGGAAGAGGAAATTGGGAGATTTTTTAAAAAGAATCGGGAGAATGTATTTCTCTCATTGACTTCTATTGCTGCCTGAATCAGGTCTATTGGTGTGTATGGGACTTGCAAGTGCTCTGATGCAGGATCGACTATCAGAAATTCAAATATGAGTGTTTTCCATGCCTGCCTGGTGCACAGAGAAATCCCTATGGCAGGCAGATGAATCAAAAGGTTTTTACCCATTCTGCGTCTATGGGAAAATGTATTCATACATATGATCCAAAGCGTGACAAGATGATGTGCACTTGCTTGCAGGAGCAGGTTACTGGCAATACATAATCTGAGTTACACAAGACCAGCGCCTACCACCTGAAGCCTGCCGAGGAATCAGGTTTTTGCATGCAGGAATCAGAAGTCTATTGCCTGAACCAGATGGGTTGGCATGTATGGCTGTGACTTTTAAACACAGCAGTGTGGATTGTACCCCCACATCAGCAAACATGGCTCAGTGGAACAGTCCCACCACCATTTTGTAGAGCTACTATATAACGATATAGTGCATACATTTATCAGAAGCGGGGACGGACTTTCAAAGGGAGAGTATCTTACTTTTCTAACACAGACACTTCTCTTCAGAGCTATTTCACCTATAATAGAAAAGAGTCACTGTGTAATTTTAGGACCGCTTTTCAGGAGGGGATATCACTTTATAAATAAATAAATAAATAAATACTTTTAACAGAATACTATTGGCATCTCTCAGTAGGAATGTTTTTATTCTCAGGAGGGCTGCCATCATTTTATTAGATAAGAATAGCCTACTTGGTTGGAACGTCCCTACAACTGGCAATTCCTAGATACACAGAAGTATAAGAGATGCTTGGTTGGGTGTGTGCGGAACTAAGAACCTCTGCTGATTAATGAGGTGCTGTAAAGTTGAGTGAAGTTTGCAGGGAGCATTTCTGCTTCTACTAATGCTCCCCACATGAAAAACACTGGCTGAATAAACAATCAAGTCTTTGTTAAATATGTCCCTCTGATCTGATCCTACACCTATCATCTTTGCTTGTTATAAAGATGCAAAATAGTTGATCATGGCTTTGACAACTACTGATGAATTTACCACCTCTTTTGAATATGTAAAGAATATACAGCGGGATTTGTCCTTACCAGAAGCATCTTTGAGGTTTTATGTAACTGTAGCAAGAAAACGGAGAAGTGGGTGATACCCGTGCCCCGTTGGATATGAAATGAGCTGATTCTCCTTTCGGTATCATACTTGCTTACTCCTAAAATCCAGAAATATTACAATTTTAAAAACCCACTTCCTCCCCATCAGATTTCATTCTCATACCAAACCCAAGCTATTGATGAGCAGAATTGGTTATGAGAATGGTATTTACTAACTACAATATCCCTTACAAATAATCCTGTTTTATTGCACTGTACATCAATCATCCTGCACTTTAGAGCTAAAACTATCATTACCTACACCTGAGAAGAGTAACAGATCTACACACGGAGTATATTTGTTGGAGAGGGAGACATGGGGCGAAAGGGGACAGGGATAGAATGAAGAGAAAGAGTGAGAAAAAGGGATGTTTAAAGTAGGAAGTTCTAGGGAAAGGAGCAGGCAGGAAAGAGGAATCTGATAATAGAGCGGAGAAATAGAAATCCGAAGAGAATATTACAGAGAGATAGTGCTAGATAGAGATGACAAAGAGGGAGAAAAAAGAATGAGGGGGAGCTCCAGAGATCGAAATGGAGAGAAATATGTAAGACTAAATGAAACAGGCAATAAAGGAAGAGAGACAGATTGCAAGGAAAACAGGAAAGGCTAGTGGAGCAGTCTGAGAGAGACAAAGGAGATAGAGATTAGGAGACGGAGGAGAGAAGCAAAAAAGATGCAAAAAGAGAGCCAAGATTTTAAGTTGAATCTATAGTTGATCACGTTTTGCCCAATGTTCCTGGCCAAATGTACTTTCAAACACCCACTTTTTTGCTAAATTCCAAAACATGATCTTACCCTAGGACCCAAACAGTAGCAATTCCGTTTTTTCACAAGTAGTGGGCGATAATAAATAAAATAAAACACTTACCTGCTGCTGCACTGCCGGCCACCGTCTCAGGATTCTTCTGCTGGGGGTCCCTGCACACTGCACTGGCTCCTGGATGACAATCAAGATGCTGCTCTCATGAGAGCAGTGCCATGATTGGCTTGAGCTGGCTTGTTTAACACTCGCTCAGGTCCTAGAAACCTGTGCCTCTACTCCACCTAGCTGTGCAACACAGCTCAGGTGGAGAGAGGCCAAAGTGCGCATGACTGTTTGGACAGCATTAGACAGTCATCCAAACTGTCATGCACACTTTACAGGGTGCAAAACTCCTCCCACTGCACTCCTCATGGCCTGCCCCACCCATACTTTTCTGCCTGGCCCTCATCGGGGGCGGGGTAGGGCGGCGCTCCTCCTCCATAGTGGAGCCGCCGCTGGATCCTAACATCACTGTGCAAAGTAATCTTTGAAGTCCAAGAGGTGTGAACAATATCACTTGCACCACCTTGCCTGGTGTGATATCAGAATCTTGTTGTTTGAATGCCATCTAACATGAATATCATGTCCTAAATATTGCCTACAAAATATTGCACTATTACAGTTAACAATGGAAAATCTACACCCAATGGGACAATATATTTGTAAACAATATCAGGACAATATTTATGTTAGAGGACAATTCTGTACACGATATTCTAACATACAACCGTGTGATGCATAGATTTGCGGGTAGTGTTGCTGAAAGGTACAGCATACATGTTGAGGAGTGTGGATTTTATTATGGGGTCATTTGGATTGCTAGTGTACATTTACTTATTTGGTAACCTCATAGATGCTTCGCACCATGACGTCTGACATTTAGCTGCACCATTAGGAATGTGGAACAATTCCAGTGAAAGTAAATCTATTTCTAGTGCACATGGCAGGTTCCTATTATTTTTTCATTCATTGCTCAAAAAGTACATGCTTGTCCAAGCAGTTATAATCATCTAAATGGGGCAAAAATGAGGAGTCTATGCAAGGAGTCTACTGCATGTGAGAGAGGAACATGTTTGAAATTAAGGACAGTTGAGCACTCGCCTGCAACCAAATGGGAGGCACCATGCAAGCAGCAGCAAAGACTACCATCCATATGTGTGCATTCCCAAATGGGAAACTTTTTTTTAAGCACCCTTTGTTTTTAAAAAGAACCAGTGCTGCTTTAAAAAAAATGCAACCGATTTAGGAGCATATCTGGGTCCTCTGGACCACCACATGGCCTTCTCAAAGGTGCATGATCATTCCCAAAGGGGGACCTGTCCAACGGGAACAGCCTCTCCTTTCGAAATGGGCTACCACTTCCTTTGAGTAATTTTCAATGGCTTATGACTGTAACTGCAATCACAAATCATTGATAAATCTCACTGTGATTCACAACTGGGAGGAAATGTCCATTTATACCCCTTCCTTTTGAGAAACTGCTTTGTACATCAGGCCCCTAGTGATTAATATCGCTATTGCCTACCCCCAAAAGAAGCATATCACACTGTGTCTTTCAGTATTAGAAAGCAGATCTAAAACCAAGAACGTTTCTAAGATGGGTCATGCCATGATCTTAGATGCCCCTTCTTCAGCCTTGGCTGGCACGAGAACTCTCGAGAAAGAAATCTTGCATTTAAGGGTGGGTCACCCAAGGCCTCTTTGCATTGCTACCTATCAATTACGTGTGCTAAGCAGTATATGCACAGACTTTGAAATCAGTCAAAAGTAATTTTAAAAAGCTGATTAACAATTCAGCAGACCCAGTCAAATTACTACTCAAGAGCTGGCAGGCTGATATCGGCGAGTTGAGGGCGGAGCATTGGCGAGAAGTGCTGGCCTCTCCGCTGGAAGTGGCTATTCCGTCACAATTGTGCTTGGTCCAAATAAAAGTGCTTCATCGATCCTATATTACATGCACCACATTAGTTGAGATGGGCTGTGGTTGCTCAGTGGACTGTCGCGGCAGTGTGGCGGGATGTGCACGTTTTGTCACATACTTTAGGAGTGTCCTCTGATCCATACGCTTTGGGAGGCGGTTAATGGGGTGGTTGGAGAAGTATGCAGGAATGCTATAGTACTATCTCCTAAAACATGCCTATTGAATATATGGGAAGCCACAGATCTCATCGGCATGGAGCAGCTCTGGGCTGCCACCGGCTTTATGCTGCTCAAGTGTAACATTGCCCACAAATGGGGGGTCTCTCCGCCACCAACGATAATCGAATGGGAACAAGACATAGACTGCTGCATGCTGGCTGAACAAGCAGTTTATCTAAACAGGGGATGCCACAAAAAATGGGACATGGTATGGGGGGAACGGAATGTACATCGAGGCAATATCTGCACCTCCCTATCGGTACAAGAAATGGAAACGTCAAGTCAGATAATGTCCCTTAGACAAGAGAGGGGGAGGGGGGATACATGAAGAGGTTGCGTGATGGATTTAAACAATTGTTCATGATCTGTTGTGATGCATGGTTGTGTTGTTTATATCATTCTAATAAATGCCAATAAAAATGTATTTTTTTTAAAAAGGCAATTTTAAAAATGAGTAAAATATGTCTTTTAAGGTTGGAGAGTGAAACTCTGCATTGCATCCTCTCTTTGACTGCGAGTCATGTTCTTATCCAAATATAATTTCCAACCATGAAACTGAAAAATACCATCAGTGGTGTGTTCATCTTTAATTTCATTTTTTTTGGTAAGTACATTTTATTGGATTTTTAAGTAAGAATCAAGCAGATATAATACATCAGAATGCAACATGTTTCAAGGGACCCTTCGTCCCACACCTGTACAGGTGCATTGGTAGAACAGAGATTAAAGGGCAGGCTGGGAGCCACCGTATGCATGCCAGTCACCCCACCGCCATCAGAATTAGGAGTTGTTCACTCAAAGCACTACTACAAGACCATCTCCAAGAAACAAACCTTAACAAACCATCCTCCTTTCCTGCTTTCCCTCCCTCTCCCCTGTGGTGTCCTGTTCTCCCTCTCCCATTCTATTGAACTGCTAGTGAGTAAGGAGTGGGGCGGCATCTTTTATAGCACAGCAATAACCTGTTCCTGGTACCTCTTACCGTGGCAAATCCTCCCTCAGTATCGGCCATCATCGCGGGCTAGGAGGCCATCAAACCCATAAACCCCTGTGGCTTATATGCATTTTCATGTGGATTTGCAAGGTAGCTATTCTGACTCAATGGTCCCATCTTCCTCTAACCCACTCCTTTAATGCGTCAGTTAACGCCTCCCAAGCTCTAGCAAAGTCTTTTGTCCTCCTGCCCTGATAAGCCTCTCTGAGCAGTGAGCCCCCCTCCCAGTCTACCCATCTAAGCATATTAGCTTTCCGTCATTCCACCCTGGGACCTTTATCTTGTATTTCATGTCTCACTGTAAGAATATGCACATACAAGAAACACTCCAATCATTTTGCCCTACTCCATTCAATTCAATTCAAAAAGTGCTTTATTCGAGTTATTACTCATAAAAGCAAAACATACACGAAATATCGACAATGTTAAAATAGGATTACATTTACAGTCAAACACATTCACAAAGCACTATTGGATCCATAAAATACAATCAATTAAAAAAGAAGTCTCACAGTATTTGCTACATAATTACAAAGATTAAAAAGAGATTTGATTAATACATTATTATAAAAACATTTATAGTTTAAGAAGCGATAATATTTTGCCCTACTGTACAGCCTTGAGTTTGAAGAGTAGGAAATTGTAGGGCATTCATTACTACGTAGCAGACATGTATGTTTCATAATAGATTGGAAAATACCTGAACCTTAAGATCCTGTCTTAAATATTATCTTACAATTTCATATAAATGCAAAGCTACTTTGTCAGTCCAGCATGGGGGAAGAGGGTTAAAAATAGGCACTCAAGAAAAGTTAGGCAATGGCTATTCAAGGGGAGACTCCAGAAGTTCATGGAAATTGAGATGGTGCACGTACCTGGTCAAAGCAGCATTCAATAAAAACATTGCTTTGTCGAGTAGAGCAGATACGATTTTAAAGGTAAGGGACCTATGTGTCCCTGCGACTGTATCACCAAGCAAAGCGCCCTCCATTTGTTATTCTTTTGTAGTTTGTATAATATTACCCTGAAGCAATAAGGCAACTTCACTCAATGCCAACTCACATTACTACATCTGCAGCACATGCATACCCCTTATATGTGTTTATCAGTAGCTAATTTTCTCCTGCAAATCAGACGCATCAGAGTTTTTTTCAATTGAGTTTAGTCAAAGAAATTGTATTTTATACTGTATTTTTATTAATACGATGTTATTTGACTGAAACTTGCAGCACAGATTTATTTTGCTTAGATTCCGGTTGCACCTAATATCACTCATGCTGGGTTTTCCTATGAAGAGATTTAGACATACTGATTTGGTACCTTGCCCTGTGACTGTGGCTCAGAGCAGTCGGACCTTCATATACTCTTTTTTTGTGGGTTTTATAAGAATGAACGTATCAGATTTTTACGCCCAATTTTAAAGAAAATGAATTTTAATCAATGTCGCCCGGAATTATACTTTTTAAAGAAACTCTCGGACCCATTTGTATGCTTCTCAGAAAGTACTTTTTTATTGGCATGTCTAAGGAGAAGGAAAAACGGTTATGCACATGCCTTTTGAATATTTATAATTAACTACCTTGTTTAATTAACCCCAATTGTAATTCGGACATTTTTAATTAGTTTTTATGAAATGAAGTTCCAGACTTAGTCATCTTTTTAACATGTTTGGCATTAAGAATTAAATTAGGAATTGCGACCAAACTGATTTGATTATAAATGTTTTATTGTTTTGTATTGTTATGTTATGTTATGATATGTAATCTTAAATGGATCAACTAAAGTTTCTTTGTTTGTTTTGACTGATGCAGATTTTAAGTATTTACTACATTTATTGAAATATGAAATGTCTAAATTGATGCATTACAAATTGTATTTTAGTTGTATGAACTGTATTGTTATTTTTATGGTTCATGTGTGAATCGAATAAAGCTATTTGAATGCCTGCGTAGAGTCAAAGCAATTGTTAAGGTGCAAGTATGTGGATACTTTAACACTGACTTCTACTGAAGCACTTTTCCATTGTACACTATATTCCATAAGACAATCCCTTCACACATTGGTATCATCTACTGCAAAGCTGATTCTCTGTTTGGTGCTGCTGCACCATCCAGCATGCTGCACTGTGTCCTAGAACTTTACAAAGAAGTAGAACACTAAGCTGAAATGGCCTATAAGTACCTCTAGGGAAGTCCACGATCCACCACCACCAGCAACAGGTTGCATGCAGAAGCTGGAACAAGATCACAGCCGACCAGCTCGCCGCATCCCTGAGCCAGAACCCTCCCAGCAGCTCAGCGAAGCCCAGCCAGGCCGCCAACAACCTCACGAAGTGGATCAGCAACTGCGCAGACGACCTCGGCCCTCTGAGGACCCCGCCTAGCAGACCCGGCAGCAAGAAAGCCCCATGGTTCACCGACGAACTCAAGAGCTCCAAGAAGAACTGCCGAGCCCTCGAGAAAGCCTGGAGCAGAGACCCAACACCAGACAACATGACCACCCTCAAGCTCGCCACCCGAAAACACCACCAACTGATCCACGCCACCAAGAAAACTGCATTCAAGGAACGACTGGACAACAACGCACACAACAGCAAGGAACTCTTCAACATTGTTAAAGAATTCTCCAACCCCAACGCCGGAAACAACGACATCACCCCATCACAAGACCTCTGCAACTCCCTCGCCTCCTACTTCCACAACAAGATCGCAGACATACACAACAGCTTCAGCACACAACCGACGCACCCCACGACCGCACCAACGCCCCCCACCACCACCCTCCGCGCCTGGACCCTGATCAGCACCGGAGACACCAGCCGCACGATGAACTCCATCCACTCCGGATCTCCAACCGACCCCTGCCCTCACCACGTCTTCAACAAGGCCGACGCTGTCATCGCACCACATCTGCGGGACATCATCAACACCTCCTTCGACACCGCTACCTTCCCGGAGAGCTGGAAGCATGCCGAACTCAGCGCTCTACTGAAGAAACCATCAGCGGACCCCACCGAACTCAAAAACTACCGCCCCATCTCGCTCCTCCCGTTTCCGGCCAAAGTCATTGAGAAGACCGTCAACAAGCAGCTGGCCCCCTTTCTCGAGACAAACGGATCCCTCGACCTCTCGCAGTCTGGCTTCCGGGCCAACCACAGCACCGAGACCGCCCTCATCGCAGCCACCGATGACATCCGAGCCCTGCTCGACAACGGAGAAACAGCGGCCCTCATCCTCCTGGACCTCTCCGCGGCATTCAACACTGTCTGCCACCGCACCCTAGTGCAATGCCTCAGCAACGTCGGAATCCAGGAGAAGGCACTAGAATGGATCATCTCCTTCCTCGCCGGAAGGACACAGAGAGTCCGCCTCCCCCGTTCAGATCAGAAGCCACCGAAGTCATCTGCGGCGTTCCTCAAGGCTCCTCGCTCAGCCCCACTCTCTTCAATGTCTACATGAGCCCCCTTGCGGCCATCGCACACCAACACAACCTCAACATCATCTCCTACGCCGACGACACCCAGCTGATCCTCTCCCTCACCAACGACCCCGCCACTGCCAGAGCCAACCTACACGAAGGGATGACAGATGTAACCAAGTGGATGATGAACAGCCGCCTGAAACTGAACTCAGACAAGACGGAAGTTCTCATCCTGGGCTCCTCACCCTCCGCCTGGGACGACTCCTGGTGGCCCCCCGCCCTGGGCAGTGCACCCAAACCAACAGACCACACACGCAACCTGGGCTTCATCCTGGACTCCTCCCTCTCCATGACCAGACAAATCAACGCTGTCTCCTCGTCGTGCTTCAACATCCTGCGCATGCTACGTAAGATCTTCCGGTGGATTCCCACCGAGACCAGGAAGACGGTCACCCAGGCCCTCGTCACCAGCCGACTGGACTACGGCAACTCCCTCTACGCCGGAACCACTGCCAAACTCCAGAAGAGACTCCAGCGGATCCAGAACGCCTCAGCAAGACTCATCCTTGACATCCCCCGACACAGCCACATCTCCGGACACCTGAGAGACCTGCACTGGCTCCCGGTCAACAAGAGAATCACCTTCCGTCTCCTCACCCACGCACACAAAGCCTTACACAACCAAGGCCCAAGATACCTCAACAGCCGCCTCAACTTCTACACTCCCACACTCCAGCTTCGATCGACCGGCCACGCCCTCGCCGCCGTCCCCCGCATCCGAAGAGCCACCACAGGAGGAAGGTCCTTCTCCTAATGGAACTCCCTCCCGACCCACCTCCGCCTGACCCAAGACCACCTCGCCTTCAGGAAGCAGCTCAAGACCTGGCTGTTCGAGCAGTAGCGGACCCCCCCTCCCCAAGCGCCTTGAGACCCTCCGGGTGAGTATTGCGCTATATAAATGCTTTGATTGATTGATTGATTATGGTCAGGGTGGCCGATTTTGGAACTGGGGAGCCAGGTTCAAGTCTCACTGGCAGCTCAACATCCTGTGATTCTGAGCACATCACTGAATCTCCCCGTGCCTTTAATAAATAAATGAATGTAACCTTATTTAAGGGAACTGGTGCATATGTAAAGTGTTCCAATTCCTTCGGGTCAAGTTTGCGCTATATAGAACTACAAAAAAAATAAAAATAGAGATGGGGGGCTCTTGACATTACTGTGCCACAGAATGCCAGCCAAGCAGAAATCCACTAAACATTGGGCTCAGCGCACTTTCATGGAATAGCTGCAGGTACCAGCATTCGTGCTCGAGGCAGGTATTGGCTGGAAACCCTCGCAGGTGATAGTACTCTGACAAATACACTGAACATATGGGGTCTGTTTTGAAGGGGTATTTTCGTCAGAATTCTGAGCCCATTGGGCATTGGCAGGCTTTCGCCCATGCTGTAAGAGATTGTTGTGATGTGGCTGTCTTTATCAGTCAGTCAATTAACTTTATTCGACCTTCGACATTAAGATCATAAAAGTACAATAAATCGTAAAATACAAATTCAGCTATATATTCCGTTTCCATGACGTGTATGAATAAATAGAAATAGAAAACCATCTAAAAAGCTAAGGTTAAAAGCACATTGTTAAAACCTACTAAATTCATTCAGAATATAAAATAATATACAAAACAGAACCAACATCAGTTAAAGTGCAGACTATGAGCCAATCAATCTCCAATTTACTAAATCCAGACATAAATAAGATGCAAGAGAAAAGCATACATAGGGATCAGGAAGCGTTTGGAGAAAAACAGAGCTGGTCGACATTGTGCAAAGTTATATTTCTGGAATAAGGGACGGATGTACTTTTTGTGTTCACAAATATAGAATTTCCAAACAAATATACAGGGGAGATCGGACTGAGGGGATATACCGTCACAGGGACAAACTAGCAATTCATTGATTGAATAAACTCCCACAGGGAAACTCAACATGCAAGGGATAAGATTAAATCTGAATCGCACCAGTACATATCAGTGGCGGATATTAGTCACAAAGGCCAGATATGAGCTAAATTCATCAAGGACTGTCTTTATCACCCTTTAGTGTTGGCACAATCACGCTAGCGGCAGATTTAGTTTTGGTGCAGAACATTGTGGGGGTTGGTTCCATGCCAGTTCAAACTGAGCTCAGTGGTGGACTATTTCTACCCGAAACACAAAGATGAATATCTATTCTACGTATGTAGAATACGAGATGAGCGTGTGATTGTCGCAGGGGACAGTCACCACCATCCACCTCTGGCCTTGTCAACTGGAAATCCAAAGGGCTGCTTCCCATTTCACAACATGGAACACTTCACTCATATGATCAAAACAAAAACAACTCTTCCAACCAACCCCACACCCAACTTTATGTAGCGTGCTACCCATGCAGGCAAACACGTCAGCACCCCACATTGGGGTAGTAAGTGAAGAGCTTTGTAAATATTACAGTACAAACACTTCAATAAGCTGGCCGTCATCCTCTTTCTTTGGGGCTTGTAGCTGCTGGATAACTATTCCCGCCTGTCTCAGTTTTGAAACACGCTAAATGGCGGATGTCTGGTTTGAGGAACAGTATACTGTCCTGTTTTGGGAATGATTTGCTTCCTTTTATTAATCAGCTTGCCAGGTGGATGTAAAATTTAGCAGCTCGTTTAGGAGGTGGGGAATGCACATGAAAAAGCTCCACAAACAGGACGTTAACCATCAGAGCCCATTTAAGCAGGGGGAGACACGATTTTTTAAAGCAAAAAATTGCTTTATTTTAGCTGTCTCTCCACTAAAATTTCTTGTGCTTCAATAGGGAAAATACCTTCCCATGATTTTTTTTCAAAATCTTCCACTTTCTTGTTCTAAAATGTTGGCATGTATGGGATAAGTGAGACCTCTAGCAGACACACAGCATCCCGGCTCCAACTCTTGACTCTGCCGTGAAGGTAGACACCTTGTGCAGAGGAAGAAGACTGTCCCTGCATTCAAAGGACCAATCATGAGCGCGTGGGGATGTGGGTCAGAGCAAGGGTTCTTTTCTAGAAGAGGGCGCACAGCTAAGGAATAACGCTACTATATCAAGAGTGATGATTCTCTGTAGAGTTGAGGTGCAAATGGGTGAGAGGATAAGCCCTGTAACCCCCAAAAAGAAGTAATAACAGGTGTTAGCACTAGATAATCACAAAAACACAATACCCATGCACACTCTAAAATCAGTTAGACAGTAATGGCAGTATTGTCATGTGAAGCATTTAAGGAGACAAAGGCTTGCAAAACACACGATAACAATTATATATTTAGACGATTCAGGCGCTGGTGTGAAGTGTCCTTTAATGTTCAGACACGGAAAAAAAACAGCCGATACGTGTTTCGTTGCGTGTGGCAAAGTCTGCCTGCGACTCTTCAGGGATGTACAAGGAGAGTATAGGGTGAAAAGGTCGCTCTGTCTGTAATAATTCCAACCTGACAGGGCCCTGAACCGGGTAAACACCGTCTTGTCGGTATGTGGAGACCGCAAAGGAGGTATCCAATGGTCTCGTAGAAAAACGATAATATATGAGTAAAGCGATTCATTTGTTAGAGGGTTTAAAGGATAGAAACACGGCCTGGTACATGCACGTGGATCTACGGTTCCAAAAAGCGATACAAGTATTTCGACGGGTGCGTCCGAAAGTAGAATCCCTTCTGTGCGCCGGATATGGTCACCTGAGCGCGTGGGGGCTGTCCCCGTCCCTCTTTTCTCCAGGACAGTGCGTGCCCAGCCATTTTTTGGGCAGCTGGAGAGCTCAACACTTCAAAATCAATACTGGACCGCTGGGGACCACTAGGTTGTGGTCCAGCTCAGATGGCAGCAGTTAGGTATTTAGGTGTAGCAACCCTGTAAGCAGTGCTTTAAATGGGAAAAAATAAGTGCAGGTACTCATTTAAATGACCTAGAGGTGTGGCAAGTGGGCGGGGCAATGGGCGTGGCTAGGGTCAAGATATGATGATACACATTGACTTCTATACAGGTTGCAGCACATGTCAAAACACAACAGAAATGCATTTATGTTAACAAAACAGTTTAAATCATTACACAAAGTGAAAGGCAAACAGGATAATATGTTAAAAATGTCCTTGTTTTGTAATATTTGCAACTTCTTAATGTCATACCGTTATTTGTTGTTGTTTGAGACAATGCTATATGTCCTCAAGTGTGCATACACACAAAGAAATAAGCAGAGGTACAGAAAAGCGGCTGAGCTAAGGACTACAGAAGCGCTTTGGCTGTCAGAGACAGCTTCTTCTTTGACATCCTAGTGCTTACCAGCACTAGCAGCCAATGAGCACCTTTTATAAGTACCGGTACTCTCCTACAAAATGGCGAAGGGTCGGCATTGACAGTGATAAAAATAAGAAGTGCCAGTACTCAGTACCTAAGAGTAGCGGCCCATTTAAAGGACTGCTTCATCCCTTTGCCCTAAGGCCAGGCTCTTCCTATCTCCTTCTGGTTCTACTCTCCTTTCACGATTAACCTCTCATTTCTACCCAGCCTCTAACCTTCTCTCCCTGGATCTGCCCCTCTTACTGCCACCTATCACTTACTTTCTCCACAAGTCTCTTACATTTTGTCACTGTTTTTCCCCCACTTGCCTCCTCTTCTCCCCTCCAAGATGTACCCATACCCTAAATTTGCCACCTGGCCTGTAATTTGTTGTCCTGTATTTCATTGTTTGTGTTGATAGAGCAATCTTAATGTTGAGGCCTGTAATTTGTAAATATTTTTTCCAGTAAATAAAAGCAGTACAAAACGATTTCCAAGGAGAGAGGAGAGAGAGAGAGGAGAAGGAGAGAGAGAGAAGGAGAGAGAGAGATGGAGAGAGAGAAGGAGAGAGGAGAAGGAGAGAAGGAGAGAGAGAGAGAGGGAGAGAAAGAGGGAGAGGGAGAGAGAGAGGGAGAGAGAGAGAAGGAGAGAGAGAGAGAAGGAGAGAGAGTGAGAAGGAGAGAGAAGGCATTGAGAGAGAGAGAGAGAGAAGGAGAGAGAGAGAAGGAGAAGGTGAGAAAGAGAGAAGGAAAGCAAAAGAGAGCGAGAGAGATAGAGAGAAAGAGCGAGAGAGAGAAAGAGAGAGAGAGAGAGAAGGAGAGAGAGAGGAGAGAGACAGAGAAGGAGAGAGAGAGAGAGAGGAGAAGAAGGGAGAAAGAGAGAGAGAGAAGGTGAGAGAGAGCGAAGGTGAGAGAGCGAAGGTGAGAGAAGGAGAGAGAGAGAAGGAGAGAGAGAGAAGGAGAGAGAGAGAAGGAGAGAGAGAGAAGGAGAGAGAGAGAGAGAAGGAGAGAGAGAGAGAAGGAGAGGGAGAGAGAGAGAGAGAGAGAAGGAGAGAGAGAGAGAAGGAGAGAGAGTGAGAAGGAGAGAGAGAGAGCAGGAGAGAGAGAGGAGGTGAGAGAAAGAGAGAGAGAGAGAAGGAAAGCAAGAGAGCGCGAGAGAGAGAAAGAGCGAGAGAGAGAAAGAGAGAGAGAGAGAGAGAGAGAGAGAGAGAGAGAGAGAGAGAGAAGGAGAGAGAGAAGGAGAGCGAGGAGAGAGAGAAGGAGAGAGAGAGAAGGAGAGAGAGAGAGAGAGAGAAGGAAAGAGAGAGAGAGAAGGAGAGAGAGAGAGGAGAGAGAGAGAGAGGGAAGGAGAGAGAGAGAGAATGAAAGCGAAAGAGAAAGAGAGGAGAGAGAGAGAAGGAGAGAGAGAGAGGGAGAAGGAGAGGGAGAAGGAGAGAGAGAAGGAGAGAGAGAGAGAGGAGAGAGAGGAAAGAGGAGAGAGGAGAGAGAGTGAGAAGGAGAGAGAGGAGGAGAGAGAGCAGGAGAGAGAGAGAAGGAGAAGGTGAGAGAAAGAGAGAGAAGGAAAGCAAAAGAGAGCGCGAGAGAGAGAGAGAGAAGGAGAGAGAGAAGGAGAGAGAGAAGGTGAGAGAGAAGGAGAGAGAGAAGGAAAGAGAGAGGAGAGAGACAGAGGAGAGAGAGAGAGAAGGAGAGAGAGAGAAGGAAAGAGAGAGAGGAGGAGAGAGAGGAGAGAGAGAGAGAGGGAGAAGGAGAGAGAGAGAGAGAGGGGGAGAAGGAGAGAGAGAGAGAGAGAGAGAGAGAGAGAGAGAGAGAGGAGAGAGAGAAAGAGAAGGAGAGAGAGAGAATGAAAGCGAGAAAGAGAGAGAGAGAGGTGAGAGAGAGAGGAGAGAGAGAGAGGAGAGAGAGAGAGAGGGAGAAGGAGAAGGAGAGGGAGAAGGAGAGAGAGAGAGAGAGAGAGAGAGAGAGAGAGAGAGAGAGAGAGAGAGAGAGAGAGGAGAGAGAGAGGAGAGAAGAGAGAGAGAAGGAAAGAGAGAGAAAGAAAGAAAGAAAGAGAGAGAGAGAGAGAGAGAGAGAGAGAGAGAGAGAGCGAGAGAGAGGAAGAGAGAGAGAGAGACTGTGTGCACGCTCCCCCACGCCCTGTAAATTCTGCAGGGTGAGCGTTCCAAACTGATTTTGAGGCATGCGGTTCATCAATAACTAAACCAATTCCTTCAAGAAATACAGCAGATTTGAATGTGTATTAAAATACAATTCCTAAGCACCCATTTCAAAACTAAACGAATATCTGGCATTATATGAAAAAAGTGGCAATTCTAACTTAAGCTGTCACCTCACTTTTTTTTACAATCCTCCCTCCCCCTTCCTTCTATGTTATCTCGGGTTGTCACCTGAGCTCATTTCTCGAGTGTTGCAGCGTTCCCTGCAGGGCTACATTCACACCCATGGATCCGTCGCTGTTGACATGTAAATGCAGCCACACAAAGGAAAGCAGCTCCTGTGCTGGAAAAAACAAACCGAAGAAAACCGGCTTTGGGAAAGATGGACCGGATTACTCACCATCAGCCCGAGGCCAGGCTATTTCACACACCTAACAGGGGGCAGAGGGGAGGGGGTGTGGGTGCTAAAACACTTTCCTATATAATGGTTGTTTAACACCTAATCAACAGTGCAAGGTCTGCCTTGACCCTGTCCTGTGAATCACGGCATTAAGCAAGGCCTCCCCAACCCCTACAGTGTGGAGAATTCTAAAGAGCACTACTGAGAGTTAACAGCGTCTCTGTAAAAGTCTCTTTCAGGGGCTCCGTGCGACTGAGAGATCCATCGCAGAGCGGCATTTGTCCCGCATTGGAGGCGATACCAAACCTTAGCCTCCAATGCCATCAACCAGGGTACCGGTACTCTCCCTGACTGAAAAAAAAGTGCCGGTACTGACGACTCGGAAATTTGGAAGTGCCGGTACTCAGTACCGGTGAGTACCGGCCCATTTAAAGCACTGCCTGTAAGTGATTTAAGGTGTAGCTGCTACTTTCAAATTTGGGATGATGAAGATTTTAAAACAGAAATCGGGGAGGTGTAATTTCCCCACTGACTTATTATAAAGCAGAGACAATGTTAGACAGGAGAAAAGTAAAATAAAGACATTTTTGACTTTTTTGTTGAAAAAAACGGGCGTGCATCTGGTCTGTTGGCATGTGTGCTGTTATGTCTGCAATTCTGGACTGGAAAGACTGCTAGTTTGAGGAAATTAGCCGCCATAAATCCATTCATGAACGTGGCCTAAAAATCATGAAAGAGCAGCACAAGTCCTACTGCATGGTCCCAGTTTTAACATTTATGCTGGAGGTGACCATAAAAGTATCAGTGGAGACAACATAAGCTAGTAATGGAAGCCCCCCCCCCCCAAGGTTCACAAGGGGGTTCTGCTCACCTCATAGGCATTTCTGGAAGCAGCAGCAGCAGGACCCCTTGGCATTCCTCACTTCTCCCTAAAACTAAAACGATGGGCAGAGTAGACTCTCTGACCTGGAGACTGTTGATGATAATGCAGATACATTTGAGGTCTCAGATCATATCAAAGGTGTAAGAGAGGCAAATGACTGGCTTTTTCTGTTTAATTTAGGAGCTGGAAACCTGCCACCAAAGCGGCCTAGATTGTGCAGACCAGATTTCAGATGGTCTGTTGACAAGGAGGTCAAGAGCCACCTGCAGGCAGATTGCCCTTTGCCCTCTATTGAGGGTAAATAGGCAGTCATTATCTAACTGCATATCAAGAGGGCAACGTTCTTGGGGGAAGTATACGAAGGGCAAGTTCTGGTGTGCATGCCAGGACAAACTGTTGGACCTACCTATGGAGATAGTTGAATCAACCAAGAATTCTGGAGAACCTGTGGATCCCAAAATGCTCTCTGGTTGGACACAGTGGGCAATCTACTACCTTGGAAACACAAACTGCTCAATTTCCACCAAGTACAGACTGTCCATTCTGTTGGGGAGCGATCTAAAATTAGGGAAACTATCCTACTTGGAGATAGCACCAGAGGCGGCTGAGATCCTGTTTGGCAACCCCTATGTCTGTCATTCATGAACATATTTCCAGACCTTTACTACCCTGGAGAAAGCAGTCAGCATTGAAAAAAGTGTCTGTGTTTAAGGCTTACAGCTGGGCGGGACATAATAAGAGTGCACTTATGCCTGAAGAGAAATCCAAAATCCCCAAAGGGGACAGTATTTTGGAAGATGGGTCGGCAGGACCACAGAAGATTTAGAGTCATATTTATTAACATTTCATGCAACGCAGCACAACAAGGGAAGTTGAAGAGCTGCATTGCGTGCAGAAGAGACAGCTGAATTGCGTATACAAAGATGTCCATGGTTCCGCTCTCTCCTAGTGTTGGTGCACTGTTAGCTGCCTAGCCCTATGGCACAAGTGTGCCTGCATTATAGACGCCTGTTTTTGTGCACAAAAATAGTCCTCTAAGTCTTATTCCTCTTTTCATGTGTACTTCAGCATGCAGCACATAGAAAGAAAACACGAGCAGAAAGAAATATATTTTTTCTTGTTATGCCTTGGTTGGGTAGGCACACCATTTTGATAAAAACACAGGTTTACAAATTATGTAAACCTGGGTTTGTGTCAAAATACATTGCTGGATGCACAAGGGCATTCATGATCCACCCACGTAATGACTACCCAATTCCAACCAGGGCTAGGCGGTGTCTTGCATTTCTTTGTATTATCTAAACCATTGGTGCAGCGCCACAACAGTGATGCAACTCAATGTTAAATCTTAGTAAATCCGAACCCCAATGTCTTCTTCATCTCCATATCAAGGTCTAGAAGGGGACAGTTTAAAAGGGTGATCTTCATTTGTAAAACTAGGGGCACAGTTACAGAGCGCCTAGCTAAATGGCAGGATATTTCTTCAGATTCCTGAATCCTGCAGACCTTTTAGGATTTCAGGAAAAAGTTTGGGCACCAACCTCTAATTGATAAGGGCACGTCCCATTATTTTCCATCCAAAAACTAATAACGAATAATAGAAGATACAGGACATGGGAATCCAAGGGAGCAGTGCAAAAATATTTTCTACACTAAAGGGGTTTCCTCAGTAACTTGATAAAAGAGAGAAAGAAAAGTAAATGTTTTCGACCAATTGTTAGACCGGTCAGCCTTTGGTGGTCTTCCCCCAAATATGTTGCCTTCTCCCCTCCAGTTTTGCTGAATTCTTTTTGTTGACCTTAGAACTCTGTGCACTTTACCACTGCTAACCAGCACTAAACTGCTTGTGCTCACTTCCTAAAACCTGGTCAAATTGGCTTACACCCGATTGGCATAATTAGTTTACTTATAACTCCCTAGTAAAGGGGTATGCCAGGCGCCAGGATACCCGTAGGGTGACAGTTGCGCATTACAAATAATAAATACAATACAATACAATGCCATATACCCAGGCCACTATTGGGCCTGCAGCACTTATTGTGTCTGTTACCCTCTTAAGCAGCCCCTTTAAACAGGTCTCTACCTGACATTGCAGCCTGTATGCAATAATAAACTGCCAATTCGACGTGGAAATAAAAAACTTGTGCAGAACCCAAAACACCCCTTTTAATACATATAAGTCACCCCTAGTGTAGGCGATAAACAGCTCATTGGACAGGGTGCCTGGTATTTGAAAATTTGGACATGTACTTTTACATATCCTAGTAGTGAAAAATTCACAAATCTGTTTTTCTCTACTCTGAGGCCCCCTCTTCCGATAGGATAACATTGGATGACCTTACTAAATTTAATAATTGATAACTTTTGTTTTCAAAGCAGGAGGAAATGTCAGGTTTGGTATCTAAGAAATTGCAATTTAAAATCCTCTTTAGTGGAAATGTCAGATTTTAAGTCATAAATCTGAAAATGCTGCTTTTAAAAAGCAGGCATTTTCCCGTCCCAACTATTTGGTCCCAGCAGCCGGTTTCCTGGGTCACATGACTGGGTGTAGTTGGCAGATGGCCTTTGTGTATTCCCCCCAGACAGCTACACAATAGGGGAACTTTGGGGGTGGATAGTAGGATGGGTCATCCTGGCACACGGGGGGGGGCAGAACACTGCACAGCCCCATTTGTACTTTAAAGTAGCTATCTCAGCATATGCAAAATGAACTTCACACTAGCCTTTTTTGCCCTCACCCAGATTGGGGTCAGGCAGGGTGGGAGAAAATTCGAACACCATCTGTAGGAAGCGGGACTTTAGAAGTTTCTTCCACTTTACAGCTGGCTACAGATATATAACTTGCAAACAAAACAGGTGATGGACAGAATGTGGATCAATGTCACACATTCACCCCAGTCCAAAGATCTGGGCCCAAATCCATCGTTTTTTTGCACTCCACACCACCCTGTGTTAGACAATGGCGATATGCAAATCAGCTCTGACCCTGTGCCCCATGGGAACAGTCCAGTCCGAACTACAAAAGCCATGTCCTTCCCAGAACAGAATCAAGCATCCGAGGACCAGACCGGTTTCGAGGTAACACCTCTCATCAGCCCGGCTAGCTTGACTCCAGTGGTGTGGAGTGCCTGGGACCCACGTCTGAGCATCCCCAGCGCACTTAGGGCGGAATTTGCAAACAAAACAGGTGATGGACAGAATGTGGATCAATGTCACACATTCACCCCAGTCCAAAGATCTGGGCCCAAATCCATCGTTTTTTTGCACTCCACACCACCCTGGGTTAGACAATGGCGATATGCAAATCAGCTCTGACCCTGTGCCCCATGGGAACAGTCCAGTCCGAACTACAAAAGCCATGTCCTTCCCAGAACGGAATCAAGCATCCGAGGACCGGACCGGTTTCGAGGTAACACCTCTCATCAGCCTGGCTAGCTTGACTCCAGTGGTGTGGAGTGCCTGGGACCCACGTCTGAGCATCCCCAGCGCACTTAGGGCGGAATTTGCAAACAAAACAGGTGATGTACAGAATGTGGATCAATGTCACACATTCACCCCAGTCCAAAGATCTGGGCCAAATCCATCGTTTTTTTGCACTCCACACCACCCTGGGTTAGACAATGGCGATATGCAAATCAGTTCTGACCCTGTGCCCCATGGGAACAGTCCAGTCCGAACTACAAAAGCCATGTCCTTCCCAGAACGGAATCAAGCATCCGAGGACCGGACCGGTTTCGAGGTAACACCTCTCATCAGCCCGGCTAGCTTGACTCCAGTGGTGTGGAGTGCCTGGGACCCACGTCTGAGCATCCCCAGCACACTTAGGGCGGAATTTGCAAACAAAACAGGTGATGGACAGAATGTTGATCAATGTCACACATTCACCCCAGTCCAAAGATCTGGGCCCAAATCCATCGTTTTTTTGCACTCCACACCACCCTGGGTTAGACAATGGCGATATACAAATCAGCTCTGACCCTGTGCCCCATGGGAACAGTCCAGTCCGAACTACAAAAGCCATGTCCTTCCCAGAACGGAATCAAGCATCCGAGGACCGGACCGGTTTCGAGGTAACACCTCTCATCAGCCCGGCTAGCTTGACTCCAGTGGTGTGGAGTGCCTGGGACCCACGTCTGAGCATCCCCGGCGCACTTAGGGCGGAATTTGCAAACAAAACAGGTGATGGACAGAATGTGGATCAATGTCACACATTCACCCCAGTCCAAAGATCTGGGCCCAAATCCATCGTTTTTTTGCACTCCACACCACCCTGGGTGAGACAATGGCGATATGCAAATCAGCTCTGACCCTGTGCCCCATGGAAACAGTCCAGTCCGAACTACAAAAGCCATGTCCTTCCCAGAACGGAATCAAGCATCCGAGGACCGGACCGGTTTCGAGGTAACACCTCATCAGCCCGGCTAGCTTGACTCCAGTGGCGTGGAGTGCCTGGGACCCACGTCTGAGCATCCCCAGCGCACTTAGGGCGGAATTTGCAAACAAAACAGGTGATGGCTTTTATAGTTCGGACTGGACTATTCCCATGGGGCACAGGGTCAGAGCTGATTTGCATATCGCCATTGTCTAACCCGGGGTGGTGTGGAGTGCAAAAAAACGATGGATTTGGGCCCAGATCTTTGGACTGGGGTGAGTGTGTGACATTGATCCACACTCGGTCCATCACCTGTTGTGTTTGCATATTCCGCCCTAAGTGCGCTGGGGATGCCCAGACGTGGGTCCCAGGCACTCCACACCACTGGAGTCAAGCTAGCCGGGCTGATGAGAGGTGTTACCTTGAAACCGGTCCGGTCCTCGGATGCTTGATTCCGTTCTGGGAAGGACATGGCTTTTGTAGTTCGGACTGGACTGTTCCCATGGGGCACAGGGTCAGAGCTGATTTGCATATTGCCATTGTCTAACCAGGGGTGGTGTGGAGTGCAAAAAAACGATGGATTTGGGCCCAGATCTTTGGACTTGGGTGAGTTGTGGCATTGATCCACACTCGGTCCATCACCTGTTGTGTTTGCATATTCCGCCCTAAGTGCGCTGGGGATGCCCAGACGTGGGTCCCAGGCACTCCACACCACTGGAGTCAAGCTAGCCGGGCTGATGAGAGGTGTTACCTCGAAACCACTCCGGTCCTCGGATGCTTGATTCCGTTCTGGGAAGGACATGGCTTTTGTAGTTCGGACTGGACTGTTCCCATGGGGCACAGGGTCAGAGCTGATTTGCATATCGCCATTGTCTAACCCGGGGTGGTGTGGAGTGCAAAAAAACAATGGATTTGGGCCCAGATCTTTGGACTTGGGTTAGTTGTGACATTGATCCACACTCGGTCCATCACCTGTTGTGTTTGCATATTCCGCCCTAAGTGTGCTGGGGATGCCCAGACGTGGGTCCCAGGCACTCCACACCACTGGAGTCAAGCTAGCCGAGCTGATGAGAGGTGTTACCTCGAAACCACTCCGGTCCTCAGATGTTTGATTCCGTTCTGGGAAGGACATGGCTTTTGTAGTTCGGACTGGACTGTTCCCATGGAGCACAGGGTCAGAGCTGATTTGCATATCGCCATTGTCTAACCCGGGATGGTGTGGAGTGCAAAAAAATGAGGGATTTGGGCCCAGGTCTTTGGACTGGGGTGAGTGTGTGACATTGATCCACACTCGGTCCATCACCTGTTGTGTTTGCATATTCCGCCCTAAGTGCGCTGGGGATGCCCAGACGTGGGTCCCAGGCACTCCACACCACTGGAGTCAAGCTAGCCGGGCTGATGAGAGGTGTTACCTCGAAACCGGTCTGGTCCTCGGATGCTTGATTCCGTTCTGGGAAGGACATGGCTTTTGTAGTTCGGACTGGACTGTTCCCATGGGGCACAGGGTCAGAGCTGATTTGCATATCGCCATTGTCTAACCCGGGGTGGTGTGGAGTGCAAAAAAATGATGGATTTGGGCCCAGATCTTTGGACTGGGGTGAGTGTGTGACATTGATCCACACTCGGTCCATCACCTGTTGTGTTTGCATATTTCGCCCTAAGTGCGCTGGGGATGCCCAGACGTGGGTCCCAGGCACTCCACACCACTGGAGTCAAGCTAGCCGGGCTGATGAGAGGTGTTACCTCGAAACTGGTCCGTTCCTCGGATGCTTGATTCCGTTCTGGGAAGGACATGGCTTTTGTAGTTCGGACTGGACTGTTCCCATGGAGCACAGGGTCAGAGCTGATTTGCATATCGCCATTGTCTAACCCGGGGTGGTGTGGAGTGCAAAAAAATGATGGATTTGGGCCCAGGTCTTTGGACTGGGGTGAGTGTGTGACATTGATCCACACTCGGTCTATCACCTGTTGTGTTTGCATATTCCGCCCTATGTGCGCTGGGGATGCCCAGACGTGGGTCCCAGGCACTCCACACCACTGTAGTCAAGCTAGCCGGGCTGATGAGAGGTGTTACCTCGAAACCGGTCCGGTCCTCGGATGCTTGATTCCGTTCTGGGAAGGACATGGCTTTTGTAGTTCGGACTGGACTGTTCCCATGGGGCACAGGGTCAGAGCTGATTTGCATATCGCCATTGTCTAACCCGGGGTGGTGTGGAGTGCAAAAAAACGATGGATTTGGGCCCAGATCTTTGGACTGGGGTGAGTGTGTGACATTGATCCACACTCGGTCCATCACCTGTTGTGTTTGCATATTCCGCCCTAAGTGCGCTGGGGATGCCCAGACGTGGGTCCCAGGCACTCCACACCACTGGAGTCAAGCTAGCCGGGCTGATGAGAGGTGTTACCTCGAAACCGGTCCGGTCCTCTGATGCTTGATTCCGTTCTGGGAAGGACATGGCTTTTGTAGTTCGGACTGGACTGTTCCCATGGGGCACAGGGTCAGAGCTGATTTGCATATCACCATTGTCTAACCCGGGGTGGTGTGGAGTGCAAAAAAACGATGGATTTGGGCCCAGATCTTTGGACTGGGGTGAGTGCGTGACATTGATCCACACTCGGTCCATCACCTGTTCTGTTTGCATATTCCGCCCTAAGTGCGCTGGGGATGCCCAGACGTGGGTCCCAGGCACTCCACACCACTGGAGTCAAGCTAGCCGGGCTGATGAGAGGTGTTCCCTCGAAACCGGTCCGGTCCTCGGATGCTTGATTCCGTTCTGGGAAGGACATGGCTTTTGTAGTTCGGACTGGACTGTTCCCATGGGGCACAGGGTCAGAGCTGATTTGCATATCGCCATTGTCTAACCCGGGGTGGTGTGGAGTGCAAAAAAACAATGGATTTGGGCCCGGATCTTTGGACTGGGGTGAGTGTGTGACATTGATCTACACTCGGTCCATCACCTGTTGTGTTTGCATATTCCGCCCTAAGTGCGCTGGGGATGCCCAGACGTGGGTCCCAGGCACTCCACACCACTGGAGTCAAGCTAGCCGGGCTGATGAGAGGTGTTACCTCGAAACTGGTCCGGTCCTCGGATGCTTGATTCCGTTCTGGGAAGGACATGGCTTTTGTAGTTCGGACTGGACTGTTCCCATGGGGCACAGGGTCAGAGCTGATTTGCATATTGCCATTGTCTAACCCGGGGTGGTGTGGAGTGCAAAAAACGATGGATTGGGCCCAGATCTTTGGACTGGGGTGAGTGTGTGACATTGATCCACACTCGGTCCATCACCTGTTGTGTTTGCATATTCCGCCCTAAGTGCGCTGGGGATGCCCGGACGTGGGTCCCAGGCACTCCACACCACTGGAGTCAAGCTAGCCGGGCTGATGAGAGGTGTTACCTCGAAACCGGTCCGGTCCTCGGATGCTTGATTCCGTTCTGGGAAGGACATGGCTTTTGTAGTTCGGACTGGACTGTTCCCATGGGGCACAGGGTCCGAGCTGATTTGCATATCGCCATTGTCTAACCCGGGGTGGTGTGGAGTGCAAAAAAACGATGGATTTGGGCCCAGATCTTTGGACTGGGGTGAGTGTGTGACATTGATCCACACTCGGTCCATCACCTGTTGTGTTTGCATATTCCGCCCTAAGTGCGCTGGGGATGCCCAGACGTGGATCCCAGGCACTCCACACCACTGGAGTCAAGCTAGCCGGGCTGATGAGAGGTGTTACCTTGAAACCGGTCTGGTCCTCGGATGCTTGATTCCGTTCTGGGAAGGACATGGCTCTTGTAGTTCGGACTGGACTGTTCCCATGGGGCACAGGGTCAGAGCTGATTTGCATATCGCCATTGTCTAACCCGGGGTGGTGTGGAGTGCAAAAAAACGATGGATTTGGGCCCAGATCTTTGGACTGGGGTGAGTGTGTGACATTGATCCACACTCGGTCCATAACCTGTTGTGTTTGCATATTCCGCCCTAAGTGCGCTGGGGATGCCCAGACGTGGGTCCCAGGCACTCCACACCACTGGAGTCAAGCTAGCCGGGCTGATGAGAGGTGTTACCTCGAAACTGGTCCGGTCCTCGGATGCTTGATTCCGTTCTGGGAAGGACATGGCTTTTGTAGTTCGGACTGGACTGTTCCCATGGGGCACAGGGTCAGAGCTGATTTGCATATCGCCATTGTCTAACCCGGGGTGGTGTGGAGTGCAAAAAAACGATGGATTTGGGCCCAGATCTTTGGACTGGGGTGAGTGTGTGACATTGATCCACACTCGGTCCATCACCTGTTGTGTTTGCATATTCCGCCCTAAGTGCGCTGGGGATGCCCAGACGTGGGTCCCAGGCACTCCACACCACTGGAGTCAAGCTAGCCGGGCTGATGAGAGGTGTTACCTCGAAACCGGTCCGGTCCTCGGATGCTTGATTCCGTTCTGGGAAGGACATGGCTTTTGTAGTTCGGACTGGAATGTTCCCATGGGGCACAGGGTCAGAGCTGATTTGCATATCGCCATTGTCTAACCCGGGGTGGTGTGGAGTGCAAAAAAACGATGGATTTGGGCCCAGATCTTTGGACTGGGGTGAGTGTGTGACATTGATCCACACTCGGTCCATCACCTGTTGTGTTTGCATATTCCGCCCTAAGTGCGCTGGGGATGCCCAGACGTGGGTCCCAGGCACAACACACCACTGGAGTCAAGCTAGCCGGGCTGATGAGAGGTGTTACCTCGAAACCGGTACGGTCCTCGGATGCTTGATTCCGTTCTGGGAAGGACATGGCTTTTGTAGTTCGTACTGGACTGTTCCCATGGGGCACAGGGTCAGAGCTGATTTGCATATTGCCATTGTCTAACCCGGGGTGGTGTGGAGTGCAAAAAAACGATGGATTTGGGCCCAGATCTTTGGACTGGGGTGAGTGTGTGACATTGATCCACACTCGGTCCATCACCTGTTGTGTTTGCATATTCCGCCCTAAGTGCGCTGGGGATGCCCAGACGTGGGTCCCAGGCACTCCACACCACTGGAGTCAAGCTAGCCGGGCTGATGAGAGGTGTTACCTCGAAACTGGTCCGGTCCTCGGATGCTTGATTCCGTTCTGGGAAGGACATGGCTTTTGTAGTTCGGACTGGACTGTTCCCATGGGGCACAGGGTCAGAGCTGATTTGCATATCGCCATTGTCTAACCCGGGGTGGTGTGGAGTGCAAAAAACGATGGATTGGGCCCAGATCTTTGGACTGGGGTGAGTGTGTGACATTGATCCACACTCGGTCCATCACCTGTTGTGTTTGCATATTCCGCCCTAAGTGCGCTGGGGATGCCCAGACGTGGGTCCCAGGCACTCCACACCACTGGAGTCAAGCTAGCCGGGCTGATGAGAGGTGTTACCTCGAAACCGGTCCGGTCCTCGGATGCTTGATTCCGTTCTGGGAAGGACATGGCTTTTGTAGTTCGGACTGGACCCATGGGGCACAGGGTCAGAGCTGATTTGCATATCACCATTGTCTAACCCGGGGTGGTGTGGAGTGCAAAAAAACGATGGATTTGGGCCCAGATCTTTGGACTGGGGTGAGTGTGTGACATTGATCCACACTCGGTCCATCACCTGTTGTGTTTGCATATTCCGCCCTAAGTGCGCTGGGGATGCCCAGACGTGGGTCCCAGGCACTCCACACCACTGGAGTCAAGCTAGCCGGGCTGATGAGAGGTGTTACCTCGAAACCGGTCCGGTCCTCGGATGCTTGATTCCGTTCTGGGAAGGACATGGCTTTTGTAGTTCGGACTGGACTGTTCCCATGGGGCACAGGGTCAGAGCTGATTTGCATATCGCCATTGTCTAACCCGGGGTGGTGTGGAGTGCAAAAAAACGATGGATTTGGGCCCAGATCTTTGGACTGGGGTGAGTGTGTGACATTGATCCACACTCGGTCCATCACCTGTTGTGTTTGCATATTCCGCCCTAAGTGCGCTGGGGATGCCCAGACGTGGGTCCCAGGCACTCCACACCACTGGAGTCAAGGTAGCCGGGCTGATGAGAGGTGTTACCTCGAAACCGGTCTGGTCCTCGGATGCTTGATTCCGTTCTGGGAAGGACATGGCTTTTGTAGTTAGGACTGGACTGTTCCCATGGGGCACAGGGTCAGAGCTGATTTGCATATCGCCATTTTCTAACCCGGGGTGGTGTGGAGTGCAAAAAAACGATGGATTTGGGCCCAGATCTTTGGACTGGGGTGAGTGTGTGACATTGATCCACACTCGGTCCATCACCTGTTGTGTTTGCATATTCCGCCCTAAGTGCGCTGGGGATGCCCAGACGTGGGTCCCAGGCACTCCACACCACTGGAGTCAAGCTAGCCGGGCTGATGAGAGGTGTTACCTCGAAACCGGTCCGGTCCTCGGATGCTTGATTCCGTTCTGGGAAGGACATGGCTTTTGTAGTTCGGACTGGACTGTTCCCATGGGGCACAGGGTCAGAGCTGATTTGCATATCGCCATTGTCTAACCCGGGGTGGTGTGGAGTGCAAAAAAACGATGGATTTGGGCCCAGATCTTTGGACTGGGGTGAGTGTGTGACATTGATCCACACTCGGTCCATCACCTGTTGTGTTTGCATATTCCGCCCTAAGTGCGCTGGGGATGCCCAGACGTGGGTCCCAGGCACTCCACACCACTGGAGTCAAGCTAGCCGGGCTGATGAGAGGTGATACCTCAAAACCGGTCCGGTCCTCGGATGCTTGATTCCGTTCTGGGAAGGACATGGCTTTTGTAGTTCGGACTGGACTGTTCCCATGGGGCACAGGGTCAGAGCTGATTTGCATATCGCCATTGTCTAACCCGGGGTGGTGTGGAGTGCAAAAAAACGATGGATTTGGGCCCAGATCTTTGGACTGGGGTGAGTGTGTGACATTGATCCACACTCGGTCCATCACCTGTTGTGTTTGCATATTCCGCCCTAAGTGCGCTGGGGATGCCCAGACGTGGGTCCCAGGCACTCCACACCACTGGAGTCAAGCTAGCCGGGCTGATGAGAGGTGTTACCTCGAAACCGGTCCGGTCCTCGGATGCTTGATTCCATTCTGGGAAGGACATGGCTTTTGTAGTTCGGACTGGACTGTTCCCATGGGGCACAGGGTCAGAGCTGATTTGCATATCGCCATTGTCTAACCCGGGGTGGTGTGGAGTGCAAAAAACGATGGATTTGGGCCCAGATCTTTGGACTGGGGTGAGTGTGTGACATTGATCCACACTCGGTCCATCACCTGTTGTGTTTACAGATATATAACTAGCACCTTCAGACCTACTCTTCAGTTCACTTCTGGACCTGCAGAAGACTGCCCTGCTTTGTACTTTAAAGGACTTCTCTGCTGCTCCAAGAGAACTGTCTTGCTGCCTGAAGCCTGCCCTGTGCCCTGCTACTTGAGATCTGCTTTTCTACTTGAATCCAGGACTTCCAGAGTGACTCCAAGGGTTAGTTGGCTGGCCTCCTGTTAGGAGTCTCAGGGACAGAAAAGGCTCCAACCATCTTGTACCCAGCCTACGTGATTCCTGTCCCTCACAGTGGTCCCCCTCCAGTCCTGGACCCTTGGAAGCGTGGCAAAGATACCCAGATATACCAAATCCAAAACTTGGGCTTGGAAAAATGTCAGGTAGGTAAAAATAGGAGAGGTACCCCTTAACTGAAGTCAAGGGAAATGGGGTTCACCAACCAATATAAAAGAGCAATTCCCTTGAACAAGGTAATTTACATAAGCACCATGAATAAGAAAAAAGCAATAACTATAACAACTAAATTAGGAGTAAAAAACTGGCAGAATTTATTGTATACAGTAAAATTAAAAAAGCAGAGAACATAGTTGGCTGCTTGGCACAGATTAAAAGAGGTTGTAAAAAACAGTAAAATAACAATCCACATTCAATATTGACCAGCAATATTGCTGAAAACAGACAGAAACAACAGTAAGGCATACAATTTGTGCAATACAGGGTGTGTGTTCTGTTATTCTTTTAAAACACCGGTGTTATGCACATTGGGATATTATTATGTCAACAACGGTGTTTGAGCCGGGAATCACACTGTACTAGGGCGTCAACGCGTTTCGGTGGTTTGTTGAACTTCTATCCACCTTTATCAAGACAAAGAGTACATTTCGGTCGTAGTGTACATAGGTTCCTCTGAAGTGTGAAGGACCGATGTACAGTGTTAATACGGTCGTGCTCTAGAGAGGCGTTTTTACTCAGACCGTGGATACTCGTAGAGAATTTTCGAACTATGTCTTTGTTAGTGTCCCTTGTCCTTAATATGTTGGGAATTTATAGCAGAGCGGGTCGCATATGGTTCCTTTCGCCCCTTTTGAATTGGCTTGTATTCTAGTTTTGTTGTTGAATCTACCTGTTGGGTAAGGTGGCAATGTAATGCCAAACTTTCTCAATGCACAGCACTTTATTTTCAAACGCGCTGTGTCTCACCAGAGGCACCTAAGTCTTGCCCCAGTGACATGAGTATTAGTTCCCTCTACGTCTACTGCGGGCTGCACGCTTCTCTGGTCGTTGAAAGAAAACCCACAAACAACAACCTAATTCCTCACAGCGATCATAAACCTTAATCAGGTCAACTGATGTCTGGTCTTCAGACACCCATTTTCATTTCAAAATGCTTTTTTGGGAGTTTCAAGGATATAAAAACATACAAGGTGTATAAAATGCTTGCATCTAATGTGAGATAACATTGACATTTCAAGCAGATCCAATATTATAATGGATGCAACTATGATCATGAACAAAGCATTGCTGATTGTAACAGTATATAATACTAGCAGCCCGCCCCAGCGTTGCCTGGGGGCAATGAGGCTTGAGGGCCAACCGCCCGCCCAGGCCCCCGGCCGCCTCGACATTGTCAGACCAGGCCCCCCTCCCGCCCGACTCACTCCCGCTCCGACATTTTCCTTTCCTAGCTGCCTCATATTGGAAAAAGATGATGACTGCTGCCTTTTCCAGCTGATAGCACTGCGAAGGTCCTTGTCTGCCTCACTTCACTCCCCCTGGGACGCCTACCCCTGCATCACACAGTCTCGCACTGAGAGTTTAGGAAAAGCTCGAAAACTTTCCCTTTCCTTACCTGTGCCACCGCTCGTCACTGCACAGCCGCTCGTCACTGCACCGCCGCTCCTCCATCGTCGTCATCACTCATGTCGCGTCGCGGCCTGCGCTAGGTCCCGGCCGGCGCTACTTACAGGGGACTACTTTGTTTTCAAACTTAATTTTTTTAATTTACTTTTTTTTTAAAATTTATATAGCCTATGTCCATCTAAGCACACTAATGAACCATTACGGATATCCCCTTGGGCACACCTGATTCTCCTCCCTTTAAATCAGAGGATTCCACACATTTTTTTGTTCTTTTGAAAAAACAATTTTGTTTATTGTCTTAAATTTCATTAAATTCTTTATGTTGGTTTCATGAATTTTTCAAGACGTATTCATCATCATTTCCACATCAATGACAAGGATTCATTAGCCATTCCAATGCATTTCGGGCGTATCTAATCGCCCTTCATCAGGGAATCCATACTATAAAAAATCAAATGATAACCAAATTAAATATAATAACCACCAGTTAATTCAAAAAGCTACATAGTAGATCACATGAATTGGCTTTGTAAATCGGCTCTTAATGTGAAATCTCCTATGTGCACTTACGTGTCACTGTTCTCTGTGGTTGTGTCAATATCTGTAAAACACAAAAGTATGCAAATGCCAGTGTAAGCTATCGGTCCTGCGGGGATCTGTTTAGTATATCAGCAATTCTAAATCTAACTTTGTCTGTTCAATCGAGGAATCTGGTAACTGACCTGCTTAACGTTTACTCGGCGTCTCTACCGACGAACTCTGCACCTCCATTCCCAGACGGCTGTCATGGTTACTAACTACAGCTCTTCCTATACGCTATCGTTCCGCTCACGTGATGGTGAGACGAAACGAAGGGATGTTTAAAATCTTAAACTCGTGTATTCCGCTAGTTCTAATAATAACGAGGCTCTCAAGAGCAGGCTCTAGATGTTGAGTTAGTAATTGTATAAAACATCAACCATTATTATTATTTTAGCAAAAAGCAACGTGGCTATGTGAGATCCCTGGTGGTTCGAACCTTTGTCTGTGCATTCAATCTAAACCAAAACACTACGTGTTGTGCTAGATAAGCAGTTGATATCGAGCTACAGTCTGTCAGGTACACAATGTAATACACTGCTGGTTTAAATGAAAACATAAAAACAATAACGTATGTAATATCGCAGGTCTCCTGTCCAGTGTAAGTAAGACCACAGTGTCTTTTATAACAAATTGTTACCCTTTATAGATAACACGATAGTTGACTCCGTTCATTGAGTCCATTGGGACTATGTGTAGAAAGTTTATGTATCCAATAGTTTTCCCGTTGTAGCATATGTTTAGTATTGTCTCTTCCTTCTGTTTTCTCTACAACTTCCAAGATTATGTATTGTAATTGCGAGATATTGTGTTTAGCCTCCATGAAATGGGTGGCTACTGATGATTTGAGGTTTTTCAACCTAATGTTCGATTTGTGCTCGGTCAGCCTTGTCTTGATACTTCTTTCTGTTTTTCCAATATAAAGTTTACCGCATGGGCATTTCAGTGCATAAATGACATTCTTGGTATTACATGTGGCATTGACTTTAATCTTGATCTTATTGCCTTTCATTGGGTGATTGATAGAATTTCCTTTGATTATACTATTGCAGCTTCCACAATTTAAACAAGGTTTTGTTCCTTTGAATGTTTTACTTTCGGTTTTGTGGGATTTGAGAATTTCTCCTAGATTTTGTGCCCTGGTGTGCGCAAATATCGGGATTTGTTCAAATGTTCTTTGGAAGTCTGGTTCTGATTTTAGCATTTTCCAATGTTTGATAATGATTCTTTTGAAATTATGACTCTGAGTTGAATATTTGGATACCGCAACTATGCGTGTTTCTTCATGTTTTTGTGAAGACTTGAGTAGATTCTTTCTGTCCATGTTATTTACTTTTTCTCTAGCTTTATTTACAACTTCTCGAGGGTACCCTCTATCCATAAATCTTGTGGCCATTTCATCCAATGTTAGTTTTGCTTTTGAATCATCAGATGTTATCCTTTTCACCCTTGTCATTTGGGAGAAGGGTAAATGCAGTTTCAAGCTTGGCTGGTGAAAGCTAGTATAATGTAGCAAATTGTTCTTATCAGTTTCCTTACAATACATATTAGTTTCAAAACCTTTTCCTGTGTGGGTGATTCTCACATCTAGAAATGTTACGGTTGACTCGGATATGTCCCATGTTATTTGAATGCGGCTGTCCTCTTTATTGAATTCTTCTAATGCGGTTTCTAATGAGGTTTTTGAAGATTTCCACAAGATAAAGATGTCGTCTATGTAGCGAACTATGAATTTTAGATTTTCCTTCCAAATTGGTTTAGACAACATATTAGATTCCTCATAGTCTTGCATGAAAATATTCGCGTATACCGGTGCAGCCGAATTTCCCATGGCTGTACCTGTGAGCTGTTGATACCATTGGTTGCCATAAGGCCCCCGGAGAGGAAAAAACAAGAGAAAAGGAGAAAGAGAAGGAACACCCCCAGACGAGGAGCACTACTGTACCAAAAAAAGACAAAGACAAGAAGAAAACACAAAATTAAATCAATTGGTTATCAATATAAGTGACTACCAACCTAGTGAATATGAACTGAATCTACTACAAGGAGGAACGTCATTTGTTCCTACAACCAACACCAACGCACTGGAATTAGAGTTGAGCTTTTTCAAACTCATGCGAAAACTTAGATTGCGACACTATTTTGATCATGTTCTTCCTCATACAGATAAAGATCCTGAAGATCAATTACGTGGATTAAGAACAACTAGCACCTTCCAAGCTCCCATAAGTCACAAGACATTGGATTTATTTGAGAAAATGGTCAAACAAGATCTAGCTCAACTTAAATGTGATAAACACTCGAAGAAAAATATGACACAAAAGGATTTGGGTACCTTGAAGAAATTGGCAATGAACTTGGATTTAAGGTTCACAAAAGCTGACAAGGGCGGTGCCCTTGTAATTATGAACAATGTTATGTACGAAAGGAAAGTTCAAGAACATATCTCAGATACCAACACTTATCTACCACTGGATGGGAATCCCACAATGGAATTCACCAAGATACTATGCAATATAGTAACCAAAGCGCATGAAATGGGAACCATCAATACTAAAACCAAGAACTTTCTAATCAAAGAAAATCCAAAAAGTCCGGTATTTTATATGATACCGAAAATCCACAAAAATCTAATGGACCCACCCTTACGACCGATAGTGTCAACCAGAGGAAGTTTACATGAGCCCATTGGCCAACTGATTGATAAATACCTTCAACCTACAGTCAAAAAATTGAGAACTTATGTTAAGGACACAACAGATTTTTTACTGAAACTTGAGGAGATACAAATAGACCCAAATGAAACCATCATAATGTGCACAGCAGACGTGAAATCTCTATATACTGTGATACCACACCAATTGGGAATGGAAGCAATTGAAAGAGCTTTGTTGAACACAGATTGTAGTTTTGATTTTCATGTTTTCCTCATGGAATTGATGACTTTCACTTTATATCAAAGTTACTTCAAATATGGCAACCAATGGTATGAACAGCTCACAGGTACAGCCATGGGAAATTCGGCGGCACCGGTATACGCGAATATTTTCATGCAAGACTATGAGGAATCTAAAATGTTGTCTAAACCAATTTGGAAGGAAAATCTAAAATTCATAGTTCGCTACATAGACGACATCTTTATCTTGTGAAAATCTTCAAAAACCTCATTAGAAACCGCATTAGAAGAATTCAATAAAGAGGACAGCCGCATTCAAATAACATGGGACATATCAGAGTCAACCGTAACATTTCTAGATGTGAGAATCACCCACACAGGAAAAGGTTTTGAAACTAATATGTATCGTAAGGAAACTGATAAGAACAATTTGCTACATTATACTAGCTTTCACCAGCCAAGCTTGAAACTGCCTTTACCCTTCTCCCAAATGACAAGGGTGAAAAGGATAACATCTGATGATTCAAAAGCAAAACTAACATTGGATGAAATGGCCACAAGATTTATGGATAGAGGGTACCCTCGAGAAGTTGTAAATAAAGCTAGAGAAAAAGTAAATAACATGGACAGAAAGAATCTACTCAAGTCTTCACAAAAACATGAAGAAACATGCATAGTTGCGGTATCCAAATATTCAACTCAGAGTCATAATTTCAAAAGAATCATTATCAAACATTGGAAAATGCTAAAATCAGAACCAGACTTCCAAAGAACATTTGAACAAGTCCCGATATTTGCGCACACCAGGGCACAAAATCTAGGAGAAATTCTCAAATCCCACAAAACCGAAAGTAAAACATTCAAAGGAACAAAACCTTGTTTAAATTGTGGAAGCTGCAATAGTATAATCAAAGGAAATTCTATCAATCACCCAATGAAAGGCAATAAGATCAAGATTAAAGTCAATGCCACATGTAACACCAAGAATGTCATTTATGCACTGAAATGCCCATGCGGTAAACTTTATATTGGAAAAACGGAAAGAAGTATCAAGACAAGGCTGACCGAGCACAAATCGAACATTAGGTTGAAAAACCTCAAATCATCAGTAGCCACCCATTTCATGGAGGCTAAACACAATATCTCGCAATTACAATACATAATCTTAGAAGTTGTAGAGAAAACAGAAGGAAGAGACAATACTAAACATATGCTACAACGGGAAAACTATTGGATACATAAACTTTCTACACATAGTCCCAATGGACTCAATGAACGGAGTGAACTATCGTGTTATCTATAAAGGGTAACAATTTGTTATAAGAGACACTGTGGTCTTACTTACACTGGACAGGAGACCTGCGATATTACATACGTTATTGTTTTTATGTTTTCATTTAAACAAGCAGTGTATTACATTGTGTACCTGACAGACTGTAGCTCGATATCAACTGCTTATCTAGCACAACACGTAGTGTTTTGGTTTAGATTGAATGCACAGACAAAGGTTCGAACCACCAGGGATCTAACATAGCCACGTTGCTTTTTGCTAAAATAATAATAATGGTTGATGTGTTTATACAATTACTAACTCAACATCTAGAGCCTGCTCTTGAGAGCCTCGTTATTATTAGAACTAGCGGAATACACGAGTTTAAGATTTTAAACATCCCTTCGTTTCGTCTCACCATCACGTGAGCGGAACGATAGCGTATAGGAAGAGCTGTAGTTAGTAACCATGACAGCCGTCCGGGAATGGAGGTGCAGAGTTCGTCGGTAGAGACGCCGAGTAAACGTTAAGCAGGTCAGTTACCAGATTCCTTGATTGAACAGACAAAGTTAGATTTAGAATTGCTGATATACTAAACAGATCCCCGCAGGACCGATAGCTTACACTGGCATTTGCATACTTTTGTGTTTTACAGATATTGACACAACCACAGAGAACAGTGACACGTAAGTGCACATAGGAGATTGCACATTAAGAGCCGATTTACAAAGCCAATTCATGTGATCTACTATGTAGCTTTTTGAATTAACTGGTGGTTATTATATTTAATTTGGTTATCATTTGATTTTTTATAGTATGGATTCCCTGATGAAGGGCGATTAGATACGCCCGAAATGCATTGGAATGGCTAATGAATCCTTGTCATTGATGTGGAAATGATGATGAATACGTCTTGAAAAATTCATGAAACAAACATAAAGAATTTAATGAAATTTAAGACAATAAACAAAATTGTTTTTTCAAAAGAACAAAAAAATGTGTGGAATCCTCTGATTTAAAGGGAGGAGAATCAGGTGTGCCCAAGGGGATATCCGTAATGGTTCATTAGGGATACGTCTCATATATCATAAATTTGGCGCCCAGGGACGTTGGTCGCCACCCACGGAGCACCCAAACTTTTCTAAAGAAAGAAATAGAAATTTAAGCTGCGCACTCATCCAATTGTTTTGCATCTACACACACTGACATTTTCATAGATGTATCGGGTGTGTAGATTGGCGCTGTGGTTCCCGAGTTTACCTGGCCAAAAGGTGCAAGTTCTTTCTTTATAATAGTAGTATAGATAAAAGAGGAGGGTGTTGCATTCTATTATTTCCCTTCTGTGATGTTCCTGATTATATATTTATTTCCTTGTTGGAACTAGAACCTGGCTCCTGCATGAGCCTCTCTGGTTCTATGTTCCAGATTCCCTGTTTGGCAGTTTGATCCTGCTCTCCTCCTTCCTGGATGCTCTGTGCCTTTCTCTTCACCTATTAAACCCTTTTATTGGATTTCAACGTCTTGATTCATACTTTACAAATTGGCGACGATTGGAGAACCTGAGGAACATTTCTGCAGCATTACAAGGCACAGGTGCGAAATATTCCTCTTCAAAAAAACGAACCGGCCTACCTCTTCGTTTTCTACATTTTCGGACCGCTGTTTAAAAAGTTCTCTACTTAAGCGTCCGATCGCCAGCTTCCTGGTATGTACTCTTCAGATTTTATGAATTTTCTACGTTTCTTCTAATTTGCCGAGAAGTGCCACTGCCGTTACCATAGCCACCATTTCTTCGACGACGTCACGCGCTTCTGGTTGCCATAACCACCAACCAGCATTCTTTCAGCCAACGCAGCGCGCTCAACGCGTCACCTTGTTTTTAACGCTGATGCGCCTTGTTTTCTTCTTGCCCCACGTCACAAAGCAGCGTTCAGAGCCTCGTAGCGTCGGCCCTATATGACGCCAGTCTTGCTTTCCGCGCAGTGATGTGCAAGAGGAAGTCCGCGCTAGCGGAAGCTGGGAGCGTTTGAGCTGGGAGCGTTTGATACCTGACACGCTTCAGCTGGGAGCGTTTGATACCTGACACGCTTCTGCTGTCCTTGTTTCTGAACTATACGGCAGCTATCCTGTTCTTCTCTGTACCTCAACGCACTCAGCAAGCAACTTCTCTTCAAACTGGTTGGTACTTTGGCATTGTAAGATTCGTATTTAATCTACCTTCAGGAAAGACTCGTGTCTTCAAAATTTTACTAGACTGTGAAACCTTTGCTCTACTTAACTTTTAGCAACATTTCACGTTTTTGGACATCAACTTCATTTAAACTTTCTCATTTTTGACACCTTACATTTTTTTCTTTGGAAAACAATTGCTATTTGTGTTATTTTTGAGACTATTCATTACTGTTTTAAGACTTACTTATACTATTCTATAATATATAGTTACTACATTTAGTTCGTGTAACCATACTATTTTACCATGCAATTTGATCCTCCTAGCAAGTTTCTACAGACTAAAGGTGAACCATCTATTCCGTGGTCACGATGGAAAGAAGAGTCTATTACCTATTTAAAAGCCATTGATGGTGAACGTATGTCTGCTGAAAGAAAAAAAAATATTTTTCTCCACTGTTTAGGTTCAGAGGGTCAAAATGTATTCAGAACTCTTCCACCTATGCGTTCTGGAGGTGATCACAATGTTTATGATGAAGCATTGTTACGTATTGAAAATAGATTCAAACCCAATACTAGTGTTGCATTAAACAGGTATAAATTTTATACTAGAGCTCAAGAAGAAAGTGAAAGTTTTGATGACTTCCTTACTGCTCTTCGAGCTTTGTCACTACATTGCAATTTTGGGTTAATGACTGACGAAATGCTCAGGGACCAGATTATTGTACATGTGAGAAGTAAAAAAGTTCAAGAACAGCTTTGGATCCTGGGTGATCCCAGTTTAGAAGTGACTATCGGTACCTCCAAAGCGCTTGAACAATCTGAGCGCTGGATGAAAACTCTAGAAAGTAAAGCCTCCTCTGGTACTGTTAGCAAATCTTCTTCTAGCATTGATGAGGGTAATGTTAATACTGTTTCCTCCTCATCTTCCAATAGCAAGCCTAATGCTAATACGAGAACTCAGTCTAATTCTAAAAATTATTATTGCTTTAGATGTGGTAATCCCAACCACATTGCTTCGTATTCTCGTTGTCCTGCTATTGGAAAAGAATGCACTAAGTGTGGACGTGTTGGTCATTTTTCAAAAATGTGCAAAGACACTAGTACGAGAAAGGAGTCTTCCTTTTCCTCTAAAGGCAAAATTTCTACTGTGTCACAAGGTATATCCCAAGACCTGGAACATGGTATTGTTGTTTCCATCCGCAATATGACTGATACTAAATCTGCAGAAACTTTAAGTTCTCCAGATTGTATTGTTAGTATTTTAGGAAAGGAGCTCAAACTTATGGCTGATTCAGGCTCTCCCTGGACCATTATTACCAAGTTATATTGCAATGAAGTTTTTGGTAGCCTTGTTGATCTAACTAGCTTATGTGAGCCTGATATTGTTGCACAAAACTTTGATGAATCCTACATTAATATTGTTGGTTATAAAGAAGTCCTTATTGAGTTTAGGGGAAATAGTGCTTGGATCAAAATGTACATTGCTATCAAAGGTGTGAATGTTCTGGGCTGGAGGGATCAATTCAGACTTGGTATTACCTTAAATCCCAGGAACAAAGACCCTATCTCTGTGGTTGCCATTACTTGCGATGCTGCACCTTTGGACAACACTGCTTCCTGTACTACTAGTACTCTTCTGTCTGATGATAGTATGATTGCTTCTGAATCTTCCAGGAATGTCTGTGATCTCGAGAAAGACCTCCCTTTGCTATTTCCTCAAGTTTTTTCTGAGAAACTTGGCAAACTTAGAGGTTTTTCCCATAGGATCAAAGTTAAAAATGGTGCCATCCCAGTCAAACAAAAGTTGAGGGGTGTACCCATCAGTATAAGAGCTGAACTCAAGATCTTATTGGACGACATGATCCTTGGAGGTGTCATTGAGGAAGTGGAGTCCTCTGAATGGGTTTCGCCCATCGTTTTGGCTCAAAAACCCGATAAAAGTATCAGGTTGTGTGTGGACCTAAGGGCTCTCAATGCCAACTTGATCACTGATTGTCACCCTCTCCCTAATATAAACAAAATGGTATGTTTGTTGGATGGTGCTTGCATTTTTTCTACCCTTGATTTGCGTTCCGCTTATCACCAAATCGAATTGACTGATGATGCAAAGCATTTTACCGCTTTCATCACTCCGTTTGGCCTTTTTCAATTTAAGCGGATGCCTTTTGGCCTAGCCTCCGCCGCTTCGGTGTTTCAGAGGGCCATGCACCATATTTTTAAAGAGGTTAGCTCCTTCGTAAAGTGTTTCCAGGATGATATCCTCATTTTTTCAAAGAATGTGGATGATCATCGTCTCCATCTTAAGGATGTGTGCAACAAGTTATGTGATGCTGGTCTTACCCTCAAATTTAACAAGTGTAAATTATTTTGTAAGAGTGTCGAATACTTGGGTCACACCTTGTCTGCTGACGGTGTTGTTCCCAAGCGTTCCCTTGTTGATGCCATTGTAAAAGCCCCTTCTCCTGATAACAAGGAGAAATTGCTTTCCTTTGCCGGCTTATGCGAGTACTATAGTAAGTTCATTCGCAATTTCGCCACGAAAATGGAACCCCTCAGGGAGCTTACCAGGAAGTCCTCAGACTTTGTGTGGTCTGAAAGACAGGAGTCTGCCTTTTCTTCTATCAAAGAAGATATCATCAATGCTCCCACTTTGAGATCCTTCTCTCTTAACAAGAAGTGCATTATCACCGTGGATGCCAGTTGTTATGGCCTTGGAGCTGTGTTAGGTCAGGTTTCTGGCAAAGAAGAATGGTGTGTTGCCTTTGCATCTAGGACCCTATCTCTCACTGAGAGGAGGTATGCGGTCATCGAAAGGGAGTTGTTAGCCTGCACATGGGCTGTGGAGCATTTTCGCAATTATGTTTGGGGCAACAGATTCGTTCTTAAAACTGACCACAAGCCCTTGGTTGGAATTTTGTCTCCTGGGGGAGGTTGGAACTCAACTGCTCGCATTGCACGCTTATCTTCAAAGTTGCAGGAGTATGATTTTGAGGTTTTGTATGTTCCTGGTAGGAGTAATGTCATGGCGGATTTCCTCTCCAGGTTGCCTTGCCCTGATGTTGGTTCCAACCCAGATAATCGTGAAATTGATATTGTTTCTGTGGTCAATGACTATGTTTCTAGTGATTTCAGGGGTATCTCTGAGATTGACTGGATGTCGGAAGTTGAGAAAGATCCTATTTTCTCATTTATTTTTGACTGTTTGGAAAAAGGTTGGCCCAAGGATAAATCTGTGTTACCTGAATTTGCCCCTTTTTGTCAAGTTTCGTCTGAGATTGAGGCTGTGGGTAGGATTTTGTTTAAGGCTGGGAAAATGATTCCTCCTGCTTCTTTGTACAACAAGATTCTTTCTTTGGCCCATAGGTCTCATATTGGGATGTCCTCTATGAAACGTCTCATTAGGACCAACTTTTGGTGGCCAGGCCTTGACGAGATGGTAGACAGAACTGTCCGTGACTGTGTGGATTGTGTCAATAGTGATAAGATGCTTAAGGTGTCTTCTGCCCCCCTAAGTCCTGTTCCTTGGCCTGATCATCCCTGGCAAAAACTAGCTTTTGACATCTCTGGTCCTTTCCATCGCCTTCCTGAGTGTGCTCGTTTTGCTTTGGTTTTAGTTGACTACCACACCAAATGGCCGGAAGTTAAATTTGTCTCCTGTGCCACCACCTCAGTTATTATTTCCTTCCTTAGGGAAGTTTTCGCTAGAGAGTGTTCTCCTGAAATCCTAGTTACTGATAACGGCGTCCAACTTGTCTCCCAAGACATGGAGGATTTTCTTGTCTCCTGTGGCATCAAGCATCACACTACCTCATTGTATGAACCTAGGGAAAATGGCCAGGTTGAGAGGTTCAATCGTATCCTTAAAAATGCTGTGGAGCTTGCTTGTTCTTCGGGAGAGTCTTGGAAGGATGTGGTAAGGGAAAGACTCTGGATGTATCGCATCACCCCACATGCTGTCACGGAGGTCAGTCCTTTCCAACTTCTAAGAGGGAGAACTCCTAGTTCCGATATCTGTCCTTGGTGGGTTAAGAAGCTAGATGTTAAGGTTGATCACTTGGATATTTCGCAAGTGGCCAATCGTGTTGTAACCAAGCAGAACACTATGAAAACTTTGTTTGACCGCAAAATGAATGTGAGAGTTCCTGATTTTGTTGTGGGTGAGTGGGTCAAGATCAAGAAACCTGGGTTCACTCTCAAAGGTCTCTCTAAGTTCAGCAATCCCATTAAGATTGTTAAAGTTTTCAGAAACTCTGTCATTACTCAAGATGGCAGAGCCTGGAACATTAGAAAGGTTGCCAAGTGTAAGCCTGTTCCTCCTGGTCCTGTTCAGATACTTCCTCATGACAAATGTTCTGCTCAGAGTCCTACTCATCATGACAGTAACAACGTTCCACATTCTCAGTCTGTGGCTCATAGAGTCAAAACCAATGCCAGACCTGTTGTTTTACCTTCTAGGTTCCTGTCCTAATATTTCCCTTCTCTGTACAGCTCTGCTTGTTTTATAGGAGGGAGATGTGTTGCATTCTATTATTTCCCTTCTGTGATGTTCCTGATTATATATTTATTTCCTTGTTGGAACTAGAACCTGGCTCCTGCGTGAGCCTCTCTGGTTCTATGTTCCAGATTCCCTGTTTGGCAGTTTGATCCTGTTCTCCTCCTTCCTGGATGCTCTGTGCCTTTCTCTTCACCTATTAAACCCTTTTATTGGATTTCAACGTCTTGATTCATACTTTACAGAGGGGCATAGGAGGAGGAAGGGAGGAGTGGTATGGGTTGTACTGAGCGGCATGTGAAAGGAAAGTGATAAAAACCAGCTTGGTGGGATGCATGTTATACCATTTACAGGGATCCCACTTATAAAGGCTCTTCTAAGCAGGTGGTATAGTGGTGAATAAGATATATGTTCAGCTCAGAAGGCTTAAGACTAGGTTTGGTCTATGTGGGTGGATTGGCGAGGTTGATTATTACGGTGGCTTTAAAGTTTAGATATTCAAGTCCAGTTTATTACATAGTTTAGGTAGGGCTTGAGGGTTAAAGTTATTTATTTATTTAAATCTTTTTATTAACAATGCTCAAGAGACCATTTAGTACAAGACAGTTCTATAAGTCCATACATGAAGAGACTACTGAAATGAATAGATTCAAGTTATTTTTGGGCAGTGAATGATCCACTCTTCTTGCAAAGCAGACCACTGACAGCCATGTATAGTGGGATAGATTCGGACATGATTTCCATTCACATAGGATATTCTTGATCCCTATTGTTTATAGTAGGTCTTAAAAAACTCAGATTTTGGAGTCCAGTTTTGGAATAGGTATAAGGGATCAATGGCCTAAGGTCACTACGTGGAAGTTAACCGGGACCTCTATATCAAAGATATTCTTTTATTATGTTTTGGATTTCCTCCCAGAATGCTCTCACCTTCTTAAAGAGGAATAACATATGATTGAGAAAGTCTGACGCTTTGTGGCAGTTCCAACGTTCGTTGGAGTCTAGAAGGGCCATCTTGGCAAGTTTGTTAGGTGTCCAGCAGGTATTCTGCTGTTTCCAGAATTTGCACTGGGAGAGAATGAGAGATACTCTGATACCTAGGGAGAATTTCCAAATGCTCTTCCAGGAGTCATCACATACAGTCATGGGGTAGGTTGTTGTAGGGGGGTCTCGATTTAGTTGGAT